>NC_057864.1:481236116-482436116 GCF_019393635.1 Dromiciops gliroides | reverse complement strand
AATCCAAAGGTTTAAAACCTGTTCCTACATTTAGAGAAGAAACAGGCCCTCTAGTTGTGCATCTTTTAAGATACACTTTAGACTGAATTGGTGGCCAAAGTGGTTGGTTATCCAGAAAATCTATTAAAAATAGACAGCTCATCTGGAAAGGGTAGTGGAGAGCTGAACTGCACCGAAGGAGAAGGGGGCTTAATTACTCTATTTTGCTGTGCTCCTGAATATACTTTAAGAAATAGACCAAGTTTTAAATTCTCTCACTAATCCGAGGATGGTAACAAGGGTAAAGTCTATGTTTTCTGAGGTCTTAGCATGCTCTGCCGACATTCTAAGACTGTTATTGCTACTCTATGGTAATTACCTGTGTTCTGGTTGTTCCACACACCCCCCTCCTGCCCTTCCCCTTCACGGAAGTTCCCCGAAGGCAGGGATTGGGTCACTTTGGTGTTAGTAACCCCAAGGAGTTTAGAGAATGTCTTCTCTGAATCCCTCATTTTACACTGAAACTCAGTGAGAGGAAAGGGCTTGTCCAAGGTCCTAGAGGAAGGAAGTGAAACGACCAAAGTCCCAATCCAAACCTATGCGACAATGATTCATGAAGTTCCTGCTATGTGTCAGGCAGGCCCTGTTCTAGGCACTGGGGATACAAAGAAAAACAAAGAACAGCTCCTGCCCTCAGGGAACCAACATACTACTGGATTCATTCGAACACGGGTCTTTGATTAAACATTCAGTACTCTTTCCGTATCACATTGCCAGTAAAATATAGGAACTAGGTAGCACAGTGGACAGAACTTTACTAGACCTGGAATCAGGAGACCTGAGTTCCAGTTCTGCCTCAGAACCTTACTAGCTAGGTGATACAAGTCATTTGATTTCTGCCTCCATTTTCTCATCTGTCAAATAAAGATAATAATAGCACCTACTTCCCAAAGTTGTTGCGAGGATTAAATGAAATATTTGTCAAGTTCTTCACAAACCTCAAAACTAGCTATTATTTTTCCATCATAGAAACCATGCTTTTTAATGTTATCCCCCTGAGATAATAGTCATGTGGTTTTAAAAAATAAATTAGCGATCCAGGGCATTGACCGGATTTCCCAGAAATGTGATAATGGATGAATTTCCACAGGTAGACTAACCTAGTCCTAAAGTGAGTCAGTGATTCTCAGGCAAAAGTTTTTTGTTTTTTGTTTGTTTGGTTTTTTTACTGGGCAAGGATCTAAGTTTGTGACCACCCATAAGGGAGAATTGGTCCGACTCTTTGCCCTACACAGATGATAAGGTAAACTACCCCATCTCCTGACAGAGAGGTGATGGACTCAAGGTGAAGACTGAGGTGTAAGTTTTCAGAATTGGCCTATGGAGGTATTTGCTTTAGTTGACTATTGAATAATAATTAAGAGAATTTTGTTTTTCTTTTCTTTTTTTTAAAGGGGTGCAGGGAGATCATCGGGAGGCATATCAATAGATCTGCCCAAAGGGGAAAAAAAAAACAAGAAAAGAACATTGTTGAAATATCATTGAAATGTACAGAAATGAATAGAAGGAAAGTTTGAAGGAAATACTAACTAGCCAGCCAGCTTTGAAAGTTACACATTGAATTTATGAGAAACCTTTTTAAAGCAGCAAGCTATACAGGAGAACAACTGACAGCTTCAACCACAATCTCCCTTTTCCCTTTTCTGCTCTATTTTGTACATGGAAATGTTTGTTTTATTTGCTGTTTGTTAAGGTCCGTTCAAGCCATTTCCCCATCCCCCTCTCAACTCCCAAATCTTTTTCGTGGTAACTGTTGCTTGGCCAAGTCTCTGCTCTGACCTGGTTGAGTTGGTTTGTAACACCTGGTTAAGTCTGGCTGTGTCCCTGCCTGACAGCTTTCCAAGCTAACTCTGTTGTCCAGCATGTTGGTTTCCTGAATGACCAAAAAGCGGCTACATGCAGAGATGCGTCATTTAAAAGCTGGGAGTTAGGAATGGGGTCAGGGCATGCCTTGGGGCTGCCAGGTGGGCACTCTGCAGCCTTCCCGAGCTGGGTTTCGCATGAATCCCAGCCCTGCCTTTTATACCCGTGTGACCTTGGGCAGGCCTTGTCACCTATTCGGGCACAGTTAGTCAGTGTCTGATGCCAGATCTGAACTTTGTGACTCCAGGCTTGGCACTTTACCTGAGGCTGCACTAGCCTGCTGCCCGTAAGCAGGGTATCTTCTGAGGGAACATGAGCAGATCCCTTTATCTCTCTCTGAACTTTTCTCATTTGTAAAAATGAAATAATATGGGGAAGCTAGGTGGTGCAGTAGATAAAGCACCAGCCCTGGATTCAGGAGGACCTGAGTTCAAATCCAGCCTCAGACACCTCAGAACTGACATTTACTAGCTTTGTGACCCTGGGCAAGTCACTTAACCCTCATTGCCCCAGGGAAAAAATGAAATAATGGTAACCAAGGAAGCTTCCTCATGGGGCTGTATTGGAGATTCCCGGAGACTTTGTCTACAAGGCAATTTGCAAATCCTAGTTATAGAAATGCCAGCTGCCATCCTTATCCCCTCGCATTCCCTCTGGGGTTCAGGGCATGTCCCCAGACCTCAGGCCATCAGAGCATTCCTCACATTGGTCTCCTGTCTAGCGAGAATGACAACCACCTCTTCTTGCTGGTGCTCTCCCCCATGGAGGACTGGGAAGGGGGCTCAGGGACCGGCTCATCTAACACGTATCTAACTGACACTCGCCTCATCACAGACAAGCCTTCCCACTCAAAGGATAACAATCATCCACTTGGAGCTTGGAAGGAGGAATGGGAACTTGGCCCAAGTCACCAGGGAGCGAGTAATGGGCAGGATTCAGAGGCAGGTCCTCTGACTGCCACCTTCCCACTCAGTCCCCAGCGTCTTCAAGGATTAGTGGCTGCAGGCAATGGTGACCGATGATGTTCTATATTTTCGTAGATAATTGGGAAGGAAGGAGCAACCAGTGAAACCTCCATTTTTGCAGATGACGCCAAACTCTCCTGGGGATGGAAATGCCAAGCGGGGAACGTACTGTATGAAGGTAGGACCATTCTTTGCTCCTCAGGTCACCTTGCCCTTACTTCTCCGTGTCTGCTTGCTTCCTTCCTGTAGAATGGAAGCTCCTTGACAGGGATTGGTCGTTCTTTTCTGGTCTTTGGATCCTCTGAGCCCAGCCCAGTGTGGGGCACATAGTAGGTGCTTTCAGTGTTGTTGAGAGCAGGCACTTGGCCGGCCCTCATGTGGCTGCCCATGAGAATGGGCAGAGGGACAAGGACCGCAACATCCTTGTCCAACCTCCTCATCTCAGGGGCCTAGGAAGGGGAGGGAATTTCCTGGGGCCTTAAAATCCTAGCTCTGGAAGGGGCCTTAGACATCATCTGATCCAACCTCAGGAAACTGAGTCTTGGAGACCTCTGCTTCCAAATCCCGTGGCGTCCTGATCACCCCATTAGCTTCAGGCCAAGGAGCGGCCCCAGTGCGGATCCTGGCCCTGGCCGGGGCCGCCTCTTGGAAAGCCCAGCCCACACGTAGGGACTCCTGGGCCGGTGAAGCGCCAGCTAGGTGGGTGATGAGGGGCCGAGAGAGAATCTACATGACGCTAGTTAGGGAAATGAGATATGACAGTGGCAAGCAAGCCTTTGGACGTTGGCTCTTTCTGCCCGGGGTCACTCAGGCCTCCCCTTGCTGCCCTTGGCCTGAGGAAATGATCTGTTCCTGAGTTTGGTCTGTTTACAAACTCATGCTGGTGGTGTCCAAGGGAGAGAAAGGATGAGTCTCTGCTATTTGTTACCCAGGCAACCTTGGGTCAGTCGCTTTCCCAACAGGGGACAGTGGAAAGGTACCTAGCTCCGGAGTCAGATGACCCAGGTTCAAATCCTGCCCCTGATGCTTGTGGGACTGGACGATTCAGTCACTCCCTGGGCCTCTGTGTCCTCCTCTATAAAATGAAGGGCTGCATTCAGTGACCTCTGGCTTCTCCCTCCAGTCCCAGATCTGTGCTTCTAGGATGCCCGAATGGCTCCTTTGCACCCCCTCAGAAAAGGGGCAGTAGCGCCACAGATTATGCTCTTCATGAGGAAGGCCCTGCCCCCGTGAAGTAACAGCTCCAATGACCTTGGCCTGGAAGGATTGGCATCAGCCCAGGGTTGGGAGCTGCCAGACCTGTGGGGATCTCTCATTGGGCAAACTCCCTGCACCAAGAGTTGCCTGGGGCCACACATGGGCAAGATTTGAACCCAGGTCTTCATGACTTAAGGCTAAGTCCCCATTACATCATACTCTCCCCATCGCTTGACTAAATCACCCTATGAAGTCCTTTAGGGGGCCTCTCGAGGCTTGTATTTTGTCCAAAAGTCTCACTGAACTCTTGAGATAAGACCATTTGTCTTTAGGGCTCCCCTTCATCCTCTGGAAACCCTACCTGGCAAGATGCTTCTCAGACCCCCCTGTTTACTGTGTACATTATGACATAACTGAACTTTTCTGGAGGTGAGCAGCTAAATGTTGTTGTTTGTCCTTCGTTCTCAAAGAGGACCATGACATTGGGATGATGCCTTGACTTGCAGTGAATTGGATTTAAGTCAGGGAGGGCTGTGCAAGGTCACCGGCCTCACTCTCTCCTCTAGAGCCATCTGGGTCCAGTTGTGAGATAGACATCAGGATGACTGGAGACGGTCCAGAATGTTTAAGGCAATTGGGGTTAAGTGACTTGCCCAGGGTCACACAGCCAATAAGTGTCTGAGATCAGATTTGAACTCAGGGCGTCTTGACTCCAGGGCCAGCACTCTACCCACTGTACCACCCGCTGCCCCTGAATAGCTAAATGAACCTAGTTCCAGAACATCAGTTCTAGGGCCAGAGACACCAAGTCCAAAGTCTGCCTCCGATGCTTACTACCGATGTGGTCTTGGGTAAGGTACTTCACCTCAGGGGCCTCAGTTTCCCCATCTGTAAAACTCTTCATGAGCCCATTTGGGGTTTTACTGGAGCAGTTTGCCCTTTCTTTCACCAGCTTCTTTGACAGAGGAGGAAACTGATGCAAACAATGATTAAGTGCCTTGCCTAAGGTCACACAGCTAGTAAATGTCCAAAGGCCAGATTTGTCCTGAGGTATTCCTGACTCCAGGCCTACACCACCACCTGGTCACCTCAACCAGCCCCATCTCCATAATCGACTTTTTAGGAGTCTTCCTCTAGCACGTCCCCAACAGAGCCTTGTGCATTAAAGGCACTTATTTGCTCTTAGCAAAAAAAAAGACATCCACTAAATGCTTATTGATTGTTTCCTGTCCTGCCTTTGCTTCTTCCCCTCCTTAGGCCCCAGTTTCTTCATCTATAAAATGAGGGACTGGAGGCCAGATGAGCCCTGAAGTTCCTTCTATCTAGAGATCTGAAAGCCCTTTCCTGTGTGTCTTTTTTCTTACTTTAGAACTGTCTCATTCATTCCTCATCCCCTCTTCCCTCCTTCTCCTAGTAGAAGCTTAGGAAGTGTTTGGGAAATAATCTTTTTCCTCCCCTTTGTAAAATGGTCCTCTCGGAGATGGAAGGACAAACAACAACAGTAGTGGGAGAATCCTTTGGGAAAAAAGACCAAGAATGCTCTTACTGGCCCATCCAAAGCCTGGAGCTTTCTTTCCCAGTGAAACCTGAGCCAGTCCCCCACCCCCACCCCCCCTGAATAATTTAGTGACTTGTATCGATTTCTCTCTGGTGCAAAGGAAAATGCACATTCTAGGACAAATGGTCTGATCCAAGAGAGAAGGATTAATTCTCCCCAGGCAAATTCTCTGTTCTGTCCAAGTTCATGGTGTTCTCTCCTACATACTTTCTGGTCATCTCCCTGATTAAAATATAACTATAAAGACAATATAACTCAGGAGCCTCCGTCAGCAGAAAAATATGGTGGAGCATAAATAGAGCATTGAAAGCAAGCTTGGGACTCCCAGTCCTGAAAAGAAAAACAAACAACCCAAAAACCCCAAACCACCTTTTGTTGGCACTTCTGTGGCAGGGAGCTCCAACCCCATCTCTCTCCTCCTCAACACTGTGAAGAGGGTGAAGAAAGTTGGGATCATAGTAACAAAGATTCAGAGCCTGAAATGGCCTTAGGAGCCATTGAGGGAAGTCCCCTCCTTCTGCAAATGAGGAGAGTTGAAGTGATTTTCATTCGTTCCCAAGTCTTTGAAGAGCCACCCTTGGCCCTCGCCCTCACCCTTTTCCCATGCCATTTCTTGTAGATCTCATTCCTTCCCACAACTTCCATCATTCCTTCCCCACAGATTGCTGGCCACCTGCCCCATCTCTTTGGGGCTCCAGTCCTGACCTCTTTCCTAGGCTCCAGACCAGCATCTCCACTGGTCCACAGGAGCTTTCCCCCCTCATGTCCCAACCCAAGAAGCTCATTTTCTTTACCCCAAGACCCTACCTCTCCTGACATCAATATTTTCCCCCTCTTGTGGTAGGCCTTTGACTCTTACTTCTCCCTCACCTTTCCCAATCCAGTTATTGGATTATACCCTCCCAAGCATCTCTCATCTTTGTTTCCTTCCTTCTATTACCCACAGCCTGAATTATGATAATAGCTTTCTAAACTGACCTCCCTGCCTTCCCTTTCTCCTTCTATACATCATGCCTCTGTTACAACCAGGGTGACCTTAGGCAAGTCATTGTACTTAATTTCCTCTGTACAATACAGAGGGTGGTTTAAATGGCCTCTGAGGTCCTTGCCAGTCCCAGAGCTAAAATCTTCTTAATTTTCCCTATGCACTGAAATGGTCATTTTAATCTGCTCAGATATCTTTGGCAGCTCAAGAAGAAGCACTTCATTTGAAGTCAAAAAGACCTGGTTTTGGGGGGCAGCTAGGTGGCGCAGTGGATAAAGCACCGGCCCTGGAGTCAGGAGGACCTGAGTTCAAATCCGGCCTCAGACACTTGACACTAGCTGTATGACCCTGGGCAAGTCACTTAACCCCCATTGCCCCGCAAAAAACAACAACAACAACAACAAAACCCTGGTTTTGAATGTGGCCTCTGCCATTTAATGCTTATGTGACATGAAGATTGTTTCTCCTCTGCACCTCACTTTCCTTATTTGCATCTTGGATACTCTTCCTCCTCTTCCTTTTAGAACCCTTACCCCCGCCCCCATGGCTCTGCCCCAATGTCACCCCCCCTTAAGAAGACTTCCCTTGATTTCCCCAGTTCTTAGTTCCTCTCCAAATCTGTAAAATGGGGCAATAATACTGATTATCCCCTACCTCCTCCTGTTGTTCCAAAGCTGGAAAAAGATCGTGTCCATAAAGCACTTTGTAACTTTGAGAACATTATTCAAATGTCAGCTCTTGATTAATCGGCTATCAGCAGCTCCTCTGGCTCCCACTCTCTGTCCTTTTGCTTTTCGGGGATGGCTGCATACACTGCGTGGTCATGCCGTGGGGGCGGCCTATCCCAACTAAAGCATCGAGCATCTCTGGCAGAAGCTCATGTCCTCTGGTTTCTGGGAATTTCAGGGCTTTCTTCCCCCTAAGATAGCAGCCCATTTCATGTAACCGGACCATCACTAGTCATAGTTTTTGTTTTGTTTTGTTTTGTTTTGTTTTGTTTTGTTTTTTTAGTGAGGCAATTGGGGTCAAGTGACCTGCCCAGGGTCACACAGCTAGTAAGTATGTGTTAAGTGTCTGAGGCCGGATCCGAACTCAGGCACTCCTGACTCCAGGGCCGGTGCTCTATCCACTGCACCACCTAGCTGCCCCCTAGTCATAGTTTTTTAAACCTGGCAATTTGGTCTCTTGTACCCTTTTCAAAAAGCTTAGCTGTTGCCCTTTGTTTAAAACACCGGAGTTGTTTTCAATAGAGGAAAAGCAAGGAAACAAACAAGTATAGCTCGTCTTTTACCCCTGCTTCTGAGGCACTTGGTCTTTATGGAGCTGCTGTTGTCGCGACTACATCATATCTCTGAACTCACCGGCTTCCTACCAGGTTCAGTGGAGTTCAGTGCTTCTTAAAGGGCCGCCTTCCTGGGCACCAAACGCTGTCCCTGGTGCTGAGGAAGATGCAAAGATCCATTGAGACAGGTGTGTCCCTGGAAGTGACAATGTTCAAGTGACATTGATGGCTGAGTCCTTGGGGCTCAGAGAGCAATCTGTGAAAGGCAGGAAGCTGGGGCACAGGGAGGCTTTGGTCCTGCAGTCAGTTTATTGGCCCTTCCTTCCTCTAAGAACATCCAGTGGGATTTGGCTTTTGAGGTTCTCCAAAGAATGGGACAGCTACATTTGGAACAGTGGAAAGATTACAGGGGCCATAGATCTGGAGCTGAATGAGGCCTCAGGGACCATCTAATCCAACTCCCTCATTTTACAGATGGGAAAACTGAGGCCCAGCAATAGCCATGAAGACACTTGCCCATTGTCTTGTGGATAGTGAAGCCAGAGGGCCTGGGTTCAAATCCCACTGCTGCTACTTACTACCCATATGACGTTGTGCAAGTTACTTCTCCTCCTTCATCTGTAAAATGGGGCACTTGGATTAGGTGGCCTCTGAGGATTTTTCCAGCCTTAGATTTATGTAGCCCAATGATTCTGTGACCTCAGAGATCACCGAGTTCAGCCTGTTCCTCTTTCAGCTTCATTCACTCATTTACTCAGTCGCCCATCACCACAAACATTTTCATGGTCTGTTTCACTTTTGTCTTTGACTTTTCTGTACCTGGGATTCAGGAAATGCCAACTGTATGTGATAGACTGTGTTGGGCACAGATGAATCACACATGGTTCTTGCTCTACAATCTGGTGGAGGCAAAAGGAAATGTATTGGTGCATGTGCATGTGTGTGTGTGACATGTATAATGTTCTAGGCACATGGAAGGGGTTAACAATTGTCCACTGATAAGCAGAATCTAAATTATAAGTGCACAAGAGGGGTATAAAATGCTATGAGATCAAATAAGTCATTGGAAGACCATGGAGGAGCTGAGCCTCGAAGGATGGGTAGGGATGAAGGAAGGGAACATTCAAAAACAGAAGGAAGTGTGGAAACAAAGACAGAAAGGTAGGAAAGTGCTGGATGGGTTCAAAGAATGACTATGAGAGTAGTGCAAGAGAAGGCTAGGAAGGCCAACTGGCACCAGATTGTATATTTGCATCAAGGTCAGGTCATGCACTTTATTTATTTATTTATTTATTTGTTTTTGCAGGGCAATGAGGGTTAAGTGACTTGCCCAGGGTCACACAGCTAGTTAAGTGCCAAGTGTCTGAGGCCGGATTTGAACTCAGGTACTCTTGAATCCAGGGCCGGTGCTTTATCCACTGCGCCACTTAGCTGCCCCAGGTCATATACTTTAGACTTGGGGGGGGGGGGTGGAAAGGAGGGAGTTCTGAGCAGTTGCAAGACCCGGATGAGGGAACTTGGGCCCAGAAAGTGAAACGGACTTGTCCATGGCCCCATTTAATTAAGGGCAAAGCTGGGACCACAACGTGGGTCAGTTTGGTGCTCTTTCTAAGGCCACACCTTGATCTCCCATCAGTCACGGTTTCCTTTCCGAGCTAGTTCCCCCTTCACCAGTGTAGCAAGTGCCAAATGAGTTGATAACTAAAATCAGCTGATCTCCAGGTCATTTAAACATTTATAGGACACCTGCTGTGTACAAGTGTTGGGCCTCGAGTCAAGAAGACTCATCTTCCAGGGTTCAAATCTGGCCTCAGACATTTCCTAGCTGGGTCACCCTGGGCAAGCCACTTAACTCTGTCTCAGTTTCTTCATCTGTTAAATGAGCAGGAGAAGGAAATGGCAAACCACTGTAGTGTCTTTGCCAAGAAAACCCCAAATGTGGTCACAGAGTCGGACACAACTGAAATGAGAACAAAGCTATGTATAAGACAATGTACCAGATGCCTGGGATATGGTGACAAAAACAAAATATTCCCTGCTTTCGAGGAGCTTATAGTCTGTTGTGTCAGATTCACCATGTAAATGGCTAAGCAGGAAATGATGGAAGGAAAAGAGGAGTACAGACATAATACTCTAGGAAAATCTGCAGCAGGAGAGACCACTGGCAGCTGGGGCCAGGATGGGAGGAGGAGAGGTGGAAAGAACACTCAGTTTGGGTGAGACATTGTTCTATAATAAAACTAGACGTTGATGTCCATTTTGGGCTTCTACTTAAAGAAAGTATAGAGAAACTTGAGGAGGTCTCAGAACAGAGGCCACACATACATAACTTAAGGAATGGAAAATGGACTCTGAATGCCACTATTTGAGGAATTGTTCTGAAAAAAAAAAAAACAAGAAAAGATGTTTTAAGGAAAAATTACTAATTTAGGCCTGATGACAGGGGAAAAAAAAACTTGCAGAGGCTGAATGATCACCTGAGGAGGATATTCTAGTGAGAATTCTTTCCATTAATGGGTTGGACAAGATGGCCCCAAGGTCACTTCCAATTCTCAGGTTATATGACTAACAAGAAGAAATGTGTTTAAACAAGGAAATGAAGCAGTAGACCAGCTCCTGGCCATGGAGTTAAAAGACCTGGGTTCAAAACACCTTGGACCCTAACCACCGATATGACTTCAGTTGAGTCATTTCACCTCCCTGGACCTCAACTTCCTCTCCTGTAAAATAAAGGGGTTGGATTAGATGGCCCTTGAAGTCCCTTCTACCGGAGATCTAGGAACCTCTTCTGCTGAGTGCTGGGATATTAATGTGGCCAAATATTGCATGTATTGGCCAACACAGACACATTGTGCAGATGCAGACACTGTTTTTGTGTAGCTGTTTTTCTTTTAAAGGGAGCATTCTGTATGGTAGAGGGCTATTATCTAGAAAGGACTTTAATGTAAAATACAAGACATTAACAAGATGAGGGGGTATGTTTGATCAGGAAGAATTTCTAGAATTCAAAGTTCTTTAAACACTCGAAGAAGCAACCGAAGAGGTTTGAGAACTCTTGGGAAAAAGACCAAAACAAAACAAATCTCTGTAGCAAGACCAATTTAAGGTCACTCCCAGGAAGCATTTGAGGTCAGTGCTGGGTACACTTTGTCCCTTCTGAGATCTACGATTATCATCTGAGAAGATCCCCCTATAGAAAGGAAGAGAATTCTTGGGAGAGTCCAAACTCACTAGAACATATTGTCTCCTGTTTGTGGTTCGTGGGCAGCCGCCAGCCCTAGGAGACCCAAAAGGCCCAAGTTCAAGTTGTTCCCAGTCTTGGTACAGTCATGACAGAGCAACTTAAAGTCCAACAGAAGAACTCTGGAGCAAGCTCAGGGCCCCCAGCCAAGGGAACATTGCCTAGCCCTTCTTTTATCTTCTTGCCCCCAGGAAAGCTTAAGAAAAAAGTCCTCAGCTTCCCACCCTCATCTCCACTCATTATGTGCACCTGAAAGTCTCCCAGGATTTTAGGGTTATGTTTGAGTTGTTTTATTATAGGGTATTTCTATTTTATTCCACTTTTTAAAAATTGAAGTGCTTTTGTTGCAATGTATATGCTGTTTGTTGGCCAGAATATTGGATTACCCGGGACTTACTATGGCTCTGTCAGCCCCTATGTGGTATGTTGTGTTTGTTTGTGGACTCCATCCTTTTGGAAGAACATCAGCTCGCTAGAGAGTGAGTGTCTAGAGGAGGGCAAATCATGGGAGCTCTGGGTGGTGGAGCTCGGCACGTTGAGCCTGGAGAAGGGAGGGCTTATGGAGCTATCTTCATGAATTGTACCTGAAAAACTCTTATATGGCAAAAGCTCAAGGGATTATAGGAGTATAGGTCTATAGCTGGAAGAGCCCTCGGGGGCCACTGAGTCCAATCCTCTAAATTCACATTTAAGGAAACTGAGGCAGACAGCAGTGAAGTGACTTGCCCATGATCTCACAGCTACTAAGTATCTGAGGTGGGATTTGAACCCAGGTCTTCTTCATTGCAAGTCCAACATATGCTTTACATTATGACATACACTCAGATTTGACTTCTTCTCTTTGGTCCCAGGAGCAAATGGAGAAAGTCACAAAGAGGCATATTTCAGGTCAGTGTCAGGAGAAATTTCTTCTTCTTCTTCTTCTTCTTCTTCGTTGTTGTTGGGTTGTTTTTTTTGTTTGTTTGTTTTAGTGAGGCAATTGGGGTTAAGTGGCTTGCCCAGGGTCACACAGGTAGTAAGTGTTAAGTGTCTAAGGCCGGATTTGAACTCAGGTCCTCCTGACTCCAGGGCTGGTGCTTTATCCACTGTGCCACCTAGCTGCCCCAGGAGAAACTTCTCAACAGGACTGTCCAAGAATGTAATAGCCTGGCCACTTTTGGAGGTAGCAACTCTTCCTCACTGTTAGTCTTGAAAGAAGAGTGGGCATGAGATGGCCTCTTGGATGGAGCTGGGGATTCTGTCTCTGAGTCCCTGCTGCTGCTGAGTAACCGAGTTTGCTGTATCACTAAATGGACATGGCACGTGAAGTAAATCCCATTGCCAAGCATAGAATGGAGCACAGAAGTATTCTGGGACAGAAAGTTAGGATCTAGGATTGAGAACTGGGAAGGACAGGAAAGGTCAATCAAGCAAGAGGATGAAGCTCGGTGGAGATCACTGAGCTTGTAACAAAGCTAAGGGTCCTAGGCACCTTTGCACCAAATATTGCCAGCTGTCAGTCACCGAGCCCCAAGCTAAGCACTGGTGGAACATATGACTTTAGATGATGTCAGTGACCATGGAGGAGGAGGAGGTTGGTGATGGTCATGGTCATGCTGACAAGATGACAGCAGCGGTGGTGGTGGTGGTGGTGGTGGTGGTGGTGGTGGTGGTGGTGGTCATCCCCATCATCACTGGGGAGACTACACGGCAAACTGGAAGCAGAGCTTGAAGGCAGGAAGACCTGCCTCTGGCATATATTAGCTCACCTATGTGACCCTAGATCACTTTGCAGGACCCCAGGCAGCCTCTCAAGAAAGGAGGTTCTAATTTCCACAGATAATGTGGCACTTTCACTTGTTAAATGCTTTCTTCACGTCACTCATTTGAGACTCACAATAATCCTGTGAGGTAGGTAAACATCCCCATTTTACTGAAGAGGAAACTGAGGCGCAGGACATGCCCATGGTCACACAGCTAGTTAGTATTCAAGGTAGGAGTTGAAGCCACCTCTTTCTGAATCTGTCTGTGATTCCTTCTCTCTTGGAGTTTACAGTCCAGGAGTTGGACCCAACATAAATACAGGCAGATCCAAATACCCACAGATATACAAAATAGCATTCAGGAAGTGCACTGGAGATGTCCAGAGTGCTGGGTGCATTCCAACGAGAGAAAGATTATTAGTAACTGGGAAAAACCAGGGAAAGCTTCATGGAGAAGGTGGCACAGACACACAGGGAGAAAGATTGAAGACCCACAAGAGAGGAAGGATGGAGCTGAAGCAGAGAGGGCATGAGAACAGGCCTTGGGGGCTCTAAGAACCTGAGGAGAAAGGAAGATGGTTCTGAGTGATCAGTGTAAGAGATCTGGAATGAGAGGCTCTCCCTGAGAGGTATGACATCCCAGTGAGGAGGAGGGTCACCCCCACTGCCCTTGCCAGACGGTAGCCAGAGTGCTGGGTATTGCATTTCGGGAAGGACATTGGGGAAAGGGAGTATGGATGGTGCAGAAGCTCTGTGGGTGGTGAAGGGTGTAATATGAGGATCAGCTGCAAAACCTGGGAATATTTATTGTGGAGAAGAGGAAACGAAGCAGGGATAACAAGGGCTGGCAAGTGGGAGAGAAGTAGAAGTAAGGGTAGAACTTGCTGAGAGGCAGGCTTAGGTTTGATTGTAAAAGAAAAACTTTTACCACTTAAAGTATCTCACTGCAGAATGAGCTGCCTCAGGCGGTAGTGAGCCACCCCTCCCTGGAGGTAGGCAAACAGAGGAAGGCCACTGCCCACGTAGACTGAGGTTGGACCATGAGGTCCCTTCTAACCCTGATATTCTGTGACTCTGTGGCAGTTGCCCAGGGGAGTAGACTTGCCAAGCTGGAGTGATGCATCTTTTGTTCTGAAAAGTCCAGTACCTGTGATCATACTTAGGTTCCATTAAACGTTTTGGTTAAGTTGTGGTTTTGAGGGGTGGGGAGAAGCCCACAAACAGCTGTGGGTAACTGGCAAGTGGCAGTGAGGAAGGAAGGGCCTTCTCTTAGATTTGAATTTAGAGATGGCTACTCAACACCCAGGGCAGAAACCTTTGCTTTCCAGAAGGTTCCTGATGGTTCACAACCAATGACTAAGCCTTGGCTTGTGCCAGGGAGTAGCAGACACCCAGATAGGGCTCAGAGGTCCCTCGGGAACATGTTCATCTTGCCCTGTGGAAGTCATCCAACCCAGCACCAGCTGTTTGAATGCAGTGAACATGTCTTGTTTTGGCCTCTGGGAGGGAGGAAAGGAAGGCGTGTCACAGCCATATGGTTCAAATCTATTTCTTCCTCCTCTCTCTCTTTTTTTTTTGGGGGGGGGGGGCGGTGGGCAATGAGGGTTAAGTGACTTGCCCAGGGTCACACAGCTAGTAAGTGTCAGGTGTCTGAGACTGGATTTGAACTCAGGTCCTCCTGACTCCAGGGCCAGTGCTCTAACCACTGCGCCACCTAGCTGCCCCCTCTTTCTCCTTCTCTTAATGAAATCTTTGATACCCACATCTCACCTCTATAATATGTGTTCTCCTTTTTGCTCAGTAGTCTGCTTTTGGGGACAGTTGGTACTGTGCTCAGCCTTCTGAGCCCAGGGCCAGGGAAATTATGAGAAACTCTTCCCTGAAGATAGATAGGATCTGCCTGGTGAAGGGATCTGGAACTAAGCTATAAGAAGTAGGCATAGTGTTAAAGCTGCCTGGGCTAACACACTTTCCAACATTATGACTGATGGGTAAACTGAGGCTAAGACTGAGAGAGGCTAATGAAAGGGGATGAGGAGGGAAATGATGGCATACCTTGAGAGATAGATTCAGTGTATGTCCAGGTGGGAAATGAGGATCTTCCAGCTTTCTAAGGAAAGAATTTCCATAAGGTCCTTGGGCACATATTCCTATATTGTCTCCTAGTCCCTTAGACTGTAAGGGTAAGGAGAATTGGAACCATTGTCCAGAAAGCCAAGCCAGGAGATGCATTTTGGAAGCTGCCAACACCGTCAGAGGGTTGCTGACAGCACTACCTTAGGGTGTGTGTGTGTGTGTGTGTGTGTGAACAGGCAGTACTTCCAGTTACAAGCTCAATCATTCAGAAAACTGTGCAAAGCAAGAGGCTAACAGGGCTATCCTATGGGTCTGCGCTCCTCAAACCATAGCTTGTGAGCCCCAACCAGTAAGCTTCCCCATAACAGTTATCCAGTTTACACAGCTCAAATCTGTAGTATTTATTAAGTGACCTCTTAAGAACAGTAGGTACAAAACACTCTCCCATAAACCTAGGTCGCCCTTTCCCATAAATATACACAACATCTTTGAGAAGAATGGTGGTGAAATAGCCATGTGACCAAGACATGGCACCCCCACTCAACCCATACTTCAAGGCCTTACAGTCCCCCTCTCCTCATTCAGTGCTCCCACACTTACCCTCTTGATTACCAAGCCTAGTTCTCCCCAGACTCTGTTGTTGGCTCTCTTCTATGCTGCCAGAGGTCACATTACTTTAAAATTACTCCTTTCCTTAAGTTACTAAAGAGCATGTCTCTGTTCTGTCCCAGATGCTGTCAACTGTACCTTGCTCTGATTTTACTACACTGTGTCTACAGTGGGTGAATAGCTCACCTGTTGCTAGACACTATGACCAACAGCAACTGCCTACATCTTGGACTGTCAGCTGTCTTTTTAAGAACCACCCTGGAGCCATGGTCAGCATTTTGCCCAGTCAATGGACAGACTCCCCTTCTAATTCAATCAAGGGAGTTTTCCCCCATCTCCTAAGAGAATTAGGGGCAGCTAAGTGGTACAGCAGATGGAACACAGGGCCTGAAGTCAGAAAGACTCATCTTTCTGAGTTCAAATCTGGCCTCAAACCCTTCCTAGTTATGTGACCCTTGGCAATCACTTGACCCTGTTAGCCTCCAGTTCTTCATTTGTAAAATGAGCTGGAGAAAGAAACGGCAAACCACCCCAGTGTCTCTGCCAAGAAAACTCCAAATGGGGTCAAGAAGAATCAGACACAATGGAACACAACAACAACAACAATAGGGACTGAAGGGCCACTGTCTTTTTACCCTTACTCTGACACCTTCTTTGCTCTCTGTAACTGCATTGACTCTGAGGGGAATGGAGTGAAGGTGAGGGAAGCAATCGGCCAAAAACCAACTACCCCCCTGGAGTGTTTGCAGGTGAACCTACCAAACATCATTCTTCAAAAACATAACGTCAATCAAAATCTTGTCCTTTAAGGCCCAGCTCCAGTTCTCCCTTTTGAGTGAAGCCAGTTACTACGTTCCCACCTCCCATCCATTTAATCTTATAATGTACTCATCTGTGTGCATGTTGTATCCCCTAGTAGTTTATAAGCTTCCCCACGTCAAGGACTGCTGCATTTTGAGCCCTTTTTAATCTTCCCAGCTCCTGTTCACAGTAGGCTATTAACAAAAAAATTGTAATAAGTTTTTATTCATGTCTTTTTTATAGTAATAATCTCTGCTAGTATCCTTTCCCTTGCCCCTCCAAAAAAGGCATCCCATTTAAAAAGAGGAGAAAATCAGTACAACTGATCAATCAATATGTTGAAAAAATCTGAGCAATAATGCAATATTTGCAAAGGGGTGGGGTAGAAGTGTCTTTCATATTTCTTTGTAATTTTATAACATTCTCTTTTTGATTTATGTGTGTGGTTGTTGTTTCCAGTTGCATTGTTATGTATATTATACATTGTATATATTTTCTTGACTCTATTTACTTCACTCTGCATCAGTTCGTGTAGAATCTATCCAGATTTCTCTGTATTCATCACATTCATCATTTCTTGCAGCATAGGAATAATCCATTTGATTAGCCATTTCTCAGTCCATGGGCACCTTCTTTTTTTCCAATTCTTTGCTAACACAAAAAGTGCTGCTCTAAATATTTTGGTGTATGTGGAGACTTCTTTCTTATCAATGGCTGACTTTCTTCAGATACAAGCCTTTGTAATGGAATTTCTGGATCAAAGGATTTATAAATCTCTATACATTTGAGTTACTTTTTTCTCATAATTCCAAAGTGCTTTCCAAAATGATTCTCCCAATTCATAGTTCCACCAACAATGCACACATGTGCCTATCTTCCCATGGCTCTTCCAACCTTGGATCCCATCTTTCGTCCTCTCCATTAATTTGATGAGATGAAAATTTAAGGTTGTTTTTATTTATATATATCTTTTTTTTTTTTTTTTTTTTTAGTGAGGCAATTGGGGTTAAGTGACTTGCCCAGGGTCACACAGCTAGTAAGTGTTAAGTGTCTGAGGCCGGATTTGAACCCAGGTACTCCTGACTCCAGGGCCGGTGCTCTATCCACTGCGCCACCTAGCTGCCTAATAGTGATTTGAAGCATTTTTAATATGCTTATTAATAGTTTATAATTCTTTTGAGAATTGTTTATTTGTATCCTTTGACCATTTATCTATTAAGGAATAGATAGACTAAAAGTAGACTCTTAAATATTTGTTAAATTGAATTGGGCTTCCTCCAATCCCGCCCCTATAGCAAACATGCCAGAGTCCATACAACCATGCCAGCCTTCTCCAGGAAGTATTGTTCTTTGTGGCTTCCCTTTCCAGTAAGTCCCAGCTCAGGAATCTGAATGATCCTTGGAGCTCAATTCTATTTAATATAATTCAACAAACATGATCAAGTGAATTTTATGTAGAGAGCACGGTGCTAGGTGCTAGAGGGATACAAATGGAGCATCATTGTCAGAGACTCTCTAGGCTCAAAGAGTCTGGGGACATCTTTGGGACTTTGTCCCTTCATTGACTTGTAGTCCCCACCCAGGAAACCTGGGAAAATATATCAGTCCTGTATCCACTAAAAGCCCAATGCGTGGATTTCAAGGAAGAAGCTTTATTTTTTTGTTTTGTTTTGTTTTGTTTTTGTTTTTTTGCAGGGCAATGAGGGTTAAGTGACTTGCCCAGGGTCACACAGCTAGTAAGTGTCAAGTGTCTGAGGCCGGATTTGAACTCAGGTTCTCCTGAATCCAGGGCCGGTGCTTTAGCCACTGCACCACCTAGCTGCCCCTGGAAGAAGCTTTATTAAGAGGATTATAAGAAGATGGAGACCCCCCTTGCATGAATGAATGTCCATTGAGTATGTAAATCCTGTAGGCTATTTGTTGTTGCCCTGAGGTTGAAGTCTTCTGGGGTGCAGGTCTCCCACCTCCATGTGAACTGTCTTGGCTTGTTCCTTGCTGTCTAAACAGAAGAGATTTGGTGTGGTCTTTTTCTCCACTTCCCTGCTGGTCCTCATAGCTCCATAGTAACATGGGCATCCAATCTACCAGTCTCTCAAGCCAGGCAAGGGAGAATTCCTGGAATTCTCCATTCTTTCCATCCCATTCCCATATAAAGGGGGATTTTTCTGCCTGTTTCTCCTGCTCTCCGGCTCTCCCTTCTCATCTCTAATTCCTCTCCTACCCATGGCCATGCAGCTCTTTAGGCAAAAACACCATTCATTGAAAAGTAGGAAAGGGGTATAGGTAGTGCCATCCAGACTATTTAAAGTTTAGAAAAAATGTGGTCCCCATCTTAATGAAATTTATTGTCCGGTGGATTAAGTTTGTGTCAGGTCCTTGACAATGATGTGAAGAAAATGTCAGACCAGCCTCCTGGGTCATGCATGCTTGCCTAACCGCAAGCATGGTCGAGCAAGGAAGCCACCTGCCTACCTTGCTTAGAAATCTTGCCTTCCCAGGGCCCTCCAGCAGTGTTCCCTTGTCAGATTGGATGGTGAATCTCCTCTCTTAGGCCAAAGAGTTCCAATTATGTTATATTATAGTGTTCCAAAGAGACTGGCTTATTGCCTGTCAAGGCTCCCACAGAGCTTTCCTCTGAGAAAAGGGAGGGGGAGAGCAAGACCTCCCCAAGATTGTAGAGGTCTTAATCGGCAGGGTCTCCCTCATGGATAGCTTGGCAATCACTAAGCTTGTCCACTAAGCTTCTTAACCTACTGGGTCTCCCTCATGGATAACTCAGCAATCAGATTGTCCAATAAGGTTTTTTTTTAATTTAAAATAAACCTTTTTTTTTGGTTATTTGTACTTAACAAACATTATTACACATGAATACTTCCATGAAAAGCATTATACATGAAACCAGAAATTTCTAATAAATTTAACTTGCCTTTTTAGATTCAACATATTAGTTTCAAAACTATCTTGCTTGTTTTCTTTTCTGTACTTTAAAAAATTCTATAGTGACACTCTTTTCTTCTTGCGTGATAGCCATTTTCCTTGCATATCTTTCCCCCACCAATTAAAAAAAAATCTCTTTTATGAGAAATAAATCTAGTTGAGCAAAACAAATCTAAACATTAACCAAGAACCTTATTCACCACCTCACAGTTTGGTGGCAGATAATATGCATTGTCCTGGAAGCAAGTGATTGCTCATTGCTTTGATCAGGATTTTTAAAGTCTTTCTAGGTTGTGTTTCTTAACATTGATATAGTATTGTATAAATTATTCTCCTGATTCTGCTCACTTTGCTTTCCATCAGTTTAATTTCTTTCCAGATTTCTCTGACTACACCTTTTTAATTTCTCATTGCACAATGATATTATACCATATTCATGTACTACAATTTGTTCCACCATTCCTCAGTCAATAGGCAGCCATTTCGTTTCTGATTCTTTGCTATAATAAAAGGTGCTGCTATAACCCTAGGCTTCTTAGACTGCTGGGTCTCCTTCTTGAATAATTCAACAGTCATTTTGCCCACCAAGCTTCCTAACCAGCTGGGTCTCCCTCTGGGATAACTCAGCAATCAGCTTGTCTCCTAAGCTTCTTATCATAGCATCCAATTTCCCATGTCCAGGGCGGCTTGTTAACTGTTGGCTGGCTTTATCTTCTTGCCCTTCTGAGCCTCCATTCTGGGTCTTTTTCCTTCTTTAGATCACAATGTTTTAGGTTGTTCCTCATCTCAGAATGAATCGAAACTGCCCCAGTCTTTCTCTCTGATTCCCTTGCAGCTCATTAGCCCCTAGAGGGCAGGAATTGTGTTTTATTCACCTCTCTCTACTCACAACATTTATCATAGTTACTATTCTGTAGGTAGTTCATTGTACTATAGTTTCAGAGAAATCGCAGCTGGTTCTTGCTGAAGAGATCATTATGGACTTCCTTTTACAGATGAGGAAACTGAGACCCATGGGGGTCACACAAGTCAAAATTGGGGGTCACGATTCAACCCTGGATCCTCTGGTTCCTGATGTCCGGCTCTTTTTCTCTGAGTATGCTCTATTTGGTAGTTTCTTAGAATTCGGCTCATTTGTTATTTGAAGTATGCAGACCGTATTTGACATTCTTGTGATTTTCTTCTTATTCTATTTGAACCAAACATTTGTTTCTTTGTTTTTCCCCTAAACAAAACAAAAATAAGGCCTGAGTGGAAAATTCTGTCCCTAGGATGACCCTCTTATCACCCAACCACAGAAGTGACTCCATAAGATCTGGATTAAAGAATGTTGCATGGATTTCAACCGATGCCCAGAATATCTATGTTTTATGGTAGATATTCTGATGATCTGTTTGAAATGCAAGTTGTGAGGGTGGGTGGTGAGTTGGGCTGCTGGAAGGACTTTCAAGTAGATGAGATCGCAAATCCATTTGAATATCTAAGTATATTGATCAGAGTCCCCAGAAATCCCAGGAATATTTATTCACAAACAGGCAAAAAAGTATCCCAGGGAGAAAAATTAATATGGTAGAGCAGCCTAGAAAAGGATATGAAGAATAATGCCAGGTTTCAGCTTCAAATCTGACTATGGCTAGATGAAAAGTTCCATTTAGAGTGGGGAGTTCAAATTGGCCAAGTATTTATTAATTTTAACCATATTTTTACTGTGACCTCAGGAATCACAGCAATATTTCATTAGTATATGCTAATAGAGGGAGGAGATACATACATACATGCACGCATGCATGCATTATATATATACACACACAAACACACACACACATATATATATATATACACAAACATACATAAAATGTCCTGGGTTCAAATGAAAATATGGGAATTGTTGGCCATCTGGTAACATCGTATCAGCTCTTCTTCCTCTCTGTGCTCTTGGAGGGTAGCCAAGGTGGCTGGCAGAGTGCCCATGTGACCCAGGGAGCAGACAGCTGCTGCTCCCCTTCCCCCTCCCCATTAACTCTGCTGAAGAAGGACCAGACATTAAGGAGACCTTGAAGGACCAAGAGTCATCAAATGACACATTTGCCTTTGCACATACTAGAGATGGTAGAATGAAAATGCTTGTTTCAAAGTAAAGTTATGACATCTGCTTGTAATCATGCACATTTTTTAAAAAAGCACATTGGCATAGATAGAAATTATAACATGATTAAAAATCATTTTTAAATTCAGTCAATTCACTTGACAAGCCTGATCCTTCTATTGAGTCTGTGTTGGCTCATAGGATTCTTTGAGTTGGAAGTTGGAAGATGGCTCAGAAGCCATCTCTTCTAAACTCTGCATTTTACATGCAAGGAAATCGAGGCTCAGAAAGGTTAACTGGCCCATGTCACACAGGAAATAAGGGTGAGAAATGGGATTTGAACCCATCCCTTCTGCCTCGCATTGGTGGTCTTTCTTTTAAACATTTCCGAGCATCACAACACCAAACAAAATGAGCCTTTCTATATGCAGTGGAGAAAAGAAGGGGATGATCACCCTGGACACTGAATTTCTATTTCCATAGAAGTATATGATGAATTGCACATATCACTTCCAATGCTGGCCTTAGAGCAAGGACAAATCCTTAAATCTAATTTGGCTCATTTTAGAAACGAAGGAGCAGGGACCTTAGAGACTTAATCCAACCCCCTTCATTTTACAGATCAGGAGACTGAGGCTAAAGAAGCATGAATGCCCCCCTATGATCATGCAGTTAAGTGTCAGAGTCTGGATTTGAACCCAGCTCTTTTGACCCCAAGTCCAATGCATGACCTTGAAGATTCTTGTGCCAAATCTAGCTAGGAAGAGGAGAGCTTGGAAGGTTGAAGGCATAAAAACTGCAAGCCCAGCGTGAGTGCACAGCCTTGATACAACAACAATAAAAAAAAGTCCTGTTGACTTGAGATGCAGTAATATGGGCTAGTATCCAGAGTAAGGGAAGTATTGGTTCCACTCTCAGCTTCAGTTCCACTCAGAACTGAGGCTCCACATTTAGGAAAGGCACTGGTAGGCTGGAGGGTATCCAAAGCATGGCAGCCAGGATGGTGAAGGGCATTCAGACCAAGCCTTTTTTGGTCATTTGAAGGAAATGGGGCTATCTTGGAGTAGGAAAGCGTCAGGGAGGGTAGGGTAGGCATCTGCAAGAATCTAAACGGCTTTTCCACAGAAAAAGGACTCCACTCATTTGACTTAGCTACAGAGGAGAGAAGGGAAAGCCGCGAGTGGCAGGGGAAACTTCAGGGAGGCACATTTTGGGTTGATGAAGGGAAAAGCTCCCCAACAGCTGGAGCTCCCAGAAGACGGTGGGCTGCCCTGTGGTCACTAGGGTCACTACTCACCGGAGGTCTTCCAGCAAAGTCTAAAGGACCGCTTGTCCAGTACGGATGAAACAAGATGGCCTCTGAGGTCCCTTAATGTGCCTGGGAAATAGGAGCTAGCCAGGGTGCTGAAGTTTCCTTGACTTTCTCCTGATTCCCTCTCACTCTGCATCAAGAACATGTGGGTGTGGGAGAAGCACAAGTAGAAATTAGACTCCCCCACCCCCCAAGGAAATGTGAAAGTCCGCTCCAGTCGTACTTGACCATAGAGCTGGAGCGGTCGCTTTTTTTCTTCCTCCCGATGCCTCTTGGGGAGGCTCAGATGAGACTCTGCTCTTGCCTGAACATGAGGGAAGCACTTTGGATATAGTGGCCTAGAGAGCTGGGAAGGCTGCATCATAGCTATGCTGCCATGCCCTTCGCCTTCTTCCCTCTCCCCTTCCGACCCTGAATCCTTGCCAGCGGCTCCTTGATGGTAGTCCCCCAATTCAGTATGACAAGCAGAGGACAATGGAAGGGAGGCTGGATTTGGAGTTAAGAGCCTGAATTTCAATCCCACGCCCGCCACTTGCTGCCAAATTCTCAGGGACTCAGTTTCCTCATCTGTAAAGCGAAGGGGTTGGACTATAGGAGTCCTGAGGTATCCCTCAGCCTAGAGCGTTGATACCAGGACCTCACGTCCTCCTTGCTTGTTGTCGTTCTGCCCAGGTCCTGAAGCCCTTTCTCGCGACGACGGGACTTCAATCCGGCACTTCTCTGCACATCTCCCCCAGTTCTTATGCACACCCATGGCACAATGAGCAGCCCTCAGGAGCAGCTCAGCTGGTCTTCCTCTCCCACCTTGACCTTGAGTGAAAACAGAGCCTTTGGGGGGCTCCATGACGAGCGCCCGTCCCCCCGGAGCCGCGCTTCTCCCAAGCTCTTCGAGGATGTGGGGGAGAAAGGGGTGCTGCGAGCCGAGCTCACGGAGGGCATGACCAGCCCCATCGCCACAACAGCGCTGACCAGCGTCAGTGAGGACTCGAGGGACCAGTTTGAGAACAGCGTTTTGCAGCTCAGGGAACAAGAGGAATCTGAGACAACCACTTCTCAGAGCAACGGCCATGCAGGCAACGGGGAGAACACCAGCGGCACAGAGGACGTTAAGATCCAATTCAGCCGATCGGGCAGTGGGAGTGGCGGCTTCCTGGAAGGACTGTTCGGCTGCCTGAGGCCTGTATGGAACATCATAGGCAAGGCCTACTCCACCGACTATAAGCTCCAGCAGCAAGGTATGTGCTGGCATGGGGGGGGGGGGCACTTCTTTCCCATTGGGGACCCAGAGCCAGAGCTCCAAGGGGCCTTGGAGGCCAGCCCTCTTTTTACAGAGGAGGAAACTGAGGCCCAGAGAGGGGCAGTATAGTTCTAGAGCTGGGCAGTGCCTCAGAGGCCATTGAATCCAGCTTCACATTTTATAAATGAAGATATCAGGCCCAGAGAGGTTAAGCAACTCCCCTAAGATCACACAGCTAATCAACGCCAGAACAAGGATTTCATCCCAGGACCAGAGTCCAAACCCATCCCTCTTGCTGCTGCAACTACCATAAACTTCTGGTCTTTGGGTAAATTACAGAACTGAGGGCATATGGATGGAGAGTTCTTTGAGTTCTGCCATTTACTCTCTGGGTGACCCAGGGCAAGTCGCTGGACCCATCTATCCTCATCTGTAAAATACACAGGCCAGGGTAGATGGCTCCAAGGTCCCTTTCAACCAGACATCTCCCACCCCATATTCCTTTGAATGACTGAGTTAACACATTTACCCCTTTTGGGGGACAGCCGCCCCTCCCGGGTCTTCTGGGGTAGTGGTGAGCCTAAGAAAGAAAGGTTTACTTTTAAGACACTCCCCTCTGTCAGAAAACATGCCAGAGGACGTGTCCTCTTGGCCTGTTGGACCAAGTGGGTGTCTCTGAGATATATTGGGCTCTGCAAAGGAAACATGAAGTAGTGATAAAATGCCTGAGCTAAGCAGGGTGCAAGGCAGCACGTTAGTGTGTCCTCAAGCTCTAAACATCTGGGATTTGACAGTTGCTTCCTCTTTCAGCTGAGAGACGCACAGACTTGTCTATTCGTTTCAACAAGGGTTTACTAAGTGCAGGGCTGGGTGCTAGGTTCTGGGCTTACAAGAATGAAGCAGACCCTGCCCTGATGAGGCTGGGAGTGTACCCAGAGAAACAGATACCTTAATAGTCAGAAGGGTAGATAGATGCAGGTGTGTATACACACATATTCTGTTATTGTTGCAGATCCGTGATTTCATCTGTGTAGGAAACTCATAGGACCACGGATTCAGATATAGAAGGGACCTCAGAGACTATGGAATCCAGACCCCTTACTTTACAGATGAAGAAACTGAGGCTTGTAGATGTCCCAAGGCACTAAATACCCGAGGCAAGATTTGAACGTAGATCTTAGACTCCCAAACTCCAGACATCAAGTCTTACTGATTCCCACAGATAACTTTTTTTTTTAACCCCAACCCATGATGTAGTGGCTACAGAGAGGGAATCTGGGGGGGAGAAAATGCTAATACAGGGACAGGAAGCAAGCCCAGTTCCTCGGGTTGCCAGGTTGCCAACTCCTCTTCTTTTCGTCTCCACCCTCCACCAGGTTTTCAGAACCTTGTTTGTGAGTGTCCTGGACCCCCTTGAGCAGCCTCTGGAGAAGCCCAGGGCTGTTCCTCCCCCCTTACACCTCCACCCACCAGAATTGCATTTTTAAATTTTAAAAGTGAAGGAAATGTGGGATTTCAGTTAGAGATCAGTGAAAATGAAGGTATAATTGTTTTCCCATCCAAGTTTAAGGACTCCCTGCATTCAGCTCCCAGGTTAACTCTGCAGGGGCTCACTGCCCCCCTGCCCCTTCTTGTGTCTTGCTGGGATCCTGGGCCGAGAAGGAGGGCAGCTTGGCAGCGTGTATTTCCGCAGGCATTTCCCTGTCAGGGCCTTGCCCCAGTCACTACAGGTTTGAAACACTTCCTCTTCTTTTCTTCCTGCATAAACACAAAGTCTTTTCAGCCCAGCTGTTTGGACTCGCTCAGTGTTTGCTGGGCCAAGTTAAACGTATTGGGTTTATAACCTTTTCACTGGAGATACAGAAGCCAGAATGCTTTGGGACAGTCCTGGCGTCTCCCCGTGGGGGTGTTCCCTTCAGGAATCCAGATTGTGGCCTGTACCTGCCCACCTCTTGTCCATAACCTTCTCTGTGTTTGCCCAAGGGATCGAGACATCCCCCCCAGGAGGGAAGCCCTCCATGCTTTCCTCTGCTATGTGAGAACAGCCAGGGAGTACCCGACTATCCACTGATGAGCCATTCTCTTATCATGTGACCCACCAAGCCCCTTTTGTTCTTTAATCATGCATTTCTTTGCTAGCTTCCTTGGCACAGCTTGTCCTGCTGACTTCCTTGTTTATAATGGGTGGCAGCCTGCCCATGCTACCATATTCCTCTCAATTGCCCCAAAATAATAATGGTGGTTAGCATTTTTATAGTACCGACTATGTCCCAGGCATTGTACAAAGTCCTTTACAAACACCATATTGCTTAATTAATCCTCACAACAACCCTGTGAGGTTGGTGCTCTGATTATCCCCGCTTTTCAGTTGAAAAAACTGAAACAAACCAAGGTTATGTGACTTGCCCAGGGTCTCACAGCTACCAAGTGTTTAAGGCTGGATTTGAATTCACTTTTTCCTGACTCCAGGCCTAGGTGCTCCATCTACTGCGCCACCTAGTGTTCTGTGACACTCAGTCATACCAAGATAGAAAGGCCACCTAGCCCAGCCTCCTTACTTATCAGGGAGATGAAGAAGGTGAGTTGGCCATTGTCGTGTGGACAATGAGCCAGGATTGGAACTCAGGTCCTCTTACCCCAATCCTCTTCTTTCCCCACCACTGAAATTCCCCTGACCCACCAAGTCTTTAGTCCTTTTAATGGTTCTCTCATCTTTGTGGTCTCACCTTTCTGGTACCTCCTAAGTGTCCCACATTAGAAGTATGGGGGCAGTACATCTTACTGTTGGCCTGATGCTTCTTTCTCCCAGGCTGCTTCGCTGCCCCACCCACAAAAGAATCATCCAGTCTATTTAAAGATTGTGAGATTGGTGAACAGGGGTAGCTAGGTGGCACAGTGGATAAAGCATGGGCCCTGGATTCAGGAGTACCTGAGTTCAAATCCAGCCTCAGACACTTGACAATTACAAACTGTGTGAACCTGGGCAAGTCACTTAACCCCCATTGCCCCACAAAAGGAAAAAAAAAAAGAAAAAGAAAAAGAGATTGGTGAACAAAATCCCTTTCCATTTTTCTTCCACAATTAGGGACATCATTTTAATTTAAATTTTGTCCCTTCCTGGCTGGGTGACTCTGGACAAATCCCATTAAGCTTTCAGTGTTCCAGATAGGTCTGAGAGTCTTAAACCCCTAGCCCTAGCCAATTCCTAACCTAAATTTAGAAACTCTTAACCAAAAAAAAAAATTAAGATACATAAACAGCAATAAAAGTCAACAGAACTAGAAACTGTATACTTCTTTTATTGATGATTTCTTTAAAAAAAAAAGTATATGTGAAGCCAGTAGGTAGATGGAAAATGGATAGAAACAGGCAGTTTTCAAAGGAAGAAATGCGAACTATGAACAATAGTATATAAGATTGCTCCAGATCACTTATAACAAGAGAAACACACACCAGAACAACTCTGAGGTTTCCCCATCAGATTAGCCAAGGTGACAAAAGACAAAGATGGAATATGCTGGCGGGACTGATAAAAGACAGGCACATTAGTTCATTGTTCATGGAGTTGTGAATTGGTACCCTAGAAAACCCTAGGAAAATGTACTTCAAAAGTCACTACATTGCACATACCCTTTAACCCAAGGATGCATCTACTATGCTTAGAAGCCAAGAAGCTCAAAGATTCAGGGAAAGATCCTGTCCAGGGATCCTATGGATCACAGGTCTAAAGCTAGAGGGAGGGATCCCTGAAGCCAGCTAGTGTAACCCCCTCATTTCACAAATGAGGAGATTAGGACTGAGGAGTTAAGTAATGGGACAGCTTTGTGAGCACGCAGGCGGTGTTTTATGAAAATCACCAGAAGGAAATGGGGCTCCTAATTGCATTTTTTTTTTAGTGAGACAATTGGGGTTAAGTGACTTGCCCAGGGTCACACAACTAGTAAGTGTTAAGTGTCTGAGGCCGGATTCGAACTCAGGTACTCCTGACTCCAGGGCTGGTGCTCTATCCACTGTGTCACCTAGCTGCCCCTCCTAATTGCATTTTAATCTTGTTTGGGCCACACTTGAGAGTATTGTGGGCCCCATCCACGCCCCCAGCACATGTTTGGTACCTCTAGAGTACACAAAAGCTGTCTTCTTCTATCTGAAGGCCAACAGCATAGGAGCGTTAGCTTTGTTCTGCCTGTTCCCTGAGAGGAAGGTGGAGAGGGGCAACTTGGGCCCGAGAAGTTCTTAACAATTAATGCTGTCCTCATTGAAATGTTGGACAGTTATTATATGAAGTCAGTTCATATACACTTATATAGCATGGATGTTATCGTTACCACCTGCATGGCCCCAGTCAAGCCACATGCTCTCCTGATCCTCCTTCCTGTCCTCCATAAAATGAGGCCATTGGACAAAATCCAACTCAATAAGATTTAAAAAATTGAAATGTTTTGTTTTGACACAGTTATCCCCTCCCCCCAAAAAAACCAGTATCTTCCCTTAAGAAAAGGAAGCAAAGCTGCCTCCTTATGTGATTCTGACTGGCAGCGCCTGTCACTTTCCATTTTTGTCCTTTACAGTTTATTAACAGAAAGGAAGGACTTTTCAGCTTCCTCTTAGCATTTGGAACTAAAATCGGCCCTTGTGTTTGGCTTCAGTTTTATCATCTTTTAGACCCATTTACCTTATGACAGTTGTGTATGTTGTTCCTTTTGATCTGCTTTCTTTGCTTTGCTTCATTGGACGCAAGTCTTCCCATGTAGCTCTGAATCATTCATGTTCTTTGTTCCTTGTAGTACAGGAGCAGCCCGGTCCCTAATCCCTGAAAACATTTTACTTTCAGCTTTTGGCTATAACAAATACTGCTGACACACGCTTTACACATGTGCATACACACAAACGTGTGTCCATACATGTGTACATATGCATATGTTTGAATGTATGCATTGTTAGCACATACACGCAATAATGTATTTCTATGTATGCCCACACACATACTATGGCTTCTTTCTTTCTGACAATGACTTCCAATTCACATTTTTCTTGGAAGCTTTGGATGTAGGAGCTTCGACTTTGTTATCTTCTACTGAGGGTATATTTGGATCTACCTTGTCACCAAAGAAACTTTTGATGGTCTGCATCTTTTTCTGTCTCCTCATTATCCTAGCCTCTTTCTTTCTTTCTTTGTTTTGCAGGGCAATGGGGGTTAAGTGACTTGCCCAGGGTCACACAGCTAGTAAGTGTCAAGTGTCTGAGGTCAGATTTGGACTCAGGTCCTCCTAAATCCAGGGCCAATGCTTTATCCACTGCACCACCTAGCTGCCCCACCTACCCTATTTCTTGACTTTTAACTCCTTCTTAAAGTGGGGCACTACTTCCAGGATGCACTGTCCCAAGTTTCAGGGGGTCCCAGGTGGTACTATTTAAGGAGAGGCACGTTCTCAGCTCACCTGGCTTGTTCTCTGGTCTGTCCTGACAGTGACTTCCTTGGGTATAGAAACAGTGGTGAAATAGATTTAACAAAGGGCATGAATAGCTGAGTCGCTCTTACAGATTATTACAAAGAGCTTTCTAGAACAGTTGGTCCAACCTTCCAGCAGTGAATGAATGTACCTGTCTGTCCACAGCCCCTCCAGCATTAGCTTTTTCTAGGTTGTGCCATTTTTGCCAGTGTGATTGATATTCTCTTGTGATTAGGGCTCTTAAACACTTTATTCACACTTAGTCTGCTGCTGCTTTTGAAAACTGCTCACATTCTTTGGCCAGATGGATGAAATGAATTTATTAAGGGGCTGATTTGTGTTAAACACTGGGACTAAAGACAAAAAAATGAAGCAGTCCCTGCCTTGCGGAACTTACTGAGGGGGGTATAACATGTACTCAGATAAATACAATACAAGATGGGGAGTGATGAGAACAAAGGAGATGGCCAGATAAAATGGTGTTGGAATATTTGAGGATGAAGGGAAACTCTTATCCAGAGGAATTGGGAAAGGCTTCTCAGAGGAGATCATAACTAAGCTGAGACTTGAAGGAAGAAGAGAATGCTGGGTAAGGAGGATGTGGTATTTTGGAGTGCATTTCAGACACGGGAGAATGGTCTAAGTGAGAGCTGCCCAACCCGATGCGTGTCATCCCCCAAACTCCCTAGTGGTGCCTGAACCAAATTAAAATGTAATTGGGGGGCAGCTAGGTGGCACAGTGGATAGAGCACTGGCCCTGGAGTCAGGAGTACCTGAGTTCAAATCCGGCCTCAGACACCTAACACTAGCTGTGTGACCCTGGGCAAGTCACTTAACCCCAATTGCCTCACTTTAAAAAAAACTGTAATTGGCAACTATTTAAGAAAATAAACAGAAATACTACATTTTGAAACCAAATCAATGTGTGGCATCAGGGATCCTTAGGTCCAGTTTAGTGGCCCCCCATTTCTAGTTGGGCTTTCTAGTACAGGTCTAGTGATGGCATGTTGAGATCTGAGCACAGAAGCCAGTTTGTCTGGGGTGTGGAGTTTATGAAGAAGAATACTGTGAACTGAGGCTGAAGTTGATTGGGGTAGACCTTATTTGCCAGGCTAACGAGGCACCAGGGAACCACTGAGAGCTTTCCCAAATATTCTATGATTCATTCTCATCCCCTAATAAAGAGTTAACTCTGTAGGGTGGTGGGAACCATGTAAAATAATCCCACCACAGATGTTGGGGTGTGAGATTGGGAGCCAAGGGGATGAGGTTAAGAAGGCATCAAGGCAGGAGAGTTGGTGCTACTGGGAGGAGGAGGGGATGCACATGGGTCACATGGGGAGAAGTGGGGGAAGGTTCTGGCCTCCCCAAAGCAATCGCAGCTTAGGATTCTGCTTTCAGAGCTGGTTTTCTCCAAGGTGAGAAGGGCCAAACTCCCCTGCTACGCTCCTTGATCTTCCCAGCTGCCTCTTACCATGTTCATGATCCTTGGCTTTGCTACTAAAGTGGCCAGGGAAAGTCGTTTGGGATTTCACTTAATTTTTGTAGGTTTTGGGCAGCTCTAGTGAAAGGCTTGGTGAGCAGGAGAAGGATTGGTTAAACTTGTCTGAAAAATTATCTGTGTGTTCTCCCTTATTTCCAGCCCTCCCTGAGTTTATGAGGTGTACAAATGGATCTGACCCACAAAGGACATTAGGGTGCATCTGTCTAACCACATCCCCATCACTCAGGGTTTCAATATTGGTTCTAGTTCTAAGGGAGATGAAGCAATGTACACAGCAGAGCCAGACAACCGGCCCTGGGGAGGAGAGTGTCTGTGGAGTTTTACCCTCAGGTAGACCAGGAAGCTAGAGAGACTTTCATAAATACAACACTGCAGGGTAAGCAGGCCCCAGCCACCTTGAAATAGACCAATAATAAGCAGACAAAAGGAGGATAAACTGAGGGACTGCTAGAAGAATTCTTTTGTTTTAGTGGCTGAATTTAAAGGATTCCTTGTCATTCCGGCTATTTGAACCTACAGATCCCCTTCCTCCCTCTGGAAAGGGGATCTAGTCTAAGCTGGTCAGTTGAGCGAGAACCTTGGGAGATCCCCTCCAGTAATATCTGTGGGGTTCAATATCTTCCTCTGTAAAATGAGAGATGCCTCTGAGGTCCTTTGAACCCTACATCTGTGGCTCTCTGGCTAATGCTGACATCTCCTGCTTGTCCTTCACCGCCCAATAAACAGTGAGTCGGGTCTTGTTCAGAGATAAAACGACACCTTCCCAGCTCACTGAACAGAGATGTTGAACTTTGAAGGAAAAGGGAACAGTAATAACAGTGCAGTCTACAGACTCTAGACTCCTCAGTCCGGGTGCCACCATCCATGTCAGCGCTTTCTCCTTCCTCAGATTGTCTTGTGGTGATTTATCTGCCTACATTTCTATCCCCCCAGTAGAACATAAGTTTCTTGAGGCCAAACCTTTTCCCCCCTTTTTGTCTTTGTATCCCCAGAATAAATCAGCACAGTGTCTCTTTTTTATTCTTTATGATAAGATTGGCTCTCTGGGAGAGGGAGGGGTGGCTGGAACACACTGGGCAAGGTCTTTGACCTGAAAACAAAGATATCAATAACAATTCCTCTTGTCCCTTCTGGCTCTAAATCAATGACCCTCCAGAGGCCTGGTCTGTTTTCTGTCATCATGTATTGACCCCAAACCAGAATCCTGCCTTGCCTGGAGGACAGCCTTGCCCTGAGCAGGCCGCTAGGGTAGGAACTTCAGAGCATGGGAGCGTGGGAGCTCCCGAGAGCCCTCAGACAGAGATCTCTTCACAGTCATCTCCCCATTGTGTGCCCAGATACTTGGGAAGTCCCCTTCGAGGAGATCTCAGAGCTGCAGTGGCTGGGCAGTGGAGCCCAGGGCGCTGTCTTCTTGGGCAAGTTCCGAGCGGAGGAGGTGGCCATCAAGAAGGTGCGGGAGCAGAATGAGACAGACATCAAGCACCTTCGGAAGCTGAAACACCCCAACATCATCGCCTTCAAGTAAGTAGCACCTGGTTCTCTCGTCCAGCAGAGTCTGCAGCCCCAGGAAGAAGGGGAAAGGTGCAGCCGTCATTTCAGCATCATGGGGGAGATGGCCCTGGGCACTCAAAGAATATTTGTGAGTGGAGGCCGTGGATGGGCAGCCAGGGGGCACCACGGTGCCCAGCACTGGCCCCGGGGGTCAGGAGGACTTGGATTTAAATCCAGCCTCAGACACTTACTTACCTGCGAGGCCCTGGGCAAGTGACTTGCCCTGTGAGTCTCCCTTTCCTAATCTTTCAAAGGGAATAGTAACAGCACCTCCCTCCCAGGGTTCTTGTGAGGATCCAGTGGGATAATAATTGTAAAGCACTTAGCCCCGTGCACATGGTAAGCACTGTATGCATTAGTTGTTATTATCATTAGTTATTCTCATTACACAGTGGGCCTGAGGCCAGCCGCCAAAGTGTGAGGGGAGACGTGAGGCATCAATGGAAGATACCCAACAAGGATGACCTGGTGTTGGCCTTCGAGGACTGGGAGGTTCAGTTAGGAGATAGGGCTAACCAATATGGAATGCTTACGGCATGCTAATGACCCACTAACTGGGAGAGTGAATGCTCATGGGATGATGAATCGAAAGGAAGCAGGTGCCCTACTTATCCCCATTACACAGATAAGGCCAATCAAGGTGAAGGGCCTTGACTAGGGTCACATGGCTTCCAAGTGTCTGAGGCACTGCATTTTACGCATGGGAAAGCAGGTCTCATTCTCCTAGAAGGGCCACATGACTACGTCCCACTGGTCCATGAAGGACAACAAAAGATTCCTCCTTGGGGAATGGTCTTGGCCTTGCTTATAAAGAAAAGTTCTTTGGAGATAGGCCCATGTTCACCTGGGCCATTACCTTACCCTCATAAGCCCTGAGCTTTGTCCTTTTCTAAGTGGTGGAATATCTAGAGACAGCTGGATGGGACTTTGATTGAGCGGTGGGCCTAGAGTCTGGAAGGCTTGAGTTCAAATTCAGCTCCAGATATTTACTAGCTGTATGACTCTGGGCAAGTCACTTAATTTTTTGATGCCTCAGATTCCTTGACTACAGAATGGAGACTATAATACTACCTCCCTCCCAGGGTTATTGTGAAGATCAAATTAGAGCCTGGTAAAGTAGGAAACTTCCCTTTATGTTAAAGGGAAGAGAGAGGGGTCTGTAGCCCATGGGCCAGTGAGCATAATCTCAATTCCTGTCAAAATCTTCCTTTTTCCTTATCCATCTGTCTTCCTTCTGTGACAGCACAGTGCAACAGAGAGAACATTGTCCTGGAGTCCAAGAACCTGGGTTCAAATCCCACCGTTGCTCTTTACTGCCTGGATCATGGCTCTTTGACAGGCTGTTTCTAAAGCCGTCAGTAAAATAAGAGGGTTGGACTGATGGCCCTTCAAGGCCCTTGCAGCTCTCCAGTTATTGTCCTAAATCTGGACGTGAGCCTCCTGTGCTGCCCTAACTCACTCTTCCGACAGCTCCCTCTTTTCTTCCTCTTCAGCATCATTTGAATGTGTGTCATTGGTACTTTTGTCTGGAGGGGTCGGTCCCCCCCCCCCAGTCCCTCTTGAGCTGACTCCTATTGTGAGCTCATAGGCCATGGGACACGGCTTGTCTTTTCTTTGAACCACAAGCTGTGTGAGCCTTGATTTCCCTTTTCTTCCTTCTCCTCACCTGTAAGAGTAGAGGGAGGTTAGAGCAGATGACCTAGAAGGTCGTTCACAACATTTATTTGGCTCCAACTGGTAGCAAAGCTACAGAGAACACCTGAGCTGAAAATACTGTTTATATTCATTCTCAAGGAGGGGAAGAAAACAAGGATGGTTACGTCTCCAGGCTTGTTTTCTCTTCCCACCAGTCATCCTGGGGGAGCAGGCATTATGGTAAACTTTTTTTTTTTTTGGTGAGGCAGTTGGGGTTAAGTGACTTGCCCAGGGTCACACAGCTAGTAGTATTAAGTGTCTGAGGCCGGATTTGAACTCAGGTCCTCCTGAATCCAGGGCTGGTGCTCTATCCACTGGGCCACCTAGCTGCCCCAGGAGCAGGCATTATTAACCCTATCTTAAAGGGAAGATACTAGTGTCCATATGGGAATTGTGTGATTTTTTTCAGTCATTTTTCAATCGTGTCTGACTCTAGGTGACCCCATCTGGGGTTTTCTTGGCTGAGATACTAGAGTGCTTTGCCCCACTTCCTTCTCCAGCTCATTTTGTAGACTGAGGCAAACAAGGTTCAGTGACTTGCCCAGGGTCATACAGGTAAGTGTCTGAGTTCAGATTTGAACTCAGAAAGACCAGTTCAAGGATGGAACTCTGTGCACTATGGCGCCACCTAGGGGGCCTACAGAGAAGCGAATCTGTTGTTAATTCGGTCACGGCTGGTCCCGCTCAGGTTTTCTCTCCACCTCCTGCATCCCCTGCTGCTTCCTTCAGATCTCAGCTAAAATGCCACCTCCTATAAGAAGCCCTTCCCAGTCCCCTTAATAGCAGATCCTTTCCCCTGCCGGTGATCTCAATTTAGTCCATCCTTAGCCTTGTTTCTACACAACGGTTTTCATGGTGTCTCCCCCATTGCCCCATGAAGCTGAGAGCAGGGACTGTCCTTTGCCTCTTTTTGTATCCCAAGTGCTTAGCCCGGTGCCTGGCATCTAGTAGGTGCTTAATAAATGCTTGTTGACTGACTGACTGACTAACTAGTTAAACCCAAGGATCCCTCGCCCCTTGCCTTCTGCCTTCCCCAGCCAGAGAACCCTCATCTCTGGTGAACTCCATTGTCCCCAGCTTCAGAGCATGGTTGTGGACCATCATCGAACCTCACCCATGTTGCTAAGTCCTGAGATCCAGCCTCAGCTGGACTCTTCCCTGACTCAGTCCTGCTGCCTCTGGTACACAGCCTGCTGACCATGGGCAGACCATACATCCTGCCTGAGCCTCAGTTTCCTCTTCTGTGAAATGAGTTTGGACTGGATGACTCCTGTCACGAATGAGTATGCCTGCACACACACGCACACACACTCACATGCAAGCATTTACAAAGGAAACATACATCGAGTTAGCGCCAAGGAACTAAATACCAGATGATGGGAGGGGTAGGATTGGAGCAGGCTTCCTGGAGACCCGAGTGTGTGAGCTGTGCTGTGAGGGAGGAGAGGGACCCCCTGAGGTGGAGGTGAGGAGGCAGGTAGGCAGCCAGCAAGAGCACGGACCAGCTCAGTACAAGCCCGCACATCCTCCATCAAGATGAGGCCTCCCCTGCCACTGCCAGTGTCCCCCTCACATCTGCCACTTTTCTCTCCACGGGGGTCTCCCCCGGAGCAGGTCAGCCTGGTCCTTCCTGCTGCCCCCTCACTAGGCCAGCTGCAGAAAGCCCTGGGCTTGCTCGGAGGCCAGGGTTCATTAGCATTTATTTGGTGTATAGACGTATAGACACACCGGCAGATAGATGCTTACAGGCAGAATGCTTCTACTTTCTCTTGCATGTTCAGGGCCCAGCCTGGTACAGGGCAGGTGCTTCATGATTGGACGGTTGATTTCTGGACTCTAAGGTCTTTGAGGGCCCGATGCCTGGCGCATGACAGGCACTCGATAGATTCTCATTACTCAGTATTAGCACTAATAATTATGTTTTTCAGAGACCCCCATTCCCTTTGAAAAGTGGCTCTCCATTAATATGGCATGAATTCATGGTGGGGCTTTTAATTTTTTTTCCTTGGAAGGGGTGTTTGCACCCAGGCCCCCTGTTACTGCATCATCATGGAGTACTGTGCCCACGGACAGCTCTATGAGGTCTTGAGAGCTGGAAGAAAGATCACACCCCGCCTGCTAGTGGACTGGTCTACAGGGATCGCCAGCGGCATGAATTACCTACACCTGCATAAGATCATCCATCGGGACCTTAAATCTCCCAAGTAAGTGGCACCTGAAGGGAAGGGGAGAGGGCAGAGGGGGCACAGCGGCAGGAAGGTAAGGGAGAACGCCCTTGTTTGGAGGGACCCAGTTTTGTAGGCCTCAGATCCTACGTTTGGAGCTGGGAGGAACCTTGGCAGCCTCTTGTCCACCTCCCTCCTTTGAGGGGGTGAAGGGGCCCAGGGAGGGGACAGAGCTTTCCGGGAAGCCCAGGGCTTCAACCTCCCCATCAAGGCTTCTTTCCACATCGGATGTTTGAATGGTTTGGGTTCAAATCAAGAGGACCAGTCCCAGGACCCCGGGGCCCTGGGAAGTGTCTACCAGATTCCTAACCCCCATGGGCAACCGGTTTCCAAGTTCTTTGTTTCTCAATCCTCTTAGGCGGCAGCACTGTGGGCTTCTCTTTCTCCAATGGACTGATTCTGAGGCCCTGGGGATACAAAGGAAAATTTGTAGAATGATGGGTTGGAGGGGCAGCTAGGTGGCACAGTGGATAAAGCACCAGCCCTGGATTCAGGAGGACCTGAGTTCAAATCCGGCCTCAGACACTTAATACTTACTAACTGTGTGACCCTGGGCAAGTCACTTAACCCTCATTGCCCTACCCCCCAAAAAAAAAAAGAATGATGGGTTGAGTGGAATGCTATCTAAGGTCCCTTTCTTGACAAACCAATTATCCTATCTCATTGATGAAGAAGCATTCATTACCTGCTGGCTGTGTGCCCAGCACGAGATCAAGTACAAAAGTGAAGCCGGTCCCTGGCCTCAGGGAATTTACATACTAACAAAAGGTGATAATACCTTTGGGGAGTGGCAGCTAGAAGGAATATTGTGGTTTAGAAAGTGAGTGGATCCATAGGGGAACAGATTAACACATCCTTTCTAGTGGCCCTGACATTGATTTTATTTGGGGTCTAGAGCTTGAATCTGGAGGAGGGGGTGGGGTTAGGGTACATGCCCAGCATCCCGGGGACGAACAATATAATGGGAGGAGGAGGGTAAAGGGAAGCATCACTGTGGCTGCCCTGGATGCGAGCCTGTGAGACCCTCATTAAGGAGGACCGAAGGTCCCAGGGCATCAGACCAATCATTGAGCAAAAATCAAAATTCACATCAAAATGGGAGAAAGGATTACAACAGCTCCAACCCAATCTATTTACATAAGCTTTGGACTGAAGAAATGAGAAATGGATATAAGTAAAAACCATTTTATGAAAAATGTTTAACCATGGGGGCAGCTAGGTGGCGTAGTGGATAAAGCACCGGCCCTGGATTCAGGAGTACCTGAGTTCAAATCCGGCCTCAGACTTTTGACACTTAACTAACTGTGTGACCCTGGGCAAGTCACTTAACCCTCATTGCCCTGCAGAAAAAAAAGAAAAGAAAAAAGTCTAACCATTGTAAAACATTTTGTCACAACAAGGAGGCCCAAAGAGCCCAGAAAACCCTTGATCTCTGTAGGCAAAGGTAAAGTCCAGTATCTTGGTGTGTTCCTTCACTGAGCTAGGCAAAGTGTATCTCCATTTCTTTTTTTCCCTTGGGTTTGTCCCAAATAAGATTTGAACTTTTGGGGGGTCCCCCCAAGAAATCCATCAATAATTTTCTCACAATAGGGATCAATATTTGTTAAGTGCTGTAATAATGCTAGTTATCATTATTATTAATTATTAGGCTGTCACTGGAGCAGGAAGCCCCTTTGTTCATGTTTTCTCTGAGGACAAAACTCCAGCAATGGCTGAAAGTTGCAAAGAGGCAAAGTTAGTCTTAATGTTAGGGAAAACGTCCCCATAGTAAGACCTCCTCCAAAATGGACTGGGCCACCATGGCCAGTAATGAGCTCTCCATCACTAGAGAGATAACCAAGCACCAGGGAGGTGGGTGCAGGTCTCTTCCCAACCCTGAAGCTTCCAAAATTCTCTAATTCCTTCTTCACCAGCACTGGCCCATGGCCATCTATCTCCTAGTTTAGCTAGAGCATTCTGTCCAGCTTTTAGATGCCCACAGAACAAGGCAGTGCAGAGCTTAGCTTGCGCCTGCCCTGAGCTAGATACCCAGCCGTGCTGCCCTTGTGACACTTGTGAGTCCCCAGTCGTCCTCCTGCATCTCGGGTGAGTGCTCCAGTTACATGTGATAGTTTTCAACATTTTTTTCATAAGATTTTTAGTTCCACATTTTTCTCCCTCCCTCCCCCCCCTCCCCAAGACAGAAAGCAATCTGATTCCTTGGGCAAGTCACTTAACCCTCATTGCCCTGCAAAAAATCCCAAAAACAAAACAAAACAAAAAGAAAAAAAGAAAAAACAAATGGGGGCAGGTAGGTGGCACAGTGGATAAAGCACCGGCCCTGAATTCAGAAGAACCTGAGTTCAAATCTGACCTCAGACATTTGACACTTACTAGCTGTGTGACCTTGGGCAAGTCACTTAACCCTCATTGCCCTGCAAAAAAACAAAACAAAACAAAAAGAGAAAGTAATCTGAGGTTGTATATGTACAATCACATTAAACATTTCTGCATTAGTCATGTTGTGAAAGAAGAATCAGAGCACAAGGGGAAAACCTCAAAAAACAAAAACAAAAGTAGAAACAGGCTGGTTCAGTCTATTCAGAATCCACAATTCTTTTTTCTGGATGTAGAGATCATTTTTTCTTTGGAATTGTATCGGATCATTGCACTGCTGAGAAGAGCTAGGTCTATCACAGCTGATCATCACACATGGTTCTCCTGGTTCTGCTCACTTCACTCAGCATCGGTCCACTTAAAAGTGTTTACAGGTTTTTCTAAAATCTACTTGCTCATTGTTTCTTTTCTTTTTTTTGTTTGTTTTTTGTGGGGCAGTGAGGGTTAAGTGACTTGCCCAAGGTCATACAGCTAGTAAGTGTCAAGTGGCTGATTCCGGATTTGAACTCAGGTCCTCCTGAATCCAGGGCTGGTGCTTTATGCACTGCGCCACCTAGCTGCCCCTGCTCATCGTTTCTTACAGCATAATAGTATTCCACTACATTCATATACCACAACTTGTTTAGCCATGCCCCAGTTGATGGGCATTCCCTCAATTTCCAGTTCTTTGCTACCACAAAGAGCTGCTATAAATATTTGGGTATGTGTGGGTCCTTTTCCCTTTTCTTTTATCTCTTTGGGATACAGACCTAGCAGTGGTATTGCTGGGTCAAAGGGTCATGCACAGCCCACAGCCTTTGGGCACAGCTGAACTTTGGCCAGATCAATAATGCATCTCAATTCCTGCATGGGACCAGCCGTCCCTGTTACCTGGAATGCTCCCCCACCTCCCCCTTGCTTCCCACCAGAGGCGGGCCCAAAACAGCCAGGTTTGAGAACACCCACAGTCCCTTTTCTGTATAGACTTTATTATATCTACTGCCCTTGTGTCTGGGCTCTTTTCCACGCCCTCCACAGGTGAATGTAAGACTCTTGAGCACAGGGTCTGCTGGGGTTTTTGTCTTTGTATCATTCACGTTGTAGCTGAGTCCATGGAACTATGTGCAGTTCTGTGGATTGTCCTCCACACTGTACACAGCAGGCGCTCAATCCATGCCTATGGAATTAAGATGAACTTTCACTGTCGTCTTTTCCCCCTGAGCTCACCCTGCAGACTTTCTGTCTATCTCTTTTTCAGTGTGTTAGTCACTCATACAGACGCAGTCAAAATTTCTGACTTTGGCACCTCAAAAGAACTCAGTGACAAAAGCACGAAAATGTCCTTCGCGGGCACTGTGGCGTGGATGGCCCCCGAGGTGATCCGAAATGAGCCAGTCTCAGAAAAAGTGGACATCTGGTGAGTGGCTGCCCCATTGTCCATCCCCCCTCAGTCAGCTTTCCCTTCCTTCCAGAGGCCCAGAGAGGGAGAGAGATTTGGCCCAGGACACACGGCTTGGGGGGGGGGCAGGGGGGGGGCGGGGGGGGGGGACACTTTCTCTCTACCCCTTGTCCTGGGATCAAACACTGAAGTCTCTACACCTGTCAAGTGCTTCTCACACCTGCTTTTTGTATTTTAGCCCAGTACTTGTGCATCTGGGCTCCCCCAAAAGAGAAAGGATGTAGGAGCTGGTCTCCAGCACCCCTTCTAGACCTACACCCATGTTCCTTTGATGACCAGCTCCTGGAGGCAAAACTATGTTCATTATCTCCTCACTGCTCTCCAAGCTCAGCTTTGCACACAGTAGGCAGCTTGGTGGAGCAATGCATAGAACCTTGGACCTAGAGTCAGCAAGTCCCGAGTTCCAATCCTGATTAGCTGTGTGACCCTGGGCAAGTCACATAACCTTTCTACACCTTAGTTTCTTTTGTCAAATGGGGACGATACTAGCACCTGCCTCTACCTCCCGGATGATTGTGAGGATCAAATGAGATAAGCAAAGCCCTTTAAACCTTAGAGCTGTGACAGTATTATTATCCTCAGCATCTGTGGGTAATTAATGAGTCCTTATTACATTAAATTTGTTTAATTGAATTAAAGAAAACCACGATGTTGGAAGCCTTCAGTATGGTGCTTCAGAGACGCAGGGCCCACAGTGACTAGAGTAGGGGAGTGCGGTCAATAAGACCTGGATTCAGATCCCACCTCAGGCTCCTACTGGCCATGTGACCCTGGGCAAGTCCCTTCCCCTCTTTGTGCCTCAGTTTCTTCAATTGTAAAATGGAGGGATTGGTCTCTAGAATCTCTTCTGGATCTTGGATGCTGGGATGTGTCTAGAAGCCGTGTCCTTTCCCATGGGCTGTCCCAGAGATCCCCTGGTTTGTGCCTGTTCCCAGGCCTGAGAGCCCCTGGTTCTGAATGGGCAGCCACCAGGAGACCAGCAGGAGTGGGGCCTCACAGTCCCCGGCGACTGTTGCTCTCCACCTAGAAGGCGCTGGCTGCTGCATGTACCCCCTTTACATGGGAGGTGTGAAACATCCATATTTGAAGCCCCGATTTCCAGGCTCCAAGAGCACACACATAGCTCAGGACCTCAAAGGCCATCATTGAACTTCTCCTCCCCCCGCCCTGCCCCATTTTGGTTGGTTGGTTGGTTGGTTTTTTTTTAGTGAGGCAATTAGAGTTAAGTGACTTGCCCAGGGTCACACAGCTAGTAAGTGTTAAGTGTCTGAGGCCAGATTTGAACTCAAGTACTCCATACTCCAGGGCTGGTGCTCTATCCACTGCACCACCTGGCTGCCCCTCCCCTGTTTTACAAATGAAGAAACTGAGGCACAGAGAGTTTAAGCAGCTTTCCAGTGGCTTCACCCATCACAAGTACCTTGATGCTCTCCTGTTTCTTGTTTCCAACAGTCCCTGGTGACTAAACATGCCAGCATCCCCACCAGCCACACAAAGCCCCTTCCCCACTCTGTGTTGTCCCATTTTTCAGGTCTTTTGGAGTGGTGCTCTGGGAGCTGCTGACGGGGGAGATCCCGTACAAAGATGTGGACTCGTCGGCCATCATCTGGGGCGTGGGCAGCAACAGCCTGCACCTGCCCGTCCCCTCCACATGTCCTGATGGGTTCAAGATCCTCATGAAGCAGACCTGGTACCAGAGTCCTCCTGTCCAGAGCCTCCCAGACCGCCCCAGGCGGGGCCTCGGGCCGTCTGCACCAACCCCTCCTTTTACAGAGGGGGAAACCGAGGCTAGGGAGGCGAAGGCCAATTGGCAGTGGGGGGGAAGGGGGGGGCTCCAGCTCAAACCCTTTTCTCTTGACTCTGCATTCAATGCTCCACACACCCCTCCCCCAGCCTGTGGCTACTGTTCTGTGCCCTTCCCATCCAAGACCAGAATAGGGAAGAGAGGACACATGTGGGGTGGACAGCTCATACTGCAGATCTCTCCAAGTTCTGTGTCCCGGCTCTCAAGGGCTAATGGGTCATCAGGAGACGTCAGGTCTCAGGAAGGTCCAGAAGCATTATGGTGCAGTGGGTTCAGATCCCAACACAGACCATTACCAGCAGTGGGATCTAATACACATTCTCCAGGCCTCAGTTTCCCCATATGTAAAATGTCATTGGACTTGGTGACCCGATGTGTCTTCCAGCCCTAAATCTATGTGTGTGATCCTTTGAAGGGAAGGGAGGAAGTGAACAAGCAAGAAAGCATTTATTAAGCTCCTACTGTATGCCAGGCACTGTGCTAAGCATTTCATCCTTATCATCTCATTGATCTTCACAACCCGGGGAGGTGGCTTTCATCATCCCCATTTTGCAGATGAGGAAACTGAGGCAAGGAAAGATTCATAACCTGCCCCAATTTACACAGGCCATATCTGAGGCAGGATTCGAACTCAGGTCTTCCTGACTCCAGGCCTCCCCTGGCTGCCTCTAGCTGAGCTGAAAATGTTCATGATGAAACAACATCAGCCCTTCCCCCTCCCACTTCAGAATGGAGCTCACCGACTGTGTCTGCCTTAACTTTAGGCAGAGCAAGCCCCGAAATCGGCCTTCTTTCCGCCAGACGCTTCTGCATCTCGACATCGCCTCTGCAGATGTGCTCGCCACACCACAGGAGACCTACTTCAAATCTCAGGTGAGTGGGAAGATGCTGTGAATCGGTCCCCTCCTGCAGGCAATCACAGCCTGTCCTCCTCTTGCCAGCTGCAACGACAGGGACTGTGTCACTGCCCTGCTCAAGCATCTGCACTGGCTCCCTGTTGCCAGTGGGACAGAGCCTCAGCCTGGTGTTCAAGGCCCTCTGCCATGTGCCTGCCATCCAGCCCCCATCACTCAGGGCTCTAGCCAAACTGGCTTCCTGGCCTTTTCTCCCAGTTAGCATCATCTCACCTCTCATGGCTGGAATGCACTCCCTCCTCCCTCCTCCGTCCTCCTCTTGGAGTAAGCTCCTTAAAGGCAGGGCTATTCCCGTCTTGTTCTTCTTTCCTGGTCCATGCATAGTATGCCGTGCACATGGTTGGTGCCTGATCAAATCGAATTGGATTGACCCGAATCCCAGGCTCCCCGAGGCTGAGCGCAGGGTCTCCTCCAGGAAGCCTTTGCTGATCCCTCCTGTTTGCTGCTGCTCTTTCTCTCCTCAGATTACCTGGATGTGACTTAGCTCTGTTTCCCCCCAGCAGAATGTAAGGTCCTTGAAGGCAAGGATGTCCCCATTTTGTCTTGGGGTCCCCAGTGCCTGAGTGCACACAGTGAGTGCTTCATAAAGGGCCGTCCAGTTACGTTGATCCGGAGAGTCAGGGCTGTGGGGGCAAGGCCTTCTTTCTTTGGCTGTGACACGTTTTCTGATAGGCTGCCCCTCGCCATCCCCTCTTGGGTCTGTTAGTTTTCTGCCCCAATTAAATACTAGTCACTGGACAGGAAACTCCCTTTTCCTCTCCGTGTTGGATGCCTGGCTCACCAGCTGAGGCTCTGCCGGTCAGCCCCCGTTCCTTCCCTAGGTGGGCCACCCAGCCAGACGTTGCTCATCATTTCTGCTAAAGTTGTCAGGTACCTTTGCTGCCCAGAAACAAGCCTGAAAGCTTGTTTATCGCTCACATGTGCCCAAAGATAAAGCTGCTCTGAATAGGTAAATCGGGCCTCTAAACAACTTCCTCTCCTCCTTTGTGGGACAAGCCACCACACCTTTGCACAAGCTGTGCCCCCACCTGGAACACTGTGCCTTCTACCTGGATTCCTGACACACTCAGCTCCTCCTAGAGGAGATCTTCTCAATCTCCCATCCCCCAGCTTTTAGTACTCCCCCTTCAAATGAGCTTGTATCTGTAGAGAGAGCTGTCATCGGTGTGAGGAAGACCTGAGTTCAGGTCCTACCGCAAACCTATACTGGCCTTGCAGCCCTGGGCAGTTCCCTTAATTGTCAGTTTTCTGAGCAGCTCTTGAAGCCTCTGAGTGAGGGAGAAAGTGCAGACCTGTGTTGACAGAGGAAGCTTCCTCACCTCAGCCATTCCCCTTTCCAGTGAAATAAGAGATGCTGAGCATGTCCCCCCAGAATAGAATTGTTTCTGTTTTGTCCTGGTATTCCCAGTGCCCACAACATGTCTCACTCATAGCAGGAACTCAATCCGAGCTGGCTGTGCTGGATGGGTTGGGTGTGAGCCCCAAGTAACTGCACAATTCTCAGATATCCGGAGCACCTGCTCTAGAGAAGAAGGGCCGGGGCTCCCCAGAGTCCCCAGTGCGGTGTGGCGGCCATAGTTCTGACCGTGCCTTGCTTTCCCTTCCCCGAAGGCCGAATGGAGGGAGGAGGTGAAAAAACACTTTGAGAAGATCAAAAGCGAGGGGACTTGCATCCACCGGCTGGATGAAGAGCTCATCAGGCGTCGCAGAGAAGAGCTCAGGTCTCCCAGGGTCACCCTCTTTGTCTCCCCCATTGCTACCCCTGCCCCCACCCCAGGCCTTCTAAATCCCTGATTGGTTCTCAGCAGATCCCTCCTTCCTTTAATTCACGTCCCCAAAATGACGCCCTGAGGGTGACTGGGGAGCCGGCACTCACCCCGCCCCCCTCCCCATCTCCTCCTGTCTTCCTATGAAGGCAGCATCCTTCTGGTGCCTAGAATCCTGGAGAATGGCATCCGTCTGTCTGCCCATCCCTCCCTCCCTGCCTATCTCCCACCCTCCCTCCCTCCTTCCTTCTTTCCTTCATGTTTTTTCTTTTTAAAATCTTTTGCTGATGCTCATTTTTCAAACCCCACAGTCGCATCCCATCGATGTCCCCACACCTTGCCCTGACCTTAACAAGGAGGACGCAGTGGGTGGGTGTCTCCTTGAGCCTGGTGTGTGTTTTTCTAGGCACGCACTGGATATTCGGGAGCACTACGAGCGGAAGCTGGAACGAGCCAACAACCTGTACATGGAGCTGAGCGCCATCATGCTGCAGCTGGAGGTCCGGGAGAAGGAGCTCATCAAGTACGAAGGTCCTCCCCAATCCTCACTGCCGCCACCCCTGGGCCAGGCTTCCCTTTGTGGGCCAGGACAGGCCTGGCTTGGCCACTCAGGGCCCGGCTTGGCCTCCCCGGGATTGCTCAGGGTCCGGCTCTAGCACCGGCCCTCCGGGCCGATCTGGCCTCTGTGAGGTTCCCCCTGCACTCCATGGAAGAGCGAAGGGTTGAAACAACACAGGGTCGAGCCCACTGGTTTGTCAAGGTCAGAGTCTTCCCTGGAGGACCTGGCTGTGGTTCTGGGGCTTCTGCCAGGACTCCACCAGCCCCACACAGCCCCTGCCCACACCCATCCATGCCCTTGTGGGGAATCCGCCTTGGTCTCTGTGCCCCCACCATGAGCCCCTGTGGCCTCCCCACCGATCTCCCTCTTTGCTTTAGCACCAGGACCTCTGAGGGTTTCCTTTGCTTTGGGGGAAATAAACTTGGTTCCTCAGGGTACTTGGGCCTGAAAAGCAGAATTCAGTAAGAATTCAGCAGAATTCAGAGTAACTTTGCGCTTATTTGTCTCCTCTTCTTACACTGGCTTGCCTGGGAGCCTGGGGAGTTCCAAGCTGATTAAGAGCATTTGCATAGTCTGAGAGTTCCAGCCAGACTGCTAAAATTGAATGAGTGAGTGAGTGAATGAATGAGTGAGTGAAGTGAGTGAGTGAATGAACAAATCGACGAATGGGTGGATGAATGGAGGGATGGAGTGGTTAGAAAACTAGCAACAAGGACTTTTCCACCAACCCCTCCCTCCTGTCGCGGTTGAAATGGGACTTTTCATCGTCTTACACAGGCGGGAGCAAGCGGTGGAAAAGAAGTATCCTGGCACCTACAAACGGTACCCAGTGAGACCCATCATCCATCCCAATGCGGTGGAGAAGCTCATGAAGAGGAAGGGCGTGTCTCATAGGCCAGGGATGCCAACAAAACGGTGAGACGCCGCTGCCCAGGTGCAGCCTCTCAGCTCCTCATTTGTCTTGGAGGGAATTATTCTCATTATTCCATCCTTTCTTCCCCCAGCTGACAGCCCCTCCCCCCTCGGCCGAGAAGCCAGCAGCCAAACCAGGCCTTGGCATCCCCAAGGGCTCAGCCCTGGTGTTAGGGCAAGACTCGCCTGCAGGCCGGGGCCTCTCCTGGCATCAGCCAGTCTGAGCCCGAGTTCGCTGTCTGGGGCATGGAGGGGGTGAGGCCTAGCTGGGGTGACCCCGGGCCTGGCTCACTCTGAGGCCAGGCTGCATCTCTGTCCAGCGTTGGAGACATGAGCCTCCTTCCCTAAACAAGGTGTCCAGGGCCAGGGTCAGTGGCCAGCCCACCATTCTTCTTTCCTGCTCACTGTTGCTCACCATCCAGGGGCTGGAGTCTGGCTTCTTCAGGGTAACATCTGTCCTCTCTCCCAGGCCAGACCTCCTGCGTGCTGAAGGCATCCCCACCGTGGAGGTGGCTCCCCACGCATCCCCAGTGTCTGGGAGCCCCAAAATATCGACTCCGGGCAGCAAAGGCCGATACCGCAGCAAGCCCCGCCACCGCCGGGCCAATAGCAAAGGGAGCCATGGTGACTTTGCGGCCATCTTGAAAAACCAGCCAGGCCAGGAGGCCTCTCCTCAGGGCACACCCCCCTGCCTGCCTCCTGCCCCCCTCCATCCTCCCTATCATCACAGCTCCCAGCAACAGCCGTACCCCCAGACCTCGAAGCCCTCACCCCACGACCACCACCCCAGGCTCAACCTGCACGGACAGGACATTGCCAACTGTGCTAACAACCTGAGGTACTTTGGGCCGGCGGCGGCCCTGCGCAGCCCACTCAGTAATCATGCTCAGCGGCGGGTGTCCGGCTCCAGCCCTGACCTCATCTCCACAGCCATGGCAGCGGATTCTTGGAAGAGTTCAGAGCCCACAGGGGGCCTGGCCAGCCCATGGGCCTGTTGTCAGGCAGACCCCTATGACCCCTACCTCCAGTGCCAGCCGGAGCCCTGCCGGCCACGGGAAGCATCTTCGGACCCAGAGGCCCAGAGCTCCGGCCTCCACCGGCCCATGTCCCCAGCCCCCCGGGGCCTCTGTGAAGCTGGGCAGGGCTCCGAAAATATGGAAGGTCCAAAATTACCCGGCTGCCCGTCTGTGTCCTCCTTCAGCCCCACCCAGCACATGACCCCGCCGATGCTACCTCGAAAAACAAGACCCCTTCAGAAGGTAAGGCCTGTGGTGGTGTTGACCTGCTGCTTGGGTCTGTCTAGTTGTCAGTAGAAAAAAAGGCCTTCTCCCCCAATTGTTTGTTAAGTGACCCATTGACTCATGGCTTGCCGAAGCTCCCTCTGCCTGGGTTCGTTGCACGAGGGGTCCCCTCTGAGCCCTGCTGCTGAAGAACACTGGGTCCCACTTCAGAGAGGTAGGAAAGCCTGGCTGGACTCCCAGATCTGCCACTAACCAGACTTGGATAAGTCATCCCTTCTGGACTCACTCCTCCCCTGGAAATGGGGGGTTTGGCTAAATAATGTATAAGGTCCCACCCAGGGCTGGGAGGAGCCTTAGAAATGATGGACTCCCCCCACCTCTGTCTACTGGGGCACTTTCGGGCCTCGATTCTGTGGTGATCTGGGTGTCACTTCTCTCCAATCCGCCAACACCTCCAAGGCACCCTGCAGGGATAAGCAAAATACCTGTTGCCTAGCCCTCATGCCTCTAAACGTGTGCTAGCGTGTGTGCACATCTCTCTGTACCCATACTGAGACCCGGGCCTTAGGAGAGAGAGGAGGGATCATCTATGAACCCTAGAAGTTTGTAGGGTGGGAACCTTGTTCAGTCCAGCCAACTCACTGCCAGCTGCCCGTCTGTCCTTAGCATTGAATGAAGAGCGCACTCGGGGATCGGTACTTGAAAGATGATGCCTCCCAGTGATCCCTCTATTTTTCACCTAGACATGGATCAGGGCCCGTAATGCTTTCGGGCTGTGTTTTCCCAAAGAGAAATTCTCTCCTATTTTTTTAGAAGATAATAGTGAAGGGGGAAGGAAGGTGTCAGCTCTTCCACTCAAGGGGATGGGGTGCGGAGCCCAGGGAGCTCAGCTTGACCGATCTCTTTGGATTGGTGCTGCATGGGGCCTGGTGTCATGGGAGGTGATGGCCCTTGTTAAATGCTCAGACAGTCCAATGACCCTGCTTGGGGTCAGAGGCCATGGGTTCAAATCCATGGCAGGGTCATGACTGTTGGGAGGAAGGAAGGCAGCCTCAGCTTCCTCCTCTGAGTCCCCTGACAGCCCCACTGCCAGGATCCCAATGATGACATCTTTTCTGTGAAGGTTTCTAAGACTCCCTCTCCTTGTCCCTCTCAGAGTGGAGACGACTCTTCGGAAGAAGAAGGAGAAGTCGATAGTGAAGTTGAGTTTCCCCGAAGGCAGAGGTAAAATGCTACACACTCAGGCCCTTACGGGGTGGCCCAAGGATCCTCCTGGGCTAGGGCAGCCAGAACACCCCACCAGGCAGATTTAATGGGTGGGTGGGCAGAAGGAGACGGATTCTGGCAAGAGCTTTGTGCTGACTGTGGGTCCAAAAACTGGACTGGAGGGAGTGAGCTCCCTGGCACAGGAAGTATTCCCATAGACCATGACTTGTCGAGAATATTGCAGAGCAGAATTCTGCCCTAGGTGGACCCTGCCAAGGTCCTTCCCAACTCTCCAGTCTGGAATCCTCTGGTGCCATGACGTCCCATGGACGGTTTCAGTCCCTCCCTGGGCTCTGTGGTGATTCTCTATGCCTTGGTTATTAAATCTTTTTTAATACATTTTATTTTTTCAAATTACATATAAAGACCTTTTTTTACCATTCATTTTGGGGGTTATTTTTTGGTTATTAAGTCTTTTGGGGGGGGGCAATGAGGGTTAAATGACTTGCCCAGGGTCACATAGCTATTAAGTGTCAAGTGTCTGAGGCCAGATTTGAACTCAGGTCCTCCTGAATCCAGGCCTGGTGCTTTATCCACTGCGCCACCCAGCTGCCCCCATTGGTTATTAAGTCTTAAGAAAATTATTAGTAGATAAAATGCCTTTCTGTCCTGTGCTAGCCTTGTTAGGATGAGAAGGAGCATAGCACTTGCAGGCTGCCGCCATACCCCCAACAATGCTCTGCCCCCTTAGAAGCTGCTGCCTCCCCAGAAGGTTCCTCCAAGCTCAGCTCAAGCCCTGGCTCCTCTGGGAAGCCTCCCCTGGGCTGCGGCTGCTTGTCCCCACCTCCTGCTCTTAGGTAGAAGCTTATTTCTGCCCAAACGTCCCAGAGGAAGGTGGATTTCTAGAGTTCGGGGCTGGTTCCCGTTCTTTGTCTATAACCCTGGCACCCAGCACAGCGGGTGCGCTCAGCAGGCCTTTGATAAGCTCCGAGGACGACAGCGGCTTGGACTGGAAGGACGGTTTCTGATAAGGGGGCACTGCTGGAGGAGAAGGCAGCCACTTGGGGCTTTTGAAGTGGGGCAAGTTGGTGAACTGTTTTCTCCTTTTTACAAGACTCTATAAACCAAAGTGGGCACTCTCTTCAGAGTCCTCCAGAAGGGCTGCCCCATCGGCACCAATCTCATTTCCTCTGGTCGATGCCCATTAAGCCCCACCCTGTGCAAAACAAGTTTGCCGATGACATTCATGGGCCTTCTCCCATGGGAACCTGCATCCCGAAATCCTGGGGTCACCGATTTAGAGCCGGAGGGGCCCCATGTCACAGAGAGGGCCACCGTGTGAGTAGTTAATGGCTGGCAGGGCCTCAGATGCTAGTTCCACTGCTGTTTGCACCAAAGGGTATTCCTCTTTTTCTACTCATTGTCCTCTGGTTGGGAACTGGCTTAGGGTGACTCCATTTCCTTCTTCCATAACCAAAAAAGAGACCGTCCCCTTCGGGGACCCCCCCCCCAAGGTGAATAGTGTTGTGAGAGGGTCCAGACAGACCCTTATCTGCCCCGACAAAAGCCTGGGGATCTGGGAAGCAGCACCTGGGCCTAGCCCTGCCCACTCCCCCGGGGATCCTCGCCCCCTGAGGCCTCCTGACACCTGTCTCAGGTGACTTTTACTGGGCTGAGGCCATTCTTACAGAGCTTTGCTCTCCACAAGACGGTGGGTTAGGGAGTAGAGGCATCATCGGCCATTGTACGGAGGGGAAAACTGAGGCTTGGAAAGGTGGGGGACCTGCCCGTGGCTCGGCCCTGGGGAGCCAGGATTTGGACGCCGCCCCGGCGCTGAAGTGGGGCGGGGAGGGCAGGGGAGGGGCGGGCTCTGGCTCTGAGCCTGATGGGACTCGGCTGTTCCAGGCCCCACCGCTGTATCAGCAGCTGCCAGTCCTACTCGACCTTCAGCTCAGAAAACTTCTCGGTGTCGGACGGCGAGGAGGGGAACACCAGCGACCACTCCAACAGCCCGGACGAGCGGGGCCGCCGGCTGGAGGCGCGGCTGGCCGAGGAGCGGCTGGCCGAGAAGCTGGAGGACCTGCTGTCCCAGACCCCCGAGATCCCCATCGAGATCTCCACGCAGTCCGACGGGCTGTCGGACAAGGAGTGCGCCGTGCGCAGGGTGAAGACGCAGATGTCGCTGGGCAAGCTCTGTGCGGAGGAGCATGGCTACGAGGTGGGTGCGCCGCCCGCTCCCCCTTCTCCCCTGCCCCCCTCGCCGGGTGTGCTGGGCGGGGGAGGCTCCTCCCCTTTGTCACCGGCCCCCTCCGACGGCTGGTGCGGGAGGGGCCCCGTCCAGGCCCCAACCCCTCTGAGGTCTCTTTTGGTCCTTGGTTCCACAGAATCCTGGGCAGTTGGCGGAATCCGACTGCGACTCATCGGACGGGGAATGCTCGGATGCCACGGTCCGGACCAACAAGCACTACTGTTCGGCCACGTGGTAATGACGGGCAGGTCTCCTCGGCCCAGGCTCCCCAAGGCGATCGATCGGCAATAACGGGGACACGAGAGCGGCCGCCCCGTCCTGGGGGCGCTGGTGTCCAAATGAAGTGAATAGCAGGGATCTCTTAGTGACTCAAGCTACTGTAACACGAATATTTATTTTTGTTTGACATTTTAACACTTTGTACTGTAAAGAGTGAACTATATATGGTGTATGTATATATTATATATACATAGAGACACAATAATTTGTTGCAAAAAAAAATTTAAGAAGGAAAAAAAATTTAGGAGCAACGTCCCTGGAGTTTATGGGGCCCGGAGTCAGTGCTGCTGACTGAATAGGGGACCAGGCTCTTGGGCCTTAGCAATGATGGAAAAGGCAGAGCAAAATCCCACTGAAAAAAGCAGGGAGCAGAAAAGAAAATCCAGCAATATCACGTTGTTTGCAAACAGATTCCCCCCAGCTGAGCGCCTGGCAGGAGGAGGGGCCCAGGGCTCTTAAGGGAGGCCAAGACACTTCCTTGGAGTGGGGCTTCTCCTGTGTCAGGGGAGGCTGATTGGATTTGATTTGAAGCAGCATCCGGGCTGTGTGGTCCTCAGCCAGTGGTCCTGTGAGCTCACCGGCCACCCCCAGTGGGACCTGGACAGGCGCTGACCTCTCGCACAGCTCAGGAGGGCCCGTTTGCAGCTTGGCTCTCCTCCATCTCCTGCCCACTTTGCCCAGGAAGGGAGCAGGGGCACCTGGGGCTGAGGTTAACGATTCCAGGACGCCAACTCAGCTTTCCAATAGCCATTCCAAACCCCGTCCCTTCAGTTTATATTTATTAATTCTTTACTATTTAGAGAGCCTCCGATACCCACCAGGTCAGGCGTTAGTCTACAAGAGCCAGACAACATGGGAAATCAAGCAGCTGACATGAGATTCCCCATTCTACATCCTCCCAACCCCCCAAACCCTGAAACAGAATGTGATTGTAAATGTATTATCCTTGGTCAGAGAACCATCATGCAAAGTGCTAGGCCTGGAGAGGATCCCTCCTGACCTGTCAAGGTGGAAGCCCACCCACCTCCAGGCCCGGTTTGGGAACCCCTTCCAGGGGCACTTCCTAATGCTTGGGCTGAAAAGGGAAGAAGACACTAACTTCAGGGCAGACCAGTGTTAACCTGGGTCTTACCCCTGGCCCAACTCTGCTTCTCTCTCTCTCTCTCTCTCTCTCTCTCTCTCTCTCTCTCTCTCTCTCTCTCTCTCTCTCTCTCTCTCCCTCCCCCACCCCACCCCCCATCTCCCTTCCCCCACACTCCCTTTCTTTCCTCCCATCCCCCAGGACTAGAAAAGTGAGGTGTTTGGCAGCACCCTGCCTTTATATATCAAGGCATAAAGATGGTTCCAGATCAAAGCAGCGTCATTCCCTCCCACCCCCTCCTACACACACACACACACACACACACACACACACACACACACACACACACACACACACACACACACACGCACATGTACACATGGGCACACACATCCCTCCTGTGGGTCTCGCTGGCTACACCAGTTTAGGACCCAGGGCAGGAGGTGACTTTGGGCCAGTTTCCTTTACTCATTGGGTCTATCTGTTTGTTTACACATAATGTTGAGACATTGATTTTAATTTTGTGGCTATAATTAATAGCCCTTAGATAGGATCAAGGAACAATGGGTTTCCTTCTCCGTAGAGCAGTATTGTACAAGCTAAATTATTCCATTTTATAAAATTTCTGTAGCTGGCCTACACGAAAGATCTTAAGTTATGGCATTTTTATCATTATTGTTTTGTTATTTTGTCGTCATTACCGTTGTCACGATCATGTTTCTGTCGATCAGAAGGCTTGGTTTACAGTGGAACACGATGGTTGCGTATTTATTGCTGACAGTGAACTGTGTGACTTTATAAAGGAACAAAAGAAACAGAAGCCGAGGGGAGCTGTCCCTGATTGATCCTTGGGAGTGTGGCTGGTCTGATGCCTAGAACAATCTCCTGCTCCTGCCTCCGGGTCTGGCCTGGCCTTGCAAAGCCTCCTCTAGTGGCCTTTAGAAGAAAACACCCCCAGCCTCTCACCGTTGCCAGGAGAGGCCTGCCCTGCCAACCTTAGGCTACTCAGACAGATGCCACATCAGACCCCCCCCCCCCCCAACAAGCTCTTGCAATGGCAATAAGAAATGGCAATAAAACTCCTATCTTCCCTCCCAACCCCAGATACACACTAACTTCCTTACCTCTTAGATAACCGGGGGGAGGGGGGGCAGGGGGCAAACGACCCAGTCTCCCACCCAGCCTGGGTGTGGCCACGTGAGGCCTGGGCCTGGTGTCAGGATGCCCTGCCTGGCAAAGCTCAAAACTCCTGCTTCTAAATGGAAGGAGAGTCTGGGCTTCGTCATCCCCCACCCCTCCGTTATTTTCCCACCTACCCTAAAACTGATAAGGTTGCATAGGACCCAGCCAGTGGTCTGGGGCCCCCCCTTAGACTCAGAATGCCACCGTCGGAAGGGTCCTCCGGAGTGTAGCCTGGCCCTTGCAGGCCAACAGCCCAGCCCCTGGGGAATGAAGGTCTCGGTTTTATTTTATACGCTTATGCCCCTTGTCTTTATGTCACGGGATGGGAGGGCCTGTGACAAAATTAAAATGAGCGAGCTGTCAAAAGCAGCAACTGCACCAAATTTCCCTGTGTTCCGAGTTGGATTTTTTTTTAAAGAATTTTCATTTCAGCAGCAGGTGCAGATGTAGTCATCTCCATTCTCTTGTGTGGACCAGCTGAAGCCCAGGCTGACCCCAGGGATGGGGCTGTTGACTTGGCTTTTCAAGGTCACAAGTGTCATCTCCCTGGAGGGGTCGTCCCTGGCTGGCGCCTCTTTGGGGATCTAGAATTCACTCATTCTTTTCCTGTCTCCCAAATCACCATTGGTCTTCCCTTCCTACATTCACAAGTCCTGAGCGGCCCAGGACAGAACAGGGTTAATCAGGAACTTGTCCCACTGTCAAGCAATACTCCCCTAGACTTGCTTCCTGGTCTTCTATTCCAAGGTCATCCTTTTAATTTTGTGAGCCCTCCCGAGGACTGAGGACCGCCTGCCTGAGGTCTTCGGTTGGCCCTAACTCATCGGGCATTAGTCGGGGTCACCCCAGAGATCACCTGCCCTACCGTCTCTCATTTTGAACCCCACATGTGCAGCGAGGGCTGCTGCAAAAAACTTGGCTGTCAGCTGTGGTCCTTCCAGAGAACTAACTCTGCAGGGGCGTGCACATCCTTGCCCACGAGTTCTGCCAGTACTTGGGCAACAGGCATCTCTTTAAGTGTCCTGTGTGCCAGACATTGTGCTAAGCACTGGGGTAATGGCAAAGCAAATGTGGACCTTGGCTTCCAGGAGCTCATATTCTAATGAGAGGGGAATGAATTGGGGCAGCTAGGTGACACAGTGGATAGAGCATCAGCCCTGGGGTCAGCATGACCTGAGTTCAAATCCAGCCTGTTGTGTGACCCTGGGCAAGTCATTTAACCCCAACTGCCTTTATTTTAAAAAGGGGGTGCTGCTAGGTGGCGCAGTGGGTAAAGCACCGGCCCTGGATTCAGGAGGACCTCAGTTCAAATCTGGCCTCAGACACTTGACACTTACTAGCTGTGTGACCCTGGGCAAGTCACTTAACCCCCATTGCCCCCGCAAAAAAAAAAAAAAGGGGGGTATGAATTGATGTGAAATGTTCACAAAATTACCTAGGCCCTCCAGTGAATTACAGAGAAGCATTACCACCAAAGACATATATATTATTTGTACTGAGTACAGATGTATTCTTGGTTGCCCAGTTAAACACATAACCCTAGTCAGTGCAAACTGGGTACCTGCCCTCTCACTACTGCCCCCACCCCACCTGTGAAGTAGTAAAGGTCTCCCAAGAATGAACTTGGGGTGCCCATTGTCAGGAGCAGCAGGAAAGGATTTGTGCTCTTTGGGGAACAGGCAGATACCCAGTCATGTCCCAGGTGCCTCCAGGGCTGGCAGTACCACCCACACAGCTAAGACCCAGCCTAGCCCTCTGGGGCACAACCTCCTGGGGAACCTTGGCTGCCCCGTGGCACGCCTGTCAGAGGCCCGGTGTGGGGTACAAACTGCCTGGGATCAGATCACATTCCCAATTTCAGTTGCCATTATTTTAGTCATTCCATTATGACCCCTTGGAGCAATACTTATGCTCCTTTCAATTCCAGCCCCTAAATTAACTCCCTCATCTGCCTCCTCTACCACCTCTCACCCTGCTCTTCCTCTGCTCCCCCGGGGGGTGTCCTGATGCCAACCTTATGGGGGGGGGCGGTGAGGAAATGGGATTTAATTGACTTCCCCAAGGTCACACAGCTAATATCAAGTGTCTGAGGTCAGATTTGAACCCAGATCCATCCTGACTCCAGGGCCAGTGTGCCACCTCGCTGTTCCCAACCTCACTTTTTGTATTGTACAGCAATGAGAACCAGAATACATGGAATAAAACAAGTGCTTGGAGCCTGTCTGGTCTGATCCCAAGTCCACACCCCCCAATCAGGAGGCCCAACTTCAAATCCAGCCTTAGCCACTTCAGAGCTGAGTAAGCTGGGGCAAGCTCCAGGACCTCTGCCTGTCTGGGCCTTCTCACTGCTGCCCTGGGTCTGATAAGGCGCCCGCTCCACAGGGGGTGGTGAGGACCCAGCTGTATCAGGGTGAGTGTTGAAGTTCAGAACAGTCACAGGCAGCGGCTGTCACTGGCTGGCCTCGGTCTGACTCCCTGCCTACTCCGGGCAAACGCGTCTTCCCCAGGCAGGCCTCTCCTCTTCTTGTCCTCTCACCACTGGTTCAAGCGCATGCTTTTGGACAAGAAATGGGCCCACAGAGCTCAGCGCTGGCCAAAGGCTGGAGCTTGACCCAGGCCGTCTGGCTTCAAACCTGGTCTCTTCCTAAAATTGCCTTTTTTTTTGGGGGGGGGGGGAGGTATCTGTGATCAGTGATCCTTTGGGAATGCTGCCTGATTCCCATCAGGAAGAACTTCCAAGAGGCAGTGCCACCTAAACAGAAGCCGCCGTCGTAGCTAAGTCAGCCACACTTGAGTGCTTTGTGTACTCAGGTCCTCCCAGCAGGGCGCCCAAACCTGGCTGCCCCGTCCCGTGCCTTCACAACAGGCCCCACACAGAAGAACTCACCACCAGGCCTCCCCCCCACCCCTCGTGCTGTCAGGCCCCAGCCCCAGCTCCACACCAGTCACGGCTCCACACCAGTCATGGCTGCAAGCGTTTATTGGGTGCCAGCCACGGGTCACACAACAGCCCCTGCTTGCCTGCCCTCCAGGAGCTGACACTCCATGGGGGGGAAACAGAACACATGCAGAAAACATCCCTGGCACAGACGGGGCGGGGGGGGGGGTCCCCACTGTCCCAGATGTGCAGGGACCCAGCAAGTGGCAAGCCGACATCCATGCGTGCGGCCATGCTGAGCCAGAGCGCGCCAGGCCTTGGGGCCCAGGGGCCTAATTTCCTGAGTGATGCCACTAGGGACTCCCTTTCTTGCAGCGTCACAGCTGCCAAGGGTGGTCACCGAGCAAAAAGCTTTGGCCTGTGCTGTCAAACACTGCATCTAACGGGACCCATTAAATTAATGGTAGAACATAGACAACCTCTTTTCTGTGAATTAAAAAAATAAAATCATTCCCCAAATCATTAATGACAAACAATACAAGTCAGATGTGTTCATTCAGAGGACGGACTGATAATTTGCTCTGATTATCTCCAGCATATCGAGAGAGTGACCAAGCAAGGGAAGGACAAGAGAGGGTGGGTGTCCAAAGGGGGAGGGCCTTAGAAAGCCCTGCACCGGTGCCCAGCTCAGGCGAGGCTCATCCCAGGACCGTGGCCCCCAGAGGGACAGTAGCCCTTTGTCCCAGCACCAGGTCTGCACCTGGCCTCACTCTGAACCTTGGCCAGTAGCACCCACAGCCTACTTACATGGGCAGCTGCGCCTGGTAACTGATTCGTGAAACCATAAGAAACCCTCCCAAGAGAAGATGGACACCAAAGAAGGTAGGAGAGGGATGTCAGGGGCCACAGGACACACTCAAGAGGCCTCGCATCTAGTGCAACCCACTAATTTTACAGATGGGAACCATGTCTGGGCAAGGAGACAGAGCAGGCCTGGAGGCTCCTGACACGGTGTTGTGAGGGGGCGCCGTCATGGCTGAGCAGAGGGGGGATGCCTGTGGAAAGGCCAAGGAAAGCTCCCCAGTGACCACGAATGAGCCAAGAGGGGACGTGGCCCACCCCCTTATTTAGCAGATAAAAGCCCGAGGCCCACAGGGACGACAGACACGGGCCTCGATGGTCCAGCTTGAAATGCGAGGCTCTCGCCACGGATCAGGGCTGGCTGAGCATGGGTGGCCCATGGCCCACACAGTGGAAGCCCCAGAGGAGCCTCCCCGGGGGGAACAGAGATGAGGAGAGGCCCCACCTAGGCCCCCCCCAATCATGTCCTCTTTTTGCTGTTGGAGTCATCCAGTCTCAGACGGTTCTGGCTGAACTGTTTGTTCCGGGGATCAGTGCCACCAGGGCAATGGCCAGCAACTTCAGCGCCGTCCCCCAGGAGAAGATGTCATCCAGGGAGGTGATGGTGGACAGGATGGAGCCAGTCTGTACGCAGATGAAGTTGTACGGGATCAGTCCTAGAGAGGGAAAGGCAAGGAGGCGGCTCATGGTGGAGAAGGACTTCAGCTGGGAATTGAGGCAGGGGCCGGGCCCAGCCCAGAGGGGCCACGAAGTCGGCATCACTGGCAGAACAGGGAGGGGGCCAGCGGCCCTGCTGGTGACAGCTATGTCTGGGGCTCCCAGGAGCCCCCTGATGGCACCCCCTTCCCCTTCTATTTTGGGGACATCCAATCCAGGAGTGTGATCATACATTCGATTTGGGTTCAAAATGTAGCACGAAAAGGGGGCAGCTACGTGGCACAGTGGATAGAGCACTGGCCCTGGATTCAGGAGTACCTGAGTTCAAATCCAGCCTCAGACACTTAATACTTACTAGATGTGTGACCCTGAGCAAGTCACTTAACCCCGATTGCCTCAACCCCCCCCCCCCAAAATGTAGCATGAATGACATTGAAAAGTGGAACTGTCCAGTTGTTGTCTTTACAATGTTTCACAAAGACACCTACAAACCCCCACCAGCTTCCTCACTGGCGGCCCTCCCCATGTCTCCCCACCATCTCCCCTCCCCTCTTCCTAACATCCCACCCCCTGATCATTCCCCCTTCCCCCTCTCTCCCCCTCCCCCATCATTCCCTTTGGCCCACTGTCCCTCATGGGGCAGGTGCAGCTCCCGCGGCACGCACCCCCGCACCCCCCCACCCCCCGCTCCCTGATCTTGCTGCTCAAGTCAGCCCAAGGCCCCAGGACAGGCTGATGCTCACTGGACTTGCTCAGCTGCCAGCCAGTGGAGCTCAGCTGGTCAGGGCAGCCTCACTGTCCCTTTGCAGTTCAGACTCTAGCTCTGGGGACCCCACCCCCACCTTCTGTTCCAGGGCCTCCTCCTTCCCAAGGTAAGCTGCCCCTTTGACTCCAGCTTCTTCCCACATGGGCACTACTCCTATTCTCTGCTGGGCCCCTTTCACTCTGCCTCAAAATGTGTTCAGTCTAACAGGGGAGGGGGACAGATCTTCCCCTGGAGCATCAAGAGGCAGCAGTGAGGTGGCAGCTAGGTGGCGCAGTGGATAGAGCACCGGCCCTGAGTTCAAATCTGGCCTCAGACATTTACACTTACTAGCTGTGTGACCCTGGGCAAGTCACTTAACCCTCACTGCCCCGCCCCCCCCCCCAAAAAGAGGCAGCCATGAATAGAACACCAGAGTCCTGGATTCAAATCCCGCCCTGACACTTAACATCTCTGGGCCCGTTGTTTCTTCTTCTTCTGGTAATAAAGGTTAAGTGACTTGCCCAGGGTCACACAGCTAGTAAATGTCAAGTGTCTGAGGGTGGATTTGAACTCAGGTCCTCCTGAATCCAGGGCCGGTGCTTTATCCACTGTGCCACCTAGCTGCCCTCCTGTTTCTTCTCCCATGAAATGAGGGCGCTGAACTCTCTGCTACCCAAGATCTCTTCCAGCCCCGAATTGATGATCCCAAGCCTTCCCTCACTTTTACAATGGATCAACAAGCATTTACTAAATGCTCACTGAGGGCCAAGCAAGGGAGAGTCAAAGAAAAAGCAAACCCAGGGGGCTCCCACCAGATCAGGACAAGGCTCCTTCTCTCTCCCTCACAGACATGTCTACACGTGACTGTCCACCACATGCTGGCCTCCTTTCCTTGTCTCCTCCTTAGCCACCCCATCTCCAACCTCGGGGGCATCTCTGAGATCATTCCCCCCTTTACCTTCCTGTTTCCACCACTCACTAGGGCCCATCCATTCTTCTTTCCTGACTTCTCCCTTCAATTCCTCTGACCCTGCCTTGGGACGAGCCCCGCCCCCATTTCCACCTCTGTCCAGTGCCTGGTCCCTCCCACCTTTGCAGCCCTGGCAGTCCCTAGTGCCAGGCTCTGCGCATAAGGGGCGGAGGTGGCTCTCACCCAACAAAGGCGCGTACCTATGAGGACCGAGAAGAAGAACTGCACAATGGGAATGTTCAGAATCGGGGACGAGAAGTTCAAGAACCAGTTGGGCGTCATGGGGAAGAGCCTCAAGAAGAGCAGGAAGAAAAAGAGGCTGTTTCTGTTGTCTTCCACCTGCAGATAGACAGACAGACAGACAGACAGACAGAGTGCGAGCTCGAGGCTCCGGGCTCAGAGGAGGGGCTGCAGGGGAGCATCACCCCACAGGGAGAGGTTCAGCCCCCAAGCGTGGGGACAAATGGGTCAAGAATACACATGGAGCAAGCGCCGTGACCTTTGCTCTTTGGGGCAGATAAAGGGTCCCTTGCACTGAAAGTCCCACCAAGTATGGAGGGGACAAAAAGGGTACAAGACTCCCTGTGCCAGACACCCAGCAGGGGTAGGCCCTTCATCCATCCATGCCTGGGACTAACAGATCTGGAGTCAGAAGGCCTGGTTTCAAATCTCGACTCTGCCTCAGTCTACTGGTGTGATCTCCGTGGCCTCTGCTCCCCAGTCGGGAGAATGAAGGCCCATCAGTACCTGGCCCAGCTCCAGAGCTCTGGGGCCACAGCCTGTCCGGGCCCCCATGGCCAGGAAATTCGAGTGCAGCAGATTATAAAGGAGAGCACTTCTGAGAGGGTGAGCACACCTGCAGAGCAGCAAGGAGGAGCCCGCTCCCACCTCCTGACAGGACGGCCTCAGGATGCACAAGAACCCACCCAGATGGGGTGTGACGTGAGCAGGAAGAAAGAAGAGGCACCAAACAGCCCAAAGAAGAGGAACCCAAGAGCAGAGGAGCCAGCTCAGGAGAGACAGAGGAGCAGGCCAGCTTCGAGCCCGGCCGCCAGAGGCCCAGGCCGCTCCATAATCCTCCTGCTTTCCTGTTCTCTACTGCACATGGAAATGCTTGTTTTTGATGTTTGTTAATCAAGGGTAAACTAAACAAAACGGTTCCTTTCCAGTGTTGTTAGAGCAGCTCTGGGCCTCCAGCTGGCACACCCTTGAAGGACTGATGCCGGCCGGCACAGCAGACAGGCTGGACGGGTTTGGGTCCAGAGGGAGTGACTCTAAAATGCGGGAATGAAGCCGCCCGGGTCAGGAGGAAGCCCACGGGCCTGCATCAGAACAATGCCTGGCGGGGCCTCCCAAGCTCACGGCTCCTAAGAGTCTGAGGGGAGGGGGGTGTTTCCCTCAGTCACCCCAAGAATGAAGCCCGGGCATCCCAGCCATTGGCCTCCTCACCTTTTTTTGCAGCATGGCCACCTTATCGGGGAAATAGGAGACCACCAACTGTTTTCCAAAGGCACTGGAGAGCAGGTAACAGCAGGTGGCGCCCACCGAGGCCAGCACACAGCACAGGATGAGTCCTACCCATGGCCCAAACAAGGCTCCGGCCAAAATGTTCTGCAGAGAACGGCAAAGGGCAGGGTAGGGCAGGACAGAAGGTCAGCGAGCCTGGTGCCGACCCCTGCCCAACCCCGGCCCGGCCCCCGGCTGGCAGTGGGACTTCCCAACCACATCCAGTTCTCATCTGGACAGCCTGGACAGCCAGGCAATGACCCAGCAAAGTCCGCTCTCTCGTGCCTCCCTCCAGCATCAGCCTGACCACTGCTGTGAGGGTGGGGGGAGTCAGCCTGCCCCGCCTGGAAACCCTTCAGAGAACCCTGAGCCCTAGAAGCCCAGGAGGCCCGGGGCAGCTGCCAGAAGAGGAAACCCGCCTTCCCGAGCTCCCTGGGGATGTCTGCACACCAGGCCAGGGAGGGAAACAGCAGCCAAAGGCTGCCTCCTGCACCACGGGATGGCTTCCATTTCATAGCAGGGTCATTCCTGAACATGTATTCAAATGGATGACTGGGGAGGCCCCAGTGGGGGCTTCTTCTCTGGGACCCCCAGGTGACTTGGGCAGAAGCTAAGGGCTATGACCCCAGACATCTTTGCTTTCCGCTGGGGCTACAGCCTGAGGCCAAAAGGTGGGAGGTGAGATGCTCAGAAGGGGCAGAGGGGGGTTTACCAGGAAGCTGGAGCCAGGGATGGCGAAACACTGTTTGTAGAGGTAGGCACTGCAGAACAAAAGCAGCACGTAGGCCTGATGCTCTCCCTTATAGGACTGCAGGAACTCCGAGAGCTCCCGGAGCTCTTCCAGGTCTGAAGGGAACTTGAGCACCCTGGGGGGAGACAAGGAGAGAAGCCGCTGGAGACTGGGGGGAGGGAAGATGGCAGACGCTCCAGCAGAGCCGCCCCAACTGAGCCGGCCCCTGGGAGGCTGCTTTCTTGGGAAAGTAGATGGGCCAGGGTGTGATCATGTGATACAAGAGGGGAGCCCAAAGGGGTGGGGAGACCTGAGAAGACTGTACTAAATTAAGCTCGTCCAACAGCCCAGGGCTCTGCTGAGGATTTTTTGTTTGAGACCAGACCTGTGATTTCACTGGTAAGGGCCTTCCAGGAAGGAACGCTGACATACTGGCTCTCCGGCTTACCGGGCTCCTGGGCTATGGACACATTAAATGACTTCGATGTCACGGTAACAATATCACAAACCCGGATTCACTCCCTGCTTTGCATTCTGCTTGAACGTGCCCCAAGTAAGCCCTCAAGGCCATCCACGGTAGAGAATGTGCATGGCGGGTGGGGGCTTTGTCACTGGGGAGCTCCCCACACCAAGGAAGCACAGGCTCACCCCATCCCTATCACCTCTATTGGTGTGTCCCTGCTAAAGCTAACTCCTTCCCAAGGGTCACTCTTCCCTTGTCACACCCGCAGAATGGAAGTTAGACTCTGGACTCCAACCAAGGGTCCCAGGGCCAATGTTTCACTGACACGTCTGCCAGGGCAGGCTTTGGCCCCACTATCTAATCTCAGCAAAATCCTTCCTTCCCACAGAAAGCTTCTTGCCTCCTTTTAAAGTCTTTTGGGTTTGGTGCTGACACGAAGGGCAGTAATGGGGGGAAACACAAAAGAATAATGGATTTGTCCTTGCTTTATTCTAAGGCGATGCTACCCCCTACATGGGGGATGGGAAAGTGGCTAAGGGCCTCCGTCTGGAGCCAAAGAGCAAGGGAGTATCAAGGTAAAGCTGAACGGGGGACCTTCCTGACCCTGGGGGCCCCTCCCCCCACCAGGGGCTCTTCACCTTTTTTGTGCTGTGGCCCAGCTGGTACAGCCTGGGGAGCCTTCCCAGAAGAATGGTTTTACGTGCACAAGTCACGAGTGCCTGGACTCAGGCTAAAGACCACTTATGTGTCACCCTTTATGGGGAGGGTCACTGGAGGATGAGGTCAGACCCTGGATGTAAAGCACTCTGTGAGCCTTAACTCCCACAGGATTGTCAGCCAGGACCGAGATTGCTGAGAGCGCCTTCGGATCCCTGTCGGGGCAATCCCGCCCATTTGGGCCTGGCCCGATGAAGTTGGGCCAGACGGGAGCTGCTTACGAGAAGACCTGGGAATACCAGGTGTTGGGGGGAGAGGGGGGATGGGGCAGAGTGGCCTGTTGGGTAAGGTGCCGCCCTTGGTGCCAAGAAGCTCAAGGGCGCTGCTGCCAGGCCAGGGCAGGTGGTGCCCCTTCCCCTACCTGGCCTGCTTGCCATCCCAAGGCAGGGCCTCCCTGCCTGGGCCCCCACCCCTAGGGGTGTGGTTTCCTCTCCTTAGAATGTGAACCCCTTGAGGGCTCAATCCTGCCTGGGTACTCCCACCTTCTGCCCTTGGGGACCAGGCAGGGGGATACTGAAGATAGGGGGTATGGGGAGCAAGAGGCAGCCCCAGGACCACCGGAAGTGGAGGCGGGGCTAGGCCTACCAGCTGAAGGGGTGGGGGAGGGGTGTTGAGACTCACCGGAAGTGGAGGCGGGACGAGCCCCGCCTGCCGGAAGTGGGGTTGATGCCGCGCTTCTCCGCCCATCCAGCCCGCTCAGACTCTCCCCATGGCCCAGGCCCCCTCCCCGGTCCCCCGCGCCCTCCTGGACGTTCCGACTACAGCCCGAGCCCGAGCCCTCGTGTTACCTGGGGCCCGGCTCCGAGCCCTCTGCCCCCTCCGCCTGCTGCCTCTCCTCTTTGGGGCGGGCCTCGGACCTCGGGGCCCGCGGCAGCCGTGTGGACAGCAGGTATAGGGAGAAGGTACAGACGGCAAAGACCAGGAGTAGGCCGAGCAAGGGCCGCATGGCCGCACGACTGCACCCGCGGCCGGCCCGGCCCTAGCACCTCCTGCCCCGGGCCGGAGCGCGGACCCTGACCGGAGGGGGCGGAGCGCAGCCGGCCGAAAATGGCCCCGCCCCCCGGCGCCCAACCGACGTCCGATCTGGCGAATAGGAGAGCGGCCCTGCCCACCGGGTCGGCCCCGCTTCGTCTCTAGCCAATGAGAAGCCAGGGAGGCGGAGAAAGAGGCGGAGCAAATCCATTTCCTAACCGATCTCATGCTTTTCTTTTGCCAACCAGCGGGCGCCAGCCTTACCTGCGAAGGCAAGGTTAGTCCTGGCCCCGCCCCCTGACCCCTGACCCCAAGGCCCGGTGTCTTGGTCCGGTCTTTAACACCTCTCCCGGACCCGAGCTGGTGGACGGGGCTTGTTGAGGCCCACCCCCCTTCAGGGACAGGAGAGAGCACGTGGGAGGAGCTGTTAGCTTTGACGCTCCAGTCCTACCCCACTCAGGGGCTGGGCGGGGAAACTGAGATCCAGTGGGCTTTCCTCACTCCTGCTCAGGGTTCATATTCTGCCCCAAGGAATCCCAACCTCCCCAGGCCTCAGCTTCCTTAAACTATATAGCGGAAGGATCCCAGACCTTTTTCTGGGGTCTCTAATCTGTCAAGTGCCCCTCCACGCTTCCTCCCCACCGTGACCTGACTCGTCCCAAGGTCAGCCTACAGCGGGAGCATGGACTGGACTCGTCCGTGCTGCCACACCCCTCATTTGCATACTGATTTACATAAAAGTCCACAAGTGCAGGATGGAACCAGGTGTCATCTGGTCTATTTCTCTTGGAATTGACTTAGAACCCAAAGTTTGGCCTAGGCCACAGTCCAGTACATTTCTGAATCAGCATATTCAACCCCAGATTATAATCACAATAACCCGAAGGTGAGTCCCTGATTCTCGGGCCAGCAACTCCTGCAACCCTTGCCTTCTTTTGCCCGAAGTATCTACAGTATCTAATGCAAGCTGTCTGGTGTCCACAGGCTTTTTATTTGTAAGTATTCTGGTTCTTGTTTCTCAGTGTAATTGGTTTCCTTTGTGGTGGTGGTGGTGTTCAGTTGTGTCTGACTGTCACAACATTTGGGGTTTCTTGGCCAAGATATCAGAGTGGTTTGCCACTTCTTTCTCCAGCTCATTTTACAGATGAGGAAACAGAGGCAGACAGGGTGAAGAGTGACTTGCCCAGGGTCACCCAGCTAGTGTCTGAGGCCAGATTTGGACTCAGGGAAGATGAGTCTTTTTGACTCCAGGCCCAGTGCTCTATCCTCCGTGCCACCTTGCTGTTCTTGATACAGCATTTATGTAATTTTATTTCATGCATTAAAAAACATGATTCTGAGGAGCCTGTAGGCTTCACTGTATTGCCAAAGGGTTCTAGGACACAATAAAAGGTTAAGGACCCCCAATCTAATGGGATCATTCTGCAACCACTTAGCTACTTCAAGTAGAGCCTTCAAAATCCTTCCATTGGATTAGTTCTGTTCTGTCAAAAGCACCATCACTCTTCTAAATTTAGACTTAAGATTAAGTTCCATCAAAATGAGCTCCATCCAGAGTCTAGTTATCTTTTCCCCACATCACTTTAAAATTCTCTCCCCTCACTGATGAAAATGTCTCTCGTGAAACTAATCATTTCTGCCATAGATAGCCACACACCCAATCTTGTTCAATAAAAGGATCCCTTCCCCTCCTCACCCTGGTAGCTTTTTCTCTATGGGGGAGGGGTATGGGGAGGGGGTGCTAACAAGGCACCTGCTCTCCATGTACCTCAGAAAGTCAGTGACTTTCTATCCTTTTTCTCCATGGGGCACCATCTCAACTTAATCTCAAGGAGTATGTGAATTTGTGAACTTATCCAGTCCAAAATCAGCTCTGAAACCCCCACCCAGTGATGAGCCCCACCTCATTCCATGATCTTGGCATAATGGAGTTGGCTTTTCATGGGAGTAGATGAACATACTTGGTATTCTGCATACAGATGCCTTTATTCTTTTTTTTTTTAAGATGCTTTTATTCTTGACATGGAATCAGTCAGCAAATAAGCAGGACAAAATAAAACACAGTCTGCCAAGCAGCTTCAAGCCCTGTTGTTCTCTGGGACCCCAGTGATGTCCCACCTCCACCCCTGCCCCCCAGGCAGGAAACTGAAGAGCTGAAGAGTTTTGGGAAAGGCACTATCTGGACCTGCTTAGTTCCTCATTGCAGGCAATGGAGCATCCACTCTGCTAATCTTGTGCTTCCAGCAAGGCTGCAGAGTGAGATGGGGTTGTAGACAGTTATTATCAGTTCAGAGTTGGAAGAGACCTACCTCAGAAGTCATCTAGTCCAGGGCTTCTTAAACTTTTTCTACTCCTTTTCGCCAGAGAAATTTTTACACAACCTTGGGCATGTAGGTATATAAAATAGGTATACATAACCTTTTACAGTTGCCAAATTTTTCACAAGCTCCACATTCAGTTGCAGCCCCATATGGGGTCAAGACTCACACTTTAAGAAGCTTTGACCTAGGAGCAGCTAGGTGGCTCAGTGGATAGAGCACCAGCCCTGGAGTCAGAAGGACCTGAGTTCAAATCCACCTTCAGACACTTGACACTTACAAGCTGTGTGACCCTGGGCAAGTCACTTAACCCCAGTTGCCTCACAAAAAAAGAAGAAGCTTTGACCTAATCCAACCCCCACTCCTTTTACAGAAGAGGCTCAGAGACTTGCCCTGAGCAGTAAGTGACAGTGGCAGGATCCATCCAATCCCAGGTCTTCCTGACTCCAGGTCCAGCTCCCTACCCACTACCCCACACCATCTCTCAGGAAGTTCCTCTAGCCAGTGTTGTTTTTCATCCTAGCCAGCTTCACATGTCGCAGAAGTAGTCTGAGCCCAGGTGAGGAGAATCCTGTTGCTGCCATGGGGGTCCTCTCTGAACTTTCCCCCACTCTGTAGCTATCTCAGCACTTCCGGGGTCAGAGAGAAGCCAGAGGGAGAAGGGGGCTGGCTGCCCCTGCTCCTTCTCTCTGCTGTGGCAGCCCCTCTGTTATCCCTTCCTCTTTGATCCATTTGTAGGGCAGCCCCAGAGACTCTCTCTGACCCTCCTCCTCCCCAACATATCCCCACTCAAAAAGAGAACAAGTAGGGGCAGCTAGGTGGCGCAGTGGATAAAGCATCGGCCCTGGAGTCAGGAGTACCTGAGTTCAAATCCGACCTCAGACACTTGACACTTACTAGCTGTGTGACCCTGGACAAGTCATTTAATCCTCATTGCCCAGCAAAAAAAAAAAAAGAGAGAGAGAGAGAGAGCAAGTTCTCCCAGAGTGCTGTTCTCTCTTTAAAGGAGGCATTCTTAGAGTAGATTGGAGGGGGAATAGAGGGAAGGAAGATTATTCTAGCACATGCATTCATTAGGCACCTATTTTGTGTCAGGCACTGAATGAGCCATGGGAGATACAAAAACAACATGACACAGCACCTGACCTTTGGAAGCTTACACTTTATTAGGCCATTTCAAATAAATAAGGCATTCACATATGACATAAATACAACATACATGAAGAGGTGTTTCCACTGTCCCAAACCCCTTCACAGACTTGAGTCCTCCTCCCCAGGATCCCAGAGGTAGAGCAGCACATCAGCACAGGCAGGAATTGAGGAAGAAAGAGGCTAACACCCCATAGTGAAAGCCACAGGCAAGCGAGGGCCTCCTGCCAACTCCTGCCTCTAGCCCCCAGGGCACTTAAACTACTAGAAAAAACATCCTGGACTGTCCCTGCATCCAGGAGGACCAAATTCAAGAGGCCAAAGGTGCCAGCCCCCAACTTTATTTCACGGCTCTAAAACTGCATGGTATTTTGTGATACACCTCAAGACAACCAAATACATGGATATGCGCTCTGATCCGTTCTTTGCCTCCACGGCAAAATGACATCTGCAAGCGGCTGCCTGGGTCTGAGTGTCTAGCAAAGGATCGGCTGGAAGGCCATTTCTCTGTTTTCCATCAGGACGATATCGTATCTACACATCTGTGGCCTGAGGAAAGGAAAAGCAAGACTCCGTCAACCAAGGAGCATTTATGAAGCCTTTTCTAAGGGCCTGGCTCCCCCAGGGAGCTTCCATTCTGTTGGGGAGATTCAACATGCAGGTCCGGAACATACGCAAGAACAACCTTACTTGATCAATAAGATAAAGACCAGCAAGAAACAAAAAGGCAAAGCTGGGGGTAGAAGACCAAACTGTTCCCCAAGAACATCGGCTAATTTAGGGTCAGGGTCTGGCATGGAAGAAGACAGGAGAGCACTTGGGGCCAAGTTCTTTTTTCTGCATGTACTTGGTCAGAGGAATCCTCACCTAGGCCAGCCTTTACACAGGGCTTTAGAGTTAGTCAGCCATTTTGTTTGTAGCGAGGAGGCAGTGTGGTGAAGTGGATAGAGCTGGCCTCGATGCCACGAAGACCTAGGCTCCAAGGCTGCCTCTGGTTTACGCTTTAGGCTCTCAGGGCCTTTATTAAGCTTGCTGTGTGCCAAGCACTGTGTGGAGTTTCCACATAGAAGGTGCCAGCCTGCGCTGGTACATCCCAATGAAATCATAGGTCTCGTCGCCATCCCTTGCATGACCTTATTTGAACCCCACAATAACCCTGAGAGGAGTGTCAGGATCGCCATCTTACAGATGAAGGAACAAGCTCCGATGAGTGAAAACCACTCTCAAGGACACGATCTCATTTCAGCCTCCCCAGGCGGTGGCTGCTACACGTGTTGCTGTTATTCCCATTTTCCAAATGAGGAAACTGATGCCAACACCCTCAGTGACACGGCCATTTGAGGTGGACTCCAGCTCTTCCCGCTGGGCCCTGCTCCTCACGAGCTTGGGCCAAAGTATTCCAGAGGCGATCGATCGATCGCATTCCCCTCCATCGTCTTGTCACAGATAAGACCCTGCCAAACATCAGGACAGTCCCAGACAGCATCAGTGCCGCGCTCTGACTGCCTAACAGAATGCCTTGATTTTCTTCATAGCTACCTTTTTTTCTTTTTTTTTTTTTGCGGGGCAATGAGGGTTAAGTGACTTGCCCAGGGTCACACAGCTAGTGTCAAGTGTCTGAGGCCGGCTTTGAACTCAGCTCCTCCTGAATCCAGGGCCGGTGCTCTATCCACTGGGCCACCCAGCCGCCCCTCATAGCTACCTTTTAAAAAAGTGATTCCTTTGTCTTCATAATAAAAAGAGAACCAAATGAACAAAACAAATGATCTGAGTCTGCAGTCAGGAGCTCCATGGAATGAGCAGGAGGAGCCCCTGGCCTAGAAAGGATTTGGGGAGAAATTATGGATGATTACCAATGATTATTATTATTTTTGCTCCAGAACCGTGACTTCATGAAAACGCCTGGTGGGGAACCTTCCTCCACCCATCTCAACTCATTTGAGCCTCAGAGAAGTTAAGTGACTTGTCCAAGGTCACAGAGCCAGTAGGTGTCAAAGGCAGGACTTGAACCCCGGACTCCCTAACCCAATGGCTGGGCCTCTGGCCCCTATATCCCACTGTCTCTCCCAGGAGAATTAAGACCCCAAAAAAAAATAATTGTATTGGCTCTTCTATCAGCTGGAAAAGCAAGATATGATGAAAAGAGGCCTAAGGAAAGGGGTAAATACAAAAGCTTCAAGACTGAAAAGGGTCCCAGAAGATAAGCAGTTGCCCCAAAGTTCCCATCCCCCTCCCTCTGTTCCCCCTCCCCCCATACAAATACCCCCCACATCAGCCCCTCCTTTTTATTTGGTGGAGGACAGAAGCCATACATTGTTCTTCGAACACCATCAGTCATCTTAGCCATCTGGATGCAATGACAGGAGGAGCAGATGACAATGGCGAGCCTTTGCACAGGTGACTGCATTCGATCCTCATGACAACCCCCCACAAAAAGAGACGTGATGCTGCCTAGAACATAAGCTCTCTGAGGGCAGGCGTCGTTCATTCGTTTTAGGGGTGTCCCTAGCGCTATGTATCCTGATACAAGGGAGGTGCTTCAGAAATGTTTGATGAATAGAAACACGCTCTTCTTTCCCAGAATCCCCCAAGTGGGGAGGGATTTCTGTGCCTACAGGCACATGCTCATCTCCAGCGTTGCACCTCCTTGACAACCCAAAGGGAGATTACACCTATAACATCTCTTCCAACTCTAAAATATTAATACTCCAAGGACCTGTAGAAGACATCTGGCCCAGCCACATTTTACATATGAGGAAACTGAGCCAGAAAGGAGATGTAAATTCACCTGTCCTAGGTCACACCCTTACTGAAAACAGGCACAGGCACAGCCAGCATGCAACACCCCACTCAGGTAAACCAGTTTGCCTCCCATGCTGCTTTAAATTGTAAGCAGCTTCTGCACAAACTAAGAGGGAGTCCCAGAGGCGAGCTCCCAGTGCAGTTCTTGGTTCCATTATTCAATTCTGGGGGCAGCTAGGTGGCGCAGTGGATAGAGCACCGGCCTTGGAGTCAGGAATACCTGAGTTCAAATCTGGCCTCAGACACTTAACACTTACTAGCTGTGTGACCCTGGGCAAGTCACTTAACCCCAACTGCCTCACCAAAAAAAAAACAAAAACCAAAAACAAAAACCATTATTCAATTCTGGAAGCATGAGGACCTGCAATAGTCTCTTCTGAGGCCATTGGTCCTCCCCAGTCTTTTCAGTCTCTTGCTTTGGAAGCCCTCCCTCTGGCCCCGAGGGCCCATGGAGCTCCACCAAGAGAGTCACTGGACCCATTCTACCCCCCATGTGGGAAGCATCAGCCATCGGCAAACTGTGTTGTTGCCCACTTACCTCTCAGGGCGTGTGATCGGCCTCAGCTTCATCCAGATGATCCTGAGCTTGTACTTGGGCAAGATCGCAGACCCAGTAGAGAACACCAAGGAGATACCCTTCACCCGGTCGACATCCTGAGTAAACCTGGCAAGCAGGCTCACCCGCTGATACTTCTGAAATGTGGCAGGCTCGCTAGGAGACAAAGACATGGTTTGGTTTGTTTTTTTTATGATTATTTTTTTGGTGGGGCAATGAGGGTTAAGTGACTTGCCCAGGATCACACAGCTAGTAAGTGTCAAGTGTCTGAGGCCGGATTGGAACTCAGGTCCTCCTGAATCCAGGCCTGGTGCTTTATCCACTAAACTACCTAGCTGCCCTGAGATGTGGTTTTTAAAACAGAGACACCTTCCCATTAAATAAATCTACCTCAAGGAAGGTGAGGATAAGGGTGTACCACCCACATGCACCACCATATACTCGTGTCCTGTCCACACACCTCTGTATACATGTGTCCTGTCTGTGCATCTCTGTACACACAGGTCCTGTCCATGTACTCCCATACACGTGTGTCCCGTGCACGCACCTCCGCACAACCATTTCCTACCCAGCTGAAGGCAGTGCTTTCTTTGCTTGTCATTTCTCTCTCTTTTCCCCTTCTCCTACTCCTCCGCTCCCATCCTTCCTCTCCCAATCTGGGAGAGTGGATTTTGGCACAGACCTCACTCACTCAGCAGACACCACAGCATGACAGATTGGAAGCTGGAAGAGTCACTCATGGCCAGCTAATCCAACCCACTCATTTTTACAGAGAATCCCAGGGAGAGATGGCCACTGTCCCAGGCCCTTTGGTTCTAGATGCAGTTTGTGGAGAAGGCTCTGAGTCTATGACCCTGTGATCACAGAACATAAGCTCTGAGGGCAGTACTGGCTTCATTTTTAGCCATGGTTCCTGGTACCCAGCACAACATCTGCCATGAAACAGGTGCTTAACCCAGCAATCAGGCAGTAGCCAAGCATCTATCAAAGAAAACACTGTGTGAGGACAGAAGAACAAAAATGAAGCTGCCCCTGTCTTCAAGGATTTTAGAGTTGATTGGAAGCATTATTAATATTAATGTTGTTGTTTGGTCATTTTTTACTCATATCCAACTCTTTGTGGCCCCATTTTCTTGGTAAAGATACTGGAGTGGTTTGCCATTTCCTTCTCCAGACCATTTGACAGATGAGGAAATGGAGGCAACTGGGGTTAATTGACTTGCCCAGGGTCACACAGCTAGTAAGTGTCAAGTGTCTGAGGCCAAATTTGAACTCAGGTCCTCCTGAATCCAGGGCCAGTGCTTTATCCACTGCTCTACCTCGCTGCCCCTCAAAATGAATCAATTTCTATAAAAATTTAAGGGACACATCTCTGAGGTAAGGGAGGGAGGTAACTCTGGTGATGCTCTGGGGTCTCCATGATACATGACTGTCCCAGTGAGAAGATGCTGTTGGAGTGAAAGAAAAGGGAAGGATGGAGGGTAGCAATGGAGGGAAGTAATGAGCAAAGACTAAAAGAATATTATGAGAAAGAAGGGGTCTGGTAGTTAGAAAGTGGAAAGCGCAAGGGAGGAAAAAAAGGGGCCTGAAAATGCTGACGAAGGTCATAGGGTCCAAGCCACTCACTTTACAGATGAGAAGGCTGAGGCCCAGAGAAGGGACATAATTGGCTCAAGGTGCCATAGGTAGGAAGTGCCAGAGCCAGGATTTGAACCCAGGTCCTCGGACTCCAAGTTCAGGGCTCCTTCTACTGAAAGACCTGGCCTGGAGGCAGGAAAGATGGAGAAGTTAAGGACAAGCCGAGTTAGTGTCCAAGCAGCTACCACATGCTGGGCAGAACCACCCAGGACGTAACAGGACCTCAGATGACAAGGTTCTGTTCGTCCAACCGAAGGGCATGGAATTCTAAGAGAAGAGATTCAGAGGTGGAGATCTCAGAGATCACCGAGTCTAAGGCCCTCATTCTTCAGAGGAGAAATAATATCTTTTTTTTTTGGGGGGGGGTGAGGCAATTGGGGTTAAGTGACTTGCCCAGGGTCACACAGCTAGTAAGTGTTAAGTGTCTGAGGCCAGATTTGAACTCAGGTCCTCCTGACTCCAGGGCTGGTGCTTTATCCACTGCGCCACCTAGCTGCCCCTGAAATAATATCTTTGACATCTATCCTGGAACTTCTCTACAGCTAAACCCTCTCAGCCAACAGGCAGTGCTTGCCACTTCCTAAAGACTGGCTAGCTGGTGGAGGGTCAAGGTGCCATGTGTCCGCACTAGAGAAAGGGGAGTGGTGATGGAGAGCAAGCTAGAGGTGAGGGTCAGGGAGACAGCCTCTGTCAGCCACCTCCTTCCCTTCTGCAGCCAGAGGTAGTGCTCACGCAGCCCCTTCACCGCAGCAGGACCAGAGAGCTGCGGTCACCCAAGCAACAAGAGGAGAGCTTTCCAACATTTACCGAGGCAAAAATGGTACCAACAGATGAACTCGACAAACCACTGTTCACACCCTTTCACGAGGTAGCCAAACACTTCCACACACACAGATGCACACATACACACAAGCATCCACACACACGTGCACGGACACAATGTCCAATTTAACCCCATCAACTTACTGACTGATTTTGGACTCTGTTGTATTTCCATCCTGATCTGTTAACTTAATTGTGATGTAACCTCTTCGTATGTTCTTGTTCCAGGTCATGATATCCACAAAGTAGTGATATACTGCAAAGAGGCAGAGCCTGTGGTCAGAGTGAGCCAGCTTCATTTTGTATCTGCATCAAGGGCTGATGAAGGAAGCCTTCATCTCCCTAATGACCTCTCCCTTTTCCTCTCATACGCTTTAGATCCTGCCTAAGAAGGCTGAGGAGAGACAGAGGAGCTGCTTATATGGGAAACAGGGTCCCTGGACCCCATGTGGGTTTGGACCCGAGTTTTTCCTGTGTTCTTTCACTTTAGGAACAAAACCTGTTCTACATTTGATGCCAAGAGTCTGAATAATTGTAGAGGAGAGAGGGGGACCCTTGATATCAGGGTTCTGTTGGTATGTGGGTCATAGCTCCCCTCTTCTCCATCACCCCCTGCCATGATGAGGGCAGGGGCCACGTCTTATTTATCTTTGAATCTTAGTTCAATTCAACAAGCCTTTATTAAGTGCCTACCACATACCCAGCACTGTGCGAGGCACGCAGATAAAAAGACACGAATGATTGGAAATAACCCCTTTGGGTAAGTCAGTATAAATTCATTTGGGGCAGGAGGAGTGCTAACCACAAAAACAATCCTTCCACTGAGCCTGGAGTCCCAGATGTGGATGTGAGAAGGGAGAACCTTCTGGGCAAGGGGCCCAGGCTGTGCAGGGCATGAAGGTGGGAACGATGTCAAGGGGTCCAGCTCGGCTGGAGTAGGGAAGGGGTAGTCTTGGGAAAGGCTGGCTCCAGCACTGACTCACTTCAGAAGCCCAGGATGAGGAGACCAGAGCCGAAAGAGACCCCGGAGGCCATGGAGTCCAGTCTTCTGATTTTAAGGACCCCAGGATCTCATTGGTGTGGGCCTTCCCCTCAAGAGCTCAGAGCTCAGTCCCTCTGTGCCTCATCTTCATGAGTACAAGGAGCTAGAAAAAGTCATGCACTGGCTGGCCTTCAGGTGACTTCAGGTGACAGATACACTGTCTCTTCCCAGATCCCGCTCAGGAGGACTTGTTCTCTTCCTGCAAGGCCTTTGGGGAGGTAGGATCACCTGCCACAAACAAGGCATCATTACTCTGAGAAAGACTGGAACAGAGACTCTGGACTCAGTAGGCAGATGGATGAGTGGATAGATGGTCAATAGATTAAAGGAGGGATGAATTCAACTCTCAGTTCACACCACACATGATATTCTCTTCTCACCTTTGTTCACGGACAGCACAATTGTTTCCATGGTGTCTCATCAGCATGGAAGCATCAGTTTCCTGTTACATCCCCACAGATGTTAACGCTGCTTCTTCATCATGTGCCTAAGCCCCCTCGACTCCTTTGCAGAGATGGAGGGTCCACAGGTGTGGAACGTTGACTATATCGTCTGACTTTTTCCAATGTACTGATCGCTTTTACTGATGTCTTTTGCTTTCTTTCCTCTTCTTTTTTTCTCCTTACAATAATATTCTTTGTTATATGGGGTGACTCTTTGGGATGGGAGAGAGGGATGGATACAGGGAGAAATCTGTTTTGTAAGGACCAAAAAGATGAATAAAAATGGAGTTAAGATTTTTTTCCCATCTGCTAATAGGAAGGGAATCGTTTTACCTTTTAGATGGAGGCAGCATGGCCTGGTGTTCTAACATCATAAATCCCATGACATTTTGGGATATGCTGAGGCCAGGGATGAATTCTACAACTCCTGTTCCAGGCGGATAGCCCAACAACTACCCATTTGTGGCTCTTGTCCAAATGCACCAACTTCAATGATTCAGAGAAAATCCAATTTCTCTCAATAGTCTTCTTTCAATGGGGGGCAGAGAGGAAGTACATGAAACAGGAGGTACCTCAGCAGAGAGAAGAGTCTCTTAATAACTATAACACAGAATCTGGGAAGTAACGGGGATTGAAGGCAGGTAATGGTGGGGTTGAAGGCATGGCTGTCAGGTGCCTGCTTCCAGGTAGGCAGTTGAGGGGCCGATGTCTTTGGAAGCCTGGGGACTCCATAGTCAGAGCCTTGGGGTCTGGATCAGGTGCCTGTGACAGCTGGGTCCTGATTTAGGGAATGATGAGCTCCCAGATTTAGAACTGGAAGGAGGCTTGGAAGTTATTCTCACTCACCCCTTGCATTTTTTAGATGAGTAGAGTGAAGCTCAGATGGGGGGTTAAATTACTCAAGTCACATGGGTAGAATGCCCAGGTTCTGAAGGTGGACCACCTTCTCTCCAGGAGACCTTTCCCAATCTGCCGAGGGCTTCCTGCCTTGAAATGATTGTGTCCTTACTCCATCTATATTTCACACATTCTTCTCTGCATCCATGTGGTTTTCCCCAATAGACTTTTTGGGGGTGATTTCATTTTTGTCTTTATATCTCTAGCATCTAGTGCCTTTCATTCAGTAAGTGCTTAATAAATGCTTGTTGAGTTGAACTGAATTACAGGGATTGGTTGTCATGGAATTTGCAGAACCTAAAGCCTGAGGCCGAGGCCCCATCTTTCCCTGACTCGGCCCGACGTCCTCAGCGGTCAGCCTGGGCCCTTGTCGGCCTTGGCAGTGGTCAGCCTGGGCCCTTGTCGGCCTTGGCAGTGGTCAGCCTGACCCCAACCCAGACAACTACCTCTCAAACATGCTTTTCTGAGGGATATTTGGGAAAAGGAACGAGCACTGGTCACTCACTGCAGAACGGCTCTTCATCTGCTGTATCAAAAAAGGCTTTTGTCACAGGAGGGTCCTTGAGCACTGAGTAATTTTTCCATTGATCAGCATAGTAACCTGTGAAGGCAATAGGAAACAGGGAATGTAACCTTATCATAAGGGCAGCTGGGTGGTACAGTGGATAGAGTACCAGACCTGCAGTCAGGAAGACATGAGTTCAAATCCAGCCTCAGACACCTCTTAACTGTATAGCCCTGGGCAAGTCACTTAGCCTCAGTTTCTTCATCTGTAAAATGAGCTAGAGAAGGGAATGGCAAACCACTCCAGAATCTCTGCCAAGAAAACCCCAAATGGGATGATAAAGAGTCAGACGCAAGTGGGATGACTAAATAACAACAGACTTGATGGTACATCTTCAACCCTTCCTAGAGATCTGTGACTCAAGGATGGGGGCTCTCCCTTCACTGAAACAGAGTGTGACCCCTCTGTGCCTTCATCGATAGTCTTTTAATCAATCAATCAATCAATATTTCTTAAGCACCCAAGATACACAACATGGTCTTTGAGAATGGGGTGACATTGTCTTGCAAAGGCAAAAAGAAGTTAAGAAGGAAAAGAACATTTATTTGGCACCAAGTGTTATGACAACCATAGCCATGGAAATGAATGCTTTGTACTTCTTTTCCCCCACACCAGCCACAAGGAGCAGAGCAGGGAGTCCAAGAAAGCAGCCTGTGGAGTGTCCTCTGATCTCTTGTCACAGCAGTGTTATTTCCTACAGATTTAGAGCCAGAAAAGACCTTAGGGAAGATCACTTTGTCTAAATCTTTCATTTTGTAAACAAGGAAATTAGGGAGGCTAAAGCCCAAAGGCAAAATTTGAACCCAGCTCCTCTTACTCCAAACCCAAGGCTCTTGGGATGACCACACATGGGTACAAATCATAGGATCATTTCAATAGAGCTGGAAGGGATTTTACAAAGCATCAAATCCAACCCTCTTGTTTTATATATGAAAGAACTGAGGCCCAGAGACACCGAGATACTTGTACACAGTCACAAAGAACTCGCTTTTTTTATTTTGTGGGGCAATGGGGGTTAAGTGACTTGCCCAGGGTCACACGGCTAGTAAGTATCAAGTGTCTGAGGTCAGATTTGAACTCAGGTCTTCCTGAATTCAAGGCCAGTGCTTTATCCACTGCGCCACCTAGCTGCCCCCCCCTCTATTCTTTTATTATGTTTTTTTGTTTGTTTTTTTGTTTTTTTGAGGCAATTAGGGTTGTGACTTGCCTAGAGTCACACAGCTAGTAAGTGTCAAGTATCTGAGACCAGATTTGAACTCAGGTACTCCTGACTCCAACCTGGTGTTTATCCACTGAGCTACCTAGCTGCCCCTAAGAATTCTCAAGTAAAAGAATGACTAACTATATTTTCCATAGTTGTAGCTTCTTATAGTGAAGATATGAGTCTACAGGACCACTTCAGGGGGTTCATCCAGACCTCAGTGTGTCTGATGCAATAGTTAAGTCAAGGAGTCAAGGAGACCTGGGTTCAAATAACAATTCAGACACTTACTACCTGTGTGACCCTGGACAAGTTGCCTAACCTTTCCATATTTCAGTTTCTGCATCTGTAAATGGAGGGGCTTGGACTTGAGAACCTCCTCAGCTTTAAATCTATGATCCTATGCATTCTTTTTGTTTTGTTTTGTTTTTGCAGGTAATGGGGGTTAAGTGACTTGCCCAGGGTCACACAGCTAGTAAGTGTTAAGTGTCTGAGGCCGGATTTGAACTCAGGTACTCCTGAATCCAGGGCCGGTGCTTTAACCACTGCGCCATCTAGCTGCCCCCAGATCCTATGCATTCTTTATGGTTTGTTTGTTGTTGTTTTTTAGTGAGGCAATTGGGGTTAAGTGATTTGCCCAGGGTCACACAGCTAGTAAGTGTTAAGTGTCTGAGGCCGGATTTGAACTCAGGTCCTCCTGAATCCAGGGCCAGTGCTCTATCCACTGCGCCACCTAGCTGCCCCTACTCTTTATGTTTTCACTAAGTTTTTCTCCTATAGGAAGAATGAATCATGAGAGGTCATACTGTGTTGTGAAGAGCAAGAAGTAGGTAGGTGGTATTGAGTGTCAGGGGGCCAACTCATACAATACCGATTATCATAACACTTGTATGAGGCTGTGTGGTGGAGTAGGAAGAACACTAGTCCTGCAATAAGAACGTTGTCACTGTAGGAGAGTCACATGCCCTCTCTGAGCTGTGGTTTTGTGATGCCCCACTTAGAGTAAGAAGTATAAACACCTAAGTACAATTAGGCCTCTATGTCACTAATCTTCACATTCTCAAAAATCACTGTTTGATCCAACATGAGCTTGAGGAGAATAACCAACAGTGAAATTTCCTCCGCCCAACCAGAGCTCTAAGACCATTCAGTAAACTCCACAAGGTGTTAAAACAACCCAGTATGGGGCAGCTAGGTGGCGCAGTGGATAGAGCACCGGCCCTGGAGTCAGGAGTATCTGAGTCCAAATCCGGCCTCAGACACTTAACACTTACTAGCTGTGTGACCCTGGGCAAGTCACTTAACCCCAATTGCCTCATTAAAAAAATTTTTTAAATAAAATAAAACAACCCAGTAGACTTTATTCTGCTGCAGGATCCAAGAGGCCTGGTTGCCACAGGCTAGCAATACCCATCCTTCTTCCAACCAAGAGCTAGGCTATTTGTCTCTTGTATAAAATGTTTTTCCAGGGGCATCTAGGTGGTGCAGTAGATAAAGCACCGGGCCTGGAGTCAGGAGGACCTGAGTTCAAATCCGGCCTCAGACACTTGAGACTTACTAGCTGTGTGACCCTGGGCAAGTCACTTAACCCCAATTGTATCACCAAAAAAAAAAAGAAAGAAAAAATGTTTTTCCAAGTCTCGTTTAAGGGACCCTTTGGGAAAAGAAAATTGGTGTCCATATTTTGATCTCTAACACAACAAGAGAGAGAAGTGCTTACCCAGAATTGGACATGGCATTGATTGGTCATCTCCACAGCTGATGCATTTGCCATTTAGGTAATCTCGGTAGGACTCACAAGGGTAGGCAGTGATGTCACAGTCTTTTTTCAGAGAAGACAGGTACAGGAAGACGGACCTCTGGTGGTCGCACTTGAAATACTGCAACCCTTCATCATAAAACAAAAGGTTAGGCTAACATTTAAATCCCAACACGTCACAGTTGGCACACATTTAACAGGGCAGGGCCCTCCACAGATGACTTAAAGCTTCTTTTCTATCTCATGGTAAAGAAAGGAAAATGAGGGAAGAGTCTGGAGATATTTGGTGCCCCATTTCTCTCGACCCAAGACAGCCAAGTACAAGCTCATGGCAGAAGTGGGGCTGCTTGGGACCTTAGCTACCAGATATTGGCTCAATTCCTCCTCTACTGGCTGCACCTTAGGTGAGCTCTTGCTTCCCCTGAGTGCGAGCCTGTCCCAGGGAGACCCTGGGGCCTAGGGCCTCCTGCTATCCCTCCCAGACCCCCCCCCCCAATGAATCATTTCTAAAAAGGAGACTTATGGGAGTCTCACTGATGCTTGCTCTGTGCAGGTCTTCTGAAAACCACCCTGGGCACCTGAATCACTATAGAAATCTCAAGCAAAATTTTATTGGGAAATAAGAATGTCGATTAATCAACAATCAGTGAACATTTACTAAAGGAATTAAAAGGCATTTATTAGGTGCTTACTATTTGCCAAGCACTGAAGAAACAAAGAGAAGAATCTCGAGCTCACATTCCAAGTTGGGAAAACACCGCATGGGTGAGGGTTCATTGCCAAGGCAGATGGAAGGACCCAGGAATCAGTGAATTAGAAGGCAAGGTCTAGGAAGTCAAAGGTCATAGAGACAGGACAGACAGCAAAGCTTAGGGATCTAGAAGGCTCAATGACAGTGAAAAGCCCAAGGTCAACAACAACAAGATTTGGTAACAGAGCAGCCATGTAGGGTGAGGGAGAGTGAAGATGACTCTGAAATTGCCAAGATGGACTGCTGGAATGGAAGAGGTGCCCTTGATGGAAATAGGGAAGTTCAGAAAAGGGGAGGGTTTGGGAGAAAAGATAAGGAATGCACTTGTGGACATGCCAAGTTTGAGACGTCCATGGGAGTGGCACCAACTTCAAAATGTCCGGTGGGCAGTAGGTAAAGTGGAATTGGAACAAGGAAGAGAGAAAGACCAGGACTGAACCTGTTGATCTGGAAGTCATCTGCTTATGATGATAATGAGACCTGTGGGAGGCAATGAGGTCATCGAGAGAGAGAGACAGACACATGCACAGACATAGACACACACAGAATGTAAAAAGAGGAGCAAGAAGACATAACCTTGCTCTTGGGGATATGCATGTCCACAGTTAGGGGATGGGATATGGCTAATGATCCAGCAAAGGAGAAGGAGCAGTCAGAGTTGTAGGAGGAGAGATAAGAGAGCAGCATCTGCTAAGACCCAGGGAAGGGAGAGAACCTAAGAGAAGAGGGTGGTGTCAAATGAAGAGATTGAGAAGAACTAAGAAGAGACCATTGGATTGGGCAATTAAGGACCTGTGCACATCTTTACAAAGGGCAGAGGCTTCCACCTGCCTCCAAGGAATGAGTACCCACATCAATGAGATCCCAGAATTTCTTAGTTATTGAAGGATGGCCCAAACTGGTCATGTGACATTCTACCCTGGATCCTCTTTATCTCTGTATACCATACCACCACCACCCCCTCCCCTTGCCAGCCTCTTTGATAAGAAGCTCCCTGGGGGAAGGAACTGTTTTGTTTTTCATCCTGGTTTACAGTAAATTTCTCATAGTCAGCAGGTAAATAGCAAACCTGAATGAATGGAACTGAATTGTTAAAACAGGAGGCTCTAGGGGGCAGCTAGGTGGCACAGGCATTGGCCCTGGATTCAGGAGGACTTGAGTTCAAATACAGCCTCAGACACTTTACACATTCTAGCTGTGTGACCCTGGGCAAGTCACTTAACCTTCATTGCCCTGAAAACCAAACCAAAACAAAAAAAGAACAGAAGGCTCTGGCAGGGGAAGTGAGTGGAAGCTTCTTCCTCTCCAGGTAAGTCAAAAGAGAAAGGGAGCCAGAGAGAGAAGGCAGGCAGGATTTATTTAGGTCAGGTCAGTCAGCAGGTAAGGAAAAAAACTCAAGGACAAAATAGAATCTTCCTATAGTAACAGCAGAAATCCCCATAATGGGATAATGGAGTAGAGACCCAGGTTCACATTTTGTTCAACAACATTAATAGGGTCACTACCCAAAGGTGACTCCTAACACCGGGTTTATTACCGTTTCCCAATCCCAAAGCATCTGTACTTACCACCAAATATTGTTTGGGGACAACCAGGTTGATCCAGTCCTCCATTTGGGTAAAAGTCAATATTCCCTAATGTTTCTTTGAAGCCAAGGGCTAAAAGAATTGGAAAAAAAAGTAATCACCAAATTGCCTTGGGTTTCCTGGCTGCTTTTCACTTCCTCGAGCTTTTCAATGTGTTATTTTATCTCCGGATTAAGGGGTAGGCAGGATAGTTACTAGAATTAATATTTCTGTTAGGTACTAACACTCCCTTTCTTTGAATAACAAAACAGTCTCGGGGACAATCAATGACTTCCACCAGATCACACACAGCTACTTGAAAAAGTGTGCACACAGCAGACTGAAAATCTACCCATTTCTAGCTGCTCTCTTTGTCGTGGCAAAGAATTGGAAACCGAGGAAATGCCCATCAACTGGGGAATGGCTAAACAAGTTGTGGTATATGAATGTAATGGAATACAATTGTGCTGTAAGAAACGATGAGCAGGTGGATTTCAGAGAAACCTGGAAAGACTTAAGTGGACTGATGCAGAGTGAAGTGAGCAGAACCTGGAGAACATTGTACACAGTAAGAGCAACATTATGTGATGATCAACTGTGATAGACTTAGCTCTTCTCAGCAATACAATGATCCAAGACAGTTCCAAGGAACTCATGATGGAAAATGTTCTCCACATCCAGAAAAAAGAACTGTGGATTCTGAATGCAAATTGAACCATACTGTTTCTTTTTTTTTTTTTTTTGAGGTTTTCCCCTTTCGTTCTGATTCTTCTTTCACAACATGACTAATGCAGGAGTATGTTTGATGTGATTGTACATATATAACCAATATCAGATTGCTTTCTGTGTTAGGGAGGGGGAAGAGGAGGAAGAGAGGGAGAAAATTTGGAACTAAAATCTTATGAAAAGAAATGTTGAAAACTATCTTTACATGTAACTGGAAAATTTAAAAATGCTTTTATGATTAAATTTTTAAAAAATCTACCCTTTCCCCCAACCCAAAGGTTATCAACTACATCTGATAACTGCTTGCATTTCTTCAAATTTGAAAACTTCTCTTAATATTCCACAAGACATTTGATTAAAAACGGCATACAACCTAAGAACAAAGAGAGGTGGAGTTTCAGAATCTTTTCAGAAGATGGGCTATGGTCCCAATCCTGACTTTGGGCTCTCTTTCTTTCTGGGGGTGGACCAGATCAGAAGTTCTTAACCTGGGGTTACTTTGTTTTGTTTTGTTTTGGCTTTGGTGAGGCAATTGGGGATATGTGACTTGCCCAGCGTCACACAGCTAGTAAGTGTCAAGTGTCTGAGGCTGGATTTGAACTCAGGTCCTCCTGACTTCAGGGCCAGTGCTCTATCCACTGCACCACCAGATACCCCTGGGGTTACTTCTTTGTAAAAAGTATTTTGACGATGGTATTTCAGTATAATTGGTTTCCTTTGTAGTGTAATGTATCTTATTTTATGCATTTAAAAATCTTGTTCTGAGAAGGACTCCATACCCTTCCCCAAAATTCAAGGACACAAAAAAGATCCCAAGGCCTTCAGACAGGTGCTAAGGTCTTTTCTACCTCTTACATTCGATGGTTCCTTAAATATATACTTCACTAGCATAAGATAATTGAAAAGGAATAACCAGGCAGTAAAGAAATCAGGTCTGGGGGCAGGTGGGTGGTGCAGTGGATAGAGCACCAGCCCTGGAGTCAGGAGTACCTGAGTTCAAATCCAGTCTCAGACACTTAACACTTACTAGCTGTGTGACCCTGGGCAAGTCACTTAACCCCAGTTGCCTCACCAAAAAAAAAAAGAAAGAAAGAAACCAGGTCCAGTGTTGACATGTGGCAGACACATCTGTCTCTACTACAGCAAAACACGTCAATCTCAGTTTGGTTTTGTTGATGATTTTAAAAGACGCACATCAGTCATGCACAAGCCATGCTCTTTGGGGATTTAATGAACTGGCTGAATAAACTGAGCTGTCCAACATTTCTCCCAAACACCCTTCTAGTTCTAAGGCTGTCCGCCTGTGATCTTGTCATCAGCTCTACAGTAAATCACAAAAGAAGATCTAGACCGAGTTTCCCCACGCAAACATCTGGACAGACACATCACCTCAATCCTCTCCCTATCCTCCCCTTCCTGAAGTTTCCAGAGTCAGGGGCAAACAAAGACAAAAGCTGAGGCCGTACACACCGTCAGTATCGGAATGGATGACATCGACAAACCGGGCATCCGTGTGGTCCAGCCGCTCCTGTGGGGGCTTCCCATTGAAGAGAGGGCCTGCAGGATCCAGACCTGGAATAGAGTAAAAAGGGGCTTGGGCAGGGATGCCCCCTCAGGGGCACTTTGGGGAGGGGCTTTCCCTGTCGCAGCTCTTGGTACATTCAGTCATCCTAGTTCTGTCTCTGACATGACTCAGAGATCATCTCAGAATGGTCCATTACATTGCTCACAGAGTGGATGGACACTTTAGAGAAATGACCCAAAGTTCTTCTTGCCCAAAGCAAGGGGATCATCAGAGGGTCTGAGATTTAGTGCTGGAAAAGATCATCCAAACCTGGAGAGGATCTTGGTGCTTATCCAAGCCAAACCCCTCTTTCTACAAGTGGGGAAACTGAGACTCAGGGAATAGAGGGGACTTGTCCAAGGTCACACAGCAAATAAGTGTCAGAACTAGAATTTGAAATTCAGTCCTCTTCTTCCAAATCCTACCTTCTCTTCGTGGCCCCACACCAGAGCAGAACGAGCACTGGATGGCAGAGGTAGGGATAGGGTAAACACTGAGCCAGCCTTAGAAGCTGGAAGACCTGGATTCAAATCCCTTCTCTGACATTTGCTATTTCTATTTTAATCACTCCCACTAAACCTCCCTTTACACATATCTAAAATGATCCTGGGGGCAGCTAGGTGGCGCAGTGGATTAAGCACCGGCCCTGGATTCAGGAGGACCTGAGTTCAAATCCGACCTCAGACACCTAACACTTACTAGCTGTGTGACCCTGGGCAAGTCACTTAACCCCCATTGCCTCTCAAAAAAACAAAAACAAAATAAAATAAAATAAAATGATCCTAACAGCACCTCTGGGGTCTGTCTCCTGGTGGCATTGGAAGGATCAGATGAGACCTGGTGCTTCAACAATCTTCTATCATCTTACAAACGTTAGTTGTAAACATGGAAACTCCCAAATCATGATTGGGGGCTGCTGAATTGAACAGTATGATTTGGTTTGGGCTTCCTTCTCCAGGGAAATGGGCCCTTCCCAGTGGGATCTAGCCCAGAGAGGCTTTTTAAAAAGATTCCTATCTGGGGATGACTCCAGGGTCAAGATCTGGGAGAAGGGGCATTGCTAGCCAAGAGAAGGGAGTCACAGGGCCACAGATCCTGGGATGGAAGGGGCCTCACAGGCCATGTCCTTGTTTTACAGGAGAGGAACCTGAAGCCTAGGGATGCATAAAGAATCATAAATCTAGAGCCAAGGGGGCCTCAAAGGCCATCTAGGCTAACCCGCTTATTTTACAAAGGAGGAAACAGAGGCACAGAGAAGTTAGGACTTGCCTGAAGTCACACAAGCAGTGTGACAGGATTTGAACTCAGGTCCTCAGACACTTGAGGCAAGGCTCCTTTAGATTAGGATGGAGTTTAAAAAAATAAAAATTTTTTAAAAATTAAAAAAAGATTAGGTTGGAGTTCCCCATAATTACAGAGGAGACCAGGACTTTTGTGATTCTATCACTTTTCCTATCGTCACGTTTAACGCACAGAATGCTCTTTTGCTCCTGATTAGTGGCCCAAACTCTGAAAACCGTGAGGAAAACTATGCACTGATTTCACAGACCAGAGAGGCTACAGAGAAGGCAAGACAAAGCTTCATCCTCTTCCAGAAGCCAAGAGGAAGGTGGCTACTGCCAGAGACCAGCAGGGGGAGCCAGCGAGCCCTGCCCTGAGCTTGTAGGTGCAAGAAACCTGGGATGATGGGGGTGCAGCAGGGGTTTGTGTTTGAGCTGCATCTGCACAAAGAAGAGGAGCCAAAAAAACACAGGACCCTGATTATAGTAGCTGGTATGGTTCCAGTGAATGTGACCACAGAGAGAGCAGATGTTGTGTGGTGGAGAGAGCATAGGACCTGCCTTCAAATCCTACCTCGAGGGGGCAGCTGGGTGGTGCAGTGGATAAAGCACCAGCCCTGGATTCAGGAGGACCTGAGTTCAAATCCGGCCTCAGACACCTGACACTTACTAGCTGTGTGACCCTGGGCAAGTCACTTAACCCTCATTGCCCTGAAAAAAGAAAAAAAAGAAAGAACAAATCCTACCTTGGCCATTTGCCACGTCTGTGACATTGGGGGAATACCTAACACTCTCTGGGCTTCCATTCCTTCATTGGTAAAATGAGGTGACTGGACTAGTTGACCCCAAAGGTCCCTTCGGGCTCTAAATTGATGATCCCGTGAAAGGCAGAACTTCTCAGTCCTTACCTCATTCTTCTTTTCTCTGTCAAGGAGAAATCAGCTTCTCTTTGGTAGAGAAAGGAAAAGGAAGCTGCTGTCCACAGAAAGTTAGGAGACTCGAGGGGGACCCCAAGCTGGCCTCACTGAGTCTGAGTCACCTGGGCCAGGGAGGTGGGCGATGTCCTCAGGGACTAACAGAATGGCTGAAGCGCAGCTCCTGGTCCTCAGATGATGAGGAAGGATGAGCGGAGAGTGGAAAACACAGGAATGGAGACAGGCAAATGACCGTATGTTCAAGAAGGCAGGCCCGGGACCTTAGCTCCCACCAAAATTGTCAAATGTACAATGGGAAAAGAAGGAGAAGGGGAAGGGGTGAGGAGGGAGGAAGAGGGGGGGGAGGAAGAGAAAGAAAAAAAGGAGAAAGAAGAGAAGAAGAAAAAGAAAAAGAAGAAGAGGAAGAGGAGGAATGATTACCAAGAGCGAGCAGGGGCTTCCTCCAGAACAGCTTAGGCAAGAACCACCTAATTGTTTTTTACAAGGTAACTAAACCGGTAAGACAGGGGAACACTATAGACATCAGAGACAACTGTACATACAAATTGCACTGAGGAATTGACTAACATCTCCTACACTATTCTTAAGGACAATGTAAGGAAGTCCAATTGTAATAGGTAGATTCAGAAATGTTTGAATACCCATAGAGTCATCATTAATGCTTCTTGGCCACAGGGACAATGAGGAAATTGAGGCAAATAGGGTTAAGGGACTTGCCCAGAGTCACACAGTCAGTGACTAAGACTGGATTTGAACTCACGTCTTCCTGACTCCATGCCCAATGCCAATCCATTTTGCCTTTGAATATAATGACATACCATTGTGCAGTAAGAAGTGAAAAAAATGGTAATTCAGATAAACATGGGAAGATTTGTGTGAAGTGATGCAGAATGAAATAAATGGAATGCAGTAACAAACATATGCCATAAATAGAACAATGTAAGTTAAAAGATCACCAAAATGAAGTCAAACGCTGAGTGACTGAAATGATCATGAAAAATGAGAGGCAGAGATAGCATCAAGTCCAGAAAGACCTGGGGTCAAGTCCCACTGCTAACATATAGTGGCTGTGTGATCCTGAATTAGTCACTTAGCATCTAGATCTTCCTAGAAACTTCCTAAATTGCAAAGGATGTGCTAGTTTGTATGGGAAGGGGAAGTTTTCTTATGGGGGAGTTCCCTGTTATCAATAAGATCATAGGTCTGGTTTCTATCTCAATAAAGACATGAGAGAAATGATTACTAATAGTCAATGATTTGGGGAGATCCAGAGTTCCTTCCTTTTTCTAAAACCCTGATTTTAAACGTTTAGTCCCTTGAAAGACATTACTGATAATGAAATTAGACTAACTTTCTTTTCAGACCCCACTCAGGTGGGGGAGCCATTGTGTTCTGCTCATGCTTGGGTTGGGGATAAGTTGGGGGTGACTTATAAGTGAATGACATAATCAAAATTCTGGTCCAGCTCCTCATTGAATATTCATTCTCTCATCAATTATTAACCAATCAGAGTTGATTGCCACCCTTGGGGATACCCCTTTTCTAAAGGGCATGTAAGCCATGAGCCTGCTGCCATGACTGTCTTTGATCTAAGAGAGAGATAGCTGAATGACTATTCTTTTATAAAAAGGCTGGCATTATTAATAAAATGATTAAATTACCCAGAAATGATGTCTCTCAAACCTTTTTAAATGCCACAGATATATGTGTGTATATTATTTATCTGTTGTCCCTGTATCATCTGTATACAGATGTGTGTGTCACACACTTTTAATTAGCTGTTGGCCTGGTGCGGAGCCTGGGAGTCCAAACAAAATCAAGGTATAATTGTCCGTGAAACACAAAAGAAGGCTTTATGCAGAGATATCTCCCAGAAGCCTTACCTGTAATTCTTCCAAGTTTCCCTTCATACATCTGTCCAACAAATCCAGCTATATGGGCCCCCAGGCTGACTCCAATCATGTAAATGTTGTCAAGAGATGCTCCGCTGGCCTGTGATTCCAAGAGGGAGTTGCCATCAGTTGGGCAAATAATAGCGAGGAAGACCATTTGGCAAAGCATCCTGGCTGCCCACTTCCTGCTTTTCCCTGGGTCTTAATCCCTAACTCCTCCATGGGTCTCTTAGAAAAAGCAAAGATTAAAAAAGAAAAACAAGAAAAAATAGAAAAGAAAAGAAAAAGCAAAGATAGATCTCTTTTAAACACTGAGTGGGCAAAGCAAAATCTTCCATGCCCAACAACAACAACAAGAAATGCACCCACCCTGGCAGGGTGGCATTAGCACGGATATTTGCCTCATCAGAACAATCTAATCCAACCCAACAAGCAAGTATTAAGCATCTACCATCTGCAGGGCCTAGAGGTGGCTGGGCTATGCCATGGAGAAAGTGCTCCGCTTGGGCTCGGGAAGACCCTCTCTACCTGTGTGACCCTGGACACAGTGTTTAACCTTTCTCAGCCTCAGTTTCCTCATCCATAAAATGGGACTAATCATAGCGCGTACCTTATGGAGTTGTGAGGACCTAATGATATGTACTGTTGTTGTTTCCAAAGAGGACCAATGACATCACAGAGTGCTGTCTGGACTTGCTTCTGAATTGTATTTACATGAGCCAGAGTTGCACAAAGCCGTCAGCCTCACTCTCTCTTCCAGTCACTGAAGTCCAGCAACAAAAGTCAATGAGACCAGCCAAGCTCTAAGCGCTCCCCAGAAGTCCGCTTCAGCCATCTTCATGGCCCTTGGAACAAATTGTTCCCATCCGCCCATTCTGCCTGCGGGGATGCCTTTCTGTGCTTGGGGGAGACACCCCCTAACTCACCAACAGGTTCCCCTCCACTTGGTTTAGCCCATCTGCCAAGATATAGACTACTTTGCAACCTTAAAGCACTATAGATGTGAGCTATTATTGTCGTGATGTCATTATAATTGTTTCAAAATAATAATGGGGGGGGCGGGGCAATGGGGGTTAAGTGACTTGCCCAGGGTCACACAGCTAGTAAGTGTCAAGTGTCTGAGGCCAGATTTGAACTCAGGTCCTCCTGACTCCAGGGCCGGTGCTCTATCCACTGCGCCACCTAGCTGCCCCTTGTTATTCTTATTTGACAGATGAGAAACTGAGACAGAGGAGGGTAAGTCGCTGAAAGGCAACACTTTACCCATCACAAGTTCACAAAGCACTTGACAGAGATAGATGAACTCGCTGGATCCTCCCAGCAAGCCTGGAAGGCAGGCACTCTTATTATTCCTATTTTTCAGATAAGGAAGCTGAGGCAAACAGAGGCTAAATGACTTGAGAAGGTAGCACAGCTAGTGAAGTGTCAGAGACAGGATTTGAACTCAAGGCTTCCTTGATTCTAAGTGCAGCGCTCTGTCTCTGGGGCACCAGGCTGTGTCAATGCAAACAAAATCCACATGATGAGATTACTGTCCCATCATGAAGCTTGGCATACGACAAGGATTCAAAGGAAAAACAATAAAGTCTCTGGCCTCAAGGAAGAGGAGATCAGGAAGGGACACTTGAGCTGAGCCTGGAAGGATTCTGTGAGTAAGGGGTGAGAGGGGAAGGCAGCCCAGGCGGACTAGAGGAGAGCTAGAAGACCAATAAGGAAACTACTGGAATAGCCTAAAAGCCCACAAGGGGATCTGATAAGGCATGGGCCAAGGAGTCAGCTACAAAGACCAAACAAGAGACAGAGAATATTATGAAATGCAAAATGGATGATTTTGATTACATTAAATTAAAAAGGGTTTGTACAGGGCAGCTAGGTGGCGCAGTGGATAGAGCACTGGCTCTGGAGTCAGGAGTACCTGAGTTCAAATCCGGCCTCAGACACATAACACTTACTAGCTGTGTGACCCTGGGCAAGTCACTTGACCCCAATTGCCTCACTTAAAAAAAAAAAAACTGTAAAAAAAAAAAAAAAAAAGGGTTTGTACAAACAGAAGCAATGCAATCAAAATTAGAAGGGAGGCAGAAAGCTGGGAAACAATTTTTGAGGCCAGTACTTCTGATAAAGGCCTCATCTCTAAAATATATAGGGAACTAAATCAAATTTATAAGAACCCAAGTCATTCCCCAATTGAGAAATGGTCAAAGGATATGAACAGGCAGTTTTCTGATGAAGAAATCAAAGCTATCTATTCCCATATGAAAAAATGCTCTAAATCACTATTGATTAGAGAAATGAAAATTAAAACAACTCTGAGGTACCACCTCAGACCTATCAGATTGGCTAAAATGACAAAAAAGGAAAATAATAAATGTTGGAGAAGCTGTGGAAAAATTGGAACACTAATGCACTGTTGGTAGAGCTGTGAACTGATCCAACCATTCTGGAGAGCCATTTGGAATTATGCCCAAAGGGTGATAAAACTGTGCATACCCTTTGACCCAGCAATACCACTTTTGGGTCTTTTCCCCAAAGAGATCATAAAAAAGGGAAAAGGACCCACATGTACAAAAATATTTATAGCTGCTCTTTTTGTGGTGGCAAGGAATTGGAAATTGAGGGACTGCCCATCCATTGGGGCATGGCTGAACAAGTTGTGGTATATGAATGTAATGGAATTCTATTGTGCTGTAAGAAATGATGAGCAGGGGGCAGCTAGGTGGTGTAGTGGATAGGACTGGCCTTGGATTCAGGAGGACCTAAATTCAAATCCAGCCTCAGACACTTGACACTTACTAGCTGTGTGACCCTGGGCAAGTCACTTAACCCCCATTGCCTCGCCAAAAAAAAAAGAAAGGAAGGAAGGAAGAAATGATGAGCAGGAGGAGTTCAGAGAAACCTGGAAGGACTCGCATGAACTGATGATGAGTGAGAGTGAGATGAGCAGAATCAGAAGAACATTGTACACAGTATCAACAACATTATGTGTTGATCAACTAGACTAGATTCTTCTCACCAATACAATGGTACAAGAAAGTTCCAAAGGACTCATGATGGAAAAGGCTCTCTAAATCCAGAAGGAAAAAAAAAAAAGAACTGTGGAATATGGATGCTGATTGAACCATACTATTTCTTTTGTTTTTGGTTCTGTTGTTTTTCTTTTTTGAGGTTTTTCCTTTTTGCTCTGATTCTTCTCTTATAACATGCCTAATGCAGAAATATGTTTAATGTTATTTTATTTATATACATATATAAAACCTCTATCAGATTACCTGCTGTCTAGGGGAGGGGGGGTAGAAAAATTTGAAATTGGAAATCTTATAAAAACAAATGTTGAAAACTATCTCTACACGTAAAAAAGGGGGGAGGTCAGCTACAGAGGGCACAGGGGAGGGAAGCACTGGACCTCAGGGTGCTGAGGAGGGAGGACAATGGGTTAGAGTGACAGCTTTACACCCTGGGGCAACTAGGGGACACCATAGTGCACATAGTGGTGGGCCTGGAGTCAGGAAGATTCATATCCCTGAGTTCAAATCTGGCTTCAGATACTTCCTAGCTGTGTGACCCTGGGCAAGTCACTTAACCCTGATTTCCTAAAAAAAAAAAGGGGGGGGCACATTATACATTTTTGTACTTAGGATAGGTTTTCTAGTGCCTTTTCTTTGCTGTGAACAGCCTTCTTACCAGCATCTTGTCAATGGTCTCCTTTAGGATTTCAGCCACCCCCCAGGTGTGACTGGAGGCAATGCTGTAGATCAGATTCGTGGCTCCTCGATTCCAGTCAACCACAATGACATTCATATCTCCAACATAGAGCAGGCCCTTCACCAGCTCGGACAGCCAGACTGGTTGGGAGCCTGTCGGTCTGTAGCCATGGATGATGAAGGTAGTTTTCTTGGTCGTGTTGAAGCTCACGGGAAAGGGAGAATGGAGTTCCTTGGCACAGGTGAAGTTCTTCCCTGTATATAGCAGCAGCCTCACTTTGAGGCTCGTGCCCACAATGGCGCTGTGGAAGCTGAGCTTGGTGAATGTGTGACATTCTTCATCTGTGTCTGAAAGTCAGAGGAAGAAGAGGACAGATGGGGACAGCTCTTCCCCAGAGGGCTGTGGCTGGCCCTGCTCCAGAGCCAAGGGGGCACCTCGCAGGTCACGTCCTCCAACTGCCTCCCTTCACATATTGGGAAGCTGAGGACCACAAAGGTGAACAACACGTGCACGGTACCATGGGAGATACTAAAGAATCCCCATCTCCAGGATGGAGGGGACTTCAGCTCCCATGAGTTCAATGATCATCTAAATATCCAGCCCCAGTCGCTCTCCTGAGCACCTGTTCTGAATCAGCAGTTCCTGATTAGACACTTCGAACCGACTATGCCATGGGCATATTAACCTCAATCTGTCCAAACCAGAATGCCTTATCCTTTCCTCCACACCCACTCTTCTTCCAAACTTCTCTATTCCTGTAAGGGGTACCACCATCCTTCCCTGTCACACTGGTTTATAGCTTGGCCTTCCTTCTCTTCCTCACATGTGACATTACATCCCTCCCCCTTTTCATAAGCTGGTCCCCCAGGTTTGGACCACGTTTGGACCCCTCTGTCTCTTTGAATCCCTAACACCCTTCAAGTTGGAACCCACATTCTGAACCAGTGTACAAAGGATAAAGAGTAAATCAAAATTTAGAAATATAGCAGTTGGCAACATTGGAGAGATCGATTTTGTAAAATCATGCCCTCGGGGCAGCTAGGTGGCCCAGTGGATAAAGCACAAGCCCTGGAGTCAAAAGGACCTGAGTTCAAATTTGACTTCAGACACTTGACACTTACTAGCTGTGTGACCCTGGGCAAGTCACTTAACCCCAATTGTCTCCCCCCTCCCCCCTAAAAAAAGAGTAAAGGCTCGCTAAATTAAAATGAACCGAATTGTGGAAAGAACAAAGAATAAATGTCTATTGGACTGAATGGAACAGAATGGAACTGTGAAAAGAATGAAGACAAATGTTTATTGGATTGAATGGAGTAGATATGGAAAGAATGAAGAACAAATGTTTCTTTGTTTGGTTTTGGTGAGGCAATTGGGGTTAAGTGACTTGCCCAGGGTCACACAGCTAGTAAGTGTCAAGTGTCTGAGGCTGGATTTGAACTCAGGTACTCCTGACTCCAGGGTCGGTGCTCTACCCACTGCACCGCCTAGCTGCCCCGACAAATGTTTCTTGAATTATATCTGGAATGCACAATAAATGTGTTGTTTGGATTGAATTAGAGACATTTTATAGTTTTGGTTTTTTTGGGGGGTTTGGTTTGTTTTGTTGTTGTTTTTTGTGGGGCAGCTTTCAGGAGAGACATTTTATGTTAACAGAATAACCAACTGAAGAGTTCTTTGTTGTTGTTTTTTTCTTTTTTCTTTTTTGTGAGGCAATTGGGGTCAAGTGACTTGCCCAGGGTCACACAGCTAATAAGTGTGAAGTGTCTGAGACCAGATTTGAACTCAGGTCTTCCTGAATCCAGGGCTGGTGCTCTATCCACTGTGCCACTTAGCCTAGAGTTCTTTGATAGTCTACAGCACATCCTTGCTAAAGTGGTCACCCACTATATCTCCAGGGTGTATACAGCCTCTTTCTTTTGTAATCTAAAACTTGCTAAGTTACAAGCCCAAGTTGTTGTTCTGGTCGTATTAAGAGGCACAGGTGGATAAAACATGCTAAACGGGTTTCTGAAGTAGTGCCTTTTCCATTCATCAGTGTTTATTTGATACTTAGTGAGCTGATCTTTTTTATTCAGTCCCAATGCCCTAGTTCCTTCTAAGTGCTACCTGCTGATCATAGGAAAAGTTAAGGTTAAGGTTAATACCCCCATTCTAAACCTGTCTAGTGGCATCTCCAGCTTCGGCCAGCTGGGTCTGTATCCTTGATTGTGTTCAGCATTTATGAAGCACCAGCAAGTTTTATGCTATGCAGAACATACACATACGCATATATGTATCAGTCAGTCAATAAACATTTATTAAACACCTACTATGTGCCAGGCACTGTGCTAAGTGCTAGAGATACAAAAAGAGGCAAAAGACAGTCCCTGCTCTCAATGAGTTTACAATCATGCAGCATGACATGTTTCCTACTAGCTGATAAATAAGGAAAACACCTCACAGACAGGTAACTCCCTTTGATGACTGTGAATGAGATCTAACCTTGAGTTAGTATTTGTGTCACTTGTGATGAATTTTATTTGCCTTGTCTCTGATTTGATCAAACCTATGAGAAAATTCTGGTCTCTGCTGAAAGCCCAAGCTGGAGACTGGCTTGTATTAGCTGACGAGACTTGACGCCGCCGTGTAACAGGAGTATGCAGTGGAGCTTGCTTCACACCACTCTGGAGAGATGGGTTGTGTTAGAAGAGTAACCCCCATTTTACAGGTGAGGAAACTGAGGCTCAGAGGAATAAGATGTCAGCTAGCTAACAAGTGTCAGATCTTCTCACTCCCAAATCATAGCCACATAGCCACTCCCATGTCTTGAAAATGTATTGAAAAGGGAGAATTTACTGCCTAAATCACGGAATCCCAGGACTTAGAATCAGAACACCCCAAATTCTGAGCTGGAAGGGCCCCCAGGAGCCATTTGATCCAACCACTTCATTTTACAGAAAAGAGAATCATAGGATCACAGAGCGAGGAGTCCTTACGGACCACCTTAGTTCAACTGCCTCATTTTATAAATGAGGAAACAGACCCAGAGAGGACTTGCTCAATGTCCCACAGGTAACAGGTGACAGAGTCAGGATCTTAGCAGAGTTCTGAGAATGGAGGCAAGAGAAGAAGGGGGGAAAAGAGAGAAGGAAAAAAAGAGAAGAAGCAAGAAGAAAAGCTCTACTGTTCTTTGATTCTATGAAAGAGGGAATGAGAACAAGAGGAAACCTGGGTCTAAGAGGGAGGAGCCCAAAATTCTACTCTCAGCAATGTCTAATATCCAGGGCATGATTTTATGTTTTGGGTTTTTTGTTTCTGTTTTTGTTTTGCAGGGCAATGGGGGTTAAGTGATTTGCCCAGGGTCACACAGCTTGTAAGTGCCAAGTGTCTGGAGTCAAATTTGAACTCAGGTCCTCTTGAATCCAGGGTGGTTGCTTTATCCACTGTGCCACCTAGCTGCCCCAAGGGCATGATCTTACAAAATCGATCCAACTGCTACATTTCTAAATTTTTATTTATAACATTCATTTCTTAAAATTTTGAGTTTTGAATCCTCTCCCTCCATCCTTCCCCTCTCCTACTCATTGAGAAGGCCAATCGTGCGATGTCAGTTATACATGGGAAATTAGGAAAAATTTATTTCCTCATAAAAGTCATGTTTAAAACAATAATAATAATGTAAAAAAATGTTTCCCTACTGGTATATTTTTTGTAGAATCCATTAACTACAGCAGGCAAGGTGTGCCTGTATTTCTTATTGATAGAAGATATTTCCGGCATTGGGGTGGCTCATTTCCTCTTTACTGTGACAGTGGAGGGTACACTCCTACTCTCTTTCTGCTCTCCCCGAAACAAGATCCCTTACCTGAAACTGTCCCCAGTCTGGACTCAAAGAGGCCAAGATTCTCTAAACCTCCCCGGAAAAGGCTGGGCCGTGACTCACCCTTCACTTATACACCAGGCTCTGGAATTACCCTCATCCTTATCTCACATTACAGTTGTAGTCTGGACTACCTGGGCCACTCCCAGGGCCTCTTTCCCGTGTGCTCTCACCTGCCTCTGAACCTTTGTTCCCCCCCTCCCCCAATCTGTTGTCCCAAACTGGGAAGGACTCCTCCCCTCCCCCCACTCCTGTTTATTAATATCCTTGATTTTCTTCTCGGTCTGATTCAAATGACTTCCAGGATATGCCACGTAACCTGCTGTTTGATTCCAACCTCTTGAGTTTTGAGGTTCCTGCTCCGGACTAGGAAAAGGCTGTACCAAGTGACCTCTGAGTTCTCTCCCCGTTCTAAATCTAAGTACCATGCAGTGCCTGAGTCAATGTTTTCCCAGTGTCTTATTCCACCTAGCACAGTGCTTGGCACATTGTAGGAGCTTAATGTTGCTGTGGCTGAGTTGTTTTCAATCGTGTTTGACTCTTCATGACCCCATTTGGGGTTTTTTGGCTAAGATCCTGGAGTGGTTTGGCTATTTCCTTCTCCGGCTCATTTGACAGACGAGGAAACTGAGGCAAACAGGGTTAAGTGACCTGCCCAGGGTGACACAGATAGTAAGTGTCTGAGGCTAGATTTGAACTCAGGTCTTCCTGACTCCAGGCCCAACACTGTATCCACTGTGACACCTCACTGTCCAGGAGCAAATTTATATGTTTTTTTAATGTAGGTATACGTGTATGTATATGTCTGTGTGTGCATGTACATATATGCATATATACATATACATATGTGTATATACTATATAACAATATAATAGTAAATGTATATTATCTCTATACACGTATATGTATATGTGTATATATATATATATATATATCGGTACACACACATACACATATGCACCTTGTAAACTTTAAAGCTACACACCTGCAGGCTTTTATTGTAACTATTTCTACTATATTATGACTATGTATAAATATCTGCTGAATTCACAGGGTACGGAAAAGTGACCTCCATTCAAACACTCTGCACCTATGTGCCAAGTGTTAAGCACTTACTGTATGCTCGAAACTGCCAAATGCCAGAGGTACCAAGATAAACATCAAGCAGCCCCTTCCTTCTGGAAGCTTATTAATTAGGAAGATAATATGTACATCTAAAATATGCAATAAAAAGACAAGGTCATTGGGTGAGGAGAGGCCCTAGCAGGTCTGGGGGCCTCGGGAAAGGCCCCAGGTAAAAGGTGGCAGAAGCTGAGCTTTGAGGGATTAGAAATGAAAAGGCACCAGCCACCACCTGCTGTGAAGACATGGGAGTAGATAGGAAATGGAATGTTGTAAGCAAAGGGGGAGGGAATGAGCACTTATTAAACTACTCTGCACCAGGCACAGATTATCTTGTTTGAGCCTCACAATAACCCTGGGTCTGTAAGGTGGGTACGGACCTTTATTGTCCCATTTTACAGTTGATGCAACTGAGTCAGAGTTTAAGTAGTTCAAAGGTAAATTTAGGATTATACAACTAATACATGTCTGAAGCCAGATTTAAACTCAGGTCTTCCTGATACCAGGCCCAGGGCTCCATCCACTGACACCTTTTGCTGTCCCTTATGAGGAACAGTGAGAAGTTCGATTGATCGCTTTGCTGTTCCCTAGAAGTAGTTACTAAATATTAGGTCAAACAGCACCACTTTCTCCCGTGTGATCTTGGGCAAGTCATTTTTCCTACCTGAGCCTCAGTTTCTTCCTTTGTCAAACAAGGCATTTGGCCTTGATTTCTGAGGTCCCTAGGGGCTACACTCTAATCATCAACCCTTTCTCGATATATACTGAGCTCTGGGATCCCAGGCTTCTGTCTGTTCTGTTTGGAACACAAACTCACAAAATCCCCTTGATTAACTTTTGGGGGTGGGGGGAGTAGTTTCCAAAAGTTTAAGAAAGAAAAGGGGGCTCTGCCAAATGTTTGGCCCGGTTACCAAGGCCGGAATCCACTTTGCCTCCCGTTTGTGGAAAAGGGCTGTGAATGCAGGCGGTCACATGCTGGGATAGGAGGCAGCCTGGCTTTTCCTGTATGTCCTGAACCTGTGATTTCACTGCCTGGAGGGCTCTGGATGAAGAGGCTCCTATTAATGTAGAGACAGTTCCCTTCTTTTCGTCCCCAGAGCCTAACACAATGCCTGGAATACAGCAGTTACCTAATAAATGGCTTGTGGATTGATTGATCAAATGCTTAGCAATTTACAGCCTTTCCTGAGGGTTTCCTGCTAAAAATCCCACTAATGAGTCAAATCTGAAGAATGTTGTGAATTGGTATAAAGGCATCACGGGGAGCACGGTTCTGAAGGTGAGCAGGGCCCAGCTGAGATCCTGGTGGAATCTCCTCACCCCCAACCTATCCCAGGGGAGAAGGAAGAAGGGGACTAAGGGATACCACATGCCCTCTTGCTTGCTGCTTTGGGACTTCTGATTTGAATTACAAACTGGGCCCCTCACCCCCCATGACCACATTTTCTTCCATCCCTAGCCCTTCATTTATAAGTAGGCAGATTACACACAGATGCCCCATCATCTTCACAACTTCAAAGTAGAGAAGGGAGGAGCCAATAAAAAAATAAAAGATTTGGAATCATTAGGACCAGGATATTTTGATTTCTTGTTGATTGTAATTAATTTCTGGCAAAACATCACCTTAACTCATAGTCACAGAATAGCAATGATGTTGGCTCTGATTTCCTACTAGTTTATTTCATTCACATACATGGTAAGAACTCTATGATATGAAATTTTTTTTTTTGGTGAGGCAATTGGGGTTAAATGACTTGCCCAAGGTCACACCGCCAGTAAGTGTTAAGTGTCTAAGGCTGGATTTGAACTCAGGTCCTCCTGAATCCACAGTTGGTGCTCTATACACTGTGCTACTTAGCTGCCCCCTGAATTCTCTAAAGACTGATGAATCTGTAGGCAAATAGTTCTAGCCTGATTTTACAGTGGCAGGAAAACAGTGCATGAAAAATTCAAGGGCTCAGGATAAGCTAGAGTCGGGAAGACTTGAATTCAAATCCAGCTTCGAACACTCACTAGCTGTGTGATTCTGGGCAAGTCACTTCACCTGTGTTTGCCTCAGTTTCCCCATCTGCCAAATGGAGATAATAACAGCACCTACTTTGCAGGGTTGTTCTGAAGAGCAAAGGAGATAAAATTTGTAAAGTACTTGGCACATAGTAGGTGCTATATAAATGGGAACTATTACTATTATTATTAGCCAAGAAAGTCAAATGTGCTGGCACCCTTTGGGGACAGTAATCTTTAGATTCACTCTCTGCAACGATCCCATCAATACCATTGCTTGAAGGAGGGCCACACATTCAGTGACTTTGTTACTATCTTGTCAAACTTACTTTTTAAAAAACTGTATCTAACAGAAGTACATCCTTTCTTATTAAAAATACTGATGCCCATACCTATTTAGAGTTCCTCCAACAAGACCTTCTTTCCTATCTCAGAGCATTTTTACTGGCTGTCCCTCAAGCCCCTAATGCCCTCTGACCTCACTTCCACGTCTCAGTTTCATGGCCTCTTTCAGAGACTCAGTCCAAATTCCACTTTTGCCTGGGGCCCTTGTTGGTGTTGCTCTGCTCCCTCACCCTCCCCATGCCGCTAGCGCCTCTCCTCTGACATCACCTTCAGTCTCCTCTGTATACAGCAAATAACTATTTTTGTGTTTGCCTCTCCTAGGCAAGTTTCTTGAAGGCAAGGGCGCTCTCTCTCTGTCACTCTGTCTCTCTCTCTGTCTCTTTCTCTCTCTGTCTCTGTCTGTCTGTCTTTCTCTCTGTCTCTGTCTCTGTCTCTCTCTTTAAATCACTAGCATAGTGACTGACACATAGTAACTGATCATCGACAGAATCCCTACTATTGGTTCTAACAGACATTCCTGCCCTTCCGAAGAGAATCCTCACCTCCTAAAAGACATGCTTAACCAGTTAACTGGTTAGCTGGTTAACACCAGCCAAAAGTCTTCATTGCTCTTGCATCCAGAGAAACCTCTGAAATGAAGCAAGGAAACTGACCGAGCCTGGTCAAAGTATTTAAGTTCAAACTGTATGATTTCAATGTGTCATTTTTTTAAAAATATGTCTTTTAAAACATGTAATGCTTGCATTTTTAGGTTATTTTTTTTTAAGATGAGATTCCCAAGGGATGTGGATGCACGACAGAGCGAACACCCACTACAGATTATTAAATTAAAATCTCTTGGAATCTGAAAAGCCATGTGGATTTTAGCTGTGAAAGGCAATCCCATTGGCTCTGATTGCAAACCGATTTAAACGCTGTATATATCTTGAAGGGGCCACAAGTCAGTCAAAGGAGAGGAAAAATGAAATAAGCTTTTTAAAAAAGCTTCTTTGTTCTTTATATCGCTTCACAAAGCTTCCCCAGCAGATGTTTAAGATGCAAAATTACAATAGCATAGCAATCTTTTTTTTTTCTAAAAATGAAATCAATAAATGAAGAAAACAAACTTTTAAAGCAAAAAGCTTACCAGAGCTCACCAACCGCACCAAACAGATGAAGACGAAGAATCTCAGCATGGGGTAAGGAAGAGGGTAAGACTGGGGGGGGGGGTCAGGAGGGGTGGCTTCCCTACAGTCTTCCCTGCTCCAGATTCCGAAGCTCTCTCTGTCTCGGCTTTGGTAGGTAAACCAGAGGTGGAGTGACAGAAGGAAGTTACAGAGCAGCTAGTGTGAATGGGAATGTTGGCTTCCCTCACACACACCGGGCCAGAATTCTAACTCCTCCTCTTTTCAGAGAAAGGTCATGTGGTTTCACCAAACCACCCTCCTTCCCACCCCCAGCCCGAATCATTCTCGGGTACATGTGAATTCAAGAATTCATATTTGCAAAGTGATGAATTTAAAATAGTTTCGAGTCTCCGTGGGTGGCTTACCAGTAGCTTGGCTTGGGGTGTGGAAATAAGGAATGACTTCAATCTTTTTCTTTCTTTCTTTTTTTTTTTTTATTGCTCCCATACCAGAGAGAGAAATGAACAAGAATAGGCAAAGGCCCACAGGCAATGGGTGCATCCAAATTACATTCAAAACTGTCTGCAGACTGAAAAGGCCAGACTGAAGGCTTCAGCTGGAGAGGTAGCAACAACAACAGTACCAAGAGTTTGTTTGCAAAGTGGTTTTTATCTCACTTAAGCCTCTCAGCAATCCTACAAATTAGACACTATTATTTCCATTTGAAAAGCAAGAAACTGCTCCCAGGGGTTAAGGGCCTTATCCATTGCCTTATGGCTAGGGGATATCAGAAGCAGAATTTGAACCCAGCTCCCTTCTCCCACTCCTCTTTATCTTCCCCTCTCCATCCCCCTGCCTCTACCACCCCACTGCTTCTCAATGCAATGTATAGACTATCCATTGTATTCTATTCAGTTGCAAGAACATGTTTACCCAAAGGGCTATCTTCCAGACTGAATGATAGTTCTTGCTTTTTTGTTTGTTTGTTTGTTTGTTTGTTTTTGTGGGGCAATGGGGGTTAAGTGACTTACCCAGGGTCACACAGCTAGTAAGTGTCAAGGGTCTAAGGCTGGATTTGAACTCAGGTACTCCTGAATCCAGGGCTGGTGCTTTATCCACTGAGCCACCTAGCTGCCCCCAGTTCTTGTTTTTTAAACATATTTTGATATTTCAAAGATGTGTGATTTTATAATTATAAGTGCTCTCTCCAAAGCCACAGACCCTAACCTCTCCATGCCTTTGAAAACAGTTTGTAGATTGATATAGGGGGAAAAAATCTCCCTAGTGACCAAGGGAGATTATTCCAACTTTTCACCCTTTAGGTACTTTAGTGACTTTGAGGCCCTTGCATTCTTTTTGAGAGATACAACATAATCACAAATAAATTTAGTATAAATTAATCAATCAAGAAGCATTTGTTAAATGCCTATTATCTTTCCCTTCTTTGCAGAGGTGGGGGACTATAGGTATAGAACATTGCATATACTAGCAGATGCAAATGATTTGTTGGTTAGTTTTGGTTTGGTTTGGTTTGCTTTTATTCCTTCTTATTATTTCTTTTGTATTTGTTACAAGGAATAATTTTCTAGGGAGTGAAGCGGAAGATACGTTTAGAGAAGAAGTTGGTGCAAAAAGAAATAGGGGCAGCTAGGTGGCGCAGTGGATAAAGCACCAGCCCTGGATTCAGGAGGACCTGAGTTCAAATTTGTCCTCAGACACTTGACACTTAACTAGCTGTGTGACCCTGGGCAAGTCACTTAACCCCCATTGCCCTGCAAAAAAAAAAAAAAAGAAAGAAAAAGAAAAGAAATTATTAAACTTTTTAAAAGAGAAAAAAGAATATAAGCTTCTTTTTTTTACTTTGTCTTATATTTTAATGAGTTCATGAGGAAAAAAAAATAAAAGTCCACAAATAAATTACCATTTGAACTGACTCTTCCTTTGATCACAAAGATATAAGTAAAAACAAATTAGCCTTCAGTTTAGAGATTATACAATCATGCTGATAATTATGGTCCACTAGCTTACCAATAGATATTTGATTTAACTTAGTAGTAATAAGAGCTAAAATATTGTTGTTGTTGTTCAGTAACTTTCAGTTGTATCTGATTCTTTTTTTTAATTAATAAAGTATTTTTTTCCCATTACATGTAAAGATAGCTCTCAACTTTTGTTTATACAAGCTTTCCAATTTCAGATTTTTCTCCCTCCCTCCCCTCCCTCCCTCCTCCCCCTAGACAGCAGGTAATCTGATATAGGTTTTATATATATATATATATATATATATATATATATATATATATATATATATATATATATATATATAAAACATTAAACGTATTTCTGCATTAGTCATGTTATAAGAGAAAAATCAGAGCAATGATGAAAAACCTCAAAATAGAAAAACAACAGCACCAAAAACAAAAGAAATAGTATGGTTCATTCAGCATCTATACTCCACAATTCTTTTTTTTTTTCCCCTGAATTTGGAGATACTCTTCCATCATGAGTTCCCTGGAACTCTTCTGTACCATTGCATTGGTGAGAAGAATATAGTCCATCACAGTAGATCAACGCTCAATGTTGATGATACTGTGTACAATGTTCTTCTGGTTCTGCTCATCTCACTCATCATCAGCCCACACAAGAAGAATATAAGCTTCTTGAGGGCAGGAATAGTCATGTTTTTGTAGTTGAATCCTCACTGCCTATATATATTAGACATTTAATAAATGCTCATTGATTGAATGTGAAGTTATAGGGCCTGGCTTCTGCTTTCTACCTGCAGGACGTGAGTGAAGTCACTTTATCTCTCTGGGGCAATTTCCTCATTTGTAAAATGAGGGGGTTGAACTAGCTGAAGGCTGAGGTTCCCTTCCAGCTCTGAACCTAGTATGAACCCATGAACCAGCTGTTGCGAAAATTTCTAAGTCAAAGGAAAAGAAACAGCAAAGTTTCCAAGCCATAGAACATAGGTTTATTGAGAGAGGGCCTATCTTACAATAAAGCCGGTCAGGGGTTGGACATGAAAGACCTTGAGCTAAGGACTCAACAGGGTTTTTATACCTGTTGGGGCCAAATTTGGTATAGGGAGAGTTAATTGGATGGCTTGCCTTAATATTGGGGTTCAGAAAATAATAAGGGACCTCTAGGTCTGAAACTCCCTCCCCTCTGAACTGCCTTTTTTGGATATTTCTCCCACGCCAATAAGAAAGGAGCTTAACAGCCTCTTTTCCCCAAACGAATCAGGTTTTATTAATGGGAATAAAATACACAGCAAGGTTAAAATTAATAAAGTCAAAGACAAGGGAATAGGGGGGGAAATGGATAATCCCCCTAACTATACCAAAAGCCTATACAATCCCCAAACTTGCTTCCAGCTCCACTAGTTTCAAAGAGCTGGGCTTATTAACTCACCACCTGGGGTCCAGCGCTTCAATGGGAAACAGCTATAAAGCCAGGGCCCACTGGAGAAAACCACCAGGAAAAACCTCTCTCATCTGCTTCTGCCAGCTCACTCGACCAGAAAGAGAGTGAGCTCCCCTCAGTGAGCATTTACCCCCCCTACCCCAAAAGGGGAGGTCCTTCAAACTGCCTATGGAGAATAGTTTCTCCTGCTGACATCAGCAGCATGCATCACTCAGGACAGGTCAGGTGTGGCCCATCCCAATCAGTCTACCAAATTCCATTATTTTACCACATACCCTAACAGAGCTTAAATGCTCATATATCATACTAATTTTTAGAAGAATGTAATTTTAAGTCATCTTCTTGGGAAATATGGAAACTGCCTACATGACAAATGTTAGCATTTTCCAATAATCTTATCAGTCTTTTTGTGGCAACAGGGTCATAACTCTGCTGCATGACCCCCTTTAGTCAAGTATATCACTCGTGATTTCTAAAATATATTATTGCTAACTATAGTATCCTCTGATATTACTTAATGCTTAACATTGGAAAGTATCATCTGACATTATTAATTAGAAAGAAAAGAAACTTAATCTACTAATACAATTAAAATAAGATATCTAAATATAATAAATCACAATTTTCAGTTAATATGTTGATTATTATCATAATTAAATCACTTATAACTATATTAAATCTCTTATAACTAAGGGGTGGGGAAAATCTCACTCACACGGCTAGGGGTTGGGCTTCAAAGGCATGAGCTTTGGAATTCTAGTTTTTCATTGTTGTTGTTGTTTTGGATAAGAGGAAATGAAATGCAAAAACTTCAATGAATCCTCAACTGATATGAACTGAGAGTTTTCTGAAGAAGAAATCAAATTAGTCATATGAAAAAAATGTTCTAAATCACTATTGATTAGAGAAATGTGAATTAAAACAATCTTGTGGTACCACCTCATACTTATCAGATTAGCTAATATGATAGAAAAGGAAAGTGAGGGATATTGGAGGGGATATGGGGAAAATGTCACACTAACGCACTGTTGGTAGAATTGTGAATTGATCCAACCATTTTGGAGAGCAACTATGATCAAAAGGCTATAAAACTACATACCCAGCAATACTGCTACTTGGTCTGTATCCCAAAGAGATCAAAGAAAAAGGAAAAGGACCCATAGGTACAAAAATATTTCTAACAGCTCTGTGTGCATGTGTGTGTGTGTGTGTGTGTGTGTGTGTGTGTGTGTGGTGGCAAAGAATTGGAAATTGAAAGGATACCCATCCATTGGGATATGCCTGAACAAGTTGTGGTATATGATTTGATGGAATACTCTGGAATACTCTTGTGCTTTAAGAAATGACAAGCAGTATGCTCTCAGAAAGACCTGGGAAGACTTACATGAACTGATACAAAGTGAAGTGGACAGAACCAGGGGAACAACGAATGGCAATATTGTAACAGTGATTGACTATGAATGATTTGGCTATTCTCAGTAATACAATGATCAAAGACAATTCCAAAGGACCCATGATAAAAAATACTATACATGTCCAGAGAAGGAAATGATGGCATCCAAATGCAGATGGAAGCATACTTTTTTTAAACTTTCTTTTTCTTTTTTTATCTATGTTTTCTTAACAACATGGCTAATATGGAAATATGTTTTGCATGACTCTCCCTATATACTCTATATCAAAGTGCTTGCCTTCTCAAGGAGGAGAGACGAGAGAGAATTTGGAATTCAAAAATTATTAAAAATGAATGCTAGGGGCAGCTAGGTGGCGCAGTGGATAGAGCACTGGCCCTGGAGTCAGGAGTACCTGAGTTCAAATCCGGCCTCAGACACTTAACACTTACTAGTTGTGTGACCCTGGGCAAGTCACTTAACCCCAATTGCCTCACTAAAAAAAACAAAACAAAAACAAAACAAAACAAAACAAAAAAACAAAAAACAAAAATGAATGCTAAAGGGGCAGCTAGGTGGCACAGTGGATAGAGCACCAGCCCTGGAGTCAGGAGTACCTGGGTTCAAATCCAGCCTCAGACACTTGACACTTACTAGCTGTGTGACTCTGGGCAAGTCACTTAACCCCAATTGCCTCACTAAAAACAAAAAAAAGAATGTTAAATTTTTTTTTTACATGTAACTGAGAAAGATATAATAAAATCATTTTAAAAAAACAAGAAGGGTTCTGTTGTGGTATGTTGACAGAGGAGTCTGATAACTGATAGTACAAGGGGAAAAAAGAGCATAAATAAAACATTTTTTCCATCTTTTTTTTTTTTTGCAGGACAGTGAGGATTAAGTGACTTGCCCAGGGTCACACAGCTAGTAAGTGTCAAGTGTCTGAGGCCGGATTTGAACTCAGGTCCTCCTGAATCCAGGGCCGGTGCTTTATCCACTGTGCCACCTAGCCGCCCCAATAAAACATTTTTAAAAAGAAAGAAACTTAAACAAAGAATGCAAAATATGCCAGTTTACCAACATCTGTGTTGGCACCAACTCAAAGCCACATTTCAAGCTACGGAAACTTCATCATGTGCTTGGTCCCTGGTCCTCAATAACTCCAGTGCACTTAGGCAGAGAATGAAATGAGCAAGACTAGCAAGAAATCAAGACTGCTCTGCAGGGAACAGCACCTACCCGCACTTAAGAGCTCATTAAAGTAAAGCAATCTATAAATCAGCTGCATCTGCCATGCTTCTCTTTGCAGCAATGGACTTTCTATTTTTTTAAAAATTTTTTTTTTTAAGTGAGGCAATTGGGGTCAAGTGACTTGCCCAGGGTCACACAAGTAGTAAGTTTTAAGTGTCTGAGGCTGGATCCGAACTCAGGTACTCCTGACTCCAGGGCCAGTGCTCTATCCACTGCACTATCTAGCTGCCCCAGCAATGGACTTCCTAAATAAAACCACTTGCTCAAGCCCAATCTGAACCTTTTTTTCTCTTCCCAGAAAACAGGTGCTGTGATATTGAAGAGGAGGAATCAGATCTATTTTGTTTATTTTATTCCTAGGGCTTAACCCAGTGAGTGGATGGATGGATGGACGGATGGACAGACGGATGGACGGATGGATGGATGGATGGATGAACAAAAAAAACCCATTTAAGTGCTAGAACATAGGAAGCACTTTGTAAATGTTCATTGGCCGATTGATTCCTGTTAAACTTATTTGCAATTATGTATGTGTGTATGTGTGTATGTGTGTATGTGTATATGTATGTATGTATGTATGTATGTATTGTGTATGTCTGTATGTAAGGCCCCAAAAGTCATCCTATCACGCATGTCATCGAACAAGTGATAGCACTGTATCCCCAAAGAGATCAAAGAAAGAGGAAAGGACCCAAACTTACAAAAATATTGGTATTAATTCTTTTTGTGGTGGCAAAGAACTGAAAACTCAGGGAGTGCCCAACAATTGGAGAATAGATGAATACATTATGATGTATGAATATAATGGAATATTATTGTGCTGTATGAAATGAAGAAAGAGCAGGTTTCTGAGATGCCTGGGAAGGCATGTATAGGCTGATACAGAGAGAAGGGAGCAGAACCAGGGGAACAACTTATACTACATATAATAACACATATATTATATATGACAGCATTGTATATAACATTGCAAAAATGAACAAATTTGAATGACTTAATAAGACTCATCAATGTAATAAGCAACCATGATTCCAGGAAACACATGATGCAAATTGTTACCCTCTTCCTGACTAAGAGGTGATGGACTAATATGCAGAATAAGACATATTTTTAGATATGGCCAATATGGGAATTTATTTTCTTTGATTATGCTTATTATACCAGGATTTTGTTTTTCTTTTACTTTTTTTTCTGGGAGAAGGATATGGGGAAGAAGAAAAATGCTTCATAATAAAAAATGAAGACAATTAAAAAATAATGTCAGTTTAATGTGGAAATTTATTTAACATGATTGTACATGGAAAACCTATATCAGATTGCTTGCTGTCCTAGGGAGGGGGGAGAGGAGAGAAGGAGGGAGAAAAAGTTGGAACTCATCGTCTTATAAAAATGAATGTTGAAAACTATCTTTACATGTAGTTGGGAAAAATAAATTCCTATTATGTAAAAAGAGGAAATATAAAATATATACAAAATAAATTCAAGGTTTTTTGGGTCAGAAAAAAAATGTCAGTGTTTTGAGGACACCAATGCTTGTTGCCTTGGCAAGTCATACCCTCTCTGGGCTTCGGTTTCTTTTTCTATAAAGTGGAGGAATTGGATTAGAGAACCTCTGAGGTCTCTTCCAGACCCAAACATATGATCCTAATGTTTTTGTTTGTTTGTTTGTTTTTAGTGAGGCAATTGGGGTTAAGTGACTTGCCCAGGGTCACACAGCTAGTAAGTGTCAAGTGTCTGAAGCTGGATTTGAACTCAGGTCCTCCTGAATCCAGGACCAGTGCTTTAATCACTGCACCACCTAGCTGCCCCGATCCTAATGTTTTTATTGGTAGAAGGCAGATAACAAGTGCACTGCCCCTTTTTGAATCGGCAATGAAAAGTTCATTCCCTCAAGGAAGCTGCATTCTGCAAGCCAATACAAGCTCAAAAGACCCTACCACAGGCAGGGCACAAATAGTCTATTTGAACATTTGGAGGGGAGAGTTCTCACATTTCTTTTGAGCTACTGCAATTCCGCTTTGCTTATAGAATACAGCAAGGCAGCTACATGATGCAGTGGATAGAGCACTGGCCCTGAAGTTGGGAGGACCTGAGTTCAGATGTCACCTCAGACGTGCTTACTAGCTGTGTGACCTTGAGCAAGTCACTTAACCCCAATTGCTTTAAACATCCCAGGCCATCTCTAGTCATCCTGATGTCTATCTTGCCATTGGACCCAGATGGCTCTGGAGGAGAGAGTGAGGTTGATGACCTTGCACAGCCCTCCCTCACTTCAATCCAATTCACTGCTAGTCATGGCATCACCTCCTTGTGTCATGGTCCTCTTAAAGAACAAAGAACAAACATTAACAATAGAAGACAATATCTTATTTGATGTGGCCGTGCCATGCTGGGAGGTTCTGTGCCAGTATTTCCCACGTCTCACAATTGATTTCAAAGTTCTTCAAAGAGACTTTGAGAGTGTCCTCGTATCACTTCTTCTGACATCAGTTTGGCCAGCTGATTGCAGCTGCATTCTCTGCTTGGCAGTTCAGCTCAAGAGAGGTCCTCAGTGTCCAGTACCTTATCTTGCCAGGTGATCTTCAGAATCTTGCTAAGGCAATTCAAATGGAAGCAGTTCAGTTTCTGGCATGGAGCTGGTAGATTGTCCAGATTTCACAGGCGTACAACAATGAGGTCAGCACAACAACTCTGTAGACCTTCAGTTTGATAGTCAGTCTAATGCCTCTTCTCTCCCACACTTCCCTTTGGAGCCTCCCACTGAGCTCACTCTGGCAAAGGGAGCGTCAACGTCATCATCTATGTTGACGTCCCTGGAAAGTGTGCTACCAAGGGAAGTGGACTTATCCACAGCATTCACAATTTCTCTGGTGACTATGACCAGTGGTTCCACATATGGATGGTGCCATGCTGGCTGGTGGAGAACACAAGTGACAAAGAATCAATCCATGCTCGGTTGCATTGCAGTCTCAGAGACTGCAGTGACTCAACTTCAGTGAATTAGAATACTTCTCCATGATGAACAGTTCATTGCTGAGTCAGCACACCATTAGCAACGGTGGAGCAGAAAAGGAATGGGCAACTCTCAGAGCCTTGGTGTACAGGACCCCATGGGCTCATCTGGGCCAGAACACTGGCAAACATTAGGATTGGCTGGATGAAAACGATGGGGAAATTCAAAAGCTGAGGAGCAAGAAACAAGAAAGAACTCCACAGGATTTACCAACAGGACAGCTCGGCCATGTTCACAAACGCAGCATTTAATGCCAACAAAAATAGAGTGCAAACAAAACCTAGAGAGATGCAGGATTCTTGGCTCAGTAAGACGGCAGATGAGATTCAAGTTTGTGCTGACACAAACAATCCAAAACTCTTCTATGATGCCCTGACCAAAGACCTCTGGTGCTTCTCAGCTACTCAACACTGATGGAGCCACACTGAGTAGTGATAAGGACAGGATCCTGGAGAGATGAGCTGGACACTTTCATAGTGTTCTTAACAGACTGTCATCAATTAATGCTGAAGGAATTAACCATATACCTCATGTTGAAGTCGATCTTTCTCTAGCCACATTTCCAGCTGAAGAATATGTTTCAAATGCCATTCGTCTCCTCTCATGTGGCGGATTCTATTCCAGCTGAAATCTACAAGGCAGGGGGTCCACTGCTCATACCAAAGATAACTGAAATTTTCTGGGTTATATGGCAAGAAGAGGTTATCCCTCAGGATTTCAAGCATGCCCCCATTGTCCATGTCTATAAAGGAAAGGGAAATAGGTCGTCCTGTGACAATCACAGGGCTCTCTCTCTTAGTCATTGCTGGCAAGATTCTTGCCAGAGTCTTCCTTAATAGTTTGATCCTTCACCTGGAAGATAGTCATCTACCTGAGAGCCAGTGTGGCTTCAGAAAGAGCTGAGGAATGATTGGCATGTTCTATCTGCCTGTCAACTCCAGGGGAAATGCCAGGGGCAAAACAGAGGTCTGTACACAATGTTTGTTGATCTGACCAAAGCTTTGTTGCTATCAGTCATGAGGGCTTGGGGAAAATAATGGTAAAATTTGGTTACTAGGAGAACTTTATCAGTATTGTACCCTAGTTTCATTTACTTTTTGGTGAGGCAATTGGGGTTAAATGACTTGCCCAGGGTCACACAGTGTACCCCAGTTTCATGATGGCATACTTGCACATGTTCTAGATGAAGGATGATACAAGGACACTCTTAAGCTCTCTGTCTGTCTGTCTCTCTCAAACACACACACACACACACACACACACCCACACCCACACCCACACACACACTTTCCTAGTCACCAGTGGAATGAAGCAGGACTTTGTGCCTGCTCTCCTGATTTTTAGCATGATGTTTTCTGGGATGTTGTCAGATGCCTTCAAAGAGGACAAAAATGACATCAAGGTGAGCTGCAGCATGATGGTAAATTATTTAACTTGAAAAGGGCTATAATCCAAGAGCAAAGAGGAGGGAGAATTGGTATATAGACAAGTCAATGAAAATACAAATAGAATAGAAAGTGATTTGGAGGGTGTACAACACTAACCACTGGAAAAGAACCAGCTAGGCCTCATCCAGGTGGTGCCTTGGGGCAGCTAGGTGGCACAGTGGATAGAGCACCAGCCCTGGAGTCAAAAGTACCTGAGTTCAAATCCGGCCTCAGACATTTGACACTTACCAGCTGTGTGACCCTGGGCAAGTCAGTTAACCCCAATTGCCTCATAAAAAAAAAAAAAAAAAAGAGGAACCAGGTGGTGCCTTGAGCCAGTCTTGAAGGGACCTAAGGATTTTAAAACAAGGGAGGAAAGAGACCATTGCAGAGATGGGGGCAGCACTTAGAATTGTGCACAGGGACCAAACAACAAGGCCAGTCTGGATGGACCACAGAACATGTGAGAGGGAATTATTATTGCTTAGGAACCATCCCTCCTGTGTGCTTAGCTTAGGACTGTTAGGTGATTATTCCAGGGAGGTATGTACATAGAGAAAGAGAATGTAGGGGTGGGGGGCAGCTAGGTGGTGCAGTGGATAAAGCACTGGCCTTGGATTCGGGAGGACCCCAGTTCAAATCCAGCCTCAGACACTTGACACTTAACTAGCTGTGTGACCCTGGGCAAGTCACTTAACCCCCATTGCCCTGAAAAAACAAAAAAAAACCAAACAAACAAAAAAGAAAGGGAATGTGCATTTTTGTGGAGGTCTGCCAATCAGAGAAATACAAGTGTTGGCTCCCAGAATCCCAGACCTGGAAGGGACCTTAGAGATTTGCCTGATGGTTGCCCTTCATTGGACAGATGAATGGAAGTGATTTCCTTTGGTAATCCTAACTGGATTCGTTGATGATTGGCCTGCTAGTGACACCCAGAGGACTGTAAACAACCCATCAATGGGTAGAAGGGAAGAATCCAACTATGACATTGTCTGCCCAGCGACCCAGGACAGCTTCTCAGGTGATAGCATAGTTGTGTACAAGTCAGAACAACTGAATTTTGAGCTCCAAGAAACTTCAGCGATCAGCTTGGTCTTATAAACACTGAGTATCACTGGGTTGTTTCAATGTAGTGGTGTATTATTTCAGTGTAATAAATGATGGAAAAATTCAGAGGAGTATGGGAATAATTATGTAAATTGATCATAATAATAATGAGCAAGTATCTTTATTGGCAGCTAGGTGCCACTGCAATGGGTGGAGCACCGGGCTTGGGATCAGGAAGACTCATTTTCATGAGTTCAACCCAACTTCAGACATTAACTAGCTGTGTGACCTTGGGCAAGTCACTTAACCTTGTTTGCTTCAGTTTCCTCATCTGTAAAGTGAACTGGAAAAACAAATGGCAAACCACTCCTGTATCTTTGGAAAGAAAATCCCAGATGGGGTCACAAAGAGTCCGACATGACCAAACCAATACAAAAGCAGCATCTATATAGTATGTCAAGGCTTGTAAAGAACATTACATATGCAATCTCACTTGATCCTCACAATAACCCCTGAGGTATGTACTATTAATATCCCCTTTTTCAGATGAGGAAGAAATGGAGACAATTTAACAGATATGCTTAAGGTCACACAGCTGGAATGTCTGAGGTAGGCTTTGAACTCATGTGTACTTTCCACCAAGATCAACACACTAGCCACTATACCACCTAGCTTCCTAAAGCAGTTAAGTAAGCAGAACCAGGAAAACATGTACACATTGACTTCAAAAATGAAAATAGAACTAACAACAAGAAGAGAAACAACAATAAGTAATTCTAATGACCAACTTTTTCCTGGGAGAAGAGATGAGAAAATGCAGAACTCTCCCTTCTTTGTAAACTTGGTGGACTATGGGTATGTAACATTGCATATATTGTCAGACTTAGTCGATATACTCATAAGTTTTAAAGAACTACCTTTTTTAAAAAATAAAAGTATTTTATTATTTTCCAGTTACATGTAGTGATACTTTTCAACATTTGTTTATATAAGATTTCCAATTTCAAATTTTTCTCCCTCCCCCCCTCCCCTAGACAGCAGGTAATTTGATGTAGGTTTTATATTTATATATATATATGTATATGTATATATATAGAAATAAAACATATTTCTGCATTAGTCATGTTACAAGAGAAGAATCAGAGCAAAAAGGAAAAACCTCAAAAAAGAAAAACAACAGAACCAAAACCAAAAGAAATAGTATGGGGGGCAGCTAGGTAGCACAGTGGATAAAGCACCAGCCCTAGATTCAGGAGGACCTGAGTTCAAATCTGGCCTCAGACACTTGACACTTACTAGCTGTGTGACCCTGGGCAAGTCACTTAACCCTCATTGCCCAGCAAAAAAAAAAAAAAAAAGAAATAGTATGGTTCAATCAGCATCCATATTCCACAGTTCTTTTTTTTTTTCCTTCTGGATTTGGAGAGCCTTTTCCATCATGAGTCCTTTGGAACTTTCTTGTACCATTGTAATGGTGAGAAGAATCTAGTCTATCACAGTTGATCAACACACAATGTTGTTGATACTGTGTATAATGTTCTTCTAGTTCTGCTCATCTCACCCTCACTCATCATCAGTTCATGCAAGTCTTTCCAGGTTTCTCTGAACTCCTCCTGCTCATCATTTCTTCCTTCCTTCCTTTTTTTTTTTTTTGCAAGGCAATGGGGGTTAAGTGACTTGCCCAGGGTCACACAGCTAGTTAAGTGTCAAGTGTCTGAGGCTGGATTTGAACTCAGGTCCTCCTGAATCCAAGGCCAGTCCTATCCACTACACCACCTAGCTGCCCCCTGCTCATCATTTCTTACAGCACAATAGAATTCCATTACATTCATATACCGCAACTTGTTCAGCCATGCCCCAATGGATGGGCAGCCCCTCAATTTCCAATTCCTTGCCACCACAAAAAGAGCAGCTATAAATATTTTTGTACATGTGGGTCCTTTTTCCTTTTTTATGATATCTTTGGGGAAAAGACCCAAAAGTGGTATTTCTGGGTCAAAGGGTATGCACAGCTTTATAGCCCTTTGGGCATAATTCCAAATGGCTCTCCAGAATGGTTGGATCAGTTCACAGCTCCACCAACAATGCATTAGTGTTCCAATATTTCCACAGCTTCTCCAACATTATTTTCCTTTTTTGTCATATTAGCCAATCTGATAGGTGTCAGGTGGTACCTCAGAGTTGTTTTAATTTTCATTTCTCTAATCAATAGTGATTTAGAGCATTTTTTCATATGGGAATAGATAGCTTTGATTTCTTCATCAGAAAACTGCCTGTTCATATCCTTTGATCATTTCTCAATTGGGAAATGACTTGGATTCTTATAATTTTTTTTTTTAAGTGAGGCAATTGGGGTTAAGTGACTGGCCCAGGGTCACACAGCTAGTAAGTGTCAAGTGTCTGAGGCCGGATTTGAACTCAGGTACTCCTGACTCCAGGGCCGGTGCTCTATCCACTGCGCCACCTAGCCGCCCCCCAAACTAGGTGGCGCAGTGGATAGAGCACCGGCCCTGGAGTCAGGAGTACCTGAGTTCAAATCCGGCCTCAGACACTTGACACTTACTAGCTGTGTGACCCTGGGCCAGTCACTTAACCCCCAATGCCCCGCAAAAAAAAAAAAAAAAATTTTGATTCTGGACTTTACATTCACTCAATGAAATGAGCATTCTGAAACAGAAATAGAAGATTGTACATAGAATCATAACAATAATATCTAAAATGTAATCCTCACAATGACCTACAGAAGCATTATTAGAAAACTGAGGCAAGCAGAGTTTCAGTGAGTTGTCCAGCCTTTCACAGCTAATAAGTGACTAAGGCTAAATTTAAACTCAGGTCTTCCTGACTCTGTGCCAGGTGCTCTATGCACTATGACTCCCTCTGGTGGCCTCATGAATCTCTTCTGTACAATTTACTTTTCTTTGAAAATACATAAGATATTCAGCATGTAACTTTTCAAAGCTGTCTTGTTTGTTTCCTTTTGACATTCCTTCTGTTCCATTCTGTGCATTAAAATATTTCATCTTTTTTTCTTTCTCTTCTTTTTTTTTGGACAACTGTATTGCTAGTTCCTCTCTGCCTCCTATCTCCTCCACTACCCACCATGAAGAATTTTTTTTTTAAATTCTTATAACAAGTATGCATAGTCAATGGCAGCTAGGCGGCATACTGGGCCTGGAGTCAGGAAGACTCTTCTTCATGAGTTCAAATCTGACTTTATACACTTACTAGCTGTGTGACCCTGGGCAAGTCACTCAACTCTGCCTCAGTTTCCTCATTTGTAAAAAGAGCTGGAGAAGGAAATGGCAAACTGTTCCAGTATCCTTGGCAAGAAAGCCCCAAATGGGATCATGAAGAGTCAGACACAACTGAAAAACGACTCTCCATCAACAACAATAAAATAGTCAAGCAAAACAATTTCCCACATTGGTCATGTACAAAAAATATTTGTCTTATTACTCACCATGATTCCATCACCTCTGGGTCCAAAGGTAGACAACAGGCAGGTTTTACTATCAGTTCTCTGGAATCATGATTAACCATTGCATTGGGTACAATTAAACTCTTAAAAAAAGTGTCCCTTATCAAGGCCAAGATGACTACCTGAAGAAGAGGAGGCTGGCCAGCTCACCCTGAAAGTCACTCGAGAAGAATAACGATTAATAAATCCAGTGAGAAACTAGTAAGTGACATCTTCTGATGGAGAACTGCAGAAAAAATTAGCTAGAAGACCATGAGCAGTGGGAAAAGGGATTCCTCCCAGGAGAAAAAAGACAAGGCAACCACAGGGAGGACAGATGTTTCCTGAAAGCAACATGGAGGGGCAGCTAGGTGGCACAGTAGATAGAACACCGGCCCTGGAGTCAGGAGGACCTGAGTTCAAATCTGGCCTCAGACACTTAACACACACTTACTAGCTGTGTGACCCTGGGCAAGTCACTTAACCCCAATTGCCTCACCAAAAAAAAAAAAGAAAAGAAAAGAAAGCAACATGGAGTGGAACATTCCCCTGAGAATGTCCCAGAGTGGTAAAAAAAAAAACACATACAAAAAAACATTGTTAGCAACAAGCACCTTGTTCTTTGTGCCACAGTACTCAAACTGGGACAGCCCTAGCCCAAGGACTCTGAAAGCCCTGGGAGTCTGTCCTGAGAAACCAGAGACGGACCTGAAGATCCAGAACTCTGAATGAACCTCACAGATCCAGGGAGGCCTAACATGGGAAGGTGGCAGTCAGAACAAGAACTCAGGGGAATCAGAGTGAGACTATACAGGGCAAACCAATCCACACAAAAGTATAGCAGGAAATGGAATCTGGCCTGCCAGAAAATCCCAATTCAGGAACTAAAACTGAGGAGGTGAGTAAATCAAAGAAAGCTGTTCAGTATAAAAAATAAATATTGCAATTCTAACTTCATTACAACTTTAATTACTGGCTTTTTTTTTTTTTTGTGAGGCACTTGGGGTTAAGTGACTTGCCCAGGGTCACACAGCTGGTAAGTATCAAGTGTCTGAGGCCAAATTTAAACTCAGGTCCTCCTGAATCCAGGGCCGGTGTTCTATCCACTGTGCCACCTAACTGCCCCTTCCATTACTTTTTGTTGTTGTTGTTGTTGTTTTTGGCAGGGCAATGGGGGTTAAGTGACTTGCCCAGGGTCACACAGCTGGTAAGTATCAAGTGTCTGAGGCCAAATTTAAACTCAGGTCCTCCTGAATCCAGGGCCGGTGTTCTATCCACTGTGCCACCTAACTGCCCCTTCCATTACTTTTTGTTGTTGTTGTTGTTGTTTTTGGCAGGGCAATGGGGGTTAAGTGACTTGCCCAGGGTCACACAGCTGGTAAGTATCAAGTGTCTGAGGCCAAATTTAAACTCAGGTCCTCCTGAATCCAGGGCCGGTGTTCTATCCACTGTGCCACCTAACTGCCCCTTCCATTACTTTTTGTTGTTGTTGTTGTTGTTTTTGGCAGGGCAATGGGGGTTAAGTGACTTCCCCAGGGTCACACAGCTAGTAAGTGTCTTCCGAACTGCAGACTCGCTGCCCTATTTACTGTATCCCCCGAGATACAATTGAAGAATGGAGGAATTGCTGGCGAACGAGGCGATTTCGCCTCTCGGTGGGGGGGCTGTGACGTCAATGACAGTCGCCCACGCCGCGGGGACGCGCTTCCGGTGGGCGTCGGTGCGGCATCACCAGTCTGCGACGTTGCCGTGGTGGGGCTGCTGGCGTCTGAGGCTGAGCCTGAGGCTGCGGCGACGACGACAGCGACCACGACGGCGGCGACGACTTGAGCGGGGGCGGCGGCGGCGGCGGCGGCGGGGGCGGCGGCGGGGGCGGGGCCTGTGGCAGTGGCAGGGGCGGTTCCGGCCTCCGACGCTAGGCCCGTGTCGGCCTCCGCGGTTTCCGCGCCGGCCTGGTATGTACAGATGGCTGCTTAGTGTCTTCCACTCCATCTTCCGGAGGCCGCGCGGCCCCCCCGAGCCCGCAGCTCGGCCCCTGCTCAAGAGGCGGTTATCGGACAGGTGAGAGGCGCGGGCGGGGCCGCGAGCCGCGAGTGGGCGCCGGCCGGGGGCGGGGCCGCGAGCCGCGAGCCGCGAGTGGGCGCCGGCCGGGGGCGGGGCTGCGCGCGGTGGCCCGGGCCCGGCGGGGGAGGGGCGGGAGAAGCCGCCTCTGCCGCGCCCGCGGCGGGGGGCGAGGCGGCGGCCCCCGGAGATGCGGAATGACGGGGGGAGGGGCAGGGGCTGCCCGCCTCTCTCTGGCCCTTTCCTGCCTGCCCTGGCCTTGGTTACCAGTGCCCCAAGCCCCGGCATTTTTATTGGCATTCCCGGGGGGTGCCGGCTGCCGACCCCACCGGTGTCTAAAGAAGCCGGAGGGAGAAGACGCCCCGCATCAGATGGGGGCGATCGGAACCCCCCTTGGTAACCACTGGTGGATGAAATCTTCGATGTGTTTGGTTTTTTTTTTTATTTCTTAGTGAGACAATTGGGTTAAGTGACTTGCCCAGGGTCACACAGCTAGTAAGTGTCAAGTGTCTGAGACCGGATTTGAACTCAGGTCCTCCTGACTCCAGGGCCGGTGCTTTACCCACTGCGCCACCTAGCCGCCCCTTCGATGTGTTTTAAGGCTGGGATTTTCAGCGCAAATGAGGGTTTTTCCAGTAGAAGCTATTTTCCAATACAGAAAGGGCTGGTTGCTTAGTGACTTCTCTTTTGCCTGTGATTATTTTCGGTGCTACTGCTATTAAAAAACGAGCCCTTTAACTGCTTCAAGTGAAGTGATTGCTAGTATGTAGTTCTAGCTCAGAACATTTTTTTGGAATCCATTTGGTAATAAAGTGGGAGTAGAGGAATAATGGAATGATTTGGTATTTCTGCATAATGGAGTGCTTATGCCTGATAGGGCCATGGTGTTGATTTTCGGTTTTTTTGTCTTTTTTTTCCTCAGAACTCCAGCCACTGATGAAACAGAAGCCAAAAGACCACGATTAGGTACCAGATATTCGTTTTCAGTTCTCTGTGTGGTGGTGTTGTCGTAGAAATAGTAGTAGAAAAAAATAACAATAAATTTTTTTTAAAAAAGAAATAGTAGTAGAAGAAGAAAAAGTTGAAGAAAAAAGAGGAGAGAAGAAAGAACAGAGGGAAACTTCTTTGGGGGAAAATGTTATAAACTATACCCAAAACAGTGTCGTGGACTGTTTTGGAGGCTAAAACCCTCCTCCAGATACTTCCCTCAGTGCCGGTTGTTGGGTATGCAAGCCCAGGCAAGCTGGAAAGGCTTCTGAGTTGTCACCTGATTCAACAGTCAGGGGTGCTCATCACCAGTTAGTATTTGTTTGGCCACTTCTGTGGCCATAATATGAAAGGATGAAAGCACCCTTATTGTGGGTAGAGTCTTAGTGTCATCCCCCATTTCTCTGCCTCTGATAGAAGCATATAAAGACATATGTCTTTAAATGGAAAATGTATTGCACAAGCTTCACTGAGATAGGCAGCTTGGTATAGTGGGTAGAGAAAAGAGCTCAGAATCAAGAAGACCTGGATTTAAATGTTACTTCTGACATATACTAACTGAGTAACCTTGGGTAAAGCAAGTAGCCTCGGTGCCTCAGACAACTTTGAAGACTCAAGTTACACCACAGTGCCTGGCCTGGCCGCCTCTGTCAGAATAATCAAAGTTCTAGACTAAAAAGCCCCGCAGGTTCATGGCACTTGAGTGGCTTTTGGTGCCTTCTGAGGGTAGGTGCCCCCACCCCTGAGGTTCCTCCACTCTTCCTTGTGTGCAGCTCTGCGCTTTTATCAGTTCTCACTAGAAGTCTGCCCCCATCACCAGGTGAGGGATCTCAGACTCTCCATTTCCACTGCAGACCCACCTCTCACCTCAGCTGTCAGGCCTTGTGAGATCTGACTTCACATCCTCTCCTTTGCACTCACAGCCACCACTGTGACTTGCTCTTCTTTTCAGGAGGATAAAGTGGAAAGGGATTGGAGAAGAGGAGATGAGAGAGCAGAACCAGTGGGTTCAGCAGAGGGGCAGGACAGGGGCAGAGCCTGTGCATGGGAGAGGCAGGGCTGGAGAGAACAGGGCATAGTCAGGACCTAGAACAGGGTTGGACTTCCTGAGGAGGGGTGGGGGAGGGGGGAAGCTCATCGCAGGAAGGAATGGGCATTGTGATCACATAGCAGTTGCTTCACTTTTTTCTCTGCATTTATGTTGTGGTTACTGTGTTGTTTTCCTAGTTGTGCTGACTTTTTACTGCAACAGTTTACATTTCTCTTTACTGGATTCTTCATATTCCTCATTTCTTATCACATCTTGTTCTATTTGTGTGCCATGATTTGTTTAGCCATGCCTCAGCCAATGGGCATCTGCTTTGTTTCTAGTTCTTTACTATTGGGGAAAAATACTGCTTTAAATATTTTTGGTGTATGTGGATCCTTTTAAGATCTCTGTCCTTGACACCTCCTTCTGGTATGTATGATCTCTGGAACAAAGGGTATGAACATTTCAGTTCCTCTTCTCTCCTCTCCTCTCCTCTCTTCTCTTCTCTTCTCTTCTCTTCTCTTCTCTTCTCTTCTCTTCTCTTCTCTTCTCTTCTCTTCTCTTCTCTTCTCTTCTCTTCTCTTCTCTTCTCTTCTCCCCTCTCTTCTCTTCTCTTCTCTTCTCCCCTCCCCTCCCCTCCCCTCCCCTCCCCTCCCCTCCCCTCCCCTCCCCTCCCCTCCCCTCCTCTCCTCTCTTCTCTTCTCTTCTCTTCTTTCAAATTGGCTTTCAGGCTGGTCAGCCCAATCTAGGGTTTCAGCAGCAGTGTATTAATGTGACTGTCTTTCTGTGGCTTCTCTAGCACTGACTGTTCCCATCTTTGGGCATTTGGGCCAATTTTGCTGGATTGAGATGAAAGTCCAAGATTATTCTGATTTTGTTATCTGAAGCAATCTTTCAATTAGTTGTTAATTTTGAGAACTGTTCGTTAGTATCCTTTGAACACTTAGTTCGGGGTGGGGGTGGTGTATAGTTCCCCATATGTCTTGGATTTCAGAATCTTTTCAGAAATATTTGAAGGAGAGATTTTTTTCTTCATTTGACACCTCTCCTTCTTACCCTAGCCACATTAGTTTTATTCAAGCAAAAACTTTTCAACTTGATGTAATGAAAATGGTGTATTTTATTGTTTTTGATTGCACTCTCCCTTGTTTGGTTAAGAGCTCTTCCCACTAGCCTTAACTTTGAAAGCATACCTGGTCTGGTTCCCCTCAGTTTTTTGTGTGTTTTTTTTAATGGTGTGACCTCAGTCAGGTTGAATATCCATTTGGAGCTTATTGTGGTATGTGGTATGAGATGTTGGTTAAAATGGCTTTTCTGGGGCAGCTAGGTGGCACAGTGGATAGAGCACTGGCCCTGGAGTCAGGAGGACCTGAGTTCAAATTTGACCTGAGACACTTAACACTTACTAGCTGTGTGACCCTGGGCAAGTCACTTAACCCCAATTGCCCCCCCTCCCCCCCCCCCCGAAAAAAGACTTTTCTATAAAACTGTTTTGAGAAGACTTTTTTTGTTGCTTTCTAAAACTGTTCAACTCTGTACTTGGGGTACCCTCTTAGACTGTAAGATTTAATTGGGCAAATGAGCCATTTTCAGCACACATTGACTGTAGTAGACAGTTAGGGTGAAGTGTAGCGGGGTGATATTTAGAAGAAGGGAAGGATTGAGCAAAGGTCCAGGGACACCTCTGTCTTATGGGGAATGTTCCCCCTTTGTACTCTCAGGTGATGGTGACTCAGAATCAGTCCAGGATCCAGCAGGAAGATGGGATGGGAGCAGAGCCAGTGCTGTGGTGCTGTATGGGCCAACCTTCACAGGGTCTTCTTGCAGCTTCTTTGTGCCCCACTGGGTCCGGCTTGTGTTAAGTCCACAGAATCTGTTCCGTGAGACCAGTGACCTTTGATCTGAGGTGGTACCTGAAGCAGCTTTCCCTGGTGCACTGGGGCCTCATCCTCTGGCAAGAGCCTGCCTGTGTTTGAGGCTTGGGGAGGGAGGAGAAATGGTTGTTTAGAAGCAGTGTTTGGTTTTCCAAAGCTGATGTTGTTGGATGAAGAAAACAGGAAGCCTAGCTGTTTCACCTGGAGAAGTTTCTAGAAAAGAACCTTTTCTAGTTTCTTTCCTAATTCTAGTAAAATTATTCACTGGACAGATCCGTGAAGGCCTTTCTAAAACGTGCCAGGCACTGGCAGGCGCCGCGTCTGCCGTGAGTTAGGGCTTGACCACAGGTCCTAAATTTAGAGCTGGAAGGGACCTCAGAGGCCGTTGAGGCCAACTCCCCCCCACCCCCCATTTTACAGAGGAGGAAACTGAGGCCCATGGAGGGGAAGCTGCCTCTCCCAGGTTATCCAGGTAGTGAGTATCAAAGGTGGGTTTTGAACTCAGGCCCACAGACTCGGGAGCCCTTGCCTTTCTAGTTAACTAAATGCATCTACATGTGCCGTCAAAGCCCTTTCTGAAAGAGAGAATCTTTTGGTTGTAAACTTTTCATTTTGTATTTCTTGGATTTGTAGATTCCTTGATTCATCGAGTCAAGAAGAGCATCTGGGATATCACCAACTTATTTGGCACTCCGGCCCACCTCAGTCCGAGGTGCCCGGAGGCTAGCGACTGCAATGGCTCGCATACGGGAGGCTCTCCCGGAGAGGTCAGTGGGAAGGAAAGCCAGACCCAGTTTGTGGGTCCTTGTCAGTTGCCCTTGTCTTCAAAATGACAAAGATAGGAAAAACCATTTTCAGAATTTAAGATCTGTGTAAACGGGATAATCACTAACATTTTAATGGGAGAAATTAATGTATGTATATATATGCAGCATCTGTGATTTCTGTCTTATATTACTGTAAGAGGCTTTAAAAATTAAAATTTGGATACTCTTAAAGACAGTGGAGTTTTATGCACTAGGATGCTTTTGGTTTTGTTTTTTTATTTTTTTTTTTTAGTGAGGCAATTGGGGTTAAGTGACTTGCCCAGGGTCACACAGCTGGTAAGTGTTAAGTATCTGAGGTCGGATTTGAACTCAGGTCCTCCTGACTCCAGGGCCGTTGCTCTATCCACTGCGCCACCGAGCTGCCCACACTAGGATGCTTTTGATAAGAAATTTGGGGTTTGTTTTTTGTTTTTTTAAAGAAGAAGTTTCTAATCATAATGGTTTCTTTGTTGTTTTTAAGGCACTTCCCAGACATTCACCATCTAAATTGACAAAATCTGGACCCTGGAGAGATGTGCTTACATCGGGTGAGAGAAATATCAGATGATTCTTTTTCCTTTTTCTCATTTTCAGTACATGAAAGGGAATCATTCTAACCAGGTTGGAGTTGTGGTGGGGGAGAAAAAGAGTAAAACCAATGCTGTGAACCTCAGGAACATCTTTTCCCTTTAATTAGGGCTTCTGTTCAGTGTCGCTGCCTGCCCATTCCTCTGACCTTGTGGCTACTTTATCTCAGGTTGGGGACTGCTGCTTCTTTCATTTGCTCCATGTCGTCCTGGAGCCTGGGACACTGAAGGCTAATAACTAGTGTGTCTTTCCCCTAGGAGATGGGCTAATTTGGCAGGAGGTGTGATGCAGGGTAGAGAAGACCTGGTCTTTGGACTCAGCATTGTCTGTTCTCCAAAGTGAAGCAAGCAGGTTTGCTGCTTCTCTTCCCTCAGCTGGTCCTGGACCCCTCCTGAAGGCCTTTGATGATGCCTGTGGCAGAGAATGCGGAGCCGGCCAGGTTTCAGGACCTTTGTGTGCCCATGACTCGGAGCCATCTTTCTTACCTAGTTGGCCAATTCTGATGACAATTAGAATAATTCTCTTAGAATTGTTTAGCGTTCCAAGCATCACAGAGTGACAGTCCAGGAAAAGTCCTAATGCTAAAAGGCTGCCTGCAAGTTGTTGAGGGTTCAGAATCCCATTTAGGATGCTATCTGCTATAGGAGAAAAGAAGTTGAGGTGTCTAAGGGAGAGCTCCCCAAGGGTTCCCTTTGGACTTGTTCGTTCATACATTTCAAGAAGTTTATGGGATGTGTCAGGTCACATAAGAATAACCAGTTGTTCTCCCCTTTGTGCTGTTTTGAGGCTCTCTTCTTATTTTGAGTTTTAGATAGGGCCTGTCACATCTTAGTCCTTGGAGAGGCAGAGGAAAGTTGCTGGATGCAGTGATGTAATTGAGAAAGCCAAAATCCTTAGTTGGGCTTTTTTTTTTTTTTGGAGGCAATTGGGGTCAAGTGACTTGCCCAGGGTCACACAGCTAGTAAGTGTAAAGTGTCTGAGACTGGATTTGAACTCAGGTCCTCCTGATTCCAGGGCCGGTGCTCTATCCACTGCGCCACCTAGCTTCCCCTTAGTTGGGCTTTTCAAATGCAAAGGAGTCAAATGCTCTAGTGTCCCCTCCCCCCCATTCCCAGTTGCTAACACACTTTTATTTGTAGGTAATAAAACCCGAAATGGAGCAAGTAAACATTCAGATAAAGTGAGTCGAGATCACCACCACCACCACCACCACCACCACCACCATCATCGACGCCACGCTATGCCTTCCTTTAGGTAATTCTTGCTTCCTGATAATTCTGCTTTTCTGTGCATAGGAATGTATCAGCTTAATAGCGACACATTACAAAGACCTTGAAATGTTTTCCTGTTTGCGTTTCTGTTTTCTGATTGTTTAGGGTATAAAGTGTGTCACTGATAAAGTCTTTAACAAGACAGCAGACAAAAAAGAGCTTTCCTCAGCTCATAGTCACCGCAGGTAGATGAAAGACATGTTAGGGATGAGGAGGTGACCCTCCCTTGTGGCCCCATTGCACTGTATCCCCAGCCCTGAACGGTCTTAATAAAATCCCTAATTTAGGGTCAGATCGAATCCTTAAGTTAACCTTCTTTTAAAAATATTCTGAGTGTTTTAAATGATGGCTAGGATCCTGGACTGTCCCCCAGAAGTCTGTCTCCATTTGGGTTAAAGTAGTTGTAATGGTATGTTTGTGTGAACACATCTGAGCCTCCAATACTCTGAATCCCTCCAAGCTCTGGGTCCAGTGGAACAGGCAAGAAAATACTGCATATGGTGGGTTCTCACAATTGGTCAGCCCCCAGGAATGAAGTAGGGGTGCATAACTCCAGGGGCAGTGATGTGGAGGCTTTGGGTAAAGTCGTTGCTGGGAGTGGGGGGGGTTGGCGAGGGGCAGTGGGGCATTCAGTGAGGCTGTAGCAGGAGTTGGAGAACTAGGAAGGCCTACCTTGGAACCCCAGCTCTGCCGTGCTCTAGCTAGGATCTGGACCTCTACTTGTGAAAACCTTATGCAAATCGGCACTCTGGGATGATTGTGCAAAGGGCTAGTGTATTTGTGGGGCATTCATACCGCAGGACTGCCTCTACCCAGTCTCCCAATGGGGCCTGGAGGTCTTGGACATCTGGTGTTTGAGTCTTGTTGATCATTTCTGTTCTATCCAATAGTTTTCCTCGTAACCAGGAAGCTTATAACAAAAGAATGAGTGGCCGTCACTCTGGCAAGTCTCCCCCAGACAGTTCTCTAGCCCGGAAACAGCACGTTCAGGACCGGAACCTTTCTGAGGGACCCCCTGCAGAAACCGGCAGGGCTCTGAGGAGACCACGATGCACTGTGGAAGAGGCAAGTCCAAGGGGATCGCTTTGGTTCTCTTTTTGCAAGGACCCCGTCAGCTGGAAGGTAAACTGCGCCTGCCTGCCTGGACGCCCGGACTCCTCTGACTTGTCGTGCTTGCCTTTGGCAGGGTGCTTGTACGTAGCCCACAGCAGAGGGCGGAGGTGATCCTCCTTCACTGCCCACTGAGGAAATCATCTCATGCCTTCCCCACGCACACACGTGAGCGGCCAGCCTTGCCCTTGCTCTGTCCTCAGGCCTCAGCTGGCCTTTCTTCTTTGGAAGTCACAGAATCGCAGGATTGTAGAGCTGGGGAGGGACCGTAGGAGTCATCCAGTCTAATTTTCTCATCTTACAGGCAAGGCCCAGAGAGGGTCGATGAAATGCCCAGGCATATACAAGCAGGAAGGAACAGAGCTGGGATTCGAACCCAGGCCCTCCAACTTCAAGTTCTTCCCATTCCCTCTCGGGACCATGTGCACATTTGTGCTGCCTTCTCCCCGTTGTGATTGTTCTCTCCTAACCTCTTGTTCACTCACCCTGTTTTCTTGGGGACATCAGCACCATACTCATGCTCTTTTCCTCCCTCCATCATCTTTAGGGGCTGCAGGATGAATGTTGCGGGCCCATCTGACACTTGGACCACAACAATTGCTCCACTCTCCGGACACCGTTTCACAGATCTGTCCACCCTTCCTGTTCCTGTGCTTAGTGTCTCTCCTCTCTGATTGCTGCCTCTTGCCCATTCCCACCTTCACTTCCTTCATTCCTGTTTTTTGATCTTTTCATCCCTTGGGCTTTTCCAGTCCATGGCCCAGGGCTGGCCTAACCTCCCTCCGCAGTCAAGCCGTGACTCTGAGGCTGCCAACGTGATCAGCCCAGACCCCACTCATAAGCCCTTGGGCCCTGCCAGCAGGTTCTCAGCTCTGGCAGCTCCTGCCACTGGACCAGAGCCACCTTTCTCCCAGGGGTTCTGAGAGCCAATGGGGAAATCAAGCTGACCTCATCCCCGTAAATGTACACTATGTGATCTAGTCAGGCTGTCCTTGCTGCTCAGCAGCAATCCATTCTTTAAAGGGGTAGGAAAAAACTTGAATAAAGCTACTAGGCACGTTGAAAGAAAGCTGACGGTACATTGAAGCGTTGTGTTTGTGTCTCTGGGTTGGGGGGTGCAGTCCTTGGTCCTTATTTCAGAACTTTCTGTTGGGATGTTTTGTTGCTGCTGCTGTTCTTTCCATTTGGGTGGTAGTGGTTCTGTTTCTGGTCTATGCTGGTTTGCATCATTCACACAAGTTGTCCCATGGTTCTCTGCACTCATCATTTCTTACAACATAACCACAGCTCACTTAGCTGTTTCCAGTCGATGGATGTCTGTTATATGTTGGACCTTTTTTGTCATTTACCTCCTTGGGACACAGGCCTAGCAGTGGAATATTGGGGCTCCTCAACAGTTTTTCTGCTTTGTTGATCACATCCCTAATATGACTGTCTCACAACACTTAGTAGAGATGGCTTAACCTCCACCTTTCCTGAGACGTTGGAAGAGGAACTTCTCAAGTTCCTTTCTTCTAGTCATTAGAACTTAATTATGTTCCCCACTTGTCCTCTTTTTCTTCATTCCTGTCTTCTTGCCTTCACCTCCTTACTGCTCTCGACTGTGGCTTCCGTCACCATCACTTTGCTCAGCTTTGCCTTTCCAAGGACACTGTCAGCTTCCTAATTGCTGAATTAACTGTCCTCTGTAGCACTGGAAACTCTTGACTATGCCCCCTTTCTGGATCCCCTTCTCCCTTGACTTGTGACTGATCACATGGGCCTTATTTTCTTCTTCTTTGCTGGATTCTCATCCCCTTTCCACCCCATCATCTCAGGTTCTCCCTGACCTGCTGTCCCTCAGTAACCTGATTTCCTGCCTTGATGCTCAAGATTCTCAGAGCTTGGTCTCCACTGCTCTTCTGAATCCGGCTGCCTCTGGGCTCATGCTGTCTAAATGGGGACAACCCTCAGCACAGTCTTTCCTCGGCAAATGGTGCCAATTCTATGCCAGCTGGGATTCATAAGGCGGGGAGCTCTACTGCTCATACAAAAAGTGATGTGGCAAGAGGAGGGAATCCCCAGGAGTCTAAGGATGCCTTCATTATCCATTTCGTTGAAGGCAAAGGGAATCGATTTTCTGGGGACAATCCCAGCTAGGTCTCTTTCTTAGTCACTACTGGCAAGATTCTTGCCAGAGTCTTCCTTAATAGGTCGATCCTTCACCAGGAAGATGATGATCTACCCGACAGCCGGTATGGCTTCAGAAAGGGCCGAGGAACAGTTGACAAGGGGTGTACTGCCCAACAACTTCAGGAGAAATTCCAGGAGAACAACAGAGGTCTTGTACACAACAGCACGCTGTGGTGATTGTGCAAAGGGCTGGTATATATGTGGGGCATTCATACCGCCGGACTGCTTCTACCCAGTCTCCCAATGGGGCCTGGAGGTTTTGGACATCAGGTGTTTGAGTCTTGTTGATTATTTCTATTCTTTCCAATAGTTTTCCTTGTAACCAGTAAGTTTATAACCAAAAAATGAGTAGCCGTCACTATGGCTGCCACCTGGTGAGCACAGAAGCCGGGTCCTCGCCATGGATTGATTCTCTGTGTGTGGGCCAGTCTTTTCTTTATGTACAACGTTCTTCGGTACTGTCCGCTGTTAGGGTTTGTGGGAAAACGATGTCAAAATTTGGGTCCCTGAAGAAGTTCATCAGTATCATACATCAGTTTTATGATGGCACGCTTGCTCTTGCATTTTCCCAGTCACCCGTGGAGTGAAGTAAGGCTGTGCACTTGTTCCCATGCTTTTTAGCAGGGTGTTTTCAGCAGTGTTGTCAGACACTTTCAGTGAAGAATAACATAACATCAAGGTCAGCTACCTCACTGATGGTAAATTATTCAATCTGAAAAGTCTACAAGCCAAGACTAAAATGGAGGGAATGTTGGTGCGTGGTTTTTTGTTTGCAGATTATTGTGCTTTCAATATAACCTCTGAAGTTGAGACGCTTGTGCTCATTTTGGCTTAACACCACCAAGAAAAGACAGGTGTTCCATCAGCCAGCACCACACCATCCATGTGTGGAACGGAACCATCAGTAACACCAAATGGAGAAGTTTTGAATACATGCTTAAGTTCACTTACCTTGGCAGTATACTTTCCAGGGAATGTCCACATCAATAATGAGGCTGACACACGCGTTGCCAGAACTAGCTCAGTGTTTAGGAGGCTCCAAAGGAAAGTGTAAAAGAGAAGAGGTATTAGACTATCAGACCAAAGACTGACCTCATTAATGTATGTCTGTGAAACCTGGACAGTATACTATCACCATGCCGAACTGAATTGCTTCATTCAAATTGTCCTAGGAAGATTCTGAAGATCACCTGGCAGCATAAGAACCAAGACACTGAAATCCTCTTAGGCTAAACTGCCAAGCATTCAAACTGCTGCAGAGAGTGCAGCCCCAATAGGCTGGCTACATCGCTCAAATGCCAAACATACACTTGCCTAAAAGACTGACTTACAGAGAGCTCACACAAGGGAAATGCTCACATGGAGGTCAGAAAAAGCAATATAAGGACTCTCTGAAGAGCTTTGGAATTGCTTATGTGACATGGGAGACGCTGGCAGAAGACCACCCAGCATGGTGGGTCCTCATCAAAGAAGGTGCTGTGCTCTGTGACCAAAGCGGAATTGCCGTAGCTCAAAGGAAGCCCTCGATGCGCAGCTTTAGAGAATCCACCCCAAATGTCCACATGGATTATTTGTGCCCGACGTGTATTGGTCTGATCAGCCCCAGTCAGGTACACTGTACCTTGATGCTATCATAGTGGGGTCATTTTGGTCCTCTTTGAGAAGGAAGGACAACAACCAACCATACTCAGTCTTTCCCAAATCAAGTTCATTATGTTTCTCTGTAACACCTGGTTCTTACTTCCCTTTCAGCTAGTTATATCACAATTCACTTGTGTTACAACATGTTAGTATTATCTCTCCATCCCCTTTTATATTCATTTTATTCCCAAATCTTGTCACTTCTGTCTCTGCTATATTTCTCTCAACTGTCCCCTTTTCTTTCTTCCCATTGCTGCCCATCCCCAAGTTCAGACTTTGATTAGCACCTGCCATGGTTGTTCTAGTGCCCTCCAAACAGGTCTTCCTGCTCCATCCTCTCTCCACTCTCACCCATCCTTCATGTGGCTTTTGTAGGAATCTTCTTTCGGTATAGATCTGGTTACCCTAGTCCATTTCTGCTTTCCTCTATGTACCTGCAGGCTGTGGTTAAACTCATTTCCCTTCTGCCTTGTTCTTAATGTTGTCTGGGTTGGAAATGGCCTTTCTCCCCCTTTCTTCATCTCCTGAATTACCAATCATCTTTAAAGTCCAATTAAATGTCACCTCTCTGACATTTTCTGTTTTATCCTCCACTCCTACCTCAAACCTCACATAGCACTTTGAAACTCTCCAGAGCACTAAACTTTAGGTTACTTTGATTTTAGTTATTTGTGTTTGTCATCTTCCTGTTAGACAAACTTCATATCAGTCAATCAAGCATTTGTCAAGCACCTGTTATATCCCAGGCCCCGAGGATAAAAGAACATAGGATAAAACAGTCCCTGCCTTCATGCAGCTTATAATCGAATGGGAAATCTGTGAGGTTAGGGACTACGTCTCAGTCCCTAGAGCAGTGGGCATTAACTCGTGGTGTTTAGTAAATGTTCATTTACATTTAAAGCTAGAAGAACGAAGGACAACCTTTAAGTATGGTGCCCTCCGGCGCCCTTGGACAGTGCCTTGGATAATGGCCGTGTAGGGCCCAGAAGCACCCAGGGAGCTGCCACCTGGCAGGCACAGAAGCCACGTCCTCGCCATGGATTGATTCTCTGCGTGTGGGCCAGTCATTTCTCTGTTGGCTTTTGTCAGCATTTCCTTCCTTTCCCCAGGGTTTTCAGAGAGAGGAGAGAGAGAAGTATCAAAGGCTGTTGGAGCGACTTAAAGAAGGATGCCATGGAAACTGTCTCACTCCTGTCACTGCAAACCATCACGGGTAACGACAGGCTGGCGGGTTGAGGGGGCTTGTGGTTTTGGTGCTTCTGTTTTGTCTTGTGAGAGGGTGAGTCAGGAAGGGCTGGGTGGGGGAGTGGTCAAGGAACAGCTGTCAGCTTCTGCCCAAGCAGCTGTGTTTGGGCCCGTGGCTGTTCAGAGGACAAATCTGGTACCCCTGTCCAGGTGCTCATAGACTTGAGGCTCCTGGTGCCTCCCCTCTCAATGTTTGGCTGCTCGGTTTTGCTCTATTGCCAGGATTCTTTACTCCCACCCAGGACCCAGGATCATTTTCTGATGTTCTTGTAGATTCTCTGAGTGCTGGATCTGGAGTCGGGAAGACCTGGGTTCTGGTTCTGCCTCTGATGGTCACAAAGCTGTGTGACCATGGGCTAATAACTTAGCCTTTCTGAGCCTAAAGTTTCCTTAGCTACAACATGTAGATAACAGTAGCATTAGTACCCATCTCAGAAGCTCATGCTAAGAATCAAATGGACCAATGTATGGAAAGTATTTTAGAAATGGGAGCTGGTGCTCACTTTATCATCACCAATAAAACAATCTCTGGTTTTAGATGTTGGTTACAATAGAACATGCCAAGGTAGTGAATAGTAGACATTGGATTTTTGAAAAATTTTTTAAATTTCTGGGAAACTGAAATTTGTCAGTGTCCAGTGAAATCTAGCCATTTCTCAAATTCCAGTTCTCCTTTCCTAATATCTTCTTTTGCTTGTTTTTCCTTCCCTTTGAGTCAGTTAGCAAGCATTTATTAAGTGCCTTCTATGTGCCAGGCATTGTACTAGGTGTCCTCAAACAGCATTCATTCTATTTGGGGGAATACAGGGAAGAACAAATTCATTGATGAGTATATACACAGAGCTGAGGGTTATCAGGAGAATCCTCATGGAAGAGATGATGTCTGAGCCGAGCTCTGAAGGAAGCTGGGGTTTCCAGGCAGGGCTGAGGAGGCAGGAGGAAGGGGAAGATAGGGAGGGGAGCAGGAATGGCCAAGGTCTGTCAGGCTGGAATGTGGAAAGCGGTTGTGAAGGGGGGCAGGGGGGGGGGTGAGGTGGAGGGGAGGGGCATTTGGAGCCAGCCGGTGAAGAGCTCACCACAGGTTGGCCCTGAAGTGTGCTGAGCAAAGATTGGACGCGGTTAACATTGGGCTTTGGGATATCACTTTGCAGGCTGAAGAGAGAGCAGGGAAACCAGGTATGGGACAGTTGCAATGATCCAGGAGAGAGATGGGAAGGACCTGGTTTACCTAGAGAGAAAAGGCAGAATAGACAGAAAGACAAGTGACTGACTGCGTAGGCTGAGGGCAAGCAAAGGTTGTCAGCTTGTGTGCATGCAAGGCTGACAGAGGCCTCAGGAGAAAGAGGAAGGGTGGGCAGGTTTTGGAGAAACAATAAAGACTTCTGATTTGGACACTGGATCAAAATGCCCCGTAGGCCAATAGTGATGAGCTGTCACTGGCTACGTACAGATCTTGGAGAAGTCTGTGTCAATGATTGAACCCACGGGAGCTGGTCAGGCCATTGAGAAGAGCCCCTGGACAGAGTCTGGGGCTTCCACCAACAGTTAGATGGCAGCAGATGGGGGATAGCCCCACAAAGGAGAGGCAAGAGATGATCTAGGACAAGAGAGTGGCCACTGGTACCAGAGAGGTCAGGAAGGATGCAGATTGAGGAAAGACTGTCAGATTTGGCAATGAAAGAGGTTTGGAGAGAACGGTTTCAATTAAGTGATGCATTTGGAAGTGAAATTACAGGGGTGTGCAGAGTGAATGATAAGAGGGAAGGAAGTGGTAGTCATTGGTTCTTGGAGCTTGAATGAGAAAGGGAGCAGAGACAGAAGCATGAGGGGATGGTAGAGGCGAGTGAAAATTGGCTAAGCAGTAAGGACTAGGCCACTGGCCAGTAGGGAGGGAGTGAAGATTAAAGATAAGAGGAGGGGGCAGCTAGATGGCGCAGTGGATAGAGCACCGGCCCTGGAGTCAGGAGTACCTGAGTTCAAATCCGGCCTCAGACACTTAACACTTACTAGCTGTGTGACCCTGGGCAAGTCACTTAACCTCAATTGCCTCACCAAAAACAAAACAAAAACACAAGGAGGGGATCAAGGGTCTCAGAAGGGCTGGCATTGGAGAGAATGGTGTGGGGAGTAAAATGGTTCAACCTACAATAAAAGAGACTGAGGCAGAGCTCTGAGTTCATGGCTCCCTCTAATGAAGAGGATCTCAGCTCTTCCTCACGGTTTGAGAGGCCGCCTTCTTCCAGGACCTTATCTTTCTAAGGTTTAATACCAGATGGTCTAAAGCAGGTGTACAGATTACAGAAATCCCATTGCTTGACATAGGATGTGTAAGCAAAAATGAGTTGGGCAGATCAGGGAGTATCTCCACTGACTAGATGGTCATGAGATGGCCACTTGCTTATGGTGGACAGAGAGAGTGGTCCAGGGGTACAAAAGTAAGTTGGAGGGGGCAGCCAGGGGGTGCAGTGGATAGAGCAGCGGCCCTGGATTCAGGAGGATCTGAGTTCAAATGCGACCTCAGACACTTGACACATACAAGCTGTGTGACCCTGGGCATGTCACTTAACCCTCAATGCCCTCCCCCCCCCCAAAAAAAAAAAAGTTGGAGGACTTTCCATGTAATTGAGTCACTTCTCCCACACTGGGCTTGGTCACCATGACAAGGAAAAACAAGAGTGGAGGGCCTCCAGTTAGCTTCCTATGCTTAAGCAAGTGAACTTACAACTGTAGTTCACACCTCAGAGGCCTAATATACGGAACTTCTCATTGCTACCCCTATAGAACTATATCACACTGATTAATACTGACTAGAACAGAATAGGAGGCCACAGAATTATTTCTCACAATGGGGGATGAGGTCAGTAGGTTGTGAGACATTGAGTAAGTGGAGAAGAGGGAGCTCATGATGAATGGCCTCTTTGCTCAATAAAGTACGGGACCAGGTTTGATGAGAAGGGATGAAAGGTTGAGAAAGAGAAGCTTTGGACCAGCTGTTGTGGGGAGTGGTATAAAGAGTCTGTTTAGGAGGAGTCAAAGGGCTGCCTTGCTGCAGTGAGGGCCCAGTAGAGATTATGAGGTGGACCCAGTCAGCCTGGCGAGCAGCACATGGATGCGGATGGACGGAGGGTTCTGTGGCTGAGCTTGGCGAGGCACGAAGATGATAGGACAAGTGGAGAGGGATGTGGGCGAAGAGGCCAGTGTATGAAAGGGTGGAGAGTAGCGCCTGAGCAGAGGAGACGTTGGTCTGGAGGGACGTCGGTGTTGGAGAGGAGGACTATAAGCCAGGCCCAGAGGAGAGGAAGAGGCCTGGGGCTGCTGCTGACGGCCACCAGGATCCGTCTTTGTCAAGACACTGCGGGATAGAATGGCCTCCAAAGGAGTAGAGGTTGAGCGCTGGCAGCCGGGAGGCACTGGAGGGAGCAATGGGGAGTCTGCTGACTCCTTCCTCCTGGGGAGGGAAAATGAGAGAAGGTGCAGGCAGGAAGACACTGTCATTGGGGAGGGGGGGGTGCGAGAAGATGAAAGGAGAACCAGAGGAGGGAAAGCTTGTTAATGATAGAAGGGAGAGATTCCAGGGACACAGGGGGCGTGATAGAGATAGGGTGGAGGTGGCTGGGGCCCAGAATGTTGGTGGGGAGGGCAGGGTCCTAGGGGCTCATAAAACTACTGGTGGAACTAGTCTAGATAGGAGGTGGCCCTCTTGACTCGAGTGAGGAGGAAGAGCTACAGTGGGTGTCAAGGGTTATTATTAAAGGAGAAATTCATTCCTGACCAGTCTGCTCATGGTTCCTGTGAGAGGCTGATAAGTATGGGAATGAGCTCAGCAGCAAACTAGGGACCAGCAGGCAACTGCACATGTAATTGAAGCCTGGCCATCCCCTCCATGTTTGCTTTCACTTTCCTTCAGGGTCGTTTCTATTTGAGTTCTGAGAATTGAGCACAAGAAGAAGAAGGTTTCCATCTAAGGTTCTGTCCCAGGAGTTTGCAGCTTCCCTCCATGGAGGGAGTGAGGGAGAGGGAAGCTGCCCTTCTCTCGACCTTTTCTCAGCCAGCAAGAGAAATAGAAAGTCCAGAAGCCTCATAACCTTGCTTAAGAAGCGGAGGGGTAGGGCGGCTAGGTGGCGCAGTGGATAAAGCACGGGCCCTGGATTCAGGAGTACCTGAGTTCAAATCCGGCCTCAGACACTTGACACTTACTAGCTGTGTGACCCTGGGCAAGTCACTTAACCCCCATGGCCCCACAAAAAAAAAAAAAGTGGAGGGGTGAAAGCTGGGGCCCAAAGGGTTATTAGTTTGTGCAGAAAAAAGGTGGGGGGCGGGGAGGCCAGGTGTGTTTGAAGTAATGGACCTCGGGTTCCTTAACGCTATTGCAGGTCTTAGGTGTAGCCTGAGGATTGTCACTGGATTTGACTCAACAGTGCCTGCACATGTGAAATGGCATGTGCCAAAGTGGCCAATTTCATTTTGAAGTTTTGGTAAAACAAACTTCATATAGGAATTATACTTGGGATTTATGTCATCTGCAGAATTGTTTTCTTAAGCTCCATTTTGATTCTTGGAGAACATCCAGTTAGTCTAGCCAGAAAGTTGGAGAGTTACATAGATGTTTTGATAATTTTTCACAACCTGGTCTAGATGCTGTTGGGAAAAGAAGAATAAGCTTAATGGATTATGGAGTTTGTTAGGTTAGAAAGGCAATTTAACAAGAATGCCTTTAGTACCTAGCACACTTAGCTCAGATTCCTCAACTACACCTTTCTGTAGTAAAAGACTTAAGATATTTGCAAGTATGCTATAGTTACTTTTTAGTAGTGTAGCTCTGAAATGATCTTTTAACCTGCTGACCAATTAAAATTTTAGGTTCTTACTCTTTAAAGGCCTTTTAAAATAATATTTATTTTTCAGTATTTTGTCTCCATGACATTTTTATGTTGCCACTATTGTCCAGGTTTTATGATTAGAGTAAGATCAAGAGATTGACTTGCCCACAGTCATTTAGTGGTCAAAACTAGATCCTGAAATTGGTCCTCTTTTAGTCCGGGCTGATGTGGCTCCCTGTGCTCCCTAATATATCCCTGGGGTATTTTGTAATTCCTGTTTAGAGAAACTTGCTGAGCAGGGAATGAATGAGTGTCGTGGTCCTCTCTTTTGTTTCTGATCTTCTGAAATTTTGCTGTTCCTAAAGTTCTCATAGATGTCACGTGGAAGGATTAAGGAATGGTGGCTGGGGGGAAGACCAACATCTCGGGATGAGAGCGGGTCAGCTTGTTCCAAAGCAATGTGAGTTCCCCTTTGTAGCCTGGCTTTACAGTCTTCTACTTAGTCCATATTTCATAGTCTTAATTTGAAGAATTATGTATCATTAAGGGCAAAGGACAACATCTTGAAACGTTAAGGTGATTAGAAAGAGGTGATTGAGTGGGGAAAGGTTCCTCTTTGTTATCATCCCCCAAATATATGGTAGCTTTTTGAGATCTTTAAATTTTCCTCCTTTCACCAAATGGCAGTTCTGAACACAAGGGATCCATTCACAGTGAAGACCATGGGTCAAAAATGAAGACCTTTATTCATTAGACACCTTGTTTTGTGAGACATGACTGACAGAATTTGAAATTTTGGTCTCAGCCTTTCCTGGGAATCAGCAGCTTAATACTTAGAAGCCCTCTCAGCCAGAGAGAGAGAGAAGGAACGAGCGCATATGAGCATGTGTATTTCAGTTTTGATCAAGTGTAATCTTTGCCTCATCTACATTTCTTACAGACAAAGTTACTGAATCATGGGGACCGGTTCGTGTTGTGAGAAGTGACAAAAGGTAATTAGCTGATGATTTCTGGGTACTTTCAAGAAATGTTTTTGTAATGGTTCTGTTTAAGAATGTGACATTCTCTAGAAATCTCAAGACTTCCTTGGGTGGAAGAGTAAAAGATCTCTTTGGGCATCTCTCTTGAGGCATCATGACATCTCTGCAGAAAGTCCAAGCTCATCATTCGATGTCACAGTTTGACAGGAACCAGTGAATGTCATTTCCTTGCACTTAGTCTGCTCTCAGTCATCTCCACTGTCATGTTGTGAGAGCAGAATCAGAACAAAAGGGGAAAACTATAAGAGAAACGAAACAAAACCAAGAACAAAAGTGAAAATAGTCTGCTTTGATTTGCATTCAGACTCTGCAGTTCTTTTTCTAGATGTGGAGAGTGTTCTTCATCGTGAGTCTTTTGACATTGTCTTGATCACTGTATTGCTGAGAAGAGCTAAATCTTTCACAAGTGATCATCACACAGTGTTGTTGTTATTGTGTACAGTGTTTTCTTGGTTCTGCTCATTTCATTCAGCATCAGTTCATGTAAGTCCAGGTTTTTCTGAAATCTGTCTGCTCATCATTTCTTACAGCACAATAGTGTTCCATTACATTCACATACCACAACTTGTTTAGCTCTTCCCCAGTTGATGGGCATCCCTTCAATTTCCAATTCTTTGCCACCACAAAAGATCAGCTATAAACATTTTTGTACCTTTTCCCTTTTTTATGATCTCTTTGGGATATAGCTCTAGTAGTGGTATTATTGTTGGGTCAAAGGGTATGCACAGCTTTATAGCCTTTTGGGCATGGTTCCAAATTGCTCTCCAGAATGTTTGGATCAGTTCACAGCTCCACCAACAATGCATTAGTGTTCCAATTTTCCCACATCTTCTCCAACATTTAGCATATTCCTTTTTTGTCATATTGGCCAATTTGGATAGGTGTGAGCTCACCAAGCTCTTTGTCTTCCATTTCTTACATAGATACTCCAGAAGATGTGTGAACTACTCAGGGTGGCCATTGCTTCCTCCAGTGCAGACCACTTTCCATCCAGGCATTCCTGTGCAAGACCCTTTTGTCAACCTTCCATAGGAAAGTTCTGAAGGCTGCCTCTTTGGGTCTTCATTTTTGGGAGACCTTAGGCTCTTTGTCCCACATTTTCCCTATGGGACTGGCCAGTCTCCTTTGTCAGTCCTCTATCTTTCTGAAATGCCATTTTTTTTTTGGTGGGGCAGTGATTTGCCCAGGGTCACACAGCTAGCGTTATGTGTCTGAGACCAGATTTGAACTCAGATCCTCCTGAATCCAGGGCTGGTGTTTTATCCACTGTGCCACCTAGTTGCCCCATGAAATGCCACTTTCAATGTGTTAGTGATTGTGACATGTTGCAGCCTCTTCATATGTATGCTTTGTCCCTCCACTATTCTTTTGGTCACCTGCAATTTTGAGTCTTCTGAGATTTTGGTGTTCCATGTTGGCAGTCATATAATATCACTGGGAAAATACTGTTCTTTATATATCATGAATTTTATACTAGGGGCAGCTTGGGATCCTTGCAAGTGCTATGTCATTTCCCAAGCAAATCCACCCTTGCTCTCTTCTTTCCTCTGGTGCAGGCTAATTCTCTAACTCTGGTGTGTGTCCACAGTCTTGGTACTGTTAGGCTAGCTCATTGGACTTTCCGTCCATTTGCGTGTCATACCCTGGACAATAGGCATCCATCATCCCCTTGTCTTTTTTCTTCTGTCGGTTGTGACTGATCTCTAGAATGAGTGTGAGTCTCTTTGAGGATGCCCTGTTGTCAGGGTGCTGGGATTCAAGAATTTAGGGAGGATCCTACTTTGGATGCTCAGGGAGGCCTTCTAATAGTTAGAGCTGCCTTGTGCTAGACTTCTGGCGTTTTGCTAGCAAAATGTTTTACTCTTTTATGTCTTCCTTGATGTTAATATTCAGAATTTTAAATGTGCTGGAAAAGGAAGGCAGGACTTAGGGATTTTTGCTTGTTTCTCTTTTTTGGTGGGAAAGTCCTGCTCTTTGTGGCAAGGACCCCAAGGCAAGCTCTGGCAGGTTCTGCTTCTCATCTCAAGGGCTTCTCTCTGCAACCCCAAATCAACATATCTGCCTGTCATATGAGAACCAGTCTGGCCTATGAGAGGCTGCAGGGTCACAGCCAAAATGTCAGAGTTTTACTTTCTCTATTGCCAGAAGGGGAAACCCATCCCTGTATCATAGATCCTTAGAATCAGAGAGTTAACAAGATTATACAAATTTAAGCTATTCCGAACACCTGGGATCATATGTTGAGAGTTGGGAGGAACCCTAGAGCTCAGCAAGCCCAATTCCCTCGTTTTCGTGGAAAGGGAACCGGCTCAGAGGAGTTCTGCTGCGTGCCAAGGGTCCCGTGTGCAGCTGGTGGCATTGCGAAGCCTTCGGACTCCAGATACTGTGTTCTTTCTGCTGTACCAAACTTCCTTTCCCATTTAAAACCAAATAGTTTCCTTTTCATAAATGGTAGTTCATTTGCCTGTCTCCTCACCTCACTCCTTGTGACCTGAATTTACTTGTGACAAAGAACAAAACCAGCTGACAAAATGACTCACTCTAGTGGGGTCTGTGATACCTGCCCATAGGGTCTGTTGGCTTAATTCCCAGAGGAGGAAGATGCTCCATCACTTGTTTTCATCATAAAAGTATTTTATTATTTTCCAGTTACATGTAAAGATAGTTTTCACCATTTGTTTCCATAAGATTTTTAGTTCCAAATTTTTCTCCCTCCCCCCTCCCCAAGATAGCAAGCAATCAGATATAGGTTATATATGTACAGTCTCATTAAACGTATTTCTGCATTACTCATATTGTATCGCTTGTTTTCCAGAACAGAGCTGGGTTGTTTCCATTCATCTCTGTTCAGCTGCTTTCTTGGAAGTTTTCATTTACATAATGGTAACCATTGTGTGTATAATTTTCCTTGTTCTGCTTGAACAGAGGAGAGAGTGCCAGTCTCGGAGTCAGGAAGATCTTGAGTTCAAATCTAGTCTCAGATACTTATTAGCTGTGTGACCCATGACAAATCCCTTAATCCTGTTTGCCTTAGTTTCCTTAACTGTAAAATGGGGTATATGCCCAGGAGTTAGATTGTTCAGGTAAAGGGTTTGGACATTTTAGTCTCTGTAAAAAAATTATTTTCCGGGCAGCTAGGTGGCTCAGTAGATAGAGCACCAGCCCTGGATTCAGGAGTACCTGAGTTCAAATCTGGCCTCAGACACTTGACACTTACTAGCTATGTGACTCTGAGCAAGTCACTTAACCCCCACTGCCCTGCAAAAAAAAAAAAAAAATTCCCCCAAATTCTTATCCAACACAGTAGGGTTGATTAACAGTTTCCCCAGCAGTGTATTAATGTGTCTATCTTACCACAATCCTTCCAGCATTGACTTATTCCTATCTAATATTTGGGGGGGGGGAGCAGGGCAATGAGGGTCAAGTGACTCGCCCAAGGTCACACAGATAGTAAGTGTCAAGTATCTGAGGCCGGATCCGAACTTAGGTCCTCCTGAATCCAGGGCCTGTGCTCTATCCACCGTGCCACCTAGCTGCCCCCGAAATACTACTTTTTTTTTTTTTTTTGGTTAGGCAATTGGGGTTAAGTGACTTGCCCAGAGTCTCACAGCTAGTAGGTATCAAGTGTCTGAAGCTGCATTTGAACTCAAGTCCTCCTGACTCCAGGACCGGTGCTCTATCTACTGCGCCACCTAGCTGCCCCCCGTCTAATAATTTTTGCTGATTTCCTGGTTTGGAGGTGAAACCTCAAAAGTTCATTTAGTTTTCATTTATTAGTGATTTGGAGCATTGTTCATGTTGTTATCGATAATGTTTTTATAATCTTCTCTATTTCTTGTTTAACGGTTAGGAATTCTGTCCCCCAACCTTCCTCTTTGACGTCATTTAAGTTTTCTAAAAAGGTTAAGAATTGTACAAGGTTGTATTTATCAACAAAGTTGATTCTTTCTGTTTCTCCCTTTTCAGATATTCTAAGGCAAGAATTCCAGAACCTGAAAAGACAGATGGACATAGACTAGAAGATGAAAATGTAAGTATGGGACTCTATTTTAACATATTTTTGTTCTTTCACTTGAATAATGGTTAATTTTTGGTTCCCACCAAAAAAAAATAAATCAGAGAATTGATAGGTGGCTTTGTAATAATTCATAGTAGGTTCCCTGAATCCAAGGTTTAACTTTTAATTTCATCCATAATTCCATTGTTCTCATTGTGTTCCTTTGATCATGGAGGAGAGAAAACCCTTTCCATCTTGTTTTGGCATCCTTCTCTTGCTGATTTGGTTGCCTGGAATTCAGTGATGAAGGAGGAATGAGTGAGCATCTCCTCTGCCCGACCCCCCAGAGTTATTGGCATTACTACCTAGGTCTCTTTCACTTCTGGGGAAGGAGATGAGTTGTGCTTATTTATCCACCGGGAAGAGGTGGGGTATACTCCTCAGAGAAGGCCACTGTGTACTTTGCTTTGGGAGCTGAGGTTTCTGACCTGCTTCAGGATGTTAGTGTTCAGAGGTTTCTTAGAACGGTCCATTTGGTTTGTAAGCAGTGTCCTAAATAATTAGGAAGAGTGAATTCTCTGTGTCCAGATGAGCTAAAGGAGATTCAGCAAATGCTAATGATTTCAGCAAAATACTTTGCAAAGGTAAGGAGGAACTAAGATGACTTTTAAGTACCAGGATATGGGGAGAAAAGGTTCCTTAGCCTCCCTTTTAGAATGTGTGTTCCTTGAGGAGAGGTATGGTCTAACCCTTCTGTTTCTAACACTAGTGCTTGGCACAGACTAAGTGCTTGTTCTTTTGTTTGTAAAAAAAAAAACCCAAACCCAATTTTTGGTTACCATAGGGTGAGGGTATCTTGACTCTAATCAGCCAAAGAGGTAGTTCTTCTGATCACTGTTACTTTGGGCATATCAACCCCAGACCTGGCTAGGAGGAGTTTGGATCCCTAATGCTACCCAGAATAGGCCCCTCCCCACAATTCCAAGCCCATTTGCTATTAGCCATTAATGACCAGGCAAGTAAAATTCCACAGTGCAGATAAGACAGATATATGTGAGCACAGCTCAGTACCCTCTGGTAGCTGGCAGCCATTGTTTAATAGCAGGGTAGGAGCAACTCATCGTCACTCCTTGCAGCTGAGGTGACTTGTGGGTGACTGGTGGCTGGGTAGGAGATGGCAGCTGAACGCCCGGAGGCCTGATGGAAGGTGACCTGCTGACTGCTCATTTACCTCGCTCCCACAGGGGCTGTTCCCTGAGGGGGAAAGAAGCATTGGGTTTATCTTTGTGAATTCCTTACGTAAAATAATGGATCTAGTATGTGACCTGTCAAGCTGATATAGTCCTTCCACAGAAGTGAGCACTGGTGCAGTGGGCAGGGATGTGTGGGCCTCATGTCCCCTTCCTCTGACCCATACAGTGATAGGCAAGCACATGAATGGAGGGAGGTCAAAGCTACAGGATGGGCTGGTTTGGCTTCCTCTCCTGCTTCCTGTTTGAGAGAAATCCCATGTGTTTTATGTGATCAAGAGAGCTGCAAGTCTAGCATTGAAAATAGTAAAAGTATCAGGCAATTTTCTTTGAACAGAAAAGGGTGCAGCAGCCGGAGCCTGATCTCTCAGAGGAAGTGTCGGCCAGACTTAGCTTGGACAATGGAAATACCACTGCTGATATTGCCACCGAGGTTGCTGCTGATGTTGCCACCGAGGTTGCTACCGACGTTGCCACCGATGTCATCACCGATGTCGTCACCGACGTCACCACAGATGTTGCCACTGATGTCACCGACGTCACCACAGATGTTGCCACTGTCATCGCCACCGACGTTGCCACCGACATCGCTGACGTCACCGACGTTGTTACCAACATCACCGATGTTGTCACCGACATCCCCTACGTCACCGATGTTGTCACCCACATTACCGACACTATCGACGACGTCACCGACACAGTCACTGACACCGTCACCCACGTCACCGACACTGTCATTGATGTCACCGACACTGTCACCCACGTCACCGACACTGTCATTGATGTCACCGACACTGTCATTGACGTCACTGACATTGTCACCCACGTCGCCGACACTGTCACCCATGTCGCCGACACTGTCATTGACGTCACCGACACTGTCACCCATGTCACCGACACTGTCACCCACGTCACCGACACTGTCATTGACGTCACCGACACTGTCACCCATGTCACTGATATTGTCACTGATGTCACCGACGTCATCGACATCACTGATGTTGCCACAGATGTTTCTACTGATGTTTCTACCGATGTTGCCACTGATGCTACCGACATTGCTACAGATGTTTCTACTGACGTTGCTACAGATGTTTCTACTGATGTTGCTACAGATGTTTCTACCGATGTTTCTACCGATGTTTCTCCCGATATTACTACCGATGTTGCTACCGATATTGCTACCGATGCTACTACCGATATTGCTACTGCTATCACTACTGACCTCACTACTGATATTACTACCGATATCACTACTGCTATCACTACTGATATTGCCATCAATTTTGCCACCGATTTTTCCACCAGTTTTGCCACTGATTTTTCCACCAATTTTGCCACTGATTTTTCCACCAGTTTCCCCACCAGTTTCCCCACCAGTTTCTCCACCAGTTTCCCTACCAGTTTCCCTACCAGTTTCCCCACCAGTTTTCCCACCAGTTTCCCCACCAGTTTCCCTACCAGTTTTCCCACTGATTTTTCCAATTTTCCCACCAATTTTGCCACCGATTTTGCTACTGATTTTGCCACCGATTTTACCACCGATTTTGCTACTGATTTTGTTACTGATATGGCTACCAATATTGCTACCGATGTTTCTACCAATATTGCTACCGATATTTCTACCAATATTGCTACCAATATTTCTACTGATATTGCTACCAATGTTGCTACCAATACTGCTACTGACACTGCTGAGACTGCGACTGAGACTGCGACTGATACCGCTACCCCTGCTTTGTTCAAACAGAGACACTCTGGGCCCGAGATGAAAGAACAGCCCAGCTCAGGCAAAGAGAAAGAAAAGACCCCTGAAGAGCCCCCTGAACTCACTGAGGTACTGTGCGTGGCTGGCTCGTCTGGTCCTCTGCCATTGGGACATTGGGACGTTTAAAGTCACATTAGTTTGTCAGGCTTTTGGGGCAAGTTTGCTTTGAACGTCTTTTGGTTGGTAAAGTAGACAAACTATATGTATGAGGAATCAGAGTGAGACACTGGGCAGTCACTTGGACCATGGGAGGGATCATGAGGATGACTTTGGTGACCAGAGCTAATGATAGCAAGGCTGTCACTGCCTTCTGTGTAGCAACAGCTGTAACCTGTGGGGAGGAAAAATGGGCCCTAGTTTTTAGAAGTTAACTCATGATGCTTAAAATCTCTTTGATGTTAGGATTGAGTGCTTTGTGGTTTTTTAGATGAGTGTAGCTTATAAACACATCTTGTGTATGAAAATTATAAAAATAGATTGAAGTTAAAACAATGAACCTAATTAAACATCTCTTCTTAGACTCATCTAAAACAGGAAACCCAGGCTTAAGAAAGTTCCCAAGACAGATTCTTTATGCCTTCTGTCCTTAGAAGTGCTGGTAGGGACACTCCCACTTAGATTTCCTCACCATCACTTCAGATTCAAAACAGCCATAACTCTATATGCCATGTGGTGGCATCATTGGTAACCGTTCGTCAGCCTCCCCATTTTTCATCCATCACTGATTGCTTTTGGTTTTTTCTTTGAAGCAGCTCTCAGCTTCATTCTTCTCTGTTTCTATAGCCCCTAGAAGACCCAGATCTCTTCACTTGAGGCCTCTCAGCTGGGTTTGTGCCTCCAATTTCTGCCTCAGTCCCTCCTCTAAACAATACTGTCAGTGATTTTTTTTCCCCTAAAGCATCATTTTCTTCCTATTTATCCCTGAGAACATGCCCTTTCAGCCTTACCTTCAGGGCTCTCCAGTACACAGCCCACCTTCCCACTCTGGTTTGACTTTCCACCGAAGGGCTGCCCTGATGCCTTTGCTTGTGACGGCCCCTGCTGGGAATCTTGCTCTCCTTCTTTTCCAAATCTTGCCCATCCTTGAAGGACTAACTCCACAGAGGGTTCCTCTGTTACCCCAACTTATCCTGACCTGTCCTTCATCCGAACTTATCCAGCACTTGGGGTCCTAGAATTGTAAAGCTAGAAGAAGCCATGCAGGCCATCTGGTCCCTTAGTGACAGATGAGGCCCAGACAGGGAAACAGTCCAGGTCACACAGATCAGAGAGATGGGGGGAGAAAAAAGACTAAAAGGCAGACTTACCTATCTCATCGGATAGGCCACTACCCCTCACCCCCGTTTCCTCCCACCCTCCTGACCTCTGGCTTGCTGGGAGAGTCTATCACTGAGGGGCTTCTACAGGGTTTTCTAAGGTAGCTTTGTGCTAAGGTGCCCAACTTACACTTGGGTATATGTGTCCAGTACTAGAAGATGTAAAAAGGAAAAAAATAGACTGGGAGAAGGATCAACTTTTAAGTTGTTGGATATTGTGTGTGCAGTAATGGTACTTAGCTCCTTGTTACCTGTGCAGTAGGAGGAAGCAGCAGCAGAGAAAATCAAAGTCTTTTCTCTTGGACTTACTGATATTTTTCTGTCAACTGGGAATTCGCCTCATATCACAACATTGAGACAGGCCCAGATCAGGAAAACTGCCTAGGTTTTCAGGTCTCTCCTTCATCCTCCTCACATTCTGCTCACTTTTTCCGTGCCTAGAGTGGGCAGCACAGTACCACCGTAACCAGTTGCAATCCATCATTTTCCCATTAGGGTAAGAGGCAGGGAGATCAGTAAGGGTCTTGGTTGGAAAGGCTTTTCCTGGTACCTGAACTGCCTTATAGGCAGAAACCCCCAAATCTTTGTCACAGTTCCTGAAGGGCTTCATGCGGAGAACATTGGCTTGTCAGTAAATTAGTTGAGTTGCCTGGGGTCTAGTTGAACATAGATAATATGTGTGTACTCACTGACTTACTGTAGCCAGAAGCCAAGTATTAAATAGTGGTAATATTGCAGAATAGCCTGGGTAAAAAAACTTTAGATCTTATACTTTTTTCCACTTAGGTCAATAGTCAGTGTATGTATTTGATGAAAATTGTGTTCCTGAAGATTAATTACAATGAGTTTTCCTAATTTAATAATTGATAATAATTGATAATTGAGTACTGTATGGTTCTACAATTAACATTGTCAACTATGGACTTTGTATTTCAGGATATGGAAAAAGAGATTACTAGAGCCCTGGGCTGTGGCCCCCAAGATGAGATCCTAAGCAGTGCTTTCAAATTAAGAATCACCCGTGGGGATATACAGACCTTGAGGAATTCTCACTGGCTCAACGATGAGGTCAGGTTCCTCCCTGTCCCCCATCCGTCGGCCCTGTGCCCCCCCTTCCCCCTCACCCCCGACTATCACAATGCTTTGGTGGTTTTGAAATACAGCTTTTAAAATTTTATTCAGAAAAAAAAGCCTGGCCTAAACCAGAGAATCCTCTCATTGTATCTGAATGAATATAAGCCTATATCCCACCCCACTCATGCACCCCTACCTGGCTTGGAGGAGCCACTTTGGGACAGAAAATTCAGGAACAGTGCCTGGCATTGGCACAGTGCTGGGGATTTGACCCATTCATTAGGCTGCCTGTTCAGTTGTCCCCCTGCTCTCCCTCTTGGCATCCCTCTGCATGCTCCCCAGGCTCTGAGTCATCTTTCTTCACCCTTTCACAACGCACTCATCCCCTGCTTTTCCTTCTCAGCTCCCACTCTCTTTTCCATATGGCCTAAGCTGCTAGACTCACTGAGGTTTCCAGAGGTTATGGATAGAGAAAGGGGCCTCAGGGCCCATCCAGTCTGCGCTCTCCTTTTGTAGATGAGGGCATAGTGAATGGACTTGCTTCTTCAGGGCCTCATGCTGCCCCTTCTCAGGCTCCTTTGCTGGGTCGCTGCCCTACATCTCTTGACATGAGTGGGTAGGTTCCCACTTAGGACCCCCAGGCTCTGTCCTGGTATTGCTTCTCTTTGGGAATCAGTTTCCAGTTGTGTAGCCTATGTCTACATCTCTATTTTTTATTTATTTAGAATTTTTCCCCACCTTACATGTAAAAACAAATTGTAACATTGATTTTTAAAACTTTGTGTTCCAAATTCTCTTCCTTCCTCCCTATCCCCTCCTTAAGAACTCAAGCAGTTCAATCTAAGTTATACATGTGCAGTCATGCAAAACATATCAGACAAAAAAACTTTAGAAAAAAAACTAACAACAACAAAATATGTTTCCATCTGTATTCAGATATCATCAGTTCTTTCTGTGTAGATGGATTGACTTTTTCATTCTAAGTCCTTCAGAGTTGTCTTGGATCATTGCATTCCTGAAAATAACTAAGTCATTCACAGCAGATCATCTTACAGTATTGCTGTTATTTTGTACACAGTACATTTCACTTTGCATCAGGTCGTGTAAGTCTTTCTGGGTTTTTCTGATAGCATCCCGCTCATCTTTTTTTTTTTAAATTAAATAGTAAACTACATTTATATAGTACTTTAAATTTATTTATTTATTTATTTTTTCTGTTACGTGTAAAGATCTCAACTTTTGTTTATACAAGCTTTCCAATTTCAGATTTTTCTCCCTCCCCTCCCTCCCCTAGACAGCAGGTAATCTGATATAGGTTATATATATATATATATACACATAATAACATTAATCCTATTTCTGCATTAGTCATGTTATAAGAGAAAAATCAGAGCAATGATGAAAAACCTCAAAATAGAAAAAAACAACAGCACCAAAAACAAAAGAAATAATATGGTTCAATCAGCATCTATACTCCACAGTTCTTTTTTTTTTCTTGGATTTGGAGATCCTCTTCTATCATGAGTTCCCTGGAACTCTTCTGTACCATTGCATTGGTGAGAAGAATATAGTCCATCACAGTAGATTAACACTCAATGTTGATGATACTGTGTACAATGTTCTTCTGGTTCTGCTCATCTCACTCATCATCAGCCCACGCAAGACCCTCCAGGTTTCTCTGAACTCCTCCTGCTCATCGTTTCCTACAGCACAATAGTATTCCATTGTATTCATATACCACAACTTGTCCAGCCATTCCCCAATTGATGGGCATCCCCTCAACTTCCAATTCCTTGCCACCACATAAAGAGCAGCTTATATAGTACTTTAAAGGGAGATTTCCTTACAAAACACCCATGAGGTTGCTTATTGCAACAACAATAATAGCTAACATTTTATAGTACCTTATACCTGACAAAAGAATTTTCTTCACAATAGCTTAGCAAAGTTAAGTACCACCACCACCATCACCATCACCATCCTCATCTTACATTGCTTTTGCCTCTGCTTCTAATTTTTTCCCAGTTACTATTGCTAACTGTGTTTCCTTCTATCCTATTTACTCCCCATGATATTTACTCTTGTCTATCTTCTTTTACCCTTTCCTTCCTCAAAAGTGTTTTGCTTCTGACTGCCCCTACCGCCATCTGCCCTCCCTCCCTTCACTCCTCCCCTCTTATCCCCTTCATGTCCCACTTTCCCGAAGGGCAAGAGAGATTACTATACTGAATTGAGTGTGTATGTTATTCCCTCTTTGAGCCAATTGTGATGAGTGTAAGGCTCATTCACTCCCCCGCTTCTCCCCCGTGTTCCCCTCCCACTCCATAAACTTTTTCTTCTTTAATGTGAGATACTTTACCTCATTCCACCTCTCCCTTTCCCTTTCTTCCAGTGCAATCCTCTCATCCCTTAATTTTACTTTAAAGATGTCATCACAGGGGCAACTAAGTGGTGCAGTGGATAGAACACTGGCCCTGGATTCAGAAGGTCCTGAGTTCAAGTCTGGCCTCAGACACTTGACACTTACTACCTGTGTGACTCTAGGCAAGTCACTTAACCCCAATTGCCTCACCAAAAAAAAAAAAAAAAAGAGGTCATCATGGTATGCCTACATCTCTAGCTGTAATCTCACTCCTGAGTCCCATACCTATAGAAATGAATGATCAAGCAAGAATTTACTAAACACTGGCTGTGAGCTAAACTCTGGGCATACAGTCCCTGCTCTCAGGGAGCTCCCTTTTATTGTTTGTTTCTTTTTTGTGGGGCAATGAGGGTTAAGTGACTTTCCCAGGGTCACACAGCTAGTAAGTGTCAAGTGTCTGAGGCTGGATTTGAACTCAGGTCCTCCTGAATCCAAGGCTGGTGCTTTATCCACTGCGCCACCTAGCTGCCCCGGGAGCTCCCTTTTAATGAGGGAGACAACCATGAAGAGGTTTCAGGCTAGAAGTCATGGAAATATTCCCTGCACCTTTGTGGGCAGCAGCAAAGCAGATCATAATGTATCTTCTTTGAAGCCATCTGCATCAATGAAATGATACCTGTTTCTGGTGTTGAACCATTTATAGGTGCCAGGGACTTTGGCATCATCTGTTAGTTATCTCTCCCTGTGGGTCTCAAAGGCATGTCCAAATAAATAGGTCTAAAACAATTCATTACATTTCTTCAGACCCTGCCCCTTTTCCAGACTTGCCTACATCTGTTGAAAGCACCGGCTTTCCTTCTCTTACACAGATTCACAAATGTCAGTGTCATCTGGGGCTCTTGTCCCTTTCTCCTCCACAGCTTCTTAAACCCCTTCCCCTTTCCCCACTCATACAACCACCCTAGTCCTGGCCTGGCCACCTCTTGTCTAAATTGCCATGGCCTCCTGGTTAGTCTTCTGGCCTTCAGCCTGACCCTGTCGAGGCGATCTACCACAGAGCTGCCAAAGGAGTGTGACTGACCAGGGATCCTGATTGTCTCCCTTAGCCTGGCCTCTAACTCCCTCCATGGTCTGTCTTCAGCCTGCCTTCCCAGAGGCATTTCCTGCTCCTCACTGACCTCTAGCTCTTGCTTAAAGCAGCATCACACGTTCTCCTCACCTGCTCTCTTTCCTTTTTGGTGCCCGTAGGTGCTGCATCCCCTCTTGATCTTCCTGCCACTCCAGACCATGCCATAGCTAGGTTAATGCCACCTCTGATCTGTTTGGTTCTGTTCTCTCTACCCCTTGGTTCACGTGAGCATCTTTGCCTCAGACTTCTGCACCTGTTGCCTTTCTGATCCATCTGTCCCGCACCAGGACTTGGCCTTGGGGCTTTGCTTTCTGTGCGCCCAATTCCTAGCACAAAGAAGCTCAGTAGCTGTTTTAGTGAATTGAACTGACCTTGCTCAACACACTCTTTGGTGACTATCACATTCTAGAAAATCTAAAGGGATTCAAAGAGTGCAGAGAAACAAGTTGTGATTTTTTCTCCTCCTTTTGTCCTTTTCCCAACACTTTTTCTATCACATTTTCCCCCTCTTCTTTCCCCTTTTGTCTTCCCCATTTGGATCCATGCCCTCTTTGTATTTCCTGCCTTCTGTGCTATCACTTAGCCATGAATTGTTATTGACTCCCATTTCTGGTTCTCTTGCCTTTTGGATCCCCATTCGTACACACTTTCCTCCCTGAGTGGGCTTGAGTCAAAGCTGAAGGCACCTGAGGGGCCCTTGTGATGGGCAGGGTTTGGCCCTGAGCTTTCATGTGGTGGTGGGAAAGAACATTTTCTCCAGTTTAAGCTTCTGCTGATCTCCTTTTTTGGCATTTTATAGATCATCAATTTTTACATGAACCTTCTGGTGGAGAGAAATAAAAAGCAAGGCTTGCCAGTGCTTCATGCCTTTAGCACGTTCTTCTACCCCAAACTGAGTGCTGGTGGCTATCAGGCCGTGAAGAGATGGACCAAAGGGGTGAACCTCTTTGAGCAAGAGCTTATTCTGGTGCCCATTCACCGCAGGGTACACTGGAGCTTGGTGGTGAGCTGGGTTTATTTTTTAAACTCCTTTGAAAGTATTCCCTTTGCTATATCGGGCTTAATGTATTGTGTATGATAGGAACCCTTCTGGGACAGTCGAGGAAGAACTGTGCGCTGGCTACTTAGTGACCTGCGGGAGAGACACTTTCTCTGGAAAGTGAACAGTGATAAGCACCACTGGCACAGACACATGTTCTCTCTTTCAGTTTCATAATTCATTTCATTCTGCTCTGTTAAAGGCCGAAGCTTTGGCTAAGTAGAACATTTAATCCTTGCCTGTGAGAAACTTAAAATCGAAGGGGGACAGGATGGGGGGAGGGCTTAATGTACTTGGGAGGTTCCTAGTTTTCTTTATTCCTTCAGAACTGAGTGAAGTTTTCTACTTCTGGTACAAGTAGAAGCTGATGGTTTCTGGCTTTTGATGTGTGTTTTTTCCATTCCAGGTGATAGATGTGAGGAAAAAGACTATTAAGTACCTGGATTCCATGGGACAGAAGGGCCACCGAATCTGTAACCTGATGCTGTGAGTACAAGCAGGCTGCCTGCCTCCTAGGCCAGAGGGGCAAGCATGCCCACCAAAGAACAGCTCGCTCTTTGCCAATCCAGGCCTCTTCAGCCTTATGGATGAAAAAAATCACCAAATGTTTGTTTTCGATTTAAATCTTAGAAACATCGCAAGAACTGGTTTGTCTTATATGGTAGGCGACCCTAACCCATCATCAGAACTCACCAGACCTGAATTAAATGTCTTTGGAATTAGAAAATACCAAGTTTTGACTAGGGAGGAGCTCCTCTCTGAAAAGAATCTGGGAACTCCTGTTAGAGGTTTGGATAGAACATGGTCAGGCCGTTGTCTTCCTTAACTTCATGAGAAGTGGCTTCACATCCCTGAGGCTTCATCTAGGTCCAAGTCCTGCTCAGATCAGCTTTTTTCCTCAAACTACATGTGTCTTGTTTGAGGCAGTGTTGTTCCCAGGCAATTACTGCGTGGTTGAAAATAGGGAGTAGGTAGGCAAGTGTCCCCATTGGTAGTTGTGGGCATCAGCCAGCACACTATGTCTCCTTCTGAGAGGATAAATTATCTAGATGGTCCCCCTGACTTAAGCCCTTGATAAGTATGTCAGGAACAATATCCTTTGAAAGCATCTTTCACTGTTGGTAGCCACGCATGCTTCTGCTCTAGTTTTCCTCAGGGCTGGATAGAGAGATGTCCCTTTCACAGATACTTGGGGATCTTGGCTCAGGGCCACATACTCTCACCACACCTGAGTGAATAAAGACAAAGAGTCACTGAAACAAACATTGTTGTTTCTCTCTTTGCTCTGACCCATGAGCTGTCAGAAAATTGGAAAGAGCATCAAGAGAGTTCATCTGCCCATGTCATCTTCCTTCTGTTGTGGTACCAGGGCCAGGTGGCCTTGATTTGAACACTCAAATGACAGGGATGCGGCCTTTCCCATTTTTGGACAGCTCTAACTCTTAGAGTTCTCCTTTGGATGCAGCCAAAAGCTGCTTTGCTCCAATTTCCACTCGTTTGTCCTAGGTCTGTCCTGACCTGATCCAGAGCAAGTTGGATCCCCTTTCTCCATCATGATCCTTCAGATGTTTGATGATCGCTTTACTCACCTCTTTCCACTAGACTTAAAAGCAGTTCTTTCAGCTTATCCTGATTGTAGGATCCTAGATCTAGCATGGAAGGGACCCCCGATTTGGGGACTTGCTAAAGGTCACCTGGGTGGTAATTATCAAAAGTGGGATTTGAACCAGGTTCTGTATTATGGTTTACAGTCTCTTTAACATCCTCTTGATGTGCATAGCCTATTAATGTCCCTTTTCAAATAGGGTCCTCAGAGCTGCTCAATGCTCTTTGGTAGGCACCTTCTCCCCGGCACAGCCACCGGGGAGCCAAGCCAGATAAGCCCCCTTCATATGAGAAAACTGAGGGGCCTCCTCCCAGGACATGGTCTTTCTTGGTCCTCTTCTTCCAGACCTCTTCTGCTGGCCATTGCCCCAGCCATCTGCCTCTCATTCTGGGCACTCCTCTTCCTAGTGAAACCTGAGATTTGAACGAGGGTTTTTGGCTGCCTCCTGCTAAGGTTGTGATTAATTAAAACCCCTAATACTTTTACAAATGGACTCTTATTGAGATGCATGCCTTCCAGTATGGACTGGGACACTTGATTTTGTTTCTCCTAATGAGTGGACTTTACCTTTATCCCTGTTTTGCCCTGTGTTAGTTTTGGGCCATCATTTCAGTTGGGATGATTAAAAGTATGAGACAGAGACATAGTTTCTGGGTAATGTAATCATTTTATTAATAGACCAGCAGGTTGTTAATAAAAGGACATCTATTGGCTCTGTCTCTTAGACCCAAGACCCCTAGTGGTGGTAGGTGGGGGGGGGGTCACACAGTTCACATACCCATCCAACTGTAAGGAGGTCCATCCCATGGCAGTCAAACCCAACTGGTTGGCACCAGTCAGACCCAGCTGGTTGTGCAGAGCCTGTCATCTAGTGGAACGGCTCCCCCTCCTAGTCTGTGTTAGCCACACACGTGATATGCTCATTTATGGTTTCTGAACAAGTTCTTTAGAAAAATGTCAGAATAGGACCAAGGATTAGAGACCTCACTCCAAGGTGACCTTGCTCTGTTATCATTTGCCTAGTCACGAAATTCTGCATTCTTCCAGTGCAGGTCTCTAGCTTGGGTGCAAGGTTAGTTTGAGCCTCAGTTTCCTTATTTGTAGAATGGGAATGACACCTGTGATACATCCTTCCTTCACAAAGCCTGTTGTGAGGCTCCAGTGAGAGAAGGGGGAATGGTACTTTTGAGACCTTATTAGGGTGGTTGTTGAGGCTCTCTCACATGTCTGGCTTCATATTAGAGCTAGGCCTTCCCTCCAGAAATCACTCTGTATTGATTTTATATTTTGTGGATAAATATTTATGAGACAGACCTCTTCCTCAGCTTCCCCTTCACATACACACACAGACACAGACACACATATATACACGCACCCTCTTTTCCTTGAGGTTGATCAATAGTCAGGAAATATTAGAGAGGATATAGTTGTAGGTCTGGACATTCACTTGCAGTATTCAGTGACATTTATTAGACCCCCATCATATTCAGCACACTGTTAGGGCCTAAGATGGAGCCTGAAATAAAAGCAGTGATCCAGTCTGGATAGTAGGAGGTAGCTAGGTCATGGACTCTGGGCTCTAGAACTGGCACAGGTTGGCTGACACAGTGCTGCCACCCCCATTGTAGTACATCAGCAGGCATTGGGCAAAGGCCCTAAGTGTGACCACAAAGAAAGAATTGAAACATTCCTTGCCCTTTAAGGAGCTTGCCTTTGGTTGGGAGGTTGAGAAACACTAGGAGGTGTCAAAAGTGAGATTTGGATCCAGCTCCTCTGACTTTGGAACCACTGCTCTTCTCACTGTTCCTCAGGGTGTTGGCCTTGGAGAGGTGCAGTTTGAGCGAATGCCAGCTGAGTCAGTGGGTTTGGGGTTATTCATTTAAGAAGTTTGCTAGTGAAAGAGAGAAGAGCTTTTCATAAGAGGATAAGGGAGAGTCTGAGCTTATTTGTAAGGAGTGAGGAAGGAGCCAGTGAAGAGAGGAAAACCAAAAAAGGAATGGCAGCCAGGCCTTACAGAAGGCCCAAGGCATTGGTTGGAGACCGTCTGAGCTTCCTCTCAGAAGTGGGGAGAGAGGGAGCCTCCTGACCGATGAGGCTGCCTGTCCATTTCATAGGAACAGTGTGGGGAGTGGGAAAAATAACAGCTTAGTAAGAGCTCAGTAAGAACCATGACTCCAGTTATCAGAGTGTAACATTTTTAATCCTTGCATCTGTTAATGTCTATGGTGAATTACGGGATTTGGATTGAAGGCTCTAATAGTTGGCCCAGCTTGGCTGGTTCTAGAACTTTGAAAGTGTAACGACTGGAATGACACCACCTGCTGGAGACTTACAGCGCCTGAGGGCAAGATACGTGGCTTTTCTTTGGTGTCAGGAAGTGTCTGCTTGTGGGAGGAAGAAGGGCCGAGGCTGGCTCTCCTGCTCTCTTGCGGGAGGACTCTCGTGGAGAGCGGAGCTAAAGATGCTCTCTCCCTTTGATAGATAGATGTATGTAGGCCTTTCTCTTCACCGAATTCTTATTCTCCTTAATAAATGCTTAAAAGTCTAACTCTTGCTAAAGCTTCTAATTTATTGGCGACCCCTCATTAGATATTTTAGACAGACTAGCTAGAATTTTATCCCCTTACAAAAGGCAACAAGTATCATTGACATTTATTTTATTTGCTGTATTTTGTGATAGGCCATGTTTATTTGTGGGCCCAGGGCTTCATAGAGATGGTATCTATTGCTAATTAATGTTCCCTCTTAGAATACCATCTATGCACAACTCTGGTCAATACCCAAGTATACTGTCCCTTCCTGGTTGCCTTTGGCAGTAAGTGGGCAGAGTCCAGGAGACCCAAGTTCAAAGCCCATTTGGTTATTTAACTACAGGAGTGTCCTTGTAAGTCATTTAACATCCCAGATTCCAAATAGGTAAAATGAAGGGATATATGTTATATAGGGATAAAATAAAAGACTTAATCTGTCTCATGGTGTCATATGTAGCTAAGTCGAATGTTAGAGTCGGAAGCAGAAAGACGTGGATTCAAATCCTGAAGCTGGCTACAGTCAAACCACTGAACCCTCTTAACATTATCTCTGAAGTTGGGGAGAATATTTCCTAGAGTATGGTTCTCATGAAGCTCACATGTATGAGATTACGTATGTAAAGGTCTTTGTAAGTCAGCATCCTCAAGTGCCTGGTGCGTAGTTAGGGCTAGAGCCTTGATAAATCCTTGGACTGGATAGTTTTGTACTTTGGTTCATCTGTTTCTGTGCCATACACTTCTAGCAGACTGTGAGCTCCATGATGACAGGAACTCTGTTTTATTTCAACTTTGTTTCTCCCCTTTTAGCCCTCATTCAGCCCCAGTGATTTTGTACAACATAGGTTTATAATGACTTGATATTGGTTGAACTTAATACAGTTGACTCGGATTGACAGGAGATCCAGGGAAGGAAATGATATGCATTTTGATTCCTTTCATCTGTGTTGGAGGAGAATTTATTTTGAGGACCAAGGGATCTTTAACCATAATTGTCAGTATCTTTGGTTTCCCATTTTTTAAAGTTTTACCCAGTAATATTTCTGACTTACCTTTTTCCCAGGGCTTGAAAGGGGGAAAATGATCTGTTTAAGGATGTCCTTTTTCTCCCTGCCTAATAGGCAGTGAATTTCAAGAGGGCAGCAGGTATATCTTGTGGCATAGTTGTCATACATCAGTACACACAGGTGAGTAGTGTTCATATTGAGGATCCTATTAAAAGGGAAGTATCTGCTGGTTTGTTTTCCAGTTCTCTGCTGGGCATTTGTTGTTTTTGTTGTTCTCAGGATTTCTCCAAGTCTTATATAAATGTAAATTCTTTTAGAGTTCCCCTGGTTGTATGCATATCTGAGCCTGCTGGAAGTGTTTGATAAATGTTATTTATTCACTCTCAGACTGCTAGCTTGAAATCAGTTCATTCCTTCCTTATCTTGGCCATCTTGATTCGCTTTCTCTCTAGTCAGTGGATGCTGCAGGGAGGTTCAGCCTGTAAGTGCCATCTTCAGCCCCTTCTTCCATAGCCTCAGCAGCCACCAGCATCTTAGCTTTAGGACAGGACAAGGACTGAGTGGCAACAGATAGGTCAGCGTTGGCTTCGTTTTCCTTCTAGAGATTTGGACCAAATTAATCGGGCAGAAAAGCCATTCCATAGTAGTGTGTGCACTAGATCGTGTAGATGAGGTTTTTCTTCTTTCTGGTGTCTCAGCTCCTTGTAGCATTCATAACGAGGAATTGGTTTGGGGAAGATGCGCCTATTCCGACCATTGGAGCCCAGGCTGCTGAGATTGATTGTTTCTCTGTTCTTGTTTTCAGCCGCTATCTACAAGAAGAGAGCAAGGCCAAAAGAAACAGAGAGCTGGTTCCTGGGGAGTGGACTCTGCAAAGTGCGAAGCCCTGTGTAAGTGACCAGGCTGGGCACTGGAAAGGCCTCTCGTAGGCAGCCAGAGCTTACCAACCTCCCCTGGTCATCTTGTCTGTGAGTGAGGGGAGTGCCTTGGACAAGCAGAGAGATGGGGGGTGATCAAGAGCACCACCTGCCTCAGGACCCTCTCCTTTCCCTTCTCACTCCCCAGGGTACTTCGGACATAGCAAGGGCTGCATCCGTGCTTCTGCATTCCTTCGCTCACTCGTTCGTTCCATTACGCTTTTGGAGTCACCCCTAGCTTCCTCTGTTATTAAGTTCACACGAATATACTTTTCCACTTGAGCCAGCTCTCGATTATTCATAGACTTAACCAAGCCCATTGGCTTTTTGACTTCCCTGGAAGGGTGCATTTGAACTCTTTATAGTCCTGTTGAGTAACTTGAAGGAGAGGTGACCTGCTGATTTGAGTAGCAGCTGTCTCCTTTTGAGCATGGGAAGTTTTCCTGAAGCAGGAGGCTGAGTCTTGAGTGCAAACATACTATATGAACCTGTGGATTTCCCATACTTGTTCCTTTTCCTGTCCTGCATGCCCACAGATCATCCTAAGTTAATTAATGTTTCGTTTTACCTCCTACTTTGTCAGAGTTGACCTAACGCAATGTCTACTAGTGACCACATTGTGTCTCTACTGAATGATAACAGGCCCCGACCCCAGCCCATTTGGAGTAAGTCCGAACCACAGAATGAGACAAAACCTGTATATAGCAGCCCTTCACCTTTGAGTTGATAGATTGGAAAATGAAGCTTTGAGATTTTCAGGCATAGGAAAGACATGTTGAGTAATGTGTTAGCACTGGAAAGAGGCTTTGAATGGGAAGGATGTGGGGGGATGGAAAGAATACTGGCTTTGGAGTCAGAAGAGCTGAGTTTGAATTTGCATGGATATTTGGCCACAACTTTGTGGCTTCCCTGGGTATTGAACCTCTGGCCTTTGGTTCATTAGCATCTTGATAACTTGAACACTTTGGTTTCAGAGTCATAAATAGTTAAAAGTTTAGCAAGAATCCTCTCTCATCCCCTCATTGTCACTGGCTCTTATTCAAGTCTGTTTCCCCTGATTAGGAAAGGATGGGGCAAGCTTAAACTACAATCTGGAAGTGTCATGTTGTGGTATGACGGTTTCTATTTAAGCCCTGTTTTCTAGTGCTATTCTAAAGCTGGAGTTGGGGATGGAACATGAACAGATTTAATTAATTCATTAGTTACCTTGTTCCGGGATGATGTTGTCTTGTCCCTTTTGTTTTTAGGAGATTCCTCAGCAATTGAATGGAAGCGATTGTGGAATGTTTACTTGTAAATATGCAGATTATCTCTCTCAGGACAAGCCCATCACCTTTACACAGGTTTGTGAGGTCCCGGCCTTCTTCTGCTTGGTTGCTATTCACCTCTGTGTCCTAATTCCTTGTCCATGCAGCTGTTGGTCACTGGATCTGTCTTCAGCTTTTTCTTGGGTGTGGTCACCAGCAGAGAGATTTCATAGAGCCCAGGTGCACACAAGGGGGCACTTCTTTCCCATTGCTGTTCATTTTAAAAATAAGTTTTTATCGATGTTTTTGGTTTCTTACATTACCATAGTATCCCATATATCTTTTCCTCCTTTTCAAGAGTCATCCCATAGGATAGAGAGGATTTTTTAAATCATGGCTGTTCATGCTTAGCCAGAGAAGAGGCACGTGGGTAAGCACCCATGATGGCCAGGAAGAATTTCTGCTGGTCTGAGGATTCTGAGAATTGGGCAACAAACCGAAAATCTTGCCAGAAGTTCCCTCCTCTTCCTCCTTTAGTCTGTTTAGGGTCTAGAACTGGAAGAGACCTTAGAAACCATCGCATTCAGCTCCCTCATTTTTCAGATTAGGAGACTGAGGCAGAGAGGAAAATATAGGCTTGCAGTAGGGATAAGTTTTGTCCCAGAGTGAAAGGGGAATGGGCGGCCTCCCCTTCACTGGACAATCACTTACTTGTCGGGTATGACAGAGAGAGAGAGGGGATTATTGGTGGTGGTCTCTGAGAGAAGTGACTTTCCCAGAAGCCCCCAGGTGGCAAGAGCTGGCGTTGAAGCTCACATCTTCTGACCCTCAGTCTAGTCCTCTTTCTTCTGCCCCATGGGGTCGGGAAAGCCCTTTCTGCGTTTGAAGGGGACCTTGGAACTCGATGCTCCAGTTGTGGCAGGTACGGATCACGTTGGTCTCAGTGGCATTCTGCCGGTTAGCCATGTGGATCTTTAGATGTGGTGACTAGCCGTTGAACCACACTTTGAATGAACAGGAACACTTCGCTCCCCGGCTTTTCCAGATAACCAAAAGCTTAGCCTCTTCCAGGCCTGGGGGGAAAGGCTAGTACTGGATAGTGCAGTTTTCTTAGAATTCTTTCCAAAGTGGCATGAAAGACCCAGGAATCTTAGCAATTGTCCCTACTTGTGTGAGATACTGTGTAATGTCTCGGGTGATTCCTTGCAGAATCAGATGCCTCACTTCCGGAAGAAGATGGTGTGGGAAATCCTTCATCAGCAGCTGCTTTGAGAACGCTGCTCTTGTTCCCTGCAGCTGCTTGGGATGCTCCCCACATGGCTCCATTTACCTCATGCCTCATGAGTTAGAAAGTTCCAGCATCGCTTCTGCTGCTTTGCAGGTACCAAGTTGCAAGGCCTGCATGGAGGCGTCTGGAGCCTCGGCCTGGGGGTGCAGAAGACTGAGCGCCCACCTGTAACTCTGTGCCCTCTTGCAGAATCCTCTGCTGGGCAACCCCTAAGAAACAAACACTAGTTTAATGTGTGGTTAAAAGACATTGTTTTTCTTCAAGAATGTAGGAAATGCAGGGTTTACTCTGTGTGTATGTGTCTATGTGTGTGTATACGTATCTATATATAGAGGGTGTGTGTGTGTGTGTGTGTGTGTGTGTGTGCGCGCGTGCGTGCGTGCGTGTATTTTTCGTGCTCAAGAACTGGGCAGAGGCTATGCTTGCCCACTCTGATGAAACTCTAGATTCACTTCTATGGATATTTATTTCTGAAAAGACTATTCATTGAGCCACTCCCTCTATCTGGGTCTTGGTGTTCATTACCATAGGAGAGGGGAGGAGTGGAGGTTTTTAACTTATACAGCAATGGCTGCTACCTTGGAGTTGGAGGGAGCTCTCTTAGGGAGGACCGAGAGACAGATAGACAGACAGACAGACAAGACAGACAGACAGACAGACAGACAGACAGGTGCAGGCACTGTGCTTCCAGCTCCTCCCTTGGCCCCAAGCCCTAGGGGCAGGAGGGCTGGCAGGCAGGTCACTCCAACTAGAACCCAGTGTAATTGCAGCTGCTCCTGTCTGTCCCTCCCCTCCCCTCCCATCCCATCCAGAACTCCTGCCTGCATAGTCACTCACTTCCAGAACACTGACTTGATTAAATTATGGAGACTTTGTTTCCCTTTTCTGGAAAGGAAGACATTTGGCTTAGGTCCTGTAACTGGATTTGTAATTACTGTGAACCCCCGATTGTCAATGCTGTCTTTCAGCTGACTGGGGGAATGTCCCCAAGTTAGACTAGATGGCAAGAATTGTTTATTTCAAGAGAGACTATCCAAGGTAAAGCTATTTTTCTCAAAGTTTCTTTTTTCTATATAAAACAAAAATTAAGTTTTGTACTTATTTGGATCTTTTTTTTTTCCTGAGCTGAAATCTGTGAAAGAGCCTATTACAAGGCTGAGGTTGTTGTTGAATAATCTATTTTACATATGAAAGTTTGTATTTAACTTGTTTTTTTAAATTTGAAAGCATCCAGATGTGCTGCTTCCACTTTCTGAAGATTTGAAGGGATATTGGTATAAGGAAAGATCAAAACCCATTTTGCAGTATCTAGTGCCTGTGGTATGTGTCTTTCCCCTGTGTAATAAAAGGTTGCCTGGCCAAGAGCCCTGGTAAATCTATGCTGAAACGGTTTTGCTTATTTCCATAACAGCTTGCTTTGGTGCCTAGAGATAGATAGGAGGTGCCTAGTGTGACAATCTGGCGTCTAGTGTGAAGTAGTGGCCGTGGCCTCTCTTCCCTGTGCCCTCCAGAGTATGAGTGTGGGTGCACAGAGAGCTCCTCCCAGCTGCACTGGCTGATTGACCTTCTGCTGGCTGGCACCTTCTCAGTCCGCACACATTCTACTTGGGTCTCCCATTTCTCTAGGCACGGACTGGGTGCATTTCCCCAGCTTGGTTGTTCTTCAGCGTTGGGCCTGTCAGACTCATTGGCTCCAGGTCTCCACCTACTCAATCTTTTGGCCCCATTTGAAGTATAAATGGACTTTTAAAAAGTTTCTCCTAGATATATTTTTAAATACTAAATTTTTATTGATGCTATTTGTTCTATCACAGCCATTTCTGGAGACAGTGTCTCTGCCCCCTCCCCCAAAGTGAATACAAACATTTCTAAGCAAAGCCAACTCAGTGCCTGCATCTGATAGTGTATATACCATTTCATATCTGTATTTCCCCACCTTCACAGAAAGGGTAGGAGGTGCATCTCTTCATCTCTTCTCTGGGACGGAATGGGAAGCAGAGTTGAGTGCAGTTACTCAGCATTGTACTTTGTATTCCTTCACTTATTATATTGTTGTTGCTGTGTCCATTGTTTGGTTTCTGCTTATTTTGTGATGTCTCAGTTCACATTGAATTCTTCAACATCCTCCATTTCTTGTGGCATCCATTTGTTGAACTATTCCCTATCAATTGGCATACGTTTTGTTTCCAATTGTTTGCTACCAAAAAAGTGTTGCTGTGAGACTTATCGTCAGTGATGGGCCTGTTCTTGACCCACAGGGATCTCAGTGCTGGCATACCTGGGTCAGCTCATGGAATTCCAGATTGTTTCCCAGGAACCCTGGACCGCTTCACAGTGTGCCTGTCTCCCTGTCCCTAGAGCCTCCAACATCCATTATTTCTGAATTTCATCATCCCTAGTAATTTACTGAGTTGGAGATAAAACTTCAAGAGTTGTTTTGCATTTCTTGTATTAGTGATTTGGTGTAGTTTTTCTTAAGTTTTTCCCAGCTCTGTGGATTTTTTGAAAATTCCCTTATTCACCCCAAGTTTCTCAAAAGATTTATTGATGCCCTTCCCACACATGCAACCAGCCTCCTTTGTAACAAAGGGTTTACTGACAGACAGCATATGTACCATTCCACACCCATAGACCCCTGCCCCCTGCCTCCCCACTTCTTGGGGGGGGGGGACAGTTCTCATTTCTGGGGTCAAGCTTGATCATTATGTTTACAGTGTTCCATTTATTCTTCCCATTTATGTCGCTGTAGGAGTTCTGTTCACTTCATCAGTTCACAGAAGCCTTTTCCTGTTTCTTTGAATGCTGATACTTGCCTTTTCTCATAATGCAGTGATATTCCATTGCGTTTATGCAGTTTAGCCATTTCCCAGCTGGTGCCCACCCCCTTTATTCCCCATTCCTGACGTCACAGAAGGTGCTGCTATGAGGCCTTTCCTTTTATCTGACTTCCTTGGGGCAGTTGCCTAGCAGGAAGATCTCCAGGTCACTCCCCCCACCCCCATGGCCCTGTGTAGTTCCAGATTGTTTTCCTTAATTGTTGGACCACTTCACATGGAGATAAGCTACCCATTAGCTTCTGATAGCCCCAAAAGGTCCCTTTCTCCTGCCCCAGCAGACCCTGCCTCCTACCTCACCTTTGTTAGCTTTGGTTCCCAGGGCCCTAACTTTCCCCCCTCCAATGTGCACTTCTGCCCTTTCACCTCAGAGCCCCTCTCTCCCCTCTCTGTAGGGAACCAGCCATGTCAAAGAAATGGTCATTGGCACAGCAGTGGGACAGTTGGAATTTGGAGCTCATTTTCCACAAAAACAAGGAAAAGGTAGTCTACTTCACTTTAAGCAGAGGCCCCCTTTTGCACTGTCCCTCCTGTGCCAATGAAATCAGAGGTGAAATCCAGCCAAACCAGACTAAGGTCCGAAAGCAGCTTTTGTGAGATGGTCTTTGCCTCCCCTAAGAGCATCATCCCTATGGGAGAGCCAACTGGCCAATGAACTCTTGGGAAACACACTAGCTGTCATTTGTCAGCACTTTCCCCCTTTATTCTTCATGTAAGACCACTGGGGAAAGGAACAGTGGATTCTGGGTCCGTTGAGCAGCTATGTTATCACTGCCCGTGCAATGTGAGAAGCCATTAAGTCCATATTCAGGAATAAATTTGAAAGACCCCAAGTCTTTGGGCAATAGCAGGGACTTCTATTTTAAAACCTGTTTTCAGATTACTTTCATTTCCAGATATGTCTTCCCCTCCCCTGCCCTCTGAGCTATCCTGTAAAGGAAAGAATAAAATGGGGCGGGGGGGGGGGAAGCCCAGAAAAATGTGTACTCCTAAAGAAGGAGGCTGCTGGGAGAGGCACTGAAGCTGCCTTCTCCCCTGTCCAGTGTTTTCCCATCACGGAGATCAGTTTCACACAGCACTGATTTTCAGCAGCAAATCGACTGCTCTGCAGGACTTTTACCAGCAAATGCCATTTAAAAATCGATAGCTTTAAAAATCAGCTCAGTTTTACACCCAACTCCATACCTGTCTCTGACCCTGTGTGACCGTGGAGAAGTTTCTGTCTGAACCATAAAGTTCCTCATCTGTAAAATGTTGATCATCACACCTACCTCACAGGGTTGTTGTGAGGCTAATGGGAGATTCTGCCACTGAAGTGTGGGTATATGGGTGGACCCTGGGTGAACTTTTAAGAGACCTTGGACTAGAGTCACACCCAGTGTGGATGGGTGGAGATCAGCATTGCTGGAAAGAATACTCTATATTGAATAGCAATGGCATTATCACTATGGGGGGGGGGGGGGCGCGCAGCAGTGGAAATATGGCAGAGCTGAAGTCAGTCCCTGCTTTGCTGCTTACTTTTTCAGTGACCTTATCGAACCTCTCTGGGGCCCCAGGTCCACATGTGTATAATGGAGGGATTGCACTAGACAGCTCCCCATATGGCTTCTCTGGTCTTCCTCAATGACTTCATCTCGGGGTCGCAGCAGAGGCTGATGACTTGTACCTACCTCACAGGGCTGTTGTGAGGATTCATTCGGAGAATGTGTTGAATGTTTTGCAAACCCTAAAGCATTATCTCCTCTGAGCCCAGTCCATGGCCCCTCTGTCTCCTCATTTCAGCAGTGTGCCCCTGGCCCTCTGACTCTGTGCGTCCATCCTGCTCCTCCCTTCAGATTCACGCCTAGGTTTCTTACAATGGCCATTCGGAGTACTCAGAGGCTCTTGGCCTCTCCTCTCCCCATCTCCCACCTGCCTGGCCCCACCCTCGTCCACCCTTCATCTGCCTGTCCAAGTGCAGACCTGCTCAGCTTGCCCATCCTCTTGCTTAGAACTCTCAGGAGCAAATACAAAAGGCCTTTCGCAACCTAGTTCCCTCCTGCCCTTCCAGTCTGCTTACACCTTGTTGCCATCAGGTGCTCGTCAGTCCAGTAACACCAGCCTCCTGGCTGTCACATAGACAAGACCCTCATCTCTTGGCTCTGGCTGCCCCCCAGGCCTGGAACACTCCCTCTTCCCCTCTGACTACTGATCTCTCTGGCTTCCTTTGTACAGGGGAGAGAGCGCTCTTAATTCAAGTGCCTTCTCTTTGTTAATTACCCTCCACGTGTCCTGTATAGAACTTGCGTGTGTATATATATTTGTTGTGTCCCCCATTAGAATTTAAGATTCTTGAAGGCAGGGATTGCCTTCAGTCGCTTAGCACAGAGCCTAGCACATAGTAGGCACTTATTAAAAGTTGACTGACCCGCTAACTTTTCTCAACGAAGTAGCCACTTGTCAGGAACTTAGATGAAGTATCTTTATCTTTTTTTATTCCACCCACTTTCTCCTTTTCCCCTTAGAGCACGCTTTGGCTTACTCTCACTTGACCCCTCAGTGTCATCCCTTGCATCTTCTCAGGGATTTTGATCATTCCACCTTTAAACTTCAATCTCTTTCTCTCCAAGGGGCTCCTGCTTCTGTGCTCAGGTCTCTTCCACCCTAAGTGTGGGTGGGGAACTCCATCCCAAATCCTTCCTGTGACCCTTGAAGCCATTTTCAGCTGTATTTGTGGCTTTTACTTCCTCACTGCCAACCTGACTTCTCCTTCCTCCCCTGAAACTTTCTTCCGAAGTCACTGATTACCTAATGCAGGGCTCTGTCTCTCCACCCCACATTTTCTTGCAACATTTGTACCTCAACTGTCCCTTCACTGTTCTCCCTCACTTTGGCTCCCTAGCCACAGAACTTCCAGAGACTGTTCCTTGGAGGCCTTAATCCACTTGACCTTGGAACCTCTAGCAAGGGCTGAGCTCCCCTGAGGAAATGAACAGGGGCAGATCAGGCAGGGTTCACAACCCACCCAGCTCTCCCATTTGGCCATCTCCACTGCACCTTCCCTGTGACTTCCCAGGCCCCAGCAGCTCTCCAACCACCACTCACCCTCGAAACTACTTGAGGGCAGACTTCCTTGCTTCTGTATTTGTGGGTGTGCAACAACTAGGGCTAGGGGACTGTTCACTCATCTGTTTCTTCCCAATTTACCCCTCCATCCTTGAGAAAGATCAGCCATCTCCTGACTCTTTACCTTTCCTATCCCACCAGGTGCTAAATGCTCTTGGTTCTAACTGCCCCATGGCTCTGATCCATCCCCCTCCCGCCTAGACTATGGTAACTGTCCCAAGTCTTCCTGTTTCTGTCTCCACAGTCTTCTGCAGACCTCACGGTTGCCAAGTCTCTCATGCAGACCGTTTTGATCCCCCAGTCCTGCTCAAGTGCCTTCAGATTGGCTCTAGCACTAACCACCCTCTGCCTGACAGCTTACCTTGTCTGGCTCCAGGCTACCTCTCCAACTTGGTTTTGCTGTCACCTCTCTACCACACACTCTTCTTTCCGCACCCACTACCTCCTTTGCTCTTACTTGCGCTGATGAACGGACTTAAAAGAAGTCACAGAACCATGCTGTTGGTGTCCACTATAAAGTGATGCTAACCAGTCTCAACTGGGCCCTCACCACTGCAAGGCAGCCCTGCTCTTCTCCATCCCACTCCCCACAGAAGCTATTCCAAACTCCTCTGGGCTCTTCCATCATCCTTTCTGCCAAGGCTCCCCTCCTGCTTTGCCAATGACATTTAAGCCATTCCCTGAGTGTTCTCCCTCCTCCTTATGACATTGCACAGCCAACCCATCTCCACATGCCCCTGGTCCCATTCTCCACTCCCACGATCTTATCCCTGCTGCCTAAAAACACTCCCGTCTCTAGAAAAAAACCCTCACTAGCTCTTACCCTGCCTGCCAGTCATTGTCTGAGACATCTCCTTTCCTTCTTAGAGAAGCTGCCTACAGTTGGTGGCTCCGCTCTATCTCCTCACTTCCTCCTAGACTCCTTGCAGTCTAGCTTCCTACCTCTTCAATCACAAGTGATCTCTTAATTGCCAAATCTCAGGCCTGGCCTCTCCTGAGGCCCCACTCTTCCTTTTCTCTTTAGCAGCCTTTGACCATTTCTTCCTGCATAAAAACCTCCCCCAGTTTTGGCGACTCCTCTTAGTCTCTTCCTTCTTGATTCCTACCATTTTGGCTGGATCTTCCAGCCATGCTCAGTATCCACGGCTCTGTCCTGGGCACTCATCCTTTGGCAATCTTATCAACTCCCATGGGGTCACTGGGGAGACCATGCTCAGCCACTACCAACTGCCCGCTAGACATGTCAACTACTCTGTCCCGAAGGACGCTCAAGCTTGGCGTGTCCAAAACAGAACTCGTTTGCTCCAAAATGTCTTTCTAGCTTTCATCACCCACACCCAGGCGCTCTCACACACTGTGTGTGTCTATCAGCTGTCAAACCAAGTAGTTGCTTTCTTGATAGTATTTCTTGTACACCAGCCGAGTTCAAACCTTTATTATTGCTGGAGCCTTCCAGTTGGTCTATCTCAAGCCTCTCTGCATTCCATCTCAACTGTCATGACTTTCCTAAAACCTTGGTCTGACCGTGTCCTATTGTTCTTTGGATCAGTCATGCCCACCTCTTCCACGGCCCTGTGGACTATCTGCCCATAGGCTTTCCTTGGCAAAGATACTGGAGAAGCTTGTCATTTCCTTCTCCAGTAGTCCAGCATCTGAGGCTGGATCAGCTCTTCCAGATTCCAGTCCCAGTGCTCAATGCCCCAGTCCTCCAGCTTTCTCCCTTTTACCTCCAGGATCAAACAGACATCTTGTGTTTCACAACCCACCCTTTCCTACTTTTCCATTCTCATTCCCCTCTCTTTACACTACAGTCCAGAAATACTGGCCTATTTGCAAGTGCTTTCACAGGAAATCCCCCCTCCATTTTCCTCACCTTCACATGCTAACCAGCTCGGCTTAAGCCCCACCACTGCAGCTACTGGTGTCATTCCCCAAGATCGGCTTCCATGCATCTACTCTGTATTTTATTCCATATGTCCTAATTTACCTATGTCTTCCCTATTAGAATGTAAGCTCCTTGAGGGCAAGGACTGTTGGTTTTTCTATGATCACCAGCACCTCCCATGAGTGCCTGGCACATAGTAAGCACTTAATAAATAAATTGTTGTTAACGGATTGATCTGTGTGTTTTGCTTCAACCAAACGACACCGGCTGTGGTTCCTTGAGCCCATTCGACTTTTTCTACCTTCATGCCAGCTCCCATGCCTGGATGTGCTTGCTCCCCATCTTTACCTGTTCAAGGCTGACCTCTTAGGTGCTACTTACTTCCCCTGTCATGACTGGACGCTCCCTGGATCTGTGATCCAGGATGGCTATTCCCTTCTATTGGGGGTATAGGCTTCACTTCCTTCCCACTTTCCCAGCAACCTCCTTGTTGTCATGGGTCCTCTCTCTCCACTCCCAGTTTTGGAAACAGTCAAATCAACTCTCATTTTTTGTAGATCTCCTCGGATGTGCACTAGAGGGGTGGCAGGATCCGAGGAAAGAAGGCTGGGGGAGGGGAGGGCATTCAAAAGAGGTTTGCAAATTGGCCGTGGCAATAGACAACTGAAAGGCAGATTTGAGAACCCTCAGCGTAGAGATGGATATTGGTGGGAGGTGAGAGTGGATGAGAGGCCCCCTTTTTCATGTCTACATGCTCCCGAAGGGGAGAACTTGTGTTCTACACTCCTGGGTGCCACACACCAGCAGTGTGCTTTCCACCTAACATAACACATCTTCAGCCTTTTCTTGGGAAGTTAAAGATCATAGCCGAGTTATTTTTCCTGAGTGTTAATCTTAAAACAATGTTATTTTGTCCTCTCCTGTCCCTTCCTCCCCAGAAACAGCCCACCCTCCCCATATATCCTCCACCCCAAACCCCCAGCTCTGCCTCCCAAGGTTCCCTGGGGTCAGGGTACTGTGACCTCCATCCTGGGAGTTTCCCAGCCCCATAGATCCTCTGGGAAGAATCCCTTGGCTAAAGGCAGGCTGAAAATAAACGAGATCGTGACTAAGTCAGGCTCTTGTTAGCTGGATATATTTCTTTTTTCTTTTTTTGCTTGTTTTTTGTTCTTTTTTTGTTTTTTGTTTTTTTCACAGAACACTGTTTGCAGTAGAGGAAACTGGCATTGCAGTCTGTTGGCACATTGGCAATTTCACATAAACCAGTAACATGTTCATCCTTTTAGCACAGAAAATCCTAATGGCCCGTACCCTATTAACACACTCAGGACATTGCTAATCCTTTCCCTGTTTTTTTAATAATTTTTTTTTCAATAAAACATTTTCAAGGTCTGCCCTAAAGAAGGCCACCGACTCTCAGATAGCCAAGGACAGTTGAGAATGGTTGGCGCACACCTGGATGGCACCTCCTAGATGGCGGCTGACTTTTTTTTTTTTCCAACTTGATTTTATTAAAAAAATAAAAAAAATGCTCCAACTCTCAGTTTACAAGGCATACAAAATCTCTAAAAGGGAAACAGGAGACCAAGGTGCTGAGGTACAAAAACACCTGAGGTAGTTTTTGTTGTGGTTGACTTTCCTTTAAAACTGTTTTTGTTTTTTCAATTTGCAATTTTTATGCCCTGGGCCAACAACCTCTGGCAATTTTCTGGTTTTGTTTTAGAAAGGAAATGCCTTCCTCATCCGAAACAGATAAAAGTTGTTCTTTTTTCGGAGGGGGATTTTTTTCTTTTTGAATATTGATGGAATAAGTACCATTGAGATTGTTTCCTTTCCTATCCAATCACCTAAATGGAAGTTTCTTTTCTGTGAAGTGTTGCTCTGAGCACTGCTTTGCCTGGGGGTGTGGAGAGAGGAGAGAAGGAAGAAAGGAAGGAGGGCAAGAAAAACTAGGGCAGAGAGAAGGAGGAAGAGACAATTATAAGGCCGTATGCAAAACCAGTTTAGAACCTGTGAAGCAAAAAAAAAAAAGGAAAGGCTATGTGAGCTGTGTACAGATGAAGGGAGACAGAGATTCCTCTGGTCAAAGACAGTATCCCTTCTGTTGGCACACACAGGTGATCTCCAACTGCATGGTGCTGTTAGTATCTCCCCAGCCCCAGCCCTCCCCCTCCTCAAGTTTGGTGCTGGCTGTTTCTAAAGCTGCTTCTACCCCTTTAGTTCTCCCAGTGGGTGGCTTCAAACTCTAGAAAAGCCTGCTTTCTCTTCCAAAGGAAATTACAAAATTAATCATTTGTTTTTAAATGGGAGTTAGTCGAGTTACCGATATATATAATTTCTACAATATATTAATGCTGTAGATACACCTGGTCGCACATGTGATGGAACTTCTTGACCCCTTGTGCATGTATGTACAGAACCAAATCTTGTTCTTCCAATTTAGCTTTGTTTTGAACACGTCCACCTATGTTAGTCCAACGTAAGGGATAGAGTCGTGGGAGTTAGGTTATATGGGTAATGGGGGTGTTGTCATCGGGGAAGCCTGCAGAAACCCTGGGGGCAGGTGGTCCAGGTCTCTGCCTGGTATGTGTTTGCGTATGTGTGTGTGCGCATGTGTGTGTGCATGTGCTGGGGGGGGGGGGGAGGATGAAAGGGGTGCTCAGGCACACCTGGTCCAGCCTCTGGATGATCATGTGCTCCTGGATCCCACCTTATCCCCGGGGCCACCTAGCCATGGGATGCAAGCTTTCTCAAGGTTTCTGCAGAGTCCCAGCCTTGGGCAGCCTCCTTATTTGTCAGGATGGTCTTTGGTTTGCTCCCCGATCTGTCTGTGTTTGGTCTTGGTCTGTCCGGCATGGAAAGGGCTACATTCATCTGTTGTGACTTTGCTGGCCTGCACCCGAGGCAGCCTCTCACTTGGTGCGCTGCTGCTGCTGCTGCTGCTGCTGCTGAGGTGGTGAGGGCCCGGCTCCCTGAGGATGCTTCTGCTCCTGCTGCTTCACCTGCTGGACAATCTCCCTGATCTTGCGCTGGGCCGTCTGCAGCCAGGGAGAGAGAGGGAGAGGCAGGGACCAAGGCAGGAGAGGGAGATGCACCCATAGGGAGGACAGAGGAGGAGGGAAAGGCACGATTGGAGAGAGGAGAGGCAGAGCAGAAAGGTGAGCAGAGGGGATGGGCAGAGAAAGAAGGATGCAGAGGGAGGAACAAGAGGAGGTTAACAGAAGGGCAGGGGAAGGAAGCCAAGAGAGGAAGCATGACAGGAAGGAGGGAGAGGCAGAGACAGGTCAGAGGAAGGAGACAGCAAAGGTGGAGGGAAGGCAGGAGATGGAGGGGGAGATGAAGAGGAGCGAGGAAGCGGAGGCACAGGAAGAGAAAAAGAAACAAAGGGAGAGGAGAACCAGACTTTGAGTCCATGTGTAGCTGGAGCCCCAACAGCAGCATCTGGGACTCGCTCTAGATGAGCTTGTAGCTAAGCTCACACAGGGACAGTACCAAGGGCGGGGGCACCCAGGCAGGCTCAGGGCATCGGCTGATGCACCAACCAGAAGGAGCAGAGTGAGGACGAGCCGAATCCACTCCCGGCCTGCCATCCTTGCTCTTCTTTGGACCTTCTAGAGAGCAAGTGAGTAAGGAAGGAAGCCCAAGGTGGGGGCCTCTCTCCAAGGCAAAGGGCAGGGCCACACAACAGCTTGGGAATGCCCAGTACCCATGGGGAGCACAGGGCCAGGGAGGCCCCCTTGAGAAGAGCCAGGCCAGGGGGAAGGGGAGCTGGGTACCATGATGGACAGAGAGGATGAAGGAGGACTGCGGTCATTTCCTGCCCTGCTCTGGGAGATGGGGAAGACCATCCAAGGATCACAGGATCCTAGGTTAGGAGTTAAGAGGGACCTCAGGGGCCATCTAGCCCAATGTTCTCATTTGTGCAGAGGGGGAAACTGAGGCTCCAGTGAGAAAGGACTTTGGCAAGATCATACAGATACTGAAGGGGCAGCTAGGTGGTGCAGTGGATAGAGCACCGGCCCTGGATTCAGGAGGACCCGAGTTCAAATCTGACCTCAGACACTTAACAATTACTAGCTGTGTGACCCTGGGCAAGTCACTTAACCCCAATTGCCTCACCAAAAAAAAAAAAAAGATCATACAGATACCGTGGGAGAGAAAGGAGAGAAGAAATAGGGACCCAGAAGGGAGCTCAGAGAGCATTTAGTCCTATTTCCACACAGAGGCTGAGGCCACCTCCCACTGCCCAGTTGAGTCTGGGAGAGCTGGTGAGTCAGCTGTTGTCACACACTTTGATGCCTTAGAGGGAGGTCAATGGGGGATGGAGCTGGAGGCAAGTAGAGGGAAGAGGCATTCAAGAGGCAAGAAGTGACCTCAGGCTCCCTCCTTTTACAGCTGGAGAAACTGAGGCCCACGAATGTTAAAAGATTTGCCCAAGGTCACAGGTAATCACAGAGACAGGCTCAATGACCAGGTGTTCACTAAGCACCCTTTTCATGCCCGGAAATCCCCAAAGAAGACAAAACCAAGGGTTTCTCACATTTGGCTGCTCACGGTGTGACTGCAGTGCTTAGCAATTAAAGTAGACAACTTGATCAGAGCACCCTAGTCTGAGATCTGGGAGGGGTCTCTGAGGTCCTCCCGTTTACCAGAGATGAAGAAACTGAGGCCTGAGAGGGGGGAGATGACTTCCCAAAGGCCACACGTGTCAAGCAGGATGTAAACTAAGGTCGTCTGACCTTATTGTTTATTATTTATTTATTATTATTATTATTATTGGAAAATACAGCTATCTGGGCTTGCCCTTGCCCCTGAGTACAAGAGAGCTAGACTTCCAAGCAGCAGTGAAGGCTGGCCCCGAGGCCTCTGCAGGCCTGGGGAGAGGAGAGTGCAGCTTGGCCTTTTGCATGGGCTTGCAACTACTGAATTCACTCAAATGTTTTGTTTTATCCTTCCCTGATTTCCCCATGGATCCCTTTAAGAGGTACATAAGGTGGGAGTTCCTATGAGATGCATGGTGAGGGACACAACGAATGAGGCCAGGGGGGCTTTGCCCTGGCCACTGCCTTGCCAAGGACAAAGGGATAACCTTGACCGATCAATCAAGCAAATGTAGAGAGAACATCCACCAGATGCTGGCAGTGAGTCTGGGGAATCTGAAGGCAAGAGGCCTCCAGGCCCCACTGACTGCCATGATGGGATCACTCAAAAGCTTGGATAGAAGGTTAAAAGAATTGAGGAAGCCAAACCACAGGTACCTGACTGGCAAAGAAGTGGCCAATGATCTTGACAATCACTTCTTCATTCTCATCCGGCGTCTGGTCTCGGGGCACGATGACCTCTGCACTAGTTAAGTTCTGCAATTCATTCACCTGGGTGAGTTGCAGGGCGGAGAGGACAGAAAGGAAGTGGGAAGTACAAAAAAAAGTTTCTTTAAATCAGAAGACAGCTGGAGTTGTTTTTTCTAGCAAAAGGCTTTGGTAGGGAAAGTGGCTGGAGGGATGACAGTAGCGGTAGCAAAAGAGGGTTACAGGGAGCTGACAGGCAAGGAGAGGTATTCCTTTCCTCTTCCCACCAGCCCATCCTTAGCCCCATTTCCCTTCTCTGGACCTTAGTTTCCCCTTCTAAAAACGTAGTGGGGCGGCTAGGTGGCACAGTGGATAAAGCATTGGCCTTGGGTTTAGGAGTACCTGATTTCAAATCCGGCCTCAGACACTTGACACTTACTAGCTGTGTGACCTTGGGCAAGTCACTTAACCCCAACTGCCCCGCAATAAAATAAAATAAAATAACAATACAACCTAAGAAAAATACAATTTAAAAAAACCATGTAGAGATTGAACAAGAGGCCCTCCAGCTCTAGAGTCATGTCCCTACAGCCCCCTGAACTATTTTCATCTGGACATCCATCTCACCAGTCCCGCCCTGCTAGCTTCCACGACAATGCATGCGGAGACTACATCCTCAACTGTGAGGTGCTAGAGGTACCAGATGGACCTGTCATTGCTATGACATTTCCATTTCCAGCCACGAAGGGTTTTCAAGTTTGGTACAGAACCTGTGTGGTCACAGGGCACACTTTTTGCACTCCATCGGCTCACTGCTGTGACACCCCATCGGTTCCCCTAGGCCAAGGGAAAGGGGAGAGCCCCCTGCCAGGCCAATCTGGAGAATTCAATGAAAATACAAGGCTTGAAACCTTGGTATCATCCTTGACTCCTTGCCATCTCTCTTCCTCCTCCTCATCTGGTCTGTTGCCAAGTCTTGTAATTTCTACCTTCATTAACCCCTCTCAAACATGCCCCCTTCTCTCCTCTGACCTTGGCCCCGCCCTGTTGCAGCCCTCATCACTTCACCCCGGACTGTTGTGAGCTGTTGGGTGGCTGGGGTCTGCCTGCTTCAATCCCTCCCCACCCCCACCCCCGCCCCCAGTCTGCATTTCAGCTGCCCCAGTTGTCACAGACCAGAAATGGAGCTAAGCCAAGACATGCTCCAGGTACTTCCAGGAGCCATAGGCAGCACTGAACAGGGGTGGGGAGGTGGGGCAAGGCAAAGGCCCTGGAAATAGGTCCCGGCCGAGGCCGACTCACTGTTTTGCCGCCTTTTCCAATCACACGGCCGGCGGCTGAAGAGGGTACCCGAATGTGAGCCTTAAGCTTTACTTCTTCTTTGGGGTTAAAGAAATTCTCTTCCTTCAGTTTCCCAAAGATCCGCCCCTGAGCCTGAGAAAAGGAGTCATGAGAAGAAAGTTAGTCCAGCTGCTTAGCTTGTGGGAGGGGATCGATAGTGGGCCCAGGGGCAGGAGGCCTGGACAAGTCTCCAGAGAGGCCCCAAGCTTCTCCACCCGAAGCCTCTCCCCAAAATTTGGGGAGCTCAACGTTCCCACAAGACTAAAATTGCTCCATCCCGACCAGCTATACTCTGGCTCTAGAGGCTGGCACAGGGCATGGACGTGGCTGGGACTGAGGCATTGACCTTGAACTGGGCTTCAGGTGGTCCGGTGATGATGACCATCCTCTCACTGACGTCTGGACTTTCAGCAGGAGCAATCTGCAAAAAGCAAAGTTAGGGGCAAATGGTCAGCTGATCCATAAGCATTTATGAAGTGCCTACTGTTTGCTAAGTATAGAAAATGAAATTGTCTCTTGCAAGGAGCTCACATGCTAATGAGGAGACAACAGGTGCCTATCAAAAGAGTCAATAAGATCTGAACAGAGAAGTCAAGGATGAGGTACTTGGGCCAGGGGCACCAGCAGCTGGGCCCCAAAAGGTCTCATGCAGAGGATGGTGCCTTAGCGGTGTCTGATAAGAAGAGAGGGACTCTCGACGGGCAAGGTGGCAAAGGAAGTCATTCTAGGCACAACCAACTCAGAGCAGGAATGATCTCTGGCTGTGCCTCTGTCCTCCAAAGTTCTTTGGGAAATGCACAGCTTCCAGGCCGGTTGCAAGCCTCAACTTTCCCATCAGAAACAACCACCCAATTTTTTTTTCCGGTGGGGCAAGAGGGGTTAAGTGACTTGCCCAGGGTCACACAGCTAGTAAGTGTCAAGTGTCGGGGCTGGATTTGAACTTAGGTCCTCCTGAATCCAGGACCAGTGCTCTATCCACTGTGCCACCTAGCTGCCCCCAACCACCCAATTTAAAAATTAAATTATTAGGTTCAACAAACATTGATTTTTTCATTAAAAAAGTCATTTGTCTTACCATGGAATCGATTTAATATTATTTTGTGCAGAAATAAGTTTAATGTGATTGTACAAATATAACCTCTATCAGATTGCTTTCTGTCTTGGGGAGGGGAAAGGGAGGGAGAAAAATGTGGCCACTAGGTGTGGGCCTGGGGGTAGGGGGAGGCACTGGCCTTGGGGTCAGAAGACCTGGACTGGAGTGGGCCTGCCTCTGCAGTGAGCCCAGGGGCCCCGAGTAAGGCCCTCGGTTTGTCTGAGGCCCCGCCTCCTCGAGTGGGCACCCACCAGCTCCCAGGGCTGTCTGGAGAGATTGGCCCACAAGGGAGCACCTTCCTGGGCACGTCTGCACTGGGTACGCAGGGCCTACCTTCACGTGCCAGGGCCCCCTGGAGCTGGCTGGGGAACAAAATGGAACCCTTCCCAGGAGCATGTTTTATCTACCCATGGATCCTGGGGATCCTAGGAGGACCCCAGGTTAAGAACTCCTGGTCTCAAATTGTAAGAGATAAAAGAAACATTAGCTGCTGCCATTGCCAGAGAGGCAGGGATTTGGGAGCCAGAAGTCCTGGGTTCAAAGCCCACTTCTTAGCTTTGGCCCTTGAATAAATCACCTTGCTTTCCTAGGCCTCAGTTTCTTTATCTGTAAAATGAGAGGGTTTGGCTAGATGGCCTAAGGTCCCTTAGGTAATCTTGGAGCTGTGAGACATGGGTGCAAATCCCAACTCTGCCACTTAACCTGGTGTGGTAGGCAGTATGATTTCAAGATGAGGAAACTGGGACAGACAGAAATTAAGTGACTTTCCCAGGGTCACACAACTAGTGTGTGAGGCCTGACTCCAGGTCCGAGGCTCTATCCACTGGTCCATCTAGCTATGACTAGAGATTCCACAGGTTCAGTTCACAAGCATGAAATGCTTCCTAAGTGTGAGGCTGTGAGTGAGCTATGAGTCTGCCAGGTGCTCCCTCAGTCCCGTTGGGCCAGAGCGGGATTGAGTAGAGGCCTGATGGAGGTCGACATGGAAATACTCAGTGAATTCCCAGTCAAGTTACCACATAACTGGCCAGAGCTGCCATTGAGGCCCCAGAAGCTGATGGGTCAATGACCCTGCTCCTCTCTGTGACCTTGAGGTGGCCAAGGCCCCTCAGCCAGCTCTGGTGAGACCCTCTTCCTCTCTGAATGGCCTGTTCCCCAGACCCAGTGGCCGGCATTTACCAGGGAAGGGGAATGGAGGGACTGTAGGCAAGACCGAGGACAGATTTGGCCTCCAAAAGACTCCAAAGAGTAGGCCTGGTTCTCAAAGGCCACTGAGTGCCACCCCCCCATTTTACAGGGAAGGAAACTGAGGCACAAAGCCCTTCTAGGAACACTGCCTTGGAGCTGATATAGTCAGAGCTCCTTATTGTAGAGAAGATGCACCTGAGAGTTGGTCAGTAAATAGCCTACCCAGGGGTGGAACTTGGGTCCTTGAATTCCCAAATCCTACCCTCTTTTCCAGTAACCCACACTGGCTATTGGTACTAGCTCTGCCACTAACTTTCTGTGTCACCTGGGCTAAGTCCCTCTCCCTTTAGGCCTCAGGTTCATCTTCTCTAAAATGAGGAGTCTGGGGGTAGAGTCAACGACCCAGCTCTGATGGGAGGCAAATGTCTCCCTCCACCCTGCCCCCCCAAGCCAGATGTTCCTCCTTCTGCCTGGCCCACTCAGTCTTTTCTCCTCCAGCCCACTTGCTGACATCCCAGCTCTGCCCGGACCTAGTACTGGCCTGCTCCACCCCCACGTCACAAGACCCTTCCCCGGAACTCCAGGCTGTCTCATGGGAGCCCATCCTTTTCTGCAACAACTGAAGCTCTGTCTGCTGGGGTGTGGAAGGAGGCAGTGGGGGACGTGCTTGGCATTCCAGCCAGGAGGTGGAGCCGATCGTGAGGCTGGGAGCCCAGCCAGGGCCAAGAACCCTTCCTTTTCCACTTCTCTGATGACTCTTCCCATTTTGAGGCATTAAGCAGAATGTGGGTATCACCCCACAGAGATGATTGCCTTCTTGGGCTCAAGGGGGCCTTCTTTCCCAAGCCTCTCTGGCCAGTGCAGGGGCTTCAGCTGTGCTTGCATCACTGGGGTAGGGCTCCCCCCATCCCATTTAGAACGCTCATCCCTTTCAAAGAATCCTTTGTTCAAAAGGATTGTCTGAGAGCGGAGGACTTCCCCTCTGAATGAGGAATCCTGCCCGGTCCTGGCAGCACTGAGCCCTCGACCTTCTCCCAGTCTGTACTAACTTATTTGTGCCCATGTTGTAAAATCTAAAACTCCCAGTAAAATGGATACTTCTTGCAAGCAGACGATAGTTCACTGCTGACCTTCCATCTGCAGCACCTCTCTCAAAGATGAGGTGCTTAAAAAATAGGGTCAATGGATCCAGAGAATGGAAGCTTACTGAGGGCAGGAAGTGTTTGCTTTTTTCTGTCTCCAGCACCAAGCCCACATGCCAAACGAGCAAAGAAGCCCTAACCTTACCTTGATGGAGGCCCCAGCGAATCTGGCCAGCTGTTTGATATGGTGGCCCTTCTTGCCAATGATGGCTCCAACAGCCTGGGTGGGGATGAAGAGGTATACCACTTCCTGTTCAGGCACCTGAGGGGAGTGAGGAGAGACAGGAACATTCCCTCAGAGGAAGAAGGTTTGACCTTTGGCCAGAGCCGGATGGGGCCTCCGAGGCCTTCACATCCCCACCCTTTGCCCCCAATTAAAGATAAGGAACCTGAAACTCAAGGAGGCAATCTGGGACCACCCAGAGCAGACTGAGCGGCCTCATTTGATGTTTGGAGAGGTTTCATAAAACCAGAGATCTTGAATTAGACTGGGCCTCAGAGACCAACTCCACCAACCCTCCCACTCCCCAACCCATTTTAGAAAAGAGGAAACGGAGGCCCAGGGAGGTAGAGTGTACTAAAGGTCACGTGGGTAGTTAAGATCAGGGGTGGGATCTGAACCCAGCTCCCCTGACTCCACAGCCAGTGCTCTGTCCTCTAAACCGTGTGACCAAGGGATGTCAGATACCGGAGGACCAGTCGTCTGGACTAGGAGTGAACTAGGAGAAGGTTAGAGTCCTGTTTAAGAAGCAGCCGGCCCAGTCCTTGCAGAATCCTGTGGCCGCAGCGAGCCCCTGCCCTGCTTGTGCCCTGGGAGACCTGAGAGGAAGCAGTCAGGAAGATGGCCACTGTCCGGCTGATGTGGAGAGAAGAAAGTGGGAAGGGAGGCAGGAAGGAAGGAAGGAAAGAGAAAGGGAGAGGGAAGGCGGGCCGGGGCGGGCTCCCCAGAATGGGATGGGATCAACAGTCAGGCCAAAAGGCCATCTCTTTCCAGACCTCCCCAGGGAAAGGAGATCTCTGGTGATCTCCCACCAGCCTGGAAATGGTCCCTCTGCTTGTGCCTGAGGCAAGGAGCAGAGAGCGTTGACCCAGGCACGTTGGCAGTGAGGCCAATGATGCCAAGGAGCCAAGCCAAGCTGTCCATACTGGTCGCCACAAAATGGGGAGAGCCCTTGCCTAGGCCTGGGGTCTCATCATTACGAGCAACTCCCAGACAAGGAAACTCTGTCTCACCCTGAAGGTCTCAGAGACTCGCCCAGACACCATTTGAGACGGAGTTTCCTGTCCAGGACCACACGACCAAGACGCGCCAGAGTGGGGCTCAAACCCGGGTCTGGCTGACTCCTAGGCTGGCTCCCGGCCGCTGACAGCGCCCAGAAGAAGGCCTCCTCTCAAGGCTTCGTGGGTGCATGTGGACAGTCCGGGCAACATCTGCTGCCATCTGGCTTGCCTCTTTCTGTGTTCTTGCTGGGGAGAGCAAGTTTTTCAACCCAGCCCAGACTCTGAGGCTGTCAACATAGCTCTGAGCATGCCTTGCTGACCTTCTGTGGTTTCTCCCCAGCAAGCCAACTTTGGACGGTCAACGACGGTAAAGCCAGGACATGTGGTCTGAATGTCCAGCCATCGTTTGGTGACCAGTGAGTGTCACCAAAATGCTGAGTGCCCCACGGAGCGCAGCCATCTTAGAGCCAAAGCAACATTAGAGCTAACCTCAGTTTTCCTCATTGTCAAATGGGGATAACCCACAGCACCCACTTTCCAAAGGGCCAAATGAGAAAAGATATAAAGTGCTCTGCAGACCCTGGCGGCACACCAGCTGTGTGACCCTAGGTGATTCATTTCCACCCTACGCCTGTTTTCTCCTCAGTGAACAGAAATGATAACTAAGGTGCCCTCAAAAGGCTGGGCGCACGATGACATGCTTCAGCCCTGTGCGGTCCCCAGCAGGTCCAGCTCTCTCATTTTAGAGAGGAGGAAGTGGGAAGTCCTTCCCCCAAGGTCACCTGGCTACTTCATTGATGGAGCCAGGATTTGAATCCAAGTCCTCTTGGGGTCACAGATTCAGAGTCAGAAAGACCCTCTTGTCACCATCAAATCTAACCCCTTCATTTCACAGATGAGGAACTCAGGCTCAGAGAGAGGGTTAAGTGATTTGCCTAAGATCTCAAAGCCCCATGTGCCCAAGACAGTAGGAATCTGAACCGGGACTTCTTGTGCTGAAGTCTTGACCCCTATCCAGCACCCCCTGCTGCCTCTCAACAATTATGCGATACACAGTTCTTTGCAGTACAACAGCACTAGATGATAAATAAATATGAGCCTCTATATTTTTGTTTTTCAGAGAAAGAGAGAGACAGGCCCAAGAGCATCAGTGGGTCACTCACAGGGTGCTGATGTGGGAACACGCCGATCTGGGGGGCTCCGTACAGGCCCTGAGAGGTGTGCAGAGTGGCTCTGGCAGGAGAGAACACAGCCGTTACTGGAGGTGCCTGGGGAAGGGGAGCCCGCCTGCAGGATGACACACAGCCCACGTGCGCGCCCCGCCGGGGCCCCTCCTCCGCCACCCAGCACGCCCTTCTTGCCGCCGCCTGCCCGACTGTTCCAGGAGCGCTCCCTCTCTCCCTGCCGGGGTGTCTGCTTCTCTCCGCCACCCTTGTGAAGCCACAGGAGCTCCAAGGCTCCTGCCTAAGACGCTGGGAGGCCGGAGCATCCGCAGAGAATATCCCGAGTACAGCAGGGTGGACGGAAAAAAACTGTTTTGGGGGGTGTGCGTCATTAATAAGCCAGCGCCCACGCCCAGACAGATTTTCTCCTGCCCACAGCTGCCTGGTTGTCTTTGACCCTCTGCCTCTTCCCTCGTTCCCAATTCTTCTGACAACGCTTGGCCCTGTGGGTCTCAAAGTTTCTATCTGTGATTTCGGCGCAGCCCCTGCCCCCCACCACCCGCCCCCACCACCTGGCGCCCCCCGACTCCAGCCCATGCTTAGCCAAGCCATTCCTGGCATCTGTCAGGAGGCAGGCAGCCATGGATACGAATTAAATCGGCTTCAAGCCCCAACACAGATAATTCCCAAGGACAGGAGGAAACAGGTCTCCAGCCTCCAGCCTCCTACTGGGGCCACAGCCCCAACACATACAATCACACCCAGCTTGGGTTAGGGCTTTCTCTTTTTAAACTGGGGGAGAGAGAGGGGAGCTAGCAACAGAGATGCTCCCCTCTTTCCCCCTTCCCCCCAAAGGAAAAAATAAAAGCTAGTCCTTGAAATATTTTACATGTACAGAAGAGAACATGAGGAAGCTTGGAAGGAAACACAGGCAAGTACGACAGCTTTGAAATTACATGATCACTTTGTAAAAAGCAAGTCATACACAATCAGAGACAATTTCACATCAAATCCTCCTTTTTGTTCTACTTTAAGCATGGCAATTTCCCTTTTTCGGGTGTTTCTTGAAGTCTGAGTTTTTTAAAACTCATTACAAAATATTCCCAAGGCCCCTTGGATGGTTTGTCAGCCTGCAATTCTGCCGTCCTGACGCTCCCTCTTAGAGAGGCGGCGCCCTGGTCAAGGATGGGATTCCCTGGGTCAAGTAAGCAACAGAGGGCAGGGCATGGACCCGGGTCCTCAGATGCCCCAAATCAGGCCTGGAGACTCACTGGGACAGAGAGGATGATGGGTAGGGTTCCCACCCCCGACCTCCCTCCCTGTGACATGTCTGAGGTTCTAGCAGCTCCTGACCAAAGATTGGTCGAGATTTCTTAGCCAGACCAAGTCCCCAGTTGTGGAGGAATTATACATTTAAAAAATATTATAATGTTGGAGCATCATGGGGAAGGAGACTCTTTCTCTTAGGGTGATCTCGGGCCCCCAGGTCCCAGCTGCTCTCTATTACTACTTGACACCTGTATGCGACATTGGTACAGACGGAAAGAACGCTGAATTTGGGTCCACTGCCTCCTCTGGAAGCTGTCATTCCCCCTGCTGCCCCTATGATCAACTCTACATCTCTGTTTGGCTTGAGAAGCCCCTCCTAGCATAGATTCAGCCTATCACTCCTGGGATTCTTGCCCATTATTTCTGTTCACGCATCCTACCATCCAAGCCAAAATCCCTCCCTCCCTCTCCCATACTTTTGCAACAGGGTGGGATTGCCACTGCCCTGGCTGGTACCTACTAGTGGACTCCTTAGCACCTGTCTTTCGGGGCTCAGCTACCCTACGCTCACCCCTCCACCCCTTCCCTGAAATAACTCTATCTCCTTTATTTTGTGTCCTCAAGGGTGGGGTGGTTTCATTCTGTCTCTAGCTCCCAGCCCCTGGCCTACCACCTGCCACACAGTAGGTGCTTTAATGGACGCTTGTGAAATACAGCCTGCCCCATCCCCTGGTCTTTGGTCGGACCTGGTCGGCCCCCCTGCTATCCCTCAGCCTGTTTTTCACCTTTTATAAATGGCACCAAGAGGGGCAGCTAGGTGGTTGCAGTGGATATAAGCACTGGCCCTAGATTCAGGAGGACCTGAGTTCAAATCCAGCTTCAGCCACTTGACACTTACTAGCTGTGTGACCCTGGGCAAGTCACTTAACCCTCATTGTCCCACATAAACAGCAACAACAACAACAATAAAATGGCACCAAGCTGGGGCTCTAGCCAGGGACTGCTGGTACCCGTCATGCCGAGCACATGTCTAAAGTTTCTTTCTTCATGAGCTACAGATTTCAAGGGAGGACTTCCAGGAACAAACCCTTTTGTTTTACAAAAGAGGAAACTGAGGCCCAGGGAAGAAAACTGACTTCACTGCCCAAGGTCACAGAGGGAGTAAGGCATGGGTCCTCTTACACCCAAGTCAGGGTCTTTCCACTGTCCCATGGCCATGTCAAGAGCATAAAAGAAGGACATCAAACATCAATTCAAAACAAGTGCCTCACTAGGGAAACAGTCAAGTGAATTCATCCCTGCTCTCGAGCTTCCATTCTAGAGAGACCAGAGACACAGAAAAGGAAACAGAGAAGAAAATCCAGATCCTTTAGCCAAGGCATCAGCAGATGACCTAAGGAAACCCGCTGGGTACAAACCCCAGGAGGAGCGCCAACCCCCCCACTGGCAACTGGGACAGGAAGTGGGCAGAAAGCCACCCCCATTTGTAGCAAAATGCCTTCTTCCTTCAACAAAGCATCAGTGAGCCAAGGCTTGATGAAGGCGGAGGGAAGCTGGGCAATGATTCTCCAAAGGCCCTGGGGGGCTGCCCAGTTCTTCATCTATCCATCCATCCATCCATCCATCCATCCATCCATCATCCATCCATCCCATCCATCCATCCATCCATCCCCTCATTTATTACCCCAATCCATCCATCCTCTCATCTTTTACCCCATCCATCCATCTCCTCATCTACTTATCACCCCCATCCATCTATCCATCCATTTCCTCATCTATCAATCAACCCATCCTTCCCCTCATCTCACTCACTCCATCCATGCATGCATGCATGCATCCATCCATCCCCTCATCTTTTACCCCATCCAACATCCCCTCTTACCCCATCCATCCATTTCCTCATCTATCAATCAGCCCATCCATCCATCTCCTCACCTACTTATCACCCCCATCCATGTATCCATCCATCCCCTCATCTCACTCCATCCATCCATTCATCCATCTATCCATCCATCCATCCATCCATCCATCCATCCATCCATCCATCCATCCATCCATCCATCCATCCATCCATCCATCCATCCAGCATCAGCTCCTAGGGCACTTACTGAGTGCCCAGGAAGCCACCTGCCCCAGACCATCTCCCAAGCATTTGTCCCTGAGACTGAAGTGGGGAAAACATCAGAGATGCCAGGCGACCAGGGCGTTCTTATCCAGTAACAAGAGTAAATTCAAGGCATCAGATAGGCAGGCGAGCAAAACCCAGACCTAGAGAGGCAGCATGGTGTAGGGCATGGAGGGTCAGGCTTAAGTACAAGGCAGAGGACAGATCAGGCAAAGCAGTGCTGAAATTTCTGAGGAGGGAATGGGGAACACAGAGGGCTGCCCAGAAGAGAGGGCACCTGAAGCTTGGCCCTGAAGGCAAGTCAAGATTCCAAAAGGCAGAGATTTAGAGGAAACTGAGGCAAACAGAGGTTAAGCGACCTGCCCAAGGTCACACGCATACTCTGGTAGGTGGTGCAGTAGTCAGTGCCAGGCCTGAAGTCAGGAAGACCTGAGTTCAAATCTGGCCTCAGATACTTACTGGTTGTGTGATCCTGGGCAAGTCATTTAACCTCGGTTTCCCTCCATTTTCTCAAGTGTAAAGTGGGGATAACAACAAGACCTCCCTCCCTCGCTCCCTCCATCCCCCTCCCGCTCCCTCCCAGTGATTGTTGTGAAGATCAATGAGATCCCTATCTATAATGTGCTTGGCATATAGCTGGTTGCTATATACAGGTTTATTTCTTTCCTCTTCCCCTATCTGGAATCAGAGGATCAACTAATTCCTTTCTTTTCTTTTCTTTTTTTTTTTTTGGTTTGGGCAGGGCAATGAGGGTTAAGCTACTTGCCCAGGGTCACTATGTGTCAAGTGTCTGAGGTGGGATTTGAACTCAGGTCCTGCTGAGTCCAGGGCCAGTGCTCTATCCACTGAGCTACCTAGCTGCCCTTAGATCAACTAATTTCTAACTGAGACGCAGATAATTTAAGTGACTTACCCAGGGTCACATAGCTACCCAGTACATGAGCCAGGAATCCAACCCAGGCCCATCACTCAGTGTCCTACATTCTCTCCATCGCAACATAGTGGCCAAGTCTGTGTGTTGAGGCCTATCTAGGGGATTTTCCGAGAACCTCTCGAAGTCTGCCCATGGCGGGGTGAGAAGCACCCGGGGCAGCTCGGGCCAGATTTGCTGAGTCATTCTAGGGTTAGGCTCTTAGCATCCCTAACAGAGGTAGGCGGGCAGACACGCGCCCCCCTCCACATACATCCTGCAAACACACAGAGAAAAGCTGGGTCCAGCCTCTAAGTCACTTACAGCAAACGGGTTGTAAGATGCAGCGGCAGCTCCGCGGGGCCCAGCTGTGGAAGGGAACACGGACAGACCTGTCGAAAAGATGCCGAGGGCACTGAGGTTCAGGCCTGGGATGAGATTGCCTTGTTGCTGGGAGCCACGACCGAGAAGGAAGGAAGAGGGAGACCAAAAACATCTCAGTTTCCTCACGTCCACTCAAGGCAAAGAGAACGAAAAGCCCCGCCCAAGAGGAGCCGGCGGCCTCCCCCACCAAGTGCTGCTCAGGCCCGTGGCACCAGGCGCGGGGAGCCTTAGGAGGCATCTGATCCCCGACCCCATCTGACAGAGGAGTAAACGGAAATCCACCAGCCTTGGGCCCCACGGAGGAGGCGGCCGATGGAGCTGTGGCCTCGGACCCCCAAGTGGATCAATGGGCTTAGCCCAGTGTTTGGTACAGAGCGGCTGCTCCGTCAAGGAAGCCAGCCTGGTGGGGTAGGTTCAGGACCACTGACATCTGTGAAGGCCCTGCTGTCCCCCACATCACCACAAGGGTGGAAACAGGCTGCTGAGGACTTCCTGCCAACCGAGGGGCTGGGAAGCGACTGTATACCTCCCTCCAGGCTCAAGAGTAGGTCCACGTGTGCCTGGAGGGTACCCTCAGCAATATCTGCCTCAGGCAGGAACCAGGAACTGGGTTCCACAAACAGTTTGACAGCTCAACTTCAGTATCATTTTTTTCCCTTTGGAATCCCTATATACTTCAAAACTAAGATTCTAAGGGAAGGAAAGAAGGGAGGAAGGAAGGAGGGGAAGGAAGGGGAGGAAGAAGGAAAGAAGAACGAAGAACGAAGGGAGGAAGGGAAGGGGAGGAGGAAGGAAAGAGGAAAAGAAGAAAGAAGGAAAGAAAGAAGGGAGGGAAGGAAGGAGGCAAGGAAGGAGCTTGGGGTCTATGGGCTTCACTAGACTGACCACCAAAGGGGTCCAGGGCACAGAAACAAGGTAAAGAACCCCTGACTCTAAGTCATGTTGATTATGCTTGAAGACTTCTAGTGAATGGGGAGCTCACCCCCAAGAGGTAACTTAAATCTGATTATTATTATCATCATTAGAACAGATCTTCCAAGTAGGAAATATTTCCTTCTCATGGACAACAGAACTTCTTATTTCTGCTCAATTTGTTCCCATGACTGCTGATTTTGCTCTCTGGGAGCTCTTTCTTTTACTGGACAGCCGGCCCTTCCAGCAGTCGCATCGAGTGCCCCTCAGCCTTCTCTTCTCCACACTTCTGGGGCGCGGGCCCAGCCCATTCGCCATCCCGGCTGCCCTTCTCTGGAGGGTCTCCATCTCTTGACATCCGTCCCAACCTGTGGAGTCCAAACCTGAACCCAGCCCTGCAGACGTGGCCTGAGCAAGGCTGAGGCCAGAGGTCCACAGAGGCCCTGGCTGTTAGGAGGACCCGCAAGGGGCCATTGGCGTCTTAGTGCCCCCCCAACCATAAACTGCTCAGGCCAGTGTCCGGCCCGAAGGGTCCCTGGAGAGCTGTGGGCAGGCATGGGCTGAGCAGGGAACTTACATTCACGGTCACCATGTCATTCTCATAAGCCTCACGGAGCTTCCTCATGATCTCCCCCTCGGCAGAGGAGCAGGCCTCAATCGTACCTTTGACTGTGATGGTTCTCTCTGGGTTGTAAATGGTACAAATCCTGCAGACTTGGGAGATCACAGAGGAAAGAAAGACCTCAGGCTTTCCGAAGGATCCCAAATCGATCCAATGTGAGCCGAGCCAGGGACGGATCCCGAGGGCTCAAAAGCTCATCGTGCCATGGGAGCCACGCGATGGAGCCAAGCCTCCCTGTCCGCTGAATGCCAATCAGGCAAAGTCCTTTCCCATTTCAAAGCTCAGGTCTGACCTCATCATGCCCCTGCTCTAGCATCTGTAGTGGCTCCTATTACCCTCCAGAATCAAAATACTCAGCTTGGCATTTCAAGTCTTCCATAACCTGCCCTCCACTTCCCTTTCTTGACTCAATCAGTATTGTTTTCTTTTACTGTATTCTTTGTGGTGCTGTTGTGGAGTTGCTTTCAGTTTGTACCTGACTCTCTGTGACCCCCTTTGGGTTTTCATTAGCAGAGATCCTGGAGTGCTCTGCCATCTTCCCTTCTCCAGCTTATTTTGACAGATGAGGAAACTGAGGCAAAACAGGGTAAAGTGACTGGCTCAGGGCCACACAGCTAGGAAGTGTCTGAAGCTGACTTGGAATTCAGGTCCTCTGACTCCAGGCCCTGTACTCTATCTACTACGCCACCTAAATGCCCTCCATATAGTCTATGTTCCTGCCAAACCGGTCTATCTTTTCCCAAAACTTGATAGGCCACTTCCCACCGCCATCCCCCATGCCTGGGATGCACTCTCCCCTCACTTCTGCTGTGCTCAGGTGGGACCTCCCTCCGCAGCAAAGGCTTGTTTCCTGATTCACTACAACATTCCCTCCCTTCTAGTGAGGGTTTGCTCCCTCCCTAGATAACCTCCCACTCGCTGATCCGAGCACTCGGTGCCTCCTCCCAACACCCAACAAAGTGGCAGCTCTTTGAGAGCAGGGACTGTCTTATTTGGGTCTTGGTATCCCAGGGTCCAGCTGTCACTGAACCAGAGGGGCCCCCGTGTGTCCCTTGGATGGCGGCTTACGGAGAGATGGTGATCTTGGTCCCCGTGTCCTGCTCGATCTTCTTCAGGTTTCGTCCTTCTTTACCAATCAGTCTCCCGACCAAACTATTGTGGGCCAGGATCTTCAGAGGAACTTCCTCCACTCTGAGAGAGAGCAAAGGCCCCTCAGTGCCACAGCCTTGAGACACAGCAGAGCCCTGATGGAAATGGGGCCCAGCCTCACTCCGTGGGACTTGCTTCTCAGGAGAGAAGCTAGCCCGTGGGCTCTGAGGAAATCCCAGAGCTGCTGAGACTCGAGTGCAGGGATCTGCACGGTCACCATCCCCATGTGACCTTGGACAAGTCCCTGAACCCCCTGGGCCTCAGTTTCTTCATCTGAGAAATGAAGAGGGTTGGGCTCAGAGGTCTTCTCAAACCTAGTCCCACGATTCTGGCCCCACAAGTGCTTGTACACCCAAAGGGTCAGGGCTCTAGAGAGGGACCTCAGAGGCCACCTAGTCCAACCCACTCATTTTACAGATGGGGAAACTGAGACTCAGGGTCATAAAAGTACTGAGCAGGCCAGGATTTGAACCCAGATCCTGCCCATGGCTGTTGGCACTCTGGGGCATCTAACTTACAACTTGGTCTCATCTGCTTCTTTCTGCATAATTTCAAGGATCATCCGACAAGCTTCGCTGGCCCCCTCAGGGCTGGCATGGATGGTGACAGGCTTCTCAGATGCCCCTGCGTTCCTCCTTCCTGTGGATGTCTACCCTGCAGTGGGAGAGTCAGGGAACACCCGCCCCCCCCACCCCACACCGTCATCATCAAGCTGTGCAGCTGCCCTGATGGGCATGAGAGGGCTACTTTGTTCCTGCCCGCCTTCTAGCGACAGCACCAACAAGATAGAGTCGTGAACCCTCCCCAAAGCAGGACCACCTCTGATGCCAAGAGGGAGCTTTGGCCACCTCCTGGGTCACAAGGCAGCTGCTGGGGAGGTGCCCTTCAGGAATCTCTGTTAACACAGTATTCAGCAGATCTGGTCCCATGCCCTCCTTTTACAAAGAAGGAAACCGAGGCTTCCAGAGGGGGTGATTTGGCTCCAGATGACACAGAGCGCGAAGGCAGCCCCTTAATAAAGGCTCACTGATTGACTAGAGGAAACCTCTGAGGCACCAAGTCCTCAATGTCACTCGTCCAAGGTCAGCTTAGTGCATGAACAGCAGAGTCGGGATTCAAACTTAGGTCCTGCTACCTCTGGGCTTAGATGATCTGTTCCAAAACCTAGCGCTCGTGCTTCAGTTTTAGACGAGGGGCGACAGCCCGAGGGATCCTATCAGCTTCAGCGCCCCAACTAGAGGGCGGACCCAGAGAGTCCACTTAGGAGGCCAAGCTCATGGCCAGGCCATCACTGGCATCTCCTCAACCCTGCCCTCCACCCCTCAGGGCTGCTGATCCAGACTGGTCATTAGAGGCCGGACCCAAGGCTACCACTGGTCCATGTCTATCATTTTAGAGAGGCAGACAACACATCCCTAACTTTCCCTCGGTTCCCATGCCTGACTCTTATGGTCCCATTCAACTTGGACCACGCAGGGCCCGAGGGGCCTAACTCAGCTAATCCACACCCTGTCCCCTCACACCCACATGGGGCTCCCCGAGCAGGCACTTACTTAGACTGCGTTTGCTTGGTGAGGTTCTTAATGGTCAAGCCCTCCTTTCCTATGATGGCGCCAACAAACTGGGTGGGGACGAGAATCCGGAGCGGGAAGTCCAGCTGCTTGGACTGGCCTGAGCCCCCCGAGGAGTGGCTGTGCTCCCTGGAAGAGGACTCCCCCCGGCGGGATCTCAGAGGGGCGTTCCCATCCTCATCTGGGATGTAGGAAATCCTGAAGGCGTAGTTCTCAAACTGATGACCGCTGAGCTTCTCAATGGCTCTGCAAGGCAGGAGAAGGGGCCGCAAGGTTATAACAGGATGTACACTAGGGGCCAGTGAAGCCAGGAAGGGCCTCAGGTGGCTCAGAGAGGGGTGTGCGTGCGTGTGTGTGTGTGTGTGTGTGGGGTGTCAACCCTTTCACAGGGCACTTCTGTTTAAAAAGCATTTCATAATTTTATTTTCTAATTATTATTACTTTTTTCTAGGCATTTGGGGTTAAGTGACTTGCCCAGGGTCACACAGCTAGTAAGTGTCAAATGCTTGAGGCTGGATTTGAACTCAGGTCCTCCTGACCCCAGGGCCAGTGCTCTACCCACTTTGCCACCTAGCTGTCCCTCATTTTATTTTTTCCAATACATTTTTATGTTTTCTGTCACGTTTTATTCTTAACATCATAACCTGGGAATAACACACACCTTCGCCTTACACTCTAACTCACTGCACAAAAGATGTTTCCTGGGTTATAAACAAAAACAGGCTTATGCAGACAAGGGATCATCCAGATAAAGGCAACAGTAACCCCACAGACCTCCCAAGGTGATTTGAGATTTCTAAACCTTAAAGCAATTCTGGCAGGGAACATCTGCCCAAGCTCATTCTCCACTGGCAGAACCTCAAAGAGCCCAGGGCCACCAGACACAACACAAGGAGCTGGCCCAGGTGGGCCACAACAACCAAGGATTATGTCTCCATTTCTATGGCTCACAAGGTGCCTTCCTTAGCTGCTGGGGAAGGAACTTGTAGAAATATTCCTTGGAGAAACAGAGTACCTGGTAGTAAAGCAGGCCTCCCTGTCATGTTATTATCCCCATTCTAGAGAAGAGGAAACTGAGGCTCACTGGATGTAGTGAATGCCCTGCCCATAGCAGGCCCTTAATAAAGGCTTGTTGAATCGAACAGGAAACAGAATCAATGGACAGACATCTATTAAGCACCTACTATGTGCCAGACACAATACAAAGACAAAGAACAAAACTGTTCCTGCCCTCAAGGAGTCCAACTGAACTGAGTTCCTCGGCAAGGAGGAGGATCTCGGAGGCCTACTATGGGCCGCAGCACGAGACAGTGGATAGGGGGCTTTGGAGTAAAGAAGGTCTGGGTTCAAGTGTTCCTCTCTGAGACACCCTGACTGTGTGACCCTGGGCAAAGTCACTTAGAGCCCCAGACAGCCAAGTCTCTAAGCCCCACGTTATAACGGAGCAGCCTCAGCAGAAGCTAGGCACCGGGGACCCAGACACACAAAGTCTCTGCCCTCAGAGAACCTGCACTGGACGGGGTCAGAACTAAAGTAGGCTGTACTATGAGAAGAGAGGCACTGATCTCCGCTGCGAGCTCCCGAGCGCAGCCCACACACCACTTAAGACTCTACTTTTTCATCTGTAGGATGGGAGAGATGATATGTCTCTAAAAGTGCCTCAGAAGAAATGAAATGTCCTACCTATGTGGCCCCAATAGCCTGAGCCTCGGTTTCCCTAGAAGGGGCAGGGCTACATGGCCTCTGAGAGACCCTTGCAACTCAAGATCTAGGCTCTAAGTTGACTTCATTCCTTCCAAGTGAAGCTTTGGAATCATTCCAGGCTATCTTCTCAGGGGAAGGCACCCCCAAGGGGCTCCCAGTCAGGTCTTGGCCTCGGCCGCCCCCTAGCTCGGTGTGGCTCGGAGATCTAGGGCGTCTGCAGCCGCACACAACCACCTCTCTGTAAAAGGACTACATGACCTGTTAGGGACCTCTCTTCCAAGTGAGCCAATGTTATTAGCACTGTGCTCTGGGGAACGGCCCTCACGGGAGGCCGCTGAAGCCCAGGGGCTTACGGGCACTCGTGTCTGGAAAACGCCCGGATGTGACAATGTGCAATTCAATAAGCACAGCCAAACTGGGTCCTGGGGGCACTTACCCTCGGGCCTCTTCTCGGGTGGCATAGGTCACATTGACGACGGCAGCCTCGATGTCCGTGTTCACTGTGGGGAGAGAGAAGAACCCGTGAGTATCAAAGGCAGAGGAGATGCCGCCCCGTCCCTCACCAGGCCCGTGTCTGAAGGTCTAAGAAAGGTCCCACCCCCACCTGCCAGCCCTTTATTCCTGCGCAGAGGGGAGGGAGGTGCATCCTCATCCCTTCAGAGCCAAGTGAGGCTTTTGTAATTAGGGTTCCATTTCTTTTCTTTTTTGGGGGGTTGTCCTTTTCATTGGCATTGTTGTAGGTGCTCTCCTGGTTCTACATCATCAGTCATGCAAGTCTTCCCAGGTCCTGTGGTCCCTATGCCCCCATTTCTTACATTCCAATCCATCCGTACACCATCATTCATTCCGTCATTTCCCCAGCAGGCGGGCACCCACTTTCCTTCCATGGATTGGAAAGAGAATCAAAGGACCTGCCTTTGATTCTGGCTCTGCTGCTCACCCACCTACTGCTTGGCTGACCTTGGACCCCTTCATCCTGAGCCTCAGTTTTCCTCTCTGTAAAAGGACTACATGACCTCTCAGGGACCTCTCCTTCCAGCTTGGCTTCAAGGATACTATAGGATCCTTCTCTCCCCCATGCCAGGCTCCTAACAATTAGACCCAAAGGGGATTAGAGGGAGCATTAAATGCCCCTAGGAACTAATTCCTGGATTCAAGAAATATTTTACGGATGAGAAAAGTGAGGTAAACAGAGGTTAAGTGACTTGATTAGGGCTACCCTGCTAGAAGTATCTGAGGCCAAATTTGAACTTGGGTTTCCCTGACTTCAGGCCTGGCGCTCTGTGTACTATGGTGCCTCCAAGCTTCCCAATTTGATGGGAGGGGCTTATACCCCATGGGACCAGTAGACCCAAGCTCTCACTTGCTCAGGTTGACTTCCAGGTCCCTGAAGCCATGAATTTGGCCCAGCAGCCTACCTGGAAAACGATGTGAGGTTTTATCATGGCCCTGGACAATTCGCCAAAGCGTGGAGACAATTCCCATAGGCTCATGGGACGCTGGATTTGGAAGGGATTTGGGAGGCTGACAAGGGCAGGGCCTGGGTTTTTAAGCTGGGGTATAGGAACCTTATAACAATATTTTTTCTAAAAAAAAAAAAAAAGCCTGTATTTAAATAGAATTGGCTTCCTTTGGGATCCCCTGTATTTTATCTTAAGCATTTAAATACATGCTTCTGAGAAGGCCTCCCTAGGCTTCCCCAGACTGCCCAAGGGCTCCATAATCTTTGGAGGGAGTCCCCTTGGGAATGGGTTTCACATGAAGCTTCCTCGAGGCAGCTTCACAGCCGGCTCAATTCCCAGCAGAGACGCGGAGCAGGGACCAAGCCTGAGCTATGACTTTGTGGGACCTCCTTGAGGAGGAACCTCTCTCCACTAAGGGCGATCGACACACTGCAACGTGCAGCACTTGAATCCAGCACTTCTTGACCGTGTCTTTGGTCCTGGAGCCAACTCCCTATGAGGCCTCTCCTGCTCATCATGCTATTAGCAGAACCCGAGAAGGCTCCCCAGTGACAGGAACGGGGGAGGAGAGAGGCATTCTGACCCCTGCTGCCGACCCCTCCGATACACACCCACATCCACCATCTTCAGATCATGCAAAGAGAGTTTTAACTCACTCTTCAGTGATGTGGATTAACAACACTGCTTTTCCCTGGGATGGACTCAGCCTAGGCACAAAGGGCAGTCGTCTGTGTCCTGCCTAAATATAACAAGCGGGTGCCCTGGTTTATTACCTTGTTCCACGTTCTCTACCGTCCCATATTGAGCAAGAGTCCGTCCAATACCTGAAAGAGAAAGCCCAGAATGTTAGGGGGAGGGGGGCAGAAGGCCACAAAGCCAATCCTATGAAAGAAGACAACGAAGGGGCAAGGAGGCCTGGGTGTCCCCCGCCCCCAGCCCGGCCCAGGCCCTCAAGTCCAAATACTCCCCTGAATCGAGGATCTCGGCCAGTTGGAGGTTTCCTCCAACAGTGCGGGTGCCAGGCCGTCCTGGGCTCTCATCAAGGCAGCCCCCGGGGAGCCCACCCACTGTCCTCGTGCCCTTCTTCTAAATCAGTGGTCGAAACGAGACAAACAAACAAATTGCTAATTGAGAAGGGCTCGGGCCCCAGTCTGCTCCCTGAGCAACACCCACAGCGCTGGTTCTTGGTGGCTTGGTTATGTGGGGAGAGTGAGTAGCACGATCCCTGGGTTCAGAGTCAGGGCGAAGAATAGCCTTTGCCTCCAACATCAGAATAAGAGCTCAGGTCGCTCATATTTCACAATGTTATCACGTTGGAGTCTCATCACAACCTGGGAGGTAAGTGCAATTATTATTCTGATTTTGTAGACGGAGGAAACTGAGGCAAACAGTCAAATGACATGCCCAGGGTCACACAGTCAGAAAATGCCCAAGGTTGGATTTGAACACTCGGGCTCTTCCTGAGTTGTAGGCCTGGCACTCTAGCCACTGTACCACCCACTGCCCCCCCTACCCCCCCCAAAATACAAAGTACTGACTTCTTATAGGTTCCTTCTGTTGCTATGGCAGCCTGAAGGACTTTCAGGGTCATTTGTCCACCCTCCTCCTTTGGCTGAGCACAAGACCAGAGATCTAGGAGTCAGCGCCACATTTTACAGATAAGGAAACTGAGGAACAGAAAGGTCTCAGGACCACAGAGTGAAAGTTGGCAGGAATCTTCAGAGGTCATCTAGTTCAACCTATGAATTTTACAGGTGAGGAAATGAGGCCCACAGAGAAGAAATGATTTGCCCAAGGTCACCTGGCAAGTTCACAAGTGGTGGCACAACATCCCAGTCTACATCCCCTTCAATGGAGTGAAGACTTGTGCTGGATTTTAAGGGCACAGGGAGCTCCTGGAGAAGGAAATTCCTTCTACCAGTGGCAGGTTGCTACCTTCCTGTGACCTCCAAAATCTTAAAGGTGCCTGGAGCCCTGAAGAGGTGATCTGACTTGGCCACAGTCACACCGACTAGGATGGATCAGAGGAGGAACTGAACTCAGGGCCTGTGTGCCATCTGGTGCCAGGTACTTCCCATTCATCTGTGGAATCTGGTTGCTCCCAGCTTGGAGGCCGAGTTCTGGGATTCTCATGAAAATCCTTCAAAGGACACAGAAGGAAGAGCCAGGAACCTCAGCTTCCTTGGGGCCTGGTCCTTCCTGATTCTTTCTGGGCCAGGGCAGAGGGAGGCCACTGGCATTCAGACCCAGCGAGCTGCGTACCAATGTCTCATATGATCACCACAAGGGAGAACCGGGGAGCAGGTCAGAGCCCAGGATGCAGAGTCAGGAAGATCTGGGTTCAAATTCTGTTCTCAGATACTTGGTAGGTGTATGACACTTTATAACCCTCTCTGTGCCGCAGTCTGCTCACCTCTAAAATGGGAGGGTTGAATTCAGGGTCTTATCAGGCTCAAAATGATGAGCCAAGCATAAGACCCCAACTCAGAATGAGACGCGCATCCCAGAGCGACAGAATCATGGCACTAACCAGGAAAGATTTCTTGCTGCTACGTACCCGGGACAACAGTCACTGAGCTTCTCTTTGAAGACCCTCAGTGAGGGCCTCAAACCCACGAGCTCCTGAGCCAGGTCTGCTCGGGGATAGTGCTAGCAACTTCACGTGGGCCTTTTTGCAACTTCTCAGAGCCAGAGCTCAGAAAAAGAGGGGACAGAACAGAGAGATACTGAGAGAGAGAGAGAGAGAGAGAGAAGAGAGGAGAGAAGAGAGAGAGAGAGACAGAGACAGAAGGGGACAGAGAGAGAGAGATACTAAGAGAGAGAGAGACAGAGAGAGAGAGAGAGAGAGATACTAACACAAGCAGAACCAGAGAGTCAGAGACAGAGAGAGGAGAGGAAAGACAGAGACGAAGAGGGGACAGAGAGATGAGTCGGAGAGACAGGAGAAAGAGATGAAGGGACAGAGACAGGGAGCGTCAGTAAGGAGAGAGTGAGAGGGAGAAAAGGGGAGGGGAGAGAGAGGAGAGAAGGAACAGGAAGGAGGAGAAGGGAGACAAAGAGGGGGAAAGAGAGGGGGAAAAGGGGGGATGAGGGAGAGAATGAGAGGGAGAAAGGGCTGGAAGGAGAGAGGACTGGAGACAGAGGGAAGGAAGGAGAGAGAGGGCAGATAAGAGAAGGGAGCGGCAGAGAGGGGGAAGGGCCCAGGGCGAGAGGAACCAGAGGGACAGACAGAGATGGGGGTGAGAAGGAACTGAGAGAGGGAGAATTAGAAACGAGAATGGGGGAGGGAGAGAAGGGATGGAAAGAGAGAGGGAGTGAGGGAGACAGGAGGAGAAAGAGAAACAAGGAATGAAGGGTGAGAAACAGAGGGACAGAGGCAGGATTTGGGGTCAGAGAGAGTCCAGGAGAGAGTGGGGCAGACAGAGAGACAAAGATAGGGAGGGGAGAGACGGGGATGGGGGGGGCGGGAGGGAGAGCGGGAGGGGAGAGACAGAAAAAGAGAGAAGGACACTAGTGATGGATGGAGGGAAGGAGAGAAGAGGAGAGAGTAGGAGGGAGGCAGTAAAAGGGAGAGAGGAAGGAGAGAGAAAGAAAGACTGAGAGGCAGAGGACAGAGAATGTGACAGGAATAGGGAAAGTGAGTTAGAAAGGAGGAGGGAGGAAAAGGACAAGAGACAGAGACAGCAAAGGAGGGAGTGAGGGAGTGAGGAGTGGAAGGAGGAAGGAAAGAGATGGGAATCAAGGAGGGAGAGAGAGGGGCAGAGGAAGTAAGGGTGAGGGATGGAAAGAGGAAGAGGGGGAAGAGGAAGAGAAAGAGAAAGGAGAAGGGAAGAGAGAGGGAAAGGGAGACAGAGAGAGTGAGGAGGGAGAAAGGGGGAGAAAGACAGACAGAGGGGAAAGAGGGAAAGGGAGGGAGAGCAGAGGACTGGAGAGAGGAGAGGGATGAAAGGACAGGAGAGAGAGAGAGAGGAGGGGGAAAGAAAGAGAAGAGAAAAGGAGATGGGGAGGAACAGGAGGGGAAAGAGGAAAGAAGGGAGAGAGGGGAGAGATTAGTGAGAGATAAAGAGAAGGGGACAGGGGGAGAGGGAGAGAGGAAAGAGGGGGAAGGAGGGGAGAAAGAAGAGAGGAAAAGGGAGAGACAGAAACAAAGAGGGGGAGGAGAAACAGGGAGGAAGGGGAAGGGGGGGAGGGAGAAGGAGGATGAGACAGAGGGGAGAGACAGACAGTGAAAAAGAAACAGAGTAGGGAGGGAGCTAGAGCAGAAAGATAGGAGAGAGAGAAAGAAAGAAGAGAGAGGAGAAGGAGGAGAAAGAGAGAGAAGAGAACTAGAGAAGGGCATAATGGGGGGGACAGGGGAGACAGACACAGAGGGAGGGGAGGCAGAGTAGTGGGCCAAGAGTCTGTGGTTTCCCCAGGGAATCGGCGCAGTGGTTCAGGGGTAGGTGGCACTCATGCAGGGCTCTGCTTCGGGGTGGTGACCAGGGCCAGGGATGTAGGTTCGGCAATCAGAACCAGAGGCCTCTCAATCTAAAGCTTCAAAGGGCTTCAGAGACCTTTGAGGTTCCCCCCCCCCACACACACACCCCGCCATTTTACAGAAGAGGAAACTGGGGCCCAGGAAACTTACCCTAATTTCAAGCACAGTGGGAGAGAAGAGAAGAGAGGGCAAAGGTCAGAGCCTCCCTACCTTTGCTAAACTCAATCTGGGCCAGGTCTTAAAAAGTAGCTCCCCAAAAACTGCAGGGAATCCCCATGGTCAGAATCCAAAGGGCAGGGCCCCCTTTGAAAGCACCTCCCAACCACAGGCAGACAGAGCAGGGAGGGAGCCTCCAGGCAGGGTCTCAGAAAGTCTGAGAAGTTTTTATTCTCACACCCCTTGGAAAGGGAAGGCTTGTATCATGAGTTGGGGGGCGGGCCTGGCTCTGACACCCATCCAGGGGGCAACAGGGCCCACGCCTAAGGCAAGAGCCTCTGGTTCCAGTGATCTCAGATTTCCTAAATCCCAAAATGAAAAGAAAACTACACCTATGCCTTCCACACAGTGACTTTCCCCATCACAGTTCCTTGAGACATCATGGGTGGGCATAAGAAATTAAATCGGAATCCAGGGGGAGTTTTGAGGAGGCTGCACATGATCCAGAGGCGATGACCAAAATACTTAACCCAAATTTTATCCAAATAAAGTACTGTAAACACACCCCATCAAAGAAAAAAAAAAAAAAACCCCAGCCTTCTTCTCTGTTAGCAGGGGAGAGCCAGAAACACGTATGCAGATTTCCAGGTCACCAGACAGGGCCCCTAAGCCTCACAATGGGGAAGGGATAACTGGGAAAAGACAAATGACTTGGGGTGGCCAGGGTAGGGGGGGAGGCACAGAGATGATCCTTAAATGAGAAAACAATGAATGAAGAGCCTGAGGAGGTCGGGCCACTTGAAGCTGCCTAGCACAACACAATCATTTTTATAGGTAAGAAAACTGAGGCTGCAGAAGTCGCCCTGGTCACAGTGGGCTGAATCTGCATTTAAACCAGGGTCCCCTAACTCAGAAGGCAACCCTCCTCCCACCGTGCCCTCTGCACTGATTGGGAAAAGTGCATGCAAGCTGAAAGGTCTTACCTCCCACTGCAGGTGAGGGGGAATATTCCGAATCTGAAAGCTTCCTGCTCCTGCAAAAAAAAAACACAAACCAGAGATTGTAACACTGTCCACGGGTACCCAGCTGGGCATGGGGGGCAGCTGTCCTGCCCCGTGCAACCTCCTTCCTCACTTGTGCATGGTAGAAGTGAGTGCTAAAGAGCACCCAGCGGTCTGCATCGTGCTGGGGGCTTCCGTGTGGGCTGCTCTCCCCCATATTAGTTTATTTTTTTTTAGATTTTGAACTTAACAGACACTGAATAAGGCTAGTATTTCCCTCAGCCTATGGAACAGAAGGAGAAGCTGGACCATTAATTTGCACATGTCACCCACAGCTTGCTTTTCAAATGGACAATCAACAACTAGCTTTCAATGCGGTCCAGTTTTCCTCTCATTTTTAGCGGGGGTGAAGGAATCCAACCCCGCCCCCCATATCCCACCCCCTCCACTGCTCTACCAAGAGCCGAACAAAGTTTCACATTAAATAAAAACCTTCCCACTCCCCCCACTGGAAAGAAAGAAAAAATGAAACTTTGGGCATTATTCCACCCAATTTACAAATGAAGAAACAGAGGATTAAAGAGGTTAATTGACCTGCCCACAGTTATAAAAACCAGTACATTTCAGAGAAGATTTGAACTCAGGTCTTCCCAACCTCCAAGTTCAAGTTGACTTCTCTTTCTACCCCCCCCAATCAACAATAAGGCCATCATCTAGTTCAGAGGCACACCCATCCATGTGCTCAGCAAACAAGTCACCTGCCCCTTGATGTTAGCTGCAAGCACCATATATCAAACCCATGAGCCAAGCCCAAAAGAAGGCAGAGCCTGGGTGCGCAGGAGCTTCTCCCTTGGCTTGCCAAAGCCTGGGGACTGAAAATGCCCATCAGCTTGGTCGACACCACCCACCTGCCCTGGGACGGCAGCCACACTTTCCCAAATTCACTGTGGTGGCTCCACTCCGAGAGACACCAACACTGCAGACGAGAGAGAGAGAGAGAGAGAGAGAGAGAGAGAGAGAGAGAGAGAGAGAGAGAGAGAGAGAGGGGGGGGGGGGGGGGGGGGGGGGGGGAGAGAAACAATCAAAAAGGGAAAGGGAGGAGAGACATTGGGAGCCAGGCAATAAGTGGGTGAATGAGTTAGTTACACTGACGGAGACACAAAATCAATTTACTTCTCAATTCTGACTTTCAAAGCAGAGATGGTTTCCTATGGGGCCTCGATTTGGACTTGCAATGGTTTCTTGCGTTCTCTCTCAGACAAAAACGGGTTAGAGAAGAGCAGAGCTGGAAGGGAAGGGGTTAAACCAAACCATCTTTGGGGGATTCTCTGTCAAACAACCTTCTACCTCCGGCCCCTCCTCCCCATAGCGCTCAGGACCGCTCCATCCTCTCCTTTAAGGAAACCCCAGGATTTGAACCCATATCTTGAGTCTCCAGAGCGCCACACTGTCCACTGCAACTGCCTTCGCATTAGGCCCCCAAAGTTTTGTTAATTAGAAGAAGCATAAACAACAATCATTTCCTTGAATAACACAGACCCTTTACAATAATTCCATAATCACATAAAAAAAATGAAGGACGCAAGGAGAGAAAAGAACAATGACCTTGACAATGACAGTGCACATACCCTGTAATCAAAATCTCAGCTTTGCCACTTGTCATCTGTGGTAACCATGAGCAAGTCACTTTGATTTCTGTTGGGACTTCACGTTTCTCCCTCTTTACAATGAGGGGGCTGAACTGGATGACCTCTGAGGTCACTTCCAGCTGGACAGCCTGTGATCCTTCACTAAGTCCAAATTCCCACCTCCAGGCCTTGGTTTTGCTGATTTCAACATGAGGTCACAGGATCAAAATGGTCTCCCTGATCAAGATGGAGGGGCCATTAAGCACTCTGCCCAGTCCCTCTGGAAACCAACCTGAGACCTGTCTGGATAGTCAACCTGTGAAGGAGGTCCAGTGCAGGCCATTTCATCCCTAATGCCCCCCTGGTGTCTTGCAAGGGAAAGGAAGCCAGCCAGGCCTACACCACAGGCAGATCGGGCTTTGATCACTTGGTAAAAAAAACATGAACCTACTTGGAGGCTCCTTTATTAATTAAATGAATAGCATTAATGAATAATTACTCATTAATTATAACCCGCTATTTCTATTACAAGGTTGGGGCTAGTGTCTGATTCAAGAAAACCTAGGTTGAAGGCTCCCCTCTGATCACTTTTCTCAAGGACCCTGGCCAGCGCTCACTGATGGTTCTAAATTGCCACAGTGGTGGTTACTTGCCCATCGAGGAAGCTGACTCATCCAGAGCTCCTCTCCCAGTGAAATAACAGATCTGGGCCCATTTTGTTCTCAACTTCTGATGAGAAGAGGCCACCTGGGACTCTGACAATTGCTGGCTGGCCACTTCAGGCTTGACCCCTCAAAAAGCCTCCCAGTTAGCTGCAAAAGACCCTGATCCTGAATGGTGGAGGGAGGTCTGGGTTACCCCGGACTCTTCCTCAAACTCTCCCAATGGATTTAAAGGAGATAAGGACCCTGGAAGGGGTCACAGAGTCTAAGCCCCTGGTACCTGGGCTTTCATTTAGTACAGGATGTTCCTGGAGGCTCAGCTCCCTCCACTAATACAGGTCAGCACCTTCTCTGACCCATGTAGTCCTAAAGAGGTGGCCAGGGCTCACAGCCAGCACGTGTCAGAAGCAGGCCAGCTTTCTCTCCCAACCCTCATGGTGCTCTTCCTCCCTGAGGCATGGAGTGAGCCTCTTACACACCTGAGGGTCCCACACACTCTATGTGGCAAAGCTGGAATTTGGACCTATGTCCACCTGCCTCCAAATCTCACAATCTTTCCATCACATTTCACTGATAGCTATGACTGAGTAACAGAGGCCAGACCCTCAACTTTAGCAGTTAGAGGGGGTGCTCTAACCCCACCCCCCACTCGTCCTCTTCCACCTTTTCCTCTTCGCTCTCCCAGGTGAGCGCCGGGATGAGGCGATGAGCTCCAGGGGCTTTGATGACTAAGTTTGGCCTGGGCTGAGGGAACTGTGCGGTCCAATACTCCGTCATCTATGAGCAAATGCACACACCACAGCTCCCAACCCATCGGTCATAATTTATTAAGCAGCGACTGGATGTCAGCTTCTTGTCCGCGCTGAGGATTGGCCGAGAGAAGAATGCAGCAGCTCCTGTACCTCCCGCGGGAGCTTACATTGTTAGGAAACAGCATTTATACACAGAGATACAAGACACATACAGAATAGACATGAGGGAATTGGTGTTGTTGGAGGAGTTTGCTAGCGGCCAGGGAGATAGTGGAGTGAGCTGAGCTCTGCCAGAAACCAGGAGGGCAAGGGTATTCTAGGCACAGAGACTGATCGCAAGGAGCTTCCATTCTGGGAGGGAGGGCTAGGGAGCAGCACCTGAACCAAGTCCTAAGAGGTGGAGGTAAAGCAGGCTTCAGACCTTTTAGGCATAAAAGGTGTGAAGATGAGAGATGACATCATGCATAACATGATTCACTCTCTCCCATGACTGGTGCAGCAGAAACAGTACTGGGCCTGAGAGTCAGAAGGTCTAGGTCCAAGACTGGCTCAGCCCTCTACAGCGGTGTGCTGTGGCCAAGTCACTTGCCCTTCTCCACGGGAAAAGGAGGGGGTTGGACCAGATGGACCTCTGGAGTTCCTGCCAGCTCTGATATTCTGAGTAGGCACCAAGAACCTCAGGATCTGGCAAGTGCCCAGGGCGCCATCCCCTGCTGGCTCCCTTGGCTCCCCGCCCGGCCTGAGTGCACCTTGCATTTGAGTGCCCGCTCAGGTGCCACCAGATGGCCCACTTTAAAAATGGAATAATTCTAATACAGAAAAGGAAAACTATGTTTTATAAATGGAGAGCTCAAAGGGAGCATTTCTAAAGTTTAAAATGGGAATGGTACCAAGATAACGCAGGTGGGGGAAACAAAGGACTCGGGCAGAGCACAGGGGATTAAAAGGACCCCGGCCCTTCTCCTGGGAGACTTCCCATTATGCTTTCTACACCAGCTGCTTCAAGGAGGCACTAATAGTTAATGGGGCTGCCAGGTGCTTAAATACCAACTGACCCAGCTCTTCCTGGTCAGGACACAAGCTCTATTACAGTGCAAGAGTCTGGCTACAGTGGAAATAAGGAGGTGATCATTCTGGGTAGGGGAGAGCTTTTGTTTTGCTGAGATCTGTCCTCATGTCTTTGGCAGTGACATCACGCTTCTAAGACCCGCAGCCCCACCAACCAACCAACTAGGCACTGGCTTTAGATGGGGAAGACCCAAAACAGACAAACTAGGGCACAGCGACCAGCTAAATATCCACGGGCCCCAGAGCTAGCCAGCCTGGGGAATCCATTCGGGATTCTGAGCAGATCGAGGGGTCTACCCAGGCCCCTCACAAGATCGGATGCCAAGGCACTTGGTTTGGGGAAAGAAATCTCTGGGAGGCAAATTGTCCATGTGTTCACTGAGGGATTCTATGCCAGAGGAGCAACAGCTTGGCTCCCAGGATTCCAAGGTCCGCTGGCCCCCTCTGGACCAGAAAGGCATTGGTGGGAAGCATTTAACCTGTGCCCTTCCTTAGTTTTGGAAATCCACCTCCAATTCTGTCTGGACATAATGGAGGACGTGGACTGCTCAGGGCAACTGTTTGGTATCACCAGGGATGTCCAACACCAATTCCTTACCCAACTCTTAAATTCCAGAGACCAAGAGGCACAGGGATGATTCAAAACAACACGACACAACATGATACAACACATCTTTGTTGGGGGTGTTAGAAAAGAGCTGTGATGGCCAAGCCACTCCCTAAGGCTATATCACTGTCAGGAAGACCTGACTGACTTCTCTCTCAGTGGAGGGAGCTCACTTCCTGGGCTGAAGGTATCATTCTGGACCAAGAAACTACTTTCCTGTTGCCACTTTTATCCAAGTAGCTCCAGAAGGCAAAAGAAAAGAAAATGGGGTGTGGTGTAAAAAAACACGTACAACTCAAACAAGCAAAAAGGAAGAATTTCAGCCCCCCAAATTATACTGGAAAAAAAAGAGAAGTCAGATCAAAGACTGGAAGGGACCAGCGAGCCAGCCGGTCTAGGGAAACTGAGTTCCAGAGAGCTTAAATGCTTGGGTCACATCACACAGGTAATAGAGGGTCAGAGGAGGGATTCGAACCCAGATGCTCTCACTCCAAACCTCTTAACAGGGGCACCCGGAGGCCAATCAAGATGGGGGAGGTTTCTGATGCCATCTGTCTAGATTGGCACTGGGGACACCACACTATCTCAGTGGGTGGCCAATTCTGCCAAAAAGCCTGGATCGGCCAGCTGACCAATCTTTGATTGAATGAGCCCTGGAAGAGGGCTCCTCCTCCCCTGAGGACAAGAGGACATGGGTTGCCCCAAAGCTAATGCTGAGGATGTCAAAGATGAGCTCCTTCTAAGGGGACGACTATTCTGGGCGAATTGGGCTGGGCTGGACCACTCGCCAAGTCCCTTCCAACTCTAGCCTTCAGGATCCTTTCTCAACACTCCTGGATAACCCAGAAGGCTGAGAAAGAGTTCAGGAAGGAGACATACAAACAGGCCCCAAACAGTGAAGAATCCTGCTCCTGCCCATTCAGCTGGCCCCAACCAAAGCCTCTGGGGAGACTTAAAAATAACCGCTCTTCCCCACCAGAAGCCGTTTACTGATCTGCCAACTTCCTTCCTTTCCTTCAGTGGCATTATCACCAAAGCATTATGAGGGAAGGGGGGAGAGAAAGCGACAGACACCGAGAGGCCAAGAGCAGCGGAGAGAGTCGAGTCTCTCAGCAAGTTTCTATACCTGGAAATGTGGTCATCAGGATTCCCAGGCCGACTAGCCTCAATCAAGGCCTGCTGGCCTTCATTTAAATCTCTTTGCCCTCTAAACCTGCCAATAATTAAACATCCCTTTCTCTTACATTACAAAAAAACCCCAAAACCCATGACAGCCAATGGCCAGGCCAGGCCAGCCTCAGACAGACAGACAGACAGACAGACAGACAGACAGACAGACAAACAGTGCTCAACAATCAGCAGGAGGAGAAAAAATGAAAACAAAGCAAATCACTAGAAGCCCAGGACAGACTTGTCCAAGACTTGTTAGTTGTACATCAGGAGTGGAGTACAAAGCATACAAAGAATTTTCACAGCTACGGGGGCTGTGGATAAATGCATTTCAGAACATACACAGAAAATGGAATCCTTCCAAACAGTGGCCATGAGAGGCTGTACACAGTCTACTAACAGCAGGGGCATCTTCTACGAACAGATAACAAAGCATGGGCACAGGAGAGAAAGGGCCAGGTGATTGGGGAGTCAGGAAGACCTGGTTCAAGCCCCGTCTCCACCACATACAGGTCATGGGACCCTGGGCAACCACTTAACCTCTTAGTGACAGGTGCCCCTCTTACCTAGCAGGAGTAAGAAGGTCTCTTCCCCAGGAATTCCCTGCTCAATGCAATCACAGGATCATCTAAACAATGACAATGGCGTCGCGTGTTTTTTCAGGTTTACAGACAGTTTGTTTTGTCCTCACAACACCCCTGTGAGGTAGGTGCGGGTGGTGACCGGCCCCATTTTACAGATGAGGAAACCAAGGCTCAGAGAGGTTAAGTGACTTGCCCAGAGTTCCACAGCTAATCAGTGGCCAGAGGTGGGATCTGAACCCAGGTCCTCCTGCTTCCTGAGTCCCTCAGCTGTTACCAGGGTGGTTGGGGTTCTCGGTAAGCTTGGCTGGCATCCAACCACGGATGTAACATTGTTACAGCCGATGGGATCACGGGGAGTTCGGCTCGTTCTCTCTCGGGATCACAGCGTAAAGGACCGGGATTTTTGGGGGGGGGGGAAAGGCGGAGAACATCCATTTTGTCTACTAGAGAGGCAGGGTTACCCAATGCATAGGGAGCCAGCCAGCATGCAGGGAAGACTTGGGTCCAAATCCTGCCTCGGCCACGCAAGCCGCCCGTGTGACCTTGGACAAGTCACTTGACCTCTCAGCAGCCCGGGGGCAATTCTCCTGAGCCTGGGAGAGGCAGAGCAGGGTGGCGATCTGCATTGGTAGAGGGAGTTTCCTTATTGGGAGTTCCCTGTCCCAGAGAAATCACAGGAACAGTCCAAAAAGAAAATCCCCAGCACCAGCACAAGACGTGGCGCAGGGGCGGCGTGGCGCGGGGCGGGCGGCGCTTACCTCGCGCCTTACGGCCATTCGGTCGGCACCATCTGAAAAGGAAGAGGAGCCCACCTCCCCTCCCTCCCCCTCCCCCCCAGGGACGAGCAGGCTGCGGGGGGGCTGGGAGGCCCCGATGGAGGAGACTGGGCAGCCATCTCTCCCCCCTGCTGGCCCCCCCCCCAGACCCTCCCTTGACTCTAGCCAGGTGGAGCATCATCACTGCGGGCAACACGCTTCTCTTCGCTGGCCTGCCTCTGGCCAAGGGAGCAGCTGAGCTGCCCGACCCCCAAAACAACAGCCCAGAAAAATCAAGAGACTCCCATCCCTGAGCTTTGGAGGCGTGGGGCGCCAAACTGATGCCCCGGGTGTTGGCAGCAGGAATACCACCCTAAGCCCTCCAGAAGCTGCAGTGGGTGCTGGTTCCCAACTAAGGCACATCTCAGGGCCTCAGCCACTTCAAAGCCAAAGGATCCATAGTCTGACTCTAAGAGGGAGGGAGGTAGCAAGAGATTTGAGTTGTCAACAATAAGGGATGATAACATAGCCAAGGAAGAATGTCTTTATGAATGAGAATCTTTTCCCCCCCTTTTACCACTAGCAGAAAATCAATCATCAGTGAATTCCAAAGAGCCCAGATTCAAATGCTGACAATACCATTCTTTTAACCTGTGTGACCCTGGGCGAGTCACTTGACATCCCTAGGTTTCCATTTCCTTAACTATAAAATGAAGGGGTAGGATTATATGACTTAAGGTCCCTTCTTGCTCTCAATGTGATTCTAAATCTATTTTTTCCCCTTTCTAATTCCAATGAATTATGGAAAGATACAAAAAGAGGCAGAAGACAGTCCTTACCCTCAAGGAGCTTACAATCTAACGAGGAAGACAACACACTAACATATATATCTATATAAAATACCGAGCAAGCTCTATACAAGAGAAATAGGAAATATTGAACAAAGAGAAGGCACCAGAATTAAGAAGAGATTGGGAAGGCTTGCAGAAACAGAAGAGATTTGAGTCGCGAGTTAGGAAGACAGCAGGGTCAGTAGTCTGAGCAGAGGGGAGAGAGCGTTCCAAGCAAGGCAACTTAGGCGGCAGAGCTGGCCTTTGAACTCAAGTCCTACAGCTTCCAATTCAGCGCTCTTCCCACAGTGTCCAGGATCACTGGTCCCATTTTATAGATGCAGAGTGGGAAAGCTTTGCCCAAGGTCCCAGGGCCAGGAAGGGAAGGAGCCAGGACCAAACATCATGTGCCCAGATTCCCAGTCCTGCCCTGGGCTTATTTATAAATGCTACAGTTACGGCAAATCAAACCACTCAGGTGCTAAAAACAAACAAACCCCCAACCCCCCACAGTGTTCTTTCCTAATGGGCATTAAACATTTAGCCAAACACTGGGCCCAAGCGGTACAAAGGTCACTTCGGAGCCCGAGCCAATCTTGAATTGCCAATTAGGAGCTGAAGGCACCAACACCCACAGGACACCTCGGTATAAGCAGATAAGGTGACAGAGGGCGCCAGGGTCGGCATCTTCCACGCGATGGGGCAGACGTTCCCACCTCCTCAAGCGCTCAAGACAGATGAGGTCACAGGGCCCGTTAACCAGGATCCCACGACTCGTTGGGAAGCACTTCCTCACACCACACAGTGAGGAGCACGGCACGGCGGCATCAACGCTGAGCGGAGTATACAGCACCTGGCACATAGTAAGCGCTTAATAAATCAATCAATAAACACTTTATTAAGTGTCTACTACGTGCCAGCCACTGTGCTAAGAGCTGAGGATAGAAAAAGAGGCAAAAGACAGTTCCTGCCCTCAAGAAGCTTACAATCTAACAGGAGACAACATGCAAACACATGTATACAAGGCAAGTCCTTTACAGGAAAAAGAGCAAAGGATTAACAGAAGGAAGACATCAGAGTTAAGAAGGCTTGGAGGAGCTTTCCTGTAGGAGAAAGAGTCTTGGTTAAATGAAGCCAGGGAGGTCAGTAGGTAGAGCAGAGGAGGGAGACCGCTGTAGGGATGAGAGACAGGATCACTAGAATGAAGAGTGCATGGCAGGCGGGGTGGAGGGTAGGAGAAGACAGAAAGGGTACCAGAGGGCTGGATTATGAAGGGCTCTGAATGCCAAACAGCATTTTGCCTATGCTCCTCTGTGTGATAAGGAACCACTAGAGTTTGTTGAGTGGTGTGTGTGTGTGTGTGTGTGTATGCGCACGCGGTGTGCATATGCACGGGTGTTAGAAGGTGATGTGGTCAGACCTGCTAGAAAATCACTTTGATGGCTTAAGTGATTTTATCATATTTTATTTTTTCTTAACATCTAATTGGGGATGGAGGATGGATTGGAGTGTGGAGAGACCTGAGTGATAACCGTGATGAGAATCTGCATGTGCCAGTGTGGCTGCAGCATCAGAGAGGAGAAGGGGAGTATGGGAGAGGTGTTGCAGGGCTGAATTGGCAGACGTGGTAACGATTTGGAGATTGGGAAGGGGCTTTGGAGTGGGGGGTGAGATAATAAGGAAGCAAGATGACTCAGGTTATGAGCCTAAGAGAGTAGGAGGAGAAGTGGTGAGTGGCATGGTGGTGAGTGGGAAGTCCAAAATCAGGGCCTACTGCTACATGGATGGCTTGGCTACAATAAGCTCTACAAGAGAAAAACTAGCTAAGAGGACCTTTAGGATAAAGGAAACAGGAAGGAGAAACTGGAAAAAAAACCAAGAACTTCTAAAGAGACCAAAGGACTAAGTTAAGGGAGTCTGCTTATTGGAGTTTTCTCTTTTGCCACAAGAGGGTGCACATTTCATCAATAATATGCAGAACCAAAGAAAACTCCCCAAGGGGTGAATGAAGTGCTCACCACAGTGGGTGCCTGACCATCCCTGCTGCAGAACGGAGCTCAGAATTCAATCTAGTCCAAGCCCATCATTTTACATATGAGGAAACTGAGGCACCAGGGGGTCAGAAGATCCTAGATCTAAGATCGCTTTATCCAACCCCATTCATTTAGCCCAAGGCCCTGGAGCTGAAATGACTTGCCCAGTGTTATAAATATGGGGAATAAGTAACACAGCCAGGACCCCAGGGGCTGTACCTCCTAAGCCAAAGTTCCTTCCCCCTGTGCCACACTCTTCTCCCAAGAGGTTACTGAGGCTTTAGATATAGATCCAAAGCTAGACAGGATCTCAGTGGTCATCATTTCCCAGAAAGGAAGCAGACACAGGGGAGGTTTAAGGAATCTCATGCAGTGCAGAAGTGATGGGCTGGAATCCTGTTTTAGACACTAGCTGTGTGACTCTGGGCAAGTCCCTTCATCTGCAAAGTGAAGAGAACAGAAGAGATGACCTTGAAGATCCCTTCCGGCTCTAGATGTATGAGTACATGAGTGATGGTCCAAGGTCACACAATCCCTCTATGCTTCTCCATTTCCTAAATGTGCTCATCTCTGCCTCATGAGCTCCTATATTTTCAATATTCAATCACTTTCCAAATCTCCATTTGTGTGGCTCACTCCTTTGCACCATCAGACTCTATCTGTTCCCATACTTACCTGTGTACCTGTCAGATCTTCCTTTTCCTTCCCACCCCATGTTCCAGAACTGAAGGGTAAAGTACTGCCCATGCCCTATTATATTAAATTCTGTATTTTCAGCATTCATAATGTCCACTTTGTACACAAAAAGGTGCTTAATACATTTTTTTAAAAACAAGCAAATACACTCTCTTGGTCTCCAAATAATTAATAAGCATTTAAAAATATACTGGTATTTTTTTGTTTTTATATTACCTTCATATATGCCTCTCCCCCTCCTTTATCCACATTCTCTTGTAACAATAACAAACATTTTTAAGAGGGGAAAAAAGTTAACTAAAGCTAAACCAACATGTAAACTGAGGGTCTCAGAGTACATCTTTAATATTCTACAAATCCATGGTTCTCTATTACCTTTATCCTTTCTCAGCAAAGGAGGTGTGTGGGGGGGTACATTTATTAACCATTATTTAGGGAGAAAGCCTGGTCACCAGCATTCAGTTTCTTTGGGGGGACCTCTTCTCATTTCACTCAGTTTGTCATTTCTATAGTTTTTCTGGTTCTACCCACTTCGCTTTTTATCAGTTCACACACATCTTCCCAAGATTCTCTGCATTCTTAATATTCACCATTCTTCCACACAAAACGTCATCATACTAGTACATGAAATGTTTAGCCACTCCCCAATCTATGGCCAACTACAGTACTTCCACTCTAATTCTGAGGTGTGCCTCAGCTGGGCCCTTTTAATAAGCCTATACCATGAAACCTCCTCTCAACTCTCCTTCTCAAGTCAGAACCCTGTCACAAGTCTAGTGCTGGTCAGGCGCATGAGCTCATTCCCAGGACACATGTGCAGGAACGTGTGCAGCAGCAAGAACAGTCAAGGAATCCTGTCACCAGCAGCATCACCACACTGGCTGGTGCCCTCTGCTTTTTGTCAACATTGCCAAGAACCAGAACTGCTTGGGAGACAGATTTGGCAATAAATGAGGACAGAAAATGCCATCGTACCAGGTTAAAAATGTGCAGCGGTTTTCATCAACAGCCTCCTGATTCAACCACCAGCACCAGGGTGCTTCCCCTGCAGGGCATTTAACTGGGTTTGGCAAGAGCAGATCTGCCAAGGGATGTCTGGCCCTTGCCAGGCCATTATGCAATGCCCTGAAAATCCCTTTGCCAGTTTCTCCTTAATTGTAATTCACACAGATCCACACCCTTCAGCTCATTTGCCTTCCTGCTTCAATTCTTCAGAAGGTAAAGTGAAATTTCCCTGAGAGCAAGGGCATCACCTGCAGAAAGGGGGCAGAAGGAAGCTGACACTGGGCCTTGTCGTGCTAGTGGTTCTTCTCCCTCCTGGAGCGGGGCTCTGAGGACAGAACAGGGCCTAATGCCTGGGATTAAAGCCAGGCCTGCTAGCAGTTCTCTCGGGGGCCCCCTCATGAGCCACAGGGAGGCCTGGTGCTGTGGGTTAGAAGAAAGAACACTTCAAGATCCCTGCTGTTGGTTTGCGGGTTTTGTTTAAAAGTCAGGGCACCAGTTAGGTCTCCCTCCGTGCCCCTCCCCCCAGTTTTAAACTAAGAAAAAGGTGGGGGGGCGGCTAGGTGGCACAGTGGATAGAGCACCAGCCCTAGAGTCAAGGAGGACCTGAGTTCAATCCGGCCTCAGACACTTGACACTTAACTAGCTGTGTCGATCCTGGGCAAGTCACTTAATCCCAATTGGCCCTCACCAAAAAAAAAAAAAGAAAGAAAGAAAGAAAGAAAGAAAAAGGGGGGGGCAAAAAATTTTTTTTTAAGTGGTTTGGGACAAAAAAAAAAGAAAGAAAGAAAGAAAGAAAAAGGGGGGGGGAAAAAAAATTTTTTTAAGTGGTTGGGACAAATCCAATATGGGTAAGTGCTTTAGAATGAATTAAATGCACGAAGAGCAAAGGGAGAGGTCCGAGTAGCTACATCAGCCAGATACTCCTAGAGGCCACTCGGGACCATTCAGTCCCAGAGCTTCAGGGCAGGGCTGGTTTTTTCTTTTGAAGGCAGCTGGCTCACCTAACCCTAGTCTCAATGTCTTTAACCCACTGCTTCAAGCCTAGCTAGCCTGCACAGGATGTGGTCCAGCCTGCCCCAATCTTCTGACTGAAGACACCAGAGGAGAGTGTCCAAGGCAGGCCAATCAGTTCCTGCATTCTGGACAAGAGAGGCAGCCTGAGAGAGTGGACAGAGCGCTGGCTTGGGAGACAGGACAGGCTGGGTTCAAGATCCCATCTCCTTCACCTGCTGGCTGGCTGACCCTGGACAGTCACTCATCTCCTGGAGCCCCAGAGAACTTTCCAATCCTGTGAGTTATAGCGCAGTTCAGAAAATCTCCACTAGTAGAGGGCGTTCTCACTACGTCAATGAAATCCCAAGTCTGAACATTAAAAAAAAAAAAATCAAGGAAGCCCAATTGTTTTTCACCTTCTTGGCCACCATCTCACTGCGGATACCTAAGAGGCCCTTAAAACCCTCACGTCTTTTGCATGTGAACCTACCATCCCTGTGTTTTTGTGAGGTCCCACAGCTGTGGGATGACTGAGGAAGATGATAGGCGACTCTAAGGCATGTTAAAGTCTGCAAATCACGGTACATATCTTAACTCATTCGAACCCACAAAAACACAGGGAGGTTAGGTGCTTTCATCATCTCCTTTTTTCAGATTAAAAAAAACAACAGAAACAGAGGTTAAGTGACTGCCCAGGGCCACACAGCTACTATCTGAAGCTGAACTGAACTCAGGTCTTCCTGACATAGTCCAGACACTCTATCCACTAGGAAACTGATTCTCCTGGAGATTCTTTTGGTCTTTGGTCATGTGACTTCATCAATACCTTCTGCCCCATAAGAACTCCTGCCAAAGACTACTCCATGAGGGTTCTCAAGCCAATCAATTTCTTCATTTCCCACCAGCTGCATTCCCTGGGTACCTTCTTCCTGCATCTCCTTCCCCACTTCTCTGCTTCCTTCTGAATGACTATCGGCTTAGTAAAGTCTGACGCCACGGGGAGAGCCCCTTGCACCTGCGTATCCCTTCTGATTTGTTTGGGGGAAAGGACCCAAAGAGGGGAAGCACATCCAAGGTCTACTAGGTGGTAAAAAGCTGAGTCCTCCCCTTTGATGGACCCCACGCCACCCAATTATTCTTGAAATTCTTGCCTGCCTTCTTTTCCATGTGAATTTTGCTTTGGCTTAATTGAATTACATAAACTACGCCACTGGTATTCTGATTAGTACTGAAGTAAATCTAAAAATTGATTTAGAAATTCATTTGTGTCTAAGGGATTAGTGTTTAATAAATCCATTTTCACCATTAGTTAGCTTGGACCTAACACTGACAGAGGAATGCCTTGCAACTATATAGTTTTTCCGTTATTTCTGTCCAATTAATTTAAAGCTCTGTGTCGTGCCGACTTAATACTCTGTGGTCATTGAAAATGGTATTACCAGCTTTATTTGCTGCTAAGGTGTAGAAATAGTTTATTAGGAAGGAATGTGGATTATTTTGAAGGGTTTATTTATAATCTTTTCAAGTCACATTACTTCAATTAACTTTTGCTTTGTCTTTCTATTTTCTCTACAAAAATGTCATTAACAAAGGTATAATACTTTTCACTGACATACACATTTAATGTGAAGTGATTGGCTGGGCATGGCTCCTTCATACTGGGCTTAGGAATCTGATGGGGTTTTTTTCAAATATAGTATAAAACTTCACATCTGATCCCACAAAATCTCATTATGGCCTCATTCTACAGAAAGCTAAAGCTTCTCCCCCACCCCCAATTTGCATCCAACTGGGCACTTTCAAAAGTAGAATTCTTCACTGTGCTCAAACGATATCACTTTGAGGACCTTTGATGGGGTTTTTTAATGTTCTTATTTTAATATTAATGACCCTTTTTAGAGTATGCCTAGGGGCAGCTAGATGGCGCAGTGGTTAAAGCACTGGCCCTGGATTCAGGAGTACCTGAGTTCAAATCTGGCCTCAGACACTTAACACTACTAGCTGTGTGACCCTGGGCAAGTCACTTAACCCCCATTGCCCCGCAAAAAAAAAAAAAAAAAAAAGAGTATGGCCTAAAGGAGTGGGGATAGTTGACGCCCTATTTTCCATTTGTTTTTAAAAGGAATGTTTCTAACGTCTCTCTATTTCATATGATATTAATGTCTTATTTCATGAAGACATTGACTGCTGATTTAAGGGAAAATTAATGCTAGAAATAATGCCATTTTATCAAATATCTTTCCAGCATTCACTGACATATAGTTTTAAAATCAATTTGATGTTGAAATGGTCTGATGTCTATTCGTTTTCTTATCTTAAAAAAAAAAAAAAGAGTTGCTTTCCAGCTCCAAACCCACAAGAGTGTAATAGATAATTTGGGAATCTACAGCACAGACCACCAGCCAGTGTTTTTTGCATTGACATGCTCCCTGCTCCCCCCCAATAACTTTGTATGCGTGTTGTCCATACTTCTCTGGGTGCAAATTATGCCATCACCCCCCTCTCTCCCAGCAGAATGGAGACTGCTTAGGGCTCTTTGTTCTCTCTAACCTTAGCTGGGATTCACAACTACAATTAATGCCTAGAATAAAGTTGAGCCTACAATTTTACTTTGTGTCCCCCAAAGTCTTAGTGCTGGCTCCACCTCCAGACCATACCCTCTAACCACATGTGCCCCTCAGGGCTCAGTCCTGGGACCCTTACTTTCCTCCCTTTATCCTATTTTTACTGGGTCAGCTCCCATAGAATTAATTACCATCTCTATGCGGATGATTTTCATTATTATTATTATTTTTGTGGGGCAAAGAGGGTTAAGTGACTTGCCCCAGGTCACATAGCTAGTAAGTGTCAAGTGTTTGAGGTCATATTTGAACTCAGGTCTTCCTGAACCCAGGGCATGTGCTCTATTCACTGCGCCACCTAGCTGCCCCTATGCTAATGATTTTCAGATCTCCCTGTCCTGCCTCATCCTCTCTGCTTTCCTCCAATCTCCAAAGTCCAACTGGTTTTCAGACTTCTTGAATTCAATGGTCCAGGAGACATCTTAAGCTAAACATCTAAAACAGACCTCATTATCTTTCCTCCTAAACACTTCCCCCCTCAACTACTTTCCCTATTACTGTCCAGGGCATCTCCATCCTTCCATCCCATAGGCTCTCAACCCAAGAGTCATCCTGGATTCCTGACTCTCTCTCACCTTCTCCCCCTCCCCCCCACATATCCAATATAGTGTCAAGATCTGTCAATTTCACCTCTGCAACCTCTCAAATCTGCCCCCCTCCCTACCTCCCTTTCTTTTCTGACACCGTGTCCATCCTCACCTCACACCTGGACTATTGCAATGGCTGCTGGTGGGTCTGCCTGCCTCAAGTCTCTCCCTGCTCCAATCCAACCTCCACTCAGCCCTCAAAGTATTTTCCCAAAGTGCAGGTCCAGCCTTGTCACTATTCTACTTTATAACCTCCAGTGGCCCCTAATGCCTCCAGGAGCTGAGTCCAGAAGTGGGACTGCACCTGTTCTCAAGGAGCTCACTGACCTTCTAATGAACTAAATGAAACAAAAGAGAAAAAAAGGAGTCCTCCTCCCCCTCCCCGCAACCAAGAGGACCACTCCTGCCAACTGGGGGTCAAGGACAGCTTCAGGATGCCATGCCTTTCATAGTGGCCGCACGCATCTGGGCTGGCGTATAAAACAGCACCTTTCCTATCTTCTCTACTGTCAATCTAGAACCTGCTTCTGGAACAAATATTTACTAGGAAGGGGAGGAAAGGGGAAACAGGGAGAAGCAATGGTACAAGACTACAGGGGACATGGTGAGCTGGAAGGATCCACAAATATTTACCCAACAAACTCTTTCTGTCCAATGGTAGACAGGGAGTAGGGGGGTGACAATGAGTGGGAAATGTTGCCCCACTGAGAATGATTTAGAAAAGGAGTCAAATTAACTTCTCCCAGCCTGGCAGGAAACCAAAGAAGGAAATACTCATAACCAAACAAAAAGATCTCATCCACACCTTGGAGCCTCTAGCCACCGGCCACAGCTGTTTTCAGCTCAGCTGCACTTGCCTGTGCTTTCTCAACAGGTGAAACCGTTACCAGCCCACATGAAGCCTTAGAAATGCCTGGGAGGGTGAAACAGGAGTTGGCGATGCCCTTTGGTGCTAAAACTACCAGCTGCTGCAAAGAGCCAAATCATTTACTATAGCTTGATTAGCTTTTCCTGTGACCCGATGGCTTCATTTTCTTCTGACGTTGGGAGGAGCAGTGTATGATATCTGAGAGTGTGTGTGTGTGTGGGGAATCCCGATTTCCTATTTTTTAATGCTTAGTGTGGGCACTAAACAATTAGCCTGGGGTGGGAGTGCAGGGTAGAGCCAGAGAAACTGATGAGAATAATCCACCACCATACCCTACCTCTGCCACCAGTGCTGCAATAATTCACGACAACAACTTTTCCCTATGACCAAAGGCTGCACTTTTTTTCCGAACCCAGAGGATAGAAACGTTCCTGGAAATTGGGTTTAGCTGAATTAGTCAATTATTACCGAATTAACAACCAGGGTCCATCTCAACCAATGGGTGATGGAGCGAGACCAAACATGGACTGCTCACTTAGAAAGTGGCTCAGGTGGGGAGGGGGAGCCTTCCACTCTTCTAGGAGCCTTGGGGAAGCCAGCCCTACAAGGCTGCCTGAGTGAGAATAATAACAAATTACAACCAGCATCTGGATAGTTTATGAAGTCTTTATATAGGGAATCTCAGTTAATAGCTATTTCTCAAAGGGGCTGGCTGATTAGAGGCATCACAGACTCAATGGACCTAAAGCACCTCAAAAAGTAAATCTGACTTTAATGAACTCAGAGCTAGCTTGGGCAGCAGGACTCTGCCTGAGTCCCCACTAGCTAAACATATCTAAAACAGAACTTTCCTCCCAAACCCTTTCCCCTCGACTACTTTCCCTATTTGCTGTCCAGGTCATCTCCATCCTTCCATCCCATAGGCTCTCAACCCAAGAGTCATCCTGGATTCTTGACTCTCTCACCTTCTCCCCCTCCACACTAGCCTGGAAATCCCTGAGACTCAGGGGACCTTCCCCTCTCTTTCCTTCAACTTTTCTTGGGGGCTCCACTGGCTGGGCACCTGACTGGTGGCTGGGCTTTAGTTCTTTTCCAAAGAGAAGCATCTTCTCCACCATACTGCTCATTACCAAGATACCGGGTCCCTCAAAAAAAATTCCCAACTCCCCCGGCCTGCCCAATGAACCCTTAATTCTGCAATCTACGGCCAGGAGTTTGTCCCATGTGCAGACCAAGCTGTTATCTCATTCTCCCAAATCCCTCTGAATCTGGGGACCTTTCCCAGCCAGGGAAAGCTCCCTTGCCTCCCATCGTGACATCACTCAGCTGACCACATGGTCCTCTCCATGATCCTGGGCAAGCCCCCAAAGCCAATGGCTTCACTTTACTGCTAGAGATCACCAGGATCTTGGGCCCAGAGGCTCCTCTCAGTCCCCTACACCCCACAGTCCCGAGAATGCTGACCCAGCTGAGAACTCCCAGCTCATCCGCCCTGAACAAGCCACTTTGTCCTGGGATCCCTTTCCTTTTATCTGGATTTGATGACCTGCAAGGGTCCTTCCCTCTCTAGACCAATGAGCCTTGCATGGCCCATTCCAAGCTCCAGACTGATGACAACTCTACTCCATTTGTCCCTAGCCCCAACTAGTCTGCTATTCTGGGACCCCACCCATAAGGTCTTCTACTTAGAAAGCAAGAACAAAACCTCAATTCCTCTTTCAAAGTCATTCAGTCATGTGTGAACACACCGCCCAAGGACTCACATAAGCAGGGTTCAAGGTTCAGCTGGCTATACAAATTCACTACCTAATTTGGGTGGTCATTGCTTCTTTCTAGGTCTCAGTTTCCTCATCTGTAAAATGAAGGATTAGACCTTGGTCCCTCCAAGCCCTAAAACTGTGATTCTATGAAGCCAGTCAAAAATCAAGCAGAGGGCAGGGGCTCTGCAGACCATCTGCCCATCACAGAGAGACTACAGCCCAAGGACCAATGGAAGGGCAACCCTAGGAGGGGGTGGGGCTGTTTGTTCATGTGGAATAGCCCCCACCAGACCAGACCAAACAGGGTTACTTCGCATCCATTGACAAACATACGTTGTCTGGTGAGGGAGGGTCACTGGAGAAAGATGTAGTTAAGCGCCCAACATCGCCATGTTTACAAAAATGTGACACTGGCTCCTTACCTCGTTCTGCCATTTACTTTTTCAATGCAAACCAAAGAAATAATTCGCATTCACTGGATAATGATGCAGAAGCACCAAGTTTCCTCATCGGGGACCACTTGGCCCCAGAGGTTCCTTCTAGTTTTCTGACTCTGAATCCATACAAACACAGTGGAGGAAAAAGAGCCCAACATCTAGAGTCCAGGGACCCAGGTTCAAATTCAGGCAGTTATTTACTACTGTCCCCCTGACTGGAGGGAATTCACTTCCTTTCTCTGGGCTTCAGAGGCCATCAAGTCAATCTCCTCACCTTTACAGACAGGGAAACTGAGGCCCAAGAAATCATCGTGGCTTTGCCCAAGATATATGAGGGAGTGGCTGACTCCAGATGCTTCTCAAAGGGTTTTGTCTTGTGCTTTGTTCAGGGCACGTACAGGAAGAGCCCCAAGATGCATACTTACTGCATGTAACTGCAGATACCTTAGGGATAAACAAGTTGTGCAGCAACATACCCCTTGGAAAATCACCTGCATGGCAACTTGTGTCCTTTGTGATGGGCACAAGAGGAGCAGAGAAAATCCAGTGTCCCTGGCTCCTATTAGGCTCCCCTACCTATACCACCACACATCATTCACCTGACCATCACTCACTGGCATTTTGGGGGTTTGGGGGTTTTTTTGCTGCTGTAGCCACAGAAGGATGACCTTGAGAATGATATTACAGAGCAGGGCTTCTTAAACTTTTCCCACTTGCCCAGAAATTTTTACATGACCCCAGGTATATAGCATAGGCACACACACAATTTCACTGTGCCAAATTTTTCACAACACTCACATTCAGTTACATGACCCCATATAGGGTCGACACCCACAGTTTAAGAAGCTTTGCTACAGAGGTGTGCTCTGACAGTCCAGAGCAGTCAAGGAACATTAAAAGCAGGGACTCAGTTCCCAAACACACAGCAGCCTGCCCTCTTCCCCCTATTCAATTATGAGTTCAACTCATTTGCCTCGATTCCATTTGTCAACAGAAAAAAAAAAACCCACCACTTTGTAGCAAAAAACCATGAAAACCCTCCAAAGCCAAGCTTCCACAGGGCAGGAATTCAGAGCATCTGCATTTTTTTTTTTTTACTTTATGCACCAAATCTGAAAGCACATTATTATCATTATCTCATGAGACAGACATCCACTCCAATCCAGCTCGGATGTGTCATGATTGATCAATCAACAAGCATTTTTTTTTTTTAAGCACCATCCTAGGCACCAGGCATACAAAGACAAAAATGAATTGAAATCCAGACTCTTTCACGGGCTTTCTGTGTGACTCTGGGCAAGTACCTCAACTTCTCTGTGCCTCAGCCTTCTCCTACCTAAACTGAAAGGGTGGGATGAGATGGCAGCTCAGGTCCATTTGACCAGTAGGTCTACAATTCTACCACTATCTAGAACCTGTCCCCTGGGGTCGTGAGGTAATAAATACATATTTATAAGTGCGACACAAGTCTCAGCTATTCAATTACTAGAACAAACATTTGTGAAGCATCTACTGAGGAGCTAAGGGAAGGGGCTAGGGATACGAAGGCAAAACAACAGACTCTATCCTCAAGGAGTTTATATTGGACTGAAGAGAAGAAGAATCGGGAAAGCCCTTCTCCAACAGGCAGGTGAGATGAGCCCTGGAGGAAGCTAAGAATTCTATGGCAGGGAAAGTAAGGAGGGAAAACATGCTAGAAATGGCAGATCACATACAGAGAATGAGAAATAGGCTAGTTCACCTGGAATGTAAAGGACGCAAAGGTAAGTAAAGTGAGACCAGCTCAGGCTGGGGGCAGACTGGAAAAGGCTTTAAATATTCATCAAAAGAGTTTGTATTTTCTCTTGGGGACAATAGGGAGCCAATGAAAGTTCCTGAGCTTAGGTTTGACAGATCCCTGGCCAGAAATGGATGTATTTGCCAAATGTCTTACACATCAAATCAAAAGGACATGAACTAAGAAGGGAAGTTGAGGAAACGGATGATGGGAAAAGGTAAATGATTTGCTCAGGGTCACATAGCTAGCAATTACCTAAGATGGGAGTTGGACTCAGGTCTTCTAACTCCAAGACTAACATTCCATGAGCTATGTCACCTAGGGGGGTTCCCCTATGGACAGGACATTAGGAGTTGAGATACCTGGAAATTCATAGGAAACAGCCCAAGAAAGGAGCCAGTTGTAACATCTGTGGCTTCAAATCTATCTCTACCTGTAGACAAATGCCCAAAGTTTAGGCACCATACAGGAGGAAGTCAAGGACCTAAGAAAAGGGGAAATCTGAGTTCAAGGTATTGCTGGGACTTGTGGAGATGAAGCCCATGAAGGGGTCGTAGCTGTGCAAGGGCAGGGCTCAGTCAGAAGAAATGAGGTAGGGAAGAGATGAAGCCATGTCACATACTAAGATCTGTTCATATAAGGAAATCAAAGAAGCATGAAAGAAAGCATTTGGGTGAAGGTCAATGAGGGGAAAAACAGAAGTCATTTTAACAACGGAGCCAGAAAGAGGCTATGGATGAGGAGTCTGGGAAACACCAGAAACCTGAAACAGAGGCAGGGTCAAGTAACAATGGGGGCTTCCATTAGCCAGAAACAATGTTGTTCAAAGGGTAGAGAAGCACTCCAAGGAAAGTCGAAACAATGAATGGAGAAAAGGGGGAGAGGGGGAAGAGAGAAGTGAAGGAGACAGAGAGAGGGAGAAGGAAGAAGAAGGGGAGGAAAGACAACAAAGAAGAGGGAAGAGAAAGAGACAAGGGAGAGAAAGGGAAAGAGAAAAGGGGGAAGAGAACAAGGAAAAGAGAAGGAAGAGAAGGGAGGGAGGGAGAGGGGAGAGAGAAGAGAAGGGGAAGAAGGGAGGAGAGAGGAAAGATGGGATGAGAGAGGGGAGAGAATGGGGTGAAGGGGAGAGGGAGAGAGAAGGGAGAGAAAGAAGGGAGGGCTGATGCGGGAGGGAGGAGCAGAGGTAAGAGAAGAAGAAAGGAGAGAGGGGGAGGAGAAAAGGGGAGGGGGGAAATGAGAGAAAAAGGGGAAAGGGGAGAAAGGAGAGAGTGATAAGAGAAAGACAGGGAGAGAGAAGAGTATGGAGAGAGAAAAGGAGAGGGGGATGTAGGGAGGGGAAGTGACAGGGGATAGAAGGAGAAGGAGAAAAAAGGTGAGAAAGGGAAAGGAGAAACAGGGAGGGGAGAGAGGAAGAGGGGGTAAGGGGAAAAGGGGCAGAGGGAAAGGAGATGGAGGAGAGGAAGAGAGGAAAGAGGAGAGAGAAGAAAGATGAAAGGGGGTGAAGGGAGGGGGAAAGGGGGTGAAGGGAGGGGGAAAGGGGAGAATAGAGGGAGATGGCAAGAGGAAAAGGGGAAGGAGTGAAAGGAAATGGAGGAAGGGGGAGAGAGATGAGATGAGATGAGAGGAAGAAAGATGGGGAGAGGGAGAGAGAGGGAGAAGAGAGGGAGAAGAGAGGAAAAAGGGGGACAGGAGGGATAGAAGGAGTAGATAGATGAGAGAGGGAAGGGGAGAAGAAACAAAGAAAGGGAGGGGAGGGAGAGAAGGGGAAAAAAAGGAAAGAAACAAAGAGAGGGGGAGAAGAGGGGAGAGAGGAAGGGGAAGAGGGAAGGGAAGAAGGAGGGGAGGGGGAGAACGGGAGGGAAGGAGGGGAGGAGGGAGAGAGAAGAGGGGTGAGAAGTAGGTGGAAAAAAGGGAAGGAGTAGAGAGAGGGGGGAGGGGGAAGAGAGCAGAGAGACAGAGGGAGGGGAGCAGGAGGAAAGGGGGAGAAAGGGGGATGGAAGGAGGGGAAAGAGGGCAGAAGAAAGAGAGCAAGGAGAGAAGGGGGAGAAAAAAGAAGGAATAGGGGAAACAGGGGAGAGAGATGAGAGGGGGTGAGGGGGGGAAAGGAAAAACAGTGAGGCAAGGGAAGGAGAGAGAAGAAGAAAGGGGAGAAGGGGAAAGACGGGAGATTCAGGGAGGGGAAGAAAAGGGGAAAGGAGAGAAGAGAGGCAGGAGAGTGGGGAGATGGGGAGAGAAGAGACAAAAGAGGGGGAGAAGATGGGAAGAGGGGAAAAAAGCTGAAATGAGAGAGGGAAGGAGAAAGAAGAGGGAGAGAGGGGAGAGAGGAGAAAAGAGAGGGAAGAGAAAGGAGAAAATATAGCAGCAGGGATGGAGAAGCAGGGATGGAGAGATGGGAGAAAGAGTGGGGGAGGGAGAGAGAAGAAAAAGAAAAGAAAGATGAAAGAGGAGTGAGGGGTAGAGGAAGTGAGATGAAAGAGAGAGTGAAGGAAAAAAAGAGAAGAGATGGAGGGAAAGGGAGAAAGAATGAAAAGAAAGGAGATGGAGGTAGGAGACAGGGAAAGGGAGAAAGGGAAGGAGAGAAAAGGAAGAGAAGAGGGAGAAGAGAGGAAAGAGATAGAGGGAGGAGAGAAGGGAGAGAGGAAAAAGAATAGGGAAAGAGAGGGGAGGTAGAGAAGGAATGGGGCAAAGAAGGAAGAGAGAAGAAAAAGGAGAGAGAAGAGTGAGGAGAGAAGGGAGGGAAGGGAGAAAAGAAAAAGAGGGAGTGGGAAGGAGGCTGAAAGGGAGAGAAAGGAGGAAGGGGAAGAAGGAGAGGAGAAAATATAGAGGAGTAAGGATGGAGAGAGGGGAAAAGTAGAAGAAAGGGGGCGGGGAAGGAGAAGAAAAAGGAGCAGAGAAGGGGGGATAGCAGGAGCGAGAAAAAAATAGAGAAGAGGGAGGGAGCAAGAAGAGACAAAAGACGGAGATGGGAGGGCAGCTAGATGGCCCAGTGGATAAAACATGGGCCCTGGATTCAGGAAGACCTGAGTTCAAATCCAGCCTCAGACACTTACTAGCTGTGTGACCTTAGGCAAGTCACTTAACCCTCATTGTCCCCCCCCCCCAAAGTGGAACAAAAGAGGGAGGTGAGGAAAGGGGAGGGAGAAAGAGGAAAAAGAGGGTATGGGAAGGAAACTGAAAGAGAGGGAGGGAGGGAGAGGAGGGGGAAGGGGAGAAGAGAAAGGATAGAGGGAGGAAGAAGGGAGAGAAAAGAAAGGGAGGGGGTGGAGGGAGGGGAAATAGGGGAGAGAGAGGACAAGAAGGAAGAGGGAAAGAGAGTTGATAAAAGAAAAGGAGAAGGGGAGGAGGGTAAGAAAAGGGAGAGAGGGAAAGGGGGAAAGAAAAAAGAGACAAAAGAGAAGTAGAGGGGGAGAAAGGGGAAGAGCAGAAGAACAGTGGGACAGGAGGGGAAAGGGAGGGAGAGTAAAAAAGAGGAGAGAAGAGGGGGAGAAAAGTGGAGAAAGGAAAAGAGGAGAGGGGGTGGGAAGGAGCCAAACAGGAAGGGAGGGAGAGAAGGGACAGGGAGAGGGGCAGAAGAGACAGGAAAGGGAGGGGAGGGGAGAGGGAGGGATGGGAAGAAAAAGGGGAGGGGGAGATGGGGAGCAGGGATGGAGAGAGGGGAGAAGGAAGGGGAAAGAGAGGGAAGGAGAACAAAAAGAGATGAAAGAGAAGGGGGAGGTGAGGTGGAAGGTTGGGGAGAGAAAAGAGGGAAGGAGAGGGGGAGAGGGAGAGAGAGGAAGAAAGGGGGCAGGGAGAGGGGGTGAGGACAGAGAAAAAGAAAGGAGGGAGAGGAAAGGGGAGAGAAGGGGGAGAGAGGGAGGGGGAGGGGGAGAAAGGGGGCAGGAAGAAAGGGAAGGAGAGAAGGAGACCCAAAAAAAGGGAGAGAGAAGAGTGAGAGAGAAAGAAGGGACTGAAAGAGAGGGAGAGAAGGGAGAAAAGGAGGGAGGAAAGAGAGGGGACAGGAGATAGAGGAGATGGGGAGAGGGGAGGGGGAGAGAGAGGGCACAAAGAGAAGGAAAAGGGAGAGGGAGGGACAGGACAAGGGAGGAAAACACAGGAGAGAGAGGAGAGAAGAAGGAGGGATGGGGGAGAGAGATGAAAGAGAGAGGGGAAAAGGGGGACAAAGGGGGAGAAAGGGAGAGGAGAGGGGTAAAGAGAGGAGACAAGAGAGGGGGGAGGTGAAAGGGGAAGAGTGGTGGGACAGGATGGGGAAGAGGAGGGAGAGAGAAGAGAAAATGGGGGCAGGGATAGAGAGAGGGGAGAAGGAAGAGGAGGGGGAGAGGGAAGGAGAGCAAAGAGAGGAAAGAGAAGAGAGAGATGAAAGAGGAGATAGGGTAGAAAGAAGGGGGAGGGAGAGGAAAAGACAGGAGAGAAGCGAGAAGAAAGAGGAAGCAGGGAGGGGGAGAGAGATGAGGGAGGGAGAAGGGAGAGGAAAAGGGAGAAGAAAGGGGAAAAAGGAGACAAAAGGGGGAAGGCAAGAGAGGGAAAGAGTGGTGGGACAGGAGGGGGAAAGAGGGGAGAGGGAGAGAGGAATGAAAATAGGGGAGCAAGGATGGAGAGAGGAGAGAAGGAAGGGGAGGGGGAGAGGGAAGGAGAGCAAAGAGAGGAGAGAAGAGAGATGAAAGAGGAGGAGATGGAGGTGGTAGGTTGGGTAAAGAGAAGAAAGAAGGGAAGAGAAGAGGGAGGGAGAAAGGGGCAAGGAGAGAGGGGGAGCAAGGAGAGTAAAGGGAGAGAAAGGGGAGAGACAGAGAAAGAGGGAGAGAAGAAGAGGAGAAGGGTAGGAAGGAGATGAAAGAGAAAAGGAGAGGAAGGGGAAACAGGAGGGAGGGAGAGGAAAAGACAGGAGGAGAGAGAAGAAAGAGGAAGGAGGGAGGGGAGAGAAATATGACAGAGGGGGCCAGGAGGGAAATGGGGGATGGGGGGGAGAAAGGGAGAGGGGTAAAGAGATAAAATTGGAGGAAGGTGAGAGAGGGGAAGAGTGGTGGGACAGGAGGGGAAGAGTGGTGGGACAGGAGGGGAAGAGTGGTGGGACAGGAGAGCAAGAGAGAGAGGAGAGAGACAGGAGTGGAAGGTTGGGAAGAGAGAAGGAAGAAGAGAAGAGGGAGAGGGAGGGAGGGAGAAAGGGGGTAAGGCCAGAGGAAAGGAAAGGAGGCAGAGGAGAAGGAAAAGGGAGAGAAAGGAGGGAGAGGAAAGGGGGAGAGAAGGAGAAGAGAAAGAGAGAAAGAGGGGGAGAGAGGAAAGATAGGAGAGACAAAAGGGTGAGAGAGAAAGAGGAAGAGGGGGTGGGAAGGAGGCAGAGAGAGGGAGAGAAGGGGGAAAAGGAGGAAGGGAGAGGGAGGAGACAGGAAAGGGAGGGGGAAAGAGGAGAGGGAGGGGGAGAAAAGAGGGAGGGAGAGAGAACAAAAGGGAGGAAAAGACAGGAGGAGAGAAGAAAGGAAGAAGGGAGGGGGTGAGAGAAGAGAGGGAGGAGGGAGAGAAAAAAGGGGGATAAAGGGAGAGGAGAGGGGGAAGGAGGGAGGGCAAGATAGGGGAAGAGTGGTGGGACAGGAGGGGGAAAGAGGGGAGAGGGAGAGAAGATGGGGGTCAGGGATGGAGAGAGGAGGGAAGGTAAGGGAGGGAGAACAAAGAGAGGAGCCAGAAGAGAGATGAAAGAGAAGGGGGAGATAGGGGCAGAAGGTTGGGGAGAGGGAGGGAAATGGAGGGGGAGGGGGAGAGGAAGAGAGAAGGAGGGAGAGAAGAGAGAAGGGTGAGGGAGGAAGAGGAGGTGGGAAGGAGACTGAAAGAGAGGGGGAGAGGAGGGGGAAAGGGGATGGAGAGGAAGGAGACAGACAGGAAAGGGAGGGGGAAAGGGGAGAGGGAGGGATGGAGAGAAAAGGGGGAAGGGGAGAGAGAGGGGACGAGGAGAAGGAAAGAAGAGAGGGAAGGAGAGGAAATGGGAGGGAAAGACAGGAGGAGAGAGAAGAAAAAGAAAGGAGGGAAGGGGAAGAGATGAGGGGGGAGGGAGGGAAAAGAAGGGGGAGAAAGGTAGAGGAGAGGGGTAAAGAGACAGAAGAGGAGGGCGAGAGGGGGGAAAGGTGGTGGGACAGGAGGAGGAAAGGGGGGAGAGAAGATGGGGGCAGGGATTAAGAGAGGGGAGGAGGAGAGGGAGGGAGAACAAAGAGAGGAGAAAGAAGAGAAGAGAAAGATGAAAGAGAAGGGGGAGGTGGGGGTAGAAATCTGGGGAGAGAGGGACAAAGAAAGGGAAAGGGAAGGAGACAGGGGAAGACAGAGGGAAGGAGGGAAAGGAGAAGGAAAAGGGAGGAAGAGAGCAGGAGGGGGTAGAAGAGGGGAGGAAGAGAGCAGGAGGGGGTAGAAGAGAGAAGACAGAGAAGCAGGAATGGAGAGGTGGGAGGAGAAGGGGGTGAGGGAGAGAGAGAAAGATGAAAGGGGAGGAAGGAAAGAGGAGAAGAAACAAAAGAGAAGGGGATGGAGGGAGGGGGTATAGAAGAAAGGGGAAGAAGGGAGAGGAGAGAAAATAGAGGAGTAAGGATGGAGATGAGAAAACAGCAAGAAAGGGAGCAGGGGAGGAAGAGAAGAACAAAGAGATGAGAGGGGAGGGGATAGAGGGAGGGAAAAAGAAATAGGGGAGAGGGAGAGGAGAATGGGAGAGAGAAGAAAGGGGGAATGAAGGGAAGAGACAGATGAGAGAGAGAGGGAAGAAAGAATGGGGAGAGATGAGGGGGAGAAAGAGGAAAGAGGGGGAGAGGGAGGGGGAGAGAGAAAGAGGGGAGGAGGGAAGGGAGAGAAGGGGAGAGTGGGGGGGAAGGGAGAAACAGAGGAAAAAGAGGAGAGAAAGAAAAGGGGAGAGGGAGAGGTGAGGGGGAGAGGAAAAAAGAAGACAAAAGAAAAAGGGAGAGAAGGGGAGGGAGAGGGGGTGGGAAGGAGACTGAGAGGGGGAGGAGGGGCAAAGGGGAGGGAGAGGGAGGAGACAGGAAAGGGAGGGGGAGAGAAGGGACAAGGAAATGGAGAGGGAGAGGAAAAGAGAGAGAAGAGAGGGAGGAGGAGGAGAGGGAGAGAAGATGGGGAAAGAAGAGAGACAAGAGAGGGTGAGAGAGAAGAGTGGTAGGGGTGGGGGGAAGGGAAAGGGAGAGAGGAAAGAAGATAGGAAAGCAGGGAGAGAGAGAGGGGAGAAAGGGCAGGAGAGAGAGAGGGACAGGATTGGGAACAAAAGGGAGGGCTAGATGGAGAGAAGGAGGGGGAAGGGAGAGGGAGAGAAGAGAGGGGAGGAGGAGAAAGAGAGAAAGGGGAGTTGGAGGAAGGTAGAGAGGGGGGGAGGAGAGGTAGAGAGGGAGAAAGGAGAGAGAGGGGGGTGTGAGAGGAGGAGGGGGAGAGAGATGGAGGACAGAGGTAGGAGCAAGGAGAGGGAAAGAGGGGGGATGGAGGGGGAGATGAGAGAATTGTGGGAAGTGAGTGACCACACTGACTCCATCTTGTGACTCAATTCTGGATCGAGTCCAATTTCTATTTTGTGATTAAATTAGGGGAATTGTGAGAAAACTTTATTGCGTTGTTTGAACCTGACAGTGCAGCTGGGAAGCTGGCCCACCTCTGCCTGCTGCGTCGAGACCCTTAACTAAGTACCCAGGTTATGCTGACCAGAACGCCAGTCACGTCCGAAGACTGGTGGGGAAAGGAAAGGGGGGGTAAGAGCAGGAGGGGAAAGAAGGGACAGAGGGAGGAGGGAGAGGGAAAAGAGAAAGGGGAGGGATGAGGGAGAAAAAAGGGGGAGGGAATAAGTGGAAGGGGGGAGAGAAAGAGAGGAGGGGGGGGGAGATGGAAAGGGAGAAGGAAGGGAGAGAGGTGAGTTCTCTATGTGTAGGGGATATTTGATTTGTAGGAGTCCCTTATAGGATCTCTGATATCTTCTCAAATGCCGGGAGGGTTACTCTTTGGGTGTTTACTAAACCAAACTATATTTAATTCTCTACCCCCCCAGCTATTTCTTGATTTTGGAATTCCCAGTATAGCTCTATGCAAGTTTATAGAAGGCTGAGTGGGGCAGAAGCATGTGCAAGGACTCCAAGTTAAAACCCCAAGGAGTCTGGTGCAGAAAAATTAAGTTGTGACTGCCTTCTATTTTGAGAGTCCATCCCATGTTTCAGATCTCTTATGTCGTAAATGGAGATAAAAGGGGACCAGAAATAAAGTTTATCCCTTGGAAAATATTGTTTTGAAATTAAGTAGCAACTAGAGAAGGGAGACAGACACTAAAGGTCCAGTTTTTGAATTTTCTTTTTCTTTTTAAAATTCTGCTGATAAGGGGATGGTTCTCTGGGATATATTGCTATGTACTGGTGACCTAAAAACAAAAACACACCAATACAGATGACTTTTTAGAATATTCTATGTATATATCTATGGTGTGTTTTTTTTCTAAGCACCTAACTTGGCATTGTGGGTCAAGCGCTCTCCTTTTTTATCTCCAAAACTCTCCTCCTAGGCAATCAGCTCTCCTCTGCTGGTCCTAGTTGCCTCATTTATGAAATGAGAGGTTTGAAGTAAATGGCCTGAGGTTCCAGTTCTAAATTTCAGATCATCTATGAGCTTTATAAATGTCAAATTCCAAGTATTTGGTCCTTTCTGAGCCCCCTGCTTCTTAGGGGAAGCTGAGCAAGAGGAGACAGTGCTGAAGCCCTGAGCAGCCTCAACTTACCAAATAATGAAAATCTGTGAGAGAGACAAGATGGTAGTCAAATGGTCCTCCAACAGTCAAGGGATGGTTTTGGTTTTTGTTTTGAAAGGCCTGGAGAGGACTAGAGTGTGTTTATAAGTTGAGTGAAAGGAACCAAGGGAGAAGGGAGAGACTAGAGATTTTAAGAGAGAAAGATGACTAGTAGAATAAAGGGTATATTCAGAATAAAGAAAAACATTAAGCTTACCTGTGGCCAGTACTGGGTCAAGCAATGGAAATACAAATACAAAAGCAGGGGGTCAACCCCTGCCCACGAGGAGCTTACATTTTAACAGGGGGAGGGGCAGGGAGAAGGTTTATAGTCAGTGTGTAAGTCCCTTAGAGCTCAATACAGGCAAGACCTTTCCAGAAGCAATGGTGATTATTGTCAAGATGGTGGTTCTCAGAGCAGAGGAAGGGAAAGGGGAGATAAGAAGATTGCAGGGGCTGATGCCCAGATAGGAGACACACAGTTCCAGCTGCCTGGATGCAATGGACCACTTACCAATGGGGAGAGCTAGGCCCAGGAAGAAATTCCAAAGTCTGGGGATTAAGTCCCCTAGAATGTGGGTGGTCTCTGGAGGTGGGGGAGGGGGGCAGAGGGGGGGCGCATAAGGAGTAGAACATCCCTTCTGTGACCATAGGAAGGGAGGAGAGGATGAGATATATCAACTTGCTCAGGGAGGCATGAGGTCAGTGCTTTATGATTTGTGAGTTGCTGGGGACATATTCAGAGTGAAATGCAAGGAGGCAAAGTCTGGAGCAGTCACTACTGAGAATGAGATAAGGAGGTAGAGAGGATTAACATGGGATCGCCTAACCCATCAAGAATCCCTTTGATCCCGGAGCTCTCCTGGCATGTTATGGGGAAGCAGAAATGGATCTGAGAGTAGGCTCCTCCCCATGAAGGGGTGGGGGCGCTCCTGAGCTCACCACCTAGAGAATCACCGGACTTCCCCTTCTCCAGACATGTTCTCTGCCCCACAAATGAGACGGGTTCTGCTGTCTGCACTAACTTCTCCCTTGGTGGTTCTATTTGCTCTTTGTCTCATCCCTTTCAGATAAATGGCTATAAAGAAATCAGGTTAAATTCTTTCTTTTTAAAAATCCATGTAAACTGTATTTTGTGCACTCCAAGGGATGGCGCCCTCTTAACTGCCTGAGTGGTGGTGGGGGGGGGGAGGCAGTTGAGGTTGTTGCTAGGAAGCTGTCACCCCTAGCTACAAAGAGCTAATGAGATTAATCCAAGAGAGCCTGGGATTAGAAGTATTAACTAGGACTCTAAGACCTGGCACTGCTGGTAGTTAGAGTTGAGGCCAGGGCAGGGGAGAAGAGAAGGCAAACCAAGTCCCTGTCAGGGATGGACTGTCATCTCTTCCTTTAAAGCAAAGCTTTCTCTGCTTTACTGTGTCTCAGACCCCTGGGGCAGCAGGGGACGCCCGGGGTTCTCACAATCAGGTTTTTCAATGCCTTACTGTGGGGCAGTAAAGGGATGCAGGCATCTCACTGCTGGCTGGTGTAACATCCAAGACAGCATTCAAGGTCTAGTCCATTCAATCTGTCTGGAATATTCTAGGGAAAGCTGAATCCTGACTAGAGAGCCATCACTGGAGAAGTCCAGGAGAGAGAGAAACTGAGGCATAGGGGAAACCAGTGGTTTTTGGCAGCTCCAGGGACAGGGGATACTAGAAATGGGGAGACTCCATTTTGAGCTGGAAAGGCCTTGGAGATCTGAGACAAGCCCGTTTGTTGTTTGTGTTTGTGTTTGTGTTGAGATAAAGACCTGAAGCCAGAAAGGCTGACTTACCCAAGGTCACACGAACAGGATCAGCCTGACTCCTCCAGCTCCAGCAGCAGCAGCAGTCAGGGCTCTGTCCTCCACAGTACAGAGCCTCTTGCAGAAGTGTGAGCCGCAGTGTGACCCTCCAGACCCACCCCCCACCAATGTCCAGATTAGGTCAAGGTCACTACTAGATACCCAAACCTAGAGGGAAGGGCTGGGAGTGGAACAAAAGCTATTCAGATTCCTACCTAAAGGGTGGCAGGTGGAAAGGGGATTAAGTTAGTTCTAATTAGTGGAGATAGGGCATTCCTTCATTCAGTCAACAAGCATTTAATAAGAGCCTACCAAGTGTCTGGGACTGGGGGTAGAGAACCACAAATTTTTTGCCGTCTCTGCCTTTGAGGAGCATCCCCCATTACTGGAGATGGGGGCATTCTGGGTAAATGTGTAAGGAAATACAAAAGTGGGACCTGAATTCAAATCTCCCACTTACTACTACATGTGTGACCCTAGCTAAGTCACTTAAACTCCAACTTATCTTTAAAGGAGGGGGTTGGCCTTGGTGGGCCCTGAGGTCCCTTTCAGTTCTGGATCGCAATTCTATGAAATACATAGAAAATAAACACAAACTAATTTTGGGAATAGGAATGGCACTAAGACCCAGGATGGGGGTTGGGAAAGGTTCTGCTCAAGGGGCGCCTGAGCTGGCCCTTGAAGGGAGGGAAGGATTTCAAAAGGCAGGAGGTGAGGGAAGAGCAGATTTCAGGCTCAGAGAGCTGCTGAGGCTACTGGCAAAGACCTGGAGGTTGGAGATGGGCCTGATGGGTTGATACCAGCAAGCAAAGCAATTTGGTTGGGGATGTAAAAGGTGCCTGAAAGGGACAAATATGAGTTCTATAGGGGGAAGAAGAGTTGGGGGCCAAATTGAAGCATTTTAAATGCCATTTATTGTTTTAAAGTTGCAAAGAGACAACTTTCGGCTTCATGTAAGGGAAGGTTTTATTGTCGATTGAGTACTACACAGGGGTCTTAGAAGAGACTGTCCTGCTTCAATTGGTTTCTTTTTCACAGCTAAATCACTGAGGCCCAGGAGAAGTGACTTACCTAGTCACACAGCTTGTAAGTGACTGAGCTGAGATTTGAACCCAAGACCTCAGATTCCTATTACACCTTACAAATTCCCAAGATTACCCATAAGCTCTCACCTGGTGACCAAAAACATATGTTTGAAATCCTGTGAGCTTGTGAGAGATCCTACATATGGATAAGGAAATCAGATTTTACATTGTGTCCACCCCGATAGGCTGCCACTCACGGGGACCATTGTTTGGTTTGAGAAATTAGTCTCAACACGGGTAATTAAGGGCCAATCCAAAGTGAATACTCAGAGGGGCCTCAGAGTGAGCTTGTCCTAAAGAAATCTCCATGATTGTACCTGTTAGGAACAGAAGAGAGGAGGAAAAAGAAACCTATACTTGGGGGGGCTCGCAGCATCCAGTAGAAAGGGGCTATCTGGTGTGCCCGCCCCCCAACCAGGAATTAAGGTACCAGTGTCTGCCCCATTTCTCATCAAGATGGGATGGAGGCCATCACCCAGCACCCTGGCTACTTCTGGCCACTAGGGGTTCCTTTTAACCCTATCAAGGTGGCATCTTCCAAAGTGCTGGAGGAGTCTCTGGAGATGGTGGCGCCTGAGGGGACAGAATACGTCATCCTTGTACCTTTGCAGAACACAATCGGTTCTTCTCCTCCTTTGTAGTCTTTATTAGAAGGCATGGCAAAAGTAGCAAATGTAGGAGATAGGAAAATTAAAGACATTCATTAAAGTTGTTTAATTAAAAAAAAAAAGGCAGAGACGGGCAGTGTGGTTCAGTGATAAGAGCCCTGGATTTGCAGCTGAAGGACTGGGGTTCAAATCCTGGCTTGGCTACTTACTACCTATGTGACCTTGGGGTAAATCCCCCAACCTCCCTCGAAGAAATTGGGCCTCGGTTTCCTTTTCTGTAAAATGAGGGAGTTGGACTCTGCTGTCAACTCTAGTTTGAAAGCTGTGATCCTGTTAGGTTGATGACGTACTAGCTTGTCTCTTCCCCTCCCCTCTTCCTTGCTCCTCCCCCTTCCCCAAGTCCCTCCTCCTCCCCCCTCCTCTCCCTCCCCCTCCCATCATGAAGACACTCGCTATGCTAGCTAGGTCCAATGAACCCTTAAAGGGTTAAAATAAAGGCACATCTCCATCTTGCAGGGCAGTTACCGCACACCTACTGTGTGCCAGGTACTGTGCTAGGTGCACATCGTCTGTACCCCTCAGGGAGCCAGCTGACTTTCTTAGCCCAGGTAGCTAAAGAGCCAAAGATGGGCGGGAGGGGGGGGGGGGGGCGGCGGCGGTGCTGCCTCAGAATTTTAGCTTGCCTATAGGCTGCCAGCATAGGGAAGGACTTAACAAACGCTTGTTGATTGATTCACTGATTGACAACCGAGTCACGTAGACTCCCTCCTCCCTCCAGACAATAGAGGGTTAACCCCTAGGTTGGCAGAGCTGGCAAGGGCTTTCTGCAAAAGCTGCGTCATCTGACTGAGGTAAGTGCCGCAGTCCAGCCAGGGGAGGGGCTTGCTCAAGGTCGTCCTGTCAGTCAAGGCAGCAGAGCCCAGGCTACACCCAGGGTCTGCGCTTCCATTTTTTCCCACCACCTCCCACCCTCTTTTGTCCAGGCTCCCTGGCACTTGGGAGGAGAGCAATTTAGGGGAAAAAAAACAAAGCATACAGAGGTCCAACAAAATTAATGAAGCCTCTCGGCCCCACCCCCCACCAGGCGGGCACCTTCATCAAGCGCCCCCCATCGCAACAGTAGCTAACAACATCCTTCCCTTCCCCGCCCACTTCATCCTCCCCGCCCACTTCATCCTCCCCGCCCACTTCATCCTCCCCCTCCCATCTCATCCTACCCCCTCCCATCTCATCCTCCCCCTCCCCACTTCATCCTCCCCCTCCCTCTTCATCCTCCCCCTCCCACTTCACCTCCCCCTCCCTCTTCATCCTCCCCCTCCCTCTTCATCCTCCCCCTCCCACCTCCACCTCTGCGCCATCCCTCCCCTCCTCCAGAAAATGCGGCTCTTTTCCTCATCTCACCAACACACCTCCCTCCCTCATGGCCCCCCCCATATACCTCCATCAGAAAAAATACATCTCCCTCCACCCAAAAAGAAATCTCCCTATTTCTCTCACGAATACGTCTCCTTCTCTCGCCCCCCCCCCCGCGAGGCATCATCGCCCTCCCCTCAAAAATGCGCTTTTTTCTCCCTCATGCAGATATCTCCCTCATCACCCGCCCCACACTATACCCCGTTCAAAATTATACCTTTTTCCCCTCTTGAAGACATCTTCCCCTCCCCCCAAAATCTTTTCCCCCTCCTTGACATTTCCCTCGTTCCCCTGCCCACGCAATCCCCCCAAAATTACCATTTTTCCCTCGTTAAGCTTTTTTCCTCATCCCCCCGCCTACTCTATCCCCCCCCCAAATATACCTTTTTCCCCTCGTCAAGCCTATTTTCCTCATCCCCCGCCCACGCTTATCCCCCCAAAAAATATAACTTTTCCCCCTCGTTTAAGCTATTTTTCCTCATCCCCCGCCCACGCTATCCCCCAATATACCTTTTTTTGCCTCTAACACATCGCCCTTCCCCACCCCCCACTGCGACATCTCTCCCTCTTTTGAAAAATATACCTCCCTTCCCCTCTCATGAACACTTCTATCTTTCTCTAGCCTTCCCACGGCATACCTTTGCCCCCCCCCCAATCTATCTTCCTTTTCCTCTCACAAATACATTCTCCCCCATGACATACCTTCCTCCTCCAAAAAATGCACCTCGAGTTGCCCCTCCTCGAACACATCTCCTGCCCCACTAACACATCTCTGCCTGTGCCCTCCCTGAAAATCCCCCACCCCACCCTCCTACACCCCAGACTGCTACTCTAGCCCCCGCCCCACCCCACTTCTCCCTCTCACCCTCATCGTCGCCCAAAGCGCCAGGGGGATGTCTGCCCACAGCTCTCACGGACTGCCTCGTGGCTCCACGTCCTGGAGATGCTCGGAGATGCCCGCGGGCACCTTGGGCGGCTTGCCCAGGGTTCGCTCGTTCTCAGCCAGGGCGGCTGGGGTCCCACTGCGGCTATCTCAGGGACGCCAGGTACCACACCCTGGAGCCTGCAGGGGCTTGGGGGAAGGGCAAAGTGCCCCCCCACCCGACTTTTGCGGCAGGCGGACCCCCGCGGTCTACCGCGGGGGCTGAACCAAGCTAGAAGCACTTATTACGTGCCTCTTTGGCTGGAAGCAGCAGGTGCTCAGCGGGCAGGCGGACCTCAGGGACCCGTCCCGGCTGGGGGTCTGAGGCACACGGCTCTGCCCGGGCTCGCTCTCCATCTGCTGAGCCCGAGATCGCAATGCTGAGGGGTCTGCAAAGACCACCTTGGCTAGAGATCTAAGGGTCCGCAGAGGCGGCGGCCACCAGCTCGCCACAGTGCGACCGCAGCCGACTGTGCACTGCCGCAGAATGCGGAGCTCAAGAGACGAGCTGCTGCTCTGAGGTGACCGCCTGCCGCAGTGACCGGGGCTTGCGAGCTGCTGCCCCTAGCTCCGCCTCCGCAGCTGGGCCCGCCCCCTTCGCGGCAGCTGGGAAGGCTAAGGTCTATGGGAGGAGGGCGGGGCCACCTCTGCAGCATCCTGGGCAGCCTCCTCTGCCGCAGCCCCACACCTCCCCCCCGCAGCCGCCTGGCCAGCCCCTGCTCCTGCGGACACCCCCCGCCCCGCACAGCCCGGGAAGGGGGGCTGCAGCTCGGCAGGCCCCGGATGAAGCTGCAGGTGGTGGGGGGCTCTGCGACAGAGAGGGGAAGGAGATGCCGCATTCCAAGTACGCAATGTTCTCCGAGCCCTTCCTTTACAGAGGAGGGAAACTGAGGCTGGGCAATGCCCCGTGGCAACACGGCAGTCAGGGACCCCTGGCTCCAGGGCTCTCTGTCCTGTCCCATCCCTGTCCCACCAGGTCCTGCGGCTAGAAAAAATGGGCTGGGTGGCTTGGGGGGAGGGGCTCTCTCAAGACCCCTCGGATGAATCGGTCTGTGGCGGTTCTTCTGCGTATCTGGCCCTCCCCCAAGAAGCTGCGGTCTTGGTGCGGAGACATGGAAAATTCTAGAAGGAACACTAGAGCTCTCTGCATCATCACAAGCTTGCGTCATTGGCTACTGCCCCCAGATTAATTCATTTCTAATAGACCCAACCGAATCTTCTAGAAATCTGGGTAGGGAAAAGTCTATTTCAAGGTAAATCATCCCTGCCTGCCCCTCCTTTAGGCGACCCACTGATCAAAAAAAACATTTATTAAGTGCCTAATATATAGTGGACCCTCTGCTCGATTTGGGGGTGCCTCATCCAAGAGTGATCAATCTCTACCCATAAAGATGAACTAATCTGGGGGGGGGGGGCTGCTGCAGTGTAGGGAGGAGATAAGTGTCTGCAGAAAAGTAAATGCAGAATTTTTTCTACAGAATAAAGATGAAGTGGTTTTGTGGAAGGGGTATTAACTGGGGGTTTTATCCGGAAAGGCTCTTGGGGGAGGTGACCCCCAAGCTGGGAAGAATGCTGCAGGAATGGGGCGGGGCGGGCACTGCGCCAGGAGAAGAAAAAAGCCAAACAGCTACCGCCATTTCTACCGCAGGATAAGGTCTGCAGATCCTTCCCCCACCCTCCCAGCGACCATTTAACATTCATAGCTTTTAGGGCTTGAAAAACTCTTACAATACATAGTTTAATCAAAGGACCCTCACAACAGCCCGGGAGGTACGGGTTGCCATTGTTATCCCCCTAGAAGAGACAAGGGAGCCAAGGCTGCACCAAGTTAAAAAAGAATTGCCCCAGGATCCCTGCGGCTAAATGAGTATCTCAGGCAACGCCCAAAGGGGGGGGGGGGCGTCTTATGAGCCACCCACTGCAGCTCATTCGATTTGGACAACCACCTTATTATGTTTTACTTCTTCTTAATTATTTTTCACATTTTGTTGTCGTTCAGTCATTTTTCAGGCATGTCTGACTCTGTGTGACCCTACTTGGGGTTCTCTTGGCAGAGATACTGGAGTGCCTTGCCATTTCCTTCTCCAGCTCATTTGACACATGAGGAAACTGAGGCAGATAGGGTGAAGTGACTTGCCCAAGTGGCACAATTCCCATCTTATAGATGAAGAAGGGAGATCAGAGGTGAACTGATGCATCGTGGATCACACAGCCAGGAGCACAGTGGATAGAGCACTGGTCCTGAAGTTGGGACTTGAGTTCAACTCTCCACCTCAGACACTTACTAGCTGTGTGACCCTGGGCAAGTCATTCAACCCCAATTGTCTTAAAAAACATCCCAGGCCACCTCCAGTCATCCTGATGTATATCTTGCCATTGGCCCCAGATGGCTCTAGAGGAGAGAGTGAGGTTGGTGACCTTGCACAGAGCCTCTCTCCTTTAAATCCAATTCACTGCAAGGTCGTGACATCAGGGGTGTCATGGTCCTTTTAAAAAACATGGGACAAACAAGAGCCAGCATGTGTCCAAAGGGAGACCCTGACTCTGAGCTCAGTGTCCCCTCTGCAGCACTGCCAATGCCTCTCATTTCTGCTCTTTTTTTTTTAATGGTTCATGTTCCATCCACTATCAAAAGAGGGACTATGAAAACAAGCGTTTTCTTTAACTGAGTCAAAAGCATGGGGTGTACGCTCCATCTTTTGGAGGTTCACTGACAAATCTCTTCCTGGCTCCAGTAGCAGGACAGGGTGATGGGGGGGGGGTTCTGAATTCTGCGGCCTCCCAGTGAGATCAGCAGTGCTCAGAATGGTGCTCTCCCCATAACACAAGGGGTGTGGCAGCCTATTCCAACAGGAACAATGCAGCAAAGATCCCCGGCACCTCCAGACTAGGGTGACAGATGACAGACTCAAAAGACCCTGATCTGGCCTGGGGAGGGGGGGGTGTCATCATCCTTCATCACCCAGCTCCTGTTGGGTGGGTCCCGACCCACAACATCAACCTGGGTAGTCACACATTCGCTTCCCTCTCCCTCACAATCCTGTGTTGTTGTTTGGCTTTGCCGCAATGCAGCATTCCTCCGAGTCTAAGACTCCCAGCAGAAAATCTTGCAGACTCAGAGCGGCCATGCCCCTGCCTCAGTGGGGATGGGAGTCTGATTTGAGGGGGAGGGGTGAGGAGGAAAGGACTGATGGGTGCTAGAGGAGCTGAGAGGCCCAGAGGGAAAGAACAAGAGAAGCTTGGGCAGAACTTATGTCCTCTCGGTGTGCCGGGGACTGTGCCAAGCAGCCGGGATGCAAAGGCCAGGAAATGACAAGATACAATTAAATTTTCAAAGGGTCAGTCAAAAACTGGGCTGAGTGCAAAGGCTCAGAAGTGCCCGAGTCACCTCATGCAGAGGGTTATGCAGAACTCTAGAGCAAAGGGGCAGGAGGCATTCTACAGTGGAGCAAGGTCAAGGACACAGCTGCTCCCAGCTGGCCTGTGTATCCACTGCAGACTGGGTACCTTTGTCTTTCCAACCCCAGCACCCAGGGGGCACTGACTGGTCTCATTAAAAAGAATATACATAAACAAAAGTTGAGAACTATCTTTACATGTAATGGAAAAAATAAATACCTCATACATTAAAAAAAAAAGAATATACATTCTCAGGGCTGTCCCACAGCTACTCAAGGGCACAGGCATCATTTCTGGTTTTTGTCTCCTCACAATGCTGGGCATACTGAACGGGCCCTTGAGAAAGGCTTGCTGACTTCGGGGGGGGGGGGGGCCGGCGGCGGCGGGGCGGGTCTGTACACAGAGCTCTGGGCCTGGTTGCCCCGATTTGGGAGGTGCCCAACAGATACCCAGAGGACTAAGTGGGCAGCCCAAGTGGGATCCCACAGCTATTTCCTTAGGAACTCTGCTTCAAACCATGAAAAGGGATCCCAGTCCCCAACATCAAGAAATACAGCTGGAGGCAAGAAGTCCGGATGTGCAGATGGGAAGCAAGCAGGAAGAACCTGTGAGGCAAAGGCTCAGGGCACGGAAAAGGAAGGGGGCCTTCCAGCATCTTAGAGAGGGGCTCCACTTCACCTAAGAAGGCCGGGCACCCCGCAGAGCCCCAGGACAAATAGAGACCTTGGATACAAACCCTGAGCAATCTTTTCAGAGCAGACAGAGGAGAATCCAAGATAAGAGAGTCTGAGGAGGAAGGAGCTGAGCCAAGAAGAGAAGCCCCAGAGAAAAAGAAGGTAGGACTGGGTTGTAGCAGAGAGGGAGGTGTAGGGGAGGGGCACGGTGCAAGCCTGGATTAGCAGGTCCAAGTTGGTGCTACTTAAATGCCCACATGGGCAGCCAGGTGGCACCATGGAGCACAGAGCACTGGGCTGGGAATCAGGAAGATGAGGCTTCCTGAGTTCAAATGTGACCTCAACACTTACTAGCTGGGTGACCTTAGGCAAGTCACTTAACCCTGTTTGCCTCACATGTAAAATGAGCCGGAGAAGAAATGGCAAAACCACTCTGGGTTATTCACCAAGAAAATGGACTCGTGAAGAGTTGGACACAACTGAAATAACTAACAACAAAACACTGTCCTATGTTATATTACATGTAATATGTGTATAATAGGTGTGTGATATCTGAAATATATGTATAGTTTTGTGTTACATGTAATGCATGTTTTATTATATTATCCCCCATCATCACATCCTATCATTTAATCACCTGCTGTTTCCTTACCCAGACATTTCCAGCAACTACAATTTTGGCTTCAATCGGGAGGTCACGGGTTAACAAGAAATAGACATAAAGGTTAGGATTTTTTCTAAGGGCATCTTGGGACAATTGTGAATTAAGCCATAACTTTAGCTACAATCAACCCCATAAAGTCGCAGAAGAAGGAGCCATTATTTGACACCTAGGCTTACAGTGAGCTAATTATTATAACCAGGTGTTTACACGACAAATACCCAGATGCTCACAGTACAGAGACTGAAGTAACAGAATAAGCCTGTCTCCGTAGTCACCAAAACCCATGCCAGGGACTCTAAGGTTGACACAGTGAAAAGGAGGCTGGTTGGTCACTGAGATACTGATCAGAGAAGGCCTGAAGGTTGCACATGAACCACTGGAAAGGGCTTTTGGTTCCAAGCTGACTGAAGATATGTAGGTAAAAGAAAAATGGAAAAGGCACTAAATGGACATTAGGGCTTCTAAAATCCTTGTTCAGAGTAGTGGCTGGTTATTTATTCAATGGGCTCATGGATTTTAAACGAAATGAATTAAAGGCAAGGCTTTAAATGGGGGTGGAGGTGAGGATGAGAAAGGGGAAGGATTGACCGAAGCTTAGTCAGCCTCCTAGTTCAGACCACGCAAGCAGGGCCTTAATGCCACATGAGGAGACCCTACTACAGTCTCTGATTTAAGTTTTTGAGGGTGAATGCATTTCTTTCAAAGGCTGAAGGTGAAACCCGAAGTTACAAGTGACTGCAAACATCTTCGTATCTCTATTGTGAAATTTATTTTGATTTGGGGGACCCTACTTTTAGGCTGAGATTAGAAAGCCTTAGGCCCTCAGGGTCTCTTCTGTGTGGGAGGTGCTGGTGCCCCTCCCCCTCCACTTCAACTGGGCAGAAGAAGCCCTGTGGGCTGTACAAGATGCCAGGTCGGACAGCTGGGGAGAGGGGTCCCAGCTCCCTCCACCCTGAGGGGATCTATCCAAGAGATCCCGGGCTTGTCAAGGCCAGGCTCTGGCATAGCCCGTGCCGAGGTCCCAGGCGCGCAGCAGGGGGCACGGGCCCCTGGAGCCCTGGGCATGGTACACACATGAGACTCAAGCGCCCCCCGCCACCAGCCAAAGCCCTGGCTGGCGGATTAGCTTGGTGCATATGGGGGTGCAAAAAGCCCCATGATTTGAGTGGACAGAAGAAAGATATATATAGACCTGGGAGTTAGATAGCAGGAGGCCAGCAGACGAGAAGGAACTGAGACTAGAGACGCTGGAAGGAGGCCGAAGGACTAAAAGGAGAAAGCCCAAGGACAAGATTAAGGAGGACTCCGGAGACTAGAAGGGGGGGACAGGGGACGAGGAGATGAACGGAACAGAGAAGGACACTGGAAACACTAGGAGAATGGAAGGAGAGGTTGGTGAGAGAGAAACACAGGGGTTCAGGGATGGCAGTAAGGAGAGGAAAGTTAGAAGCAGGGGGATAGACAAAGTGAAAGGGGGTCGGAGTTAGAATAAAGTAGTGAAAGTGGAACATACCCTAGGCAAGAGGCGGCAACGACCCTTATTGTATTAAAAAAGTTCTAGGCCAGCAGGTGGAAAGAGATGCTGTAGTCAGGTTGTACATTTATTTCTCTGTATTCTTAATTTTTTTTTTTTTTAGTGAGGCAATTGGGGTTAAGTGACTTGCCCAGGGTCACACAGCTAGTGTCAAGTGTCTGAGGCTCGATTTGAACTCAGGTACTCCTGAATCCAGAGCTGGTGCTCTATGCACAGTGCCACCTAGCTGCCCCTGTATTCTTAATTTTAAATAGTATCTCATAAATAAACTCTGCTTTGATTATTTAGTTAAGAGGCTTCTTAATCTTTTGCTAATCATTTGGGAGTGGAGCAGTGTGGTAGAAAATTTTTAACGGCCCCACATTAAATTAATAGCAGTCAGATAGCCAGTCAGTCAAAAGTCCCCAGATTAGTCAGTCACTCAGATAGATTAGTCCCCCCAAATTAGGCTAGTCATTTAAAATATTTTTTACATTATGGATACAAATGCTGTTCTTGGGTACGGGCACTCAAGACCATGACGATCCAGGAGGAGTCTATGGTTGGAAAGTAATCCTTAGATTTGCCTTTAAACTCATTTTACAGATGCAGAAACTGTTGTGACCAGGGTGGCAGACACCATAAAGTAGAGACAGACCTTTTCTTAGTTATTCACCAAATTACCCAAGTAAGAAGCAAGTGCGATGCTCCCAGGAGACAGAACAAGGTCAATAATCGCTTCTGTCCACAAAGGTCATCTCTGGGCAAAAGGCCATTCCTCAGAGACTCTGCATGGCACTTCCCCAGGGTCACACAGCTAGGAAGTGTCTGAGGCCACATCTGAATTCAGGTCTTCCTGAGTTCACTATACTCAGGAATATACCACTATACCACTTTACTTACAGCAAATAAGTAGAAACTGCATGATATGAGTGAGTACACATACAGTAATTATGAGGTAATTTCTTGGTGGGGGGGCATTTTGGGGGGAAGAGGCTCAGGAAAGTCCTCATGTATGAGGTAGCATCTGAAATAAGTTTTCAAGAAAGCCCAGAATCAAAATGTTGGCTCAGGTTTTTTAAAATGCCCAGATTAAGAGAACAAAAGAGAATTTAAATAATCCAACCTTAGATACTATAACCGAACCAGTCATAAGTGGATTCCCAAAGAATGAAACCCCAGGACCAGATGCATTAACCAGTGAATTCTATCAAAACATTCAAAGAATAATCAATTCCAATATTACATAAACTGTTTGTAAAAACGAAGATGGGGCAGCTAGGGGGCACAGAGGATGAGTTCAAATATGGCCTCAGACACCTCTTAGCTGTGTGACTCTGGGGAAGTCATGTAACCCTGCTTGCCTCAGTTTCCTCATTTGTCACATGAGCTGAAGAAGGAAATGGCAAATCACTCCAGTATCTCTGCCAAGAAAACCCCAATGGGGTCATGAAAAAGTCAGACACGACTGAAGTGACTGAGCAACAATAAAAATGGAAAAGGGTAGACTCCAATAAAATTCCTCTATGATACGAATGCGGTCTTACTAGCTAGGTGCAGGAGCGTCAATACAAAGAAATAAAACTATAAACCAATATCCTTAATAGATATTAATGCAAAGGTTTTAAATGAACTATTAGTACCGAGGCGACAGTGACATATGTATCACACTAAGATCACACACTGTGACCAGGGTAGATTTATGCCAAGAACACAGGGTTGGCTCAATATTAGGAAGCAGCAGCTAGAGCACTGGGCTTTGAGCCAGCAATCCCTGAGTTCAAATCTAGCCTCAGACACTTGGTTGGTTGTTGTCCTTCGTTCTTGAAAAGAACCAAAATGACATCAAGGTACAGTGACTCTGGCTGATCAGACCAATACAGCCTCAGAAGGCTGTCCCACAGGTTGGGTATCAATGGTCCATACAGGGGGCAGCTAGGTGGCGCAGTGGATAAAGCACCAGCCCAGGATTCAGGAGGACTTGAGTTCAAATCTGGCCTTAGACACTTGATACTTACTAGCTGTGTGACCCTGGGCAAGTCACTTAACCCTCATTGTCCCGCAATCAATCAATCAGTCAATAAAAATAGTCCACATTGTATGATATGATTATGGATTTGAGTCAGATTAAACTCTGAGGATGGGGTCTGGAAGGTACCCAGCCCTGCCCCAGTATAGTTAGTTAGAAGTTTATGGCTTGTCAAATTCTCACTGTCTCCTTAAGTTTTATTGCCAATTAACAGTACTTTTACTTCTGCTCAGTCTCCCCACTTGTCAGCTACAATATTAGTTTTGTCTGCAATCCATCATGTGTCAGAACCCCAGTCAGTGGGTCAGGGAGTTAGCCCACCACTTCAATACTCAGGACTCAAGAAGAAAGGACGGGGCTCGGCACAGGATGCAGCAATTAAGTTGAGACCAGATGTTAAGTGACACGTCTCTTTTTCTCAGAGCAGAATCCCCTTGGCCCTGGGGTCCCAACAATGGATCATTCTTTTCTTCCCAACATAACCGAAGATAAATTTTAACCCTGTTATGCTTCTAGAATTAACACAACTACAAAACAATGCTGAAGCACCTGAGGTGATCTTCCTGTTATTCAGGTTGAATATCTTTAGAGACAGGGCCAGGAGAGGGGAGTCAGTGGGAACTGTGAGATCTGAAAACATCTGACTGTCATTCCCTGTTTCCTCTTCCTTTGGTTTGACTTGTTCCCCTCCCCTTTTCCCCCTTGTCCTGGAACAGGTATGCATGTCTCCATACATTGATCACGAGCTGAACACGCACCCTGGGTGAGACAGGATTGGATGTTAGATTGTGAGCTCGACCTAGTGTGCGTGGGGACTTCCCCTCTGACCAACATTCCTATAAAAGATCAAGGCATGTATTAGCTGGCGCGGTTCAGGTATTGAGCTTGCCCATTCCTATGGGAATGTAATAAATCTGTCTCTGCTTGACTTGGTGGTCTCCTCGAGTTATTTGGGTAAACTGAGGCAGTTTGCTCCATACAACATGAACATTTGGAGTGGAGATGTTTCTAAATTTATGCATCTCATGTTTCTTTTGAGCTACCACAATTCTGCTTTGCTCATAGAACTCAGGCCTTCTCTGATGAGGGCACGCCATCCTGGGCAGTTCTGCGTCAGGGTCTCCCATGTCTCGCAATCAGTTCCAAAGTTCTTCAGAGCATCCTCATATCACCTCTTCTGACCTCCATGTGAGCGCTTACCTTGTGTGAATTCTCTGTACAACAGTTTTTAGGTGAACAGATGGTTTGGTATTGGAACAATGTGCCAGCCCATCAGAGTTGTGCTCTCTACAAAAGCATTTGAATGCTTGGCAGTTCAGCTCAAGAAAGGACCTGGGTCTGTTACCTTATCCTGCCAGGTGATCTTCACAATCTTCCTAAGATGGTGCAAATGGAAGCTATTCCGTTTCCTGGCATACAACAATGAGATCAGCACAATAGCTCTGTAGACCTTCAGTTTGGTGGGCAGTCTAACACCTCTTCTCTCCCACACTTTCCTTCAGAGACTCCCAAACACTGAGCTAGCTCTGGCAATGCATTCATCGACCTTATCATCTATGTGGACATCCCTGAAAAGTATACTGCCAAGGGAAGTGAATTTATCCACAACATTCACTATTTCTCCATTTGCTCTGATAGTCCTACCTGTAGATGGTGTGGTGCTGGTCGGTGAACCTTTGTTTTCTTGTGGCTAATTGTAGCCCAAAATAAAAACAAGTGGCAGAAAAGGGATCCATACTCTTGTATCTCAGCCTCAGAGGCTACGCTGCATGCACAATTATCTGCCAACAAAAAGCCATGCACCAACTCTCCCTCCACCTTAGTCTTGGTTTGTAGCCTTTTAAAGGTAACTAAGTTACTGTCAGGGCGGTAGCTGACCTTTATGCCCCTTTTAGCCACATTGAAGGTATCTGACAACATGGCTAAAAACATCAAGCTAAAAAGCATAGGAGCACGCACACAGCCCTGTTTCACTCCATTGGTGACTGGGAAAGCATCCTTCAGACCAGCTATGTGATCCCCCAGGCAAGTCACTTAACCACTGTTTACCTCAGTTTGCTTAGCAAAATGGGAATAATAAAAGCATCTACCTGGTTGAGAGGATCAAATGACATAATAATTGTAAAGTGCTTAGCACAGTGCCTGACTGTGCATAGTAAAAGTTATGTAAATAGCTATCTTTATAAATATCTAAATACAAATACCTATTAATGTTGTTATCATTATTAACTATAAATAGACCAATCAATCAATAAACATTAATAAATGCCTACTATGTGCCAGGCACTGTGACAAGCACCAAAGGATACAAAAAGAGGCAAAAACCATATTAACAAGAACAATTTGAAAAATCATATTATATAAATGCTGAAAAAACATTGAATAAAATTCAACGCCCATTCTGCTTTCTTAAAACAATAATACCACTAGAGGGCATACGAATACATGAATCTAGTCCTAAGATATAAGTCCTAGCAATCTCAAACCAAGAGACAGTGTTCTAAGTAATAATTCTGAGATAGAATCAGGGATAAGGCAAATATGTGCATTATCCCCAGTGTTATGCTGAAAGTGTTCAAAATATTAGCCATAGCAATAAGACAAGAAAAAATTAGAGAATAAGCATAGAGGACACATAATTATCTCATTTTTGTAGATGACATGACAGCAAACTTAGAGAACCCCCTAAAAATTGATTGCAACAATAACTTAAGCAAAGTTGTAGGATATACGAAAAATTCACATGAATTACCAACATTTCTATTACTGACAAAATTCTGCAAGAAAAAAGAGAGTCCACTTAAAGCAACTACAGAATATACACAGAATGTATATGGTACTCTACCTACCAAAACACCAGGGAGTTATAGGAATACAAGTACAAAACACTTTATACAAATGATAGACCCAAATGAGAAATATTAATTACTCAAAAGTAGGTTAAACCAATATAATGTGATACTGGTTAGAAAATAAATCATCACTGGAACAGGTTAGTTATATAATGTACAGGAATAAATTATCTAATGACCTAATTTTCAATAAACTCAAAGACCCCAGCTATTGGAGTAAGGACTCACTATTCAACAGAAAGTGCTCAGAAACAGGTCTATAGTCTGGAAGAAAATAGGATTAGACTAACACCTTGTACCATACACCAAGATATGCTCCAAATGGATATATGTTTAGATATAAAAGGTCATTTCATAAATAAATTGGAGGAACAAGGAAGAAATTTCCCTTGACATCCATAATTAAGAAAAGTACACATGACTAAATGAGATTGAGAGTAATGGAGGAGGCTAAAAAGGGTTAACAGACAATCTGAAATCTGAGCTCTAAGACCCAAGCCCTAAAAAGGGTTAACAGAGAAACTTAGATTTGTGTTCTTACAGTAACCAAGAGGGTTCAAGAACCTATCAACCAATACCATCAAGAGAAATAGTAACCAGGGACCATTAACCATTAACAGTCATTAATATTCCTAGATGACAGGACACCTAGAAACCAGATTTTAAGTAAAGAGATATCAAAGAGATAACAAAAACACAGAGACCCTCTGGGTCCGACAAGTTTAAGCATGTCTTTAGGAACATGCACCAAAAGTACCAAATGTGTGGGGCAGCTAGGTGGCGCAGTGAATAGAGCACTGGCCCTGGAGTCAGGAGTACCTGAGTTCAAATCTGGCCTCAGACACTTAACACTTACTAGCTGTGTGACCCTGGGCAAGTCACTTAACCCCAATTGCCTCACTAAAACAAAACAAAACAAAAGTACCAAATGTTTTCACCTTATGACATGTATTTTTGGTTTTTTGGTTTTTTGCAGGGCAATGGGGGTTAAGTGACTTGCCCAGGGTCACACAGCTAGTAAGTGGCAAGTGTCTGAGGCCGGATTTGAACTCAGGTCCTCCTGACTCCAGGGTCGGTGCTTCATCCACTGCGCCACCTAGCTGCCCCCACCTTATGACATGTAAAGCCCAAAAACACACCTCAAAGGAAAAATGTACCCACCTCAGGGGTTGTCTTAGGACCCCAAGAAGTTCACATTAGGATAAGACCTCCCAAGTATCTCTTAAGGAGGAGATTAAGATAATGAGGAGATAACCTAATTTTCTCACTATAAAAATATGACCATTTTCCTCTCCCTGTTTGAGACACCTATCTCATTTGGGTGCTTCTCCCTGTGGTCTCACAGTATTTTAATAAAACATGGGAAATGAGTCACTGAGCCTTGTAATTCTTTGGGACACCTCACGACCAATTTGATCAATTAAATCCATCCCTACTTCAAGAGGATCACAGAAGATAAAGTAGATCATTGTGATTACATACAATTAAAAATGTTTTGTACAAACAAAAGCAATGCAGCTGAAGTTAGGAGGGAAATCATTTACAGATGAAATCCCACTTTTAAGAAACATAAGAAATTGATTAAAAATTATAAAAGGATCCATTTCCCCCCAGCTAATAGTCTAACGATATTATTCGGTCGTTCTAAAAGGAAGAAATGCAAGGTATTAAACCACAAGGAAAGTACAAAGAAAAAAATATTCCAAATAACCAATAATTAAAAATAAAGTAATTCTATGATTCCATCTCATACCTATCAGATTTGGCAAAAATGATTTTTTAAAAAGATGATGATAAATGCTGCAGGGACTACAGGGTAATAGTCCCATTAATACATTTTTGGTGAAACAGTGAATTGTCCAGTTATTTGCAAAGTAATTTAGAACTATGCCCCAAAGCCACTAAACCTGACCCTGTTCTGGGCAATAACATAACCAGATATTCCAAGGAGCTAAGAAAACTTGAAGAAACCAAAGCCCTTCCTTTGCACTCACTCCCATTTCTCCGATTTATAAGGTCAGGAAGAATGGAGGGTATACTCCCAACTCCCCATTGCTTCCCACTGGGCTAGAGAACACCTCATCACTGCCTCTCAATTATATTTCCTTCTTTCAAAGGATAAAAAAGCTTGGATCTTTCACATTCACTACTACACAATGGTTAATTCAGGCATTATTATTTTCATTTCAACAAATAAGGCAACCAAGACTCAGAGAATGTAAGAGAAAGACTGGCTGAATACTGTATAAAACTAGAAGGAAATTAGTCTGGAAGAACCAAAGATTCAAAATTTCAATGGAATAATGGAAAAAAGTAGGAATCATCCATAGCATTAGCAGACTCTATCTGTATTGTATAGAAGATTAAAAATGGAAAACAGGATTGGTAGAACAGAAGAGATAAGCAATGGGATGTTTCAAATCTAAACGTGTTATCTAAAAAATCTAACGTGTGGTCGCCTTAAATTAGAAGCTTTAGGGGCGGCGGCTAGGTGGCGCAGTGGATAGAGCACCGGCCCTGGAGTCAGGAGGACCTGAGTTCAAATTCGGCCTCAGACACTTAACACTTACTAGCTGTGTGACCCTGGGCAAGTCACTTAACCCCAATTGCCTCAAAAAAAAAAATTAGAAGCTTTAGCACTAGTCTTTGGGCATTAAGCATTTATTCAAGCATACTAAATATTAGAAACAAGAGAACACATGGAGTAAAGAAAAGGCCTCTCTAGCCTAGAGTTCCAGCCTGGTCGGGTTCTTCCTCAAGTCCTCCGCCACGAGTCTGCTTCAACCACAAACTCTCTCAGACTTGAGTGTGGAAGCTTTTTATAGGTCTGGAGCAGAGGCGGTCCTTACACACTGCTGCAAGCTGATTGGTTGGCGTCACCCAAATCCATTGGTTCACTGGACTTGAAGGTGGTCTCGAGTTGAGTTCCAAGTCCTCAGCTTCTGAGAACAAAACCTTCTTAAGGGCGGCCAGATGTGGCTCCAGTCTAATTAACTTGAAGTAGGCTCCTCAGCAAAGTCAATCACTCACTTAATTCAGTCGGTTAAGGTTAGTCTCCAGGTGGGCCTTTGAGTATCTGCCAAATCCCATGATTTTCTCACAGCAAAAAACAAACTGTGATCCTGTTTGCCAAACTCCAAAAATAGAACCACTAAAGGAGGCTGCTCAAAAAACTAGAAATCAGTTTGGCAAAAATAAAGTTTAGACCAAAATCTTATACCATATACTAAAATAACAGAGTTGAAAATAGATAAGTGAGTTCTGGAACTAAGCTCACGGTCTGGTGAGAGGGCTGAGCAGTTGGCCAGCGGGGTGAGGGGGAGGAGGTCACTTTCCCTGGCAGTGCCTGCCTGGAACTGAATCTGTGTGTGACTATGTGGTTGGGTTCCACTCCTACCCCGGCACAGTGGCCTCCTCCTACCAACCTTCTAAGCCATCTTTGGATGGAAAATTATCTCAGCACTTACTAGCTGTGCGACCCTAGGCAAGTCACTTAACCCCATTTGCCTTAGTTTCCTCAAGTGTCAAATGAGCTGGAGAAGGAAGTGGCAAACCCCTCCAGTATCTCTGCCAAGAACACCCCGCATGGGGTCACAGAGGGTCAGACACAACTGAACAGCAGAAGCGCTTTATAAATATCTCATTTTATTTTCACAACAACTCTGGAAGGCAAGCAGTATTATTATCCCCATTTCATAGATGAAGAAACTGAGGTAGACAGAGGTCAACTGACTTGCCCAGGGTCACGCAGCTAGCAAATGTCTGGGCTACATTTGAACTCAGGTCTTCTGGACTCTAGTTGTTGTTCAATTGTTTCAGTCCTGTCTGGCTCTTCATGACCCCATTTAGGGTCCAGACCCAGCATTTAATCCACTTCGCCACCTAGTGGCCACTTTTGCAAAGTAGGTGCTGTATATTATTTCCTTTGCTCCTCACAGCAACGCTATGAGTTAGGTGCTGTCATTACCCCCCACTTTACAAATGGGGAAACTGAGGCCGACAAAGATGAAGCGAGCTGTCCAGGACCCTACAACACTATATCTGGGGTAAGATTTGAACTCAGGTCTTCCTGACGCCCATCAGCCTCCTCGCTGAAGGGACCAGGTGAGGAGAACCGGGCTGGGGACCTAGGAGGGTAGGTTGGGGATGCTGAGCCTGGAGGAGGAAAGGCTCCAGAAGGGTGTGACCCAGCGCTGTGGTCAAGCATGTGAAAGGCTAACGGAGTATTATGTTTGGCCCTCGAGGGCTGTGGAGGAAGCTATGAAGAGGCCAGCTGAGAAAGGGAAATAAGCTCATAAGGGAAGGGGAGGGAGAATGAGCACTTATAGAGCACCTACTGTGTATCAGGCTCTGTGTACAACCACCCTATGGAGGAAGAGGTGTTGTCATTGTCCCTATTTTACAGGTGAGATAACTAAGGTAAAGAGAGTGTTAAGGGACTCATCCAGGGTCACACAGCCAGTCAGTTTCTGAACTTAGATCTTCTTGACTCCAGGCCCATTGCTCTATCCACTTGGCACCTCATTGCCTCCAATGAATGAAAAGTGGGCTGGGCTGAGGGGGGAGTAGGCAGTGGGGTCCCCCCCCCTCCTTAAAGGTGGACAAGCAGAGTTGAGGTCTATCCTCAAGTATGTAAACAGCAGGGATTCTTGTCTAGGGAAGCGTTACTACTCCTCCATCAAACTGTCCATCTTGAAAGCCGTCGTGGGACCGTGCTTCCTGTTTTTTTTCACTTCTGGGCCAGTTTGTCCCTCTCGCTCTTTGGGGGCCTGGGATGGCAGGACCCCACCTTAGTCAAGGCCCAGGTCCACTTCCTCCTTCCTTCAGCATCCCTGAATCTTCCTTAGCTTTCAGCTCTCCCTGGCAGGAAGTCACTTCCCTCCTAAATTTCTTACCTAAATAAACACATCTCTTTGGAGAGCAGGTGCTGAAGGCTGTGGGTCATCTCTCACCTCCCCGAAAGGAAAAGTCCTCTGAGCTGGAGGGTGAACACCCATGATGGAAAACTCAGAAGTGGCTTTTCTAGGCTGACCAAGAATGCAGGCACAGGGCAGGAAGTGTGTCTGGGAGGGTGCCCTGGAGCTCTGGGTGGGGATGCAAACAGAGCCCAATTCATCTTTCCAGAGTAAATAAGAATAACAATAATAAATAAGCAAAGTCTGAGAGGGCAGCCTGGTGAAATGGCCAGAGAGCTGGCTTCCAAGCCAGGAAGACCTGGGTTCAAGTCTAGCTTTGGTCCCCTGGGCAGACCTTGTCACAGAGTAACGGAAGAGAAGATGTCAATCTGCCCTGGTAGATGAGCTGGGTCCCTAATGCCCAGGGCAGACAATCTTCTTAGCTCTAGCCCTGGCCCATATCACACCCTCACTCCAGCTCCACGTTTCAAAGAGGGGTCTTTCTGGGGGCAGCTAGGTGGCGCAGTGGATAAAGCACTGGCCCTGGATTCAGGAGGACCTGAGTTCAAATCCGGCCTCAGACACTTGACACTTACTAGCTGTGTGACCCTGGTCAAGTCACTTAACCCTCATTGACCCGCCAAAAAAAACCAAAACCAAAACCAAAAGAGGGGTCTTTCTTCTACCCATCTCAGAAATCTCCATGACCTACCAAGATGACAAAGATGCAGGGCTCTGGGGAGCCAGCTTTGGGGGGGGGGGGTAGACAAGCTAGGTCAAGGTATATGTGGTGGTGTTCAGTTATTTCTTTCTTTCTTTTTTGGTGAGGCAATTGGGGTTAAGTGACTTGCCCAAGGTCACACAGCTAGTAAGTATCAAGTGTCTGAGGCTGGATTTGAACTCAGGTCCTCCTGACTTCAGGGCCAGTGCTCTATCCACTGCACCACCTAGCTGCCCCTGTTCAGTTATTTCAAGTCATGTCTGACTTTCTTAGAAATGATCCTGAAGAGGTTTTCCATTTCCCTCTCCAGCTCACTTTGCAGATGAAGAAACTGAGGCAAACAGGGTTAAGTGATTTCTCCAGGGTCACATAGCTAGTAAGTGTCTGAAGCTGGATTTGAATTCAGGGTGATGAGTCTTCCTGACTTCAGGCCTGGCACTCTGTACACTATGATGCCACCTAGCTGCCCTAAGGTATATATGTGGTCCTGGGCAAAATCCCCAAATTGCATTGTCTCTCTTTGACCTTCCCCTGAGTTTTTGAGCCACCCCAGTAACGTGCCACCTGACCTCTGCAAAGAAACCTCTTTCACAGCCTGAGAGCCACAAGGAACCCTGGAGTCCGTGGAGTATAACCCCGGCCCCCATTTGACAAGAGGGATCGCAAGCCTCAAAGTCCCAGAGGTAGGATATGAACCTCGGTCTTCCAATCCCTTCTTGTTTAGTAATTCCTGAGGGTAGAATTCCAATCACCTCTATGAAGTAACATCAGAGAGGCTAACACTGTGGCCCCAGACGGCCCTGTGCGCCTTGGGGGGGGGGGAGAGCTGCCCTTCCCCCACCCCACCCCTTTCTCTCTAGGTTTTTAAGACCAGGCTGGGGGTGGGTGGGTCAGATGGTCAGAGTGAACAGGACAGCCCTAATCTACAAGTGCCCTATGAAAGGCAAACTCAAAAGGCATCAGGAAAAAGGGAAAACCTGAAAATGGTAGCTATAAAGATATCAGACCAAAGGGTAAATCATTCCCCAACTTAAGTATTCAGTTTGAGAATGTCACAGAGGCATAGTATTAAAACACTTTTATAAGAGATAATGAGGGGCAGCTAGGTGGCACAGTGGATAGAGCACCGGCCCTGGAGTCAGGAGGACCTGAGTTCAAGTCCGGCCTCAGACACTTGCCAACTCACTGTGTGACCCTGGGCAAGTCACTTAACCCAATTGCCTCACCAAAAAAAAAGAAAAAGAAAAGAAAAGAGATAATGAGGCTCCTGGGCAAGATATGCTAGAGGCAGCTAGGAGGCTTGAGGATGAAGCCATTGGCCTTGGAGTCAGGAAGTTCAAATCTAGCCACAGACATTTACTAGCTATATGACCCAGGGTGAGTCACTTCAGCTCTTTCTGCCTCAGTGTCCTCATCTGTAAAATGGAAATAATAATAGCATCTACCTCCCAGGGTTGTTGGGAGGGTCAAACAAGATAATATTTGCAAAGCACCTGGCACACAGTAGGTGCTATATCAATGAGAACTGTTACTATTATTAGATCGATCAGCTTCCATATTCGCTATTATTATTTCCTGGGCGAGTCTTTGTGTCTTTGATTTTGCATGTATACACATATTCTTCCTATCCCTAGGAATGTTCACTTGCTTACATTCATCATGAGAAAGGGTATCATTTTGCAGAAAGTTCCTTAATTGTGTCGAATCTGCATCATTACTGAATAGTCCTAGATTTATTTCCAAAGGTGCTCTCCTCAGAGGTGGACCATGTGTCTAGCCAAGGCTCTGGATCATCTTTTCAAAGTCCTGCAAAATGGTTACATTCCATTCCAGAGGGATGAAATTAAGGGCCACAAAAAAGGCTCCAAGAGTGGTGTTAAGAGCTAAAACAAGTAGCCTGACAGCCATGATTCTGGAGTCAAAAAATACTGGGTTCACTTCGAATCCCACTTTTATTTCAATTAGAGAATGCAAATTAAAACAATTCAGAGTTTCCATTTCACAAAACTGAAGGAAAAAAAAGGAAAATGACAATTGGTGGAGGGACTGTGGGAAGACAGGCACATCACTGTGTTGTTAGGGAAGCTGAGATTTGGTCCAAGCCATTGGAAGTATGCCCTTAAAGGCACAAAATCATTAATAGCCTTTGACCCTGTCATATCACTACCATGCATATACCTGAAAAAAAGAGGGGAGGATGGGGCAGCTAGGTGGCGCAGTGGATGGAGCACCGGCCCTGGAATCAGGAGTACCTGAGTTCAAATCCGGCCTCAGACACTTAACACTTACTAGCTGTGTGACCCTGGGCAAGTCACTTAACCCCAATTGCCTCACTAAAAAAAAAAAAAAAGAGGGGAGGGATCCATGGGAACAAAAATATTCAGAGTACCACTTTTTTTTTTTCTTTTGGAGTAAAGTACTAGGATCAAAGTGAGTGGGTGCCCCTATACTGGGGGTGGCTGAATGAATTCTAGGTTTATGAATGTAAAGGAAAAGAGAAGATTCATATGAACTGATGCAGAAGGAAGTGAGCAGAAGCAGGGAGAACCATTCACTAGAGCACTGCTATACTATGAGAACTTAAGAATGCTGATCAATGAGCAACCAGGACTGCAGAAAACCGATGAGGCAGGCTGCTCACCTCCTGACACACGGATGATGCAGAATGAATCACACATGTAGACATGACCAAACTGTGAACTTATTTTGCTTAACTCCACTTATTTATTCCAAGGGAAGGATCTTTAAAGGGTACCTGAATGCAGAGGGTAGAGGGGAGTACAGGAGGGCTAGTAATAATGATGCCAGAAAGAAAATAAAGAGTTTTAATGAAGCATTTTTTAAAAAAATACACAGAAGGCATTTCAAATGAAGACATGGATGAGAAGGGCAACTTTGAAACTACTGTGTTGAATTTGTTATGTACTTTGAAAAAGACCAAGCTTTACTCAACAAGGATTCAGATTTCATATACAATTCTCTTTTTCTGCCCTTTTTCTATGGAAATGTTCATGTCTGTTGATGCTTGTCACGTTCATATAATAAAATTAAATTTTTTAAAAATTCCAGAGAGGGGGCAGCTAGATGGCGCAGTGGTTAAAGCACCGGCCCTGGATTCAGGAGTACCTGAGTTCAAATCCGGCCTCAGACACTTGACACTTACTAGCTGTGTGACCGTGGGCAAGTCACTTAACCCCCACTGCCTAAAAAACAACAACAACAAAAAAAATCCAGTGAGAGGGAAAGTTCCCTTTAACCCCCTTCTTTGCAGAGGTAGGGGGCTGTGCATGTGAAATATTGCAGACAAAGATTTTTTTGGATAGGTTGCTAATTTTTGCTAAAGTCTTTATTGTTGTTGTTGTTATTTATGATGATGATGATGATGATGATGATGATGATGATGATGTCATTATAAAGGCTGGCTCTCTGGAAGAGAGGGGAGAGAGACCCAGTGGGAAATAGAGGTGATATAAAAACAAAAACCATTAACAAACACTGTATTTAAAACAACAACAGTAACAATGCTACTGGGCAGGGGTAAAATGAACCAGAATCACCTCACACCCAAGCCCAAACGGACAGAGGATTTGCCAGTATTTTCCAGTCCAGTTAAAAAAGACAATAGTTCTAAGAGTTCTTTTCTAGCTTAATGTTGGATTTGGGCTCTGCCTCCTTTTGGAGGGTTGGTTTTGGGGGGTAGGGAGTGGGAGGACATGGGTGGGGAAGGAGGAGAAGGTCCCACCCAAGTGAAATCCTCTTACACTTTTGTCCTTCTAAGGCAATTGAGGCCCATAGACACAGCCTGATGAGCCTGCCTTTACTATTGGTCTTGTCCCCACACTGCTGCCTCCCCTACTCTGTCAACTCTGCGGGGGCTTTCCTTAGGGACCCAAGGCACCCAGGATACACACCTTCCCAGATCACGGGATCAGAGGAGAAAATGAGACCCCCAGAGGCAAAGTAAAATCTGTAATAACATCCATCTCTCATGGTTGGGGGTGTCACTGGTGGTTTGTCAGCCATGAACTGCTTGTGACTGAAAACCCAGATGGCAGCATCACAGGAGAAAAGGGACCCAGAGCTCAGATGAGAACCTCAGCTCTCCCACTCATGTGCTCTGTGACCCTGGGCAAGTCCCTTCGCTCCCCTCATCTGTAAAATGTGGAACTTGGGCCTGATAACCTCTCACCCTCCAATCACCTGATATTCCCCACGTGCCTCCCCCCCTCCTTTCTCTCACAATCCAATCCTTCCCTCGGAGATGCACACACCTGGCTCTGGCCACCCAGACTCCACAAGGATTTCTTGGCTGGCTCAGATGTAAGAAACACCTGGAGCCCACCTGCTTGTCTCCTTCCCTTCCTCGACCACATCAGAGACACCAATCTTTCCAGGCTTCTCCCCAATTTCTAAGGGGACCATTAATTATCAGCACAGGTAGAGTGCCTCTCTGTCTGGCTGTCTGGCTCTCTCCTCAGAATGTGCCATGGCTATCACCCAGAAATCAGTGAGTCTCCAAGTGCCAAACACAATCCAGGCACTGGTGATAGAGAACCCAAAACAGAACCGCCCTGCATCCAGGAGAGCCAATGTGGGGTGATGGGACCCTAGGTGAGTCATTTCACATCTCCAGACCTCGGTTTCCTCATCTGTAAAATGAGAGGGCTACTTGCTCCTGACCTCAGAGGTCTTCCCCCTCCAAATCTCTGATCTTATGTCCAAGTTCACCAGAGAGAGGCAGTGTGACACAATGGATAGAGATGGCCTCAGAGTGAGGAAGTCCTGGGTTTCTGCCAGCTGTGTGTCCCACTTGTCACTCTCTGTCTAGGCTGCTCCCTAAGACAGATAGAGAGTGAGAGGGATTGGCAGAGGTCATTTCCTGCTCCAGAGAGTCTGAATGTGGATGGTGGGGGCTGAGCCCTAAAGGGCAAGAGGCAAAGGTGAGGAAGGAGAGCACCCCAGGCACGAGAGCCGTCGGTGCCAAGCCTTCCAGCTCCTCATGCAAGCTGTGTCCATCACTGGTCATTACAGAGCCTGATATTGGCTTTAACCACAGGAATTAAATGTAATAAAAATAGAACCCTGAAATCCCTACGGTATGTTGAATACTTCTCTAGCTACAAAGCTTCAACATGTAGCAATACAATATACACATATTGATTCACATGTATACAGTTAACACTTACACAGCACTTTAAGGTTAGCAAAGCTCTTAGAAATATCACCTCATGTGAGACTCACAACCTCCTTGGGAGGTAGGTGCTAATATTGTCCCATTTCACGAATGAGGTAAGTGACCTAACCAGGGCCACATGGCTAATAAGAATCTGAGGATCGGAACTCAGGTCTTCCCGTCTCTAGGTTGTGTGCTCTAGCTACCACATTCCCTCTTATATGACTGCACATGTGTTATACAGTATAGTTACTTGTGTAACGATTGGAATAACGCCACCTGCTGGATACTTACTGTAGAAGAGTTCTGCCCATGAAGCGAAGGTCTTTGAGGGCAAGACCAGGAGTCAGGAAGTGACGCGGGCTAGTGGGAGGAGGAAGGAAGAGACTGGCGCTGACTCTGGCTCTTTCCTCTGGACTCTGGCGGAGAAGGGAGCTAGAAATGTGCTCTCCCTTTAATAGATAGGAATCTAGGCCTTTTTCTCTCTCTTTACCAAATTCTTATTCTCCTTAATAAATGCTTAAAAGTCTAACTCTTGCTAAAGCTTATAATTTATTGGCGACCACTCATTAGATATTTTAGACAGTCTAGCTAGAATTTTAGCCCTTAACAGATGGCTGACCACGAAGAGGAAAGCTGAACCTCACTTCTGATCTTCTGGTTGGGTAAGAAATTTCCCCTACCCTTTAAACTGCTAAGTACTGGTGTACTGGCTGTGTTTTCCTTTAAATTTTTTCGAATGGACCTTTTAAACTCCCTAATTACCCTATTTTTGATTTTAGTCTGTTTAACCAGACAAATGGGGGATAAGATCATGTTAATGCTTTGTTTTTGTGGATTTTTCTATTTTTCTTTTTATTTTTGTTAAAAGAGCCAGCAACTTACTCACACAAGGAAATATCTCTCCCTCTCCCAACCATGCTTTTTCAGAGAAACCTGAAGAGATTCCTGCAGCTTTTCCCAGTTCTAACACTAATTGTTGCTCTAATTTTGCATGCCTGGAGGCAATGACCCACCCTCTAGAAGCTTTTAATCCCCTAGCACCTGGAGGCAAAGTGGGGGAAGAGGAATCCAGGCCTGAGTTCAAAATCAAGTCGGATTCAAATTGTGCTGGTCCCTCCCCTCCTCCCCAGACCCCCACCCTCTACTCCTCCCATGGCCAAGCCCATTGCTTCCCCCGGCCTGGGAAGTCCAGAGAACTGATGCGCATGCTCAACTTTCTCTAACTACATTTGCAGCTTCAGGCTCAGCCCTTTCCCAGCCTGGCTGTGCTTCTGAGACAACCTTAGAAAGCCCTTTAAATTCCAGATATGCTTGTTTTGTTCATAATTTTGCTAACCTGCTTTTGTCTTTTAATTAGTAATCTTATAAAGCATTTGTATGGTGAAAAGACTGACAGACAATATAGAGGGGTTAAAGAAGAAAAACTTAAGCTGAATAAGAATGACAATCATCACCATAGTTCAAGACTCTGCTTCTTTTGCCATGGAAGGGTACATATTTTACAGAAATGTAGAAGTAAGCAGCAAGGTATTGATATGAGTATTGGGGATTTTAGATATCGGAATCAAAAGTGTTCTGAATTCACTCAGAGTAATAATGTCAGTTCAGAGGTTACATAGGATTTCTATGCTATTACATTTTGAAATTAATGGTATGGGTTTATTTTCATAGAGATTTTCATGCTTTTGAGATTGTGTCTTATACTTAGTTTCTAAAACAAGGAGAATATTTGTAAAGCTTTTTATAGTCATATGATCAAGTTTATATTTTATAATACTCTTATTAATATTAAGTTCATATTCATTTAGATTTCCCTAGTTTGAATTTCATTGTCTTTTATTGTTCCATGTGTATTTTTTTCTATTTATTCATCTCTAATTTTGAAATATTGCAAGATGGTTTTGATTTCATAATACAATGTTAATTCTAGGAGTATTGTGCTCCCATATTCTGAGTTGTTTGTTTTTGTTATTTTTTCTCAACTGATTATTTGATCAAACTCTTTAAAGCATTTCCTTGGCAAATTGGTTGCCATGGCAAGTGTAAATTGATTCTAGAAGTATTATTTTTGATAAGCATATTCCAAAAAAAAAAAAAGAGGGGAACATTTGTAAAAGTTTTCTTTTTTCAGAAAAAAGTTTTCTTTGAGATTCTGTTGTGCTTTAACTTGTATTTAAATATGTTCTGATTTTTCACAAAAGTAATTGTATACTAAGTAAAAAAAAGGTATTATTTGAAATTGTTGCATACTTATATATTGTGTTCTGAGTCAAGATGTATTCACATTTTTTGCAATCATTTATTATCCTCAATTTTAAATCCATATGAGACTTGGATTATGGGAACTTATCATTTAAGACATTAATTGCCTTTATTCTGAGTTATCAGATGCCAGTTGGCCAAGATGCCATCCAATCACAAGAGGAATACATGCAAGAGCAGACACTGAACTGTCACATGAGGGGAGACATGCATGAAGTCAAGGTATGGCCGAGGGAACGGCTTTTGACAAATGTTGAGGTTGGATTCTCTTGGTTTAATATTTTATTCTCTTTTTCCCCACAATATTGTACAGATGGCTGGAAGTATTCATCCCACCCATCTCACTCCTACACCTGGCTTCTATGCTCCCTCCTATATGCCTGATGCCATGGACATCTTAATCCCATGGATCTGATTAAGTCTGACTCAGTTTCTTCCAATATGTTTGGTGGCATGGACATATATTCCATCCACCTATTTTAAGCCTAGCATACTGCATGGGCAGTACATATTGCTCAAGTGTGGGAATGCTCATATCCCATCATTTCTCTGTTCTTTTATGGTAACCCCCATAATTATCTCAGGTGTCATGATAAATACAGTGTTGAATTTGGCCTTGACACCTGTTACCAATTATATTAGATTGTCTAATTTCTCATAATGGCATGAGGATAATTAGGCAGATGATGCAAAAAGTGATGAAACAAAGATAAAAATTATTTTTAAAAATTAATATCGCAGCAATTGTCTTCTCAATTACTCTCCATGAGGGGGGACTATAATAATAATATAATTTTAAAGAATGGTTCAATTTTTGTTTTATTGTATGTTTCACGTGTTAACAACTAAGATTCTGTATTCCCTTAGACATGTTTTTGAGAACTTTCATTGTTTGATTTGATTATTGACAAAGCTATTTTAAAGTTGTGTTAAGCTCAATTTTGTAGGAAATTTTCCTGGCTGATTACCAGCATCCACACATCAACCCCTAAAAAGACTTCCATTCCACAACTACACCTAGAGGACATCTGAGAAAAGACTTTCAGAGACTTTAAATGAACAGTTTTGATTTGTTGTTTTTGTTTTTTTTTTCTCTTTCTGTTATAATATACACCATCTGTAACATGTATTCTCTGCAGAGGCCCTCCCTTTGCAAGGACTAATGTCAAAGCGTCGGTTCATGAGGACAAAAAAAATCGCCCCTCTGGACAAAACTTTCCTCTCTTCCTTTTCTATATTGTTGTTCACATATTATTAGTTAGCAATAGTTATTATATTGTTTTTACTGTTCCGTCAAGGAAACATTTTGTTTCTTGAGGAACAACAGGGGGGACTGTAACGATTGGAATAACGCCACCTGCTGGATACTTACTGTAGAAGAGTTCTGCCCATGAAGCGAAGGTCTTTGAGGGCAAGACCAGGAGTCAGGAAGTGACGCGGGCTAGTGGGAGGAGGAAGGAAGAGACTGGCGCTGACTCTGGCTCTTTCCTCTGGACTCTGGCGGAGAAGGGAGCTAGAAATGTGCTCTCCCTTTAATAGATAGGAATCTAGGCCTTTTTCTCTCTCTTTACCAAATTCTTATTCTCCTTAATAAATGCTTAAAAGTCTAACTCTTGCTAAAGCTTATAATTTATTGGCGACCACTCATTAGATATTTTAGACAGTCTAGCTAGAATTTTAGCCCTTAACACTTGGCTATATTAATGCAAGAACAACAAATCCAAGCCCTGCAACAAACCAAGCCCAGGAGGCAGGCCCGCCTCCTCCCCCCCCACTTCCTAGAGGGGGTTCCCCGGTTGTTTTCAGAGAGCCCGCACTTATATCCAATTACCAACAGCAGCCCCACTGATCCTCCTTCACGCTCTTCCTCAGTTGATCCAACATAAAAGAATTATGTGGCCCTTGGCTGTCAACTTCATCACAAAAGATGAGATGAGGGAGGCTGTAGTGAGTATAATAATTGTCTACCACTATCTAATTTGTAAAGGTCTCTCCCCATTAGCCCTTTAAGGAGTCCTGTCATTCCCACTTTCCAGATGAAGCAGTTGAGGCTTAGATGAGCTAAAATAACCTGCCCATGACCTGAGACCAGAGAGTGTCTGAGCTGGGAAGGGAATGAACCAAGGCACGATTTTTATCATTACCTCAATCCAACATCAAACTCAAAACAATCTTCTTGTTCTCCCTGAGCAGAGCAGAAAGATCCTCCTGCAAGGGAGCAGGGCCGAGGAAGTCCATGGAGAAGACCCAGAGAAAACAACATAGACGCTGTTCAATTTGACAGAATAAGCATGGATTCCACTTGGCAGAAAGGGCCCAGGCACGTCATATTTCAAGAGAGCAGCTGGGTTTGTTGTGGCCCATGGGACGGGTTGGCTCCCTACCTTCCCTAGGACTTTTGTGGTCTCCCAGCTCTCTCCTGGAGCCTCTTGGAAAGAAACCTCTGAAGCTTAACATCCTTTTGGCACCTGGTGTCGTGGACAGCTCCCCAGCTCTGGGCCCAGGACGACTCTAGCCTTGCCTCCAGTGTTGATTACCTGTACAGTCTGGGTTAACCACTTCATTTTCTGGCCTTCGGTTGACTTATCTGTAAAAGCGCTCTTGCTCTCACTCATGTTTGCTCGCTCGCGCTCGCTCTCTCTCTCTCTCACTCACACACACACACACAGCATAATGGCTCTCCCATAACATACTCCCCAAAGGCCCTGGTCTCAGAGAGCTTACACTCACATTTAGAACTCCTCTAAACCCATGGCTAATGGGTACAGATACCTTTCCATTTACCGAGAGCCTTCAGGAGACAATGTCTTAACTCTCCCCCTTAGCCCCAGTGTGACTCATTCAGATCATGGGGCAGTAGCCAGGTCGGGGCTTGGTGAGGCCTCACAGCCTTCCCACCCTTGGGACTACATAAACTGGCTTTCATGCAACCTACCAGGGCCATGAAAATGATTCACCTCTGCAACCACAGGTTTTCAAAAGGGTGTATCTTGCAACTACTGGGTGTAGTAGAAAGAGCTTAATTAGAGCCCAAGGCCTTGGGTTCAAATCCCTGGCCCTGCTTCCCTGAGCTTTAGAATCCTCATCTTTAACAAGCTAAGGTCGGATTACATCAAGGATTCTTATCCTGCCCTCCATAAACTTAAAAATTTTTTTTTTAATTTTCACCCTACCCAGCGGCCTTTGCAATCCTGTGCATTTTCTTTTATGCATCTCAAAACACAATTGGGAGAAGGCTGGAGGGGGCCAGGGCCCAGAAAAGGTCAGAAGCCCCTGGCCTTAGATGAGCCCTAAGCTCCCTTGCAGGTGGAAGATCATAAAACCAAAGGAAGCCTCCAATGTGCTCAATCCTCCCTGATCAAGGCTAGACTGGGAAGAGTCTAAGGACAGAAGCCATTTGTCACCCCAAGAGAAGACCTGAAGGAACCTTAAGAGAAACACAGAATCCAGATGAGTCCATTAAAGACCCCATTGTGCTCTCCTAGAACAAACTTAGAAGTTATTAAAACTTTTTTTTTTGGTGGGACAATGAGAGTTAAGTGACTTGCCCAGGGTCACAAAGCTAGTAAGTGTCAAGTGTCTGAGGCTGGATTTGAACTCAGGAACTCCTGAATCCAGGGCCGGTGCTTTATCAACTGCGCCACCTAGCTGCCCCAAAACTTATTTTTAAAAAGCTGAAAGAACTGGGTGGAAGGAAGGTGATCTGTGACTTCCTTGGCACAGCATCTCTCCTATATACCCACATGTTAAATATTAATATAACAAATATTATATATATGTTATATATATATATATATATATATATATATATATATATATATATATATATATATATATATATATATATATATATATAAAAATATAGGAGTCACAACCACCCAGGGCAAATTCATTATTTCCTTGTTAAAGTTAACTTATGCTTTTAAAAAATGTAACAAAAGTTCAGTCTCTTATCCAATCCTCCCCTGCTCTTTGTATATTATAATGTTAGTTTGTTAATGATTATTAAAGTCATAATAAAAAGAGAAAAAAAATCTTTAAGAAAACAAGAGCAGTAGTGGACATGTTACAGATTCCCAAGCACTTTGAATACATCATCTCAATGGGATCACTTCCCTCTTACTGAGGAGGGCACCTCCATCCTCCAGACATCCAGGCTTCTCAACCTCTACTCTTTAAACCAACCCCACATGGCCAACCTGGTACCAAGTATTGGTTCTACTTTCATTATCTGCCTCTGATGCTTGCAGGCCCTCTTTGCAACAGTCTGCTGGCCGGTCTTCTTGATTCCGTTCTTCTCTCCTCATTCAGATCCATTGTCCAGTCAGCTAAAGCCATCTTCCTAAAACAGCTCAGAGCTTGTCACTGCCCTACTCAATAAACTTCAATGGCTCCCTATTACTTCAAGGATCAAATATAAAATCCTGTTTGCCTCCTCGTGCCTTTTATGTCCTGATCCCTTAGTACCTTTCTAGTCTCACACTGTGCTCAGGTTCCAGTAACACTGGCTTCTGTGCTGTTCCTCCCAGGTAACACTCCATCACCAGCTCTGGGCATTTTCATTGGCTCTCTTCCTCTGCATGAAATGTTCTCCCTCCTTATCTCCATCTCCTGGCTTTAAGACTCAGCTAAAGTCGGGGCAGCTAGGTGGTGCAGTGGATAGAGCACTGGCTCTGGATTCAGGAGGACCTGAGTTCAAATCCAGCCTCAGACACTTGACACTTACTAGTTGTGTGTCCCTGGGCAAGTCACTTAACCCCCATTGCCCTACCAAAAAAAAGACTCAGCTAAAGTCCCCCCACCTTTTCCAAATGGCCACCCCTTCCCTCCCCCAATCCTAACATTGAACACTGTGCCTGACACACAGTAAAGCCCTTTAAAACATGTGTGCTAGTCTTTCAAACACAGTAAAGCTGATACTACAGATTCTAATACCCACATTTTGTAGATGAGGACAGAGATAAAGGGACTAGCTTTGGATCTGGTCTCCACTAAGTACTGGGAGGTAAGATTTGAACACAGGTTTCTACCAATTCCACTGTACTCCATTAGCCTGCCCAAGCCCTAAAGCCACTTCCCAGTTTCCTTACATGAGAATTCCTTCAGGAAAGCTCTCAGAAAGCAGCCTAAAGGATTACTCTTGTCCGACTGCTTTCCATTTTGTCCATGCCCTGTTCAAACTATCAAGAATTTGGAAGCTCAGATAACTGGTTCTCAGGAAAAATGAAAACACAAACAAAAATCGACTGCGTGTCTGGGAGGAGCAGGAGAGGACCTCTCAGGCTGGCATTGGAGCCTCATTAAATTAAACGTCCACTCGTTGGTTACTGGGCAGGGATTTTCCCAAGTGATTCACCTTGTGAGAATGTTCACATTAGGGACAACAGACATTTCCTCACTATCTTCCTGCTGAGGGCCCTGCCTCCATCACTGCAGGGCTGAAGGGAGCCCTGACGGGTTTGGGCCTGGGCATTTAGGATGATTATTTGGGAAGAAGGAAAAACCAGAGAAGAGAATAGACAGAGCAGAAGGGAGGCCCTCGGAGCTGGCAGACCAGCCACAGGATGGCTCTGGGAGTCACATGTTGACTACATCACATATTTACAAAGAAAAATAAACTGTACAGAAGAGAGCTTCATCGTTTGGTACGTGATCCTACTTCTCTGTTCAACCACACAGATGGAAATGCCCATTTTACTTGGGGTGTGTTAAGTTCAGAATAAAAAGAAACAGCTTTTTTAAAGTTTATTGGCAGGGGCGGCTAGGTGGCGCAGTAGATAAAGCACCGGCCCTGGATTCAGGAGGACCTGAGTTCAAATCCAGCCTCAGACACTTGACACTAGCTGTGTGACCCTGGGCAAGTCACTTAACCCCCATTGTCCAGCAAAAAAAAAAAAAAAAAGTTGATTTGCACAACTGGACAAAAGAATTACAAAAATCACGACAGCTAATCATGGCTCACATGTGGATAGTGCTTTACAGAGCTCATCTCATTTGATCTGCTCAACAACCCTGGGAGGTCAGGGCTGTCATTCTCTCCATTTTACAGATGAGGAAAGCAAGGCAGATAGAGGATCAGTTACCCAGCTGCTAAGCGTCTGAGGTCACATTTGAACTCTGGGCTCCCTGACTCCAGGTCTCACACTCCACCACCTACTGTGCCATTGAGGGCAACACTAGAGGCAAGGATGTCACATAGGGGGCCATTACTATTGTCCAGGTAAGAAATCACATGGCCAACCTGGTACCAAGTATTGGTTCTACTTTCATTATCTGCCTCCGATGCTTGCAGGCCCTCTTTGCAACAGCCTGCTGGCTGATTTGAGGCTAAAAGGGACCTGTTCATTTCAGAGATTAGAAAACCGAGGCTCATAGAGATGAAGTGACTTATCTGCCCAGGGTCACGCAGCCAGTATGTGGCAGCCAGGGGGTTTCTTTTATGTGGTAGGAGATGCTTAATGAATACCTGTTAAAGGGGCAGCTAGGTGGTGCAGTGGATAAAGTGCCAGGAGGACCTGAGTTCAAATTCAGCCTTAGACACTTGACACTTACCAGCTGTGTGACCCTGAGCAAGTCACTTAACCCACACTGCTCCACCCAAATGAATGAATGAATGAATACTTGTTAAAAGGCACTGAAATGCTGAGGCTTCATTAACAAGCCCTGGGCCAGGGTTGGAAAATACCCCTGAGGTAATATATTCCCAAGATGGGGTCACCCAAGAACTCTGGGGAAGCATGGAGATTGCAATGGCATCAGGGTCATTCAAGAGGCCACAGGGTATTGAACCCAAGCCCTGTAGGCTCCCAAACTTCAAAGCTGGGACTCCAAAGACTGATTAGAGGTTGCCTTCATATTTCTGACAGCCTCCCTTGGCTTAACGTGAGGGGTTTCTATCATTCTGCTCAGGAATGGGTCCTACCTCCCTGGGGTTTTGTGGTAGAAAAGTGCTCGGCACAAAGTAGGTGCTTTGTAACTCTCTCCTTCTTCACACTCTCTCATCAGCCAGATATTAAATTACAAGGCCATGCTTTCCAATAAATGACTTAAAAGTTTAAAAAAAACCCAGCAAAATCAATCAATACATCAGAAAAAATCTGCAATGTTCTGGCCCCACGTACCTCTCACCTCTGCAGAGGTGGAAGGCGGGGGAGTCTGCTCCCATCTCTTCTAAGGGGCTAGACTTAGTCTTAGGAATTTGGCACCATCCAATTTCCTTTTGGGGGGCTGTTCCTTCTTTTACATTGTTACAGTCATTGTATATATTGTTTTCTTGGCTGAGCTTGCATACCTCACCTTTTACATATCTGTGTGTGTAAATATATAAGTAATGTTGTCTCTCCCCAAAGTGTAAGCTCCTTGAGAGAGCACAGTCTGGCTTTCCTGTTTGTATCCCCAGCACTTAGCACAGTGTTTTAAATATAATAAGCCTTAATAAATCTTCCTTCCTTCCTTCCTACCTCCCTCCCTCCCCCTCTCCCCCTGACACAAGTTGACAATGGGACCAGCAGGTTGAGCCCCCTTGCCCAGGGCATTTGGCCAGTATGTAGTAGAAATAGGATTTCAACCCACATCTTTCTGACTAAGACCAGCTCTCTACCCACTCCACCATACTGCCTTCCAACACTCCCCTTACTAATTCAGAATATACCCGTTTCTGTACTAACTCTGGAAAAAAAAATTAAAAAACAAAAAAACTTTGCTGAACAAACCAACAGTATAAACAGATCTGAAGGGGAAAGTTCCAACCATAAAAATAAATACTTTCGCAGAAGGAGGGAACTGCTGTGCTAAGACAGGAGTGGAGCCCAACCCCACAGTCACCCTGAAACAGATCCAATCCCAGGAAGGTCTCACCAGAGGAGACCCCCCAGAGCCTCTGAATCAGCTGCTGTGCCAGTGTCATCTGGCTCTCAGATCACAGTCTGGTGAGAGGGCTGAGCCCTTGGCAGGGGGGGAGATTACAGGGGTCTCTGCTGGTGCTGAGGCAGAACTTGGGTTTTTCACCCCTGCTGGGAATCAGGAGGTAGGCTTGAGTAGCAGTGGCCCAGGTGGGGGAGGGACACAGGCTCGTCAGAGCTGACAACCACAACACATAAAGCTGGTTGATGAGCAAGTTGGTCTGGAGTCATCTAAGAATAAATACTTTCATAACCCGGGGTGGGGTGGTTGGGGGACTCTCATTTGTTATCCAAACAGACGATGAAAGAAAGGCTTATAGTTTTGTCCCTGGGGACCTCCCAGTGTGAAAAATTCCCTCTGCTGATCCAGATATCAACTCCTTCCCAGAGGTACACAGAGATTTAACAACTTAGTGCTTAATAAGTGTCACAGGTGGGATTTGAACCCAGGTCTTCCTGACTTCAAGCCCAGCATTATATCCAATACATTATTTGATCCATTCACTGAAGGTCCTGGGGGCAGGAAAGATACCTCTACCTATATTTAAAAGGCCTGTATGCTGGACGGTTCAAACTGAAGGGGGTGGGGATGGCACAATAAAGGTTAAGAACCTTTGTTCTGAACATAATCTGTCCCAATTCCCTCAATTGTTAATACTCTCTCTCGATTTCCAATAAAACTTTACATTTGCTTCCTGGATGTTTTGCATCTATGTGTGTGGGGTTTGAGCCCAGAAAGACTGGCTGCAACTTGAGGACAGGCCCCCCTCCTGGGGCACTGGGACTTGTCCACAGAGAATCCGCCCCTGGGACTCTGATGAAGACATCGCCCCCCTCCCCAGAAGGCCTGAACCAGGACAGTTCTCCTGAGCGAGCATACAAGGAAGGGAACTCAAGCCAGCCAAGCTCCCCGGCTCACTTCTCAGCCTAAGCCACCAGCCAAGGGAGGCCTTGCCCAGCCTGGCGGCCCAATGGGCAGCACGCTCCGGCCCCGGCTAGGAGAGCCCTGAAACTCAACCAGATGCTCCCTGGCTCAGCTGACTGAAGTCATAAAATCTTCAACGAGGCCCCTGCCCGCCTGTCCGCCTGTCCGCCCGCCCTGGCTCCAACATGCAGTTGACAGGTTTGTGAGAGCTTGGCCAAACCCTTCCCTGGAATGAACCGCTCAGCACTGAGGGCACAGGAGACAGAACCACCAAAAGCCTTCTCATCTTCTCTCCACTCCAACCAACCCCCCACCCCCACCCCAGATGGCTCTGGAGGAGGGAGTGAGGTTGGTGACCTTACACTGCGGCGCAAGTCATGACATCACTCCAATATCGAGGTCCTCTTTGCAAAGGAAGGACGAACTACAGTTTCCTATTTACCATGTCTATAGCTTGTAATTAGATTGTGAAGGGCAGCTAGGTGGCACCACAGTGCCTTGGAATCAGGAAGACTCATCTTCATGAGTTCAAATCCAGCATCAGACACTTACTAGCTGTAGGACCCTAGACAAGTCACTTCACCCTGTTTGTCTCAGTTTCCTCATCTGTCAAATGAGCTAGAGAAGGAAATGGCAAACAGCTCCAGTATTTTTGCCAAGAAAACCCCAAATGGGGTCACAGAGAGTCAAATACAACTGAAATGACTGAACACGTGGATTGTGAGTTCCTCAAAGGCAGGGACTTGTCTTTTGCCTTTCTCCAAGGATATTGGATAGCACAGTAGACAGAGTTAGGAAGACCTGAGTTCAAATCCTGCCTCAGATACTAGCTGTATGATCCTGGGCTATTCACTTAACCTGTCTGCTTCAGTTTCTTCAACTGTAATATGGGGATAATAATAGCACCTACTTTGCAGGGCTGTGAGGATCAAATGAAATAACATTTGTAAAAGCACTTGGCACAGTACCTGACACACAGTAGGTACTTAATAAATGCTCATTCTCCTCTCCCTCCCTCTTCGTAACCCCAATACTTAGCCCGGTGCCTGGCCCATGGACAGTGGTTAACAAATGCTTACTGGCTGCTTACCAATCTTCCTCTACCCTCACGAGATTTCCAGGGCAAATCTGGGAACATGAAGTAGGTTTACTGAGAAGGCAGAGGTAGAGGTGGTGGTGTGTGTTTTTTAGGTAATGATAACAGACGAGTACTTGGAAAGAATGGTGCATTTGACGTCCAAGGACCCAGGTTCAAATCCCAGCGCTGCCACTTACTACGTGTGTGACCTCAGCCTCAGTGGGCCTCTTGTCTAAGACAGGCAAGGAAGGTGATATGTGCATAGTAATTCACAAAGCATTTATTAAATGCCGGCTAGAAAAATGAGACATATCTTGGAAAACCAATGCTTTTAAATTGGGGAAAATCTGTTTCTCCCCATAAGTCATGGCTAACTACAGTATGGCATAATTCTGGGGAAACAGGACCTCTCCCAGTGACGGAGATAGCAAAAGGACTCTTGTTCCCAGCAGAAGCATCTGGACTTTAACAGTATTAGAAGATCTGGCTTTCCAACCTATCAGCCAGCAGGCCCAGATCACTTCCCATAGGCAGCCAAGGACATGGGTTCTTTGCATTTATTTCTATGCAGTTTCATCTTATTAGATTTGAGCCAATTGTTCTGACCCATCAGGATCTTTTTAGATTTTGATTGTGTTATCCAGTGTAATAATAAAATCAATTATTATCGTAAGAAAGATGTGAACAAAATTCTATTGTGGCAGAGGTCAAAAGGAGATAAGGGCTCACTGGACCTTATTCTCCAATCCCCTGGTCAGTTATGACCTCCTTCCGCTCCCCACTGACCCCCCAATACAGCATTTTGTTTGCAGCTCTCTCAAAAGGCAGGACTTAAAGGGGGAAGGATGTGTTGGGGTTTTTGACATTTTAAGTAAAAACCTTGTTAACAGAATTCTTGGAAGACCTATTTATTAGCTGTTGAAATTCCTGGCAATACCCCTAGATGATGCTGCAGGCTCAGAAATGAGCTTAAGCTGGAAAAATCAGAAAGGGTTTTATTTTTCTTATCTCAGAACATATCCCTACAGACTAGCACTGCCAGATGCCCAAATGAAGTATAAAACAGTTAACTGTAAAAACTGTCTGGCCCTGGAAAAAAAATAAAGGAATCAGGCAAAACATCAATGGGTGAGAAGGCCCCCAGACCCCATCAAGTCTAAGTGCTACCTGAACAACAATCCCCGGCGGCTTCAGTAGCATCAGCCCCCACAAAGTGGTTAACCAGCTTCTGCCTGAAGAACTCTGGAAGGGGTGGTCCATCCAACCCTGGGGCAGGTCTACTCATGAGGACATTTTTATTTTATTCTAGGACAGGAGAACACTGTACTATCACATTTGGAGAGGGGGGGGCGGGACAGTGAGGGTTAAGTGACTTGCCCAGGGTCACACAGCTAGTAAGTGGCACGTGTCTGAGGCCAAATTTGAACTCAGGACCTCCTGAATCCAGGGCCGGTGCTTTATCCACTGGACCACCTAGCTGCCCCCATAATATCACATTTAAATATGGAAATAGTCTTGATAAATTTATTTCTGTAATTTCTCTCCAAGTATTTCTGGAATCCATTAGGAATTAGCAAAGATGTGTCTCTATTTGAAAACTCTTTCTCCCCAGACACCTCTTTTATTTCCGAATAGCAGACTGAACCCCAAACCAAATTTAAGGCCTTTCTTTTATAGCCTTTAACAGAGTCCAAAATTTGGTCAGAATCAGCCACCACCTTCTAAAGTTCTCATGGAACACACCAAGAAGCGGACGAAAATGAAATTTGGAGCCGTCAGGATGGCTTCTGCTCTCCCAAAAAGGGAGGTAAGACAAGTCAACAGGCATTTATTAAACATCTAATGTCATGTGCCAAGACACTGTGCTAAGTGCTCATCTCTGAGCTGAGTAATTCAATATTTGCTCAGCCATGGGGGTAATGTCCAACGTCAGCCCAAGGGGCTGGCTAATGTTCACTCTTTGGCATCAGCCACAATACAGAAAAAGAATCTTATCGATGAGGTATGAGCGACATAAATGATTCCATTAGACTGTAAGCTCCTTGAGTGCAGGAACTGTCTTTAGCCTCCTTTTGTATGCCCAGTGCATAAGACACAGTCCCTGACACATAGTAGGTGCTTAATGAATGTTTACTGATTGACTGTTCCAACAGCCTTGGCTCTTGGCCTCCACCTCTTGGAACCCCTCAAGCCTTTCCAAGCCCTTCGTTGTCTCCTCCTCTGCCTCCCCCACTTACTGGAGCCTCCATCCAAAAATCATTTTCTATTTGTTTGGTACATGCCATATTTACTTTTTTCTGTGTTTGTGTTGTGTTCCCCATGGTAGAAGGTCAGTCAGTCAACGGGGGAAGAGAACAAGCATTTACTAAGGGCCAGGCACCACGCTGACTGCTTTACAAATATGATCTCATTGGCTGCTCCCAACAGTCCTGGGGAGTAGGTACTACTGTTATCCCCATTTAGAGATGAGGAAACGCAAGCAAACTATTCTCAGGACACTAGATGGCGCCATAGTGCACAGAGCGCTGGGCCGGAGTCAGGGAGACCCATCTTCCTAAATTCAAAATCCAGCCTCAGACACTTAGTAGCTGTGTGACCCTGGGCAAGTCACTTACCCCTGTTTGCCTCAGTTTCCTCATCTATAAAATGAGCCGGGGAAGGAAATGACCAACCCCCTCCAGTATCTGGGCCAAGAAAAGAGTCGGACATCACTGAAATGACTGAACATAAAGAAAAGTAACAGGTAGCCAGGTGGCACAGTGGATAAAGCACCGGACCTGGAGTCAGAAGGACCCGAGTTCAAATCCGACCTCAGACACTTGACACTTACTAAAAAGAAAGATAACTAAGATTAAGAATTGCCCCAGGCTCACACAGTCAGCAAACTCTAAAGTCAAATTTGAAAGAGCAGTCTTCCTGACTTGCAGCCCAATGCTATAACCACTGCCCCACCCAGTCTTTTTTTTTGTTTTGTTTTGTTTTGTTTTTCCAGCAGTCTTAAAAAGGAAGCCTTTACTAGGCACCATGCTAAGTGATGGGGATCCAAAAAAAAGCAAAGTCAGACAGGTCCCTGCCCTCCAAGAGCTTACATCTAAGGGAATGGTTGAAGTCTCTGCTCTCAGGGGCCACACACAGTAGCAGCTGCTTAATTAATGCTGCGTGAATTCAATCAAGTCAATCAAGAAAGATACTCCCAGCTCCAGGGGATTGTTGTTATTGTTGTTGTTTACACGACAATAAGCATTAATTAGTCCCAGATCCTCAGATCATCTCAGGGCTATACACCAGATAGGAATCAGACATTTTAATCAGGATCAACTCTTGGGGAAAATTTAAAAGCTGGTATTAAGACCCACTTTTAATGGCTCCACTTAATTACTGTTTTCAGTTGGAATTCCCAAGGGGAGAAATTTTCAGTCAACAAAGGAGATGAGGCAGCCAGGACTGGCCCTGAAACCAGAGGACCTGATGAAAATCCTGCCTTGGACATTTACCATTTGTGTGACTCTGGGCAAGTCATTTACCTCTTTGTGCCTCAGTCTCCTCAGGTGTACAAAGGATGGCTGAGGTCCTTTTCTAGACCTACAGCTATAATTCTGAGGAGGGGCAGAGAATCTAAAACATGGGGACCTAAGTGCTAGGGGGACTGGTCCCCAGAAAGAATGTATATTTTGTTATATTTTTGATGTCATGGACAAGTCAGACTTATTCAAATGTCAAACCTGGTCAATAAAAAGTGGCTGGGTTTTGGAAAGATTCCTATCTATTATGTAGATAACATATAATCATGATACATGCAAGTGATATTATCTATTGTATCTGTTATCTCTCCAAAGAGGAGAAATTGCACCTCCTATTTCTTCTCTGCAGAAGTGAGGGCCTGTGGGTGTGGACCTCTGCAGCAGGCTTATGTTCCATGTTGGCTTTAATTTCACTAAACTGCCTTTTCCTCCCTTCATTTCCCCTTTGTTCCAAGGGATGGTTCTCCGGCTAAGGCTTTGGAAATGAAATCTAAAAACAAAATCTACCACTACTTTTGATTGATAGGTAATACATATTTATATTTTATAGTAATTGACATTCATAAGGTGCTCCGAGGTTGGCCAAGAGCTTCACATTTCATCTTCATGTTATTATAAATGAGGGAGCTGAGGTCAGCCCAGGGCGGGACAGCTACTAAATGTGTCTGAGGGTAAGATTCTAACTCAGGTCTTCCTGACCCCAAGTCCGATCTTCCAGCACTCTCTCTATGCCACCTAAATAACCCAAGAAGTTGGAGCACAGATGCTCCAAATGTCCCAGTCTGCTCTTTGCTCTCACCTCCATTGGGCCTCTTACAGCAATCCATTAATTTAGTTCTTCTCGGGGCAGCTAGATGGCACAGTGGATAAAGCACTGGCCCTGGAGTCAGGAGGACCTGAGTTCAAATCCGGCCTCAGACGCTTAATACTTACTGGCTGTGTGACCCTGGGCAAGTCACTTAACCCCAATTGCCTCACCAAAAAAAAAAATTTAGTTCTTCTGTTGCCCCAGTTACAAGTTACCGACTACTGCCCCAGCTCTGGCCCAGAATGGTGGCTAAGGGCTAACCAGGCATCTCAAATACTGGCCAGGCCCTAAAGAGGTCCCCTTGGGCTTCCATTTGTGCTTGGAAGCACAAGGGGCCCAGAATCAGAATCCAAAAGACAACACAGGGCCTTTAATTTCATTTTAATTTCCATCGAAATCTGTGTGGCTGGTATGTTCAGAGAGAACTCTAGTGTCATCAAACTGCTGTTTTCTCAGACCTCTGTGGAAAAGCCCAAAGTCCTTCCCTCCTCTCTGTAGTTTCCCATCGTGTGAAATCTACACTTTTTAAGGCTGCCGACTTTCAAGGGGAAGTCAAACAAGCAGGAGTATTCTTTGGTTCCTCTAAAGAAAATCATCTTGACCTTCTAGCGCTCTCTCATGCCTTGCAAAGGAAAGACTTTGAAAGGTGTCCAAGCGGTGTTTGGCTGTCCTCAGCCATCATCATGCCAGACTCACTTGAAGACACTACGAAAATACCACCAAGCCATGAATTCTTCTCACTGAAGTAGTCTATGGGAATATAAGTAACTGCTCCCATTTGCCAAGACCCCCCCCCCAATCAAACTCTGAATCTAACAGATAATTAAATCAAGTTTAATTAGCTTGATAAATAATAAATATTATAATAATATAATGTAATAACAATATAAATAAACTGGAGAAGAGCTTAGAACGATATAGGCAAAGACACTGAGTTAATGGTAGGCCTTTTCGCCTCGAGGTCCCATTCCAGGGACCATATATGGCCCAAGAAGACTGACAGCAAGGACAATAACTCGTGTTAAAATGCAGGCAGAAGCATCAGGTGGAAAAACAGAAAAGTATGCATGCATGAACTCAGGGTCTGACTGATCAGTGCTATAGGAATGTAATCGAATACTGATGTATCCTAACAAATAATGGGTATGAGCAATTCAGAGAAAGTTGGGAAGGAAATTACTTATACTGACTTACCTGGATAGAGCACAGGGATTGGAGTCAGGTTCAAATCCAGCCTCAGACACTTAGTGGCTGGGTGACCCTGGGCAAATCACTTCACCCTGTTTGCCTCAGTTTCCTCATCTGTAAATGAGCTGGAAAAAGAAATGGCAAACCACTCCAGAATCTTTGCCAGGAAAACCCCAAATGGGGTCACAGAGAGTCAGACATGACTGAAGTGACTGACCAACAACAAATCTGTGTGCACATCCACTCTACACATGCACACACACACACACACACACACACACACACACACACACGCACCCCATCAGAAACACAAACTCCTTGAAGGCAAGGGATGAGTCATTTCTGTCTTTGTCTTTGCTTCCGAGGAGCCCAGTCCAGTGCCAAGCACATAGTAGGTGCTTACTAACCAGAGTAAAGAAAGCAGAGCCAAAGGGACAAAACACCCAAAGCAGTGAGTATACATGAAGACGACCAAGGTCAGTCAACAGCACTCAAATAGGAGTGAGGCCATCCTTTCCGCATCCTCCTCTGTGCCTGGTAGCGCCTTCCAGGCAGGGACAACATTTTTTACTCTTCACATGCCCAGCCCTTAGCACAGTGTTTGGCACATTAATGTTGCTTGATGCTTGATGATCGACAGATTTCTTCTAATAATGACTTAATAATAACCCTAGGGGGCAGCTAGGTGGCGCAGTGGATAGAGCACCGGCCCTGGAGTCAGGAGGACCTGAGTTCAAATCCGGCCTCAGACACTTGACACTTACTAGCTGTGTGACCCTGGGCAAGTCACTTAACCCCAATTGCCTCACCAAAAAAAAAATAATAATAATAATAATCCTAAATTTTTTTCGGGGGGGGGGGGGAGGCAGGGCAATGAGGGTTAAGTGACTTGCCCAGGGTCACAAAGCTAGGAAGTGTCAAGTGTCTGAGGTCAGATTTGAACTCAGGTCCTCCTGAATCCAGGGCCAGTGCTTTAGCCACTGCACCACCTATGTGCCCCCCCCATCCTAATTTTTAAAAGTAATTTTTACAGGTTACTTAAGGGAGTAACCAGTAAAAGGGAGTCTCTCATTATTTCAGGGAAAGGAGAAACATTTGTTATGTCACAAAAATTTTCAACTGATTAAAAAATAATAAAAATAAAATAGACAAAGAAGCAAAAAGAGAAACGTCTTTTTAGTACTTTGTTTATAAAGTACTTTCCATCATCTCACTGGATCCTCCCCTGTGAGATGGATACATTTTACAGATGAGGAAACATTCGGTCAAGGCAGTTAAGTGACTCTCCTAGAGTCTCACAGGCAGTAAGTACAGAGGTGAGGTTCAAACCCACATCTCACCTTACTCCAACTTCAGCCATCTTCCACACCACCTCCCCACCCCACCATGCTGAGTTTCATTATCTGAGAAGTAGTCAGCCTTTCTTGGCCCTAAAGAGACCCCTCTCCAACAAAATCCCCTATCTGTGTGCGGCTTGTGATTACCACTGACTATGGGGTGTCACCAAAGTCTTAGGGCGATTATAAGCTACTAAAGCTTAAACAGGGGAATGACTAAACAAGCTATGGTATACGATTGTAATGGAATATTCTTGTTCTCTAAGAAATGACAAGCAGGATGATTTCTTTTTTTTTTTTTTTTGCAGGCAATGGGGGTTAAGTGACTTGCCCAGGGTCACACAGCTAGTAAGTGTCAAGTGTCTGAAGCCGGATTTGAACTCAGGTACTCCTGAATCCAGGGCCGGTGCTTTAACCACTGCGCCACCTAGCTGCCCCCAAGCAGGATGATTTCAGAAAAACCTGGAAAGACTCATATGAACTGATGTATAGTGAAGTGAACAGAACCAGGAGAACATTGTGCACAGTGACAGTGTGATAGCTCTTAGGAGCAATTGTGAATGACTTAACTATGCTCAGGAATACAATGATCCAAGACAATTCCAAAGGACTAATGACGAAGCCGACTATCCACCTCCAGAGAAAGAGCTGATATTGATTGAACACAGACTGAAGCATGCTACTTTGAGCTTTCTCCTTTTTTTACTTGTCTTTTTATGTAAAATGACTAATATGGTAATGTTTTACATAACTGCACATGTATAACCTATACTGATTGCTTGCAAGCATGGGGAGGTGGGAGGGGAGGGAGGGAATGAGAGAGGGATAGAATTTGGAACTCAAAACTTTAAATAATTAAAAAAAAAAAAAAACCTCTCTCCCCTCTGCAAGCCTCTGTGGCCCAAACCAGGTTGAAATGTAATTGGGAAATGTCTAACAAAATAAATCAAAATACAATACCACATAAAAAAATAAAATTAAAAAAAAAAACTTAAAACAGGAAAACTCAGCAAGCAATGGCCCTCAAAATGTTAGCTCCTCAATCTCCCCTCCAAAAGAGAGGGGGTCATTTTTGTCCTTAAAATATCTGGGACTCGGTTTCCTTGTCCACAAAATGAGAAGGCTGGTCCAGATAACCACTACGGTTCCTCACAGCTCTAGCAATGGATGAACCAATGATGTCTGCAATCAATCAAGCAACAGGCATTTATTACTGTGTGCCAAGCACTGGGGCTACAAAAAGACAATTAAAATGAGAGGTCTCAGAGGCCAAGGAATTGCCATTCTATTGGAGCACACATCAGTACAGACAAAATAAATACAAGGGTTTGGGGGAGGGAGGACATCAGCTCGAGCTGAGCCTGGGGTGGGGGGTCACGGGAAGCCAGGAGGGGACACTCTCAGGCCAACCTGCTTTCTTTGAAATAGCTTGAGTTTAAATTCAAACCAGGCCAGTTCCCTAAAGATTCAGAACTACATAAAATGGGTTCTTTAGTCACCCGAGCCCTTGAGTTTTGGGGTTTTGTTTTTGTTTTGTGTTTTGTTTTTTGCAGGGCAATGAGCGTTAAGTGACTTGCCCAGGGTCACACAGCTAGTAAGTGTCAAGTGTCTGAGGTCAAATTTGAACTCAGGTCCTCCTGAATCCAGGGCCGGTGCTTCATCCACTGCACCACCTAGCTGCCCCCAAGTTTTGGGGTTTTTTAAATAATATTTTTATCATTATATTCCAAAAGAATGGGTTTCCCTTGTAATCCTATGTATTTTAAGCATTTAAAAATAGGATTCTGGGAAGGGGTGACTAGGCTTTCCCAGCCTATCCAAGGGGTCCATGGCCCATTCAAGTTTTGAAAGCCCAAGTGTTTAATTTTGCCAAAATCCCCCCCCACCCCTTTTAGGCAACCCATGATCTGGGTATGACCAAAGATCACTCAGAAAGAGGGCACTGGCATAGGGAGAAAAAAAACCAGTCCAGCTGCATCTACCCAAGATAAATGACTCAAGCACCCACCCACAGAATTCCACCCACCCACCCACCCATCCCCCCTTGGAGGCAACATCACACAGGGAAAGGTGTCTTCCTTTTCCCAAATGGCTCCTAAGGAAAGCACCCAATTGTCAAGGCTGAGAGATTTGTGGGCCAACAGTCCATGCGGGCCCAAGAGCCCACCTCCTCTGATCCTTGACCCCTAGCCCGGAAGGAGCCGCTGGTGTCCACTGCATTCCAGAGGAGGCCTCTCCAGAAAATCCATACATTCCAACCCTTTGAGCAAGCTTGCACAGGCCCCCCCCCCCCCAGCTTCAGGATAGGGATGGCCTCCTGAGGCAGAGCTGGGCCTCCCTGAAGTTCCCAGTCCCTCATTCCCCTGGGGCTGCCCAAGGAGAAAAAGCTGGTAGGGGGTTGAGCAGGCCTGCAGGAGAGGAAGAAGAACCGGAAGGAAGAGGCAGCGGCGGCAGCTGAACGTGGGGCACACAGGCCACAGGCCCTGGCTAGCTTTAGAAATCAGAGACGTGTGGTGCCCTCTTGCAATCAGTCATTTTTTTCCTTTTTTTTTTTTTTTTTAAATACATCCACTCCCTGTGAATTCCTGGACTTCCACCTGGGGCTCTAACCTGTGAGGCCTGTGGTACACTAAGACAGCCTGCTCTTTTCTCTGACACTGAGCTGATTTCAGTGTCAGAGAGGCCTCCAGCCACTGTCATCTCAACATGAACATCCCCTCCTCCCAAACTACCCTGTATGACACAGAACCACTCTGGAGTTAGGGGAGGTGTTTCCTGTCTCCCTGACTAGAATAGGAACTCCTAGCAGGCCGACATCCTTTCATTCTTTGGACTTATATCCCGAGTGCCTAGCACAGTGCCCCGTACAGCAGAGGCCTGATCAATGTGAGCTAACTCTTCCATCTGGCTAGCATCAAGAAGCCTGGTACCATGAGAGGTTATATGACTCACCCCGCATCACAGGCAGCAAGCACTGGAAACAGGATTCAAACTCAGACCTTTGTCACCGCCAAGTCTAGCACTCTAGCCACTCTGTCACCCAGACTGGAATTCTTGACTTTAGGTCTTTATCTGCTGTTACTCCTATTATCATTATTAGAAAAACACCCTCAAGTAACCAAACCAATGATACCCAGAGCTTCCTGAAGTTCCACACAAAATGGGTGAATGTTCCAAGAATCAGGCCAAGGTCAACCTGCCCTTGAAAGCAGCCGGAGTTCTTTGTCCCTTAAGACTCAGCATCTCCATCCAATTATGTTTGGATTTTTTTGTTTCATTTTCCAAGGGGAAGAAAAATCGAGCACAAAAAATGATAATCAAGACAGTTCCAGAACATATTCTGAAAGCCTGTCCTTTCTGAGGGCTGGATAATCATTTCAACAATTTTTGTTTTATAATAAATCCCACAAACTCGGGTCCTATGGGTTCATTTTAAAAAGTATCACCCCTGTGTTAAAAAGAAAAACCAAACCCCCACAATCCCTTAGCCTCTTTTGTGGGCCTCCCTTCCATCATCTCTAAAAGTATTGGCCTCTGAGGCTCCTCATAGCTCTACACCCTCCATCCCCTGCTCAGAAGAGTTCTATCACTTGTCTGTTAGTGCCAACAAAACTTAGAAAAGCAGAACAAGTGTCGATGAGGGTATTGGTCATTTCTGGGACTGCACGGGGTGCATTTTGATGGAAGAAGGTCCTGGGTCTCCTGGGGGGAGCCTAAGGATGCCTTCTCAGAATGGGGGTTGATTCCCTCAACCCCTCAAGGAGGCCCCCAAGTCAAGAAGGCCCAGGCTGGCCGGCCTTTGGCTCTGTGACTGGCCCCAGCCTGGCAGAAGCCCTGGCCACCTCTGGGGGATGCGCAAGATGGAAGGGGGCTACAATGGCCCAAGTGCAAAATGACCTAGGAGGACTCATTTGGCAGGGGGGCAGCTCCCAAAGGAAGAAGGAGCTGTTTTGTCTGGCTTTCCCAGTGCCCCCGGCCCCGCTGCTAGTAGACGTCTGCAGGCCTGCGTTAGAATACAACAATAACCATCTCAGCTCCCATTTCTATGGCCCTTTTCATGGGCAATCCCCATCCCCCTCAATGCCCTTCCTCTGTCGATTTTCTCCGGTTTACCCTGGATATGGATTGTTTGCACAGAGCTGCTGGCCCCTCATCTCCCCCATCAGACTGGCGATTTCTTGAGAGTGACCACTAACTGCCTTTGCTCTTCTTGGCCGCCCAGAGCTTAGCACAGTGCCTGGCACATAGTAGGTGCTTAATAAATGTTTAAAATAAGCCCTGCGGTCTTACTGCAGCCAAGGTTTAGGCAGAGACTCGAATGAAGGGGTGACATTGGCTTGCAGATGCTCTTTAACTTTTTTTTTCTTCTCTAAACCTTTTCACAGCTGGAGCTTGTGATACTCTAGATTTTCTTTGATAAATTTAAAAACAGGATTCTGAGACAGGCTCCCTCAGCCATAGCAGACTGCTACCACCCAAGGGCCCCAGGCCACCAACAGCATGAGGAACCCCTGCCCCAGAAGCTAGAAACGAGCCCCAGCCTCTTATAGGGGGGCTTTCTGCCTGGCGGAATGGCACCCAAAGCCAACTTCAGGGGGATCCTCGGAACCAGAGCGACCCCTCCCTTCTCTCCTTTCTCTCTCTCTGCTCTCTTTTCCTTCCCCCCTTCCTTCTCTCTCACCCCTTCCTTCTTTCTTCCTCTTCCTCCCTTTCTCTTCCCTCTCCCTCCTCTCTTTATCCTTCTCACCTCCCTTCTCTCTCTGTCACAAAAGCTGGAGGCATCTATTTCATATCGATGTAAACCTTTTAATTTATATTAGAATTTGCACTGATGTCTTTTGTTTTTCATTTGTCTTCATTTCCTAATACATACCTCTCTTCTTTCCCCTGACCCAAAAATATATCTTGAAACCAGAGGGGGTAAAAATCAATTCAGCAAAAGTAACCAGAAGGGCCAGTGAATCTGACAACATATATAGCATTCCTCACCCCCAGTCCTCCACCTCTGTCCTCACCAAAGAGGAGAGAGGTTTTGTCATCTCTTTTTCCAGCCATACACTGAGTCCTGACTTTTACGAGAAAACAGAAATACTGGCACCCCTTCGGGAAGTGCTCTGAGGGGCCCCTCTGCCTCCCTGCCCAATCCCTCCTCATGCTGCGGAGAAGAGCCCTGGGTTCTTTGCCAGGAGAACACAAGTACCAGCAGGCCTTCCACCAAGCCAGAACAACTCCATAAGGGTGGGCCCCCCAGAGCCTATTCTCAGCCTGTTATCAAGAGATCGGCCTAAGCCTGGTGATGCTCACCACCAGGCTGACACCTCCCCCGCCAAACTAGTCACTCTCACAGACCCCAATCAATGTGAATGGTGAAGGGCAATTCCCATATCAAGGAAACCACCCAACCTGGGTGATTAGGGAGACAGCACAGAAATGCTTACTATAGGCCGGGTACTGCCAAGTCCTAGAGATATAAATACAAACAAGAAAAATGTGACCCTTCCCTCAGGAAGCTTCCATTTCAATGAGAGAAGCCCAAACACCAAGGGAACAGTGGTAATTACAAAAGTAGGCGCAGTTCTGAAGGACCTAGGTTCAAATCCCACGTCTCACCCTTATAACCTCTGTGACCTTAGTTAAGTGGCTCCACCTCTGTAAGCCTCAATTTCCCCCTCTGTAAAATTAAATGGTTGGACCCGCTGAGGTCCCTTCTAGCTCTAGATGATCCTATGTTTGGCCAGGGACTACAAGATGGTCTGTCTCTGCCCTTCGGCCTGGGAGCCTTCAGGTTCAAAGGAAGAAGGAATGTTCCCCTTGGGCATTTCTTTTTTTTTTTTTAAATTTCTTTTTTTTTTTTTAGTGAGGCAATTGGGGTTAAGTGACTTGCCCAGGGTCACACAGCTAGTAAGTGTTAAGCGTCTGAGGCCGGATTTGAACTCAGGTACTCCTGACTCCAGGGCCAGTGCTCTATCCACTGCACCACCTAGCTGCCCCCTCGGTCATTTCTTCCCAGTAATTTTTTTTCCTTCCCCCTCCCCCCCCAACCAAAAGCTAACACTCACAGAGAAACTAGCCCATCGACAATTTCAGGTGATCAACATGGCAAGAAGTCCAAAGTGAAAGAGGCAGGCTGGACCTTGCACTGAAGGACAGCAATGTCTCCACTGTTCCGTGCATTTATTTCAAAGATTGGACACATCTCGGTGCAGCAGATGAGGAGATGGAATCAAGACCTGGGTTCAAGTGCAGATGTAGACACTTTCTAGCTGTGAGCCCCTGGGCAAGTCATTTCACAGTGGTCTGCCTCAGTTTCCTCATCTGTACAAGAGTGGTGATAATAGCCCCCACCTCCCAGGGTTGTTGGGAAGATTAAACAAGATCACATCTGTGCAGTTTTGCAGACTTTAAAGCATCAGAGAAATGAGAGCTAACATTATTCTGTTTTGTCCTCTTCCCTTTTTTATTCATTGTTATCAAAGATGGCTCTCAGTACGGAAGAAAAAGGCTGTGTTGGGAAATGAGAGGATGTAAAAATGAATTTTGTTTAAAAAGGTAGTCGTCGGGGCAGCTAGTTGGTGCAGTGGATAGAGCACTGGCCCTGGATTCAGGAGGACCTGAGTTCAAATCTGGCCTCAGACACTTGACACTAGCTATGTCACCATGGGCAAGTCACTTAACCCCAATTGCCTTACAAAACAAAAAAAAAGATAGTCGTCTACCCTTAAGGTGTGGGCCAAAAGCCATGTCATTTCATCATATAATCAAGGGATTTTCTGTTTTCAACAAAAAATTCTAGCTTTTAAGGTCTTGCTGTCAGGAGTTTGTAGGAGTTTTTTACTGAAAATACTCTCATGAGGGAGAAAGAATATATGTGGATAAAGAATGCAGTGGCTAGAGGGCTAGCCTAGAGATCAGGAAGATGTGGGTTCAAGTCTCCCCCTGACTCAGTGGCTAAGTGACCAGGGACATGCCATTTTCCATCTCACAGTGTAGAAGCCCCTCTCTGAAGACCATCAGTCACAAAAGAATGGCTGCCTGGCATCAGGGGTGGAGGTTTTCACACAAGGAGCTCCCCAGATCTATGAAATCATAAGCCTGGAACATAAGTGAATAAAGAAGTGAACAAGCAAAAATATAAATGAGTAAATAAACTGGGAATAGCTATTTTGAGGGAGTGGGGCGATAAGGGTCAAGTGACTTGTCCAGGGTCACACAGCTAGTAAGTATCAAGTGTCTGAGGCTGGATTTAATCTCAGGTCCTCCTGAATCCAGGGCCAGTGCTCTATCCACTGTGCCACCTAGCTGCCCTGGGAATAGCTTTAACTGAGAAAGTAAAAGATGGCAGGTGATCAGTGATCATAGCATCCTTCTGGGCGGGCAAAAAGACTAGCTCCCAAGCAAGAGGGATGGCAGAAAAGAAAGAGGTTGGTCATTAATGCCAACATCTGGCAAAAGACTTCAACCTTCCACAAGGGAAGCCCCGACCCAGACACCCCACTTTACACCATAACAGAGAACAGTAATTGTAGTAGAAAACATGCAGAATTCCCACGACTTATGAACCCCACCCCATCAGTCAGTGGGGCAAGGATCATACGATTACAGGTTCATCTCCTCTGGTGCCTTCGTTGTACAGGTGAGGAAACTGAGGCCCAGAGCAGTCAGGTAACTTGCATGAAACCATAGAGGCAGTAATCAGGCAAGCCCAGGCTCCAAAGCCCTCACTCTGAATATCCAGATAAGTTTGCTTCTTAAGAAGAAAAGTGGAATCATTCAGGTTGAGGCTAGAACACAGCAGCGGCATGCTTTTACTTAATAATACTTTTTTTTTTTTTTTGGGAGCAGTTAGCAAGTTTAATTTGGTGAAAGCAGAGAGCAGGTAGGCCAAAGAGGACATGTGGGGGTTGGAAGGAAGGACGTTGGTAACCCTGACAATATAGTTAGTTGCTTCAGGGGTGAGAGGATCATTTTCACACTGAGAAAGTTAGGGGATTCTTTGTGGAAAGGGGACTTTTGTTCTCAGCCATTCAGCACCATCCGGACTAGCTCTTCATAGTTGATACAACCGTTGCTGTCCTCATGCCCTGCCACCAACACTTCCACTTCTTCCTCGGTCATCTTCTCACCCAGAGTGATAAGGACGTGCCGTATTTCAGCACCCATGACTGTGCCGTTCCCTTCCTTATCAAACACCCGAAGCCCCTCTACATAGTCTTCATATGTGCCCTGGTCCTTATTCTTTGCTACGGTCTGCAGCATTGGCAGAAAGTGTTCAAAGTCCAACACCTTCACATTCATCTCATCACTCTTGGGATTCCCTAAGACCTTGAGCACCTCAGCATTGGTGGGATTCTGGCCCAAGGCCCGCATCACGTCCCCACACTGGCTGTATAAGATCTTTCCATCCCCTGTTCGGTCAAACAGCTGGAAGGCCTCTTTGAACTCAGCAGTCTGATCTTCTGTGAAGTCACACTGCAGCCCAACAGAGGAGAGGAGAGGTCAGCATCCAGGCCCCTCCCCAAACCTGCCACCCCCCCCAACGTCCGGCTCCTCTGCGCCCCTCCCTCCCTGCCCTGGGCCCCCAATCTCCACAGGCGGACAGCAGCTCCCACACCCTAAGGCTAGGTTGCCCTGCCCCTCCTGGGCGCCCTCCAGCTCCCCCAGCCCCCGGCAGGCAGCCCGCTCAGGCTCCCTGTCTGTGCACCCCCATGCCCCGGGCCAGGCCTCTCCCGGGCCCCACCATCTTAGCCGTGCAGCTCTGTCTCCGCTGCCGCCTCCGCCGCTACTGCTTAATAATACTTTTATAAACAAATTAAACCAAAATGGGGGGGTCCATTTCCCCATCCAGGCACAACCCCCCCCCCACCTCAGAGAAGGATCAACCTGTCACCTTGTGGCTCCCTTCCTCATTCACCAAAAGGCCAACATGGGAGCTCTGGAGTCGTTTTCTGTCACTGAAATTACTTTGTATTTCCTTCGTATATCTTGTATTTCAAGGAACTCAGCATCATGGACAGAAAATCAACTCCCAAGTCTGGGAGAAATGGGATCAAGCCTTGCCTTGGACACAAAGTAGCCCCATGACTCTGGGCGAGTCCTCTAACCTCTGGGGGCACCAGAGCATGAAGACTTTCAGCTGCAGGGAGGCGGGTCTCCCAGCAATGGTAGGAAGAGTTACACAGGGGTTGTATTTATTTACTTAGCAGTCTCTACAGGCTGTCCATTTCCCAGACCCCCAGGAGAGCTGATCCATATCTTCGCCTCTCTTCTTCCTCTTCTCTCCCCCACTCTGTCATCTCCTGTTTCATTCCTTCCCATGGTCCCAACTACTGCCCCTTGCACATGACCCTGAACTCTCTCCCGCTGCCCTCTCCTCCAATGGTCTCTGAGCCATCTCCACCTGAGCGTCTCAGCTACACCTCCAATCCACCATGACCAAAGGGAAACTCATCACTTTTTTCCAAATGAGAATGAAAACAACAGCAATGGCTAGAAATTACACAGTGTTTTAAGGTTTGCAAAAGCACCTTGCAAAGATCACTAATTTTATCCTCACTACAATCCTGAGAGATGGAAGTGTGATTGTTGTCATTTTACAGATGAGAAAACTGAAACTGATAAGAGTGACTTGCAGACACCTGGTGTCGAAGTCAGGATCTGAACTCAGGTCTTCCTAGAGTCCAGGTACTGTGCTCTAAGTATTGAGGCAGCCAGTAGTTTACGAAGCCTATTCCAACTGTAGTCCATTGAACACAGAGAGGTCCCTCCCACATTTGTAACCCTGAGGCCGTGAACTTCTTGGGCAGATACAACCTGTTTCATTCCTCCTAACACCTTTGGGGAAGGGGGGCTGTATAAGAAACACTTTTTTGGTTTGTTTTTTGGGGGGGGGCGGGACAATGAGGGTTAAGTGACTTGCCCAAGGTCACACGGCTAGTAAATGTCAAGTGTCTGATGCCAGATTTGAATTCAGGACCTCCTGAATCCAGGGCCGGTACTTTATTCACTGTGCCACCTAGCTGCCCCCAGAAGAAATACTTTTAAAAAATGGTATTCAGATACCATCAAGTTCTTTCTCTGTAGATGGATTGCCTTTTTCATGAGTCCTTCTGATAGTATCCTGCTCATCATTTCTTACAGCACAATGGTGTTCCATCCTAATCTCATTCCACAATTTATTCAGCCATTCCCCAATTGATAGGCATCACCCCAATTTCAAAATCAACCTTTTTAAAAAAATCTCTTTTAGGATACCAACCTGGTAGTGGCACTGCAAGGTCAAAAAGGATGCACGGTGTTATAGTCCATAGTTCCAAATTGCTCTACAGAATGTTTGAATCAATTTACAACTTTACCAAGAGTGTATTCATGTATCCCCCACAACGTTTGTCATTTCCTCTGTTGTCCTATTGCCGTACCCCGAATGGAGAAGGAACACTTTCTGATGGATCCTTTGAGTTTGGACTCTTCTTTCTCATTTCCCAAATTCTGATTCTACCACCTCTGTCACATCTGTCCTCCCAAGGCCTGAAAATACTCTCATGAGGGAGAAAGAATATATGTGGATAAAGAATGCAGTGGCTAGAGGGCTAGCCTAGAGATCAGGAAGATGTGGGTTCAAGTCTCCCCCTGACTCAGTGGCTAAGTGACCAGGGACATGCCATTTTCCATCTCACAGTGTAGAAGCCCCTCTCTGAAGACCAAAGAAATGCCCAAGGGGAACATTCCTTCTTCCTTTGAACCTGAAGGCTCCCAGGCCGAAGGGCAGAGACAGACCATCTTGTAGTCCCTGGCCAAACATAGGATCATCTAGAGCTAGAAGGGGCCTCAGCGGGTCCAACCATTTAATTTTACAGAGGGGGAAATTGAAGACCATCAGTCACAAAAGAATGGCTGCCTGGCATCAGGGGTGGAGTCCTTCCAACCAGAGTCCTTCAAGTGCCTTGGGAAGAGCTCCAGATGTGGAGTTAGAGATCCTGGGTTCGAACCCCAGACCTACTCTAGACCACACAGGAGACCTTGGTCAAGTCCCTTCCCCTCTCTGGGCCTCAGTTTCCTCATCTGTAAAAGAAGAGATTGAACTCCATGGCCTCTGAGGTCCCGTCCGGTTCTGGAGCTATGATTCTCTGAGGTTTCTACAGCCGCCCTGCCCACACCGCTGAGAATGGATTGCTTGCTGACCACATGCTCTAGGCTGAGGATGCAAAGATGGACCATGACCAACCGTCCCTGTCCTCCAAGAGCTTCCACTCCAATCCAGGCTCTCACTTCCATCCTGCTGGATGGCTACCATCCTCTCCACTCTCTTCCTTCCCTCCCCCCATCCCCCCATCCCTGTCACATACTGTTGTCACAATCATTTCCTTTTTCTTTTTTTGGCGGGGCAATGAGGGTCAAGTGACTTGCCCAGGGTCACACAGCTAGTAAGTGTCAAGGGTCTGAGGTCAGATTTGAACTCAGGCCCTCCTGAATCCAGGGCCAGAGCTCTATCCATTGTACCACCTACCTGCCCCCTATCATTTTCTTTACACATAGATCTTGGTCAGTGAGCTAAGGTCAAACACCTTGGCCTGACACTCAGGGTCCTTCCAGACCAAGCCCCACCCACCCTAGTCTAGGCTCATCTGGCACATGTCCTCTCTATGTACGACATATTTCCATCGAACTGCTCTGGCCTCAGACTCTGAACCTGGACACATCCTGACCTCTCATCAGCAGAATGAGAGTGGTTCGAATAGCTCACATTCATATATGTCTTTAAACTTTCTAAAGTGCTTTACAAACATTATGATCCTCATAATAACCCTGGAAGATTGGTAGCTATTAATATCCCCACTTTACAGATGAAGAAACTGAGGTAAAAAAAGGGAAAGGGACTTTGGCCAGGGTCCCACAGCTGGTGTCTGAGGCTGTATTTGAACCAAGGTCCCCTGAGGCATCTTCATGACTTCACTCAGCCTCCTCCCCACCCCACTCTACCCCCTTCATCTTCTACATGTCTCACCATCTTTTAAACCCCAAACTCAAATGTGAGCCTAGCAGAGAGCCATCTCTGATCCCTCTGGGTTAGTAATAGAAAGAAGAAGAGACCTTAGAAGCCACCAATCCCATCTCCTCATTTGACAGATGGAGAAGCTGAGGCACAGAAAGGCAAAGTGACCAGCTCAGGGTCACAGAACCACTAAGTGTCTGAGGCAGGATTTGAATACAGCTCTTCCTGACTCCAAGTCCAGGACCCCACCTGCTATAGCATGATAGCACTTCTCCTTCTGACAGTCCAGGGCATTCTGGATTGAACATGTCTCCCTGTGTGTTATAGATCCCTGTTTCTCTCAGATTCCCCTTCCTGGAGCAAAGGGCTCTTCAGCTCTCCCCAGTCCCAGCCTGCACACAGTAGGCCCATGGCACAACTTCCCTTGTGGATGGGAAGACCTGGGAAGGGCAGGTGGGCTGCTCAGTTCAGACCATCAAAGGGGACTATACCTTGAGCCTGACTCCACACGATGTCGAGTGGAAAAGGAGAAGCCGTGTTAAGTGGGTAACAACTCATAAAATCTGAGCCAAGGGAACAGACTCGGGAAAGCCCCAGAACGCACCTGAGAGATGCCAATTAAGGACTAGACTGGGCAGGAGCCACGTCTAAGGCCTCCGGGTTCTCATCTTCCATGATGCCTGTGTCCGGAGCACCCCCCCCCACCCCCGTCCACCCCAATCTTCCCCACCAGCCTTTGTTCTTTCTACCAGCATATCACGTCTGCCTGAGCCCAAAACTCCAGATGAGGTCCCAGGCACTCGGCCTCCCCTTTGGTGGCTACAGACTTAGAAAGACATTTTTTTTTATGGAATAAAGACATTTTCCTCCCTTCCCTGCTTTGTGGAGAGAGCACACTAAAGTTTTACCATCAAAACCAGAAAAGTAAAACCTTTACAATAATGCCGATGGCACACAGCAACTTGGCTTCCCGAAAGAGAATACATCCAGCACACGCCATAAAATGAAAACGGCCAGTTTGGAAGCACAGAGTCGAATGAGAAAGTGAGAGATGTGTACCCCCCAAAAAGTCTTACTGATCCCAGAATCCCAGGATCTCAAGGGCAGGAAGGGGGTGGGCCTGTGTCTGAACAGGCAAGTGCCTTCATGACATTCCCTGCAAGCAATCATCCAGATTCCAAATGGATACCTCCACCGATGGGAAGCTCACTACTTTCAGAGGCAGTCCATTCCTCTTTCAGGTTGGCAGTCGGGAATAGAGGCAAATCCTATTACTGGGAAGTTTTTTCCTTGTGATGTATCTAAAGTTCTCTCTCTGCCCAACAGTTCCCACTCTGCTGATGCCTCTCCAAAGAGAACGTATAAAGGATAGGTTCTGTCATAGGAACGTATCTCCTATCAACCAGAGTCCTTCAAGTGCCTCAAGACAACACTGAGGTCACCCCTAAGTCTTTTCTCTTCCAGAGTAAATCTCCCCCAACCCCTAGATGACATGGCACCAGCCCCTTGACCATCTCGGCTGCCCTTTATTTGGGCTCCTGTCAAGATTGTCCTTCCTAAAATGTGGAGGCCAGAACTGACCACAATACTCTGGATGGGTTCTGCCAGGGGGCTGGAGGTGGCGGGGCTCTTTGATCTCCCTCATCCTGGACACTGACTTCCCTGGGATCCTATGGGGGTCCCCCTGGTGACTCACATTGGAGGCAAGGCCCTCTCAAGTCCCTCTGCCTTCCCCATGCTACAGTCAGAAGAATTGATTTTCCACACCCAAATGGAAGAGTCTGGATAAGCTCACAGCATGCTTCAAGGAAAAGAATGCTGGATTTAAAGACTAGACCTGGGTTCAAATCCCACCTTTGCCACTTACCATATGTGTGACCCTTGGCCAAGTCACCTCAATTCCGTTTCCTCATGTGTAAAATGAGAGTGAACCAAAGGACCCTAAAGTGCCCTCCAACCTCTAAATGGGTGATCCTTGGACATTTCATCACCTTAGATCTTGCCCATCTGGTTCTTCCTGGATCCTAACTCTATGGCATCTGCAAACCCAACAAACGTGTCTTCCCCCATGTCCTATGAAAGGAAAGAGCCCCACTGCTACCCCATGGGAAATGCTACAGAAGGTGGGGCTAGCTTATCCGAGCCCACCGGTGTTCTTCAGGTCTGATTTCCTCAAGCCTTGCTATGCTGAGCACCCAAAAAAGCCTCCACATGTGTGACTTTTTTATTGGAGAGATGAGATACTGAAGTATTATTTTTAAAGTTCAAATCTCAACTTCAATCATAACAAGAGCTGGGTATTCCTAATACTCCAGATCACTTAGCATGTGTCTGTAAAGGAAAATGGCAAATGATCCTATCTGTGATCCAATTTCTGAATGGAAATAGAACTCCAAAACCCAAACAATGTAGCTTTTTAAAAAGGAATTTAAAAAAAAAAAAAGGTCTCCTAGATTTCTCCAATTCCCTCTCACTGTAATCACTAGGCATTTGTCCTATGTGTTTCTAATGGGAAATGATCATAAATGTTTTGTTTTTGTCTTTGCTATCTCTGTAGGCAAACACAGTGTCTGTAGAATAAATAGCTAAAGAATAAAATAGGACAAATAATCTGTCTCGGATGGTCCTTTTGACAGCATCCATTTACTGAAAAGGCTAGAAGCAGACATCTCCATGATTGGAGTTCCTGGAAGCTTCACTGGCCCTGAGATATGCTGAGAATAAAAAGACCAGACAGCAGTCCCTGCCCTCAAGGGACTTCCAATCCTCTACCAATACCAAACCAATTTATAGAGCTCTAAAACTTGAGTACAAACTTGATCATCATGGGGTGGAGTCTCTGGAAACACATTGGTCTGGTCATTTTGTTATTTACTACTTTTTCTGCCTGTCCTGAAATGTAGGCTACTTCTTACTCTACTGAGCCTCTCAGCCTATCTTTTTTTTTTTTTTTTGGATAACAATGTATGGTCTTTATTTATTTTAATAAAGTATTTTACTTTTTTCCCCGTTACATGTAAAGATAGTTCTCAACTTTTGTTTATACAAGCTTTCCAATTTCAGATTTTTCTCCCTCCCTCCCCCCTCCCCTAGACAGCAGGTAATCTGATATAGTCAACCTATCTTTTTAAAAAACTATATTCTCCCCTCAAGTGACTGCAACGAAACATAAATGATAGAAATTCCCCCTGCCCTTCCCCCCTACACCTCCCCCCCCCCACCTCCAGCAATATCCTCTCCCACACTTGGGCAGTGTGGCTCTTCTCATCGGGAAGACAAGTCTGCATACTTGAGGCTGTGATTCAGTTTCCAATAGAAAATATTTAGAAATTAAAAAAAAAAAGAAATTTAAAAAAATCTATTTCAAAATACATCAATAGTCTCTTTTCAAAAACTCATGCTTATGAGTGAGTGCTCACTTGGCTTTTAATGAGTGGGCTCTCAGGGCTAGAGTCAATGTATTTCTATTTTTTCCATTTCAAAGTTCAGTGTGTACATTCTGTAAGTAAAATATGGTGGTTTACCAAAAAACAAGGGTGAAATACTAATTTGGGGATGCATCTGCTTCTAAATCATCTGAAGTTTTATTTTTTTTAATTATTTAGACATACACCCTGACCATGGAAATCTCCATAAAGCTCCATTCCTGAAATTCACGAAAAAAGTTCTGTCAATTTTTATGGTAAACAATCAGAACAATTTTGAATCTTCAAATGGCAACAGAACAAGTTTTGCTCATTTCCCCTTTTCAGAGCGGTCCTCTGAACTGAACAGTCAAAAATAAGATCACCTCCAGATTGCTCTTTGGGGTCCTCCTCCAGAACCAACAATTGCAAGGATGCCCTACGGGGCCACAGCTTCACCATTTGAAAAGAATACAATTATTCAAGTCAATCCTCTCAGTTGGAGAAATTTAAAGGGGCCATTTCTGCATCCAACACTTTCACAGTCTAAATTGCTGCAGAAATCTATGGGGGGCCTGAGTGAAAGGGTAAAGCAGAAATCTTATGAAGTGGCTTTCACTTGCTCATTTCTCTGGGGGAAATCAGTTTGTTGGGACAAGTATTTTCTTTGTCTTCCACTAAATCGCATAAAAAGATAAACTGAGAAGGGTGTTTTCTTTTTATTTTCACAATAAACTGGAATTGCAAACTCACATTTTCATGAGACACAATTAGTATCTTTTCTTTTTTTAGTTTTGGAATACTTTAAAAGCGATTTCAAGAACTGACAAAAATATTTCCCGACTCCCTCCTGCATCATGAAGAGACATAGAAAGACGTTTAAGAAGGAACCTCCTCTTTCTGGCTAGACTAAGGACAAATTCCAATTCAAACACCAAATTACAAAGATCATATAGCCTTGGGTTGGAAGATGTATACAATCCCAGCTGCCTCCTCCCTCTGGCGTTAACAATTCCTAATTCAACAAATGCTGGAAAAGGAGCCGAACATGCTTAAAGAACCAAAGGAGGTTTGCTCTGCTCTGCTAAGTGAATTTAAAACTCATCTGCAAAAAGGTTTGGGGATTTTTGTTTGTTTGTTTGTGGGCTGGGGCTGTGAGATTTTTTTTCTTTTTTCTTTTTGGTATTTAATTCCACCATACACAATGTAGTACATACAAGCAAAACACAATTGGGACACTGTTTTCTTTAACATTCCTATAGGAGACCAAGGCCATTTGCATGGGACAGAACACAATTACTGGTTTTGAAAAATCATGAAAGACAAATTCATAGCTTTTTCCTCCAACACCTCCCAGGAGTCACATCCTCCCTCCTCAGTTGGGTCATGTCTGTCCCTGACTTCTGGGGGGAGGGAAACCATAGCCCCTTCTTCCTGCCCCACCCCTACACTCCCCCCCCCCATTTCTGGAAGGCTCCCTCCAACCTTGGTTACAGGAACCAGAACGTCTTCTCGAAAACAAATTTGTGGACTAGATCGGAACAAAATTGTTAGTAGCACGTAAAGTGAAACTTCTATCAGCAGGAGAGTCAGGCCAGCTTTGCCCAGCACAAATAAAGCTTATCAGGCCTCTCCCTTTCGGGGCACCTTTGATCTAAACATACTCCGTGGCAAAAACTGACCCAACTAAATACTGTCATGGGGGGGGGGGGTTCCGAGAGGGAAAAGATTCAAAGGTTGTTTTATTTTTTAACTCAGCTCAGTCTTCAACCCAAGGCAGAGAACAAAGGAAAAGGATGCTTGTTTCTCCACTATTTTTATATAGTTACAGGACTTGTATTTGATGAAAAAAAAAATGCAAAACAACCACCACAACAAAACTATGAGAAAATACAAAACAAACCAAAAAGACAATAACTGTTCCTAATTTACTCCTGAAATCTTGAATTTCAAATTTCAAATCTTTCCAGGGATTTTCTGATCTATTGAGATAGACAAACAGAGATATACACACATGCATATGTGTGTGTGTGTGTGTGTGTGTGTGTGTGTATACCAACCACCATCTCAGCAACTGGATACAAGGAAGAAGCACAATTTAAATTTGGTAATTCAAAAAAAGGAAACCAAGAGGAGTCTGAAGGGCCATCTCCTCTCCTCGACTGAATGATTTAAAAAATCAAACCCTATATATACACCCTACCAAGGTCCAGGCCTCCCAGGCCAGCAAAAAGAAGGCTACTGTGTCCATGATCACCCCAACTGTCACGCACATACACATCTGGAGAATTCAATCAAAGAAATCCACATAGCTTCGTTCTAACTTGTTCATTTTTCATAGAGATCCAGAAATGATGAACACACACGCACACACAAAACAAGGAAAAGAAAGAAAGGGAAGAAAGCTTGACCGTGGCCTTGCCAGTCCTCCAAGTCCACTTGTATTTGAGAAAAGGCCCCAGGAGCTCAGTTCCCAGCCACAAACACATCCCCATCTGGGCCGGCCCCAGTCACCCCCCACCCCCCAAATCCTCCATTACCAACTAATCACTAAGTCCAAAGGAAATTCAAATCAACTAATCAAAAACCCAGGAGACTCCAGAAAAAAACCACCGAGCTCTAGGGCTTATGCATTCAAATGGTATGTTTGAAGTGAATCACACCCAGAGCTTAGGCAGACGCAGGGGAAGAGTCCTACAGCTCACATCCACATAGAAATCTGGTCCAAGTAGGGAGCTATGGAAAACTTTTCTGCATATACCACGACCTAGGCCCCCAGGGTCACCTGATGGAATGCATGACTTTTTAAAGGCCACTGCTCCCAAAGCAACATCTCTATGCATTTGGGTGGGGGTGGGGGGAAACAAGAAAGGCAAAACCAAGCCTGGCAAACATACCAAAAAGGTATTTCAGGGTAAGACAGTACATCTTTTGGACAAATCTGTTTTACTTTCATTCACTATCTGTCAACGATGGCACATCCGGAATTTAAAATGCAATTGACCTTTGTTTTTTTTAACTTAAGGTAATTAAAAACACAGAGCCATCAATAGCTCATCTACTATCCAGCAGGTTGGTGTGGGATCCTTCAACTCTGGAGATGTCTCTTTTGAGTTTTTTGGGCCCCCAACTTGGAGGACTAGGACCCTAGACTCTCCTTCCCCCCCCCCACCCATCCCCCCCAAAAAACCCAACACACCTTCTCTGGAGGGTCCATCAGCCATAAAGAATACAAAAGTATGTCTGTGGCAAACCAATCATTTGGCTAAAGGCCGTTTCAAGTCTCACAGCCCCATAGGAAGCAAGGGGGCTCTCTCCTTCAGACTATTCTTACACTAAATTAATTACAAATCATAAACTTTCCCCTTTCACAAGCCACTAGCTATTGTCTTTTAATATATTCCAGGTTTTTCCAGTCTGACTGACAGTCAAATAGATAATGCTGGCTTAAAAAGCAGCTTATCAAAAGGGGGGGGGGCACGGTTTGGAAGGACACCTGGCCCCCTCAGCGGCGGGTGTTTGTCAAATTTGGCCTGTTTGCTTCTCAGCTTCTCTGGACCCTCTTGGCAAAATCAAGAAAGTTCTTTCTTCCATGAGAGTGATAACTGACAATTACTGCCAACAGGAAAATCCAGGATCAAAGCCTTAGGGCCTGAAAGGACCTTGGAGGTAAGCATTTAGTCCAATCCCCTCATTTTACAGCTGTGGAAACTGAGGCTCAGGAAGGTTTAAGTTACTATAACCTCAAACTCCGCACTGGGACAACTCCTGAGACTAGGAGTCTGAAACAAACGGAAGAGGAACAATATGGAAATATACAGCAACTGAAGAAATGTAACTAGGAAGAGAAAAAGATACGTTCGTTTTCATATCCCCCCCTCCCTTCTTCCCACCTTCCCTCCCTGTCTATCTCCCCTTCCCTCCCTCCCCTCTCATCCTCTCTCACAATTCCAATGGACGCCTATTTCACAAGTCAAATAATTGTTCTCTAAGTACAAATTCCACAGATTTAGAAGGAACAAAGTTATATTCCCTTAGAGCTACAGGTCTCCCAAAGCCCCCACCTCATCTCCAGCCACACTTTTTGGCTCCCAAAATGGGCCAACTTCAGCAGGGGCAAACTTTCGTTCCAGAGGAAGATTCAGCCAGTACCCACCCTTGGAAATCATGCCTCTAAAATGTCCACACCATCTCAAGAAACGCCAAAGTTGCTTTTAACTTTGCAAATTAAAGAATTCTTGCCCAAGTTACCTTTTAGGTAAAGGAAAGGACATCGCCCCAACTGTCCCAGAGTTCAGCTAAGAAACCGGAGCTGGTATGTTATGATTGTTCCTACCGAAGGCCCAAGCCTTAGGACTATAAAATACCAGGAAAGTTGGGGGAGAGGTTTACCCTCCCCCCAACATCTAAAGTCAGTGAAGAACTCTACAAGAAGGGTTTCCTATCTGACTTTCTCTTCATCTCCCCCACGGCTAAAGACTTCTTTTAAGAATGTGATTCCAGATAGATTTGCAAAGTCAAACACCTCATATATTGAAAGTAAAAATCGAAATCGAGCATCTTTTGCCAGTAGCACAAAGAAAAATGCATGAATAAATTCTGCCCCCCACCATACCCACCCCTCCACGTATCCATCAGAACGATGAAGGCTGGAGTTCAGGTTGAAGGCCAACCACCCAAAGTCCAGACAAACAACAGAATCAAAACTTATTTACCTCAGTTTTTTAGGGACGGAATAATCAACTTCCATGACCTTCCCATGTAATTCCACTTTACCTTTAAAATGAGAAGAAAAAAAAAACCTTTCAGAATCTCTCTTGGGCTCAGAACCTAGGGCTGAGGTGTCAGGGTTGTGGGGGGCGGGGAGTTAAGGGGGCACTCTCAGCGGTGGGCTCGGGATCTGTACTCGGGCCACAAGGGGGTGGGGGGGGGGGAGAGAAGCCCATGCCAGCACTTTGTCCAAACTGGCCCCTGGTGAGTCCACACAAACTGCTCTTCCCATCATGGGAGAGGGACTCCAACCACAAGTGGCCAGAACTACGGGGAGTGCCAGCGTTACAAAAGGCCAATTAATGACTTCGTTTAAAGCCTCCAAATTGTAAGGATGAGCTCACTAGAAAACTGAAAACGCAGGGCTGGGGCAGCCATGCTGTGTGTGCTGGTGGCCCCTGGTCGGGGCGCCTGCGTCCCGTCCGCTCACCAGGGGCTCGGAGGGAAGGCTCTGGGGGCCGGGCTAAAGTTCTCGCTTTCCCTAGTTTGCAGTTTGCGGGGGACACGCGGACGACCCACCGGGAGAGAGTGTCCCTTTGGCCTTGGGGGGCCCATGTCCCCCCGGGGCCCAGCGGCCGGGCGCCGCTCTCTGCCCGACTGCGCCTGTCCGCGCGCGTGTGTGTTTGTGCGTGTGGGAGCGCTCGCGGGGGAGCGCCCGCAGGTCCGTGCCCGCGTGTGCCCATGTGTGCCCGTGAGTGGGTGCCCGTGTGGGTGCGCTCCCGCGTGCCTCCGGGACGCCGTGCCCCGGCGGCAGTGCGCTCCTCGCCCGGGCCCCCAGCCCCCTCTTTGGCTCGCTTTAGCTCGGGGCCCCCGCCGAGTTCCGACCGGGCACCTCGTAAAAAGGTGCTCGAAGACGCCCGGGAGGCGGGGGACCCGTCGCCGGGGCGCCCCCCGCCCGAGGCAGCTCTCAATAAAATCGGAGAAAAAAATCCGAGAAAAATACGAGCGCCCAGCAAGAGAGGAGGAGGCGGAGGCGGCGGCCGAGGAGGCGGAGGCTCGGGAGGCCAGCGCTCCAGGGCCCGCGGGGGGTGGGGGCGAGGGGGGGCCTGGTGCCACCCGGGCCTGGGGTCCCACGGTGAGGAGGGGTCGCTGGGCTAGTGGCGGGAGTCTGCGCGGTGGGCACACGGAAAGTGGGGTGTCCTGGGACGGGGCAGACAGCCCTGGGAGCGGGGGCACCCCGCGGAAGGATTTCGGGGGAGCCCCGAGGGGGCAGGAGGTCATGGTCAAAGCCACGGCCGCGGAGGCGGTGGTGCCGCACAGCCCCGGGCAGGTCCTGTGCGGGCGCCCTCGGGGAGGTTGCCTGCCAGACGGCCGGGCTGGGAGAGGGAGCGGATCTCGGGCTCCAGGAGCCCTGGGGTGATTTGGGGGGAGCGAAGAAGACGAAGAAGTGGGAGGAGGGGAGCCGGAGCCTTCGACGGGCGCGGGCCGTAGGGCAGCCGTCGGTGGGGCACTCACCCGACAGGGTCTCGATGGCGCGGATGGCCCAGTTCTGGTCCGGATAGTCCACGAAGGCGTAACCGGCCTTGAGCAGCACGGGGCCGCTCAGGGGCAGCTTCCTGTCCCCGAAGAGCTGCCGGAGGTCGTCGGCAGTGACAGCGGGGCTCAGGTTGCCGATGTAAAGCTTGTTCATCGTCCGCCGCCGCTCGGGCTGCCCCGGCGCCCTGCCCTGCCCTGCCCTGCCCGGCGCCCTCGCCTCCTCCTCCTCCTCCTCCTGGTCCTTGTCGTCGCTGCGCCCTCCTCCTCCTCTTCCTCCTCCTTTTCGCCAGGCGCCCCCCAGCCGCCCCACCCCGAACTCTGCCAACTCTACTTCCAAGTTGCGCGCCCGCGGGGGCCTCGGGCTCCTCGCGTCCCACGGGCGGCGGCGGCAGCAGCACGGGGACAAAGCGCTCCCTGCCCCCCCTCTCCCCGCGGGGTGGCCGGACTGGCGGGCGGGGGGAAGGGGGGAGGAGCGGCAGCTGTGGGGGGAGGGGCCGGACGGGTGGGGGCGGAGGCGCCGGCAGCGCGGGCTGGGCGCGCCTGGGTCCGCGAGCTGGAGTTGGGCGAGTGTGAGTGAGTGAGTGAGTGAGTGTGTGTGAGAGAGTGAGAGAATGAGAGAGTGAGAGAGTGAGAGAGTGAGAGAATGAGAGAGTGAGAGAGTGAGAGAGTGAGAGAGTGAGAGAGAGAGAGAGAGAGAGAGAGAGAGTGTGTGTGTGTGTGTGTGTGTGTGTGTGTGTGTGTGTGTGTGCGTGTGCGCGCGCGCGCGCCCTGAGGTCTGCGTGTGAGTGTGCTCCAGGACGCGCCGGGGTCAGGGAGCTGGAGTTGTGCACCCTTGCGTGTACCTGACTTAGGGGAGTGTTTGCGCGTGAGTTGCGGGGATGCGCCTGTTTATGTCCACGTGCGCGAGAGTTGCGGAGATGTGGCTCTGTGTGTGTGTGTGTGTGTGTGTGTGTGTGTGTGTGTGTGTGTTTGTGTGCGTGCGCCCATTGGAGTTTGCGAGGTTGCGATTGTTTACTGCTGACTGTGAGTGCGGAGTTGCGAGGTTGCGGTTGTTTACGGCCGTTAGTGCCGGAGTTGCGGGGGTGTGGCTGTGGGTTGCGGGGGTGTGGCTGTTTATGTCCTCGTGTGTGTTCAGGAGTAGTGTGTGTTTACGTGGGTAAGAAACGGACAAGGAGGAGGGGGGCGAGGGGAGCGAGCGCCCCCTCCCCACCCTTTCCGTCCCTGGCTTTTCGCTCGCTTTCCTCCCCTGCCACCCCTGCCAGCGGCCGGGACAGCTGCGGGGCAGTAACACCCAGAGCTGGTCGATTAGGACTGGCCCAGGACTGCCCCGGCCGGTCGGCCGGCGGCTCCCCAAGCTCCGGGACCCGAAAGCGCTGGGGAAACTCGGCCGAGAGCCCGCCGGGCTGGGCCGCTTCGCGAAGAGCCCTCCGCTCTCCCCGGGCCGGGCTCGTCTGCGGCTGGCCACTGGGGGGCTGCTGCTCTGCCTCGGGCTGTGGGCGCCCTCCGCGAGAGTGGAGGCAGCGCGCCCGCGTGGAGCGAGTGCCCAGCGCCAGCTGTGGGAGCTCCGGAAGAGTGTGCGTGAATGAGGGGGAACGTGGGCCGTGGATCCAAGGGAGTGTGAGGAGCGCTGCCCTGGCAGTGCCTGGTAAAGGGGGTGGGGGTCGGGGTGCTGGGAGCTCCAGGAAGTCAGCAAAGATTGACCTCCTTCTCTTAAGAAATGTCCAGCTTCACAGAAGCGGGGACACTGAGCAAAGAAAGCACAACTCCAAGTTAGCTTCTGATGCACTTTCTGTTCCTGGACTGAGCTCGGTCCAGTCATTTCCCCCTCTAGTGCTCTCTTTCAAACTCAGCTGAAAAATAAAGAGATTGTACGAGGTGAACTTTAAGGTCACGCTGACATTCTTGGTTGTAGCTGAGATGCACCAAGGCAGGTGTTCTTAACCTGGGTCTATGAATTTTAAAACATTTATTATTTGGTCTCCTTTGCAATCCTAGGTACTTTATTTGAATGCATTATCCTGAGAAGGGCTTAGGCTGCCAAAGGCCTTCATGACTCCCTCTCCTGATATTTCTGGGCTCCTCTCTTCTCTGACATCTGTTCCAGGATCTCTCCTAGTTTTCACATTCCCTGTTCTGGGGATCCCTCTCATCTCTTTCATAATTCGTTCCAGGTTCCTTTTAGCTCTGACATATTGGGGACTATGGCCCATCTCAACTCTGACGTTCTAGGTTCTAGGATCTCTCTAAGATCTGGCATTCTCTTCCTTTTTAATTCTGACAGTGTCTGTTTTAGAGTTCTTCCCAGCCCAGTTTTGGGGTCAGTCTGACAGTGGCTGTTCTAGGGTCTCTCCCACTTCTGAATCATCCGTTCTAGGTTCCCTCAGCTCTGATGTTTTCTGTTTTAGAATCATTCCCAGCTCTGACAGTCTCTGGTCTAAGATTCCCCCAACCCAAAGCTCTCAAATTCTGGATGGTAGGTGAGGTCCCACCCAGCTCTGATATTCCAATGGGAAGCTCTGACATTGGGGTTCTATGAGCATGACACCCAAGTACGAACACCTGCAACAGAAGCAGGGCATCAGAACCTAGAGTAGGCATCAGTGCTAGAAAAGTTACTTCTACTCTTAGACTGAACAAGAAACAGGTGGAATTTGGGAGAAAAATCTAAGAATGTTTTTGTTTCTTTTTTTAATTAAAATTTTTAAAAATTAATATCTACCTTTTCTCTTTCTTCCATGCTCCTCCCCCACCCCCACTCCCACCCTTACACCGCCTAAGAAATCAAGAAGACTCCATAGTCAAGCAAAATAAATTCCCACATTGGCCATGGCCAAAAAAAAAAAAAAATTGGGCTTTTTTTTTCCTATCTAAATGAGTCCAGGAGCTCTCTCTGGAGGTGGGTCTCACCTCAAGACTTCATTAATGTGGGCTGGTCTTTGTGCTGGTCAGAGTCACTAAGTTTTTGAAAGTTACTTCTTGAAAGGTGGTTTTTGAAGGAAGAAAAGATCACTTGTTAGGCAAGTTGGCCAAGGAAAGCCATTTAAGACATAAGGAAGGAGCCATGTAGAAGGCCCAAAGGCTAAGGTGGACTGAGATGCTTTGGCCTTGGCATCAAGTGTAAGGAGAAGGAAAAAGGAAGCAGGGGCTGGGGGTGGGGGGGGGGCTGAAGCTCAAGCTTGGAAGGCTTCGTTTGAGGCAGAATCTGAACAGATTCAGGGCAGGATCCAGATACAAAAGAGAAAGAATTCTTGCTGATGAATATGGGAGTCACCTGGGAATATGTACTTGGTGATCAGTGGCTGACCCAAGCCTGTAGCTATGAAGATGAAAACACAATAGAAGAACTCTCTCAGCATTCCCAACACCGTACTGGGCCCTCGGGAGAAGTACCATAGCCTGGCAGAAGAATAAACTATAACACACAAACGACAGAACCAAAGGACTCAGCGTGGTTTAGTGAAAAGAACCAGCCCTGGATTTAAGTGACCTATGGTAAAACCCAACCTTGGGTTGGGACCGCTCTGGTCCTCCATGTCAGATGAAAATTCTAGGAGTCAGACTATAGGGCATGGCTACACACCCTCTCCAGCTCTAAGTCTTTGGCTGTAAGGTTGGAGGGGACAAGTCAACAAAGGAACCCTGGGATTGGGCATTAAAGGATGGAAAGCACTCCCACTAGTGGAGAGGGAGGGTAGTACAAGTATGGGGAAGTGGGGCTGAGCATGTCCCAGGGTCCTGGAGTCAGGAAGACTCATCTTGCCGAGTTCAAATCTGACCTCAGACACGCTCTAGCTAGGTGACTCTGAGAAAGTCACTTCACCCTATTTGCCTCCGTTTCCTCACCTGTCAAATGAGCTGGAGATGGAAATGGCAAACTGTTCCAGTATCTCTGCCAAGAAAACCCCAAATGGGGTCTTGAAGAATCAGAAACAACTTAACATCGATGCCCCAGGGTGGGGAAAATGGTGACTGGAGATAAGGTGAGTGTGAAAGGTAGGGTGACGTGGAAGACCTTTAACCTAGCAAAAGAATAAGAATTGGTCTCAGTAAGAAAGGTTTTTGAACAAAGAGAGTGTAAGACAGACAGACAATACTAGCACACAGTGAGAAAGATTATCCTGGGAGATATGAAAAAGGGAGGCAGGAGGACTGGTAAATTGGGACTAACCTCAGTAATGTGCTTTACTCAGTACCTGTATTACAGTACCTGTAATAAATACAGGTTGTTTGTTGAATGACCATAGGCAAGTCACTTAACTGAGCCTCAGTTTTCACAGCCTCAAAATGGGATTAAGAATACCCAGAAGAGATCCATAGGGGTGACACATTGGACATGTTTTTGGACATCTTTTTAAAAATTAAATCATTTTTTGGATACATTTTTTTCCTCTCTAAAAAGTACTCATTGTCATAAAAGATGGCTCTCAGGGAGGAAGAGGATCACTTGGTGATGTAAGAAACAGGAAAATATCAATAAATACCGATTTAAAAAACGAAATTGGGAAATACTTAAAATGAAAATACAACAAATATAAAAAATTTTTAAAGAAACACCTGGAGGATTTACTTTATTTTATTTTATTGTGTGTGTGTGTGAGTGTGTGTGTGTGTATGTGTGAGAGAGGCAGTTGGGATTAAGTGACTTGCCCAGGGTCACACAGCTAGTATGTGTCAAGTGTCTGAGGCCAGATTTGAACTCAGGTCCTCCTGAATCCAGGGCTCATGCTCTACCATTGCACCACCTAGCTGCCCTGGAGGACTTACTCTATAAGGTTGTTCTGAGGAAGCAAATGAAGTAAGGTATGTAAAATGCTTTATTAGCCTTCCAACACCCTATAAATGTCAGCTATTATGATTATTCACGTTCCTCCCTCCCTTAGAGTCTGGCCTTACATCTGTGTTCTCATTCTTTCTGTCTGGATTTCCTCTCCAATCAAGAAGAGGTGGTGAAGGAAGAAATAAAGGAGGTAGGGAAGAAGATACAGCAAAGACACGAAGATGACTCATCAGGTTCTGCCTGGCCCACTGCTGCTGGTATTATTGGAGGTACCAATGGCCCACTGACACTTCAAGTAGAACCTATAGGTAATAAAAAACACCTAAACATTTTACACAGTTACACATCAGCCAAAAATATACAAAGGAAAATTAGCAAAGCTGGGAAATTATAGTGACAAGCAAAATGAGTAAATATTGAAACTATTTAAAGTAACATAAATATAGCCTAATATTAATTACTAACTGCCTTTTTTTTGGGGGGGGGTGAGGCAATTGGGGTTAAGTGACTTGCCCAGGGTCACACAGCTAGGGTCAAGTGTCTGAAGCTAGATTTGAACTCAGGTCCTCCTGACTCCAGAGCCGGTGCTCTATCCACTGAGCCACCTAGCTGTCCCTAACTGACTTTTTAATAGCCTTGTGAGGTCTATGAAGCATTTTACAGAGATGCTCTTAATTGATCTTTAACCCTGTGATGTAAGTGCTTTTATTAGCCCCAAATTGCAGAAAAGGTAAATGAGGTTCAGAGAAATAAAAGTGATTTGCCTAGAGTCATACAGTTAAACATGCACCTGAAGAGGGATTTAAACCCAGGTCTTTCTGATTCCAAGCCCAGAATTCCATCTATGACACCATCATGCATTTCAGTGGTCCCTGAGCTACATCACATTGCCTCCCTCTCCCGGATTAGGGCAAATCCATACCCAGAGAAACAGGCAGCTAGATGGCACAGTGAATGGCATTTTGGAGCTTGAGGTTAAGATGATCTGTGCTGGAATATATCCTTAGATACTAGCTGTCTGACCTCCGGACAACTCATTAAATCTCTCAGCCTCGGTTTCCTCTACTGTGAAAATGGGAACAATAACAGCACTAGGCATTATTATTTGTAATGAAGATCACAGTTCAATTACTGACATCTGTTTAGCACTCAAGGGTCTGAGTAGCTCAAACTTCTCATTTTATAGGTGAGGAAACTGAGGTCCAACATGTTAAATGATTTGCCCAGTATCAGAGGCAGGATTTGAATCCAAGTCCTCTGATTCTAGCGACAATACTCTTCTCTGTAGCACATGGCCTCCTTTACATTTGAACCTCTACCTCCTTTGAGGTAGATACTATATAGTTGGTATTATTCCCATTTGACAGATGAGGAGACTGATGAGCTGAGAGTTCAAATGATTTGCCCTGGAAACAAAGCAAGTCAATGTGAAAGGCAGAATTTGAACCCAGATGTTTCTGATTTCCAGGCCAGAATATTACCCATGACACCATGTTCCATGTGTTTTCTTCATAATGTCCCTTCAGGGTAAGTACTGGAAGTACAAGAAGCCTTCTTCGGCCTCCCTTAATGCTAGCACCTTCCCTTTGAGGTTATCCCCATTTTATCTTGTATATATCTTGTTTGTACCCAGTTGTTTGCATGTTACCTCCCCCATTGGATTCTGCGCTCTTTGAGGTCAGGTATTTGACCTCTTTTTTTAATCCCTAGAATTTAGCACAGTGCCTGGCATACTTTAGGTGCTCAATAAATGTTTGTTAACTGACAGATTACAACAAATATACATTTTTCTCAAAAAAGAATTAAGATGCTCACATTAAAAAAATAAAGCCTACAAAAAAGTTCCAGAGAGCTAAAAAAAAAAAGATTGCTCATATGGCACAAAGTGATCTCCTACTAGTCCAAGGTCCAAAACATTTAAACTGGAGTCCATTTGTACTGTCTTGCTCATTTTCAATGCAATATTAAATTTAAGAAGTTGAAATCACATTATTTTAAAAAGTAGTTCTTCAGCCAATAAGAGTTCTTTCTATAGTTACTAAAAATTAGGAGACCAAGTTGGTTCGGTGTGCCATTGAGATAACACTCAGTTGGCCTTTGCCGGAAGAGCCTTGGACTGATCATCACTAAGAAAATTAGAAAAGGGATTTCCTTGGTTGGTTTCCATAGCTTGATAGACCAAAAACAAGAAAACAAGACTTCCCTTAAGATTCCATCCCTTAGCTCGGAAGGGTCAGAGGCAGCCCTGGAACTCAGGTCTTCTAACTCCAAGCTCTTCCTTCTGGTCCACACTTCTTGTAAGCTGCAGTAACTGCAAACCGAGCCCATGGCTCCATCTGCTCACCAAAACTGCTCTAGCCTTTTAAGGTTTTTCTTTCATTTGGGGGAATAAATCCCAAGGATTTGCACAAAGGTATTTATTTGGAGCTAATAAAAACAAAACTGAAAACAGCCTAAACGCTCTGATCGGACAATGGCTGAGTGAGCTGTGGTTGGGAGACAACGTGGTAAAATGAAATTTGTACAGACTGGGGATCAGGAAGACCTGGGTTCAAAATCTGCCTGTAACACTTATTAGCTGTGTCCCAGGACTAATGACCCAATTTCTTTGAACCATGAAGTGAGAATCAGGGTGCCACCCCCCCTGCTGAGAAAGACATTGTAAGAACCAGGACAACGCCCCCCTGAGGAGAAAGCATGTGACTAACATCTGGAAGTTACATCTATTCATAGAACTGCCTGTAAGTCATGTCAATCAGTGCTACCAGCCAGTTAGCTTGGGGCTGTGTATGGGAACCGCCCCTCTTGCATCCCGCCGGGAACTTCTGCTCTAGGAGAACGGGGGATCTGTCTCTTCTTTCAGTTGGAGGTCTCGGGGGCAGCTGCAGGGCCAGGGTAGCTAGGCTTTTTCCTTCTGAACTCCACATGTTCTTCCTCTCTCTTTTGCTAACTTCTAATATACTTTAATAACTGCTTAATGCCCAAAGACTGGTGCTATAAGCTTCTAATTTAAGGTGACCACACATTAGATTTTTAGTCATAACAGTTAGATTATAAACATAAGAGTTTGGCAAATCACAAAATGGAAGACCACTATGTCAAAGCAAGACACATTTAGGATCTACTGGAGATCATCTCAAAGGGAAGACATTGAGGTTAAAGAGTACAGGGAAGGAAGCCAGAACTTTAGTTTGAATGACAACAGGAAAACCAGGAAATGAAGATCTGGAGGAAGAGACTTCCAGGCATCAAAAATGCCTGAGGGATGAAGGAACATCCATGTCACTGGAACCCAAACCATGCGGAAGGAAGTTAGGTAGAAGACTGCAAAGAGAGGGAGGGGCCAGATTTATTTGATCCTGGAGGCCATAGGGAGCCACCTCAGTTTCTGGAATGAGGGGTGGTGGTGATAAAGCTGGCATGGTCAGATATGTCCTTTAGAAAAATCAACTTGACTGCCCAATGGAGAATGACCTAGAGTGGGGAGACCAACCTGCAGACTATTACAATAGTGCAGCATGAGTTGATGAGGGTCTGTACAGGGGGTGAGGTGGGGTGGTGATGTCAGAGGAGACTAAGGGAGCATATACGAGAAATGTTATAAAATCCCTCTATTGAGAATGGCCGAACAAATTATATGAATATAATGGAATTATATTGGAATATAATGGAATATTCTTGTACCATAGGAAATGATGAAACGGACAGTTTCAGAGGCAACTGGGAAGGCATTTATGACCTGATGCTGAGATCAAATGAGATAAGCTACGTAAAGCCCTGGGCAAAACTTAAAACTCCATGTCAATGCTGTCATATTATGAGCCATTTTTGTTATCGGGGTTAGGAAAACAAATTATCCAGTGATAACATTATAGAGAAAGACACCTTGGAAAGACTTTAGAACTCTGATCAATGCAGTGATATAAACCAAGAGTCCAAAAGAATGGAACTGTGCCACTCACCTCCGGTCAGAGAGAGGTGGTGAACTTAGCATGCAGAAAGAGGCATGGATTTTCAGACATAGCTAACATGGGAATTGGTTTTCTTGGGCTGTGTAGATCTGTATTGAGAGAATTGTTTGGCCAGGGGGGAGGGGGGAGCTTGTGTTTTGTTTTGGTTTGGTTTTTGGTTTGGTTTTGGTTTTTAAAAATTTGCTCCCCTCCCCTCCCCTCCCCTCCCCTCCTCTCCTCTCCTCCACTCCAAGCCCAAGGAAGATCTGGCCAAATTCCAAAGTGGAACATTTAGAAAAAGGGAAAGAATGGAAACTTTCAAGGGTTCTTGTAGCCCTACTGAAAGCTGGTTCAGTGGCCTAGTGTTTTTGATGTTGCCCCAGTCATGAGAAACAAGGAACTGATTAGAAGTTAGTAGGTTAGGGACAGCTAGGTGGTGCAGTGGATAAGGCATCGGCCCTGGATTCAGGAGGACCTAAGTTCAAATCTAGCTTTAGACACTTGACACTTACTAGCTGTGTGACCCTGGGCAAATCACTTAACCCTCATTGCCTGCCCGCCCCCCCCCCCAAATTTCTGGGTTCCTAAAATATGTGTCCTCACAGGAAGGTAAAGATTCTTCTCCTTTTTTGTGTGTTGGTCCCCTCTGGCAGCCTGGTGAAGTCTATGGACCCATTTTCAGAATACTGGTTTTAAATGCATAAAATAAATCATAGTGGGGCAGCTAGGTGGCACAGTGGATAGAGTACCGGCCCTGGAGTCAGGAGTACCTGAGTTCAAATCCGGCCTCAGACACTTAACACTTACTAGTTGTGTGACCCTGGGCAAGTCACTTAACCCCAATTGCCTCACTTAAAAAAAAAAAAATCGTAGTATTATCAAGGAGATCAAATATATTAGAATTTCATCATCAAAATATTAAAAAAATAAGTTCACAGGTGGCAGATTGAGAACCCTCACAATATGGGGGTCGGAGATTGTGTCCAGCTCCAGGGGAAGTGCTGCAATACACTCTTGCTACCCTCCTCTTACAGTTAAATATTTGCCATTCCCAGCAAAGCAACTAGGATACTTGTGGCACATTTGTTCATGTTCTGGATAGTTTCCGATGATCTGGGAAAGCCCAAACATTATCCTTTCAAGTGTGTCCTACAGTGCCTTTCATTAAAGCATCTCAACCCAGTCCTCACGGTATAGTTCTCAACCTCCTGAGTGCCATACATGGTCCCAGTAAGTGCTGAGCACGTTCTTAGATAATCCCCAAATTAAGTCTTTTGCAAGGGGCCTAGACCCACCATAGCTGGTGGGCATGGAGAACACAGTCATCCCCAAATACAAAGTTATGTAAGAATTAAATGAGAAAAAAAAACACCACACAAGCAAGCAAAATTTCAGAAAACCTCAAGGTACTAGCTACCTTGGTTGTATAAAGAGTTTATTCCAGGGCAGATAGATGGCTCAGTGGATAGAGCATGGGCCCTGGAGTCAGGAGTACCTGAGTTCAAATCTGACCTCAGACACTTAACACTTACTAGCTGTGTGACCCTGGGCAAGTCACTTAACCCCAATTGCCTCACTAAAAAAAAAAAGAAAGAAAGAAGAGTTTATTCCAACCCAAAATAATTAGAAAGGAACAAAAATAAAATAAACAACTCTCAAATATGGGGAAGTGGGTAGGAAAAAATGTCCCACTTAACCCTGATTGCCTCCTCCCCCCCCCAAAAAAAAAAGAGAAAAGAATAAAATGTCCCATATCGGACAAAAAGTCTAGTCCCAAATGAGCTCCCAGAGTGTGTGGGACTCTCCTAACAGGGAGATTTGGGGCTGCCTGGAAGTTCCCCCTTCAGGTTCTAGCATCTCAAGTTACAAATCAAACTGTCCAGGGGGAATATTCAGTCATCTTTGACACAATTCCTTTGTCACAGGGACCAAAGGACTAACCAGGAGCATGTGTTATATATATCCTTTAGCAAGAGTCTAGAGCATATGTCATACAGTGGGTATGTCTAAATGAGATATGCTTCAGACCAGCAGCTTAGGGGGTTACCCTTATCACTGCTATTAAAAGGGATAGATAATAACACAGTAACAATAATAATAACATCTATCTCACAAGGTCATTGTGAGGATTAAATGAGAAAATTTATGTACAGAGCTGGCAATCTCAAAGCACTATCAGTTATTAGTAAAAGGATGGAATATCCTTTTACCAAAATATTTTCAAAACATGGGACTTCTTTTGAGAAGCAGAGTCCTGCAGGATTCTGTCCCCCCAAATTGCTTATTTTCTTTTCCTCTAATTATCTTTTTTTTTTTTTACTGATTTGTGTCTCTCTTGTATTCTCCATTAGAATAAAAGTTTCTTTTAGGGTAAGGATCGTTTGGTTTGTTTATTTGTTTTTAACTTTTTCTTAATATTACCAACACTTAGCACAGTGTCTGGCATAGAGCACTCATTCATTCATCTTTAATAAATGTTTGTTGATTCATTGATCATATATGTCAAATATGGTTTCTTTATTTGTAAATGGAACACTAGAGAAATCCTACCTCCCCCCCCCCCAAAAAAAAGAATACCTTAAAAACCAGTGTCCTCAGGAAAAAAAAATTCTAGGGAAGAAAACTTAGTAAGACAACCTATGACTGATCTTGAAACAGTTTTCTTGCCACTTTTGCATATTAAACTTGGTCCCCCCCATCCTTTGTCCTCATCATACCAATGCCAGAGTGTGGTTCTAGATGGACCAAAGGGATGGCTCAGATATCTCATGGGGATTTCCTGGTTATTGTTTTTGTCAAGGCAATGGATCAAAATCATGCAGGTTTCCTTCCACTGAAGAACAATTTTCCAAGAATCAGCAAAACTCATGTCAAAGAGAGGACGTTTGTGGGTCCTCAAATAAGGGAAGTGGTAAAAGATGAACATTTTGGAAACTACTTGGATGAAGTCAATGGAGCTACATGGGAATCATTTTTAAAAGTGATCAAAATCTCTTAGAGAAACTCTGAAGCAGAATGGCCAGAAATTGCCAATGGTCCTCTCAAAGCTTGTGAAGCCGTGTGTTGGAACTTGTCACTTGAGAGGCATTTCTGGAATTCAAATTTGGATTTTTTTTTTCCTGGATACCTGGGTGTGATCAGTGTTAAGCATCGCCATCCTAAGCCCCCATGCCAAGGTGAAGGGACTCTGAGCATGCCTGCTGTTGGATGCTAAGAAGGAAGCCTGAGCAAAATCCTACAGGAAATCATCAGCTAAATTTTAGGTGAACTGAATGAGAGCAATTTTATTTAGTAAAACATGAATTTTTTGAAATATGAAACTCTGATTCCTGTGAAAATGGGGATTGACGGGCAAAATTAGAAATCCTTATTTTACTTTAGTGCTTTAAGATTTTAAAAATAATTATAGTGATAGATTTTGGTTTTGCAGCACTTTCATTTCCATGTCTATTATTCATATATCCATATCCATATCCATTTATTAAGCACCTACTATGTGCTAAATGCTGGTGCCAAGCACTACTCATTGAATCATCCTTTATATCGATGAACAAAAAGAAAAAGGGGGGGGCCTGATCGGCAAAACTAACCATGTCTGAGAATGTATACAAGGTTCCATACTCCCCCACCTTTGATAAGCTGGATTCACATATTTTTATTGGTTTAGTAGAGGAAAAAAAACCTTTTTGGGTGGGTTGTTCAGTGAATTCTGCCTTGAAATGTAAATATTTGTGTACCTATCTTTTAAAAAAAATGATTGATAAATTTTGTTTCAGTACACTGTATGTTTTACCCACCCCCACACAGATTTCCAATGAAACCTCCCACCATATAAAACAACTGAAAATAGTTAAGTAAAATGACTTTAGTAATTTCAACTGAGAGTGCATGGAGAATCTTAAATAATTTTTCATGCTGTAAGCCTGGACTAGTGGTGGGGAGTGGAGGGGTACACTTTCTAAGTCAAAGCCACTTTTATCCAAAGTTTTTGGTTTGACTTTTGTTGTCATTTAAAGTTCTCTCCATTTACGTAATTTTAGTAATTGTATATATTTTTAAGGATCTGTTCTTTTCCCCACTACATGATGTCATATAAGTCTATCCATATTTCTTTGAAAAAATACTTACCTATATAAAAAATGAACAAAATGAAGTCACAATAAAGAAGACATTAAAAAAGAAGGATCACAACCTACCATATGCAATTATACAACCAATTTTAAAAGAATGACAGATTTTCAAAATGGGAGATTAAAAATAGATTTTAATTGATATGTCATTTCCCAATAAACAAACTTTCTCCCAATTGTCTTCCCATTAAACAAAAAGAGAGAGAAAAGTTAGTGTAATCAACTAAATAAGCAAGACTTAGAGGGAAAGCATTTTTGTCATTTTATCTGATTTTAGCCCAATACCTTGGCCACAGTACTCACAGATAAATGTTTGATTAATTAAATTCCTTTATTGCAGTCAAATCTGTGGTTTTTATCTGTATCAGTCCTATGCGTGTCTTGCCGTGTTACTGCCCAGATATTTAATTTGTTTTATGTTTAAATTGTATTTCCTTTTTTCCTCTCTTTCTGGTTTTTGTTAATAATAGGGCAAATTTTCATGATTTATGTGGCTTTATGTTGTATCCTGTATTATATTATTTATATCCATACTAATTGTCTCAATTTTTTGACTGATTCTCTAGGGTTTTCTAAGTAAATTATCATATTTTTGGCAAATTGAAATAATTTTGCCCCTCTATTTGCCAATGTTTAATTTGCATAATTTGTTTTTCTCATTTTACTTTGTTAGCTACACTTGTAGTATCATGTCAAATACACTTCTAGCATTATGTCAATTAGGAATTAGGCATAAAACAATGAACACTTCACTTCACTGGAGTATTAGGAAAACTTCTAATATTTCTCCATTCAAATAGTGCTATATCCTGATTTTAAAGAAATGCTTTTAATCATATCCTGTATTATAGTTTTGAATGCATGCTTTTAATCATGTATTAAGGAAGGGTCATTTCCTATGCTTTTTAGTTTAGTATTATTTTTAAAATATGTTAACTGGCCTAGACTTGGGTGGTAGTGGGGTTACAAGCATAAATGAGCACAATATTTTGTTGAAGGCTTTTTTTGTATCTGTTGATATAGTCATGTTATTTTAGTCATTTTGTTATCATAAGATCATGGATTTAGAGCTGGATGGTCCTCAGAAACAATCATATACAACCCTCTCATTTTATAAATGAAGAAGATAAGGTACAGAAAGGTTAAGGTTAAGTGACTTGTCCAAGGGCTAGTGTCTGGGTCAGAATTTGAACCAAGGTCTTGCTAACATAAAGTCTAGTGCCCTTATCCATCACCAAGATGCCTCTTCCATATTAATTTGATGTATTGTACTAAATATTTTCCTAATGTGGAATGATCCCTGCATGCCTGGGGAAAAGTCTGGTGAAAAGATTACAATAATTTTTGATACATTATAATCTTTTCACCAGCATTTCATTTACAATTTTGGCATTAATGTACATTATTGATTTTAGTCCCAGCTTTGTCCTTCCTAGGTTTGAGAATCAATTTTTCTCACAGAAAGTTTTTGGTTCTTTCACTATTTTTAGAAAGTTTATATTTTTTTAAAAAAATGATTATTTGTTCTTCACATGTTTGATAGAAGTCACTTATAAATCAAACCAGACCTGGAACTTCCTCCTCACCCCCCAGAAGATTCTTTTTGTTTTCTTCACTTAATTAGATAATTTAGCTTATCTATTTGGGGTTTTGTATTTGTTTTGGGACATGCACCCATTTCATTCATGTTTTTAGTTTTGTTCCCTTATAATTCAACATTGAAGTTTCTGATCATTTTCTTTATTTCCTCTATATTTATTGTAAATTGCTTCTATTTTTGATTTTGTTAATTTGCTTTTGCTTTCCCTTTTTAAAAGAATGAATTTTCATAGTAGCCTGTCAAATCAGGTGGTTTTTAAAGAAAAACAGTTGTTTTGTTTTATTCATTTTTATAATTTTAATTCTTGTCTTTTATTTTCTAATGTCATTTGTTATTGTTATGGAATTATTAGTTTGTTGTTTATCTTTCATACTGTTTAATATTAGTCTCAAGTGCTCTTTCTTGGCTTTCTCCTTCCTAGTTTTGAGAATCAGGACCACATTTTTCTCATAGAAAGTATTGTGGGGAGCAGCTAGGTGGTTCAGTGAATAAAGCACCAGCCCTGAATTCAGGAGTACCTGAGTTCAAATTCGGCCTCAGGCACTTGACACTTACTAGCTGTGTGACCCTGGGCAAGTCACTTAACCCCTCATTGCCTTGCAAAAAACAAAACAAAACAACAACAAAACAAAAACAAAACCAAGAAAGTATTATATTGGGGTTTTTTTTTTACTGTTTAATGTAAACTGTTGCTTGCATCACATATTATATAGATACAAAATTACACATTCAATTAATTCATCAGTCCTCTTTTGTTTCCATTTGGTTAATGTAAACATTTAGGGTTATACATTTTCCTCTAAAGACTACTTTAGCTATATTCCATATATTTTAGCATATTTTCTTATTATTCTCTCTTTGTTTGTAAATTTTTTTCTATGATTTATTTGGAGTTTGACCCATTCATTATTTAATTCTTTATTTAGATTTTTTTGTTTCCATCTTTTTTCATATTTTTTTCATATTTTTATTATATATACTTTTCATTATGGTCTCTATCTGAAATAGCCAGTCAATAAGGTATTTAGCATTTATGACTTTCTTCATTTGTTTATAAGTTTTTAGCCCAAGTATGTAATAAATTTTTTATATATACCATGGTCCCCAAAATGGGCACATTTGCTATAATTCTCACTCAGAATTCTTCATAGATCTGTCATACCCAGTTTTTCTAACATTTTGTTAATCTCTAATTTCCTTCTTACTTATCTTTCTATTGTATTTGTCAAGTTCTAATTGAGAAAAACTCAGATTATGGGAAAGAAAAACTTAGTGTCCACCTTGATTCAAAAGTTCCAGAAAATAATTTGGAATTATGAAAGAACATTACTGAATTTAAAATTAAAAAAAGAAAAATACTAAAATTACTAAATTTTTCATGCCCTTTGACCCAGAGATCTTACTTATGATTCTAACCATCCCCAAGGAGGTTATGGACAACAGTAAAAAAAGAAACAAGCATGTGTTCGTCAATATTCACGGCAGCTTTGTTGGTGATAAAAGTTGGAAACAAAATGTGTACCTAGTACTTGGAGAATAGATGAACAAGTTGTAGTATGTGAACAAATGATATGTGCGGTAAAGAATTAAGGGTATGAGCAATTCAAAGAACTAAGCCTTAATATGAAGTGATACATTAAAGAAAGCAGAGATGAAGAATAGGCACACAATCACTGCAATAAGCAAATAAAATCAAACATAGGGAGGCTACAGAGCTCTAGTCTAGCGCAGTAGTCTACATTAATGCTATTTCTGCCAAAGTGAAAGGTTAGGTCTGTCATTTCCATCCTAAATCTCTAATCTGACTGGTTTTCTTCAGGGAATTTTTTTTTCAAGGCACCTTTTTTTTTTTTTTTCAGGACAAAACTCTTTTTGTCCTGAAGAGTTTTGTCAAGGTATTTGTTGGAAAGTATCTGTTGTGTCAAAACAAAATGTATTTTAAAATGTATTTATTGATATTAAAAAATAAATTGAAGTCTACCCACAACTTAAAAAATTTATCAAATTAATTTAGTGTCTTACTATGTGGATATTTTCATTTTATTTAGTTTTTTTTAAGGGTGATGAGGGTGATACACATATATTTAATATTGCTATCATTTTGTTATAGGTGGTACCTTTAATCATAATATAATTTTTTTACTTATCTTTCTTAATGCTGTTTCCTTTTGATCTATTCAAAAATTTTATTTGCAACTCCTGCTTCTTTGGATTCAGCTGAGGTACCATCCATATTATTTCAGCTCTTCCTTTGAATTTCTATGAATCTCTATCCCTAATTCTATTTTTTATCATTCTATTCCATTATTAAGCACTTATTAAATGCAAAACACTGTGCCAAGAATTAAGCCTGATACAGTGACCTGAGTTCAAATACTGGTTCAGCCACTTTTTAACTCTGTGACTTTTGACAAAGCACTTAACCTCTCTAGGCTTCATTTCCTCATCTGTAAAATTAGGGGATTGAACTAAGTAACTTTAAAGTCCATTCCAGCTCTGGATTCATTGGATAACAAATGCAGTCAGCAAATGTTTGTTAAGTTCCTACTATATTTCAGCTGCTATGCTAAGTGTTGGAAATACAAGGAAAGTCCCTACTCTCAAGGAATTAACAGTCTAATGCAGGAGACAACATGCAAACAACTAAGTACAAATAAGATAAATTATTAGGTGTTATTTCCTAATCGTGCTATAATTTGATTCCATTTTATTGTTAAATTCAGCCCATTAATATTCAAGGTTATAATGGGCCAGTTTGGTTTTTCCTCCATTCGATCCTAATTTTTTGTCCCAATTCAAACCTATGACTTCATCCATTCCTTTCAACCATCCTTCCAGGTAAGGAGATTCTATCTACAAATGCAGATCAGTATCTGTTCTACACCTTATAGTCTTAGAGAGTTGTCTGAGGCAATGGGAGGTTAAATGACTTGCCCAGGGTTATATGGGCTACATTGGAGATAGTATTTGAACCCAGGCTGTCCTTGTTCTGAGGCTTGCTCTCCATCTATTCTACTTCTTTTTTTTTTAAATCATTTTATTAGGTTACTTTTTTTTGTTTTTGTTTATGAATACAAGATACTGAATTGTCTTTTTTAACAGCCTGGTCTCATTTCTTGTATTTATGCCTATCCACCCCTGCCCCAACACCAATCATAGATCAAACTTACCTTACTTTGTAACAGTCCTGGTTTAATCATACCTCAATGTCCCTGTCTTGTCCACATAGACAATCTACTTTTACTAATAGAACTCAAACAAAACATTTTTGTTGTTATTGTTCACCCTTCCCTGTATATCTAGGATAAAAGTATTTTAGGAATGATAATCTCTCCTTTAGTTCAGTTTGAGGCATGTTGTCTAATTTTAAGAAATATTATTTCTCCTCTACTCCTTACTCCCACCCCACCCATCCCCTTTCTTTCAGTCCTCTATATGGCCTGGTCCTTTTCTCTTTTTGTTGTTTTTTTTTTTTTTAGTGAGGCAATTGGGGTTAAGTGACTTGCCCAGGGTCACACAGCTAGTAAGTGGCAAGTGTCTGAGGTCGCATTTGAACTCAGGTCCTCTTGAATCCAGGGCCGGTGCTTTATCCACTGAGCCACCTAGCTGCCCAGAAAGGCTTCTTTTTAATGTGAATAGTATTTTATTGTTTCAAATTACATGTAAAAATAGTTTTCAACATTCATTTTTTATAAAATTTTGAGTTTAAAATTTTTCTCCCTCTTTCCCCTCCACCCTCCCCAAAGCAGCAAGGAATCTGTTATAGATTATACATGTATAATCTTGTTAAACATATTTCCACATTAGTCATGTTATGAAAGAAGAAAAAGAACAAAAGGAAAAAAAAAACATGAAAAAACCAAAGAAAGTGAAAATAGTGTGCTTCAATCTGCATTCAGATTCCAGCAGTTCTTTCTCTGGATGTGGATAGCATTTTCTTAATTTTTTTTTCATTTAAAATTTATTTTTAATTTATGGAACAAAACAAGCAATTCCATAACATAGTACAATAAAAAAGATTATTGCACGTGAAACTGCAAATCTACTATGCACAATTTGGATCATTTTATTGCTGAGAAGGGCTGTCTATCACAGTTGATCATCACACAATGTTGCTGTTTCTGTGTACAATGTTGTTCTGGTTCTGCTGACTTCACTCAGCATCAGTTCATGTAAGTCTTTCCAGGTTTTTCTGAAATCTGCCGGCTTATCATTTCTTATAGCACAATAGTATAGGGAAAGGCATCTTGAATAATGGAGAATTTTAGTTGGGACTTGAGAGAAATCAGGGGATACAGGTGGCAGAGACAAGGAGGGAGAGAAATTCTAGGCATGGGAGAGAGTTGGTGAAAATGAATGTTGTTGTTGTTTGTCCTTTGTTCTGGAAGAGGACCATGACATCAAGGTGATGTCATGACTTGCAGTGAATTAGATTTAAGTGAGGGAGGGCTATGCAACAACAGTTGGGAGATGAAGTGTCATACTGGAAGAACAACAAGGAGACCAGTGTCACTGGATCATAGAATATAAGGAGGAGAGGAGAGGAATAAAGTATATTAACTCTGGGAAAGTAGGAAGGGGCCAGGTTGTAAAGGGCTTTAAAAGCCAGATCCTGAAGGTAATAGAGAGCTACTGGATTTTCTTGAATATACCTGTGCTTTAGGAAGATCACTTTGATAGCTGGGAAGAGGATAGACTAGGAGTATAGGGGACAGTTACAGCAGAAACCTACCAAAGGGCTATTGCAACAGTCCAAGCAAGGGATGACAAGGGGTTGTACCAGGGTGGGGGACAGTGTCAGGGGAGAGAAAGGGACTGGTTAAAATGAAGGGTCTGATGGGGTCTGGTAAGTTGAGACAGCAGGTAGGGTTAGAATTAGGGAGCCCACCCAGACTCCCAGCCTCATCCTGACACAGTCTCTGTCTAACCCATTAATTAACTCCAACCCCATATCTAACCTCATCAGAACCAAGTCGTATTTGTCTTTGGATTTTTTTTTTGGAAGGGCAATGGGGATTAAGTGACTTGCCCAGGGTCACACAGCTAGTAAGTGTCAAGTGTCTGAGGCTAGCTTTGAACTCAGGTACTCCTGAATCCAGGGACAGCACTTTAACCACTGCGCCATCTAGCTGCCCTGTATTTGTCTTTGTAAAAAACACAGCATATGGGGGCGGCTAGGTGGCACAGTGGATAAAGCACCGGCCCTGGATTCAGGAGTACCTGAGTTCAAATTCAACCCCCGACACTTGACACTTACTAGCTGTGTGACCCTGGGCAAGTCACTTAACCCTCATTGCACCACCAAAGAGAGAGAGAGAGAGGGAGAGAGGGAGAGAGAGAGAGAGAGAGAGGGAGGGAGGGAGGGAGAGAGAAGTACTTCCCTAGTGGATCTTTTCTTACTCTTTAAGTTTAATTATGGGAAGCTTGGGGGGCCCCTTTTTCAAATACTCTCCTAGCTCTAAATCTATGATCCTATAAGAAACAGTGGATATAAGAAACAGTGGATATAAGAAACAGTGCTCTATCCACTGTGCCACCTAGCTGCCCTCCACTGTACCTTTGATCCTATTTTTCCCAGTAGCTTTTTTCTCGATCCATTTAAATTCAGCCAACATTTAAGTGCCTACTATGTGCCAGACCCTGTGCTAGAGATACAGAAACAAAATGAAACATAAAATCCCTTCCAGGTTAAGTGAATACATGACACGTACAGAACAGCTACGAGGTAATGACAGGGCAATGCGGAAGAGCACTAACATTCAGAGGAATCAGAAAAGGATTCTTGTAGGAGGTTGTGTTTGAGGTGAGCCTTGAAAGGGGGTTTCAAGAAGTGGAGACGGGGAGAGAAAGCATTCCAGACTTGAGGAATAGCGCAGGCAAAGGCAAGGTGGCTGGAGTTGGAATGTTAAATTCTGGAAGAAACAAGGAGGTCCAGTTGGTTGGAATACTCCAAGTGGACAGGGAGGCAATGCTGCGAACAAAACCAGAGTCCAGTTTCATTACAACCCTTAATTCATTATTTTAAGAAAAGTCTTTTTGGATGCAGACAAACTGATGCAAAGTGAAGTGCAGAATCAGGAGACCATTGTACACAATAATAGTAATATTGTATGATGGATAACTATAAATGACTGCTCTGTTCTCAGCAGTTCAATGATCCAAGACATTCTCAAAAGACTCATGATGAAAAATGCTATCCACCTCCGGAGAAAGAACTGATGTTGTTTGAATAGAGACTGAAGCATTCTCTCTCTCTCTCTCTCTCTCTCTCTCTCTCTCTCTCTCTCTCTCTCTCTCTCTCTCTCTCCTCCCTTCCTTTCTTCCTTTCCTTTTTTGTTTGAGTCGTCTTCTACAAAATGACTAATATGGAAATGTTTTACATGATTGCACATGTATAACCTATATCAGATTGTTTACCGTCTTAGAGAGGTGGGAGGGGAAGAAAAAAGGAATAGAATTTGGAACTCAAAACTTAAAAAAAAAAAGAATGTTAAAAGTTATTTTTTACATGTAATTGAGAGAAAAGTAAAATATTGGGTTTTTTAAAGCCTTTTTGTCCTAGCCCTAGCCCTAGCCCTAGCTTTCCAAGGGACTTTTCCAAGTACTTTGGAAAAGGCTTTTGAAACACAGAAAGAGTATTTCTCTCTATTAGATTTGGCAGCTAGGTGGCGCAGTGGGTAGAGTTGCCAGCCCTGGAATCAGAAAGACTCAGGAAGAATTCACATGGGCCTCAGATACTTCCTAGCTGTGTGACCCTGGGCAAGTCACTTCACCTTGTTGGCCTCAGTCTCCTCATGTGTCAAATGAGCTGGAGAAGGAAATGGCGACCACTTTGCCAAGAAAACTACAACAACAGTATTAGAATCCCTTCATATCTCTAGAGAACCTAAAAGCCTGTAAATGTTTCCACACTTGCTTTAGAGGGGAAGAGGAGTTTTGTTTGCACTTGTTCAGCTTGGGCAGCAATGAGAGCTTTAGGGGGCAGCCCTTCAGCAGGCAGCTGGGGCTTAGGAGGGAAACACAAGGGCTGGGGATATAGAGCCCATTTCTTTTTTGAAGTTTGCTGTGTCTGCCTCTTTACAGTCTTAAGGAATTGATTTTTTAAAGTCTCTGTATGTGGGCAGCTAGGTGGCGCAGTGGATAAAGCACCGGGCTTGGATTCAGGAGGACCTGAGTTCAAATCCAGCCTCAGACACTTGACACTTACTAGCTGTGTGACCCTGGGCAAGTCACTTAACCCTCATTGCCCTGCAAATAAAGAAAGAAAGAAAATAAGAAAATAAAAGTGTCTGTATGTGATGCACTAAATTAGTTTTATATACATGGATAATGCTTATGGGAAATGCCAAATTTTCATTGTTGTCCAATCCTCCCCCCTGCTTCCCCCCCATAAACATATTAGGTATAAATAATAAATTATGAAAGTGACTTTTTAAAAAAATTGTTTTTGGAGTCTGAATCTCCCTATCTGACTCACGTTGGAAGTTCAGCTGCCCAACGCCAGTGCTGATCTCCATGGAAGTTTTGACCTGGTGATTTTGTCCCTCCTGAGGCCACCTAGTGGCCTCACTCTCCAAGGAATCATTATATTGGTGCCAGACTTAGCAGAGGCACCGATTGGCTTCTGCTTTGTTGTAGCTCCCAAGCTCAAACAATCTACCGCCCTCAGCTTCCCCAGCAGGAGGGTAAAACAGGTGTATGCACTGGTCCTGGTGCAAGTGATGCCTTTAACACTTTTTTTTTGGGGGGGGGGGGTGAGGCAGTTGGGGTTAAGTGACTTGCCCAAGGTCACACAGCTAGTAAGTGTCTGAGTCTGGATTTGAACTCAGGTCTTCCTGAATCCAGGACCAGTGCTCTATCCACTGTGCCACCCAGCTGCCCTGTCTTTAACACTTTAACTTTAACTCTTAACTTTTTAACTTTTAACTTTAACTCTGGGCCTCAGTTTCTTCCTCATAAAATAATGAGGTTGAACTAAATGGAATCTGGGGCCCTTCCAAGCTCTATAATTCTCTGAACCTCCCTGGGCATCAGTTATTTTGAATCTGGCCTGAATAGTCTCTGGGATCCCCACCAGCTCTAGGGCTGTCACCCCAAAATTCTGCTCCCCTAATCTCTCTAGGAACAAGAAGGGCACCTATCAAACAAACCCATCAGTTGTCATTTTAGTCAGAGCTATTCAATAAGCAAGAATGAGTTAAATGGTGTCTAGCTTTTGAGCCTATGACTGCCCTCCTGGGCATGTGGCCCGGGGAGTTCAAAGACAGAAGCAAAGGTCCAATAAACACCCAAACCCTCATAGCAACCCTCTTTGTGGTGCCAAACAAAGTGGGCACTCCCATCAGTTGGGAAATACCAGGAAAAACTATGGACTATGAACATACTGCAGTACTTCTGTGCAACTTTGAAACGTTGAGAGAAACACGGGCAGTTTTATAGGAACCAATCCAGAGGAAATGAGCAGAACCTAGGGAACAATGTACACTATCGTTACAGTGTTAACAAAAAGATCATGATAAGGGGCAGCTAGGTGGCACAGTGGATAGAGCACCAGCCCTGGATTCAGGAGGACCCGAGTTAAAATCCAGCCTCAGACACTTAACACTAACTGTGTGACCCTGGGCAAGTCACTTAACCCCAGTTGCCTTAAAAAAAAAAAGATCATGATAAGGAATGCAGGCTCAGAGTAATGAAAACACTAATGAAGGGGACCAGGAACAGAAAGTCAAATATAGCTCCTCCCTCATGTCAGAGAGGTAGATGAAAGACTCCTGGGGCAGAGTATGGCATACCTTGTTAGATATGGTCACAGTAACAGGTATTTTGGTTTAATTGTTTCTATCTGTTGTAGGAAACAATTCAGTCTGAAGTGACTGAGATGGAAAGACAGAAAAGGAATTAATAATAATTAATACATAGTATTTTAAAAATATTAATTAATACATAGTATTTTTTTAATTTGAGCCAATCATAGGCTCAAAGGCTAGCCACCATTTAACTCATTCTTGTAAGAACTCCCTCCCCCAAATCCCTTTAGAGTAAATTGCACAAGGTTTAAGATTTCATAAAGAAGTTCCCCGTCCCCCTGCAATAGAGCTAAGGCAAAAGACCAAATATTAATGGTTAGGCAACAGGAGAGGCTCATTTCCTCCCAGGCCTCTAGCTCCCCAGGAATATGGCTTCTGGTACAATACTCTGTTTCAGTTTACTTCTTCAATTCCTTAATGGATCCATGATCTCAACAAAGTGGGTACTCCCTCCAACATGTCAGATTGTAACCCTTCCATGCCCCCCCTTTTTTTGGGGCGGGGCAATGAGGGTTAAGTGACTTGCCCAGGGTCACACAGCTAGTAAGTGTCAAGTGTCTGAAGTCTGATTTGAACTCAGGTCCTCCTGAATCCAGGGCCAGTGCTTTATTCACTGCGCCACCTAGCTGCCCCCCTTTCATACCTTTTTGCCCAGTATCATCTTTATCTACAGAGGACTTGCCCTGCCATGGTGGTGTCATTCCTCCAGGGCATTTATTATTCACTGAACCAGGCTTTCCCTTTGTCACATCTTGAGGTCACTGAATGACTGGCTTGCCCCCCATTTCTGATCCTGTATTTCCTGGGTGAGGTCTTTCATACCATCCCTCACCCACAAGGTAGTAGTTAGCACTGTGACACAGCCTCTTTATGCCAAAGTGAGCACCCATTTTGAGCCTCAACTGCCACGTCCATCCTTTGGAGGCTGTGAGCCCATGCTCATTTAGCAAATCCTAAAAAGGTCATTTTAATACCTAAAAAGGTATTAAAGATATCCCTTTTGTGTATGATGGCTCACATAAACCCATCCCCTGTTATTGTGGTCATTGTATATGTTATTTTCCTGGTTCTACCTACTTGACCCAGCATCAGTTCAGACAAGTTTTTCCAGACTTCTCTTGAGTTCTTCTAATTCTGAAGAACTGGCACAGTCATGTCCCAATTATATTTATGTGTATGTGTCATGGATGGGCTAACACAGCTGTCTCCTATGTGTCCGGACATGTCTAACTGCACTTCTAAGTTGACACCTAGATTTGTTGTTTTCAATCTTTAAAAAATTTTAATTAATATCTGTTGTGTTGATATCACCTTAATTTCAAATATATTCCTCCCCCATTTTGCCAACAAAGAATAAAAAAGAAAGAGAAAGAGCAGCTCAGTGAAACCTGCCAATGCCTCAACTCCCAGAGTGCATTGCTTGTAGCTTGTTATTTATCAAAAATACTTTCAGAAATACCTTGGAGCTTAATTTGATTTTTTTCCTTAAAACAATACTCCTCCCTTTAAAAAAGTTAGACTAGCTTTGTCCTTAAATATAGTTTCCTATTTGTCTTACAGCCCAAAACAAACAAAACAAAAATACCCCAACAACCCCAAGCTCCTTTCTTTAAGTCATCTTTAAGTTATCAAGCTGCTTAAATAGGGACAGTTCTGGTTTTGGTTTTGTATTCCCAAAATGTGGTACAAAGTAGGTACTTAATAAATGTTCATTGATTGAAGATGCACAAATGTTCTATAACTTATGGTCTTAGCAGGAGTTCTTAAACTGTTTCTTTAAACTATTTCAATATAATTGACTTCTTTCATAAGCCTGTATATATCATTTCATGCATTTAAAGACATGATTCTGAGAAGTGCTCGGTAGGCTTCACCAGCCTGCTGCCACAGGGTTTCAGGATACAGAAACAAGGTTAAGAACCCCTGCCTACGGACTTCGGGTTAAGTGATTTGCCCAGAGTCACACAGCCAGTATGTGTCAGAGGAAGGACTTGAACCCAGGACTTTCTGACTCTGAGGTGAGCTCCCTATCTACAATGCCACCCTGTTTCTATGTCTCACTTACCTGAGCTATAAAATGGGACACTGATTGAATATAGCTAACATTTATATACCACCTACTATGTGCCAAGCATTATACTAAGCACTTCATGATTATTATCTCATTTGATATTTACAAAAATCCTAGGTGCTATTATTATTCTCAATTCTGACCTGCCACAACCCCATTTTCCTCTCTGTTATAAAAGCTTTTGCATGCATGCCTCTTTTCTGTGGGAAAATTTTCCTCATTCTACCTTTCCCTTCTCCCTTCTCCCAGTGCATCCCTCTTTTTTACCCCTTCATTTTTTTTGGATATCATTCCAACCTAATTGATTCACACCCATGCCCTCCCTCTTTTAACTGCCTTAATAATGATAAAATTCTTAGGAGTTACATTTATCATCTTCCTATACAGGAATGTAAATAATTTAATTCCTTTGAGACCCTTATAATTACTTTCATGTTTCCCTTTTTATGCTTCTTTTGAGTCTTTTGTTTAAATGTCAAATTTTCTATTTAGCTCTGGTCTTTTTATCAGGAATGCCTGGAAATCCTCTATATCATTAAATATCCATTTTCCCCCTGAGGGATAATAATCAGTTTTACTGGGTTTGTTATTTATAATCCAAGCTCTTTTGCCTTCTGGATTATATTCTTAACCTTCTGCTCCTTTAATGTAGAAGTCACTAAATCTTGTGTGATGCTCACTCTGGCTCCACTATATTTGAATGGTTTCTTTCTGACTGCTTAAGGTATTTACTCTTTGATCTGGGAGCTCTAGAATTTAGCTATAATATTCCTAGGGGTTTTAATTTTGGGATCTCTTTCAAGAGGTGATCAGTGGATTCTTTCAATTTCGATTTCACCCATTAGATCTAAGATATTGGGGCAGTTTTCCTTCTTGAAATATGATGTCTAGGCTCTTTCTTTGATCATAGCTTTCAGATATTCCAATAATTCTTAAATAATCTCTCCTCAATCTATTTTTCCAGGTCCATTGTTTTTCCAATGAGATATTTCATTGTTTTTCTATTTTTTTCTTTTGACTTTGTTTTATTATTTCTTAATGTCTTATGGAGTCATTAGCTTGCACTTGTTCAGTTCTTCAGTGAATTTTTGTACCTCCTTTTCCATTTTGGTCTATCCTGATTTTTAAGGAGTTCTTTTCTTCAGTGAATTTTTGTGCTTCTTTTTGCCATTAAGCCAATTCTGTTTTTTTAAGGTGTGATTTTCTTCAGCTAATTCTGGACATCTACAAGTTTTTGGTTCTTCCAAGTTGCTTGATCCTGAGAGAGGTTGGTCACTGCTCACTTGGTCTGGGCTCTGGTATTTACCAAGAAAGGGGTCCTGATCCCCTGAAGCCATAAGGACTAATGTTCCTCTTTGCCTTGGAACTGTAACCAGGGTCCCTGCTCCCTTGTGACCACAGATCAGCATTCTTCTCCACCCTAGAACTGTGACCCAAAACTGAATATGGGCAACAGAGTTACCAATCAGCATCAGCTGTACCCAGTGCCAACAAAAGGTTCCCTATAATCTCTTTCTGGCCAGTTGTCTGACCCCTTTATCATCTCTGTGCTGAGAGCTCCTGAAGCTGCTACTGCCATAGCTGCTGTTGCTGCTTGCCACATGAGTGGGTTCTGGATAGACATCCACCAGACCTCCACCCTAGTTTTACAGACTTCTCCTGCCAACCTCCTAAGTTTTCTTAGGTTGGAAAAATGTCTCACCCTGACTTTTTGTTGGATTTGCTGCTCCAAACTTTGATTTGAGGTGTTATTTTAAAGTTGTTTGGAGGAGAATGTTGGGAGAGTTCAGCAGGGTGGTCCCAAATCTGCCATCTTGCTTCTGCACTCCTTTCTGTAAGTTCGTGGAGTGTCCTTTGGCTCAAAGCTCAATGTTTCTATGAATACCAGATTCCATCCCTTGAGCTATGAACAAAGAGGATCCTCACAGACCACTGATGGTATTTAGCCCCCTCTCTGAGAACTGCCATCTTGGGCAGCCTTGCTCTTTGAAACATTATATGTCAAGGAAAAATCTAAAGGCTTATTTCACTATTTTGAAAGCATCCATGCTTTTCACCTCCTTTATTCAGATTGGACTATTAATGCATTTCTTCCTAGTGTCTCCATTCCCCACAATACCTGCCTGAAAACACTTAGTACTGTCCTGTCCTCACATGCATTTGTATTGAATGTTTCTTCCCCCAATGCATCTCTTTTCTTGGAAACTGGAAACTAACCTTTTGCCAATTCTGGTCTCACCCCGTCTTCTCTTTGCTGTTCCTTATACAGATTTTTCACTACCTGGAAATCACTAATGAGAACTTCATGTAGAGGTTTGGGGGATTTCTTCTATTGGCTTCTTCAGAAAGAAGAAAAAACCCATGTCCCAACCATTTGGGAATCCCTAGGGATTTTTCAGCTTTCTTCTCTCTTCCAAATTCAGTTTGTAGTGAGAAGTTTAGGATCAAGGTTTCTGAGTCCTCATGGCACAAACATTTGCCCACACCATAAAAATTTCAACTCTTTGGTGTATGTGAAAAAAGCACTTTATACTTTGTTTTGAACACTCCATTTTGTTCTTTAGGAGTTTTGCTGACAAAAGCAAAATAGCTATAACCGATTCCTTTCTCCTTTGGCCTCTGCCGATAGGAGGGAAAAGTAACCTATATGGTCTAATATTTGATTGTTAATAATGACAGCCTTTCTAAGGATTAACAGGAAGTGGCCAGACTATTTTGCCAATAGATTCATTGAAAATTTTAATAGAAGGAAGAGTGGAAAAACTGCTGAAAGTCTCAGAGCTACAAAAAAGGAGTTTCTGGGTTTTTTTTGTTTGTTTGTTTGTTTTCTTTGTTTTTTTGCAGGGCAATGAGGGTTAAGTGACTTGCCCAGGGTCACACAGCTAGTAAGTGTCAAGTGTATGAGGTCAGATTTGAACTCAGGTCCTCCTGAATACAGGGCCAGTGCTTTATCCACTGCGCCACCTAGCTGCCCCGGTTCTAGTTTTCAATGACAAGATCTAAAATGAGTTAAATCTGCTCAAGTCTGGAGAAAATGAGTGGGCTCAATAGTCTCTAGCAATACTTAAAGGTTAGGGTAAAGCTCCCTACTATACACAAATGTTTATATTTCTTTAAATCTTGCTCTAAAAAGTTAAATGCATAACAAATTGTCTCCTTGCCCCCCATTTTGGCACCAAGGAAATCACAGCTTTTGATGTATCAAAGGAAATTCAGGTGATTATTGTATGGACTCACAATGGCAGTTTGGGATTCCTAGACTTTACTAGGGCTACTGGTAAGCCACTATCTTTGGATATAAAAATCCTAAATGACAGGATAATCGATAAATTGGTCTGCATTTATTAAGCATCCTTCATGTGCTTTGTAACCCTACCACGTAGGGTTACAAAGACCAAAGCAAAACAATCTCTCGCCTCAAGGAGAATATATTCCATAGGGAGAAAACAACATACACATATAAATAAATACAAAACATATTCAAAGTACATACAAGGGAATTTTGGTGGTTGGAGGAAAAATGTTAATCACGTAAGTGAGATCAGCAAAGACCTCACATAGAAGATAAATTTAAACTAAGTTTTCAAAGAAGCAAGGGATTCCAAGAAGTGGAGATGAGGAAGGCAAATATTTGCCAAGTTGGGAGAAGAAATGTTGCAAATTGACCAGTTTTGGGTGGGGGGTAGAGAGCATGTGAAAGAGAGTAATGTATAATAATTCCACAAATTTAGGATGGAGCCAGGTATGCGTGTGGTACCTTATCTTGCCCTGGGGCACAGTTCTAGGGTTCTGGAAGGCTCTCCATGACAGGTTCTTGACCAGATCCTGTCCCCAGAGTCCATAGAACCCTCTGTCTACCCACACAAACCTGGGTTGGACAAATGACTCAGTTATGTTTTCTTGGATTTCCCCAACAAGACTCAATTGGGTGCATTTCTGCTTGAAGGAATTTTAGGAAAGAGCTCACTGTACTTCCTTTCATACTACTTTCTTATTTCCAACTCCTGTAGATTGTAACGATTGGAATGATGCCACCTGCTGGAGAATTACTGTAGGAAAGCTCTACCATGAGGAGAAGGCATCTGAGGGCAAGCCATGCAATCAGGTTCTTGGCATCAGGAAGTGACGTTTGCTCCTGGGTACTGTCTATCAAAGCTACCAGCCAATTAGCTTGGAGCTGTGTGCATGTGTGGAGGGGATATGCCCAGTTTCATAGGAAGCATTGGTCCTTTTTGTTTCCTAACCTCGCCATGGCAGGTCGGATGCTGGGGTCTCTTAGAAATAGTTAGAATTTTAGCTTTCTCTCTGATCATTAGATCCTAATGCTCTTTAATAAATACTTAAATAAGGGGCAGCTAGGTGGTTCAGTGGATAAAGCACTGGCCCTGGATTCAGGAGGACCTAAGTTCAAATTTGGCCTCAGACACTTAACATTTACTAGCTGTGTGACCCTGGGCAAGTCACTTAACCCTCATTCATTGCCCTGCAAAAAAAAAAAAATTTAAATAAATAAATATTTAAATACTCTTGCTAAAGCTTATAATTTATTGGCAACCACTCATTAGACACTTTAGACAGACTAGTGAGAATTTTAGCCCTCACAGATGGCTGACCATGAAGAGGAAAGCTGAACCTCCATCTTCTGATCTTCCGGTTGAGTAAGAAATTTCTCCTACCTTGTCCCTTTAAACTCTATAAAGTACTGCTAAGTACCAGCTGTTTTCTATTTAAATTTTCAAATGGGCTTTTTCAACTCCCTAAGTACCCTGTTTCTGATTTTAGTCTGTTTAACCAGACAAATGGGGGGTAAGATCATGTTAGAGCATTGTTTTTGTGGATTTTCTATTTTTATTTTTATTTTTGTTAGAAGAGTGAGCAAGGTGCTCACACAAGGGAATATAAATATCCCCCACTCTCCCAACCATGCCTTTTCAGAGAAACCTCTGGCTCCTGCATTTGTTTTCAAATTCTAACACTAAGCATTTCTGTCCTCTTGCATGCCTGGAGGCAATGACCTGACCTCTAGAAGGGCCAAAATCAGGCCTGAGTTCGAAACCAAGCCTGATTCCCAGGCTGTGCACCACATGGGACAGGTGGTCCTGCCCCCTCCTCTTGGGACCCCACCCCTTCCCCCTCCTCTGGCACCACCTCCTACTCCTCTCATGGCCATACCCCTACATCCTCCCACTGGGAAGTCAAGAGATCTTTCTCAGATCCTGAGCTTGGGCATGCACACCTTTCTCTACCTGCATTTCCAGCTTCTACTCTGTTACAAGAGCAAACAGCTTTGACCCTACCCCAGCTAAGTTATGATTCTGACTCAACCTGCTGTGGTTCTCCCAAACCAACCTTAGAAAACCCTTTAAATTCCAGATATGCAAGTTTTGTTCATAATTTTGTTAATCTGCTTTTGTCTTTAATTAGTAACCTTATAAAGCATTTGTGTTATCAAAGGACCAACAGACAATATAAAGGGGTTAAAGAAGACAAACTTAATCTGAATAAAAATGACAATCATCATCATATTTCAAGAAGACATATTTTGCAGAAATGTAGAAGTAAGCAGCAAGGTATTGATATGAGTATTGGGGACTTTAGATATCAGAATCAAAAGTGTCCTAAATTCACAGAGAAATAATGTCAGTTCAGAGGTTACATAGGATTTCCATGCTATTACATCTATATCTTCTGCTATAACTTTTTTTTTTGGTGAGGCAATTGGGGTTAAGTGACTTGCCCAGGGTCACACAGCTAGTAAGTGTCAAGTGTCTGAGGCCAGATTTGAACTCAGGTCCTCCTGAATCCACAGCCGATGCTCTATCCATTGTGCCACCTAGCTGCCCCTATTACATCTATATTTTGAAATTAACATTATGGGTTTATTTTCATAGAGATTTTCATGCTTTTGAAATTGTGTTTTATACTTAGTTTGATAATAAAAAGGGGGAATATTTGTAAAAGCTTTTTATAGTCATTTGATCAAGTTTATATTTTGTAATACTCTTATTAATGTTAAGTTCATAATTATTTAGATTTCCCTCATTTGAATTTCATTGTCTTTCATTCTTCCATGTGTATTTTGTTGTATTAGGTTATCTCTATTTTAAAACAATGCAAGATGGTTTTGATTTCATAATACAGTGTTAATTCTGGCAGTATCGTGCTCCCATATTCTGAGTTGTTTGTTTTCGTTATTTTTTCTCGCAACTGATTATTTGATCAAACTCTAATAAAACATTTCCCTGGAAAATTGGTTTGCCATGGCAAGTGTAAAATTGATTTTAGAAGTATTATTTTTATAAGCATACTAAAAAAAAGAGGGGAACCATTTATAAAAGTTTTCTTTTTTTAAAAAAGTTTTCTTTAAGATTGTGTTGTGTTTTAACTTGTTATTTAAATAGTTCTGATTTTTCACAAAGTAATTGTATACTTAGTAAAAAAAAGGGGGTATTATTTGAAATTATTGCGTAATTGTATATTATATTCTGAGTGAAGGTACATTCACATTTTTTGCAATCCTTTATTATCCTCCAATTTTTAAATCCATGAGACTTGGATAATGGGAACTTATCATTTAAGACAATAAATTGCCTTCATTCTGAGTTATCAGATGCCAGTTGTCCAGGATGTCATCCGATCACAAGAGGAATACATGCAAGAGCAGACATTGAACTGTCCATGAGGGGAGACATGCATGAAGTCAAGGTACTGCCGAGGGAATGGCTATGACAAACGTTGAGGTTGGTTTCTCTTGGTTTAATTTTTTCCTCACAATATTGTACAGATGGCTGGAAGTTTTCATCCCACCCATCTCATTCTACACCTGGCTTCTATGCCCCCTCCTATATGCCTGATGCCATGAATGTATCAATGCCATGCATTTGATTAAGTCTGACTCAGTTTCCCTCCAATATGTTCGGTGGCATGGCTGTATATCCCATCTACCTATTTTAAGCCTGGCATACTGCATGGGCAGAATATATTGCTCAAGTGTGGGAATGCTCAATATCTCATCATTTCTCTGTTCTTTTATGGTAACTCCCATAATTATCTCAGGTGTTATGATAAATACAGTGTTGGATTTGACTTGACATCTGTTACCAATTATATTAGATTTTTTAATATCTCATAATGGCATGAGGATAATTAGGCAGATGATACAAAAAGTGATGAAACAGATAAAAATTTTTTTTTTTAAATAATATCATAGCGATTATCTTCTCAATTTATCCTCCACAAGGGGGGGACTATATTAATATTAAGTTTTAGAGAATGTTTCCATTTTTGTTTTATTATATATTTCATGTGCAACAACTAAGATTCTGAATTTCCTTACACTGTTTTAAGAAACTCTCATTGTTTGATTTGATATTGACAAGCTATTTTAAAGTTGTGTTAAGCTCAATTTTGTAGGAAATTTTACTGTCTGATTACCAGCATCCACACATCATCCCCTGAAAGACTTCCATTCCACAACTACACCCAGAGGACATCCCAAGAATCATCTGAGAAAAAGACTTTCAAAGACTTTAAATGAAAGATTTTGTTTTGTTGGGATTTTTTCCCTCTGTTCTTATGTACACCATTTGTAATATGTATTCTCTGTAGAGGCCCTCCCTCTGCAGGCAGTGTCAAAGTGCCGGTTCATGAGGGACCACCCCTCTGGACAAACTTTCTCCTTTCTCCCTTTTCTGTATTGTTATTGACATATTGTTTGTTAGCATAGGGTATTATATTCTGTTGTTTTTTACTGTTTCTTCTAGGAAACACTACAGTGTTCCTCTAAGAAACAAAGTGGGGACTGTAATGATTGGAATGGCGCCACCTGCTAGAGAGTTACTGTAGGAAAGCTCTGCCATGAGGAGAAGGCGTCTGAGGGCAAGCCGTGCAATGAGGTTCTTGGCATCAAGAAGTGACGTTTGCTCGTGGGTACTGTCTATCAAAGCTACCAGCCAATTAGCTTGGAGCTGTGTGCATGTGTGGAGGGGATGTGCTCAGTTTCACAGGAGGCGTTGGTCCTTTTTGGTTCCTGACCTCACCATGGCAGGTCAGATGCTGGGGTCTCTTAGAAATAGTTACAATTTTACCTTTCTCTCTGATCATTAGATCCTAATGCTCTTTTATAGTGGGTTTTTTTTGTTTTTGTTTTAGTTTTAGTGGGGCAATGAGGGTTAAGTGACTTGCCCAGGGTCACACAGCTAGTAAGTGTCAAGTGTTTGAGGCCAGATTTGAACTCAGGTCCTCCTGAATCCAGGGCCAGTGCTTTATCCACTGCGCCACCTAGCTGCCCCAATCCTAATGCTCTTTAATAAATACTTAAATATTCTTGCTAAAGCTTCTAATTTATTGGCGACCATTCATTAGATATTTTAGACAGACTAGCTAGGATTTTAACCCTCATAAGATATAATTGATCTAAATGTTTAGTAAAGAATTTGATAGTTTCTCATGTTGTTCTTATTCACAAGATGGTGGATTAAGAATTAGCTGAAATTTTTTTTTTTTCACAAAGCTAAGGGAATCGAATAGGATCTAAAGGATCTAAAAGGAAGGTTGGGCTCCATATAAGATGACATTTAATTGAAATATATGCGTGTTGAACTGATGATGAATGAGATGAGCAGAACCAGAAGAACATTGTACACAGTATCATCAATATTATGTGTTGATCAACTGTGATAGACTAGATTCTTCTCACCAATCCAACAGTACAAGAAAGTTCCAAAGTTCTCATGATGGAAAAGGCTCTCCAAATCCAGGAAAAAAAAAAAAAGAACTGTGGAATATGGATGCTGATTGAACATAGTATTTCTTTTGTTTTTGGTGCTGTTGTTTCTTTATCTTTTTGAGGTTTTTGCTCTGATTCTTCTCTTATAACATAACTAATGCAGAAATATGTTTAATGTTATTGTACATATATAACCTATATCAGATTACCTGCTGTCTTGGGGAGGGGGGGAGGAAGAAAAATTTGAAATTGGAAATCTTATAAAAACAAATGTTGAAAACTATCTCTACATGTAAAAAAAAGAAAAAGAAATATATGCATGTAAAAATATCATATTTGGGTTAAAAAAAATCAATGTTGGGGCAGCTAGGTGGCACAATGGATAGAGCACTGGCCCTGGAGTCAGGAGTACCTGAGTTCAAATCCAGCCTCAGACACTTAACACTTACTAGCTATGTGACCCTGGGCAAGTCACTTAACCCCAATTGCCTCACTAAAAAAAAAAAAAATCAGTGTCATAAGTACTAGATGGCTAGGCAGCAATTTGTCAGAAAAAGATCTGGGGGTTTTAGTGGACTGCAAGCTCAATATAATTCCAGAGAGTTATATGACACCCAGAAAACTAATGTAACTGGGGCTACATTAAGGATGGCACATATTCAAAGATTAAGGAGGTCATTGTCCTACCATACCCTACCCTGATTAGACCATGTTGTGTTCATTTCTAGGGGCCATATCTTAGGAAGGGCAACTTAGAAAGCACTCAAAGGAAGGGATCCAGGATGGTGAAGGGCTTTCCAATCAAACCCCAGGGCGCATAACAATGAGCCATGAGTAGAAGCAGTAGAGGTGAGTTTAGGTTTATTCTAAGCCGTCTTTGGCTAGAAAATGATGTCAGCTCATTTTTTTCGTGGGTTTTGCTGCTCCAGGAATTGTCCTATGGCGTTATTTGGAGGTTTTTTGGAGCGATCGTATGGTGAGTTCCAAGGGCTTACTGCCTTTCCCTAGGTTTATTTTTGTGTGTGTGTGTGTGGGGGGGGCAATGGGGGTTAAGTGACTTGCCCAGGGTCACACAGCTAGTAAGTGTCAAGTGTCTGAGGCCAGATTTGAACTCAGGTCCTCCTGAATCCAGGGCTGGTGCTTTATCCACTGCGCCACCTAGCTGCCCCGTCTAGGTTTATTCTAATGAAATAACTTCTTAACCACAGGACTATGTCTAAGGAAAATGGGCTGCATTGGGAGGTGGGAGCTTGTCCCTTGTGGAGATCTGCGAGCAGAGGCTGGAAGACTATTCAGAGACAGTGTGAAGTAATGTATAGGGCACTGGACTTGTAATCAGGAACCTGGGTTCAAATCCTCCCTCAGATGATTACTAGCTATACAACAAGTTACTTCGGCTCTCTTGGACTTAGTTGCCTCCCATGTGAATTGAGGGAGTTTAACTTAATGGCCTCAAAGGTCCTTTCCAGATCTAGATCTTATGGCCTCTCTGGACCTCAGTTTCCTCACCTGTAACGTTAGGGGGGTTCAAAGATCCATGATCCTCTAAGATTCTTGATCAGGGATTTGATAGTCTCTGAGGTTCTTCCATCTCTGAGAAGCAGCTTCTGGGAAAATTTCTCCTGCCACCTCTTGTGCCTGGATACCTGATTGGGAGACTTTGTTACTTACCATGGTTACTTTGTCTCTGGTGGCACCTTCACAGGGTCTACTTTGGGTGCCGTGTGGCATCAGGAGATGTGGGACAGGCTCAAGAACCTAGCCATCGCTTCTAACATTCTTTCTTTTCTTTTCTTTTTTGAGGGGGGCAGTGAGGGTTAAGTGACTTGCCCAGGGTCACACAGCTAGTGTCAAGTGTCTGAGATTGAATTTGAACTCAGGTCCTCCTGAATCCAGGGCCAGTGCTCTATCCACTATGCCACCTAGCTGCCCCTCCTTTGTTTCTTAATTTCAAAGAACCAACTCCAAACCCAGCAGTTGGAGCCCAAGCCTCTCTATGAGTTGAAGAAGCGGGGCAGGCTCTTCTGTGTTCTGAGTCAGAAGTCAAACATGAATATCATGAATGAACCTGTGGTCCCACCCATGTTCCATACTTCCGGTCCCTCACAAAAAGCCCAGCAACGATGCAGAAAAAGCATAAAACATTCCTAAGAACCCATCAGCAATTCTCTTCTCCATTTTGCTAATTTTCACTTTCCAAAAGAAGCTGAGTCTTCAGTCTCATAGCGCCACCTTGTGGTTTGGAGTCCCCTCAGAAGGGAAATGAACTTGGGGTTTCCGGCTGGATAACCCTTCACATGCCGTGACATTCCAACAAATCCTACTTTCAGGGCAGAGTGACCAGACCTTTGGCCCAGAATGCCAACACTTGCAGTCCTTTATGGAGTAAAAAACCAGAGCTGAGCATCCTCTTCTCATCAGTGGTGCCAGGCCCCTCTCCCCAGTCCCCTCAGGGATGCCACCTGGATGAGTGGACAGAATCACCAACGATAATGTTTCAGGTAAGCTCTTGCCATCTGTTCTGCCACTCTGCCCTCTGGCCCACCGGGTCCTCTAGACTCTCAGGGCCTTTCCATTCACCCTACAGTTGAATTTTCCATGTGTCATCTATTCCAATTGGAATGAGAGCCCTTGGATGAAGAAGAAGGCTAAGAGACTTTATCAGGGAAATGTAGAAAAAAAGGGAAGAGGATGGGTTAGTCAGAGGGTGAGGGTGAGGGATAACACATGGATGGCTTTAGGTTTCCACAGATATCCTGAAGATGCCAAGAAAAAGCAAGGAATACCTCCGTTACATTGGGTGGATTTCCTGTTGTGAACATATGGGAGACCATGGCTGAGAGCTGTACCGGTTTGGCCCACATGGATAGCATGGATCCTTGGGAACACACATCCTTTGCAGCATTTAGGTACCGTGTGTGTGTGTGTGTGTGTGTGTGTGAAATAAAATACTATTAATAAAACAGTTGGCAAGCTCTGACATACCACATTGGGTCTCATCTTCATCTTGACCATCATCATGCCTGATACCAGAAGGTATAACAAAAAATGGCTGAAGCATAAAGGAAAGGAGAGGAGCTACTGAGATCAGACAAGGACGAAAGGCTAGGGACAACTTTGCGATTATGGCCTATCTTCTATGTTCCCAGTACTATGGAACCCAGGTGATCTTTGCTTGGCACACTCCTGAGTCACAACTGAATCATTCAAAAGTAGAATTCCAGCAGAGCAACTTCGATCCTCAGAGCGCCCTCTCTCTACAGCTCACAAAAGAAACATATCACAAGTTGACACCAAATGGTGATAACCCCTCCAACATTTTCCAAAAGAAGCCTCTTCCAGCCCTCAAAGTGGTTAGACAAAAAACAATTTGGGGGGCAGCTAGGTGGTGCAGTGGATAAAGCATCTGAATTCAGGAGGACCTGAGTGGAAATCCAGCCTCAGACACTTGACACTTACTAGCTGTGTGACCCTGGGCAAGTCACTTAACCCTCATTGCCCCGCCCCCCCCCCAAACCAAACTATTTGAATGCCACATCCAAACTGAAAACTCAAAACCAATGACAGATTTTATTTTCCCCAGAAAATGTAATTCAGTTACACTGTATAATCAGACTAAATGAGGTATAAATTAAACATCATAAATGGCAACATCAAATGTTAAATACATATCTAAGATAAAGAACCAATTTTTACTTTTCTCTTTTTTTTTTTCTTGGTGAGGCAATTGGGGTTAAGTGACTTGCCCAGGGTCACACAGCTAGTAAGTGTTAAGTGTCTGAGGCTGGATTTGAACTCAGATCCTCCTGAATCCAGGGCCAGTGCTCTATCCACTGCACCACCTAGCTGCCCCCAATTTTTACTTTTCTAATAAAAAATTGCTATGAGAACTTGAACCAGTCACTTAAATTTTCTGATGCTTTAGGCAGCTCTCCAAAAATATAAGTTGCAGAGAGAGCATTTCCCTGCTTTGGTATAGGGAATTTCTTCGCTCAGGAATTCCCTATATTAGTAAAATCACAGGCCTAGTCTCCATCCGTATCCCTAATAGAAGACCAGAAAGGGGTATGACTAATATGCTCTGCTTTGGACAGGTTGAGTTTAAGGTGCCTAATGCCACCTGGAGATGTCAAAAAGGCAACTGGTATGGGGAGGCTGGGATTCAGACAGGGGCTAGATGGATAGCTCTGGGAGTTGTCTGCATAGAGGTGATAACTGAATCCAAGGGAGCCAATGAGTTCATCAGTAAAGACAGTGTTGAGAAGAGCTGTCCCAGGGCAGAGATTTGAGGGACACACCGGGCATGAATGATATTCTGCAAAAGAGAGTGAGAAGGGGGGGGGCAGCTAGGTGGCACAGTGGATAGAGCACTGGCCCTGGATTCAGGAGGACCTGAGTTGAAATCTGGCCTCAGATACTTGACACTTACTAGCTGTGTGACCCTGGGCAAGTCATTTAACCCTTGTTGCCCCACACCAAAACAAAACAAAACAAACAAAAAAGAGAGTGAGAAGGAATAGCTAGATAGGAAGAGAAGCAAGAGAAAGCCCAAACAAAACAAAACACCCAGAGAAGAATGAAGATCTAAGAGGAGAGGATGAGCAATGGTGTCAAATGCTGCAGAAGGGTCAAGGATACAGACTGAGAAAAGGGCATCATATTTGACAATGAAAAGATTGCTGGTAGCGACCATTGGGCCACATCCACAGTTAAGGGTTGGGACGTGGATGATGACCTGATGAAGGAGACTAAGAAGGGTCAGCCAAACAGGAAGACACCAAGGAGAGAGCTGGGTCATGGACACCCAAAGAAGGGAGATTGTCCAGCAGAAAGGGGTGGCAGGTGTCAAATTCTGCAAAGGGGTTGGGGCCACTGGATTTGGCAATGGATATATCACTGGTAACAGTTGAAGGTTGAAGTTGGAAGCCAGGTGGTTAAGGAGCTGAAAATGGAGAGAAGTGGAGGCAACGAGTACTGACAACTTTCTATAAGAGTCTGGCTGTAAGAGGACAAATTACAGGGTAATAACCGAGGGGAATGGTAGAGTCCAGTGAAGGTTTGTTAATGATGGGGGCATCTGAACGTGTTTCTAAGTACTAAGGAAGGAACCAATGATTGAGGACAGATTGAAAATGAAGGGGGGGGGGGGCGGCTAGGTGGTGCAATGGATAGAGCACCAGCCCTGGAGTCAGGAGGACCTGAGTTCAAATCCGGCCTCAGACACTTGACACTAGCTGTGTGACCTTGGGCAAGTCACTTAACCCCAATAGCCTCATTCACCAAAAACAATAACAACAACAACAACAAACAAACAAACAAAAAACAAAAAGAAAAGAAAATGAAGGGGAAGGGGCAGCTAGGTGGCACAGTGGATAGAGCACCAGCCCTGGATTCAGGAGGACCTGAGTTCAAATCTGGTCTGAGACATTTGACATACTAGCTGTGTGACCCTGGGCAGGTCACTTAACCCTAATTGCCTCACAAAAGAAAAAAGAGAAAAAGTGAAAATGAAGGGGAGGGGGCAGATAGGTGGGGCAGTGGATAAAGCACTGGTCCTGGATTCAGGAGTACCCAAGTTCAAATTCAGGCCCAGACACTTGACACTAGCTGTGTGACCCTGGGCAAGTCATTTAACCCTCATTGCCCTGCCAAAAAAAAAAAGGAAGAAAAAGAAAAGAAAATGAAGGGGAGAACCCCTTCTTTGCAGAGGTGGAGGACTGTGGGTATGGAATACAGCATATATGTCAGACTTTGGCATTCCATTGGCTAATTTTTTTTTTTTGGTGAGGCAATTGGGGTTAAGTGACTTGCCCAGGGTCACACAGCTAGTCTAAGTGTCAAGTGTCTGAGGTCAAATTTGAACTCAGGACCTCCTGAATCCAGGGCCAGTGCTCTATCCACTGTGTCACTTAGCTGCCCCATCCATTGGCTAATTTTGCTGGACCTTCTCTCCACCATTTGTCTTCCTTATGTGGGAAGGTTCTCTGGGAGGGATCAGGGAGGGGAATATGCTGGGAAATGTGGCAGCTAATGTTTAGCTGGCACTTTATATTTTGCAGTACATTTTGTATGTTATTTCATTTGTTGTTGCGGTTCATCTTTTATTCTCCAAGAGGACCAATGACATCAGGACTTGCCAGTGAAATGGACTTAAGAGAGGCAGAGTTGCACAAAGTTATCCATCTCACGCTTTCCTCCAGAGCCATCCAAGTCCAAAGGCAAGATAAAAGTCAGGATGACTGGCCTGGCAATGGCCCGAGATGCAGTGCATGACCTCGGCCTTTCTAAGTGAAGGTCTTTCCCGGGTCTCAGTTTGTCTGAGGCAATGCCCATTTAATGACTACGGACTAGGTAAGAACTGAGACAAAAGATGGCCTAGTTTACCATCTCAAAAATATTAATCTGGGAGGGGAAGCCCCTCAAAGTTTCTGGCCAGAACAGAAAACAATTACTATTTATACTCATTCCAAGCCATCCAATGAGCCATTTTTTAAATCATGGAAATGTCTGTGGTGTTAAAACAAAATGTGTTGCGATTTATTTTATTTTAAAAATATTTTAGAGGGTGGCTAGGTGGCGCAGTGGATAAAGCACTGGCCCTGGATTGCGGAAGACTTGAGTTCAAATCCGGCCTCCGACACTTGACACTTGCTGTGTGACCCTGGACAAGTCACTTAACCCTCATTGCCCTGCAAAACAAACAAACAAACAATTTTATTTTCCCCAATGACATGTAAAGACAAAACATTCTTTTTTTTTAAATGTTGAGTTCCACATTTTCTCCCGCCCTCCCTCACCATCTCCTCCCTAAGTTGGTAAGCAATTTGATATAGGTTATACATGTGCAATCATGCAGAACATATTTCCATATTAGTCATGTTATGAAAGAAAACACAGACCAAAAGAAAAAAATCTTGAAAAAAATAGAGTGAAAATAGCCTGTTTTGATCTACATCTAGACTCCATCAGTTCTTTCTCTGGAGGTAGATTGCATTTTCCATCCTGAGTCCTTTGAAATTGCAACGGCATTTATTTTAAATAAATTGGGGGAGAGAAGGGATGTGTGGAGGGGCAAGGCCTTGGGGAAATAGAAGGAGATGGGATCCAGGGCACAAGTTGAGAAAGGCAGTGTTATGAACACCATTGTTTATGTAACATACAAGGTGAATGAGCACAGTTTTCACAAGAGAGCAGATTTAGTGGCAGGGTCAAGATCTGGGATTTCATCAGGGTGGATCCCTGTTGTGGAAACTCTCTCCACAAATACAGATAACCATCTCCTCAATAACACAGAATCTTAGGGATCCCTTAAGTGCCTTGCCCAGGGCTGCACAAACAGGATGTGTCAGAGACAGGGCAGGAGCTCAATACAAGGATTCGATCTGCCCTGCCTCCTCCGTACAGTGCTGGCTCAGTCTTTGCTGCAGGAAGGCGTTTGGGTGAATAGTGATACTTTTGCTCACAGACCGTAACCAGTGTCTTCATTCAGCAAAGACTGAGCTTCTCTGGGCAAGGAGCCAAGCTAGGCACAGAGCGGGAGGAAGAGGAGGAGGAAAGGGTGAAGGAGGGGGAGGAGGAGAGGCCGTTACAATGTACCCCCCCACAACCTACTTAGAATGGGGATGGTGTGTACACACATACATGCACACACACATATACATATACTCAGTCACACAAGTACACACTTGCATACACACAATGCATACATTCACCCTCATACATGCACATACCCATGCATACACACATGCATACACTCGCGCACACACACTCACACATACACAAACTCACATGCACCCACACTCATATGCAGTGCTAATATCATATTAATTGGAGTCTGAGAAACCTGAAGCTTGTCTGGAAATCTTTGGAGGTCCTAGTGATCTGCCACTAGGAAAAAAGGAGTTGCAAGATACCCTGTACTTCAGAGCCATTTCTGGTAATGAAGTAGGACGTGAGAAAGGTCATTTTCTGGCAATGAATTTCACATGAGATTCATAAATGTTCTTAAAAAAAAAAGATATGGAAGCTGGACCTTGGAGAAGATGGGGGCATGAGTCCCCTGGTGGTATTCCTCTGCCTGAGTTATACCCTTCTCTAATACGTCTTCCCCCTCCCCAGCCCACAACAGGAAAGAAACATGAGAAACAGAGAAGTGACAATCTGAATAATGGCAATAATGGGGTTGATAATGATTAGGTCAATTAGTCAATCTACAAACATGTATTAAGTGCCTATTTGTACCAGGCATTGTACTAGACACAGGGGATACAAAGATAAAAATGAGATGATAATAGCTGGAATTTATTTAATGCTTTGGGCAGTGAGGTGGTGCAGTGAAGAGAATGCCAGGCCTGGAGTCAGGAAAACCTCAGACCTCAGACACTTTATACTTATGTGATCCTGAGTAAATCATTTAACCTTGTTTGCCTCAGTTTCCTCATGTGTGAAATGAGCTGGAGAAGGAAATGGCAAAACCGATTCAGTATCTTTGCCAAGTAAACCCCAAATGGGGTCATAAAGAGTCAGACACGACTGAAAGGACTTGACAATGTATAATGCTTTACATAGATCTCCTTCGCTTCCTACAACAACCCTCAGAGGTAGATGCTATTATCTTTTCCTTTTTACAGATGGGGAAACTGAGGCGAAAGGTTAAGTGACTCGCCCAGGGCTACTAAGAATCTGAGGCCAGACTTGAACTGAGGTCTTCCAGACTGAAGGACCAGTGCTCTATTTGATGAAATACCTCACTGCCTCTGAGGTGGGAGACAGCTCTTGGAGGCCTCAAAGGTTTTACATTGATGATCATAATTGAGGAGGATGAGGACGGGGAGGAACAGCAAGGCAACTTCAAATTTAGGGATTAAATCTAAAGGAAAAAAAGAAAGAGGCAGAAGAAGAGGAGGAAAAAGAGGAAGAAAAAGAGGAGGGAAGGATAAGGAAAGAGGAGGGGGAGGAGGAAGAAGGGGAAGAGGAGGAGGAAAACAAAATCTCATTAAAAACAATAAAAAACAAAAGTAACAATAACAAAAAGGGAACATGGCAACGAACAGAACATGTTTGCTACTAACTTGTTAATAATGACCCTCCCCCACCAAACTACTTTGTACATAATGGAAACAACAAAGAAATTTCATGCAGATAAATAGAAAGTTCTCTGTCCTGCTCCCTTGGACACCTGCCCCATCTCCACCCTCACAGGTTTGCAGCTGGGTCCCCACGGCCGCTCCTCTCAGGTTCCGAGGTATATCCTTATGAGGACACCCTTCCAAAACCTAGAGCTCTCTAGCCCCCTTGGGTGTGTTTTCTATGAACAATTAGCCAGTGAACAACAAATTAAGCTCTTGGCCAAAGTACTTAGAAAAATGACTAAGAACAAAAGACATAGATTTTGGCTTTGGGAAAGAAGTGCTTCTTAACAATGAAAGTAGATATCTACCCTCCAGTAGAAGGGATGACCTTGGCCAATATGTCCCCACCACAGAAGTCTTTGAGCAGAGTGGGATGACCACTCACCAGGGATGTTAGGAAGAACTTTTGGTTCTTGTAGGTGTAGCTCTCTCAACTCGTGCTCCCATTCATAGATTGCGTGCCCAGTAGGTGGCTACTATCTTGGGTTAACCATGTGAGGGTACACTTACAAAACAATAGGCTCATGATTGCTCACTGGCATGCTTCAACCATGATCGGCAGAGACAATTAGCTCTTAGCAAAAGGGATTTACTGTGATAGAAAAGGTGTTTGGTTTTTTAAGTAACTGCAAGACATCTCTCCCATAAAACTAGAGGGTACGATCCCACAAAAATGCATAATGTCCATGATAAAAATGGATTTAGAGAACAGTGATCCATGTGTGTCCAAGGCTACTCACAGCCCTGTGTACTTCAGGGTCTGGATGCTCTATAATCCTCATGGCTGCCTTCCTAGAGTCTGTTTCTCTCCATTGTGGGGTCTCTTCTCTACTCCCAGTAATCCTGCTCTTCAGAGCTGCTTTCTCCCTCCATGACTCTCTCTCTCTCTCTCTCTCTCTCTCTCTCTCTCTCTCTCTCTCTCTCTCTCTCTCTCTCTCCATGTCTGTGTTGGAGTTTGTGTCTTGGCTCCCTCAACTGTTTCAGGGATTTTCTCTAACCAATGAACCCTCAAACTACAGGATGAAGTGACTCCTATTCTACTGCCAGATGTATTAACCAGTAGGGACTGGGGAAGAAGAGGGAACAATCCTTTTCTGCTCCCCTAACACCATCTCCTCCACAAGACACTCCTGACCCTGCAATGGCTCTCAATTTTGACCTAATCAAATTCATTGGGATGGGGGGGGGGGGCCTTAACTGTTTAAAACCTCTGGAGCTTGGCTAATTTGTTTACTCAGCCAATCACAAGTCTTTGTGACTCAATCAGAGAGATGTTTATACCTCATAAAGGTATCTCCAGGTGTCACACCTTGTTAATGCATAAAAATTTCTTTCCATGAGATTTTGTCAACTGAGTTGGGGGTACATGGGAGAGAATAATTTTCTTTCTCACTTCCTCATGTAGATGGTAGATTAACTTTTTTTTTTTTTTGCGGGGCAATGGGGGTTAAGTGACTTGCCCAGGGTCACACAGCTAGTAAGTGTCAAGTGTCTGAGGCCGGATTTGAACTCAGGTACTCCTGAATCCAGGGCCAGTGCTTAATCCACTGCGCCACCTAGCCACCCCAGATTAACTTCTAAATAAAGAATTCTATGATTTTATAATAAATATTTTAGTGGGACTCCTCAAAAACCCACTTAGTGAATACAAAAAAGCCAAAATTCTTTTGTTATATCCTCAGACCAAAACACAATTCAAAATAAATTAGAAAACAGAATTAAAAGTACCCACTTCTGTGAAAATTTTGTTCTCTTCCTTCCCTAAAATATGCCACTCTTTAAAATAATGAGTCAAGGAGGAAAGCCAATCAGAGAGTGGGGTTTTTTTTGGTTTTTTATTAATAAAGTATTTTATTTTTTTCCCGTTACATGTAAAGATAGTTCTCAACTTTTGTTTATACAAGCTTTCCAATTTCAGATTTTTCTCCCTCCCCCTTCCCCTAGACAGCAGGTAATCTGATATAGGTTTTATATATATATATATATATATATATATATATATATATATATATACACACACACACACACACGTGATAACATTAAACATATTTCTGCATTAGTCATGTTATAAGAGAAAAATCAGAGCAATGACGAAAAACCTCAAAATAGAAAAACAACAGCACCAAAAACAAAAGAAATAGTATGGTTCATTCAGCATCTATACTCCACAGTTCTTTTTTTTTTTTTTCCTGGATTTGGAGATCCTCTTCTATCATGAGTTCCCTGGAACTCTTCTGTACCATTGCATTGGTGAGAAGAATATAGTTCATCACAGTAGATCAACACACAATGTTGATGATACTGTGTACAATGTTCTTCTGGTTCTGCTCATCTCACTCATCATCAGCCCATGCAAAACCCTCCAGGTTTCTCTGAACCCCTCCTGCTCATCATTTCTTACAGCACAATAGTAGTCCATTGTATTCATATACCACAATTTGTCCAGCCATTCCCCAATTGATGGACATCCCCTCAACTTCCAATTCCTTGCCACCACATACAGAGCAGTTATAAATATTTTTGTACATGTGGGTCCCTCTCCCCTTTCCATGATCTCTTTGGGAAAAAGATCCAAAAGTGGTATTGCTGGGTCAAAGGGTATGCACAGCTTTATCGCCCTTTGGGCATAATTCCAAATTGCTCTCCAGAATGGCTGGATCAGTTCACAGCTCCACCAACGATGCATTAGTGTTCCAATTTTTCCACAGCTTCTGCAACATTTATTATTTTCCTTTTTTGTAATTTTAGCCAATCTGATAGGTGTCAGGTGGTACCTCAGAGTTGTTTTAATTTGCATCTCTCTAATCATTAGAGATTTAGAGCATTTTTTCATATGGGAATAGATAGCTTTGGTTTCTTCATCAGAAAACTGCCTGTTCATATCCTTTGACCATTTCTCAAGTGGGGAATGACTTGGATTCTTATAAATTTGATTTAGTTCCGTATATATTTTAGAAATGAGGCCTTTATCAGAAGTACTGGCCTCAAAAATTGTTTCCCAGCTTTCTGCCTCCCTTCTAATTTTGGATGCATTGCTTCTGTTTGTACAAAATTATTTTAATTTAATGTAATCAAAATCATCCATTTTGCATTTTATAATATCCTCTATCTCTTGTTTGGTCATAAACTGTTTTGCTTTCCAAAGATCTGATAGGTAGACTATTCCTTTCTCTCCTAATTTACCTATGGTATCACCTCTTATGTCTAAATCCTGTATCCATTTTGACCTTATTTTAGTATAAGGTGTAAGATGTTGGTCTATGCCTAATTTCTGCCATACTATCTTCCAGTTTTCCCAGCAGTTTTTGTCAAATACTGAGTTCCTATCCCAGAAGCTGGAGTCTTTGGGTTTATCAAACACTACATTACTAGTGTCCTGTGCCTAGCCTATTCCATTGATCCTCCACTCTATTTCTTAGCCAGTACCAGATGGTTTTGATGACTGCCACTTTATAGTAAAGCTCCAGGTTTGGTACTGCTAACCCACCTTCCTGCGAATTTTTTTTTCATTATTTTCCTGGATATTCTTGATTTTTTGTTTTTCCAGATGAATTTTGTTGTTATTTTTTCTAGCTCTATAAAATAATTTTTAGGTAGTCTGATTGGTATGTCACTGAATAAGTAAATTAATTTAGGTAGTATTGTCATTTTTACTATATTAGCTCTGCCTATCCGCGAGAAATTGATATCTTTCCGATTATTTAGATCTGATTTGATTTGTGTGAAGAGTGTTTGGTAGTTGTGTTCATAGAGTTCTGGGTTTGTCTTGGCAAGTAAACTCCCAAGTATTTTATATTATCTACTGTTACTTTAAATGGAATTTCTCTTTCTATCTCTTGCTGCTGGACTTTGTTGGTCATGTATAGAAATGCTGATGATTTATGTGGATTTACTTTATATCCTGCTACTTTGCTAAAGTTATTAATTGTTTCAAGTAATTTTTGAGTTGATTCTCTAGGATTCCTTAAGTATACCATCATATCATCTGCAAAGAGTGATAGTTTTGTTTCTTCCTTGCCTACTCTAATTCCTTTAATTCCTTTCTCTTCTCTGATTGCTAAAGCGAACATTTCTAGGACAATATTAAATAATAGGGGTGATAATGGACATCCCTGTTTCACCCCTGATCTTATTGGGAAGGCCTCTAATTTATCTCCATTGCATATAATACTTGCTGATGGTTTTAGGTAGATATTGTTTATTATTTTAAGGAAAGCTCCACCTATTCCTAAACTCTCTAGTATTTTTATTAGGAATGGGTGCTGTATTTTGTCGAAAGCTTTCTCTGCATCTATTGAGATAATCATATGATTTTGGTTGGTTTTCTTATTGATGTGGTTAATTATGTTAATAGTTTTCCTAATGTTGAACCAGCCCTGCATTCCTGGTATAAATCCCACCTGGTCATAGTGTATTATCCTGGTGATCACTTCTGTAATCTCCTTGCTAATATCTTATTTAAGATTTTAGAATCAATATTCATTAGGGGAATTGGTCTATAATTTTCTTTCTCTGATTTGCTTTGCCTGGTTTTGATATCACCACCATATTTGTGTCATAAAACAAATTTGGTAGAACTCCTTCTTCACCTATTTTTCCAAATAATTTGTATAATATTGGAATTAATTGTTCTTTAAATGTTTGGTAAAATTCACCCGTAAACCCATCTGGCCCTGGGGATTTTTTCTCAGGGAGTTCATTAATGGCTTATTCAATTTCTTTTTCTAATATGGGTTTATTTAAGGATTTTATTTCCTCTTCAGTTAACCTGGGCAGTTTGTATTTTTGTAAATATTCATCCATTTCATTTAGATTGTCAAATTTATTGGCATACAGTTGGGCAAAATAATTCCTAATTATTGATTTAATTTCCACTTCATTGGTGGTGACATAACCATTTTCATTGTTGATACTGGTGATTTGGTTTTCTTCTTTCTTTTTTTAAATCAAATTAAGCAATATTTTATCTATTTTATTGGTTTTTTCATAAAACCAGCTCTTAGTTTTATTGATTAATTCTATAGTTTTTTTGCTTTCAATCTTATTAATTTCTCCTTTAATTTTCAGGATCTCTAGTTTAGTATCTAATTGGGATTTCTAATTTGTTCTTTTTCTATCTTTTTAAGTTGCATGCCCAATTCATTAGTCTCTTCTTTCTCTTTTTTATTCATGTAAGCATTTAGAGCTATAAATTTTCCCCTAAGCACTGCTTTGGTGGCATCCCATAGATTTTGGTATGTTGTCTCATTATTGTCATTCTCTTGGATATAGTTATTGGTTGTTTCTATGATTTGTTGTTTGGCCCATTGATTCTTTAGAATGAAATTATTTAGTTTCCAATTGATTTTCGTTCTACTTTTCCATGGCTCTTTCTTATATGTAATTTTTATTGCATCATGATCTGAGAAGGATGCATTTACTATTTCTGTCTTTCTACATTTGACTATGATGTTTATGTGCCCTAATACATGGTCAATATTTGAAAATGTGCCATGTACTGCTGAGAAAAAGGTATATTCCTTTCTATCCCCATTCAATTTTCTCCAGACATCTATCATGTATAACTTTTCTAGTAATCTATTCACCTCTTTTCACTTCTTTCTTATTTATTTTTTGGCTAGATTTATCTAATTCTGAGAGGGGGAGATTCAGATCCCTCACTAGTATAGTATTACTGCCTAATTCCTCTTGTAACTCATTTAACTTCTCCTCTAAGAATTTGGATGCTATACCACTTGGCGCATACATATTTAATATTGATATTACTTCATTATCTATAGTACCTTTTATCAAGATGTAATTTCCTTCCTTATCTCTTTTAATGAGATCTATTTTTGCCTGCGCTTTGTCTGAGATAAGGGTTGCTACCCCTGCTTTTTTTACTTTAGCTGAAGCATAATATATTCTGCTCTAGTCTTTTTCCTTTACTCTGTGTGTATCTCTCTGCTTCAAATGTGTTTCTTGTAAACAGCATATTGTAGGATTCTGGTTTTTAATCCACTCTGCAATTCACTTCTGTTTTATAGCAGAGTTCATCCCATTCACATTCACAGTTATTATTACTGTCTATTCTCCTCCATTCTATTTACCCCCTTTGTACTTTTCCCCCTTCTTTCACCCTATTCCTCCTCACTGATGTTTTACTTCTTACCCCTGCCTCCCCCAATCTGCCCTCCCTTTTTATCACCCCCCTCTCTTTTCTTTACCCTTTTCTCCCTTGCTTTTGTCCTCCCTTCTATCAGTCCCCCCCTTTCCCTTCCCCTTTTGCTTCCCTAAAGAATGAGCTAAGTTCCTTTATCCCAGTGAATGTATATGTTATTCCCTCTTTGAATCAAATCTAATGGGAGTAGGGTTGAAAAAATGGGGCAGCTAGGTGGCGCAGTGGATAGAGAACCGGCCCTGGAGTCAGGAGTACCTGAGTTCAAATCTGGCCTCAGACACTTAACACTTACTAGCTGTGTGACCCTGGGCAAGTCACTTAACCCCAATTGCCTCACTAAAAAAAAAAAAAAAGAAAAAAAAAAGAAAAAATGTTCACCCCTCCTTTTTTCCCTCTATTGTAATAGGGTTTTTTTTTCACCTCTTTATATGATATAATTCACCCCATTTCACCTCCCCTTTCCTCTCCTCCCCATAGACTCCCTTTTTAACCCCTTAATTTTCTTTGTATCATCACATCAAAGACAATTTATATTTATACCCTCTGTGTAAAGTCCTTCTCTCTGCCCAAATACATTTACAATTCTTAAGAGTTATGAGTATTATCTTCCTCTGTAGGGATATAAACAGTTTAACCTAATTGAGTAACCTTTTTTCCCCCCTCTGTTTACCTTTTTAAACTTCTCTTGAGTCTTGTTTGTTAAGATAAAATTTTCTATTCAGTTCTGGTCTTTTCATCAGGAAAGATCGAAAGTCCCCAATGTCATTGAATGTCCATCTTTTCCCCTGAAAGAGAATGCTCATTTTTGCTGGGTAATAGATTCTTGGCTGCAATCCAAGCTCCTTTGCCTTCCAGAATATCATATTCTAAACCTTGTGGTCCTTTAATGTTGAAGCTGCCAGGTCCTGAGCAATCCTGACTGTGGTTCCATGATATTTAAATTGCTTCTTTCCGACTGCTTGGAGTATTTTCTCCTTCACCTGATAATTCTGGAATTTGGCTGTTAAGGGCTAAAATTCTAGCTAGTCTGTCTAAAATATCTAATGAGTGGTCGCCAATAAATTATAAGCTTTAGCAAGAGTTAGACTTTTAAGCATTTATTAAGGAGAATAAGAATTTGGTAAAGAGAGAGAAAGGCCTAGATTCCTATCTATTAAAGGGAGAGCACATTTCTAGCTCCCTTCTCCACCAGAGTCCAGAGGAAAAGAGCCTGAGACCGAGCGCCAGTCTCTTCCTTCCTCCTCCCACTAGTCCGCGTCACTTCCTGAAGCCTGGTCTTGCCCTCAAAGACCTTTGCTTCATGGGCAGAACTCTTCTACAGTAAGTATCCAGCAGGTGGCGTCATTCCAATCGTTACATGGCTACAATATTCCTTGGAGTTTTCCTTTTGGGGTCTCTTTCAGGAGGTGATTGGTGGATTCTTTCAATGATGATTTTATCCTCTGACTCTATGATATCAGGGCAGTTCTCCTTAATAATTTCCTGGAATATGGTGTCTAGATTCTTTTTCTGGTCATGGCCTTCAGGCAGTCCAATGATTCTCAGATTGTCTCTCCTGGATCTGTTTTCCAGATCAGTTGTCTTTCCAATGAGGTATTTCACATTTTCTTCTATTTTTTTCATTCTTTTGATTCTGTTTGACTGATTCCTGGTGTCTCATGGATTCCTTATCTTCCAACTGTCCAATTTTAATTTTTAAGGCATTGTTTTCTTCAATGAGATTATGCACCTTTTTTTCCATTTGGCCAAATGAATTTTTAAAGGCATTGTTTTCTTCAGTGAAATTATGTACTTTTTTTTTCCATTTGACCAAATGAATTTTTTAAGGAATTGTTTTCTGCAGTCAATCTTTGTGCTTCCTTTTCCAAGCTGCTGATTCTTTTTTCATAGTTTTCTTGTTTTGCTTTCATTTCTCTGCCCATTTTTTCTTCTACCTTTCTCAATTGATTTTTTGTTTTTGTTTTGTTTTTTGCAGGCAATGGAGGTTAAGTGACTTGCCCAGGGTCACACAGCTAGTAAATGTCAAGTGTCTGAGGCTGGATTTGAACTCAGGTACTCCTGAATCCAGGGCCGGTGCTTTAACCATCTAGCTGCCCCTTCAATTGATTTTTAAAATCCCTTTTGAGCTCTTCCAGGAAGGCTTTTTGTTCTTGAGACCAATTCACCTTCCCTCGTGAGGCTTCACATGTAGGCAATTTGAGGGTATTGTCCTCATCTGAGTTTGTGTTTGCTTCTTCCCTATTGATACAGAAGCTCTCAATGGAGAGGGCTCTTTTTTGCTTCTTACTCATTATTGAAGCTTATTTATTTATTTTTTAAGTTGAGGTCTGCTCTGGGGGCACTAGGGTCCCTGTTTTGGGCTTCTTGTGCAGGGGTATAGGTGCTGTGTGACCGGCTTTTTACTCTGAGGCCTTTATAGTGTGTGCAGTTCACCCCCCTGCACTTCCTGTTTGAGCATGCTAGGTCAGTGTGCCTGGTCGTGCCTGTCCTGTTCGTGGCTCTACAGCTGGCAATTTGCCCTCTCAGCTGGTGCAGGTAGGTTTTTTCACTGTCTTACTGGGCCACCAGAATTTTGAGCCAGGTTCCAGGGGCCTCAGTTGTTCAGCTGTGGCCTGCAGCTTCCTGCTGACTTGCCCTGACCCTCTCAGCGCTGGGCTGCTGCCCTGCGCTGTACTTCCCTTTTGCCCGAGTCAGACTGATCTTTTCCTGTAGTCTTCTAAATTATCTCTGGTTGGAAGACTGTGTCTCTCTGTCTCTTTGCAGGTTCTGTAGTTTCAGAATCTGTCCAGAGGCTTGATTTAATGTTCTTTTTGAGGGAACAGAAGGAGAGCTCAGGTAGCTTGCTGATTCCTCTCCACCATCTTGGCTCGCCCCCCCCTCCCCCCCCCAGGAGAGTGTTTTAAAATCAATTTCAATCTTTTAAGGTTAAGTTTTAGATGTGCTTGTGGTTAAAGCACCTACTAAGTAAGTGTGAGATCCTGGGTTCGAATCTCACTCATGCCTTGGCCAGCTTATTTTTTAATATTTGACACTTTTATAAAGTCCAAATGCAGGATATCATAAGTTAAGGTTCTTATCTACAAGGCTTTGTGGCTTAGCTGGTTAAAATGCCTATCTTGTAAATAGGAAAAAACTGGGTTCAAATACTGGCAAGGTCTTTTTCTCTTCATTCTATTTAAAAAGAATGTTTCCTTCAAAAATCTGTGGGATGATAAGATTTTACATTTATCTGCCACTGGTCCTTAATCTAGGATCTCATCTGAGCCATATAAATGACCCTGTGAGGTAAGCAGTGCTGGTATTGTTGTGCCTAAGTAAGCTGAAGCCCAGCAACACCAAGTGTGTGCCTAAGATCACACAGTTAATTAGTGGGAAAGTCAATACTAGAACTCTGGTCTTTCTACTCAAAGTCCAATGTTCTTTGCACGATAATTCTGCTACTGGTACAAAGGAGAGAATGTTGGACCTAGAGTCAAAAAGACCCAAGTTCAAATTAAGCTTTAGACACTTACTAGCTGTGTGATCTTGGGCAAGTCATGTAACCTCTGTCTGCCTCAGTTTCTTCATCTGTAAAATCTTTATCTGTAAAAAATCTGTAATAATATCACTTCCCAGGGTTGTTGTGAAGATCAAATGAGATAAGTGTAAAGTGCTTAATACAGTGACTGGTACACATCAGGTGCTATGTAAATGCTTATTCCCTTCCTCCTCTCCCACAGGCAAAGGGCTTAGGATGATTTCAGAAAAACCTGGAAAGACATGAACGATGCAAAGTGAAATGAGCAGAACCAGGAGAACATTGTACACAGTAACATCAACAGTGTACAATGGAGAATTGTGAATGACTTAGCTGTTCTCAGAAATACAATGAATTGAGACAATCCCAAAGGACTAATGATGAAGCATACTATCCTTCTCCAGAGAAAGAACTGATAGTGATTGAATACAGACTGAAGCATGCTGTTTCTCTTTCTTCCCTCCCTCCCTCCCTGCCTCCCTCTCTCCCTCCCTTCTTTCCTTCCTTCCTTCCATCTCAGGGAGTGGGGAGGAAAGGGAGGAAAGGATAGAATTTAGAAGTCAAAACTTTTAAAAAATGTTAAAAATTGGTTTTAGCATATAATTGGGGGGAATAAAATATTATTAAAAAATTAAAATAGAAAAAGGGCTTAGAGGGAATTTATTATTCCAAATTTTAAAAAGAAAAAAAAAAGCCAGAGGCACTAAATAATTGTCTCAAGACCTCTGAAAGCCAATCAGCTACAAACTTGCTGTGTGACCTTAGAGGAAGGAAGGAAACATATATTTTTATTAAATAGGGTCAAATATGTGTCAGACACCAAGGTAAGTGCTTGAAAATTATTATCTCATTTAATCCTCCCAACAATCCTAAGATGCTCTTATTATACCCATTTATTATTATTATTATTATTATTAATTATTATACCCATTTTATACTTGAAACTGAGACAGTTAGTGACTTGCGCAGGATCATAGAGCTAATATCTGAGGACGGATTGGAACCTAGCTCTTCCTGACACCAAAGCCCAGCACTCTATCCACTGAAGTGCCACCTAACTGCCTCTAGGGTCTAGAAGTTACTTCCCCAGGTTGGATCTCAGTTTCGCATCCATGAAAGAAGAGGTTGGACTTTAAAATCCTCTAAGGTTGGGCAGCTAGGGGGCGCAGTGGATAAAGCACTGGCCCTGGATTCAGGAGTACCTGAGTTCAAATCCAGCCTCAGACGCTTGACACTTACTAGCTGTGTGACCTTGGGCAAGTCACTTAGCCCTCATTGCCCTGCAAAAACAAAAACAAAAACAAAACCTCTAAGGTCCCTCTCAGCTAAATTCTATGATCCATCAGAATGTGCCATTTGCAAGTAAGGATTGTCTCAATCTTTTCATTTATATCCTCAGTCTATGGATTGATCGATCTTTTTCAGTGATGGGAAGGAGAAACCTATGAGAAGAAAATTTTAAAATGTCGAAAGATAATGCCCTCGAATTGATAAGCAAAAGGAATCATTGGTTCTTTAACAAGTTTGTCATGGAGTCCAGATGTCATTGGAATTGCCTGGAAAGGACAGAACTGGGACCAATGGGGAAAGCATCAGAAAGGTCCATTTGCTTTGACTTCAGGAAGAGCTTTGGAGCAATTAGTGTCCCCAAATAGCACACCTCCACATTTGTTGTTCCTCTGCGGGCAAGAACATCTCACTTTTGTCTTTGTAACTAACTCCAGGGCTTAGCACAGAGTCTGGACCACAATGTGTTTAATCAAGGCTTTTTCATTCACTCTTTGGGCAGAATGGGATGATCACTTATCAAGAATGATGCAGGGGGCAGCTAGGCGGTGCAGTGGATAAAGCACTGGCCCTGGATTCAGGAGTACCTGAGTTCAAATCCGGCCTCAGACACTTGACACTTACTAGCTGTGAGACCCTGGGCAAGTCACTTAACCCCCATTGCCCTGCAAAAAAACCCCAAAACAAACCAAAAAAAATGATGCAAAAGGGTCTCATGCTCCTGTCAGACAACTCCTGTCTCCTTCCTATTGCTAAAAAAGTAAAAATATAAAAACTGGATAAGACAAATTATATAACAACTAATATAAAAAAAACCTTTTCAAGTTATGAGAGGAATAGGTTATATATGGATATATATGCATTTATTAACATTCTGTTCTAGAAATGGAGACAGTGCAGAGTAGCTGAGAGAGAATGGTTATTGGAGTCCAGAAGACCTAGAGTCAAGACTCACTTTTGATACATACTGCATGGGGGACTTGGGAAAAGTCACTTAACCTTTAACTGCTCTAGGCAACAACTGCTCTAGGCTGCAACTCTAGACAGTCAATCAACAAGCATTAATTAAAAGTTCACTATGTGCCAGGCTCTGTTCTAGGTGATACAAAGAAAGGAGAAAAAAATACTTCCTGCCCTCAAGAAGCTTACATTTGAACAGGGGAAACATAAAATAAAAAACACTAGGAACGGGGCAGCTAGGTGGCGCAGTGGATAGAGCACTGGCCCTGGAGTCAGGAGTACCTGATTTCAAATCTGGCCTCAGACACTTAACACTTACTAGCTGTGTGACCCTGGGCAAGTCACTTAACCCCCATTGCCTCACTAAAAAAAAAAAAAAATTAAAAACACTAGGAACATACAAGATCTCTCTCTCTCTCTCTCTCTATCTAGAATAGATGAAGGGTAATCTCAGAGGGGAAAGCACTTGAAGTTTGGGAGCCTCAGAAAAACCTTGCAGGAGGTAGAATTTGAGATACACGATAGATACGATTGTTAAATGATGGAGAGGGACAAGAGACAGAGAGACAGACAAGGTTATTAAGTACTAACCACGTACCAGGAGCTATGTGCTAGCAATACAAATACAAGGAAAAAAGCCAGTTCCTACCCCCAAGGTTGTATCATTCTAATGGAGGAAGAAAATACAGAGAAGAGGAGAGTGAGGCGGTCAGGCCATACAAGAACATGGTGAGGAAATAGTAGAAGTGGTGTCTGAGATCTGAGCCCCCAGCAAGGTAAAGCAAAAGCATACCTATTAGGGCCTGAACTGAGTTTTAGAGGAGGTCAGGGAAACTAAGAGGGCAGGAATTCTAGGCATGGATAGAGGTCCATTGAAAGGCATGGAGGGAGGAGATGGAGAATTGTTTGAGGATCATAGAGTGCATGGAGAGGAGTCAGCTATAAAAAGACTTGAGAGACCAGAAGGGATCGGGTTATGAAGGACCTTAAATGCCAAACAGTGGACTTTATATGTAATTCTGGGGCCCTCTCTCCATAACATCACACTTCCTCTAAATAGACCAATACAGAAGAAATAAGAGAAAGTTATTAAAGTATTTTTTAAGAAACAATGTGTGGTAAAAAAAAATATGAAAGTTTTTTAACAGTCGGTTAGGATAACTGAAAGACGCCAGTTTTTTTTTTAAGGACCACCCTTTCGGGGAGGAGACCAACGGCATGAGCTACGCACGCCAGTCCGCCTGCTGCGCACATCAGACTGCCTGCTAGCACTCCACTTCCGGGGTGCGAGCTTAAAAGGCAAGGAGAGAACGGAAGTGGGAGTTTTTTCCTGCTCTGCTGGTCTCCTGACTGCGCTGCACAGATGGTCTCTCTCTCCCCAAAGGTGGCCTTCTCTTTTGGTGAGTTTTATACGGAATATAGACTAAGCTTAGACTTAAGACGATTTGTATTGTGTTTCTACTTTCCTATCCTTCTAATCAACATCACCTTGTGACTACCATACAATAAATGGTCTATCTAGAAAACCAGAAGCTTCTTCCATTTACTAGTCTGGGAGATAAATTAAGGGAAAGGTTAAGTAGGGTAGATTTATGATATAATATCCAATTTTAAATCTCACAAATGGTACCAATGAATTCATGCAAAAAAAGTTTCCCAACCTTCAGAGAATAAGATTGTAATATAGCAAAAATATAGAAAATATGGAAAAAGGATAATGTTTTTTTAAATTAAATTTTTTTATTTTCATGAAGATCCATTTTCTCTCCTTCTCTCCTGCTCCCCTCCCCCACCCAAACTGAGAAAGGAAGAAAAACAAAATCCCATTACAAACTTGTAGAGTCAAGCAAAACAAATTCCAGAATTGGCCAAGTCTAGTATGCATGTGTGTATGTGTGTACATATGTGTGTGCATATACTCATGGATGCATACATATGTGTGCTATGTATACACACACACATGCATACTTTGGTCTTCACTGAGTCTGTCTCCTCTGGGTCAGGAAGTGGACAGCACATTTTATCAGGAGTTCTCTGGGATTGTGGTTGGTCATTGCGTTCATCAGAGTTCCCAAGTCCTTTAAAGTTTTTTGTCTGTACAATGTTACTGTTTTGTAAAAGTTGTTCTCCTGTTTCTACTCACTTCACTCTTCATCAGTTCATATAAATCTTCCCAGATTTCTCTGTTATTAAGGAAAGGACAATATTTTGCTCAACTCTTTTTAGGAGAGAAATTCCACAAGAGCAATTACAAAATACAAAAAAGTAAAATAAAATTATAGACTAATCTGGTTTATGAAGATGGAAGGGATTTGTGATTTCATCCGGAGTGGGAGATCTCTTCCAACAGATAACATAGCTTCAATCATTCATAAATGCTAGGGAGTTTCTTGAAGCAACATAATGTTATCATGAAATGACTTACCTAAGGTCATACAGCTAGTTAAAGGAGATAGGATTCAAACCCAGGTCTTCATCACTCCAAGGATAGTGCTGCATCAGAATGTCTCTTACATGTCTCTTATTTCATCAGCACAGAGAGCTCCCAATGTACGAACATCTTCCTCTTAAGCACTTTGTGTCCTTTCTCCGATTTAGAAGTTAAATTCTTGTGATACTTGAGGTACACAGGGGAAGAGTTACTTTCTTAGGGACCCTTATCCAGTAAGTGTCAGAGACAGGTCTTCCTGACTTCAAGACCAGAAGTCTATTCACTATGTCAGGCTGCTACTTTAACTTATGACAATTGATGCAAAAAAATCCTCTACAGAATCTTCAAAAACAATACGACAGTAACTTTAAGAGAATGACTCCCAGTCATCAAGGAGACTTGTCTCTGGAATGCCAGACTGGCATAACACAAGGAAAATTTTGAATATAATTGATTACATTAGAAGAAAACATTTTAATTTTTAAGGTTTTTATTGAAGTCTTTTGTTTTCATTTTTATTGATATCTTTTGTTTTTATATCACCTCGATTTCCCAGGGTATTCCTTTCCCCATCCTTGCCCAGAGAGCCAACCCTTAAAAAGAAAAGAGGGGGAAAAAGCAATTGGGCAAACTAATCAACATACTGACAATCCGATGGTGTATGCACTGTTTCACCCCATAGTTTCCTTCCTCTGCAAGGAAAAGTGGGAGGTGCATTCTTGTATATATAGAGGGAAAATATTTTTTTTGTTTTGTTTTGTTTTTGTTTTTGTTTTTTTTGGTGAGGCAATTGGGGTTAAGTGACTTGCCCAGGGTCACACAGCTAGTAAGTGTTAAGACTGGAGACCGGATTTGAACTCAGGTACTCCTGACTCCAGGGCCGGTGCTCTAATCCACTGCACCCCCTAGCTGCCCCGAGGGAAAATATTAATAACATATACTCACTTGGGAAGCAGTATGGGTAATGGGAATAGTGTAGAGCTTGGATCCTCAATGTCAGGTCTGCAATAATTCCCTGGGCCTTGATCTTATCTAAGTGAGAAATCTGGGAAGTGTTGTGCCATCAATGGCTGTGCTTGAAGCCACTAGTAAGAATTGGGTGAGAATTTGGTGTCCACCCTGAAGGTGGATGAGCCACCCTGAAAAGGGCTTTGGCAAGCCCTCCCACCAGAGGTGGTAGTGCTCCCTGAACACTCTCAGCTGACTGGCTAAACCAGACTGAGGATAACTGACAGACCTCAAACCTGTCAGGGCAAGGGAGGGGGGATGTCCTCCCCCAACCATGTGAAGGCTTTTCCTGGCAGAATGGAGATGAGAACAATTTGTTCTGACCGCCATGAAGCAGTTAAAGTAGGCATTGTGGAGCGATTAGAGCTTATCAGACATCAAAGATCTCAAGGGCTTCCACTGCATCCTGGGTTATCACCACTCATCCTAGCTTTTATCTTGCTATTGGACTTCAATGACATCAGAAGAGAGTGAGGCTGAAGGCTTTTCCTCAACTTAAGCCCAATTCACAGGCAAGTCAAGACATCGCCCAGTGACATCATTGGTCCTCTCAGAAAATGAAGGACAAACAACAACAACCCTCGACGGCTTCCCATTCTGTGCCCCTCTTGGCGATGTTCACTTCTGCCAGGGCTTCATTCCACAAGCTGGGTATCTTCCTCTTTCTCAGCATTGTGTGGCTGGGTGTACGCCCTGCCCCTGCAGTTTATGACGAATTTGCTTCTGAAGCACAGGAGAGTCACTATGTTTAAGAGGAAGGAGTTCTCACAGTGGGAATTCCCCATGCTGATGAAATTGTTTTATTTGGGAGAGGCAGTCGGACGTAGCGCTCTCTTTGGAATCATGAAGCCTTGGGTTCGAAGTCTGACTTGCTTTTTCAACTATCTGTGTAACCTTAGGTAAGTTATTTTACCACAGTAAACCATAGTCATCATGTCACTGTTCTGAAACTTTGTTTCCTCTTGGGCAGAAAAGTGGGATATGTGGCCAGCTTTCAAGTGTTATATAAATACTAGCTATTGTTGTTATTATTATTCACAGTGATCCTTGGGGAAGAAGATTAGTGTGATAATAAGAATAAGAGTAATAAATAATAATAGCGGGGGCAGCTAGGTGGTGCAGTGGATAAAATACCAGCCCTGGATTCAGGAGGACCTGAGTTCAAATCCAGCCTCAGACACTTGACACTAGCTGTGTGACCCTGGGCAAGTCACTTAACTCTCATTGCCCTGCAATAATAATAAAATAATAATAATAATAATAATAGCACTATATCACAAGACTGCCCTGAGGTCCAAATGTGAAGAGCTTTCTAAGCCTTAAAACATTGCATACATATAAGCTGTGTGACTTTGGGCAAGTCACTAAACCCCTGTTTGCCTCAGTTTCCTTAACTATGAAAGGGGGATAAGGATAGCACCTACCTCATGGGGTTGTTGTGAGGATCAAATGAGGTAATATTTGTAACGCACTTAGCACAGTGCCTGGCACATTTTAAGTTCTTAATAAACGCTTCTTCTCTTTCCAACTGATATGACTGGGGGACAGTTTACCCAGTGGCAGCAAAAGAAACAGGAAGCAGTGTCAAATATCTTCCTTTCTTTATTGATGGCCTCCAGTGTTCAAATGTGTTGTCAAGTAATTAGTACATTAGTCCTAATTACTGATCACTTATATCAAGGCAAATTAATGGAAGCAATGGAAATTCGATGAGCCAATTTAAAAGCAACATTCTAGGGACCTGTGAACAGCTAAGACCAAAGGGCTCATTTGCCATAGACCAAAGTCAGAGGAGCTTATTCAAGATCTAGGACCATCTTGGCCCCTGGTGGAACTGTTCTTGTGATCTTTGTGCTATCTGCGATAGATAGATAGATAGATAGATAGATAGATAGATAGATAGATAGATAGATAGATAGATAGATAGATGGATAGATGGATAGATGGATAGATGGATGGATGGATGGATGGATGGATGGATGGATGGATGGATGGATGGATGGATGGATGGATGGATGGATGATAGAGATAGCTAGCTAGATATCTCCTTTTTCTTCTTTTTCTTCTCCTCCTTCCCCCTATCTGATCTGCTATATTTATATTCCTGCCAGTGGTGATTCCCAAGGCTGTATTTGTGTTTGTGTGTATGTGCTACGTGAAAACTCTCGAGGAAAAATGGAAAGCATTTGAGGAATGCCTCTCTTCACTCTCATTTCTTAGAGGGTATGAAGAATCCTTAGAATAAAGAAAAAAGATACAAGTAGGAAGATGGGTAGTAAAATATTCTGAATAGGAGGCAAGGACTTAAAACTGGTAGAAATCTGGGTAAGGGAAGAATAGGTCACAGAGGAGAAAGAAAAGGAGAAGAAGCTCTGTCTCAGATGATTTAAGCAACAGAGATGTAGATGGTTTGGACCTTCTGAGTTCCTATACAAAAAAAAATTTAAAAAGAAGACCCACAGAAGCAACCTGCTAGGGGCCCTGGGAGGAAGAGGTGATGGATGCTTCCTTGAGAAATGAAGTGGGAGGACGGTCACCTGCCTAGTACACATATCCAAGGATTCCATGAAGAAGTCTGTCAAGATTGATTAAACCTGATGACTACCACCCACTTTTGGTGATTCTTGAAAAAGCCTGGTATGTTATCTCTAGGGACCATATCCTGGGCAGGAAACCAAAGGATCTGGAATCACTGGGGGCACTTCATACCCAAATGCAATTTGGAACTTAGGAAGATATGGGAGCAAATGGCTAGCTATTGAGTTATTAAAGGAAATGATTTGGCTTTCTAGACCATTGCTTGAAATAGCAGAATGATGATGGGCTCTTGGCTGGAGACAGAAAACCTCATGAACACTGGGAAGAACATGTTTGCCTAGAAGCTTGCTAGTCTGGAAAATGAAGATTTAAAATAGAAAATTGAGAGGGATGAGGGAAGGGGTTACATGCTATATCGTAATGAGAGAAAAAAAATGAGTGAAGAAAGTGCCCAGTATTAATTGACTGGAAGAGGGTCAGGGTTTCAGTGTCTGTGTCCCAATGGATATCATGTTATCATGGATAACAGATGAAGTGAACTAAGGTTTGATGCAAAAAGGTCAATACAACTTTATGGATATTGCTGAAAGTTGGTAGGATGGGATGGACAACTGGAATTCAGTAGGATTCTGGTGCCTGAGGTCATCTCCCATTTATCCTGTTTAAACCCTGTTTGTACATAGCTGTTTGCCTCCTGTCTCCATTAAGTGTGAGTTCCCTGAGGGCAGCCTTTCTCTGTGTTCCTAGTGTTTAGCACAGTGTCTGGCACATAGTAGTTACTTAATAAATGTTTATTGACTGACTTCCTTAGGGAATAGTTTAGACTGTTGGATAAATCCACTTCTCTGCCACTCTTGACCATGTTTGTAAAGTGCTTTGTAAAAAAAAACAAACCAAAAAAAAGTGCTATGTAAATGATCTATTATTATTGTGGTCTACCAGGCTTGTTTGTGTGTGACTGTTTTCAGAGTTTTGAAGGTTATAACTAAGAAGTTATAAATCAAATAACTGAGGAAGATGGGACAATTGTAGCGGAACTGTTAGGAGTCATATCTGACAGAAAAGCAGGTTTGAGTTTCACATCAAAAGGTGGGGATGAATCACTAAAAATAAAAAAGCCCTGTTTCAATGTGCAAATATGATTATTCCTGCTCATTTTTCAGTCGTTTCTGAATCTGTGACATCATTTGGGATTTTTTTTTGGCAATGATACTGGAGCGGCTTGCCATTTCCTTGTCCAGCTCATTTTACAAATGAGGAACTGAGGCAAACAGTTAAGTGACTAGCCCAGTGTCACACAGCTAGTCCGTGAGGCTGGGTTTGGAGCAAATGTTTCCTTTTAAAGAGGTGACAGCCAAGAGGAAGACAAGAGGTTGAGTGACCCGACATCACAGTTATCTATGGGGCCACTTTTTTGGTGTCCTGTGCAGACTTCAAATAGCATTCCCCCCATGGCTCATCATCACTACAGGTTTGGTCTTCTTCACAATCTCGAGCCTTTGTATTTGCATACCCGATGCTTAGCAGTGCATGTTGGCCAAACAAATTCCAACCACCAGGATGTTCACTACCGAGGAGCATTCTTCCCGAGTGCCAACTTTGGTGCATGTACATTTTCAATGGTGGCTTAGACAAGTATTTAAAACTTCCTACTTGTATATCATAAAAGGTAAGTTAACAAGGCTGTTTCCTGTATCTAGAATGCGAATATGTGGCAGTCTGGTCCCAAACGAGCTTACTCTTCTCTTGTAATCAGTGGCAAGCCCCTGTGCTCTGGTATACTGAATCCAGGTAACCCACCCCCCCACCCTCAATGGGAATGGGCCAAAGGTATACACAGAGTGAATCCATCCCCAGCCCCTTTGTGAAGGGACCACGTCCGTAACACCCTGTGAGATGGCCTCTTTTCCCTTGCAGTTTTTGAACAGGGGATGCCATCTTTGGGCCTGCCTCCCACCCACCATCGGGATATTCTGGACACCATTTTTAGCCCTCCTAACGGCCCCCTTTTAGGCCATAAAAACAAAAACCCTTTAGTAAACCCTGACTCGATGTAAACTTTGTGGCCAGGCTGCCCTGTCTTTCCTAGCAAAGATAACATTTGCCACAAAATCATTTACTTGAAAGCATTTGTTGCCAATTAAGCTGGGTAGAAGTTGACAGATTATTTTCATTCTGAGAAAAAACTCCAATTTATAGAATACTGATCTCTTCCCATGGGGCAGCTAGGTGGCACAGTGGATAAAGCACCAGCCCTGGATTCAGGAGGAGAGTTCAAATCCAGCCTCAGACACTTGATACTTACTAGCTGTGTGACCCCTGGGCAAGTCACTTAACCCTCAGTGCCCCCCCCCCCAATCTCTTCCCATCCTTACACTCAATCCTTTCTTCAGCTAAATGTCTCTTTCAGTTTACTCTCAAATTCTCCCAAATCCAACCTAACTTTCCCAATACTAACTAAAACCATCAATTCACCCCCAACTTCCTTCTTAGTGGGCAGCTTGGGGCCTCCCCTAGAAACAATGTAACATTTCTCTATACTAGTCAAGACGTACATTAGATCAAAGGGAGACTAGAAGACAGGAAAAGGGTGCAGATTATTTATTACTCTAAGACATGCAAATATTTGATTTCCACTCTGCCTTGAATGCTTCAGTGATATGAAAGCCAAGTTATTGCTGTCAGATCAAATAAACATTTTAAAAAACCTAACTTGATGGGAGACCCATTTAGAAGTTTAAAGGCTCCATTCCACTTAAGATACTGGGTACTCATAAGGAATCCTTTCTGTAAGTCTGTCCAATTTGCATTGTCGTCTTGTTATCCATCCAGTTTTGTCCCTAAATACACTCATTCATTCTTGTAAAACACACCCTCTCCCCTCCCTGGATTGTAGAATGGTTTAAGAAAAGAACCTTTATTAGATCAGGGACTCAATTTTGAACTTTTAAAAATGACCAATGGCAAAAACAACAGCAAAGAAAAGCCCTAGAAATGCAATGAGTAAGCAATTTTTTTTCTTTTAAAGTAATGGAAACTTAAATGGGCAAACTGAAAGTGTCACCAACTTGTTATCTTTTTAATTAACAGTTTATTTAAACACAGTTCTCCAAACAGTCGAGTGAATCAGGCCTCCTTTGGTAAGCAAAAGGATCTCTCAAAATAGTTTTTGAAATTTAACAAAGTCTTCCATTCACTCCTCCAACTGCTGACGCGTTCCTTTCTCCCATCCTTTATGAAGCACCCATTTTTACTGTAATCTAAAGCCAGAAAATTAAGATTACATTTGTGGTGGAACGTGCTGTTAACTCACTGAAAGCTGAAAGCTCAACATCACCACCTCCAGGACAGTCTGTGAGGAAGAGGGGCCTTCTGCCAGGCCTCCACTGTCCTCACTTGCTATTTGCACAGATTACATAAAGGCTTGACAAACAACATTCAGACAAGCAGTAAGCAATTGCTGGATAGAAATACCTTTAGTTCTAATACTAGTAATACAGAGTTACACAGTATTATAATCGTAACACTCAGTTGTAGATATATTAAGTACGGTGCTCTCTAAATGGCAAGGGGTGAAAGGGTATCTGACTTTATTTTCCACAGACTAATTTGAAAATTCAGTTTTTCTAAGCATTGATGTGGTGAAAAGAAAAGTAGAAATCAAACGGTTTATTGTTGGTTTACCATTTGGAGGCATTTTACATAAATGTCAAATCTTCAGGTTACCCTGGATTCAGTAGAAAAACCTTTTAAATGAAGTTTTTGTACAATAGAAACTTCTCAGCAGTCAAAATTTAGACTGTAAAAAAATACATGCAAAACATACTTCTCTGAAAACACTTAACTTTGAACAAAGCACCAAACTACACAAATGCAGAATGAAAACAGCATTTCAACTCCACCAAAAGTAGTCTTCATAAAAGGTGTAAAAGTCACCTATTCACTAGGCACTGTTCACTTTTAAACAGGAGACAATAAAAAAATATTGTCAACAAAACCAAATTCCATTTCAGAAATCCACCGTCTTCACGCTTTAATAACGACCTGCTCCAAACAAACACACAGAAAGAGAAAGAAGTAAAAATATTAATGTTTTGATTCATTAAATAAGTCTAGACTTAGAACCCAGGCCGCTTTCCCACTAGGTTTTTTCCTAATGTTTTCTTATTTTCCAGTCAGATGTAAAGATAGCTTTCAAAATGTTTTTATAAGAGTTTGAGGTCCAATCCCGCCCCCTCCTTTCCCCTTCCCTATGACAGGAAGCAATCTGATATACTTCCCAATAGTTTTGACTGACACGATATAAACTCAGGAAATTAAACTCTTTCTCAGATTTCCCCAGGAACACGCCAGACCGGGGATACTAGCTTTCTAAAGATGGTCTGGGATCGAGAAGACCAATGTTCTATGTCTCTTGCAACCACTGGCTCTGCATTATTTTCATTCTATTGCTTCAATAACTGCCACCTGCCTCATGAGGGGCCTGGTGCTTCTTTCACCTCCCCCCAAATCACATAATACTTTTAAGGCAAAAAATGGCATGTGGTATGTAAATGCTGTGCTGAGAAACAATCGACACCAATCAATTATACACTGAAGTTATGGGGTTTTGGATCTAATGACTAATGAATATTGAAATAAATGATAGTTGAAAAGTTTTATCTGAAAGAATCAAGCAAAACCCCAACTATACTGGCATCTGCTAAAACATTATCATTTAAATGTGTACTCTTAAAACAGGCTGTCAAACATACAACTAATAGATAGCCCAGTGGTCCGCTTTGGCTTCCAACTGGAGAGGTTTTAACTTTTTCTAGTTGGGAAAAGACAAGGGGAAAAACTGCTAAGCGGCAAGATCCGGAGACACTGAGGAAGGCCCACCAGTCTTTGTTAGGCAAAAGCAAATCAAACGTTCTTCACTTACGAGGTGAATAAGATCGAGACCGAGACCGTGACCTGTAACCTCCTCGGCTGTAATATGGGGATGGCGATCGCCTCCTGTAAACAAATGAGAAGTGAGTCAATCCTTAACACAAACTGTTACCTAGATTAGTCTGGGAGTAGACTTGAGCACTGACAGTTTATGAAACCAATCCAACTATGGAGTGCTTCCATGAACTTGCTTGCTCTCCTTGATCCTGGGGCTCAGGTTCGGTTCAGAGCAGTGTGCCCCCACCCCTTGGGGACATACAATTCCCTACTCCAAATGTGATTGAAGAGACTCACCAGAAGGGCTTTGCCGTTTATATCATCCCTGTCTAGGCATGGTCCCAATTGTAATAAAAGGTTTGGTCTAGATCTCAAATGAGCTACCTGCAAGCTGGACCCTGACAAGCAGCACTGACACCCTTACCTCAGTAACTCAGCAGCACATCCAATTCTCCCAAGAAAAATGAGGGCCGAGGGCAGTATGGAGAGACACTATCTGTTAAGCCATTTTACCCCTTTCTTCTTTTCCCAAAGCAAGCCTTTGACCTACTAAGAGGTGCATGTGGGAGGTTGGGATGTGTAGAAGTTTAAAATATCTCCAAGAATTACATCCAGCTTGAATTTCAAAGTTGGGAAGGAGGTGCCAATGACAGGGAACTACAGAAAATGCCCACAAGGGTGTGCATAGGGGAATGGAGATCAAAGCTGTTCTAAACATGCCACTTTTATCTAGCCAATGATTTAGTCCCTTGTGATTTCACACCACATTTTAAAGAACCCCTTTTCAACACCTAGTTAACTCCTTGGCATAGGCTGAACAATGTCCAATAACCCTAATATATGGCATATCTTCATTCAGCCTCGACACATATTCTTACACAGCATTTTCTAGCTTACAATTGGGCGAGATCAATATGATGTGGAGAACCCCTTGGTCTGACCCAGCTTGGCATTGAGCCCTGCAGCAACACTAAGACCTCGCCTAGCATACCTGTAAATCTGATCCCTGTCTTGGGCAGCTCTCCACCCTCCTCCTCCTCCACCTCCTCCTCTGTGAAGACACAAGCAAAATACTTTTTTGCAGTTTGGTTTATTGAGTTATAAATGTATTAGATGACATTCAACAACACACACAGAATCACAGCATCACAGCACCAGACCTCAGTGGCCATCTAGTTCAACCGGGAGCCCAACAAGCATCTCCTCTACCGCCACCAGCCACATCAGCCTGGGCTGGACCTCCCCAGCACCCCGCTCCCTCTGCTTTGGGAGAGCCCTCATTGTTTGCAAGGGATTCCTCATATCAAGCCTCAACGAGCTTCTTGGCCACGTTCACCCACTGCTCCTGGACCAGGGCCATCAGGATGAGCCTAATCACTTTTCCACATGACGAGTCCTTTGAAAATCCTTGATGACAGCAATCATTGTCACCCCTAAGTCACAGCTTTTCCATGCTAGTTATGTCAAAGCATAAATTAAGAAGCTGATCCATCCTTCAAGAGTTACAAATGCTGGGAAGCAAAGGGTTGGCTCCCTGGTAGCTACAACGAAGTATCACCCCTTACATTTCAAACTAAATCATATTAAGCTACCAATGCTCCTTGGATATTCACCCATGCCTTAAGGTGCTTATAAATGAACTGCTAACAATACAGCCCAGCACTCACCCTCCCAAACCAAGCCTGTTTTAAGTTAAGATCCAATGATATTAATAGAGAAACCCTTAGAATGGAAATGTTTGGAAGATTCAACCAGCTTCTAAAGCTCAAAACTGAATGTGTATTATTAAGTAGGGTCGGGTGTGTTTGTGTGTACCCCCAAACTATCTGACAATGTGGGGCTCCTGGGCTCTCCAGGCCCAGTTCATCCTTTGTTCCCCATTTCATCTTTTCTCTCCCCAGCCCAATTCCTTCACTTCAATCTCTGTCCAAGAAGAACGCTTTCCATTTGAATTCTTCCAAGATTGTTTCTCTTTCAAAATAAGCTGGAGGTCAGACCAGGCACCTTGGGCTTTTCTGTCCAGGGATTTCTGAGGGAGGATCCTCAGCCCTACTGAACAAGTTTATAAAGACAACCCCTGGCTTTCCCAAAGCTTCACTCAGTGAAAGGCGCACCAACAAGTATTCCCAGAATGTGGCCTTAGGGGCTAGTTTGGGGGTGGTAACAACACAGTATTATGGCTTCTCTTTTATCAAGAGAATAAATAAGCTTCCTTCCTCTCTCCAGTCCTTGGGGCCAGGGACAGAACAGGCACAGGGAACATACGAGAACACACCAGGCTAGTCCAAACGGCCCATGGAGTTTTGAGGGCTTCTGCCCATTAATAGCTAATGTTCATCACGCACTCCAAGGACTCAGTTTGACCTGTCCATTTATATCTTCTGGTTGAGGAATTTAAATAATGTAAAATTATTGCATGTTCCTCGGCTGAGTTTACCTGGTGTTTAAACAGATTTAAAAAACCATTTGTGCCACAAGATACCTAGGACCACATGACAGGAATGCCAATGCCTGTGCCAAGGAGTTAATCAATGGACATACCACCTTGGAGCCTAGATGAAATCTGTGATCCTGGATTTCTTAAAAACCAGAACAGATAACTTGTCTGATAAAGGCAGCACGGTTTACTCAAGTGCAGGCAAATTAAATAACTACAAAGTTCTCAAAGTTCCTGGAACCTGGGAGAAGTGCAGTTAGATTTCAAATATGGTGCCCCAAAGCTATTTATACCAAAGTAACTTTGTTAAAATGATTTTTATGTGAACAGGCAAGTCTATCCAAGAATCATCATTGATAAACCAAACCAAAGGTTGTAACCTTCCCCAATACCAGAGAGAGACCTGAACATTAAGACTTCTTACCTGTAGGATCTGCTGTAATAGTCACGATCATCATAGCCTCGATCGTACCCTCGATCATAGTAATCACGACGGCGGGAGCTGCCACTGCGCATGATACCAAACAAAGTTAAGCGCCAGATGTTAAATCAAAAAGCTTCTCCACTTCATACCTGGCTGACCCCACACAAAGGCAAACACATTTTGATCAGAGTGAAACCTTATGTAGAAATGGTAGCAAACCAATCTGGAAGTTTTAATGGGGGTGGGGGGTGGTGGTGGTGGTGCGCAGCTGCGTGCCGAAGGAAGGGGAAGAGATAGGATCCCCCTGAAACTACAGGTTTAACACTTGTTCAATCATGTCTACTCTGTGACCCCATTTAGGGTTTTCTTGCCAAAAATACTGGACTGGTTTGTCATTTCCTTCTCCAACTCATTTGACAGATGAAAAAACAGGCAAACAAGGTAGGTGACTTGCCCAGGGTCACATAGCTAGGAAGTGTCTGAGGCTGGATTTGAACTCTGGTCTTCCTGACTCCAGTCTGGACACTATTCACTGTGCTACCTAGCTGCCCCCCGTTTAACATTATTTCCTGGCAAAACCTGAGAACTACTAAAGAAGGGATGACTCACTTTACATTTAGAAAAGGTAATATTAATATTAATCATTTGGCTGGCTGAGCAGAGCTTCATTAAGAACAAATCATGCCATAGCCTTACTGAGGAGGTAGCACGGTTTTGTTTTGTTTTGTTTTTTTGGGTGGGGCAATGAGGGTTAAGTGACTTGCCCAGGGTCACACAGCTAGTAAGGGTCAAGTGTCTGAGGCCAGATTTGAACTCAGGTCCTCCTGAATCCAGGGCCGGTGCTTTATCACTGAGCCATCTAGCTGCCAGAGGTAGCAGTTTTAATGGGATTCTGACTGCATGGGCTACACCTAGAGTAGCAACCAGCCAACCCACCCAGACCTCAGTTTCAATAAGCAGTTCCATGACTTGACAACTGTCACAGAGGCATCAGCAATCTCCCCAGCCCTAAAGCCAGACCCCCTGATCCATTACGGCACCAGCTGATATTGCTGAAATCCAACCCTATCCTCCCGACAACTTCATACCAAGTGGTTTTCATATCCTTCAAATGACTAGGCCTTGGTCTGAGTATAGCCTCAATATGGCTATCTGCATCTGGCTTAAAGGGCAATTCTATTGGCTGACGCTGGACCCTTGTAAGAGGTTTCTGAAGCAGTTAACACAGAAGAGCGGCCCGCTGGAAGGCTCCAGGGGGAGTACAGACAGCGGGAGTACCCTCAGCCCAAACCAGAATCCCCTTTTCCTCCCCCAATACGTTTCTAGACAATGCGCCAAAGATGACTCACTAAGTAGGTCTTCCCATGTAGATTCCAGGGGTTGGGGTGTGGGGTCTTTTTGTTATAGAAAAATCCACTCGGATCCTTCGCCCATCCAGCTCCATTCCATTGGCACGCTCTTTAGCCTTCAAAATGAAAACAAGGGAAATGAGCTGTTTAGCATCCTGGCCCAAGCTCCTGAGGGCAGGCTCTATAAAGCTGAAAATGTTTTCAATTCAGATGATCACTCCTTGGGACCTGGGATTTCATCAAGAGGGAATTCTCAGTCCACAAATGCAGCTGTAACAGAGAATTGCCTAGGGGGTGGGGTCCTGCCCAGGTTAAAAGGCCAGCCCAGAATTAAGGTCATAGTTCAAAGGTTTCGCCTGACACATTCTTATGAACCCAGAAATTATGTCTAATAAAAAAATTAATAATATTCATCACAGTTCACTCTAACACATTATTAGAGCATTTACAAAAATGCTCAGTGTTCTGTCCAAGGTCATACAGCTAATCACTGGGAAAGCTGAAACCCAAATCTAGAAGCAGCAGCACAATACACATCAACCAATTAAAGGAATAGAGCCTGGTAAATAATGTATCCAAGTATGGGGACTAAAATTTCTTTGTGGTCCCCAGCATCTGGCATGAGAACGCATAGAACCATTATCATTTAGATGGCCAGTGAGGAACTACCAAGAGGCTGCCTCCTTGCTCACATGTTAAAATGTTCCCAAATGCTCTCGACCGTATACATATATGTGTACGCACACAGTACACTTACCTACCCACCCACCCCAGGAATAAGAAACCCATTTAAAAACATCTCTTAATTACAACCTACAACACACCCTGGGTCCATCTCAAACCACACCCACAGTAGAAAATACTTTCCATGTTCAAGACCAGACCTTCCAAATCTCATTTCCCTGAACTGTAAACAACGATCCTAATCTGTTTCTTCAGGAAAGGACATGAAAGAAACCCCTACCCTGAAAGCCTTCTCAGTCAATCCCCTGGCAGGCTTGGGAATAAGAAAGACTTGTTCCCATTGAATGAAAAATGAACGACTCACCATGAGGCCCTCAGAGGCCATCTTTATATATGACCAAAATGAGGCTGACTCCTGGTTTTTTAAAAAATTCACCTGGCCCTTAAATACAACCCAAAAGTTGTGAAGCCCAGCCTTAGTTCTAAGAATATGATTGTTTCGGTCAGCTTTGAGTGGTTTCTTGGATTAGAAATGATACGGGAAACTTAACTGACAAATGGTGTTGTTTTAAACAAAGTGGACTAGAGAAAATGTTACAACATGGTTAGGTTTGAAGGCAATCCACAAAAGCCAAGTTAAACAAACAAACAAAACTTTTTGTGATAAATGTGCTCCAGATACCCAATCTGACACAGGGTCAGTAATAGGTTCTAGTCTCGGCTCTGCCCAGGACATACACTTTGGGACTCTAATATGTAAAATGGTGGTGGGAGTTCTCTCCTAAATTACCAGTCATTCTGGCTGAGAGTTAAGTGACTTGCCCAAGGTCACACAAATAGTGCCGTGTCTCTGAGGCCAAATTTGAACTCAGGTCCTCCTGAATCCAGGGCCGGTGCTTTATCCACTGCGCCACTTACCTGTCCCTTGATTCATTTTTAATGGCTTTCAAATGTTTGTTTTCCTTCTCATCTCTTAACCAAATCTGTTTCATTTTCAGGTACCTTAGTTTCATTTCTGAAAACTGTTGCTGCTTTCAGCAATTCCCAACTGTTACCAACAATCTCCAGCCCCATAAGTCCTGTTGCAACTCTAGGAGGCAGCCACTTACCTCCTTGGCATCATCCACGTTCTCAAAGTAGACAAAGGCAAAGCCCCGGGAACGCCGGGACTGCTGGTCATACACAATGGACACATCTGCAATCGGGCCATATTTGGAAAATACTTCTCGGAGATCCCTCTCTGTCGTGTATAGACTCAATCCAAACACCCCGAGACAGCAGTTGGGATCAGGATTGGCCTATAATTAAAAAGAAAAGGACTTAAAACAGTTTTGAAAAGATTCAAGTTTCTTAAAGAAAAGCACAACGACAACAGAAGGTCTCAGTTCTCCTAATGGAACCTTTTAACTGGTGCTAAAGCCCTTCCCAAACATGCCGGTTTAAGGAGACAACAAATAATTACGATCATCATCAATACGAATCAATTACATGATTACTGAACAGTTAATTAGAATTATTATCATTAAGATTTGAATAATTTTAAACATATCTGAATGGCCCCAAATCATGGAACGGAGATGGAATAATCACGTGCATATGCGAAATCCCATGAGATGCTTGTGTTCTCAAAGCAAAGAAACTGACCTTTCAGGGAATGCCTTCTGTCAAGTGGCACTTTAGTCTGTCACACATACTAAACTAGCTTCCTTTCAGCTGACTGCAGCAGAGCAAAAATGTGGGACGTCAAAATCACAGCCCCAAGCCCACCGTTCTGAACATTAAAGCCTTAACCAATGTGTACTTAAACATAATTTTATGGTTTAATATTTGCTGAGTACCCCAAAACACTGATACCCAGTCATCATAACCTAAAGCAATCACTTTACAAATAGCCATGAAAACACCAAAGACAAGTTTATAATTCTCCAAACACAAAACATTCTCTACTTTCGTAGCCAATCCATTATTTGCTCTATGGACCAATGGCAAATAACTGCTCATGAAAACAAATGAGCGGGGAAAAAGATCCAACACCAAAAAACCAAGAACAGCTGCTAAAATGCAATTTTAGGTAGTCTACAACTGAACAATGAAACTGGTTAGCTTTTCTTACTCGATTCCCCACGTGACGCCTGCGGGTAGACATTGGAGAGTGACTGTGGCTATGTCGCCTTCGGTAATCCCGACTGTATGATCTGCTTCGGGATCGTCTGTGGGAGCGGGAGCGAGAACGTGATCTAGTATAATGTCTCCGAGAACTTCTTCTGGATCTCGATCTACAGGACAAATTATTCATGGTTACCATCATTCAAGACTGATGTCCACACCTGCCTTCCCCCACAAACGAGGCAGAGCAAGCAGGTGTCTTTGTGGAGTCAGTCTTGGAAGGGGATAGAACAAAGCCAAATAGTACACAAGAGACAATGTCTAAAACAGGAGGGTGATGGAGTGATAGATGATCAATGAGATAGCTTTTAAGCAGGGCAGTAAAAGCAATTGAAGGGTTTGGTGAAAGATTTGATACTCATGCACAAGGAATTATCTGGCACTCATATACAAGGTCTGCAGAGCAACGAGTAAAGCTAAGAAAGATGGTTAGGCAATTTTAATAAATGTTTCGTAGACATGTAGCAGTGAGGGTCTGTATTGGTTAATAACAGGAATACTAAGGAGGCAGTGCAGAGACAGGGAATACTAGACCTTCAGGGGTCAGCAGGGTCAAATGACAGCACAGGTGGTCACTAGCAGCTAGTGAATAGTTTAAATAGTTATGGGAGATTAGGAGGGACAGAACAGATTCCAAGGGTATGAGAAAATGAACTAAATGTATCCTAAAAGAGACATGATTTTTTAAAATTTAGAGGTGAACAGGATGACATGATACAGCTTCTAAGTAAGGGTCAAATGCTTTTAAAAATGTAGGCAAAAGGAAGGAAAGCTTAGAGGCCATCAAAGCAGATTGAGGACTGAGGATCAGAAGTTCTGTGACTTGCTCAAGGTCACAAAGGTAGTGGCAAAGCAAGGATTTGAACCTAGGGCATTCAGATGTTCGCACTGTCTACTATGACACACTATCTCTGAAAGCAGAGACTCAATCTCAGACTGAAGATGACTGACCAGCCTAGCTAAGGAGAACAAAACAGCTATCTGGTGGGAAGGAGCATAAATTACTACTGAAAAGCTTTGCCACTGGTAAAACAGAACCTCAGGCAAAATTTGGGGTGAGAACATGCCTGGAAGGTACTTTCGGACGAAGCCAGCTTTCTGAAGAGTGGGTGGCATGCAATTAAGTTCTAAAAAGCACAAAACCATCATTTTCTTTCTCCAGTGACTGACTCAGCAGCCTCTGCCCCAGCTCCCAGCCTCCCTTTAGAAACCTTCTCAAACGCAGGGCCCACTTACCGAGACTCAGACCTGGACCTTGACTTGGATCTGGAGCGCCGGGAATCTTCCTTGGACCGTGACCTGGCAGGGGTGTGCCTTGCGGATTTCCCAGATCCATGGGCACTCCCACTTCTGGAAGCGGAACGGGATTCCTAAGTGCAGATTGGTCAAGTTTAATTTGTGCCCTTTCTTGGCCATCGCAATCTAAACAACCTGCAGTGAAACAGTATGGCAGACTGACCCCCTTGCCCTTCCAAAGAGGTTACAGAGAAACACCTGTTCAATGGATAACTAGGTTTTGAAATCATCTATTTAACATTAATATTGTCCATCTAGGGGTGAGTACGTTGTCCCATCAACCCCGTTCTGTTTCACCTGGATGCAACTGTGACCAGAGCTTGTCTAAGCCTTCCATTGGAAGGGGCACTGAATGGGGTTGGAGGGAAGAGAATCAAAGCAAGAGTAATATGCAAAATCAAAAGGTTTTTTAAAAAAGAAGTTTTTGGGGGCAGTTTCCCAGACAGGGGCCAGGTCAAATCAAGGAAAGAAAGGAGGTGCCCTATACCCTCTTCAAGTCAAAACAATCTGGGTAGATTGGTCTGGGTCAGAAAATCTCACAGAAAATTGGTGGAACTTGGAATTTATTTTTGCTCTCCTTATTTAGAGGAATCTGAGAAACCTCAACCAAGTCTAAGAAACCAAAGGGGACAATACAAATTTACTACATCTGTCAGAGAGAAAGACTGGCACATCCTTCCGTGGTAGATTGTAATGTCTCCAAGAAAGAAGCCCACACTAGTGGAGCTGGTCAGGCCTGGCACTACCCATGGTGGCAGGCCTGTTACCAAAGACAGCAGAGCATATAGTCCAGAGGCCCTGGGGATAGGGTTTTACTTCAAGAAGAAATGTCAAGAGCCTAAGGACCAACAAGCCCCACTGCCATCAAGATGACCAAGGAAGAACTGAAACAGGAGTGCAGTCATGATCAGATAAAGCTGCGGCTGATGAACCAGAATAAGCTGGTCCATCCAATCAGAGCCTGGCGTGGAGCAAAAAGACAAAGATGAGACAAGAGGCAGATGGAATTGATTCTATAACCAGCCAGTGTAATGAGCCTTCATTATCAGAGAGCTAGACCAATAGCACAGTGAAGGAGAGCCACTCGCTAAGATATCAGTTCATGGGTTGACTCAGTTAACTGAGGGACCAGAGGAAACTACATCACAGTAGACTCAATAGGGGAAAAGCCTAGTACACTAGCATCCCACATGGTAGGGCAAGACAGAGCTCGAAGGAATTTAGGAATCACAGCTCCCTGCCCATTGAAAAGACAAGAAAATCCAGAGGTGAATCAAGAGATCATAAAGGCTGTTAAGTAAGCCATGTATATATATTCAAACCTACATCTTCTACCTTCCAATCCAGGTTACTACCCACAAGGATGGGATGCTTGTTAATGGACAAAGTCTAGCTGACATTTTTGCAGTTAAAGAAACCTGCACCTTACTCTTAACACAGGCAAGAGATGGAAGGAAACCCTTAGATGGTGGAGGCACAACAGAGGTAACCACAGAACAGCCCTCCCTAACAATACTGGGAGAGGAACCATAACTACTTCTGGTCATTTTGGGGTTCTCAGAAGTGGAAGGTATCTTAAGTTAAAAGGTTTGAGGACACGATTCAAAAGAGAAACAACCTATTGACAATTACAGTCCAGAGAATCTTAGACTAAAACTCTCCAGTCTGCTACCTACTCCAGGGGAGGCTATAGTTAAGAAAAAGAAAATTAAGAACTGATATGGAATTTCCCCTAAAAACTAAAAGGCTTTAATTTGTTTTCAAAATGCTTACCTCACAATTAGGATGTGGATCTCAGCAACATTAATCCCATTTTACAGATAAATGCATAAGGGAGTTGCTCATGGTCACACAAGCACCAGAACTAGAATCTGCATTTTCCACCATATGACAAGGCCTCTAAAAAGCCATGTTTGGAAAGAGAAAACCAAGAGAGATAAAAAGTATCACATGAGAAAAAAGATGGCATGATAGCGAATAGAAAAATACAGAACCACTTAACTCCTATTTTGCTTTAAATTTCTCAAAAGAGAATGACTTTCAAATTGGAAATGTTTACCAGAGGGGAACTGAAGCCCAAGATTTTCCATATTCTCTCTCTCCCTCTCAATCTCATACACACCACAACACAACAGACCCCCACACACCTCACTCTCTCTCTGGAAAGTGCCATATCTGCCCAGGCTCCTACATAAAAAGATAAATTCAGAGCTAGAGAAAGAGGGACCTCAGAGATGATAATGATCTGAGTCCAGGGCTTCATCTCCTTTTTTGTGTCCTGGACATCTTTGGCAGTCCACAGTCTGGTGAAGCCTAGGGAGCCATTTTCAAGGTTTTCAGATTCAAATACACAGATTACAAAGGAAGCCAAACAATGCAATAGTTATCTAAACAACAAGTTCACAGAACCGCTTTCTTAGTTCAACTTCATGTTTCATAAGGAAATCGAGGCCAAGAGAGATTAAGTGACTGTAGCAAGGCCCCATAGGTAGGTATGTAATCTTGCTCAGATCTTGGGTACCTTTCTAACAGGCCACACTATCCTTTTTCCTATGGTAACTAGGGAAAGAAAACCCAAAGCCCTTACAAAAATGACCACCCAGTACTCCCAGATAAGCAGATATCCTGTTTTGCTTTATAGTGGGGGAAAATGCAGTTTCATAAAATAGACCAATAAACGATGTTGATCCTAGAATGGAACCGGAGATTCGGATTGAGTCCCAGTTATGGCCGAGATCCAAGTCCTGTTCTCCCGACCAATTACAGTGCATTTGATAAATGAAGGGATAGACCGAATGTTTAAAGTCTCTTTTTAAATAGCATTCTATGGGTCTGGCTGAACCAACCAACCAACCTTTTTTCTTTTTTGGCTATCTATTGTCAAGGATGAGTATTTAACTTTGGCAAGCCTTCTAAAAATAAGCCACTCATAATATTCTGGTGTACCAGGAGAAATAAGTGAATTTAAGTTATCTCTAGCTGAACAACTATAGTAAAAAATAATAAACCTACAGCAAGGTCTTTAATATGGCATACCCAGATCCTCAAGGTGTCTTTGAACTTGGAAAGGGGAAAAAAATGAGATTTATTTTCTTTTTCAAAATTTGAGATTTCCACTAGCCATTAACTTAAACTTAGCATTTCTTTAAAAATATAATCCTCAGGGGGCAGCTAGGTGGTGCAGTGGATAGAGCACCAGTCCTGGAGTCAGGAGTACCTGAGTTCAAATCCAGTCTCAGACACTTAACACTTACTAGCTGTGTGACCCTGGGCAAGTTACTTAACCCCAAATGCTTCACTTAAAAAAAAAATATATATATATATATAAAAACAAATCATTTAATTTAAATAATTAAAATCACACACACACACACACACAAATAAATAAAAAATCCTCAAATGGCTTAGTAGGCTTCACCAAACTGCAAAGAAGAATCTGTCCCGTGAAGCCAACATCTAGAAGTTGGCCTAGTGATGATCTCCATCCCTGGCAGGAATCGATGAAATTTAGTAGGGAATGAAGGGAGGATCCCATACTTAAGAACATAGAAGAGAGAATACATGCCAAATGCCTATGCCAGCCATTCATGATAGAGAGACCTAAGGCTTCAACTGCCTCCAAGCTCAGCACATCAAGAATTGAAAACAAAAACCCAAACTGCAGACAGTTGGAAGTACAGGTAAGCTGAAGGCAGGTGGTAGAAATCCCACTGTAAGCTGTACTGCCCGAACCTCACCTGACGGTCTATCGGTATTACCATTGTAAGAGATGACAAACAGCCCAGTTAGCCAAGTATAGGGGGCCCAGAAACCTCTCCAAAGGGAATGGCTCAGCTTGCCTTTGCATAAAGTTGCCTTGCAAAAACAGGAGGTAGCGCCTGATAATTACTGAATGACATGGGACATACAATCTGGGAAAGATACTTTAGAGGGACCTAGAAGACCTTTTGGAGCAGCTCCAGAAGGAAGAACCAGGGCTAATGGAAAAAGGGTTCAAAAATGGATAAGAGGATGAGGCAAGGTGCAGTTCCTGTCACTAAGTATTTAAGCAGACAAAAAAACCAACAAACATCTATATGGGATGCTAATAAAAGAAATTATTCTTTTATTTGGTGGGTTAAATGCAACATTTATATCTCAGTGTTAAAAAAAGGACTGATGTTCTGTTTAGAGCCACTTCTGAGACAAGAGCCTGCCACCCAAGGATGGCAGCAGCTTCAGGGGAATCCAATGTTCTGCCAGACCAATTCGGTTCCTACAGGAGTCAAGACATTATAAGGGGACTCAGGTTTGGGATGAAAAGCAAGAGAATAAGTGAAGATATTTCAGTCATGGGAATGTCCAGGTGAAGTTTCCTACTAGGACACCTGCTCCCTCCAAAATGAAATGTTCCTAAGCAGGGTTAGAAGTAGCAAGGCCTGCTACATCGAAACTCCCTATAGCCACTGTAGTTTTGAAAAACTGTGCCTTTCAGATTTGTGAAACAGCAAATCCAAGGCTATTTGGGAGATTGGTATTTATAGAATCTGTTACCCGAAGGAAAGTCATTAGAAAGCAAGCAGAATGATGGGCCTGGCTAGTTCCTGTTTGTTATCCATTTTATACTGAATGGAAACAGGAACCTGTATATCAGAATAAAATTACTTGAGAAAACTGCTTGTAACCTGTATTAAGGATGTAAGGTATACAGAAGGAGATATTTACTAGGGGACAAAAAAAATCCAACACCACAGGCCTTGGCTTTGGGCCAACTAATGAAAACACTAGAAAACATAGGATGTAAACACCTCATACTAAGATTTGAGAATAAGGATCCAACCAAGGAAATTTGAGAAGGAAAGAAAAGAGCTTTTCTGATATAGACCCAACAAGACCTGTCATCTCAACAAATGAAGTTGAGGAACTCAAATGATGTGAACTGCCACTAAATCACTCAGCATTTTCAAAATCTCAAGGATGCCAATATGAATGATTTATCTGACAGAGGCCAATGAGAACAGATTTAAATATTGGATGAGCTGAGGACAGGAAATTTAACAAGGGAGAAAATGGAAAGAATCATGGATTTCCCTTAGTCTCTCACTACTGGGGGAAAAAAAAATCCCCTAACAGGCTGGGATGCACTCGATCAAGCTTGGCCCTAAACACTCAAAAAGGGGGAAGGGGAAGAATAAAGAGAAAGATTTTGACCAAGTCATTAGACAACCAGAAACAATACTGTTCATCTCTAGCAGCAACTAAAACAATTGTAGAGGGCTTAATGAAGCTTCTTAAATTTGGGTTTCCTCATAGTGTATGGATAAAAGGACACCCAGTAGTGCTCTTTCCTAAGGGAGCAATACCAAGGGCATTCTCAAAATTGTGAACAGAAAGGAGATGATGAAGTCCAAGAAAACAGCCTTTCCTCAGAAGAGACAAAAAGGCATTATGGTATGTCAGAGTGACAGATTTCACTGATAGCAAGAAGGTACAATGTTATACCTCCCTCTAAGTGCAAAGGTTCTTAGAATAGTTCCTAAATAATGGAAAAATAAGAACCAAAGACATAGAATTATGTTCTAGCTAAGGTCACACAAAGTGTCCTGGGAAAAGTTGCACATATCTTTTGAAAACCCTAGAGGGGAAAATATTAGTACCATTCCACCCCCAAGGAAGGGTAAAGTACAAGGAATCTGACACTGAAACAAGGTTTAAATTCTAACCCTGGCAAGTTTGGTAAAAGCCTGACCCCAGTCCCTACAGACAGGTATATACTTATATTAATACCATTTGAAATAGCTTTTCTGGGGAAATCAGGAACATCCTGGCCAAATTCACAATAAAGATGCCAGGCACCACACTGTCCCCACAAAGCCACATAACTCCAAAGTGGCAAAAATCTAAAACCAAAACTATCTCCAGAGGCATGAGATGCTGAATGGGATAACTACTCTCAGCTTCCAGCAACCCCATGCCTTTTCTTTGTTATTAGTTCCAGAATTGATGATGATGATCTAAGACTGTGTGGACTATAGAGGAATTGCCATTACTAAGTCAGAATTCTAGCTAATGACCTAAGTTTTTGTCTCAAGTCACATAATGGGGACTGGCATGGAGTAAGTCCCAGTGGCCAAGACCCCCAATTTTTCATACCCCCTCCAAAGGAGCCTGTACAAACATACTATTTTCCAAGCTCTTTTAAGTACTAACTACATTTACTGAATGGAATGAGAGGATTTGGTGATGATGCATATGGGTAACAGTCATTTTAAAACTAGATAAGAGACATTTGGGGACATGTTAATGTAAAGTCTAGCCTAGAAGGTACAGATTACAGAATAAACTAAGAAATCATACTTAGGTCACACAGCAAAGAGTAGAAAAATAGCACCAATTCAGGAGAAAGGCCATACACAGAGGAGAAATCCCCTAAACAAAATGTGTGTTCTTGGAACCAGTATTGTGTTGCTGTACATTTACACTTGTCTCACCTTCAAAGAGACCTAACTAAAAATAAACCACATTTAAGATAGCCAAGGACTCCTGAATGCCAGATCTTTGAGCAACTGAAGCCCTATCTTTCAAGGAGTAGCCTTAATGGTCCCAGATTATGAGACCTTATACAGCCACAACTGATTACGAAATAGTAGGGCTTACATATATTGCAACATAGGGAGGGAGACACCCCATTACTTTCCTGCTCAGGATTTGTGAGTCCTGAGAAGGAAATACTCAACATATGATCTTTGGCAACAGGCCATAGAGAATGCTGGAGGGGACAATTTTTTACTTTGTTCAGAAAATACAGAGATGGTTCAACACTATGAAAAACTCCCTAGGCACAAGCCATAAATTTTAAAGAAATTTGCCATGCAGTGAACTATAAGTTCTCTGGAACCAAAATTATTTTAGCTATCTTTTTTTTAGATAAGGGCTGATAATTACAGATTTGGGGGCTGGGGGAAGGATAAGGAAAGTTAAAATGGAGAGCTACTTGAATTTTTCTTAGGGAAAATTATCCCCATGCCCTTCCCAAGAGGATAGGAAAACATCTGTTAGGCAGGCACTCGGGGTATATATAGTGTCTGCAATCTCCAATGGAGAACAACAAGTTATTTGTTCCACCTAACTGAAGTTTTAACCTTCTGACTACTGCAAAACCCCGACTTGAGAATGAAAAACAGGGCTTTTTAGACAAATTTCCCCAGATGGGTTGGGGCAAAGGAGAGGGACAAGGAAGAGCTGGGGAAACCCATAAGCTGCACCAGCCAAGCCAAGCTGTGGCTGGATACTAGATCAGATCAGATACCTATATTCTATAAAATTTAGCATTTAAGGTGATGGTGGGATGATTAAAGTCATAGCAAAATGAATGTGGACACCGAGTAGGTACTAACACCTCATGATTAAGTTCCTGTCTACTTGAGTATTCCCTGGCTCCTTCCTCACTAAGGGCTGAGGATGACGGTGAGGACGAGCAGGGAACTTTCAAGGTTATACTTTGTTGTTCAGGTGTGGTGACCGTATACAGGAGATAGACTTAAGAAATTTCAAAGAGAACTGTGCATGACATTCAGAAATCAGGTCTGTGAAGGGTGATGCTAATTTGGTTGGTAAGATAAAAGTAATTTGGAAAGACAAGAAAGTAACGAGACCACCAAAATACTGATGCAAAGGGAATACAACAGATCATAAGGAGCAAAAGGGAGCTTATTCTTAGTTTATGAAAATTTTGGTGGTTTCCCTACAATTCAACTTTGGCTAAAACTAAAAAGAAAAATAAACTCCACAAGTAGTTTTGACTTTAAAAGTGCCCGAGTGTGGTGGTAGCAGCAATCACCTTCCCCACTCCTGAAGTCCCAGAGCCCGGGTCCTCAAAGGTCTGGGGGAGGGAAACTGGGGTCAATGGCAAGGGAGGGGGAGGACAAAGCCCCTTCCTGGCCTGGGCATTCCACTAGCAATAGTACCAGAGCTCACACCTCCATCACTGGTCAGGGCAGTTGGCATTAAAGCTGCCCGATCAAAAATGCTCCCCCTGGTGGAGGCAGGCTGGGCCGTGCTCAGCCTCTCCCTGGGCCGCAGACCACGCATGCACGCTTAGCAAAATATACACAGGGACACAGAAACAGACTAGTGAGTACTTAGCGTAGTGCTTTCTCATTCCAGATTACTTCTTAGCTTAACTTCACTTTTATTTCTTTTCTTCATTCTTCCGTTTCAAATTCTGACTTCTTTCATCTTCCCCACTTCACACAAACTGCTCAATATTCTATAAGTGGGACTTCTGGTCTGATAATTAGCATGCATTCTTTTTTTTTCAAATTTCAGCTTCACTTATTCCTGAGCTTCAAATAATTCTCATTTATAAAACTTGTCAAATGACGACTTCCGCATTTTCCTTCTTCAACATTAACCTTAATAGAAAAAGAACAGGATGAAGAATATTTTAAAACTCCAGGATAAAATCTAGTGCCAAAACTGAAACTAGAAAAAAAAGCTTTTTTTTTTTTGGTTTGGACTTTTAAGAACTAGAATATGCAGTTCAAAAAAACTGACACATCAAGTTTTCAGCTGGTTCTAAAGTTGTCAACTCTCAGGCTGTACTGCTAATAAAGTTACTTATCCCTATATTGAACATGAAGTACACAACTGAACATTTGCTGTTCACTAACATTTAAAGTCCTATGTCAAAAGGCTCTATTAAGCAGTCTCTTGTCAGTGACATTCTGAATACAAAAATGCAGGAATGAAAAGTCTAATTCATTTGTACATCTGATGACAACTTTTAGGGCTGCTCAAGTAATTCACATTTATTGTGATCTGAACTATTTAATATTCATTTAAATTCATACATTTTGCACTGAATATTTAAGGACTTCAGTTAAAGGAATCAAATGATATCACTGCTTCTGAATAATCGGGACATTACTGTTTAACCCACCCCTGAAAAGTTCTAATTTTAATTTTGTTGGCTAACCATTAAAAAAAGTATTTCCTCAAAACAAAAACAGTAAACTGGTCTGATCAATTACACTACATGTTCTGTTAGAACAGAACTAAAAATAGCCAAGAGGGGCGGGGGTGGGTTTAAATCTAAAGACTTGTTTTACGTTAACTATTATATATGAACAGCCATAAAGAGCAGAGCAAACCTGAATCCAACAATAGTTATTTCAAAAAATTCATTCTAAAGATTAAAACAAACCCCCCCAACAGTTTCAAAGAAACCTAAAAAATGGCCATTTCCCCATAAACATTTACTATTAAGTTATTTTTAAAAGGCACTGAAAATATAAAAGTGGAAAATTAATCAAACTAAATTGGCAACCATAGGGGGAAAGTTATCTTCCAAATTTAGGTGAATCAATTATGACTTAAAATATTAATTCACTCTCTGGCATATTGGGACTATAATTTAGATAGCACCACCAAATGATGCCAACATCATGAAAATGTGCAACCTTAGCATTAGTTGAGTTAAAAGACAAATGAGCTAGAAAGCTCTTATGTGTCATGTCATCTAAGTTTATCTGAAAAATATTACCTACACTACTCAAAAAAACCCTATTATTAATGCCCATCATAGAGAGACATGTTTCATGGATTAAGATACAAGCAATAAAAAATATTTCTGCACTTTTGAGTTTCAAAATTTCCTCAAACCAGTTTATGGCATTTTAGTTTTAGTCTAGGATAACTTTAAATATGTTTTATTTATGTGATAGATTCACCTTTTGTGAAACAAACTACAAGTAACTGTTTTAGAAGAGCTGACAGAAAAATGGGGAAGGTGGTTCATTTGCAGAATCCCAACCGTAATCATGGAATCAGAAGGCCCAAGCGCGTTTCCTCTTTAGCGCCTGATTGATGGAGTGGGCACAGAGATAGGGAAAAGATCAGGAATGCAAGTCTTCTGGATGGCACTTCACCATGTGTGTCTACATAAAGCACTAATAACATTTTCAACTTATGACACCTCAAATCTTAATTTTTACAGTCTGTAGCAGCTGCTTATACCCAACTCCATACAACCAACTGTAGCAATTTATACCAAGTTGACTGTAGGCTCATAGCCTATCCTGCTTACTGCTCATCTGCTTAATGCCTATAAGAAACATGTTTAGTGGGATAAGTAGGTAAGTCTGTGCCACTAATACAATTTTTAAAAAGGAAAAGTTTATTGCCACACATGGCTTTTTTTTGACCCACTGGCATGCTCAAGTCCACAAAGCTAGAAATTTGTAAGGCAATTTAAAACTGATTTTCAAGTGGGTAAAGAAGGAAAAATGAATGGCTATAGTAATAGCAAGTTGTCCTAAAATTGAAATCTTAAAAATAATTGGTTCTCTGTAAACAGTATTAATATTCTCTTGGAGGCTCCCATGGATAGAAAATAAGACTCTAAAAAGCTAAGCTCTCTTCTCCACTCAAGTCTTTCTGTGATGTCCCATTGTGTACGGCGGCCCGATAGCTAGGCTAGCAGAGCAATAGCTCTGGCAAGGTCCTACACCAAGTTGAAAGGTTTCTGATGAAGTGAAAAGAGGCTAACTAGACTGGCCACAAATTGATCAATTGTTGGGCCATAGCAACTCTTTCAAGTAGTTGGTTTCATTCAGTCAGTGGAGGGAGTACCCACTCCAACTACATTCCCAGATTCTTGGAAATATGGAAATAAACACTGAGCCAACAAACTAACCCAATGGTCACAAGCAGAGATGTTATTTTTGTGACCCTGCTTGCCAAACAAAACAAAAAACCCTCTCCCAAACCCACTCTGCAGACTGGCACAGTATCACAAACTTTAAGTTTATATCTTAAAGTATTCAACATTTCGCAGAAATAGCAACCACCCTTTACATAAAATCATCTACAGAACTACCACATTTGGACATAGCTGCTCAAATTTATGTAGAAGATACTGTAACCTTACACTAGAAATACACTGAAGCTAAATTGCTAAAGCTGCAATAATCAGTAAACAATACTTTGTTATATATACTGAATTTAAAACAACCTATTTTGAGGAACCAAATTTGCCACAGTAAAGAGGTTAATTACAAAGAACTTTAAATTTGAAAACAGCAGAGACTAAGCTATGACAAAAATGAATAAATGACAAACCACATCAAGATGATCTAAACAGGGCAGATGAAAAGATTTACACCAAATTTCCTGAAATAACACAATTCTGTCACCAAAACTTAAAGGGTGACATAATATCAGGTTTTGTTTCTTTCATTAAAAGGATGAGAATCACGTTTTCATGGAAATCTTTGCAACTATAACAGCTCTCTTCTCTTCATTCAGCAATACCACTCCCACTGAGGAACACTTCTCTGTATTTGGAGAGTAGGCACCAAGGTGTCACGAAATATACCCACCCTAAGGCCTTCCCTTCCATCTTTGACAAAGATGGCAGATAGTTACTTACCTTGTCATTTGTCATTTTCACTTATTTCAGTTAAAGTGTCAGACTTCATTTCCAGACTGAGCGAGACCAGAAGAATTTATCACTGGTTGTCCAGGTTCTTTATGATGGTTTTTTAAAAAAGAAACTTCTTTCAACCAGGATGTTTCTTCAGCACTGTACTACATGCTGTTATTTAATAATCTACCCTGAATTGTGGTGTCAGGCATCAGAAAAATGACAATACCATTTCCTATGTGGCTGACATTTTTTGAACCTTTATACAACATCTTAAAAATAGGGATGAAGTGCTATGCTTTTGAGAATAGAAAGTGCTGGAACTAAAGAATTGTTAACATTGGAAAAGACAGAAGGGCAAAAATTTAACATCAATAAGCCTGGAGAGAAGAGTGGAGAAATGTATTTGAAGGGTTATTACAGTGAGATAACATCTCTAGTGGGAGAACAAAGCAAGAAAATTGAGTTTTCAATCTTCTACATTTGATTCATCATAAGGAAGACTCATGAGGCTGGAAATCCTATTAGTTTGTGCAGGGTCAATTTCACCTGAACTATATGGTAGTTTCTTCATAACAATCTGAGGCAGAGAAATGAGAGAGCAGCTACGGGCTTATATTGAGAGCTGCCTACATTGGCTTTGTCCACACTGACCCTCTGCTGCCAAGTATTCCTGGCTAAAACATTTCCTGTTGTTTCTGGATTCATCTGCAGCTGGCTACAAGTACAGAGACTAGAGTGGTAATCAATCTAGTAACGGTGAGAAGGGTAGACAGTGACCCAACAACTATATCGCTAACATAGATAGCCATTCTAATTCTTCTCCTCCCTCACATTCACTTCCTGAATTCCGCCCAACTAATTTGTTCCTGCCAATCCTTTCCCTGTCTGTATCTTCATTCCTATTTTCTTATTTCCTCCCAACTTTCTCTTATAGCTTAACAAGATGTTAACAGAGGCACTCATTTTTTTTCTCCCAAGAATCACCCCATGCAAGATAACAGAAATCTTGCTAAATATTTCATCTAAAGAACCAAACTGTAGCCTGACTGGTTTAGAACCTTAAGAGAAGTGAATCAAAACTTACATACCTTGTCAAGTTCAAGAAGAAAGAAAATAAAAGCAATACAAATATTAAGTATAGTGGGTCAGTAATATGGGTTATTAAAAAAAGGAGGGGGAATTTTGGAAATGATTAGAAAATATTAAGCAAACTGTTTAAGAACCATAAACCATTCAATTAACATTCATCTAAAAAACACCCCCTCCAACCTGATCAATTTGACTCACCAAAAAATATCAGAGGATTCAAAAGAAAAAGTATTTAGCCAATAAACCTTTTGAGGAATGAAGTCTTTCTCCCCCAATCCATGCATAGTTAGCCTAATATTGTCAACTGGTTCTGTTGACTTAAAAGTTGGAGAAGTCCATCCATAATAGCTGACATTACAGTGACTGACACAGGGCTGGGTCATCACACACACGATTCATGTTGTTTGGGGCCCAACTGAGGAGTGTACCCTAAACCATGATATGAAAACAGTGCATCGGATGGTTCTTCTGGGGTGAGGTCAGACACTGCAGGCCCTTCCTTTCCCTTGGGGTAGAAACCTATTTTTTTAAAAAAATTTTAAACAGTGGTTTTGTGTTGGTTTCTCAGGCTTTTGAGAAGATGCTACATGAACTGAGGCTAGGTAGGAAGAAAACCTTTTTGTAGGTAAGTAGCTTTACTACTTTTCTCAGTCATTTGGCATGTAGCTCCAAATACAATAAACCTTTTGCTACCTGACCTCAGTTATTTCTCTCCTTTTTCATGAAGTGAGAACTCAGTAGTGGTCTTTAAATTCAGTAGTGATTTTTAAAGTTCCCTAGGAACTTAAAGATTTATTAAGCTCCCTTTGGGAAACCAATGTCCTAGACAATCTATTTGTGTTTAACACCATTCATTTATTTTGGGGATTGCCAAATTCCTGAGAAGACTTAATTTGGGGGGGAGAACTGCAGTTATCTGGAGGGAAAAGTGTTCTCAATATTTTTACAGGCCCCTCAGGATTGATCACAGGCTCAGATTAGATTAGAACTAGAAGGGAAAGATCTTTCTGTAGGTGTCTTGTAGTCCAAACACCTCATTTTCCAATTGAGTGAACAGAGACTTAGTGGCTTCTCAACTCACATAGGCCCAATGGGGAGGAAATGTGAACCTCCATCCTCCAAATCCTGAAAGGGAATCTGCAATTCTATTCTAATTCGGATCTCCAGCAAAGAACTTAATTGAACACTAGAAGGACCAGAATATAAGAATACCCTTTAAGGACCAAGGGTCAACAAGTGCTAACAGTGCATTTTTATCTAAGGCAAAGAACAGAGGATGAACATTTTAATATCAAAGTAAAATTATAAATCTCAATTGACATGCCAGGTCTTCCTTGTGTAAACATACACAGAGCTATATCTTATTAGGCCTGAATACTTAGATTTCAGTTTGGTTTTGACCCACCAGATCTTTGGTCACGAGAAAAAAAAAAAAGTTGTGAGATGGTAATTTCACATGAATTATATGTGAAGCACAACAACCATGCTCTACTCACTTGTACTAGTCAAAACCTTTTTTTTCCTGAGCAAATTTTCTTTAAGTAGAGTTTCAATTTAAAGGTCACTGGGTAGGTTTATATAATCCCCAAACTTAAAAAGATTGGTGGGGCAAAAAAATATTTTAAGCAACAATCCCTTTGAACTACTAGGTCTACATAGAATGTAGATAAGTCGATATGGGACAAATCGAACAAGTTAGTATGTTATTTTCTTTCTATACCCAATATAATGACTGGTCTGCTAACAATAGCAGCTAGTTACTGGCAGCCAACTAGAGTCAATCATAGATACTCAAGAGTTCACAAACTTATTTAACAATTTGGCACAAAATCCCACCAATATTTATCTTATTTCCTATGGGAAAAACTTCCAGTGAAAAACATCAGTTGAGTTCTACTGGTTCACAACAGACTGATCAACTTTGCCAAATGTTTAACATATTCAGAGTAGTCACAGTGATATAGTCGAGTTGAAAAACATACAAAAGGGTCTGGAGCCAGATGATCTGGCGTCAAGTTCCAGGCCTATGACACTCTTTCCTTTATTTATAAAATGTGGAGATTGGACTACATGACTCCTAAGGTCTCTTCCAAGAAAGTAAGCTTGAAAGCATTTTTTTTTTTTGGGTTTTGCATTTGTACCCCCCACCATCTAGCATAGTGCCTGAAATGTACTAAAGGCATATTGATTGAAATTAAGGTCCTAGGATATCATCACTTTAAAAGTTAAGGTCTCCTTACCCCAAAGTGGAAAGGCTAACAAGAATCCTAAGCCTATTGTTTTAACTCAAAATCTTACACAAAACAGAAGTTACTTTTCTACCCTAGAATTAGGCCTGGGTTACTGTGATGTAAATTGGTATTCTTCACTCAAGAAGTAAACAAAACTACCCTTTTGGGGGGAAGGGGTGTGTGTTTTGGGGTTGAATTACTACCTATGAGTTTTAGATTAAAACTTATTTCTAAAGCATGGTGTATGCATAGCCTTGTCACCTATGCTAACAAAGTGTGTGTGTGTGGGGGGGAGAAAGACATGGTTCTGATTAGGAGCAATTCTGAAGATACCATAACCATAGTGTAACCTCCTGCCCCTGAAACACTTCCATGGGGCATGTTCTTTGCAACTAACTGGGCAAAGGACTTAGTTGGTGATGGCTTGCTAATGGAAAAAGATCTTGCAAAGGTGGCAATTGAAGCAATTTCTGCCCTGATACTAACAACTAAATCCTCAATGAAAACCCAGTGAGTGACATAGCTAGTCAAAGATTAACCCCATTTACAGATGTCCAAAGTTAATGTCTTGATGATCCATCCTGTAGCTACTATCAAAACTCACTTTCACCTGGAATTTAGTGCAGGGCCATTAGGTTAGACATAGAAGGGCTCTGTAAAATCCCCAATTACAAATAAAAACGTGGACAGAAAAGGGTCATATATCTGCAACGTTAAGGTGCCATGGACAGAGTTCAAACTTCTGCATGTTGTGACAAATCTGTCAGGGTATTTGAGGTGTAAAGTCGTCTTACTGTTAAGAAATATTTTTATACCTATTTGACTTTCAAGTTTGTCTCCTGTGAGTGGGTAATTAACAGACAAAAAATACTTTTACAGAAAGTCAGTCATGGAGCATCCAAGTTAAAGGAAGGGGGAAAGAAGGGCCCCAGCAGCTGCAATAAAACAGGGCCCTATGGCTTGTCTTCAGATACCCCGATATGATCGACAGTAATCTCCACTCTTTCCCCCAGGTTGGAGGACTTTTGACGCTTCGGGGAAAGTACAATTCGGGGGGCAGCCAGTGCATCCCCAGTGGGGTTCCTAGGTATTCTTTTCCCTCTCGCTGCGAGGGAGCCTGGAACAAGACAAGAATGTCTCTAGATCTGGTAACCAGTCATCCTCCTCTTATCCCAGAGCTAACGACGGCAGTGTGAGGAGGGCTCGATTTGGAATCAGAGACTGGACGCAAAGAGGGGTCAGTTATCAACCAGTCCAACGGCCTCGAGGTAGACGGACGGGAAAAGGAGGCGTCGAAAGCCTCCCTCCCCCCTCCCCCTTTGGAACCGCGTTCCTTAGCTCAGGTTTCAGGAAGAGGCAGAGGCACGATTCGAACCCCTCTCTCCCGACTCCAAACCCAGCACCGCCTCCCCACAGTGCCCTGCTCGCCAGGGGATTTGAGTTCAAAGGTCCCCCTCCACCCCACTTCTCACTGGGGGGCCCGGAGGCCAGTCACTTGTTTGATTCCGCTTCCTCCACTGTCAAGCATTTAAGCGCCCACTGTGAGCCAAGCGCTGGGAACAGAAAGCCAGGGAAAGCCTAAAGGAGGCCCTGCCCTCGAGGAGCTCACAGTCTAACGGGGGCCCGGCCCTCCAACGCCCCCCGCGTCCTCCCGCAGCGGCCTTCACATCCGGAGCCTCGCCGGCCCCTCTTCCGGGATCAGTTTCTTCCTCCGCCACCCCCCTCCCGCCCCCAGCCCGGCCGCCATTTTGTGCCCTTGGCGGCGGCGGCGCGGGGCCCAAGATGGCTGCGGGGAGAAACCAGACACCCCCCCCCCCCCCGCTCGGCCGCCCCTCCCCCTGCCCCGGCCCCGGCTCGCGCCTGCCGCCATCTTTAACGGCCTCCCCCAACGGCTGCGCCCGCCCGCCCTCCCGCCCCGCCGCCTCCACGTACCCGCTCGCCGTAGTTCTGCTCGCCGCTGTCGCTCATGGTGCCTGCCGCTGGGCTGCCTCGCTGCCCCGTCCCGCCGCCGGATCCGCCTCAGCTGTCGCTGTAACCGCTGCCGCCTCAGCCGCTCGCCGCCGCCGTCTCGACCGCTGCAGACTGACCTCCCGCCACAGCCTCCGCGTCCCGCTCTGCCTGCGCCGGAAGTGACGCGGGGCCTTTTCTACGTCGGTGGGCGCCTGGCGTGCGAGCTCCTCCTATGGGCGGCGGGGAGCCTGCCGGAAGTGACGTCAAGAAACCCCGCCTCCCCTCTTCTACACCGCCGTCGCTCTCGGCGCGCGCTCTGGCGGGAAGGCGGCTGGGAGGAACGCGCGCCTTTGTCGTTGGCGGAGCGGGGAGGAGGGAGGTGCGGGATCGAGGCTGCCGAGCGCCATGTTGTGAGCGCCCCCTCCCCCGCGACCAGGACCCCGTGCCCGTGTCGGGGACCCTCCTCGCTGAGTCTCTCGCCCGTGGCGGCCTGTCCCGTGCAAAGAGTGCCCTTTGCCCTGGGCAAATGAGTCGCGGAAGGGCCGGGAGGCCGTAAGGCCCAGTCAGTCACTGCCCGACCCCAGGCCTTTACCGTTAGGCCCAGTCAGTCACTGCCCGACCCCAGGCCTTTACCCAGGCCGTGCTCCCGGCCCGTCCGCTGGCCCGCTTGGCCACATCTCGGACATGGGGCGGCTGATACTCAGTTCACACAGTGATCCCATGATCCCTTGCAGGGGATTATGGGAAGCCCAGGATAGTGTCCCCTTATCTATGAAGAGCCCCCTTGAACCCCGACCCTTGTTCAATCTCCTGAATTTGCGTCTTTACCGAGCTCCAGGACGTCTGCCTTGGGCTGGACCCACCCACGGGGGCACCTGGAGGGGGCGCTGGGGGGGGTTGGTGGCAGGGTCCCCTCCCTCTGGTGGGCATCGGGCAACTCCACATGCAGCCCCTTCCGCTAAGCCAGCGTGGGGGGGGGCGGGTCTGGTGCATCCCCCCCCAAAACGGCGGAATTACTCCTCCGCTCCAGAAGCCTCCGTGCCTCCCTCTTACTTTAGAGCACAGGGGGCTTCAAGCTGGCCTTCCGAGGCTGCCCAGCCCTGCCCCTCGCCGGGTCTATGAGGTTCCTCTCCTTGGCCACATTGTCCTTGCTCTCAACCACCTTCGCTCACCCTCAGCTCCTTCCATTCCATACCCCAGCACGTGGGTCCTCAGGTCTGTTTCTGGACCACTCACGGTACCTGGCACATAGTAGGTGGTCACTTGATGAATGTTCAGCGTTGTGATCCAGGGAGGAAAGGGGAGACAAGGCTCCCCCGGCCCTGTGCCAGAATGTTCTTGGGGGATTTTCGGGGGGGGGGGGGGTGGAGAGCTGCTACTCTACACTGGGCGGGGGAATCTGTGAGCAGCAGAGTCCCCGTGTGCCTTGTAGATGGTGGGCAGCGTGAGTGTTGGCATGGCAGAAGCCAAGTGGAAATCAATTTGCTGTATCATAATTCAACCAGATACTTTAATGTTTGCTTTCCTACAAGGCTCCCTGAAGACTTAGCATGTAGAACCCCAGCTTACAGGGACTAGACCCCCTCTCAGGAGCAGCCCTAAATGTTTATTTTGGCTCCTTGTCCCCATCCAGGGGACTTTGAGAAAATCTCTAACTAAAGCTCATGTCTCTGCCTCCACAAAGGTGCTTCAACAGGGTTCTCAGCTCTCATAGAAGTGCTCAAAGTATAAGCATTATTGGGGACAGGACAAGCTCAATTTTGTGCCCCAGAAAAAAACACAAAATGAAGAGGACTCCTGGTATGTACTAAACAAATTTAGAGGACACAAAGGGACTCTCAGCCAATAAACAATCAGTTCATTCTTTTCCAAGAGGTTTCTCAAGTCCTCGGTGCCATTTTGGGTTTGGGCTCCCCAAAAGAGAAACACTTTGTAGCGGAGTTGCCTGTGTATGGGGCCTGCACTGTCCAACTGAGTCAAAGCAAAAGTGGATTATCTAATGGGACCTTTTACTGCCCAATGTATTAGCTTTAATCTTATACTGATTTCCTAACTGGAGTAAGAAATCTTTTCCAGAAAAAACACAAAATATTTTGGGGCCAATCTACTAACATATGATCAATACTTATATAGATTCAAACTCCTTAAAGAAATAAAGAAAAAAACAAACAGCTAGATAGTGCTCTTGGCTGGTCTTCGCCAATATAATAAAATGACAATACTTAATTTATGGGTATAATGGTGTCTTAATTAAACTACCAAAAAGATACTTTTACAGTGCTAAGTCAAATAATACATTTAAAAAATAAAAGATCAACATTTTTAGTAAGCACCTACTTAGTAAGCATTCTGGAGGGACAATGCTGGGCTCTGAGAATACAAGTACAAAGAATTGAAACAATCTATTCTCAAGGACCTTAGTCAGGGAGAAAACAAGAACATATAAAAATAAATGCAACATAATAATCAAGTGAATAAATACAAATATATACAACAAAGTAATTAAATACAAGATATTTTGAGAGGGAGGGCATCAGCAATTGAGGAAGACAGTGTTTGAGCTGAGTTTTAAAGAGAAAGGGGGACTTTGGAAATTGGAAGTGCGGCACTGTGATGAGACAAGGAGTGCTATGTGTGAGGGACCCAGAGAGAAGGCAACTTTGGCTGGATCACAGCTATTAAATCTTGAAACTGCCAGAAGAATTTTGAACCTATATTGATAACAACATCTCTGTCTCTATCTCTCTCTATCTCTATAATGTTGAACCCATATATAGATGTGTGTGTGTGTGTGTATAAGTAAAATATACTCTTGATACATCTATGTATTGTGTGTAAATATGTTTACATACATGTGTCACACATGTAGACACAGATATGTTACATACCTGTGTAATATCTACATAGAGATGACAGTTTAACCTATGGAAGCTGATGGGGTTACCAAGAGAAGGCAAAGAAAGAGAAAAGAGAAGAAGCGAGGTCAGAATCTTGGGGACACTCTGTTCAGGGCTGTGTCAGGGATGATGAACCCCCTTATAGCAGCTGCATGTGCTCCCCCACATACAGGGGAGAGTCCTTGGCAGTCCATGGCCTTCCTTTCCCACTCTGAGCACAGGTGTGAGATCCAAAGCAGGAGTGTAGACTTTTGAAGTCCACGACGTGACAGAAGCTGGGCTTTAAGGGGGTATCTGGAAGAAGCATACAGTAACTCTACCTGCTTGCCCTTCTGGCATGAGAGGGGACTTCCGAGGCAATTCCACTCCTAACAACCCAAGCTCCCAAACAGATGTTTGATCTTATTGTACACATCACTTAGACTTCCTTCCTTATAACAACAATTCCCTAGGAGGAAGAAGAGAGAGCCAGCTGCAGAAAACCATATCAATATATTGGGGAAAAAAAATATGAAGTAGCATTTACAATGAGCCAGCAAAGAAGCTGAGCACCCATCAATCAGACAGGCAGGAGGAGAAAGACAAGAATTCCACCATTTAAACCCAGAAGAGAATATCCAGAGGGAATTCCCCAGATCACTGTAGTCCTTGTCCTCAAGGAGTCTCTATTGTAGCTGAATCTAGTACCATGGGATCTCGGGGCTAGAGCAAGAAGGGACCTTGGAGGCCAGCTCTCTTCATTTTACAGAGAGGGAAACTGAGGCCCAAGATCACGCAGGCAGGTTTGGAACCTGGTCCTGACTCTCCAATAAGGGTTCTTTTCCATTGTGCCACACTTTAGGTTGAATCACTCTATCTCCTGGGGAAGAGTTCAAGTTTCCCCAGTAGCCACGTATCTACCAGAGACCTGAATGATCCTTTGGTTCCCGCTGGGATCTTTGCAGGTTTTCAAGAAAAAGATCAAAGGATTACTTTCAAGGATCTTTAGTCCTCGACTGCAGATATTTATGATCTCATATTCAGATATTGGACTGCCAAGTTCAAGGTGATGGTTCTCCAGGAGTTGGTGGATTAAGTCACTTGTAAACATTTTCTTGATTGTTATGTGGATTTATAATCTACCTCCCCCTGCCTCCCCCCACCCCCCAATGGACCTTTCTCCCTAACTCACCAATTGCAATGAAAATGAGAAGTAAAACCTTCATCACAAACATAGATAGATAGCAGAACAAGTCCCTGCCTTGGCTGTGCCTGAAAGCGAATGTGTCCCTCTGCATTGTCAGCCCATCACCTCTCTGGGCCTATGGCTCAGCACTGCATTGAGCAGTGTTCAAAAGGTTTTCCAAATTGTTTTTCTCTTATAATGAATTGTCATTGGGTAAATGGTTCTAGTTCTGCTCAATTTTATATCAGTTCATAAAGGTCTTCCCAGCTTCCACCATCACTTCTTATGGCACAATAATATTCTATCGTATTCATATATGATCATTTGTTTAGCTAATTCTTCAACAGGATAGTCCCTTAGTTTCCAATTTTTGGCTACAACAAAAAGAATCTATTATCCGTCTGTCTGTCTATCTATTTCTGAGTGTACATGTGTGTTGTGTTGTCCATATGGGTCCATTTCCATTTTCTTTGGTTTCTTTGGGGTATAGGCCTAGTAGTGGTTTAGTTGGGTCAAAAGGCTAAGCACAACTTAGTGACTTGGGGGCATAATTCCAAATGGATTTCCAAAATGGCTCACCAGTTCACAGAGCCCCCAGAGGTGAATCAATGTTTCTACATTCTCAGAGCCCTGCTAACATTTCTCATTCTTAATCACTTTGAAAAGAACTTGCAGATAAGAGAGAATAACATTCTGTGTTCCTGAATGTGGGTCAGCTAGCACAGGGCTTCTTCTTGACTATTACCATCAAAGAGACATTGTCTTCCCTCAACAAAGTGTCCTAGTTTGGGAACTTCCATAGGAACATGTTGCTGTTGTCCAGTTCTTTTATTCCCATTTGACTCCTCATGACCCCATTTGGGGTTTTCTTGGCAGAGACACGAGAGTCGTTTGCCATTTCCTTCTCTAGCTCATTCGACAGATGAGGAAATGGAGGAAAACAGGGTGAAGTGACTTGCCCAGGGTCACACAGCTAGAATGTGTCTGAGGCCAGGTTTGAACTCCTGAAGATGAGTCCTCCTGACTCCAGGCCTGGAGCACTATGCACTATAGAGTCACTCATCTGGCCAATAGGGATGTGCCGAACCATCCAAACTGGCCACCACCAAGTCTTTACCTATCTGTTTCCTTGTTTGTTGGTCTAGAACCAGCCTACAAGTGGTAAGGAGAATTCAGTAACCTTGGTGGTGAGCTGGCCTTGGGTGCCCCTTTTTTACAAACTACACTGGAGTCTTGCTATGGGTTTCAGACCCAACATATCAGCCCCTTCTAGTTGGCACACCCTGGCAGGCCACTCTTTCCTGAGCTGGCACAAGTGATCTGTGGACAAAAATGAAAGCAAACTTCTTTCCTTGGTGGAGGAGGATGCCAGGGACTCCTGTGCACTTACCCATTGGCTGGCAGAAGAAGCAGGAAAGACTATATAGATCCCTTTAGCATGAAGGACCAATTTAACATCTGGCAGAGCCCATGAGAACCTGCTGCTTGAAGAACAAAAGACTTGGAGCCAGGAGAGCCCTGGGTTTTGTGATAAAATAATGGGACTTTGCAGATGCCCAGGAGCCCCACCTGAAGATTGATTTGGAATTCATTGAATTGGGTGAGACTGAAAGAATGAGAACCTACTTAATGATGATTAAATTGGGACCACACCTGGCTGGCTCTGAGTAGGGTATTGTTCTCAGAAGTTGAACCTAGTTAAGGTTGATTAAATTGAGACCACAGGGGGCCAACCCTGAGTAGAGTGTGTTCTCAGAGGGTGTGGACTGCAACATCAACAGGAGGCCACTCTCGACCTATCAACTTGAAGAACCTCCCATTTTAGGGAGGAAGACAGGAAATAGGAAGCTGAGGCTGGCGGACTGGAGCTTCCTCTTTTCATTTGAGACATTGGCTTGGCAGCAGAACTTCACATGGACTGCTAGGAAAGCTAGGATTTCCAAGCTATAAAGAATCTGTTCTCAATCTTTCTCTCTCTTCACTATCTTATATCTTTGAATAAATCCTTTAAAGCCTAAACTCTTGCTGAATTTATCAGTGATTTTATCCAGTTTACCTCCAAAACTGGGGGGGCAGAGATTAGAACCCACATTTAGATTTTTAAGCAACACAATTTAAATCTTCTCTCTGCCACTAGTGACCAAGGATGACTCACTTAGACTTTGAGTTTCAGTTTCCTTCGGTATAAAAATATGTGGGATCGTTCCCTTAAAAGGTTGTTGTAAGAATCAGAGGAGATGAAGCATCCCACTCTGAGCTCACTGCTCCAACTTCCACTTATATTGGTGGCCTGGTTCTCCAAAAGGTAGCTTACTATTACTTCCCTCCAGATTCTAGGGATAACAGTAAGGAGTTGTGGCTTCTAGTGTGTCACTCATGTCACTGGGATCTCTATTGATTATCAGCCAGAAGCCTCAATTAGCTTTTAGAAAAGGACATACTGACACATTATAGTGAGAATTATAGTAAAAAAATGATTCCCCAAGGTCCCTGGGGAGGGTGGGCTCAAAGTTAAAGTGCTATGGTAGTAAAGCACATTTGGGGAGAGTCCATGAGGTCAGTGGGTAGAACACTGTCTTGCCCCCTTTCCCCTTCAAGGAGTCCTTAGGAGGTTCCTCTTTGCACTAAGCTCTAAAAAGAGGTCACTTTTCTGAGTCCAAAGCTGACGCTTCTCTCCATGATATCTGAAGCTGTCCCCACCCTTTGGTGACTATTTCCATATCCACCTGCAGGTTCCTCCTCTGTCACTGGCCACTGTCTCTCTGGCAGCCACAGTTACTGCCTCCTGATTGCCAGTGGGAGCCCCAGATGTCCAGAACTCACAGGGTTGATGCTTGGATCTATGCACCTCAGAGAACTCAATTGCCTGATATCAAAGAAAAAGCAGGGGGCAGCTAGGTGGCACAGCGGATAAAGCACCAGCTCTGGATTCAGGAGGACCTGAGTTCAAATCTGGCCTTGGACACTTGACACTTACTAGCTGTGTGAGCCTGGGCAAGTCACTTAACCTCATTGCCCCACAAAACACACAGACACACAAACAAAAAAGAAAAAGCAAACTCAAAAGTAATGGAGGCACCATGTATTCATGGACACCTGACTGGGCGTGGGGGAACATAGCCGGGCACCACTGCCCTCCTTGGCAGCCTGAAGCAATCTGTGGCACACTTGCCACCAGGAAAGAAAAGAGCCTGAGAGTTGGCTGGTGACTCTAGGCCCCCTGAATTCTAGGTCTGCAGTCAGCTACAACACAGTTCCCAAGTCCTCAGCCATGCATGGTCAGAGGAAGACTCACCAAGGTTTCTATGTGATTAGATTGGATACAGGCAGAGACTCTCCATAGTGGTTTCACAGACTGGGCCCTCATTGGCCAGTCTCCCCATTATACATATGTCTATGCAAGCAACTTTGAAAACTTAGCATACTAAGTGAATGTCAGCTAGCCTTATTTTTTTTTCTTTTTCTTTCTTTTTTTTTTTAGTGAGGCAATTGGGGTTAAGTGACTTGCCTAGGGTCACACAACTAGTTAAGTGTTAAGTGTCTGAGGCCGGATTTGAACTCAGGTTCTCCTGACTCCAGGGCCGGTGCTCTATCCACTGCGCCACCTAGCTGCCCCAGCTATCCTTATAATTATGGTTATCTTTGTGATTACCAATTGTTATTATTTGAGGAAGATTTCCATGAAATAGGCATGATCTGGGTCAATTGTTTTAGGTCAATGGCCCGGACAGAGGATGAGGTACCATGCATGCAACCCTTTCTTTTGTGTCTTTTTTTTTTTTTTTTAGTGAGGCAATGGGGGTTAAGTGACTTGCCCAGGGTCACACAGCTAGTAAGTGTCAAATGTCTGAGGCCGGATTTGAACTCAGGTCCTCCTAAATCCAGGGCCGGTGCTTTATCCACTGCGCCACCTAGCCGTCCCTACGTGCAACCCTTTCTTGAGAAAATGCTTTGGTGATAGCAGAGAGAATTCAGGCCACTGTTCGCTTATGGACCGAAGAAAACCTTCACCTTTTATTTGCCACCTTCTGACAAATTTTCCAACCAGCTAGATCAGCTGCTCAGAGAAATAGCCAGCATCTCTGCCAGCATCTTAAGGAAGCTAGTTGCCATGTTGCATAGAACAGTGGACTTGGAGTCAGGAAGACTTAGGTTCAAATCTTGTCTCAGACTTACTAGCTGTGTGATTGTGGGCAAGTCACTTAACCTCTGTCCGCCTCAGTTTCCTCATCTGCAAAAAGAGGATAATTGCATCTATCTCCCAGTGTTGTTGGAGAATCAAATGAGAGCTCTGTAAAGCACTTTGCAAATCTTAGAGTAATAATAATAATAATTATTATTATTATTTTGCCTGTGTAATGTTAGTGAGCCACAATATTTCCTGGACAAAGTTGACAGATATAGTCTAAGTTAGGTGACCTACATTTTTATCTTATATAATCTGGTATTGTAGCTGTGGGCCCTGCAATTAACTTCCCTGGTCCTTCTGCCAGAGGAGCTTGGGGGGGGGGGTCATCGGTTGCTTGGCATAAAGACAGGAGACTGGCATTACCCAATGGATGTTTGTAAGGTATAATGTGTGTATGCATATATGTATATGTATATATATGCATATATATACTACATATATACTTTTTTACTAAACAATATTTTTCTTATTCTTAGCCATGTCTTTTGTTTTTAGATTACCCTTGTTTCCAAATATATCTTTTTGAAGAAAGCCATCTCTTATTGTTTTTTATTATTTAGAATTTTCCTCAAGTTACATGTTTTGTTTGTTTGTTTGTTTGTTTGCAGGCAATGGGGATTAAGTGACTTGCCCAGGGTCACATAGCTAGTAAGTGTCAAGTGTCTGAGGCCGGATTTGAACTCAGGTACTCCTGAATCCAGGAGTGCTTTAACCACCCCAAGTTACATGTAAAAAAACCCCACAAATATTTCACATTGATTTTTTAAAAACTTTGTGTTCCAAATTTTCTTCCTTCCTCTCTCCTCAAACCTCCCTAAGAAATCAAACAATTCAGTATAAGCCATATGTGTACAGTCATGCAAAACATCTTCACATTAGTCAGGTTGTGAAAGAAAACAGACAAAATAACTTTAGAAAGAGGAGCTAACAAATAAAATTATACTTCAATCTATATTCAGATACCATCAGTTCTTTCTCTGTTGATGGTTTGGATTTTTCATAATTCCTTCTGATAGCATCCTGCTCATCATTTCTTTCATAGTTACTACTGCTAACTGTATTATCCTCCATCCAATTCCCTCCTCTTGATATTTACTCTATTTTCTATCTTTTTTCACCCTATCCCTCCTCAAAAGTGTTTTGCTTTTTACTGCCTCCTCCCCCAATCTGCTCTCCCTTTCTTCACCTCCCCCCCGCCTTATCCCCTTCCCCTCCCACTTTCCCTCAGGGGAAAATATATTACTATACCCACTTGAGTGTGTATGTTATTCCCTCTTTGAGCCAAATCTGATGAGGGTAAAGCTCACTCACTCCCCCACTCCTTCATCTTCCCCTCTACTCCATAAGCTTTTACTTGTTTCTTTTATGTGAGCTACTTTACCACCTTCCACCTCTCCTTTTCCCTTTCTTCCAGTGCATTCCTCTTACCCCTTAACTTTATTTATTTATTTATTTGTTGATTTATTTATTTTTGCAGAGCAATGGGGGTTAAGTGACTGGCCCAGGGTCACACAGCTAGTAAGTGTCAAGTGTCTGAGGCCGGATTTGAACTCAGGGACTCCTGAATCCAGGGCTGGTGCTTTGTCCACTGAGCCACCTAGCTGCACCCCTTTAACTTTATTTTAAAGATGTCATCATGGGTCAGCTAGGTGACACAGTGGACGAAGCACCAGCCCTGGAGCCAGGAGGCCCAGAGCCCAAATCCAGTCCCAGACATAAGCTACTCAACCCTGACTGCCCCACAAAAAACAAGGATAAATGAAAAATAAATGCTTTATAGATATCATCCCTTCATATTCAATTCACAACTGTGCCCTTTGTCTAAGTGTATTCCTTTCAGCTGCCCTAATATTGAGAAAGTTCTTATGAATTAGAAGTAGTATCTTCCCATGTAGGAATGTAAACAGTTTAACCTTTTGATATCCCTCGTGATTTCTTTTTCCTGTTTACCTTTCTATGCTTCTCTAGGGTCTTGTATTTGAAAGTCAAATTTTCTATTCAGTTCAGGTCTGTTCATCACAAATGCCTGAAAGTCCTCTTTTTTCATTGAAGTCCTATTTTCTTCCCCTTAAAGATTATACTCAGTTTTGCTGGTGTGGGCGTTGAAATTGACCTCAGGCTCCCTTAGCAGAGCTGCCACTGCCCCTCCCCTTCTGCTTCAGCTGCAGGGGGGGGGGGGCCTCTGAGCGGGGCTAAGCTGCATGGATGAAAATCCCCGAGCCATAGGTGTGGCATGACACAGCCCTGTGCACATAGCAGAAAGGCCCATGAAAACCCTCAGGGATACTGGTGTTTGCTTTGCCCAGCCCCAGCTGCAGGCACACGCAACACGGGGCTCGACCAGTCCAGGGGCGGCCAGCCCTGAGTTTCACCTAAGAAAGAAAGTTAATAAAAAAGGATGCTAGAGATGCTTTGGAGGGGCAGACTGATGGGGCAGACAGACAGAGAAAGAATGATATGGAGAAAAGGGTTTTTTTAGTGAGTTAGATGGGAGGATGCCAGAGGACTAAGAGAGATGCAGGGGTTCATCATAGCAGTTAGATGGAAAGTCTAGAGACGCTGAGAGGTTGGTGAGAGAAGAAGCACTTGGGGGTTTGTCGTGACAGTACACAAAGGGGGATCACAAGAAAACAGAGTAAGGGGCTTTTCAGTTGGTAGGTAGAGAGAAGTTAAAGGGTGAAAGTTGGAGAGGACTGGAGGTGAACAGGTCCAAACAGCATACCCTTAAGCAAGAGGCAGCAACGGCCCTTATTATACTAAAAGCAGTCAGCTCTCATATAACTTTGCATTTCTTATCTCTTACATTTATTTTTATAAATAAACCCTGCTTTGATTATTTAATTAAGAGGCTTCTTAATTGTTTGCTTATCAATTTGGGATTGGGGCAGTGTGGAGAAATTTTTAAATGGCCCATATTAAATTAATAGCAGTCAGATAGCCAGCCAGTCAAAAGTCTACAGATTAGGCCCTGCAGTTAGATTAGGGCCCAGCTAGTCAGTAAAAAGTATTCTCACACTGGGTAGGTGATTTTTGGTTGTAATCCCAGTTCCTTTGCCCTCCAGAATATCATATCCTATGCCCTCTGGTCCTTTAGTATAGAAGCTGCTAGATCTTGTGTTATACCGACTGTAGCTCCACAGTATTTGAATTCCTTTTTTTAGCTGCTTTCAATATTTCTCCTTGACCTGGGATCTCTGGAATTTGGCTATAATATTCCTGGAAGTTTTCCTTTTGGGATCTTTTTCTGGAGATGATCAGTGATCAGTGGATTCTTTCAATTTCTATTTTACCTTCTGCTTCTGGAATATCAGGGCAATTTTCCCTGACAATTTCATGGAAGATGATGTCTAAACCCTTATTTTGATCATGGTTTTCAGGTAATCCAATGATTTTCAAATTATCTCTCCTGGATCTATTTTCCAGGCCAGCTGTTTTTCCAAGAAGATATTTCATATTGCCCTCTATTATTTATTCATTTGGATTTGCTTTATTGTGTCTTGATTTCTCATAAAGTCATTAGCTTCTATTTGCTCTATCCTAATTTTTAAGCAATGATTTTCTTCAGAGAGTTTATGTACTTCCTTTTCCATTTGGCCAATTTGGCTTTTCAAGTTGTTGACTTTTTTTTCATGACCCTCCTGCATCACTCTCATTTCTCTTTCCATTTTTTCCTCTACCTCTCTAACTTTTCCCTCTACCTCTCTTACTTTATCTTCAAAGTCCTTTTTGAGTGCTTCCATGGCCTGAGACAAATTTATATTTTTCCTGAAAACTTTTGATGTTGGAGCTTTGACTTTGTTATTATCTTCTTCTGAGGGTGTATTTTGATCTACTTTGCCACCAAAGAAACTTTAGATGGTCTGCTGCTTTCTCTGCCTATTAATCTTGAACACCTATTTCTTGGCTTTTAACTCCTTAATGTGTAGCATTGCTTCCAGGATGCACTGTCCCAAGCTAAAGGAGACCCAGGTGGTATGATTAGGGTGATTCTTAGCCCACCTGACCTGTAAGTAACCACAGCTCGCTTTCTCTTTAACCCGGAAGTAGAAGTCTGATTGAAATCTGATTCTCTATGGTTGAAAGCTTGGCCTGCCTGTGCCCCTCCCTCACTGGGCTTCTGCAACTCAAGTCTGCTTACTGGTTCAGAATATGGGTGCTCTGCCTTAGCTCCAGCAGATACCACAGCTATTTCCCCTTGGCCAGCCACTGGACCCCCTCACTGGTCCATGAGCTGAGTTTCAGAAGAAGCTGCTGATGCTAAAGATTCCAAGGCTCTGGAGGTGCGGCCTGCCTGGGGCTGGATCTGCACCATGTGCTGAGCTCTTCTCTCGCCCTGTACAGCAGACACTCCCAGCTGCCTATTTAAACCTTCTTTGGCTGGAAAATAGTCTCACTCTGTTCTTTTGTGGGTTTTGCTGCTCCAGGAGTTGTCTTATGGTATTATTTTTGCAGGTATGTAGACAGATTTGTCAGGAACACTGGGAATCACAGCCTTTCTTCTGCCATCTTGGCCTGAAAGCCATCTCTTATAACAAAGATTTTAAAAAAGGAAAAGGGGAAAAAAGCAGGTCAGCCAAAAACAAAGACTAAATCCAGTACATTAATCTTGTCTGATAGAGTATTCAATATTCTTCCTAGATAGGTCTCTGCCTCTGTAGCAAAAGGAAGGTTCTGCATTTTCTCAATTCTTTTCTAGGGCCAATCTTGCTCATTCTAATTGCAGTGCTCAGTCTCTTGTTGACTGTTTTCCTGGTTCTGTTTACTATACTCTGCATCACTTCATGTAAGTTATCCCATGTTTCTCTGAATTCTTCCTTTAGGTTGTCTCTTGCAATGCAGTAATAGTCTATTTCATTCTTGTATTACAGTTTGTTTAGCCATTCCCCAAAAGATGGACATCTACTTTGTTTCTAGTTTTTTTTCTAGCACAAAAAGTGCTGGCAGAAAAGTTGTTTTTATGTGCATTACTTTTTATTATTAGTGGTTTGGAATAATTATTCACAGGGTTCTTATTAGTTTGTAGTTCTTATGACAACTGCTTATTCATTTGGACCATTTATCCATTGGGGAATGGCTTTTTTTCTTATAAATTTGTGTATCTTTTTGGTATTAGGCCCTTATCATAGATATTCAATGCAAAAATATCCCCCAATAGCTTTTACCCTTTTTATCCTAGGTACATTGATTTTTACTTATATATAACCTTTTAAATTTCATATATTCAAAATTAATCTCTTTTAACTTTTGTGATCTCCTTTATCCCTTGCTAAAAATTCTCCCTGTAGGGGCAGCTAGGTGGTGCAGTGGATACAGCACTGGCCCTGGAGTCAGGAGGACCTGAGTTCAAATCTGGCCTCAGACACTTAATACTAGCTGTGTGACCCTGGGCAAGTCACTTAACCCCAATTGCCTCACTAAAAAAAAAAGAAAATTCTCCTTGTAATCATAGTTTTGAAAGATATCTGAGGTCAGTCTCTTCTAATATCACCTAGTATCACCTTTATATTCACATTTCACATTTATTTTAAGTTTGCTGTGGTGCATAGTGTAAAATGTTTATCTAAACCCGATTTTTGCCAAATTACTTTTCAGTTTTCTTAATAGTTACTATTGAAAGGAGGGCCATACTCCAAGTAATGTATACCTCTCAGGGTTACCTAATACTTGTTTTTTTAGTTCAATCATTTCTAATTCTTGCTTGTTCAGGTCTTTTCATTGATTAACAAATTTTTTAAAACGAATACTACTTTAGATAATTATAGCATGTAATATAATGTGAGGTCTTGGAAGGACTCTTCCCTAGTTCCTAGTTTTTTCATTGTTTCCCTTGAGAGAGGGAAATTTGTTTTTACATCATCCTTTTTGGTATCTGAGCAACCACAGACTACTTTGTGATTCCTAGTTTGTTCCTGGATTTTTCATTATTCCTCTTGAAATTCTGGAACTCTTGCTCCTTCAAATGAATTATTATTTAATCTGGCTTCATAAAGTGGAACCCACAGTTTTGCTAATTGTACAATCTATATTAAGGGAAGTACATTCAAGCCCTTTTTCATACTAGATCTAGGCCTGAGTTAATAGAGAATGAATATACCCAAGGATCATTTTGTTTGTTTTTTAGAGGCAATAGGGGTTAAATGACTTGCCCAGGGCCACACAGATAGTAAGTGTCTGAGGTCATATTTGAACTCAGGTCCTTCTGATTCCAGGGCTGCCACTCTATCTACTAGGCTGCCTGTTTACCTCTACCCATTTCTTTCTTTCTTTCTTTCTTTCTTTCTTTCTTTCTTTCTTTCTTTCTTTCTTTCTTTCTTTCTTTCTTCCTTCCTTTCTTCCTTTCTTCCTTTCTTCCTTTCTTCCTTTCTTCCTTTCTTCCTTTCTTCCTTTCTTTCTTTCTTTCTTTCTTTCTTTCTTTCTTTCTTTCTTTCTTTCTTTCTTTCTTTCTTTCTTTCTTTCTTTCTTTCTTTCTTTCTTTCTTTCTTTCTTTCTTTCTTCCTTCCTTCCTTCCTTCCTTCCTTCCTTCCTTCCTTCCTTCCTTCCTTCCTTCCTTCCTTCCTTCCTTCCTCCCTCCCTCCCTCCCTCCCTCTCTCTCTCTCTCTCTCTCTCTCTTTCTTTCTTTCTTTCTTTCTTTCTTTCTTTCTTTCTTTCTTTCTTTCTTTTTTGCAGGGCAATGAGGGTTGAGTGACTTGCCCAAGGTCACACAGCTAGTAGGTGTCTGAGGTGAGATTTGAACTCAAGTCCTCTTGACTTCAGGGCTGCTATGCTACCTATCTGCTCCATCTTCTCATTTTACAAGTGAGGAAAAAGAAGGAACTGAACTTGCTTGAGGTCACCAGGTGATCATTGGACATAGGATTTGAACCCAGATCTTTTGACTCTGAAACTCTTTCCACCATGCTGGCACCAACCACATTCTTTTTTGTTTGTTTGTTTGTTTTGGGTTTTTTTGTGTGTGTTGGGCAATGAGGGTTAAGTGACTTGCCCATGGTCACACAGCTAGTAAGTGTCAAGTGTCTGAGGCCGGACACCAACCTTTTGTACTTCTCAAATGAATTCAGGCAGTTTTCTTGAAATGTGGACATTGATTCACTTAAATCCATTTAAGTAGTCTGTGGTTGCTCAGATACCAAGAGCACCATCATGTGGAAGCTATGTGCACTACAACCCCACAGTAACTGAATCCAGGAAATTGATGGGGAAATTAATTTTCTCCCCAGGTGTTCATAGATACATGTGCCTGATGCCTGGATGGAGGATAGCACATTGAGGGAGGGAACAATCCTAACCATAGTTCAAGCACCTTGATCAAGTCGTTCTGCCATCTGGTGTGTGAACATGACTTTCATGACTGAATCTGATTAAAAGTAAACCCTTGGAGGGCAGCTAGGTGGCGCAGTACATAAAGCACCAGCCCTGGATTCAAGAGGACCTGAGTTCAAAGCCGGCCTCAGACACTAGACACTTACTAGCTGTGTGACCCTGGGCAAGTCACTTAACCCTCATTGCCCCACAAAAAAAAAAAAAAGTAAACCCTTGGGGCAGCTAGGTGGCGCAGTACATAAAGCACCAGCCCTGGATTCAAGAGGACCTGAGTTCAAAGCCGGCCTCAGACACTTGACACTTACTAGTTGTGTGACCCTGGGCAAGTCACTTAACCCTCATTGCCCCACAAAAAAAAAAAAAGTAAACCCTTGGGGCAGCTAGGTGGCACAGTGGATAGAGCACTGGCCCTGGATTCAGGAGTACCTGAGTTCAAATCTGGCCTCAGACACTTGACACTTACTAGCTGTGTGACCCTGGGCAAGTCACTTAACCCCCATTGCTCTGCAAAAAAAAAAAAAAAAAGTAAACCCTTGTAGGTTTATACAACAGCAGACTCAGAACTAGAAGAAGTCTTAGGCGTTGTCTTGTTCTCTCATTTTAGATTTGAGTAACCTTGGGCTCAGAGACTTGCTTAGGGTCACACAGGGAATTTTCATTAAGTGTCTATGCAGACAATTAGTCATTTGGCAGTTTTCCATCTTGTATCACCCATGGTCATTAGGTAGCAGTGAGGAAATGAACAAGGGCCTCTCAGGCCTCAGTCCCTCATCAAACCTCAGGGGTTGAACCAGTTGACTTTAAAGGTCCCTTCCCGTGCTAAATCTATGATCCTTTGGGACCAGCTGCATAGGGACATGCAGGTAATATGTCTTGGGGGTTCTTCATTGGCTTCCTTTGTAATCCCATATATTTTATTTTATGCATTTAAAAGGGTTATTGTGGAAAAGGCTCCATAGGCTTTGCCAGACTGCCAGAGGGCTCCATGACACACAAAAGATGAATAATCTGTTGTCCAGAGTCAGGATGGACAGATGGCCTCAGACGGGGGCCTTCTTCAGTAAGGATTCCTCTGATTTTTGCCACTATGGGTGCTACTCCATTTGCCTCCATGCAAATAGGTCCCCTGGGGACCCAAATAGATGTCCCTATTTGGGCTGGTCCTTTAGGAAGGCATGAGATATGTACACACACTCCTAGGCACCAGCCTTTCTAACCCCCATCTGGTCTAGGGCTAGTTGCCAACATGCTCTAGGCAAGTGCTGACTATCATTGGAAAGCCCTGTGCACATAGTTGCTCCTTGGAGTACCTGAGTAGCCAGTCTTTGGGCAGCAATAGCAGGTTAGAGTGTGCTTCTTATAAAGAACCCATCACAGTTACCGACTAGGACAGAATGTCATCTTTCCTCACCCTACAGAGCTGGTCTTTGCCGGTTCATGGGGATATTACAAGTATCCTTAGAATTTTTCCAAAAGGAAGAGTGACCTGGGAACAGGTGACCTGTGCCCATATAACTGACATATAACTGTCATAACTGACATATAAGGTTACAGAATTTACAACTTGCAATTAGTGGCCCTGGACATCTGTGTCTTTCTCTTTACAATGAGGGGGTGGCACCTGATGGCCTTCGAAGTGTCTGCCAGTGCCAGATTTATGATCCTCAAACCCCATTGTGTGGACAGAATCCCAAATTACCTAGGGGTGAACAGAAGGGGTGAGAGGATTTGTCAGTCGGTCAACAAACGTTTATTAAGAACCTACCATGTGTTAGACACTGTACTAAGAGCTAAGAATACAAAATGAAGGAAAAGACATTCCTAGCTCTCAAGGAGCTCACAGTTGAATGGGGGAAACAATAAGCAAACAGCTTGGAAGAAACCAGCTATATACAAGCTAGAGAGGAAGTAAATAAGAAAGAACATTGTGGTTATAGTGACTAGAATCGTTTATTTGGTCTATCGCCATGTCCATCCACAGGGAAAGTATGTGAGAAAAACTGGAAGCAAACTAACAAAGCGTTAATGATTTATTTGTTGGGATTTAAGAAATAGAGGGTGGATGGCTTGTGTCAAGGATTGCTCAAGCAAGCAACCAATCAACAAGCATTTGTTCTATTTGCCAGCCCCTCCGTTAGGTGCTGAGCCTGGGAGAGATAAATATAGAAATGAAACAATCCCTGCCTTCAAGGAGCTTACATTCTAATGGAAGAGACAACATGTGCATTACTAGGTATCTATAAGATACATGTAGAGTAGATGGAAAGAAGACAAACATTTATCAAGCACCCACTGTGTGCCAGGAATTGGGCTAAGCACTTTGCAAAGGTTATTTCATTTGATAACCCTTTAAGAGTGCTGTGATCATTGTACCCATTTTAAAGATGGGGAATCTCAATTTGTCCAGAGTCATACAGAGAGCAAGTCTCTGAGACCAAATTTGGACCCAGACTTTCCTGACTTCAGGCCCAACTGCCTGGTGGCTTTATAGAAATAGAACCTCAGAAGGCAAGGTAGCAGCTAGGGCGGACTCTTCTGGTGGCCACAGATGAGAACTACACAGGATGCTGGCATGGATGAAGAAATTTGAGTTGTTAGAAGAAAAGTCCATGAAATTCCAGCTCCATTTGGATATTTTGAGAGTAGCCGCAGAGGAATATGGAAAAGTTAATGGAAAAATGGTGAGATATCTTTTGTTTTTCCATGCCCTTCCTTTTCTCTCTCCCTTCCCCTCTCCCCCGAATTTATTGCTTAGCACAGTGCCAACTATGTTATATAGTATGTGCTTAATAAATATAAGTAGATTGATTGATCATTGAAAAGAAAGAGAAAAGATACATTTAAACGAAGGTAATTAATACATTAAACAAATCCAAGTATTAAGTATTTTTTTAAGTATTTTTCAGCACCCATAGTCATTCACTTTTGCAAAAAGGGAAGATAGATATATTTCTCTGTATTCCCCATATTCATTGATTCTTAGAAGTCAGTAAAAGGTCATTACTTTCCAGCACTTTTATAAGCTCCCAAAGTCTCAGGCGAAGGTTCTGACTTGGTATGAAGCATAACTGATCAGGTACTGGGGAAAGAAAGAGATAAATGGGATTATATGTTGGTGACTCAACCCAAAGTGAAAATCTGGGCTTTGGGCTCCTGGGGAAGCCTTTTATGTGGAGAATGAGACTGTGGGACCTGATTTAGAGAGTAGAAAAGAACCTCAAAACATTGTATCCCTGAGAAGTTTCAGATACCTTGAGGCATTCTGGCACTGACTTTCATTCTGAAAGGGTCAGAATTGTCAAGAGCTAGAGACATTTCCTGGGGTAATGTGAGGGCAACTCAATTAGCTATGCTTCATTGAGGAGGACCTCAAAAGCAATGAGGAAGACCATAGGGTTGTGCCCCTTGAAGGTGGAACATCAATAGTAAGCATCTGCAAAGAGTGGTGAGGAGAAATAAGGCACCTACCAGGGAGGGTGTGGAGAAGTGGCTGCTGAGTGAACGCTGGTGGGGGTTGGCAAGGGGTACCTTCCACCTCTGGGAATTGGAGCAGAGAAGAAACCAGCAAAACCAGTAGTGGAATGTTGGATTGCTGACAAAACAGAGGCCAGCTGTGAAGAAACAGGAAAGGAGCCAAAAAAGAGGTTAAGAAGAAGGAACTTAGGAGGAGCAGCAAGCTGAAGAGGAGTTTTTTAAGGGTCAAGGAAGAATAGCCTCTTGTGTAGAGGAGGGAACTCCAAGTCAGTTTCCTTTCTGTGGGCAGACCCATCCAGGATAGTACTCAAAGTCATGGGGATTGCTCAGATTTGGGGGAGGGAAATATCTGGCCCATCAGATAGAAAGGGTCAGTTGGGCCTTTAGCAAACCCTGAATTATTTCCCCTTCCTAGGGCTACCACCCAGGTCAGTACTGTAAGTCAAAAGGACTCTACAAGTTCCTCAGAGAAGTCAAGGGTCCACTGGGAAGGAAAGGAGGGTTTCTTGACACTATGTTGAATCCCAAATTATTTTGACTTGCTAAGGGCACTATGTAGGATGATCCATTATGTTGTGAGGACTATATGTGTACAGGACTAGCTAGACTCCCAATGGAAAAAGAAAGAGGGCTTGATCTTCTGTAGGCTTGTGGGTTTCCTTTTCAGGTATGGCTTGGATAAGATCCCCTCCAACTCTCAAATTTTTCAGTTCTCTGAACCTGGTTAGATCTCATCACTGCAGCATCATGAAACAATTCTTGATAATAATAGCCACACTTTAACAGCCTGTAAAGGTTTGTGAAACACTTTACAACATTGGCCTCATTCCATCCTTTCAACCACCCCAAAAGGTAAGTGTTGGTTACACTAAGGTCCTGTGAGGATTGTGCCCCCCTCCCATAGTCATAATAGGATAATTGGAACTGTCTGGGGAACAATCACAGGTGACTTAAAAGTCTGGGAAGTGAATTTGGATTCAGCTGGAAGAATAGAAAGAGGTACTCAAATACTGATACCCACAAGTAGGGGTTAATTCAAATATAGGGCTTCTCAAAGAAAGTTCCTAAGAGAAGAAGTAAACAATGCCGAGGGGGATGCTACTTTGATTGACTAGCCAGCTCCTGCTCTTGTAGATTGCAACGCTGGGGGAGTAGGGCCAAATTGCTGTTATAAAAACAGGTCTTCCAGCCCCACTAGGGGGTGTCCCATTCTTGGAAGAATGTAAATAAAGGGTTTTTTTTGAGATGTCTCCAACACTGGGGTCCCAGACAATTTTTTTCTTTCTTTCTTTTTTTTTTTTTTGGTGGGGTCAAGTGACTTGCCTGGGGTCACACAGCTAGTGTCAAGTGTCTGAGGCCAGATTTGAACTCAGGTCCTCCTGAATCCAGGGCTGGTGCTTTATCCACCGTGCCACCTAGCTTCCCCCCCCCCCAGATAATTTTTAAATGGTATTTCTGACAGGTCCCCATTTACTTATGAAGACATTGAGGGTCAGAGAGGTTGAATGACTTGTCCAGTATCACCCAAGTGGTATCATAGTTGGGATGGCTAGAAACCCAGATCTTATGGACTCCCAATCTAGCATGCTTTCTACTACTTAATGAAGCTTCTCAATCAGATCCAAAGGATTCTTTCAAGAGGTGTCTCAATATGATTTCCATGCTATAGAAAACTATGCTATTGACAGGGCCTTCCAGAACAGCATAGTGCAGTGTAAATGGGCTGGCTCTGGAATCGGAGGCCCTGGCCCTGATACTTCTACCTCTGTGCCCTTGGGCGGATCGCTGAAACTTCTCAGGCCTTTCCTCATTTGTGAATTGAGAGGTTTGGAGGACGTCCCTTCTAGCTCCAGATCTAGGGTCTGTGGAGTCCATCACCCCCCACAGAGATCAAGGAACTTGCCCCAAATCACATAGGTATGAAGTAGCCCAACTGAGAGTTAAAGGCAACACTTTGATCCAGAGTCTGTGATCTTGATACTTGATACTTGAGTGTGAGAAATAATTCATTTGGACCCCTACTCTGTTCCAATAAGTATTAATCAGTTTGATATGATTCCATAGGGGTAGTGATTACAAGTTCTATATTGTAAGGGTCAAATTCAGTATGGGGAGAGTTAATTGGGTGGCTTGCCATAATATTGGGGTTCAGTTTCCCCTTCTCCAATCTGCCTGTTTTTCAGTTATGTCGCCCAGACTAATAAGAAAGGAGATTAACAGCCTCTTTTTCACAAACAAATAAGGTTTTATTAATGGTAACAAAATTTACAACACAAGTGAAGTTAATAAAGCCAGGTAAAATGAGAAAGGGGATAGAGATAGTTAGAATCTAAATCTCTAGGGTAAAAAGGCCCCCAGGTACCTCGAATAAGCTCTACTTCCTCAGCTACTCAGAACAGCCTGGGTCTGGCAAAAACTAACTCAAACCCTAAACTTGTTTCCAGCTCAGCTGGCCTAATGAGTCAGCCTTGCTTCAACAACACAAACTTACCACCATCTGGAATCTGTAGTTCTAAGGAGAATCAGCTGTGCAGTGTCTCCTGGTTAGGTCTGAAGATCAAAAACAACACACCAGGGGCAGCTAGGTGGCATAGTGGATGGAGCACTGGCCCTGGAGTCAGGAGGACCTGAGTTCAGATACAGCCTCAGACACTTGACACTTGCTAGCTGTGTGACCCTGGGCAAGTCACTTAACCCCAATTGCCTCACCAAAACAAACAAACAAACAAAAAACACACCAGCTTCTCTCTCTCTCTCTCTCTCTCTCTCTCAGTACTCTCCCCTTTTCCTGCCTCTCTCACAGGAAAGGTGGTTCTATATCCAGGCTGAGTATCCAATTGGTTTAACATACCCCCTGGGCTGTCCCATTATAATTTGGCCAGGCCCATCTGGGCATGGTGCAGCTCCTAGGTGGGGGTTAGGTACTTTAGTTTGATACTTTGACTCAATAAATGTTCTTTGTGTTGTTTGTTCTATAATTTCTCTCTCTCTCTTTTTTCTTTTTGGTGAGGCAATTGGGGTTAAGTGACTTGCCCAGGGTCACACAGCTAGTAATTATTAAGTGTCTGAGGCTGGATCTGAACTCAGGTCCTCCTAAATCCAGGGCTGGTGCTCTATCCACTGCACCACCTAGCTGCCCCTGTTCTATAATCTCTTAAAGTATACACACATCTTCTCTTAGGCTTTTAAAGCTTGCATCTTTTCGGTCTGACCATGATGAAGCAAAGATGGGGTTATAAAAACTCCAAATCACAATTAAGTCCTTACAATATATTAGGTCCCAGAACTGGGAGCTGCAGATTTTTGTTTGCTTACTTAATCATAGGAAGCTAACTAGAGGTCCTCTACCTTTGTTTTTCCTTTTCATGGTGACCAAGCCCAGTGTGGCAGAGGTGACTCAATTACATGGAAAGTCCTCCAACTTATTTTTGTACCTCTGGACCACTCTCTCTTGTCCAACATGAACAAGTGACCATCTGAAAGATTCATATATGAATTAATGTAAGATTATCCAGGTATAGGCCTAGTTGAAATGACCTCCAGTTCACCCTTATGTGACTGGAATTTCATAACCTCCAAATTATCTTTAGTGTGACTGACTCTCACCCACAGTGTATGTTTATGTCGGGAGTAGCCTGAGAACAAGAAGGATAACCACCTTGATGGACCCTGGCCAGACCCTCAAGGCCTCACCAGATTAAACTGCCCTTGAATTCCCAGAACTAGCCATCCCTGGGAATCAACATCAATTCTTCTGGGGTCCTTGTAGGGTTGGCCCCTCCTGGGCCTTACGTAAGGATGAACATTATTCCAATATTCTTGGCAGTGAGCCTTCTTTGTTCTCAGACTTTTTAAGCTCGGCCCTTCCCCAGTGTAGTTGAGTCTCACCCAGGGGCATACATGTCATCGTTGCTGAGACCTTCCCAGTCAGGACTCTGGAGGTTGTGAATTGGGACTCCCCAGCTACAAAAAATCCAGATGTTTGTGCTCTCCTGACATGGTGATGTTTTTATGTTTCTGTTTCTTTTGGGAACCTCACCCATGGGGCTTATGCATCAATGCCTGAGACCCTCCTGATTGGCACGCGAAGGCTGTGAATAAGGGATTCCCACAGCTGAGAGTTGTTTCTTTCCTGATTTGGTGATGTTTTCTTTACTTTATATATATATTTGCAGAATATATAAAAATATATAATGTATATATATATATATATAAATATATATTTGCAGGATTTGCTTTATGTGGGATCATACTAAGCTATATTGGGTATTTTCCTTATAAAACTGATCTGCTTTTACCTTTCCTTTTAAATTTTTTTTTGCAGGGCAATGGGGGTTAAGTGACTTGCCCAGGGTCACATAGCTAGTAAGTGTCAAGTGTCTGAGGCTGGATTTGAACTCAGGTCCTCCTGAATCCAGGGCCGGTGCTTTATCCACTGCGCCACCTAGCTGCCCCTCCTTTAATTATTATTTGCTTTTACCTTCCCTTTAATTATTCTATTAAAATAATTTTAATCTCTATTTGAGAGCGTGTCATTTTGTAGGAGCAAATTGAAACCAAACTTCCTTAACTAAACACTGTCTCATGACCACTTAGTCAGTGGAGATGCCCCATACTTCACCCAACCTGCTGTCATACCATTTCTAGCTGATGTATCATTTTTTTGCCCTCAAAGCAAGATCTATCAATCAATGGGATTCTGTACTTTGTATAGCCTCTTCAGATATCAAATCTGGTATCAAACCTTATAAAGAGAAGGCCCTGGAAGAAGGGGGCATCTCAGATGATGAGGAAAGTCTGGCGTCCACTTCATTAGAACAGAACATGGACCCTTTTAATAAAGTGCCATTGGCTCAGAGCTCTGCCTTAGTGTCTTTTTCTTTTAGGTTGGTTAGATAATTTTAATCCCCACACAAGCTCAACACAACAGGTGTACCATGGTGACTATTTGTCCAACAAAGGCCAGGTGTCCTCATTTTCCTAACATTTTCCCAACACATGCTCATTCTTATTTTTTTAAATTTTTCTTTTATTTTAAATGAACAGGCATCTATTTTCTCTCCCATCCTCCTCCTTCCTCATTAAAACAACAACAGAATGAAACCAAACAAAAATGAAATACTTGTAACAAACATGCAGAGTTAAGCAAAATAAATTCCTGCATTGGCCATGCCAAATGTGTATGTCTCATTGTGCATCTTAAGTCCAATAAGCAGATTAAAAACCAAAACAGATCCCCCAATAAATATCTACACAGTCTAGCAAAACAAAGTCCCAATTAGCCCCATGCAAAGATGTGTGTCTACTTCTGCATCTCATGTTCATCACTTCTCTCTGGCAGGAGATCAGTGCTGAGTTTCATCTGGATTTTTGTGGACTCCTGGTTTATCAGGGTGTTGACTGAGCATGGGCCTTCTAGTCTTTCAGTTGTCTTATCATTGTCTAAATTGTTCTCTTGGTTCAGCTTTCTTCACTTTGCATCAGTTGGGAGACTTCCCAATTGCCTTGGAAATTGTCCATTTTATCATTTCCATTTCATTCACATACAGTGATGCATATAACCATTCCCCAACAGGAGGACAGCCTTGGTTTTAACAGATTGAGCTGTATTCTTTTTAGGCTCCCTTCTCCTCATCACTCACCAACTCATCCCTTACCACTGCCCTGCCTGTGCTCCTATGTATTTCTTTCTTCCTTCCTTCCTTCCTTCCTTCCTTTTTTTTTTTTTGGTGAGGCAATTGGGGTTAAGTGACTTGCCCAGGGTCACACAGCTAGTAAGTGCCAAGTGTCTGAGGCCAGATTTGAACTGAGGTCCTCCTGACTCCAGGACCAGTGCTCTATCCACTGCGCCACCTAGCTGCCCCCCTATGTATTTCTTGAAAACACTTTTCAGGAGAAGCCTGGATGGGCTTTATAGAATAAATCTTTTTTTCTTTTTCTTTTCACCAAACACTTGCTTTCATATCTTTGTTTTGGAAGACAGAAAGCCTTCTGGAATGAGGTGCGTTTGGCCCAATCTTTCCATCTTTCCCCACAAGACAAATTCTCTAGATCCTTACACCTCACAGTGAGTAAGCCTTTTACTTTCCTAGACCTGGGGATGGGTGATGTGGGGAGAGGACAGGGGAGTGGAAGGTGTGTGTGTGTGCTTATGTTATAGATATAAATATCCTCAAACTTACAGGTGAGGAAACTGAGGCTTGGAGAAGTTAATTGACTTGTCCAGGGTCACACAGCTAAGTATCAGTGCTGGGATTTGCGCCCAGGTCTCTGCTGACTATAGACCCAGCCTTCTTTTCACTGTGAATTGATCTAGAGAACTGCAAAGTCACAGTGAGTCAGAGAAAGATACTGAGTCCCTCTCATTCTGTTTTGTTTAAGAAAAGAGCAAGATTAGGCGGGGCAGTTTGAGGTGCTGGCATGCACTGACATAAAAGGCAGGGCTCTCCAGTCTGGTGCAGAAGCTGGATAAGGGAAAACCTGCTCCCAGACTGTCCTTCTACTGGCACGAAGCTCAGGAACATGGCAAGCAAGAAAGTCATCGTTGTGTTTGGGGCAACAGGTAAAAAGAACTTCCTTTTTCTAACAGGAGGGGAAGGTTGTCTGAAGATTTTGTGCATGCTTCTGACTGTCCATACTTCCTTCCAATGTGGGCAGGCTTAGGTTGTCTATCATTGTATGACTGTAGGAGCATAGTATGTGGAAAGAACACAGGAGGCTCACACCTTGGTTCAAATCTTGTCCTCTACTACTTAATACCAGTACGACCTTGGGCAAGCCTCTTAACCTCTGCACCTCGGTTACTTCACATGTAAAATGGCCGGGGGTGGGGGGGGTGGGGGGGGATGTGATGTCCCTGTTCAACCTCGAGCTAGTCTTTAAGCCTTCTTGGTCCTGAGTTCCTCATCTATCAGCTGAGGGGGTTTGGACTCATCGATCTCTAAGTTCCCTTTCAGTTTTCTTTTTTCCCCCTTTTTTTTTGGTGGGGCAACGATGGTTAAGTGACTTGCCCAGGGTCACACAGCTAGTAAGTGTCAAGTGTTTGAGGTCAGATTTAAACTCAGGTCCTCCTGAATCCAGGGCCAGTGCTTTATCCACTGTGCCACCTAGCTGCCCTTTCCCTTTCAGTTTTCAATCTGTGATCCTTCTAAGGATCTTTAACAAAGAGAATCTTCTTGAATTTTTTGTATTGGCAGCAAGAATAGGAATTTAATTTGATTTAATTTCAGGAAATATTCTCTGAAAGAGTTCCCTGTTATATTTTCCCCCTTTGTTTATTATTTTTTGGGTCATGCCTTGGCTTTGGCAAACCTGAACTTTATTTAACAACGTAGGCTGTGTCTTCAGTTCTCTCCTTCCCTTCATTTTCTGAGGTGGAAGAGGGATAAGAAAATGCATATGTCGGGGTTTGGGGTGAGTGGGGAGACGTAGGAAATCTATCCTGACAAGAAGCTACAAGAGGTAGTGTGGGGTAGTGGATAGAGTACTGGATTTAGAGTCAGAAAGATCTGGGTTTCAATTTCACCTAAGATATTAAAGGTCTATCGGGAAAGTTACAAGCTTTCTAAGCCTCAGTTTCCTCATCTGTAAAATAGAAATGATAATAGTAGTGCCTTCCTGAAAAGATTGATCATAGATTTAGAGTAGAAAGGGAACTTCAAGTTTTGCACTTGAGGACATTGAGGTGAAGTGACTTGGCTGGGGTCACCTAGCTAATAAGTATCTGAGGCCAATTCAAACTTGGGTCTTCTTGACTCCTGGCCCAGCTGAATGCATTCCACAAATGATAGATAGACCCAGTGAGCTTGATTTTATCTCCTGGTAAAATTCTTGAGCCTAGTTTTAAAGGGATAGTCTGTGAGTGTTTGGCAAAGAAAATGGTGATCACTAAGAGCTAGCGATGTTGCTTCCATGGGTCCTGGAAGATGGCAGAAGCATCAACAACCCACAGCTTTTTGGACACTTTAGCTTGATTCCATTAAGTGAGATTTCAATTTTCAAGTCTCCAATTTAAATATAGATCCCTCTCCCCCAATACCCCTAGTCCCACAAGTCCTACCTCATCAATTAATACCTTGTGGCTTAGCATCTTACAGGGGTTAGTTATACTACCAGCATTTTCAATGTCAATAATTATTGTCAAAAATCAGCAATTGTAGCAAATTTTGGCTTGATTTGTTGTTTTGCTAATTGTTCTAGAAGTAAGAAAGTGGTGGAAAAGATGCCAACAAGGGAGATTAAAGTTAAAGTGTAGGGTGTATGCACTCCCCACCCCACCCAGCCTGGTTGTTAAATATTTCCCAACACACCCTGTATTGCTCCACAAATATTGCTGGGGCAAAGCGAGAGGGCAGTGGAAGACTCAGGGAATGAATTCATTACCAGACAGGGGATGATAGACTGTAGCTGCTAACAACATCAACACTACTGACACCACCACCACCACCACCACCACCACCATCACCATCACCACCACCATCACCAACAACAACTGGCATTTATATAGTGCTTTACATCTATTATTTCATTTGAGCCCCAAGATACCTCTGGGTACCCTGGCCCAAAGGAGGGCTAGAGCAGAATGAGGAGGGGGTGGGGGAAGGTTCCAGAGGAGGGGTAGGGCCCACAAAAGGAGAGCTCTATGCACCAAATAAGTTTGTTCTGCTCCATATTGTCAGTTGCTTCCTAGTAACCCTTTTTCTATAAGTGGGTGTGGGGTGGGGAGAGGTGGGATCACAATGCTCCAATCTACTCCCTTAGTAGCACTTGCATCATTAGCTATATTTTATAGATGACAAAACAGATGATCAGAAGAGTGGAATAATTTAACACAACTAGTAATTATTGGTACAAACACACTAATTGGAGGATTTCTGACCCTAAGCCAAGGGTTCTGAGAGCATCTCTTTCTGATCCCTCATACATACACACATACAACCTGCACACACATATACATGCACACACACATATATTTATACACATTTGTTCATTTGTTTGTTTATAAAGGTATTTATTCATTTTTTAATTTATTTTCCTCTTCACCAGGTTCTCAGGGTGGTTCTGTGGCCAGAGCCATTTTGGCAGGCAAAGACTTTTCAGTAAGAGCATTGACTCGGGATGTGAGCAGACCTGCCGCCCTGGCCCTACAAGACCTGGGAGCTGAGGTGGTGAAGTGTGACCTGAATGACCAAGAGGCCGTGAAGGAAGCATTGAAAGGCGCCTATGGAGCCTTCCTGGTGACCAACTTCTGGGATGACTTTAGTAAGGAGAAGGAAGTGCAGCAGGTAGGGAGCAGCTGTCACAGAAAGGGGTTCTAGAGACTGGGCAGCCTCTTTCCGGTGCTGAAGAAGTAGATGGCCTCATGTGCCAGGCAGAGCACAATCTACTCTTGTAAACTCTCAGGACTCCATGGCAACTTCACCTAATTCTTGTCTGGTGCCCAAAGTTGATGATTCTCCCTCTAATCAGAACAAGGAAGTATAAGTCAAGCAGATTTCTCCCCCTATAGAGTATACATGTGCACTGGTATCTTAAGAGGACAATGTCTGATTCCTGATTGGTTCCCAATGATTCTGGCTGCTCCTAAGATGGTTGGCTGGCTGGGACTCATGAGGACGGTCTTGTTATAAGACCCTCTCCTTTGTACTGGCCTGTAAGTGAGAGGGATAGAAAAGATCCCTTTTGCCTTTTTCTTGGATGGCAGAGTGTTAGCATATGGTATGGGAGAAGGGATTTCTCTTTTCTCCTCTATTCCACCAGGAGCATTGATGGGGACTTTCAGGTTAGTGCTTAGTGCTTAGTGTAGCCCAAGAGGAAAGTGTCTAAGAAGGGATTTCCTCAGCCGAAGAGATAGCAGTAATTGGGGCTCTGAGAGAGTTCTTACAAGAACACACGGTGAGGGGCAGCTAGGTGGCACAGTGGACAGAGTACTGGCCTTGGAGTCAGGAGGACCTGAGTTCAAATCTGGCCTCAGACACTTAACACTATGTGTGTGACCCTGGGCAAGTCACTTAACCCCAATTGCCTCATCAAAAAAAAAAAAAAAAGAACATAAGGTGGAGGCAGGCATGTACCTGCCTGCTTGGCCTGAGAAGGGAGCTAGTTCATGCTTGAACAACCCAATCTCCCACATAGAAGAGGAATCTCAAATCTTCTAGGCAGAATTGTCTCCTACCCAGAGAAGGAAGATTTCTTGGCACCACTAATCATGGGTGTTACCTCATGGGTGAGCCCAAGTTCAAGTGTTCAGAATATTAGTCTTTTAGAGAAGGGAGGATAATTGCTGGGCAGGCTTACCTCTGGGAAAAAAGAAGAATCAGCTTGTCCATGTGGCCTCTGTGGCTGGAGGATCAGTGAAAGGGGCTCATGATTTGGGGATTTAAGAGAAAAGGACCTTGCCACCTCCCTACCCCCCCATTATAGACAATGCAAGTCCAATGGGAAAGGGAGTTGCTGTCTAAAAGATCCAAAAAGTATTTCCCTTTTAGAAAAGTAACAGTTGTGATGATTACAAAAATTGAGAGATATAGTTTATGGGTAATTTCATCATTTTGCTAATAAGGCCAGCAGGTTATTGTTTGTCCTTTGTTCTCTAAGAGGACCATGGCATAGGAGAGGATTCAATATAAAACAATAAATTTCCATTTCAAGAAAAGCTATATAATAAATACTACTTACTATTTTCAAATCTGTCCAGCTTTTCTTTGCTTCCTTATTGGTTTTCTTTTATTCTCTGTTATGTACTTTTAAAAAAATTATAAAAGTATTTTATTATTTTCCAGTTACATGTAAAGATAGTTTTCTTTTTTACTTTTCTTTTTTTTGTAAAGATAGTTTTCAACATTTGTTTTTATAAGATTTCTAGTTTCAAATTTTTCTCCCCCCCTCCCCAAGACAGCAAGTAATCTGATATAAGTTATATATGTACAATAACATTAAATGTTTTTCTACATTAGTCAGCTATGTACTTTTTACTTTATTATTTCCTTCTCTCCTCTCTCCCCCCCAAAGAAGACTGCAATTAAGCATATATATTTATATATGTATATATTTCTATTTATACATACAAAAGCACATACACATATGCATAGATATCTTTACACACATATATATATATGTATACACACACACACATACATATAAATGTAAGACCATACTATGCTTATTTCCACTCATCTGTTTCTCTGAAGGTGGACAGCATCTTCACAAGTTCAACCTTTTCATGCCTTTCCAAGTCAACCAGCTCATTATCTCATACACCACAGCAATTATATCCTATCTGAGAGATTGGCCATGAAAGTGTTCCGCCCCCCCCCCCCAATTTTCTACATTCTTCCTATTCTTTTTTTTTTTTACTTAATAGTATTTATTTTTTCCAATTGCATGTAAAGATAGTTTTCAACATTCATTTTTGAAAGATTTTGAGTTCCAAATTTTTCTCCTTTCTTCCCTTCCCTCCCCCTCCCCAAGAGAGCAAGCAATCTGATATGGGTTATATATGCACAATCATGTTAAACATATTTCCACATTAGTCATGTTGTGAAAGAAGAATCAGAACAAAAGGGAAAAACCACAACAAAGAAAAAACATCCAGGGCCTCAGCAAGCATTAAATTAGTGCTTGAACTTGTCCTGTGTGTAAGATTCATTCATAAAGTATTTCATTCTTTCAGAATGATATGAATATAATTAGACAAAGGTAAAGAAGCTTGTGAAACAAAGATATAAATCTATTAAGTTGTGAGGTTAAAAGCCAGGAACCTCTTTTGTTTTTGTTTTAAAGAATAGGATTTCATTACAGACAGTTATGTCAGTAAAGAGTAGTAATTTATGACCTATATATCTTGTGTTACCTTAATGGGAAATGTGATTTTACTTAAATTTGTTATTTAATCTCGGATTAGACCCTATGTGTAGAGCATGCCCTGAAATATATGCAAACTAGTTGTCATCTTAAAGATGTTCGCATTGTTTAAAGGGATTCTGAGAGCAGTAGTCTGCATTTATGTCCATTTGAACATGGTTAATAACTGAACATGTTGGGGGAGAGAATAAGGAAGGGACTCTTAGAGAGGTGGGTCAGGTAAGGAATAGGAAGCAAGGTAGCAGGTAGAAGTAAAGCAGAGGAGTGAGGAGGGACAGGGTCAATAGGGTGAAAAGGATAGTGAGGAAAAATGGGAAAAAAGAAAATACAGAAGTAATTGTAGCTTAGAATGTGAATGGGGGGCAGCTAGGTGGTGCAGTGGATAAAGCACCAGCCCTGGATTCAGGAGGACCTGAGTTCAGGTGTGGCCTCAGACGCTTGACGCTTACTAGCTGTGTGACCATGGGCAAGTCACTTAATCTTCATTGCCCCGGGAAAAAAATGTGAATGGGGTGAATTTACCCATAAAACAGAAACTTATAGCAGAATAAAAATTTAAATTCAACACTATGTGGTTTCAAGAAATATTATAAAAATGAGAGAAACACCCAAAGATAAAATAAAGGGGAGTACTGGAATTTATTATGTAAAAAAAAACAGGGATAGTAATCAGGATCTCAGACAAAGTTAAAGTTAAAATAGATTTAATCAAAAGTGAAAAATAGGGAAACTACATTATGAGTCAGCAATAGTATTCAATATTGCTTTAGACCATTTAAAATAACTAGACGGTATAAGATATGTAGGCACATATCTGCCAAAAGAGACACAGAAACTATTCAGAGATAAATATAAAACACTTTTTTATACAAATAAACCCAGATCCAAATAATTGCAGTAATATTAATTGTTCATGGATAGGTAAAGCCAATATAATTTTTAAATGACAATTTTAACTAACTAATCTATGGACTCAAGGTCATCCCAATTAAATTATTAAAAATTAGTTAGAAAAAAATAACAAAGTTCATTTGGAAGAACAAAAGGTTGTAAACTTCAAAGAAACAAGGAGTAAAAGATGTAAAGGAAGTAGTTTTAGCAGTATCAGACCTTAAACTATAAAGGTGAGAGCATTGTTGAAGTGTAAAATGGATAATTTCAATTATTTTAAATTAATTTTTTTCTTATATAAATAAAACCTATGTACCTCAAAATAGAAGGAATGTGGCAAACAACTGGAATTCGAGGGGATCCCACAAAATATTTTTACAGATTTTTTTTTACTTAAACATTCCTTCTCAAAATGTTCTTTTTCTTTAAAAGCAGCTTTTTAAGAAAGAGAAAATTTATCCTAATGTTAAAAAGAATAGTCACTAAATTTTCATGAAGCAAATTACTTGGAAGCCTCTAAAATGATAGATATCACTTATTCAACCTTAAAGCAAAAAGAAATCTTTAAAGGTGGAATTTCTCAAAATTAAGTAAGTGAAAAATGTTTTTAAGTAACATACATAAATCCCAAAGTACTTTGATAAGATAAATTCCTAACTACTACAAAATTCCTACTTACCATCCCCCTCTCATCAAAAGATATTTGCAATGGGGAGCTGATTCAGTTTTTCTAAGACCCAAAAGAACATAGCCAATTAAATTAGTCTTATCCCAAAACAAAGTTTACCAGGACTTTAAAAATTTACTTAATGTCTTTTTCTTCCCTTTCTCTTTAAGTATATCACTAGAAATTAAAAAAAAAAATACATTCTGGAATTCTACATAGATAGTGAATGAAATAGTTGACTTAAACACCTAGAAAATGATTGGTACACATATCCCTCTCTAAACGTATTTTGTGTTCACCCCTTCAAGTAAAATTAATCTTTAAGAGTGGAGTTTGTTAAGACTAAGTTGCTTCAAGATGCATATAACATCCACAAGTGATAGAGAAATAACCTTATATGAAACTCACTCTACATTATAAGTAGGTTTGAAAATTTCACTCTCATTTTGTGCAATGATTCCCATTTTGTATGCTATTTACTCCCATTTGTATCCCATTATACAACACAGAAAAAGTCTTGTACAGGTTTGATAAGAATTTATAACTAGGGGGGCAGCTAGGTGGCACAGTGGATAAAGCACCAGCCCTGGATTCAGGAGTCCCTGAGTTCAAATCCAGCCTCAGACACTTGACACTTACTAGCTGTGTGACCCTGGGCAAGTCACTTAACTCCCATAGCCCTGAAAAAAAAAAGAATAAATAAAAAAAGATTTTATAACTAAATGGTCCTAAGAATATTTGTAGGCTTGAAAAGAATATTTTACAAGGTATTTTCTTTGTACAATTACCAATTTTCCCTTTTAAAATACTTATGTAATCACTTTATCACTTACTTAAAACAATAACTCCAAATAGCTTAGTTAACAATCTCATAATTTTTATAAGTAACAGCCAAATAATTTCAGGTGAACTTTTGTTTTGTTTTTTTGTTTGTTTGTTTGTTTGGGGTTTTTTGTGTGTTGTTTTTTTTTTTTTTTGTGAGGCAATGGGGGTTAAGCAACTTGCCCAGGGTCACACAGCTAGTGTCAAGTGTCTGAGGCCGGATTTGAACTCAGGAACTCCTGAATCCAGGGCCAGTGCTTTATCCACTGTGCCACCTAGCTGCCCCCTAACATTTTTTTTTTTTTTGGTGAGGCAACTGGGGTTAAGTGACTTGTCCAAGGTCACACAGCTAGTAAGTGTCAAGCCTCTGAGGCCGGATTTGAAACTCAGGTACTCCTGATTCCAGGGCCGGTGCTCTATCCACTGTGCCAACTAGCTGCCCCTGTGAACTTTTAATATATGGACAAAACTTCCAAGTTGTTAAATTAGAGTACTCTAGTATATTACCAACATATGGTCATCAGGGCTGATAGAATGACCTAATAGCTTCCTAACCCATTCATCATTAAAATTTTTTTTAACAGTACAATTCTTAATCTAATAACATCTAGATTATAAGAGAAATTGCTTTTCTAACAACATAGCTGATACAATTGTTTACCAAATTACACAATATAAGAAAATGTAGAAGTATAACAATACACTAAAAAATAACATGATATTGGAAAGTTGAAAGAAACCCAATTAGTTACCAATCAGGTGACCTTAACTTAGTTAATTGAATTCACTTCAAATTAATCTACACAGAAAATAATCTCATTATCACTGGCATTGTGTTATTGATCACATCTAAAAACCAAAATAAAGTCGTCAAGTATAAATCAATTACATCTAATTAAAGAAATAATAAAAACAATTAACATTCATGTAGTATTTTTCCTGTGCCAAGCACTTTACAATCATGTGATCCTTACAATAATCCTGGGAGGTGGTTTTTATTCTTCCCTTGCAGAACAGTAAACTGAGGCAAATGGAGCTTTTTTGCATGTCATACAGTTAATAAATTTCTTTGAGAGTAGCCAGAACCCCACTCTTGTGGGTTTTTTAAAAAAACAATAAACATTTTTGGGGGCAGCTAGGTGGTGCAGTGGATACAGCACTGGCTCTGGATTCAGGAGGACCTGAATTCAAATCCAGCCTCAGACACTTGACACTTACTAGCTGTGTGACTCTGGGCAAGTCACTTAACCCTCATTGCCCTGCAAAAAACAAAAACAAAAACAAAACGATAAACATTTTTATTTAAAGTTTTTAGTTCCAAATTCTATCCCTCTTTCCCCCTTTCCCCTTTCCCCTTCCGGAGGCAGTAAGCAGTCAGATATAGATTATACATGTACCATTATGTAAAACATCACCATATTAGTAATTTTGTATAAGAAAACTTAAAAGAAAAAATGAAAAAAAGTGAAAAATAGCATTCTTCAGTCTATGTTCAGTAGATATCAGTTGTGTCTTTGGAGGTGGAGTATGCGTTATCATTAGTCCTTGGGGATTATCTTGGATCATTGTATTGCTGAGAATAGTTAAGTCTTTCACATTTCTTCATCTACCTTCCATATTTTCACTCAAGCCTTTATTTCTTTTTCAGATTACCCCACTTTCCTTTACATTTAAACTATATCCCAACCTGCACATACTATTATTAAACCAACGTCATATAGCAACCCTACTTTCCAAAGCTATGGAGTTAATTTCAACCCATTCCCTTCCTTAATCTGCATGTCACAAAATTCAGATGTATTCTAGGAAATCAAAGAGCTCCAAATCTCTCATTCTCTCAGAGGAGATAAAAACCTGTACTGTCTGTTCCTAGTCCCAATATAGGAAGAAATTTGTAGGATAAGTCCTTTTAAAATATCCGTTAAATGTTTTTATTGATTACAAAAACTTTTAGGAGACATGAAATGGTTTATGTTCCTGTTGAAACACAGGAGTGGCATTCCCCAATTAATAAATTGTCAAAGGATATGAACAGGCAGTTTTCAGACAAAGAAATAAAAACTTTCTATAGTTATATGAAAAAATGCTCTAGATCACTAGTGATCAGAGAAATGCAAATTAAAACAACTCTGAGTTATCACCACACAACTATCAGAGTGGCAAATATAACAAAAAAGGAAAATACTGGATGTTGGAAAGCTGGGATGCTAATCCACTGTTGGTAGAGTTGTGAAAAGATCCAAGCCATTCTGGAGAGCGATTTGGAACTATGCCCAAAGGACTATAGAACTGTGCATACCCTTTGATCCAGCAATACCACTGCTAGGTTTATATCCCAAAGACATCCCAAAAAAGGAGAAAAAGACCTATTTGTACAAAGTTATTTATAGGGGCAGCTAGGTGGCACAGTGGATGGAGCACTGGCCCTGGAGTCAGGAGTACCTGGGTTCAAATCCGGCCTCAGACACTTAACACTTCCTAGCTGTGTGACCCTGGGCAAGTCACTTAACCCCAATTGCCTCACTAAAAAAAACCAAAAACCAAAACCAAATTATTTATAGCAGCTCTTTTTGTGGTGGCTTAGAATTGAAAATCAAAGAATGCCCATCAATTGGGGAATGACTAAACAAGCTGTGGTATATGATAGTGATGGAATTGTATTGTGCTATAAGAAATGACAAGCAGGATGACTTCAGAAAGGCCTGGAAAGACTTTTATGAACTGATGTATAGTGAAGTGATCAGAACCAGGAGAATGTTGCACACAGTGACAGCAATATTGTTTGATGAAGAACTGTGAATGATTTAACTAAACTCAGCAATACAATGATCCAAGAAAATCCCAAAGGACTAATGATAAAGCATACTATCCACCTCTAAAGAAAGAACTGATATTGATTGAACACAGACTGAAGCATTCTATTTTTCACTTTTTTTCCATTTTTTCTTTTATTCAAGTTTTCTTATACAAAATGAGTAATATGATAATGTTTTACATAATTGTACACATGTAAGCTATATTTGATTGTTTTCCACCTCAGGGAAGGGAAAAGAGAGGGAAGGAAAGAAGGATAAAATTTGGAATTCAAAACTTAAAAAAAATGTTTATTATTTTAAAAAAACACAAGAGTGGGGTTCTGGCTATTCCCAAACCCAATGAACAGATTACAAAGGGCTTGACTGCCTACTTAGCAGTTTTTCAAATCAAAAATCATACTCACACTCCTTTTTGTCCTGCTGCTTTTCACCTTTTAGAATCTGGAAAGAGTTAACACTTAGTAATTTACAAATCAAGAGCTATATTTCTCTCACACCTCTCACCAACTTACTTATAAAAATAGCTTTTACGATGTTAATATACATTTTAAAACAAATTACTGAAATCCTAAAGTGATTCTATGATATGAGAAGCTATGATATAAAATCCCTGATCAAAGTGTCTTCCAAGAGAAGTCTTTTTTTGGCGGTTTTAAACACATTGCCCTTGTCTCAGGTATATTGGGTGGGTGGGGGGCGGGGAAGATAGTTCTCTAGATTTAATTTAAACCTAATCTACAAACTAGCTTTGGGATCTAATTAAATCTGAATTTACCTAACTCTGGAGTAACAAAAAACTTGTCAGTCCTTGCTATCTTTGGGCTGGTTGACCTTGATCTTTATTAGTATAAAGCTGCTGCTAGAGCTTTCTCCTCATGAGAAGAAGTCCAAGGATTTCTCTCTTGGTTTCCCTTCCCCAGTCCCTAAATAAACTATTATCTTATTCTATTGGATTTGTTTGCAAGAGGGTGTAATTCTTTTCTATTTATTTATTTATTCTTCTTTTTTTTTTTTTGCAGGGCAATGAGGATTAAGTGACTTGCCCAGGGTCACACAGCTAGTAAGTGTTAAGTGTCTGAGGCCACATTTGAACTCATGTTCTCCTGAATCTAGGGCTGGTGCTTTATCCACTGCACCACCTAACTGCCCCGAGGGTGTAATTCTTTAAAGAGGAATTCCTAAGGACCCCAAACCACAACCCCAGCACCTACCCCCAAACCCCCTACCCTATTTCCCCATAATACTAGCTTAATTTCTATAAGTACAAATCTTGAAATCGAGGATTATAGCTTTAGAGATCCTCTCACAGAGTATTTACCCATGTTTACCCAGAAATGGTCAAAAATTAGAATGAGATGTTTTAGGTTGAACTATCAGAGACTTAGCCTCTATTTATCTAGAGCCCAGAAGGGTGAGCCTTGGCTTGAGTGAAGGATAGATCTCACTCTTTGAAACCCTATTCCTGCAAGAAATTTGGAATATATTACTAGTTTGGGGATCACTAGTAATTGGTTTCATAAGCTGAATATCCACAATACACCAAATTTCCCAGGTAGCCCCTTACTGTGTACACAGGTTCCTCCCCACCCCTTCTCTCCCTCCCTCTCCCTCTCCCTCTCCCACGTATAGCTTACTATAGAGGATCTTGTTCAAGTAGATGCATCTACCTGATAATTGTCTCCTTGTGAGAGTGAAAATGAGGAGAAAATGCTGCTGCCACACAAACAGTAAAAACAGAGACACATGTTTACCCAGAAATGGTCAAAAATTAGAATGAGATGTTTTAGGTTGAACTATCAGAGACTTAACCTCTATTCATCTAGAGCCCAGAAGGGTGAGCCTTAGCTTGAGGGAAGGATAGAAAATGGAGTAAAGGGGCAGCTAGGTGGCGCAGTGGATAGAACACCGGCCCTGGATTCAGGAGGACCTGAGCTCAAATCTGGCCTCAGACACTTAACACTTACTAGCTGTGTGACCGTGGACGAGTCACTTAACCCTAATTGCCTCAGCAAAAAAAAAAAAAAAAAAAAAAAAAAGGAGTAAAAAAAAAAACCCAACCTGATTTATACATAACAGAGGGGGAAATGACATCTTTGTTTTCACTGGCCTCTAAATGCAATGTAGAATTTCTTTCAACTATTTTAAACATGAATCTGAGTAGGGGCCCCTACACTTCGCCAGCCTTTCCAAGGGGCCAAAGGCACAAAAAAAGAAAACATCTGTTCTAGAGTCATTGATCTGGCATCTTAGTTACCTTGACTAGTTTTTTCAAAAGTCTTTAAGTAGCTAAAGGTTGCCCTGGTCTGGTAGAACCTGGGGCTCTCAGTGCTCTAAGATTACAAATTGCAGAGAAAGTGCCAGCTTGCCTAGAGGGAATTATCACCATCTTCATAGGTCCAATCCTTATATTTATTACAAGCAGTTTAAAGGAAGTTGAAACACAGATTACAAAAACAAAAAGAGCACTTGTGGATTGTACACATATAACCTAGATCAGATTGGTTGTTGTCGTGTGGAGGGGGGAGGAAAGGGAGGGAAGGAGAAAAATTTGGAACTCTAAATCTTATGAAAATGAATGTTGAAAACTGCATTTACATATAACTGGGAAAAAATAAAGAAATAGATTTTTTAAAAAAGGAAGTTGAAGAATGCATTCAATCAAGTTTGCGCATTTACTCTGAAGAAAAGCCCTCAGGTTTGCTCTAAGCCCATAGAAGGTAGGCAGCTGTCCTAGAAAAAGAGGGTTTGGGATTCCGATGCACCAGATCTGGAAGGGCCCTCAGAGGCCAACTAGTCCAACCTCTCCATTTTACAGACGAAGAAACCGAGGCCCATGGAAATGAAGGGAATTGCCTGAGGTGAAAGAGGGTACAAATATTTCCTTCTCTGCCATTTATAGTCAGAGAGAGTTGCCTACAGCCGGGCTTCTGAAACTTTTTCCACTCTTTAGCCAGAGAAATTTTTATGGGACTTCAGGGCATATAGGTATATAAAACACGTATGCATGCCCTTTTACTGTTGCCAAATTTTTCGGGATCCCCACATTCAGTTACACGACCCCATATGGTGTCGTGACCTACAGTTTAAGAAGCTAAAGCCTGAGCACTGGGAGGGTTAGTGATGAAAATCAGGGACACAACCAGGATGCATCAGAGGTGGGACTCGAACCCAGGGCTTCCTGGTTCTGAGGCCAGTTGGGCTGACACTCATAAACCTTAAAGTGCTACAGAAAGGTGGACTATGTTGTGAATGATGCTGTCATCCTTCAGTTAAACCCTTTTCTTTTCTTTTCTTTTTTGCGGGTCAATAAGGGTTGAGTGACTTGCCCAGGGTCACACAGCTAGTAAGTGTCAAGTGTCTGAGGCCAAATTTGAACTCGGGTTCTCCTGAATCCAGGGCTGGCGCTTTACCCATACGCCACCCAGCAGCTCCCCAGACTATTTCTGTTAGCACATTGCTGCACACAAAGTAAGTAATTAACAAATGCATGTCTCTCCTCCCTCTGCCCTCTTTCCCAAGCTTCTCTGCTAGAGGACAGTCCTGAGGTCTCTGAATTACTCATCTCTTTGAAGGTCGGGACTATATTTTATGGATCTTTATCTGCCTCCCCTCAAAAAGCCTAGCATGGGTCCCTGGGTGGAGTAGGTGAGGTCTCAATTAGTTCACAAAATGAATTCCCTGAACTACTTGAATGCATTAACATTCATAGTATCTGAAGTTATACTTATGTAAAATATGGTCATTGGTTCCTACCCAATGGAATGATGTGGGCGAATTAAAATAATTCATTTCATTACCATATTTGTTGACTCTTTTTTTCAGTTTTCTGCTCCTTCCTCACTTCTTTCAACTCTTCCTGTTGTGCTTCCCATGGTCCTGGCTGGGGCTTGGACTTGGCATTTCATTGGCCCAGGGAATGACTTGCAGGAGGAGCTCTCTCTACCAATGTAGATCAGCACCTGCTCCTAAATTTATAATCTTCTGGAGTTAACTGCCTGGTTCAATGAGAAGTGAATGGCTAAATCCAGACTCAGACACTTGACCCTTACTAGCTGTGTGACCCTGGGCAAGTCACTTAACCCTCATTGCCCCGAAAAAAAAAAAGAAGTGAATGGCCAGCCCAGGGTTGCCCAGCCCAGATTGTCTCCAAGGCTAGCTGTCTCCAATTGCCACATCGTTGTTGCCTTTACTTAGTTATTACTATTACTCTTTCTTATTTGGTGAGATTTCATGAGGATGACAGTAATAATCAAGGAACAGATATGAAAGCAATACCTTTGAAAAATGAAAAAAGAAATTGGAATAAAATAAATGAAAAACTCCTTTTATTTGTATATTTTTGGTTCACAGGGGAAAATAGTAGCGGATGCCAGCAAACAGCTGGGCTTGAAGCATGTGATATACAGTGGCTTGGAGAATGTCAAGAAGTTGACCAAAGGGAAACTGGAGGTGCTGCACTTCGATGGGAAAGGAGAAGTGGAAGAATACTTCTGGGCTCTCGGAGTGCCCATGACCAGCGTCAGGATAGCGGCCTACTTTGAAAACTTTTTAACCTTCTGGAAGCCCGTGAAGGCATCTGATGGCGACTACTACAACTTAAGTATGTTAGAAAATGGCTGCAGGAGTTAGCAGGGATCAACGCTTCATTCGTTCACTCAAATATTTCCTGAGAGGCAGTGGGATTGGTAGTGGATAGAGGGCTGAATTTGGACTCAGGAAGACTTGGTTTCAGATTCCACCTGTGACACTTGATCACTGTGTAATCTTGAGCAAGTCCGATCACTTCTCTAGCCTCAGTTTCTTTATCTATAAAATAGGAAGGAAAGAGTTGGGCTAGATGTCTTCTAGGGTCCCTTCCGGATCCTTTCTAGTCTGTGATCCCATGCAAGACCCTGGTGGAGTAAGAGAGGGAGGTGCAAAGATGAATGAGACTCTGGGGAGGCAACGTGAGGTGGTGGAAAGAGCCTTGGATTTGGGGTCTAACGACCTGGATTCGAATCCTGCCTCTGAGACTTAGTACCCATGTGAAGTTGGTAGGTCCCAACCTCCTGGGCCTTGCTTTCTTCATCTGTAAAATGGGGGAGTTGGATTTAAGGACCTCTGGATCCCTTTTCAGCTCTAGAGCTATGATCTTCTAAGTCACTCAAGCTCCCTGTGCTTCCATTTCCTCCTCCATAAAATGAGAGGGGTTGGCCTCTGAGGTCCCCTTCACATCTAGATCTGGGTTCCTAAGCGTCTGTGATTGGAAGCTGGTCTCAGCCTGAGGCCAGTCAAAGCACAAAGGAACTAGAACAAGGCATCCGCAACTTTGCTTAGTAAATATTTTTGAGTGAATGAATAAGTGAATGATCTGCCACAGTTTCTTGGGCTACCCAAGGCTTTGGGAACTTCCAGACTGCAGAGATTACAGGGCAGTCTCTGCTCAATCGAGCGATAAGAATTTTTTAAGTGTTCACAATAGCAATCGAACTACAATTGCTAATCTAGAAATGTACTGATTTCTAAATGCTCCTAAGCCAGCACCTATTAGGTCCCTTGTATCTGTGGGGCACCGTGCCAAGTCCTGTGGGTACAAAGACAAAAGCCTCACAACAAAAATCACTGCCTTTTAGGGGTTGGCACTCTAATGGAGGAGACGACAGGAACCACTTTGTGTCCCAAAGGTGGGCTTGGTCCCAGTGTTTGATGGACATCGCTCAAGGTTATGTGATGAGTTTCCCACCTCTGCTGTCAAAGCGGGGATGGGGGGCGGGGCACCAATGAGCAAGGCTGAAAGGAAGATTCCTGTTATGGGGGTTTCAAAGAAAGGCCTGCTTGGGGGAACTAGAGCTGAAAGGGACTCCAGAAGCCATCTGGTTCATCCCCCTCATTTTACATAGGAGGAAATTGAGGCCCAGGATGCTAGCAGGACTTGCCCAAGGTCATACAGATGGTAGCACACAGAGATAGAGATTTGAACCCAGGTCCTCCAGCTCCAGAGGCATTACTCTTTCTGCTTTACCACACTGCCTCCTAGAGGCCAGCTCTAGAGCACAGACAGTCTGTGGCCACAGAAGCTGGACCCAGAAAAGCCAGAGGTTTCTGTGGGGAATTTTCCCTTTTTGTGGGCTCTCCCTCCCCCATGTCTGGAATGCACCCCCTTTTCCCTCCACCTCTTAGACTCTCTAGTTCCTTTTAAAGCTTAGCTCAGGGGGCACTTCCTCTGGTTTCCCTTGGGTGCTCCTGCCCCCACAGACCATGCAATGACCTTGCACTTATTTTGTGCGTGTTGTCTCTCCCAATGGAGGGCAAGGTCCCAGGAGGCGGAGGCTTGCAGGCTTCTGTCCCTGCAGCCTTCTGGCTGAGAATAGCGATTAGCAAATGCTCCTTGATAGATGGTGATCTCCCACCTGCTTTAACCACTGATTGTGACTGTATCCAGCTCCTGCTGTATTTGAATGGCCAATGGATTCTGGGAGGAACCTGCTTGGGGAGGGACTGTTGTAACTGATTGTTCCTCACTGTTGGCCAGTGTTGCCTATGAATGACGTACCCATGGATGGCATCTCTGTTGCTGACGTTGGACCAGCGGTGGCCAGCATCTTCCGGTCCCCAGAGGAGTTCATGGGCAAGGCCGTGGGTCTCAGTGCAGAAGCCCTGACGGTTCAGCAATATGCGGACATCCTTTCCAAGGCCTTGGGTAAAGTGGTTAAAGACCCCAAGGTGAGGTTCAAGAGGACAGAAATGACAGTGATTGGGGAGTCCTTTTCTGATCCTGTAGGGGAGGCCCCTGCTTCTCTTGGGAATTCTGGGAAAATCCTTGTGCATTAGGAAAAGTCAGTCATTATCAGTTGGTGGTTGATAATGGGATTTCATAGCTAATGGGGAGGGATCCTTGCACTTCAAAAACTAATAATAGTGGGAGCAGCTAGGTGGCTCAGTGGGTAGAGCACCAGCCCTGGAGTCAGGAGGACCTGAGTTCAAAGCTGGCCTCAGACACCTGACGCTTACTAGCTGTGTGACCCTGGACAAGTCACTTAGCCCTCATTGCCCCACCAAAAAAAAAAAAAAAAAAAAAAGGAAAAAAATTAATAATAGCTAACGTGTCACAACTTAAGACTCACTTAGTTCTTTACATATGTGATCTCATTCATGCTTGACAATAATCCTGTGAGGCAGATGCTTATTGTATGTGGAAAATGAGGGAGGTTGAGTGGTTGAGTCAAGACCCATCCTTCATAACCTATTCCACCTCTCATCTTTCTTTACATCTTATAACCCCTCACCCCATGTACCCTTTGATCAGCCTCCCTGGCATCTTGGCTGTTCCATGAACAAGACCCTCCACCCCTCAGCTCCAGGCATTTTATCCCACTGTCCCCCATGCCTGGGATGTTCTTCCTTGTCATTTCTACCTACTAGCTTCCTTTAAGTCTCAACTAAAGTCCCATCTTCTGTAGGAAGCCTACCCCAAGCTCTCTTAATTCTTTTTGTTGTTGTTGTTGTTGTTTTTTTGGTGAAGCAATTGGGGTTAAATGACTTGCCCAGGGTCACACAGCTAGTAAGTGTCAAATGTCTGAGGCCGGATTTGAACTCAGGTACTCCTGACTCCAGGGCTGGTGCTCTACCCACTGAGCCACCTAGCTGCCCCAAGCTCTCTTAATTCTGGTGCCTTCTCTTTATTTGTCCTGTACATAGCTTGTTTGTATATATTTGTTTGCTCATTGTCTCCCCTATTAGATTGTGAGCTCCTGGAGGGAAGGAATGATTTTTTAACCTTTCTTTGTATTCCCAGACAGAGCTTAGCATAGTGCCTGGAACAGGTGGGCATTTAATCACATCTTTTTCATTTATTCAATCATTCACTCATCATTTATACATTCACTCATGCATTTTTGCATTCCTTTCATTCATGCATTCCTTCCTTTACCCACTCCATTCATTTATTTATTCATTGGCTCATGCTTTTATGCGTTTATGCATTTATGCATTGATGAATGTATGCATTCATTCATTCATTCATTCATTGCAGACCTGGGAGGCAGCAAACTATGTGGGAGCTAGCATGTTCTGAAGGAGTAGCCCAGTTTAGCTACAATATAGAAAGAAAGTAGTGGGTTATAAGCCTAGATTGGTTGGGTGGAACCAGAGTGCTAAGGACCAGAGTGTGTTATTTTCTTGTAGGGCCAATAGGAAGCTTCAGTCCTTTGGCTCCATCATGAGAAGATGGAACTCATGGGGAAAGCCCCTGATGCTGGGAAAGATTGATGTCAAAGGGAGAATGAGATAGATGGACAGTGTCATGGAAGCAATGAACATGAGTCTGGGCAGACTTTGGGGTAGTGGAGGACAGAAGGGCCTGGTGTGCTACTGTCTGTGGGGTTACAAGGAGTTGGTCATGACTGCACAACTAGGCAGCCTTGGGGCTTTTTGAGTGGAGGGGTCCCAGGCTGAAATTACCCGATAGAGACGTTTGTGATGACCATGGCCTGTGGGGCTGGATTTCCATCATCTACAAAGTCCCTTCCAGTTCTATACTCCCATAAAGACCCCAAGGGCTGAATTGTCAGTTTTTCTTTGTTTCAAACAATGAACATTAACATTAGTTTTTAAAGGGCTTGAGAGACTGGATCTGGCCACATGGTGGCGCCCCAACCCCAGCAGTAAGCCAGCCTCTGGTCTGCCATTTAATGCTCTTTATGATGTGTGAGCTGGTCTATTGGCCTACAAATGGAGCTGTGCTGCCTTTTAGGTATTTCGGCTCTGGCTGAGCCCTTCTGGAAGACCAGCCTTGCCTCAGCAGAGACCTGGGGGCAGCTAGGCATGGACAGGTGAGGCAAGGAGCACAGTTTTCACTTCCTTAAGGCGCATGTTATCTCCATATTGCATCTGAAGGACTTAAAGCCTAGGGAAGGCCAATGGTCACAGAGACAGCAAATGGGGAAAGCCAGGATGACACAGCTGTGAGAACTAAGGTTTTGGGTTCAAATCCCTGAGTTCAAATCCCTCTTCTGCCACTTACCTGGGAGGCCTAGGGAAAGTAATGTCCCCTTTTGGGGCCTCAGTTTATTCCTCTGTGAAACAAGGGGGCTGGACTAGAGAGCCGGGCCGGCGGGCCGGGCCGGCCCGCCCCCGGGCTCCCCGAGCCCGGCCGCGACGCCCGCCGCAGCTGGGGCGATCCACGGGAAGGGCCCGGCTCGCGTCCAGAGTCGCCGCCGCCGCCGACCCCCGGGGCCCGGCCACCCGCCGAGCCCGGACCCCCGGGGCCCCGACCGGCCCCCCCGCGCGGCGGACCCGACCCCGCGACCCGGAACCCCCCGGCGCCGTTCCCCCCCGCCATCTTTTGGGGCAGCTGGGGGGCACAGTAGATAGAATGCAGAGTCAGGAAGACTCATCTTTCTGAGTTCAAATCTGGCCTCAGACACTGACTCTGGGCAAGTCATTCTACCCTGTTTGCCTCAGTTTCCTCATCTGTAAAATAAGCTGGAGAAGGAAACTGCAAACTGCTCCGGTATCTTTGCCAAGAAAACCCCAAATAGGGTCATGAAGAGTCAGACCCATCTGAACAACAACAGAGATCTCTTCCGCCTCTGGGTTTATGAGCCTATGAGACATCTCTGGGCCTTAGTTTCCTCTTTTCTAGAATGAGGGAGTTGAACTAGGTCTCTAACGTCCCCATGACTCAAGTTGTCAGATCCCAATGTTCTATATCATTTAACTTTCTGGGCCATAAAATGGGGGAAGGGTAGACTACAGCCTTTGAGGTCACTTCCAGGTTGAGAGCTGGGATCTTGGGATAATCCTTAGGTATTAAAGTGAAATTCAAACCCAGGTCTCCTGCCAAAGGAATATTCTTCCCTCTCTGTAACATTGCCTCTTCTGGGCACAAGCCTATAAAGAGAATCTTACATTTTCATGTGAATGTTTACCCATGGACAGAGCTCCATATGACCAGCTACTCCAGGAGGTGGATCAGTCTCCCTTGCCAAAACCAGAGCTACCCTCTAATCTTTTGCCTCCCGGGACCCTGCTCTTCCTTCCATCCTCCAGGGTTTTCTAGCAGCCTAAGTCTTCAACCCACAGCTCTCATTTCTTGCCCTACCCAGCTGTCCTTTCCCTGAAGGATCAATTTCCCATCCTCTTTTCTCTTTAGTCTTTATATATTGTCAATAGATGGAGGGACTGTACCTCCCTAGGGCCTCTTCACTCCCTAGTACTGGGCACCCAGAAACCCCTCAAGCCATTGGCTAATTTGGTTGTGATCTGGAGAGGAGACCAATAGAAGCAGATTTTCATCATCTATAAGCAGCTGGAGCCACTGCCAAATCTGATTGTTCAGGATAGGCAGATCAGTGGTATTTGAACCCTTTCCCAGACTTTTTTGCATCACAGAACGATTATTTGCTTTATAAAAGAATTCAGAGGAGCAGAAAGCTCTAGATGTAGAAAGGGCTTTCAAAGGCCACCTAGTGTAAGCCCCTTGTTTTCCAGATGGGGAGGAGGTTTTATTAGATGACTTCTAAGGCTCCTGGCTTTAGCTCTGGGGTCCTCAATGAAACCAACAATGAATGGAGGACGTCAGAGACTAGGGAGTCATTGGTGACCTAAGGGAAAGAGAGCAGTTCACATGAAGTGGTAGCAGCAGAGGCTGGATGACAAGGGGGTGATGAGGAGGTGGGGGCCACTTTTGCCAGAAGTTTATCAGTCAAGAAGGAGGGAGAGATGGGATAGGAGCTGGAAGAGATAGAAAGGCAGAAGGACTGGCAAGCTCACCTGAGCACATTTGCGGCTCGATGGGAAGGAGCCAGTAGAGAGGGAAGAACTGAAGATGCACGAGGAAGAAGGGATGGATTATGGGAAAGATTCTAGAGGAAGCAGGAGGGAGGAGAAGGAGCAGGGGCCTAGGCAGAGAGATTAAAGCTACTCCCAAAGAGGAGTAGTTATAGCTTCCATTGTGTGCTATCTCCCTCATTACAATGTAATCTCTTTGAGGGTAGGACAGTCTAGTTGGCTTGTTATTGTATCCTTCATACTAAGGGAAGTGCCTTACATATATGGTTAAGTGCTTAGTAAATGTTTCTCTCTCTCTCCTCCTTCCCTCCTTTCTCTCTTTCTATCTGTCTTTCTTGTAAATAGCATTTTATTTTTCCCAATTACACATAAAGACCGTTTTTATAAGATTTTGAGTTCCAAATTTTTCTCCCTCCCCTCCTCCCTCCAAAAGATGGCAAACCATCTAGGTTATACATGTGCAATCATGTTAAACATTCTCCTTTTCTTCTTTCTCTCTCCTTCCTTTCTCCCTGTCTCTTTCTGTCTCTCCTTCCCATCTCTCTCCAATTTTCTTCTTCCTTTCTCTCTCTCTCTGTTGCTTTTTGCCTCAGTTTCTGTCTCTCTTTGTCTCTGCCTGTCTGTCTCTCCTCTATCTTTCTAACCTATTATTTCCATGGCTAGAGAGAAAGAGGAGAGAGACCGATTGTGTTGAGAAGAGGGGTAGGGAGGATGTTCCAGGGAAAAGGAATAGAGTTACCACTGGCACAGAAGCTCATTGATCTGGAACTGGGAGGAACCTTAGAGGCTGCTGGCTCTAATCTCCTCATTTTGAAGATGGGGAAACTGAGGCCCACAGAGATGAGGTGATTTGTTCAAACTCACACAGGCAATAATGTCAGAGGCAACATCTGTTTAAATGTGGGTCCTCAGACTCCAGAGCCAGTGCCGTGATGTCAGGGGCAGAGTAGCCCAGTCTGCAGGGTAGAAGGGAGCAACATGAGATAAGGCTAGGAAAGATTGTGGAGGGGAAAGAATTTGGAGCTTTACTCAGTGGATAATAGGAAGCTATCACAGGGTTTTGAGCAGAGGAATGACGTGACTAGATCTATGTAAAAGGACAATTAGTCTGGTAGCAGAGTAAAGAGTGGATTGGAAGAAGGAGAGAGGAAGCTATGGCAGGAACCAGATGAATAGTACTAGGGAACTCTACTGAGGCAGGTAAGGCAAGGGACACATGATGGGGATATAATGGAGGGACAGCCAAGAGTGACTAGTACCATGTGAGCACAGAGGGAGCACTGTCAAAAATAATAAGGTTTTGAAAATGGGAGTTTGGATGAAGGAATGGTAGCTCTCAAGACAGACAGGGAAATCAAAGGGAGGCTCAGGTATGGGAAGACATAAAATAATGGGGTCAGTTTTCAACCTGTGGAGCTCAAGCACTGGTAGGAAATCCAGGTGGTGATAAGTGTGTGTGTGGGGGTGAGTGTTGGTAGTAGTAGTGAAGATGACAGCAGAGCTCAAGAGAGAGGTCAGGGCTGGAGATAAAGGTCTGTGTCTGCCTGGCAGAGCTGCTAGTTGAACTGTGATAATGAGATTGGATTGCAATACAATGGTCCAAGATAGTTCCAAAGGAGTCATGATGGAAAATGCTTTCCAAATCCAGAAAAAAAAAAAGGAACTGTGGAATATGGATAAAGATTGAACCATACTATTTCTTTTGTTTTTGATGCTGTTTTTCTTTTTTGAGATTTTTCCTTTTTGCTCTGATTCTTCTCTTATAACATGACTAATGCAGAAATATGTTTAATGTTATTGTACATATCTAACCTATATCGGATTACGTGCTATCTTCGGGAGGGGGGAGAGAGGAGAGGGAGGGAGAAAAATTTGAAACTAGAAATCTTATAAAAACGAATGCTGAAAATTATCTCTACATGTAACTGAAAAATAACAAAATACTTTTATAATTAAAAAAAGAGATTGGAATGGATTGTTAAGGGAAGAGAGGAGAGAGAGAGAGAGAGAGAGAGAGAGAGAGAGAGAGAGAGAGAGAAGATGCCCCAGAGAGTCTTCAAGGGGATGCTGGGTGACTTTTTGTCTGCTTGTCTATAGAGGGAATTCTTGCTTTGGGTAGGAGCTAGGCCAGATGACCTCTGAGGTCCCCTTCCATAGCTGAGATTCAGGTGAGGGTTTGACTTGACAACAATCCTGTGTGTGAATCTTTAATTGACACATTCTTTGGAACTTGGCCCAAAATGGTTTCCCCCCTGCTTTTTTTTTTTGGTAGGGCAATGAAGGTTAAGTGACCCTGGGTGAGTCACTTAACCTTCATTTCCCCACCAAAAAAAACCCCAACACCCTCCCCCCAAAAAGAATATGTATCCTAAATTTAACATGATAGTAGGGCAATAACATTTCCTGCTTTGTTCTCTCTCTTTTCCTTCAAAGATCACCCCAGAAGCTTATGAGAAGCTGGGATTCCCTGGAGCAAAGGAATTGGCTGACATGATGCGTTTCTATCACATGAAGCCGGACAGAGATGTGAAGCTCACACACAAGCTTAACCCCAACGTCAAGAGCTTCTCCCAGTTTATCTCGGAGAACAAAGAGGCCTTAAAGGACCTATAGGAAGCATTCAAGCTCATCGGTCAGGCCAGTGGTTTCACAGCTTCCTCCGTGAAAACAAAGCTACTCTGTGCGGTGTCATGACAGGATGGTCAGAGTGCTGCATTTGCATGGAGGAATCTGTGACCTCTGCGACCATAGGCAATTAGTTGACCTCTCTGGGCCTCTGTTTCCCCATCTTTAAAACAAGGGGGGGGCAGCTAGGTGGCGCAGTGGATAAAGCACCGGCCCTGAATTCAGAAGGACCTGAGTTCAAATCCAGCCTCAGACACTTGACACTTCCTAGCTGTGTGACCCTGGGCAAGTCACTTAACCCCCATTGCCCCGCCAAGCCCCCCCCCCCAAAAAAAAACCAAAACCAAACAAGGGGGTTGGTCCTTTCCAGCTCTAGATCTTCCTATGATTCTTACTTAGGTAGGATGGGCAAAACTTTGAACCAGCTCAAACCAATCCAGTGGGAAGTAATTTCTCTACATTATAAAAAGGTTCCTGGAAGCCTTCTCACCAACGGAGAATAGTGGTATAGTCTCCACATATTGACACAATTCACCCAGGGGCAGCAGGGCATGATGGCTAGATAAAGAGCTCGATTTGTCATTAGGGGATCATAGCTATAGACCTGGAAAGAGACTTAAAAGTCATCTAGCCTGAGGAAATGACTAGCCCAAGGTCATACAGATAAATAGCAGAGCTGGGACCTGAGCCCAGGTCTGACTCCAAACTGGGCACTTTCCACCGTGCCATGTCAGGAGGCTCAGTTCAAATTCTGCCCCTGAGGTCCCAAGTGGCTTGACCTTTTTGGGCTTTAGTTTGCTCTTCTCTAAAATGGGAGTGATCATACTGGTAGTTCTTCACAGGGCTGCTGGAGGCTTGGATGAGATTCATGTCTATAAAGTTTTTTGCAAACATTAAAATGTTTTACAAACATCAAAGTTCATATTATCCGTTATTAGTTCTCCTCCCACTCCTTCCTCTTCTTCTTCTTCCTTCTCTTCCTCCTCCTCCTTCCTTCTCCTCTTCCTCTTCTTTTTCCTTTTGCTTCTATTTCTCCTCCTCCTCCTCCTTCCTCCTCCCTTTCCTTTTCTTTCTCCACTCTTCTTTTCTCTTCCTCCTTGTCCTCCTCCTCTTCCTTCTTAGCCCGGGCTTCTGATCGCTTTTCCAACCTTGGAGGTCATCTGATCTTGATTTTGGAAAAGAAAAAGTATGTTATGTTGGCAAAATGTCTCCATGTCCTTCCTAGCAATACTCTGCCCTCCCAGAAAAGGCCTGCTAATTAACCGATTAATCTGTCCATCCATCCATTCAACAAATATTCTACAAGCATGGTTCTTGGACCACGGTAAGTGCTTATGAAAGGGTTTCTCATTCATTTATTAAACACCTACACTGTACTGGATAGTCAGAAGATGTCAAGACAACTGGCCTGGAGCAGATGCTTCTCCAGCCTTGTGGGTATAGATTCAAGTCTTCCTAATCCTGTATCTCCCTGAAGGTGGTTCTTTCCTTAACACTTGTGACATTGCTATGTATAAACACTTGGGAGAGTTGTTTTCAAGGACGCACCTAAAAATCCTTCTCTGTCTGTTTCCTGATGCTGAGATCTTGGAAGGAACACTGGCATGAGAGTCCGGAGACCTTATTCTGGTCCTGGCTCTGCTTCTTCCGAGCTGTCTAATATTTGGTGTGTTCTTTCTCTTTTCTGAGCCTCAGTTTTCCAATTTATTAAATGGAAATAATAATGTCACCATGACTTGATTGTTGTGAGCATCACATTTGAAAATGGATGTGAGTCCTTTTGTTCATGGGGCTCCTGCGCTTATAATAGTCACATCAGGGGCAGCCAGGTGGCACAGTGGATAGAGCACCGGTCCTGGAGTCAGGAGTACCTGAGTTCAAATCCAGCCTCAGACACTTAACACTTACTAGCTGTGTGACCCTGGGCAAGTCACTTAACCCCAATTGCCTCACTAAAAAAAAAAAAAAAGTCACATCTTACTGGGCTGTCCCTGAATCTTCTTTGCTCCAGATTTAAAGCCTCACTTGTGCCCCCACCCCACCCAATCCTACCCCATTTCTTCTACCTGTTCCCTTGACAGGGTCAGAGGTGTGCCTAGCTTCAGTCCTCCGGTCTGTCTGTCTGCTGGGCACACCTACTTACCTGCCCTTCCAGCCTCCCTCTCCATCCTTACCTGGATGAATTTCATCACTCTCTCTGCCGTGGCTCTCTGCTGCCCTCTGCTGTCATTGGTGGAATCCACAGTGCCACAACTTGGCTTTCCCTTGCCAATACAATGAGGTGCAGAATACTGGGGCTGGAATCCTCCTCAAAAGCTGATGCTGGGGCAGCTAGGTGGCGCAGTGGATAGAACACCGGCCCTGCATTCAGGAGGACCTGAGTTCAAACTTGGCCTCAGACACTTGACACTTACTAGCTGTGTGACCCTGGGCAAGTCACTTAACCCTCATTGCCCCTCCCCCCCAAAAGAAAAAAGCTAATGCTGACACCCAGAATGTGCACCCTGGTACCACCCAAAGGGGAAAAGGAGAAAGGGCTCTCCTGTACACAGCCAACGAGTCTCCCGTTGCCCTTTGTCCCTGCTGGGCGAAGGGTTGTCAGAATCCCAGGCCCCTTTCCATTACCTTTGGACTGCCCAGCATGGGTATTTCTGGGGAGTGGTTAGCCCTTCTTAGGGGCCTGAACAACTTCCTGGAGCCTGGCTCCAAACCCGGAAGGAAGACATATTCTTCTGTCTGATTGGATTCCTAACTGGGCTCCCAGAGCTAAAGCCAAAGGGATCTCAAAGGTCATTTGGTCCGACTCATTGATTTTACACAAGAGGAAACTGAGCCCCTGGGAGGTTAAGTGACTTGGGATCGTTGACTCACAGACTGAGGGGGAAGGAACCTCAGAGGCCATTTTGGTGGCTAAGAGGATTTGGAGTCAGCGAGGCCCAAATTCGAATCCTGCCTCAGATACTTACCAACTGTGCCTCTCTGGGCAAGTCACTCATTTGGGGATGGAGATAACAATATAATAACAGCACCTACCTCCCAGGGTTGTTGTGGGGATCAAATGAGTTATATATGTAAAGTGCTTCATAAACCTTCCAGTGTGACATACACGCTAACTAATGTCATGCTATGCTATGTTGTTATGCTATGTTATGCTATGTTGCTATATGAGAAAACAGGTGCAGGGAAGTTGAATGGGACCATGGCTCTAGGGCTAGAAGGGACCTTATGAACCCTCTTGGTCAACCCCTTCATTTGACAGTTGAGGAAACTGATGCTTAGAAAGCTTATAAAATTATACATCTAGAGCTGGAAAAGATAGGATGCCATCCCCTCATTTTACAGATGAAGAAACTGAGGCACAGGGATGTCACAGAATCAGAGCTCTAGGCTGAATGGGGCTTCTGAGGCTATTGAATTTAATCCTTTCATCTTAGAGATAAGGAAACTGAGGTGAAAGGACTTGTCCAGAGCCCCATAGGAAGGAAACATCAGAGATCTGAACCCAGGTCCTGTGACCCCAAAGTCAGTGCTCTTTGGGCTTACTTTGCATGGCGCTGGGGCCAATGACACCATGTTCCACTCTCCTGTCTTTTGCTAGAGTGGAGCTGCCCAGTGCTGCTGGCCCTGGATCAGAGCTCGATCGGAATTTTATTTACAATAACTTCTGCATGCCAGCTCTGTCTAGAAGGGTGGCAATGATCTTTTCATGGATATTTCATAAAACAAAGTATTAAAGCTAGAAGGGAAATTGAGATCATTTTTCCCAGCTACCGCCTCATTTGACCTCCTCCTCTTCTTTCCCATCATGTACATGTATCTATTGCTCTAATGTTGCTAAAGTGCTTTCCACAATAACCTTGTGACATAGCCAGTGCAATTTATTATTATCCCCATTTCTCAGAGGACAAAACAGAGGCTAAATAGCTTGCCTGCAGTCACCATACTAGTAACTATGGGAATTCAGGTTGTGAACCCAGGCCTCTTGCCTCTGAGTACAGTGCTCTATTGGCAAAGCTGCCCGGGCCTCTTTAGGGATGAAACAAGGCCTGAGACAGGGCTATGCGGGAGCCAGGTCTAATGCCTGGAAGCTCATTGTTAAATTTTCATTGTGAGCATTTATATCTCAGAAACTGGAAGATATTAGGCTTGATTTGTTGTTTTGATGGTTGTCTACACCAAAGCTTCTTAAACTGTGGGTTGTGTCCCCATATGGGGTCACATAACTGAAAGAGGAAAAAGAAAAAGATTCAGTAAGATGAACAAATATTTATGGAAAAAATTGATGTGATGTGTTCTTCACCCACATTTCCCCACCTCTTCAAAGAAGCCTTGTGTGGCTATCTTTTCATATCTCTCCTTAAAGTCTCATTATTTTTTTATGGATCTTTCATTTCTCTTGGCTTCAGCCCCACCTAGAAATCTGGGAAACACACCCTACTGGACACTCAACACTTCCTCACTTGCAAGTAAGTAATCAGAAAGATTATAGACAAAACCTAACACTTTTTCTTATTATGGGTGGATTTTAGCTGTTATCACTTGATGTTGGTTTAAAGTATCCCCGATATTATAAAATTGCAGCCATAGCATTCTGAAGAAGTATCTCTCTGGGGGAGGGATGAATCGTCCAAGAGATGTGGGTCAGTTAGATAACCCCAGTTGAGAAAGAGCTTGGGGCCAGTTGGTCATCTCAGCATCTTAGCTCTCTGAATGAGCTCCCTTGAATGCACCCCTGTCCTCTCCGTCCTCAAAAGGAAATCCAGGGACAGCTAGGTGGTATGGGGCAGCTAGGTGGCACAGTGGATAAAACACTGGTCCTGGATTCAGGAGGACCTGAGTTCAAATCGGGCCTCAGACATTTGGCACTTACTAGCTGTGTGACCCTGGACAAGTCACTTAACCCTCATTGCCCCACCAAAAAAAAAAAAGGAAGCCCAACAAGGGACAAGGGCTTAGAAAAAGAAAGAGGCAGTCCCTCCTCCGATATGGGAAGGGGCTAAGGCTGAATATCTACAGGGTCCTTCCACTGAGGCTGTAAGGCTTTCGGAGAGATTCTCCACAGTTCACATTTGGATCACCCTTTAAGGTTTACAAAGTGTTCTGCTTTACAGTAGGGAGTTCAGACTACACGGTTCCATTTTATAGATGAGAAAACTGAGACTCTTTGAGGGAAAATGACTTGTCCATGCTCATACAGGTAGTAGGCATTAGAGATCCAATTTGAACCAGGGTCTTGAGACTCTAGTCAGTGTTCTTTCCACCATATCATATTGTCTCCTAACTAAAGATTAAATATTTGATCAGGAAAAGAAATATTCCATATTTCTCCACTTTGAAAAGGAAAGAGTCCTTGGGTCTGTGGAAGGCAACACCCAGGTTGACCAGCTCAGAGTCATCCTTGACTCTTCCTTCTGTTGTGGGGAAAATAGAGTAGGGGGTTTGGGGTCCTTAGGAATTCCTCTTTAAAGAATTATACCCTCTTGCACACAAATCCAATAGAATAAGATAATAGTTTATTTAGGGGCTGGGGAAGGGAAATCAAGAGAGAAATCCTTGGACTTCTCATGGGGAGAAAGCATGGCACAGAGCATGGCTCTGAGATACCAATCTCCTCAAGCAGGAGACAGGCAGATACTTTTATAGAGATCCGATGGTGGTCCGATGAGGTAATCTTCTGACTGTATTAAGTTCCCCTATTGAGGGAGGACCGTCCCCCACTGGTGGTGGCTGGGGAATTGGGTGAGGGGTGGCTTCAGATCTCTCAAGCCATCTCTCTCTCCTCCTCTCACCACAAAGGCAGCAGCCACACCTAATCTTATCTCCCCAGGGGTGAGGGAGACTGGAACGAAGGGTGGTGGTCCTGGAGCTAGCTCAGTCCTGATCAGGTTCCACTTATCTCTTTAGGTGTGTCTGTCCTTTGGTTTAGTTTCTCAAGGAGAAGGTTCTTTGATGTTCCCCAGAGAACTTCTGGGGTGCTAGGCCCTATAACACCTCCTTTTCCTCCCCCCAGATCCAATCATTTCCAAAACTTCTTGGTTCTTCAGCATTGTTTGCCTCTATCCCAATATCTTCACCCTATTTCAGGTCCTCATCACATCTCTTCTGGACTATTGCAATAATTCCCAATTGGTTTCCTGGCCTACAGTCTCTCAAATTGTCCCCCAGTCAGTCAACTAGTGTTTATAAAGGGCTTACTATGTCCCAGGTACTTTGCTAAGTGCTGGAAACAAAAAGACAGTCTCTACTGTCAAAGAGCCCACTGTCTATTGGTGAGACAACATGCAAACAGCTCTCTCTAAACAAGCTATAGACAGAATCAGTTGGGGGCAGTCATAACAGGAAGGAACTAAGATTAAGGAGGTTTCTTCTAGAAGGCAAGACTAGTTCCCTGAGACTTGAAGGGAGCCAGGGAAGCCAGGGGCCCAGAGAGAAAGAGGAAGAGAACTCTGAGCATATGGGACAGCCCAAGAGTGAGAACACTTGGAGTTAGGAGATGGAGTGTCATTATTCCTAAAGCTTGAGTCAAACCACTTTGGACCTCTGCTCAAGAAGTTTCAGTGGGTTCCAATGGCTCCTAAGATAAAAATACAAGCTCTTCTATTTGTCACTTGAAGACTTTCACAACCTGGATCCAAATAATCTTTCCAGATGGATTTCACATGACTTTCCTTTGCACAGTCTACATTTTAGCTGACATAGATTCCTTGCTCTTTCCCTTCACACGTGATACTTCATATCCTATTTCTATTCCTTTGCCCAATGTGTTTCCCATGCCTAGAATCTGCTCTCTCCTCACTTCTGCCTATAGCTCCCCTCAGAGGATAGCTCTGGTATGCCAGCTACTGTCCACAACGCTTTTCCAAATGCCCCAAAGGCTGTCGTTTCTTCAGAACCATTCCCCATTACTTTGCATGTATTTTAAATTCATTCGTGCACATACACATTGTTTCTCAGGCTTCTTGAGGGCAGGCACTGTTTGCATTTTTTTTCCCAGGACAATGGGGGTTAAGTGACTTGCCCAGGGTCACACAGCTAGTAAGTGTCAAGTGTCTGAGGCCGGATTTGAACTCAGGTACTCCTGAATCCAGGGCTGGCGCTTTATCCACTGCGCCACCTAGCCACCCCTGCATTTGTTTTTGTAACCCCAGTGCTTGGATAAAATTTCATTGAATTGAAAAGAACCCTAAGCTTTTTTGGTTTTCTGAACTTTTCAAACAATTCCAACTGTCTACTTTCACCTTGTTTTAAAACATCCCCCTCATTTTACAGAAGAGAAAACTGAGGTCCAGAGAAGTGAATGACTTGCCCAAGATGACATAGAAGAGGCAGGATTCCAAAGTGTAATTAATATTAATTGTTCTCTACTCACCTTGACTAACTGTCAAACAGTACCCATGTTTGGGTTACTTGAGGTGAGGAAGGGGAGGAAGGTGTTTGGGGCTAAATGAGGAAGAGCTATCCTGATCTAGAGTTGAGATGAAAAAGAGAAACACACAGGGTAACCCCATTACATCAGTGTTGTCAAGTCAAACCAAATCAAGTCAAGTTGTCATTCAATCGCATTCTAAATAAGGTAAAATCACTGTGTGCTGCAAATTCATGGGTATCTACTATGTCTCTATATTTTGTTTTATTTTGTTTTGCTTCTTCTTTAGTTACCTAGTGAATCTCTTTTCAAAGATACCCAAACATTGTTTTGGTCACCCAGGGGGAGTGACTACATCTCCATGACTACCCCAAGAGAGCCAGGGGGATCAGACCCTCTTCTAGAAATCAGGTGTCTGAAGTCGGGCCAAGGACATGGGCCAGTTGTTTGGAGGCTGACAAAGAAGCCATTAAATTTTTTAAAATGGAGGGGGATGAGATGGGGAAAACTGCCAACAAATATCTGCTAAACTGATACAATGTAGAAAGAATAGCAGAAAACAAGAAGGAACTGGAACTATTTAGCCCAGAGAAGAGAAGGCTTATGGACACTCTGAGAGCTGTCTTCCAATATTTGAAAAGCTATCATGGAAAGAAGTGATTCGACTTGTTCCACTTGGCCTTAGACCTGAGAGCAAAGGGTGGAAGTGGTTGGAAGGGCAAGTTTTAGCTTGATGAAAGGAAACTCTTCCTACCAATTAATCAAAACTATTCCAAAGCAAAACAGATTTTCCCAGGAGGTAGTGTCTTCCAGTAAACAGGGGATAGCAACATGTTTGGGCTGTTGTTGAGGGAATTCTCATTCAGGTCTAGGTTGGGCTGGTGTGACTGTCAATGAAGAGTGTATGTCCTCATTCATTCAACAGATTGTCTGCTGAACAGGTACCATATGCCAGGACCTGTCCTAGGTACTGGTGGGGATGCAATGACGAGTCATGGTGTCATAGATCTAGACCTGAAAGGGACTATCTCATATCTATGAACTGATACAGGGGAAATAAGCAGAATGTAAAGGAAAACAATAGAGAAAGATCTGGGAACAGCAAGACTTCAGAGGACTGAGGGGGAAGCAAGCCTCTTGCCTCTCCAAAGATAGATAGGTGGCTATGGATGCTAATAAATGTCTAACGTGGGGTTTGCAGCCAGGGATTCCTGACTCTAAGTCCAGAACCCTATTCCTACACCACATGGCCTATACACATAAGGCATTACACAACATATCTAAAACATGATTTTTTTTTTTTTTGGTGAAAAGGGGCTTGGAGAACTTCCAGTAAGTTATAGAATCTTGGGGGTAGCTAGGTGGCGCAGTGGATAAAAGCACCAGCCCTTGGATTCGGGAGGACCTGAGTTCAAATCCGACCTTAGACACTTTATACTTACTAGCTGTGTGACCCTGAGCAAGTCACTTAACCTTCATTGCCCTGCCAAAAAAAAAAAGTGCTTGAAGAAGTTATAGAATCTGAGAGTCACAGAGGTTGCAAGAGTTGTTGGAATGATTGGGTGCAGGACCCAGAATCTATACTAAAAGGAAGCAGTGGATTCTGCCTCCTTGGAGGTCTTCAAACAGAGTCTCTTGTAGGCGACAGTGGGAGGCAGAGGTCAGATCAGTCATCCGATGAGCCTAGAATTCCCTTCCCGCTCGGGAATTCTGTAATTCTGCTAAGGCTTTGGGGGGGAGATTGAGCTGAAGAATACAAAGTGTTCAGTTGCTCAGAACTGCCTGTAATTGGCTTCCTTGTCTAGTAGGGATTTCCTTCCTTGTATCTCTCTCCTCTGGGCATGGATTTTCTACTGTCTCAGTGGAATAGAAAGTTGGACTTGCAATTGAAAGATCTGAGTTCAGATTCTCCTCAGATATTCAGTAGCTGTGTGACCCTGGCAAAGGTGCCTAATCTCTTCTCTATTGTCTCATCTGTCATACATGAAGTTTGGACTCAGTGCTTTCTAACAATCCTTCCAGCTTTAGTCTATGCTTTTATCCCTTTCCAGACCTGTTGATATAAACTTGGTCGGGCATATCATTTTATAACACGCTTCTTCCCTCCCAACTTTGCCTCACTTTCCTCTGCTGCCAGCAGGATTTTCCTTTTCCCTGCTCAGTTTTGACTAATACGTAAGGTCAGCCTTGAGGAGAACCAAGTAGTTCTGTTACTTCTATCTCCCCTCCTCCATAAGTGAAGTGTATTTGCACCATACAGCATGCAGACAATTATTGGGTGTTCTGAACACCTGGGATTGGAATTTCAATATTCCCCATGGGGCGCTCCACTGTCTTCTTGTTCATTAACATCTCTGCCACTCCAATTGGTGCTTGGGCTTGAACTCTGTAAATCACTTTTTAAAAAGCCCCTTCCTTCCACCTCCCCCCCAACCCCTCTTTCTTTGTGTTTGTTCAAACAAACAATGGATTTGGTCACAAAGGAGAAAATGAGATGCAGGTGAAAGTTTATTTTTAACATGAGGGCCAAACTGGTATTTAAAATGAAAATCAGAGCACTTGTGATGTAATGCATTGGTCCAGACCAGTCTCACTTTTGGGCCCCTTCCAAACGCGGGCAGAGTCTGATTTCGGGGGACGACTTCAAAGTCTTCCTGTCTCGAGGGAGTGAGCTCTTCCTTTTGCCATCAAACAAGTCCTGATGTTGCCGGTTGGGGGGGGGGGTCCCATGGGTCAAGCTTATGGAGGAGCAGAATTGGGAAGGGGGTGGGGAGTTGATCTCCTGGTGACTCGGCTCACTATTCAAACTTTACCTTGGTTTAGACTATTTTACATTTTATTCCAAGAGTCTCACCTAGCAAGGAAAGAAGTGAAGGAATAAATTATTAACCATCAGTAGATGGCTAGCTTTTGGGGGCAGGGAGAGTTGGCATTGTGGACAGAGTGCTGGATATGGAGTCTGGAAGACCCACGTTCAAATCCTGCTTCGGTTACTTGCTAGCTGTGTGAACCTGGGCAAGCCACGTAACCCTCTGCCTTCCTTAATTTCCTCATCCGTCAGATACAGGTGATAATAAGTAGGGTAGCAACCATATCTCACATACCTTCACAGATAAGTACAGGGCTGGCTATTGTGAGTCTTTTGCTTCCTTTTAAGCTCTCTATAAGGTCTTGGACTATTTGTGCCTGACCTGTGGCTGCACCTTCTGAACTCTGTACTGGTCTGATCAGCCACAGGCATCACACTGTTCCTTGACCCTGAACAGTGATGCCATTTTGGTCCTCTTCAAGAACAAAGGACAACAACCAACCATGGGGTCTAGTGCTGTGTCCTACAACTGGCTCATGAAACACTTCGATGGGGATGGGGGTAAGTGTTCCCTCCTTTTCCCACATCCCTTCCTCTACATCAGCAATGAAACACAAAGACCCAGGGCCTGCACACTTCCCAGATCCAAGGACTCTCCCATACAGCAGTTGTTAGGGAGTCAAGGTGATCACAGAATGGGCTAATGTTCCTTCACATGAGCCCCCAAGGGGCTGCCAGAGTCCAATAGTCCTGGCTCAGGCAGGCCCCAGAGAACAAATAAGGCAAAAGAGGGATCCCACAACTATAAAGCTAGGGAGGGAAGGGCCTTCAGAGGCCCTCTCAACCAACTCCCTCATTTTACAGATGAGAAAACTGAGGCCCAGGGGGAGGTGAAGTGCTTCGCCTAAAAGGGCCACATAGGAAGTTATCATCATGTGTCGGATCCAGACTGAGTTGTTGACTCATTTTTTTTTTAGGCAACTGGGGTTAAGTGACTTGCCCAGGGTCACAGAGCTAGTAAGTGTCAAGTGTTTGAGGTCGGATTTGAACCTAAGTCTTCCTGAATCCAGGGCCGGTGCTCTATCCACTGTGCCACCTAGCTGCCCCTGGGTTGCTGACTCCTAATCCGGTGCTCTTCCTTCCTTCCTTCCTTCTTTCCTTCTTTCCTTCTTTCTTTCTTTCTTTCTTTCTTTCTTTCTTTCTTTCTTTCTTTCTTTCTTTCTTTCTTTCTTTCTTTCTTTCTTTCTTTCCTTCTTTTTTTTTTTTTTGGTGAGGCAATTGGGGTTAAGTGACTTGCCCAGAGTCACACAGCTAGTAAGTGTCAAGTGTCTGAGACTGGATTTGAACTCAGGTCTACCTGAATCCAGGGCCGGTGCTTTATCCATTGTGCTGCCTAGCTGCCCCTCCAGTGCTCTTTCTGCTGCTCCATGGTGCTGTCCAGGGTGTATGTCTCCCTACCCTTGTTACTGTCAGACCCTTTAATGCTAACTCCTATCTCTATGGTAGGTACACTGAGCTTTGCAAAGTACTGATCTCAACAAGCTGGTGAGGTGGGTGCTTTTTTGATTACAAGTGAGGAGACCAATGATCTGAAAGGTTAAGTGACAGTGCTCAGTGGCACTCTGTAATAAGTGGCAGAGGCCAGATTTGAACTCAGGTCCTCCTGACTCCAAGTCCCATGATCTTTCCACTAGGCTACACTACTTCTGTCCAGCAGCTGGTAGGATATCATTGCCTTAGACATTCTCTAGGGACACACACAACACAGGGAAACACAATGTGTTTAAACAACCAAGTTCCCCAGAACTACACAGTTCTGTCACACAAAGGTCTAACCCTTGCTTTCCCTTCTGATTATCATCAGTTCTATGGTACAAGAGCCAATATAGAAACATTGGCCCAAAAGCCCATGCTAGCCTTTGCTTTTTTATTATTGGCAGTGGAAGTGTGTGTGTGTGTGTGTGTGTGTGTGTGTGTGTGTGTGTGTGTGTGTGTGTGTGTTTAGAGAGACAGAGACACATAGAAAGACAGAGAGGGAGACACACACAAAAACAGAGAGAGAGAGAGAGAGAGAGGAATACAGGAAAAAATAGAAAGAGATGGGGAGAAGGGAACAGAGGGAGTGGGGAAGGGGTTCATCCCCTTATCAGGGTTATCTGAAACAGCTGCTGTCTTTCTGTTCCACAGATTAATTGCCCTGCATTTTGGACTGTGGTATCACAGCTTGGGTTTTATAATAGGAAATGGTTTGGCAAAAATAAAGATGAAAAGAAGAAAAAAAACCCCTTGCTTTCCCTTCAGTTAACTTTAAGCTAACCTCCTTTTGGGGTTAACCTAACTAACTTCCTTTTCTGTTTTGGCTCTTCAGTTCTTAGAAAGTGAGATTTTGCTGATTTCTGGAAAACTGTGGTGACAGTACTGAAGTCCAGGCTTCTAAGAGGTTCCTTATTTCCTTATTTCAGCCTTTTAACTTTTGATTAAATTCAGAAGAACAAAAGTCAGGGACTGTGAAGAAATTGGGTTGAAAAGAAGAGAATAAAATAGTAATATGGAAAGTAGGGGGTTGATAGACCCCTCAAACTTATAAATTAATTACCTTAATCAGGTGAGAATACCTTTATTGAATGGATCCAGAACAGGTACTAAACCAGGCATAAAAAATCCCTAATCAATTTGGAAAAGATGAAAAGCACTAGATCACATGTATTTCAGCAGAGGCAGGATGACCAGTGATCAGATATATTGTAGTAGGCTCTCTTAGTGGGGTTTGGCTCTGACAGCTGCTGATGTTCCTTCCAACCCAGAGACTCATTCATTCTGTTCCAAGGTGCTCAATGTAGGACTATTTGTAATGTCAAAAAACCAAACTGGAAGCAACCTCGATGTCCAACAATAGAGGAATAGTTTTAAAAAAAGACCATGGGGGCAGCTAGGTGGCACAATGGATAGAGCACAGGCCCTGGAGTCAGGAGGACCTGAGTTCAAATCCGGCCTCAGACACTTAACACTTACTAGCTGTGTGACCCTGGGCAAGTCACTTAACCCCAATTGCCTCACTTAAAAAAAAAAGACCATGGACTATTAATGTTTTATATATACATATATATGTATATAATATATATATAAAATGCAATGAAAGCCAATGAGCAAGTAAGGCAAGGAAGAGTATGAAGAAATCTGGAGAGATCTTTAGGAAGTTATGCAAGATGAAAGAAAAGCAGGATAAGAACAGAATACATGGCATTACCATAGAGGAAAAAATGAATGGGAATGAAGAATTCTGATAGAAACTTGTAGTTGCTGAAAAGTTAAGATTGTTTATTCCCCAAAATTTCATATATACACACATATGTTAAGTAACTTGCCCAGGGTCCCATAGCTAGTAAGTGTCTGAGATCAGATTTGAGCCCAGTTCTTCCTGACTCTTGGGTGTCTTCTCTATCCACTAAGCTACCTAGTTGCCCCTTAAATATAGTTACAAAGAAAGTTGAATTAGCGTAGTGATGTTTCTCATCAATCATGATTTGAAAAGTCTCTACTTCCTGCCTCCACTCTATCAGCTCACTCTTTAACCCTTTGCAATATGGTTACTCTCTTGTAATGGCTCCTTCAAGGATACTAATGACCTAATTAATAAAATAATTACTGTTTCTCCCTCTCCATGGTATCTTGGATCTCAAACTGGAAGGGATTGTAGAGGTTATCTGGTGCCGTTCCCTCAGTTTCTTTTCTAGATTTCTTCTTTGTTTTTCCAGACCTGTGATCTCACTAGGGGCAGGGAAATCTCATGAGGGAACTCCCCCATAAGGCATCTTCACCACTCGTCTGACAGTCTTAGAGTTGCCTGGAACACTGTTAGGTGGCTCAGCTCATATGGATCGGGTTTGAACTCAGGTCTTCCTGATTGCCAAAGCAAACTCTCTCTACTATACAATGTTGGCTCTCCCCCCTCATTTTACAATGAGGAAACTCATGCACAGAGAGGCTAAGTAACTCACCCAAGGCTACCCTGAGAGCAGCGTCAGAAGTGGGATTGGAACCTGAGTTTCTCACTCCAGAGCCAGGGCAATTTCCACCGCACCACACTGCCTCCACAGCTCGGACAAGATCGATGTTAAGGGGAGGAGCGTGGTGGCAACCAGCTGGAAATTGTGGGGATGCCTGTCAATTGGGTAATGGCTAAACAAGTGGTGGTATATGACATGATGAAATATTATTATAAGGTTGATTTTAGAAAAACATGGAAAGATTTGCATGAAATAATGAAGAGCAAAATGAGCAGAATCAAGGGAACGTTGTATACAGTAATAGCAATATTGCTTTAAGAACAACTTTGAGCAACTAAATCATTTTGAGTATAAATACTCAAATCAACCACAAAGGACCTATGAAGGAAGGTGCTGCCCACTTCCAGAGAAAGAACTGACCGATAGAAACATGTATAATATGTTTTTAGATATATGTATACATACATATTTGTGTCCAATGGTTGCCATGGGGTGGAGGGAGGAAGGGAAAAACATATAAAAAGTGCCCAGCAGAGAATAAAAGAAAATTTAGAAGGAAGTATAGAAAACATAGTAGCTTTAAAAATGTTGCATAGGGGTTAGCTAGGTAGCACAGTGGATAAAGCACCGATCTTGGATTCAGGAGGACCTGAGTTCAAATCTAGCCTCAGACACTTGACACTTACTAGCTGTGTGACCCTGGGAAAGTCACTTAACCCTCATTGTCCCGCAAAAAGAAAAAAAGAAAAAGAAAATGTTGCATAGTACTTATGTAATTTTATTTATTTATTTATTTTAGTTAGGCAATTGGGGTTAAGTGACTTGCCCAGGGTCACACACCTAGTAAGTGTTAAGTGTCTGAGGCCGGATTTGAACTCAGGTACTCCTGACTCCAGGGCCGGTGCTCTATCCACTGTGCCACCTAGCTGCCCCATAATTTTTTAAAAAAGTAAATAGTATGAAATATAAATTCATGGTTTTATGGTGAAACCTCTTTTGTATGTTGTGCTGTGTACATGGGAATGTTCTTGTTTTTGTCTTTATGTATCTAAGTTCAAAATGAATTTTTAAAAATCTAGAAAAAAAAGAGAGAGAGAAGGGTAAGTCCAGTGGCCAAAGACTAGAATGTGTCAGAGAAGATAGAGCCAGTATGAGGGAGCAATAAAATAAAATGTTGAGCCCCCTACTATGTGTCAGATGTTACACTAAGTACTGGAGATCCAAACAAGAAGAAAGACAGTGCCTGCCCTCAAGGAGCTTACAGTCTAATGCAGGAAGACAACAAACACACAAAAGGAAACTGGGTGGAAAGATACTGGGCATGGTGGAGTCAATCCAAGCAGTACAGCTGGTGAGAAATGAAGAGTTGCCTGAGCTTCAGAGTCCTGGCCTGAGACCAGGATAAGTCTAGATTTAATAGCCGTAGGTGTGGCACGAGAAAAGATTCTGGTGAGGTTGAAGATGTTCCAAAAGTCTAGACAATTCATGTTCAAGAGTGGAAGACTGGTGAGGCAGGCTGGGCAAATTCCCATGCTGCCAGGCCACAGAGTAGAATGGCTCCTCCTCTTACTTCCCAGAAAAGCACAGGAGTATAGGTTACTGGGGTCCTATGGCTAGACACTGGACAGATGGCTTACTGCACTTTGGGGTGGCTCCACTCTCCTTATGTTCTCCTTGAAAAGCCTAGTAAAATCTGAGGTGGAATGTCTTGAGCCCAAGTCCATGCTCTACTCACTAGACTACACTACCTTCTTGGTCTGAGCAAGGGGTCAAAGTGGTTAAGAGGCAACTTGGGATTTGATGTCAGGAAGTTCGGGGTGGGGGGAGTTCTCTCTCTTTGGAAAGAAGTTAGATGGCCCCTGTTGGGGAGGTGGGAGTGGAGGTTCTATTTGAGGCACGAGTTGGCTGCTGAGGTCTGTTCAAACTCCACATTCTCTGATTTTATGGATTCTGAATCACAGAAGAAAATTCTTTAGGGGGAAATGCCTCCGCTCCATGGTTAGGGTTTCAACCATCCTCCAATGCTGCTTAGACCAGGGGCTTAGTTTAGAGTTATAGGCACCCAAGCAAAAAGCAAAACCCCAAACCCAATAGTCCTTTACCTCTAAGCAGAAAATAAATAGCTCCCTAGTGCAGGGGAGGGCCCCCTTCTCAAGCAGAGCTGGGGGAATTTTCTGTCTAGTCCAACAGCCGTGTTCCACCTAGACCACTGCCAAGGCTTCTACTAGCTGGAAAGTTCTAGGGTTCTGTGAGTTTTTCTAGGCAGAATCATCATAGAGCCTTCTCACCCTCTGCCAAGCTCAGTGCTGGGGAACTGGGTTGACCAGGGTGAAATCTAGTCAGATTGGTTGAGGAAGGGCCCTGTCAGTCCATTAAAAACCTGCTCTGTTCAAGCCAAGTGCTGGGGTTGCAAAGAGAGACAAAAACATAGTCCCTGCCCTCAGGTAGCCTCAATTCTGATGGCTATGTTGGGCAGGTGGGGAGGGGGGGAGAAAAAACTTTATGGTAACTGACTAGAAAATGGGCTAATGTCCTTGGGACTCCCCAGCAGGAGTTACTTAGGGGCAAGTACACCGGCGGCTCCCTTTTGGTTATTGCTATTTCCTACGGGCTCTGACAGGAGTTCTGCTCATTTCTACTAAACCCGACATAAACTTGGTCATACTTTAAGGCTTTGCTTTTAATGAATGATTTTTATTGTAGGAGAATCAGTGACCACACCCCTAAGTAGGGTCATTGTCACATCCAGAAGCTTCCATCTCATCAGAGGGGAGACAATTAGCCAGAGAAGTAAGAAGTCCCTTAAAATATACTCAGGGCACTTTGATCAAAATGGAGCCTCTGACTATGCATGTGTGTGTATGAATGTGTCTGTGTGTGTGAGTGTGTGTGTGAGTGTGTCTGTGTGTGTGTGAGTGTGTCTGTGTGAGTGTGTATCTGTGTGAGTGTGTCTGTGTGTGTGAGTGTGTCTGTGTGAGTGTGTATCTGTGTGAGTGTGTCTGTGTGTGTGAGTGTGTATCTGTGTGAGTGTGTCTGTGTGTGAGTGTGTGTGTGAGTGGTGGTGAGAAAGAGTGAGAGGCAGAGGGAGAGAGAGAAAAAGGATCAGCAAGAGGAAGAGGGGGAGAGTAGAGTTAACCCAGGAAGGAGGAAGATTTAAATCGTTTGAAGCCGTCAAATCTTCCCCATAGATCTCTGTGAGGAAACCACTTGTAAGTGTTTACAGAAGCAGCAGCGGCAGCAGTGGCCCAGGCCTGGGGGAGAGTGAAGGGTGAGCCATCCATGGGCACAGCCCAGGAAGCATCAGATGCCAGGTTGATTGTGGGCTCTTTAAGGTAGGGCTGTAGCAGTGGGGAGCCGCTGGTGATATCTCGACTAATTGACATCATTCTACGCCATCAGGAGGAAGAGATGGGCAATTATGAGAAATAGTGAGAGGGAGGCTCCCACACAGGTGTGCTGATAGGGCTGGGGTGGGTCTTGGCAGTGCCAGGCTTTGGTCTTTCCATTTAAGCTGTTTGTAGCTCACAGCATCATTCCCTACGTACACAGGACAACTGTGGTGTGTGTGTGTGTGTGTGTGTGTGAGAGAGAGAGAGATGGGGGTGAAGTGGGGTTATCAGTCAATTAGTCAACCAACAAATGTCAATCAAGCGCCTGCTCTGTATTGGTCATCATGCTTAGTTGTTGTTCAGTCATTTTTCAGTCGTGTCTGACTCTCCATGACCCCATTTGGGGTTTTCTTAGCAAAGATATTGAGTGGTTTTGCCATTTCCTTCTCCAGCTTATTTGACAGATGAGGAAACTGAGGCAAACAGGGTTGTGACTTGACCAGGGTCACACAACTAGGAAGTGTCTGAGGCCAGATTGGAACTCCTGAAGATGAGTCTTCCTGACTCCAGCCCTGCTGCTCTATCCACTATAGCACCACTTAGCTGCCATTGGGCTTAGAGATGGGGATAAAAAGATAAAAGTGAGACAGCCTCTGTCTTGAAGGGGCTTCCATTTCACCAGGGGGATCCCACATGCATCTGGGAGTGGTGGCCAGGGAAAGAAGCTTTGGTCTGGGCAATCACAGGGATGTATGGGTGTATGGAAGCATAGGGCAATCAACTGCCATGTCCTTTCCAGTACTGATTGGATTGGACTGGATTATTATTCCCTTAAAAATGGGCAGGGTAAGAGGGGAGAGAGCAGGGGTGCAACAGTAGGGCAGATGGCAAGATGCCCAAATCAGCCCTTGTGTCTTGGTAGAAGAAAATCAAGCCTGCAGAAGCCAAAGTGCTAGAAGAAATGTCAGTAAGGTCGGTGGAAAAAATAGACAAGAAAATCCAAGAATGAGTACAACAGTGACTTATGGCAGTTGAGGTTAAAGAAACTACCAATTTGTGCTGAGGCACAAATATATGCATGCACGCACGTGCGCGCACACACACACACATATTCTTTATATATATTCCTTATATATATATATATGTGTGTGTGTGTGTATATCTTTAAATTTTGCTTCAAATGCTATCCCCTTTTAATGTCAACATATACAAGTAGGAAAGCTCATACTTGGTCAGTGTTTGTGCCATTATTTTTCGAAACCAAGTGTTCTGTTTTGATAGAAAAAGTATAGCTGGCTCGATCATGTGCTTTCCATGGGGCATGGTCTCAGCCTGTGGTCGGGGCACTTAAGGACAAGCAGACCTCAGAGGAAACCATGGCCCAGGCCCTATATCACGTTCTGGCCTTTGGAAGCAGGAAGCAATAGTGCGGATTCGGAGGGAGGTCTATAAAACTGACGGTGACACACATTCAGAAGTTCACGCTGGTTATCTCCGCAGGTGTTCTGCGGGGGCAGCCTATACAGTAGTAACAACAGCTGACATTTATGTTGAGTTTTGCCATATATAAAGGGCTTTATAGACATTCTCTATTCTGAGCCGGGTAACAACTCTTGTCGTGTTTAGATTGCCTTACAGGAGATCCAGTTCAAGATGTCCCATAGGCAGCTGGAGATAGGGCTCGGTAGGTTAGGAGAGAGGTTAGGGCTGGATAAATAGATCGATAAATAGACTATAGAGATTGTTGTCTCTGTTTTACAGATGAAGAATCTGTGGCTCAGAAGAGTACAAGGACTTGCTCATGGTCACACAGTGGTGTCAACCCCATTCTTTGTGACTCCTAGACCAGTATTCCAGCCACCATTCAAGCTGCCTCCCCCCCCCCATTATATAGTCCAGTCCAGAGGAAACAAAAGACCAGATGGTCGTTCTAAGGCCATGGGCTCCCAACTGTGGTCATGGGGTGGTTGGGTGCTCTAGGGCCAGGGGGATCCAGGCACTAAAGGAAGCTTTAGGATGAACCAGCATGCATTGGCAGTCTAGGAGCCAGAATTCCAGGCTGTCTATAAGAGGCCTCGGAGATCATTTAACTGAAACCCCTCATTTAACAAATGAGGAAACTGAGTCCCAGGGAGATTGTGACTCACTCAAACTCACACTGGGAGGGGAGGTGTCAACATTGGGATTTTGAAGCAGGGTCCTCCGATGTCAACCGAAAGTCTCTTTCCCTTCATTCTGATGGAGGTTTCATCACTCCCTACTCAGTTGCCAGAATGGAAGTAAGATCAAGAACTCCTCTCTCTTCATCCTTTGTGGGGCACCTCTCCTGAGAAATAGGAGGGACCCAGAAGGACGGGTTTGCTTTTCATGGCTTCTGACCTTCTAGCACTTTCTACCTGCTCTCTCTGGTCCTATGTTGTTCCCCTCAGGGCACAGTGCTAGGCTGAGGCATTAGCCCCCATACTTAAAAAAAAATGATAACATTGCTGTTCAGTTGTGTTTAACTCTCCATGACCTTATTTGGGATTTTCTGGAGTGTTTTGAAGTAAACAGGGTTAAGTGACTTGCCCAGGGTCACACAGCTAGTATCTGAAGCAGGATTTGAACTCAGGTCTTTTTGATTCCAGGCCCAGTGCTCTATCCACTGTCTAGTATTTCTGTGGCACTTTTAAGCCTTCCAAAATGCTTTTTATATATTATCTCATTTGATCCTAGCAACAGTTCTGTGAGTAGGTGCTATTATCACCCCCATTTTACAGATGAGAAAATTGAGGCTGACTTCCCAGGGTCACATAGCTAGGAAGTACCTGAAGCAAGATTTGAACTCAGGTCTTTTGTGTGTGTGTTTTTAAGTGAGGCAGTTGGGGTTAAGTGACTTGCCCAGGGTCACACAGCTAGTAAGTGTCAAGTGTCTGAGGCCGGATTTGAACTCAGGTACTCCTGACTCCAGGGCCAGTGCTCTATCCACTGTGCCACCTAGCCACCCCACAAACTCAGGGTCTTTCTGATTCCAAAATCCAGCACTCTATCCATGGCACCATCTTGTTGACAGAATTGAAAGGATGCTAGAGGCCATCTAGTCTAACTCTTCATTTATAAATGAGGAAACTGAGGAGTAGAGGTTAAGTGACTTATCCAAGGTCACATAGGAAATGACCCAGAGCTTTAGATCCCAAACATTCTCCTCATCACACCATGTCTTCCAGGTCACCATATTCGGCTGGGGCACTTCCTAACTCAGCCCCGCTCTGGCTTTTCCTGAACACCTACCCATAGGAGACACTTTCCTTATCCCATATTTCCCTCCTTTTTACTCTCTCATTTTTTTCTCTTTAACCGCTGAATGGTTTCTCCTTCATGCATTTCCTCTCCTTCTCCTGGGGCTGACTCAGTCCCTGTGACCACAAACCCAAATTCTCGGTCCACACCCCTTGCTTCACCCCTCCCAGCTTGGTCTGTAACCGCTCCTGGACCAGATGCCAGCCTTGAGGCTGTGTGTGTCCTGATGCTCTTAAATAGACCGAGGAATAGCAGGCACCTGCTTCCCTTGGCAGGCTTCCCATCTTCTCCTTCTTCCCTGTACCCTGCCCCCTGGCCCTGCTTCCCTTGCTCTCACCAGGCTCCTTGTACGCATGAGTGTGCACACACCTACATCCACACCCACTCCATCCACACCCCCCCCCCACGCGAACGCTGTTCCTTTCCCTGCTGTCCCCAGAGCCTCATCAGCTCTTCCTGCAAAGTGTCCATGGTAAGGAAGGTGGAGGAAGCAGAATTAAGAACAATTCTTGCCTATTTTCCAAATCTCTCAGAAGCCATTTTCCTAAGACTCTGCGTCACAATTTTCACTTAACACAACACAGGTGGGGAACAGTAATCAACTTAATTGCTGACTCCAACAGAGAAATTCAGTGGCTGGGTTTATGTTTCTTTCTCAAGAAACAACAGTGTCTGATTCCACCTCTTGGAAGCTGGAACTCTTTCCTAAGGCAAATGAAGTCAACACACATTTATTAAATGCCTTCTGTGTGCCAGGCACTGAGCTAAGCCCCAGGGATACAAAGAAAGGCAAAAAAAAAAATAGTTCCTGCTCTCAAGGAGCTTACAGTCTAATGGGGACGATAAGATGCAAACAGCTACATGAATACAAGATGTGTATAAGGTCAATTGGGGGTAATCTCAGAAGGAAGACACTAGCATTAAGGGAACATGGGCAAAGGCTTCCTGAAAAAAGTAGGATTTTAGCTCAGCTTTAAAGAAAGCCACAGCTCCTGAGTGACTTATAACCGGTAATTGCCGCATCCCGTATTGTATCTACCCCATAAGGAGTAGCTGGAGTATCCTTGGACTGCACAGCCACACTGTGGCCTGTGGCTCTTCAAGGCGCTGATCCGTGGTTGTCCGTGATTGGTGGAGGCCTACTACAAAGAAAGCCAAGAGGTGGAGATGAGGGAGGAGATGACTCCAGGCCTGGGGACAGCCAGTGAAAAGGTCTGAAATCGAGAAAGCATCAGCAGAGGCAGCTAGGTGGTGTGCAAGTGGATAGAGCACTGGCCTTGGATTCAGGAGACCTGAGTTCAAATCCGGCCTCAGACACTTGACACTTACTAGCGTGTGTGACCTTGGGGCAAGTCACTTAACCCTCATTGCCCACAAAAAGTAAAAAAAAAAAAAAAAAAAGAAAGCATCAGCGAGGAGGTCCCTGGATAGAAGTGTAGAGGGGAATGAGGTGTAAGAAGATTGGAAAGGCAAGGGGGCAAGGGAAGGGCAGGTTATGAAGGGCTTTAAGAGACAAAAGGGGGACTTTATATTTGATCTGGAATAATCCTGAAGATGAATATAATAACTGAGTGGGAGGATGGACTGGGGTAGGGAGGATGAGGCTGAGAGACCAATCAGCAGGTTACTGTATTACACAGATGTGAGGTGATGAGGACCCGCACCAGGGTGCTGCAGTATCAGAGAGAGAAGGGGGTATATAGGAGAGGTATTAAAAAGGGAAAATGGACAGCATCTGGCAATGGGATTGGATGTAGGGCTGTTGTTTGTCCTTCATTCTCGAAGAGGACTGTGACATTGGGGTGATGTCATGATTTGCAATGAATTGGATTGAAGTGAAGGAGGGCTGTGCAAAGTCACCAACCTCACATTCTAATAAAATAAATATATCAATAATGGTTTTTAAAAAATATGTTTTTACACAGTAGATAAAGCTCCAGCCCTGGATTCAGGAGGACCTGAGTTCAAATACAGCCTCAGACACTTAACACTTACTAGCTATGTGACCCTGTGTGGGCAAGTCACTTAACCCCAATTGCCCCGCAAAACAAACAAATAAACAAAGAAAGAAAGAAAAGAAATGATAAACAGGGCAGATTTCAGAAAAACCTGAAAGACGGAACATGAATTGATGCTGAGTGAAATGAGCAGGAACCAAGAGAATATTGTACATGGTATCAATGACATTGTGTGATGATCACTGTGACAGACTTAGATCTTCTCAGTAATACAATGATTGAAAACAATTCCAAAGGACTCATGATGGAAAATGCTCTCCACATCCAGAAAAAGAACTGTGGAGTCTGGAATGTAGATTGAAGCAGACTATTTTCACTTTGGTTTTTGTTGTTTTTCTTCTTATGTTTTTTTTCCTTTGCTTTTTTTTTCCTTTTTCTGATTCTTCTCTCACAACATGACTAATGTGGAAATATGTTTAACATGACAATAATAACCTATATCAGATTGCTTGCTGGCTTTGGGAGGGGGAAGGGAGGGAGGGAGAAAAATTTGGAACTCAAAGTCTTACGAAAATGAATGTTGAAAACTATCTTTACATGTAACTGGAAAAAGATAAAATACTATTAAAAAGAAAAGCTGTCCAATAGGCAGTTGGAGACACAACTCTATAGGTTAGGCCTGAATAAACAGACCTGAGAATCATCAACATAGGACCGGATGAGATCTCCAAATGAAAGAGAAGAGAAGAGGTCCCAGGAAAGAGCCTTGGGGAGAGGGAGCAACCTGTGAGAAGAAATAGTAAGGCAGGTTAGGAGATCCAGGAGTGAACAGTATTCAAGAAGAGGGGAACAAAATGTCAAAGGCTGCAGAGAAGTCAAGAAGGATGGGGATGGAGAAAAGAGCCTAAAAGTGAGCTTGTCCATTTTCCCTAGTAATGGTAGGGGTCTATACTGAGTCATCCAGCTACCCTGATCTAGCTATCTAGCTTCTCTGGTGACCGGTATAATGGGAACTTTCAGCTTTGGTTTTGTTGTAGTTCAGTCATTCAGTTGTATCTGACTCTTTGTAACCCCATGGACCACAGCACGCAGACCCTTCTGTCTTCTATTATCTCTCAGAGTCTGTCCAAGTTCATGTTTGTTGTTTTCATGACATTATCCATCCCATCCTCTGCTTTTGCCTTCATTCTTTCCCAGCATCAAGGTCTTTTCGGATGAGTCCCGTCTTCTTGTTATGTGGCCAAAGTCTTTAAGCTTCGGCTTTAGTATTTGACCTTCTGTGGAAGAGCCTGAATTAATTTCTATAAGTATTGACTGATTTGACCTCCTTGCTGTCCAAGGGACTCTCAGAAGTCTTCTCCAGAACCATAATTCCACAGTTACAATTCTGTGGTGCTCAGCTTTCCTTATAGCCCAGCTCTCACAGCCACACCTTGCTACTGGAAAAATTATAGTGTCATGGGGAGAATGGGGTAGGGGGTTTGGGGTAGGGGTTGGGGTCCTTAGGAATTCCTCTTTAAAGAATTACACCTTCTTGCACTCAAAAGCAGTTAGAATAAGATGGTAGTTTATTTCGGGGGGAAGGGAAGGGAAGGGAAAGGAAGGGAAGGGAAGGGAAGGGAAGGGAAGGGAAGGGAAGGGAAGGGAAGGGAAGGGAAGGGAAGGGAAGGGAAGGGAAAGGGAAGGGAAGGGAAGGGAAGGGAATGGGAAGGGAAGGAGGAAGGGAAGGGAAGGGAAGGGAAGGGAAGGGAAGGGAAGGGAAGGGAAGGGAAGGGAAGGGAAGGGAAGGGAAGGGAAGGGAAGGGAAGGGAAGGGAAGGGAAGGGAAGGGAAGGGAAGGGAAGGGAAGGGAAGGGAAGGGAAGGGAAGGGAAGGGAAGGGAAGGGAAGGGAAGGGAAGGGAAGGGAAGGGAAGGGAAGGGAAGGGAAGGGAAGGGAAGGGAAGGGAAGGGAAGGGAAGGGAAGGGAAGGGAAGGGAAGGGAAGGGAAGGGAAGGGAAGGGAAGGGAAGGGAAGGGAAGGGAAGGGAAGGGAAGGGAAGGGAAGGGAAGGGAAGGGAAACCAAGAGAAATCCATGGACTTCTCAAGGGGAGAGAGGTATGGAACAAAGCACATGGCTCTAAGACACCAATCTCCTCAAGCAGGAGACAGGCAGATACGTTTATAGAGGACTGATGGGGGTGACCATCTGACTGTGGAAAGTTCCCTTAGTGAGGGAGGACCATCCCCCACCGGAAGCAGCCACACCCAATCTTATCGCCCCAGGGTTGAGGGAGACTAGAGTGAAGGGTGGAGGTCCCGAAACTAGCTCAGTCTGAACTGGTTCCGCTTATCTCTCTAGGCATATCTGTCCTCTGGTTTAGTTTTTCCAAGGAGAAGGTTCTTTGATGTGCCCCAGAAAACTTCTAGGGTATTCTGGGCCCATAACATTAGCTTTAACTAGACAGACCTTTGTTGGCAAAGTGGTCTCTGCTTTTCAGAAGGCTGTCCAGATTTGCCATAGCTTTCCTCCCAAGCAACAAGTGTCTTTTTTTTTTCTTTTTTCTTTTTCTTTTTTGGTGAGGCTATTGGGGTTAAGTGACTTGCCCGGGGTCACACAGCTAGTAAGTGTCAAGGGCCTGAGACCGGATTTGAACTCAGGTCCTCCTGAATCCAGGGCTGGTGCTCTATCCACTGCGCCACCTAGCTGCCCCAACAAGTGTCTTTTAATTTCATGGCTGCAGTCACTGTCTACAGTGATCTTTGAGCCCAAGAGTATAAAATCTGATACTACTTCTATTTCTTCTCCCTCTATTTGCAGGAAGTGATAGAACCAAATTGCCCAGATCTTAGTTTTTGGGATGTTAAGCTTCAAGCCAGCTTTTACACTCTTCCCCAATCTGCTCTGGCTAGCACAGGATCTATTGGCACCTGAGTGGAAATGAGTTGAGCTCCCCTGGGACACATGTGGTGAGCCCCCATCTGCTTTGGCTCAGTGCTGAAGGACTTGGCACATTGGGATGATGCAGTCATTCCTTAGTTTCTATGAAGGCAGAAGTGGGAAGAGAATGCATCAGAAGAGGATTGGCTACCCAGCCACCAGACTGCACAAATGGTATCTGGTAGAAGTGGGGAGGGGGTTGCTTCTTCCCCCTGATGGCTATGATGGCTGTTCTCACCTGGCAGTGGCCAACATGTGCCGCCTGTGTGAATCTGAGCCCAGATCTCAGCCCCCTGGCTGTTTCTTCTGCTCTGGGTTTCTTCCCCTGAGTGTAGGTGACTGAATAATGACTCTGAAATGAATGTTTGCAGCCTTGGTGGCAATATCATGAGCCAGGAGCTTCAAGTTCCCTCAGGTACAAATAACCAGCAGCAGGAGAAATTTTCTGCAACTCCATTCTCTTTAGAGAAGATGATCCCTAATAGAAGGGTGAGCTCAAGACCTCATCTGGCTGAAAGTGACAGACAGAACAAGAAGATGTTTGTGTTTTTGTTTTTGTTTTTTTGTGGGGCAATGGGGGTTAAGTGACTCGGCCAGGGTCACACAGCTATTAAGCGTCAAGTGTCTGAGGCCGGATTTGAACTTGGGTTCTCCTGAATCCAGGGCTAGTGCTTTATCCACTGTGTCACCTAGCTGCCCCCGAGCTGAAGTGACTCTTAACCCACCTCCTCATTAAAACATATTCTTGGGGGCAGCTAGGTGGCACAGTGGATAAAGCACTAGCCCTGGATTCAGGAGAACCCAAGTTCAAATCCGGCCTCAGACACTTGACGCTTAATAGCTGTGTGACCCTGGCCGAGTCACTTAACCCCCATTGCCTCTCAAAAAAAAAAGTCACCTCAACTCCACCCCAATACTTCCTAGTTGGAGATGGGAGTAGTCCTCAGGTGATGTTCATCTAAAAACACCACCACTATGTTGGGGGTCAATGTACAGTCCTACTGTGGCAGGTCAGATGAATCCGAGCTAGGAAGGCTCTACCGCAGATTGGGCACAGTCTGTCTGAACATTTGGGATGGCAATGTTTCTAGATTTGCACAGCTCACATTGCTTTTGAGCTTCTGTGATTTCTGCTTTGCTCACAGAACACATTACCTGCTCTGATGAGGGCATACCATGCTGGGGGGTCTTGTGCCAGCATCTCCTGTGTCTCACAATCAAAACTAAAGTTCTTCTGAGATATCTTGAGAGTGTCCTCCTGCCACTTCTTTTGATCTCTGGGTAGGCACTTGCCTCATGTGTATTAACCATAAAATGTTATTTTAGGTATTTTGGGCACTTGAACCACGTGGCCAGCCCATGTGAATTGTGATCTCTGCGGTAGAATTATGTTGTGGGGGTTTGGGATAGGGGCTCTTAGGAATTCCTCTTTAAAGAATTCCTCTTGAACACACATCCAATTAGAATAAAATCATAGTTTATTTAGGTGGTAGGGAAAGGAAACCAAGAGAGAAATCCTTGGACTTCTCATGGGGAGAAGGCATAGCACAGAGAGGGTGGCTCTGAGATACCTATTTCCTCAAGCAGGAGACAGGCAGATACTTATATAGAGGTCCATGAGGTGATTGTCTGACTGTGGAAAGTTCCCCTATTGGGGGAGGACTATCCCCGACTGGTGGTGGCTGGGGGAAGTTGGGTGAGGGGTGGCTCTGGATCTCTCAAGCCATCTCTCTGCTCCTCATACCACAAAGGCAGCAGCCACACCCAATCCCATCTCCCTGGGTGGTGGGGGAGACTGGTTGGGTGTGTCTGTCTTTTGGTTTAGTTTCTCAAGGAGAAGGTTCTTTTGATTTACCCCAGAAAATGGGGTACACTAGACCCATAACCATTTGAATGTCTGACAGTTCAGCTTGAGAAAGGATCTCAATGTCTGCTTCCTTATCTTGCCAGGTGATGTTCAGAATCTTCCTGACAATTCAAATGAAAATGGTTCCATTTTCTGGCATGGAGCTGGTAGATTGTCCAGCTCTCACAGGCATACAACAACGAAATCAGGACAGCTGCTCTGTTGACCTTTAGTTTGGTAGGCAGTTTAATACCTCTTCTCTTCCATACTTTCCTTTGGAGCCTCCTAAATGCTGAGCTAGCTCTGGCAAAGCTTGCATCAACCTCATCATTGATGTTGACATCCCTGGAATATAGGCAGCTAAGGTAAGTGAACTTATCCATAGCACTCAAAATTCGTCTGCCGACAGGGGTGTAGTCTGCACTGGCTTTGATTGAATCAACTTGAATCTGAATCAAATTGAATTTGAGTTAAGTGGGTAGTGGGTGAGGTTATAAAGGTAGAAAATACGGGGGTGGAAATTCAATTTACAAGGGAATTGAGGTAATTACAAGACAAAAACTTGCCCTTCAGGAGTTTTTCTGGAAACCTAGGTAGAGGGTGAAGTTCCAGAGATAGGCATTTAAACTCATGTAACATGGGAGAGTATATTAAAAACAGAATTGAAATCAAATTCCAGTTTCTCAGAGAGTATATTTGGAATTGTTGTTTCATATTTTCAGTTTTTATCAAGACATATTTATAAGGTATGCTCATCTAGTGTTTTCACCATTTCTTTGTAAGTAGGAAATAAATAGCTGTCCTATACTTGATATGCATTGTATAGTGAATACCTCTCCACTGCCCTAGATATGACTTCTCTTATTAGAGATCAGGCTCCCCCAGAACTGATCCTGGTCCATGACAGCCCATGGCTAGGGCTCCATAATGAGAGAGAGAGCCCTAGGTTCATGTCCATGGATCAGCCAAGAATCTCTTATTGAACTACTAGATGTAGAGGGAAAGGTTTAACTCAAGGGGAAAGTCCCTTGTTATCTGTGTGGCCTGGGACACCTTCCCTCTCTTTGCCTCAGCTGGGAAATGAGGGCATGGGGCTAGGTGGTTTCCAAGATTCCTTCTTGCTTAAATCTATGCTCCAGTGATTCTATGAATGGGATGCTGGGGAACAATGACTCTGCCATCATGGAATCCTAGATTAAGCTGGAATACAACTTGGAGGTCATCAAGGCAAGCTTCTTTATTTCACAGATAGCAAAACTGAGGTGAGATCGCTTGTCATGGGACACACAACTTGTTCAGCCACTCCTTGATTGATAAGCGATGCCTTTTGTCCTTCATATCCATTATTTTCCCCTTCCCCCCATATTGAGCCCTCCCTTGGAGAGCAAGAAAAGTTAAGCAAAGTTGGCCTCAAATGATTGCATCCAATGGGATTGCGAGGAGAGTTCCATTCCTGGCCTTTGCTGACCCCCATCTTCCTACTGATAGGAGGGAAGCATGTTTCACCATTATATTGATTTTTCATGAGGAAAATGAATGAAAAAACAAAGGATCTGGCTTTCTACCATCAAGCAAAAATAATTTATTGTAACTTAAGTTAGCTAGGATTTTGTTTTTTGTCCACTCCATAAACTTTTACTAAGCAATTCATTGGGGCAAAGCATCCATAGGCATATAGAATGGTAGAGCCAGAAGGGACCTTAGAGGGAAATTCTAATCCAATGACCTAATTATTATTATTATTATTATTATTATTGGACTGGACCACACCTTGGATTTAATTGGTGTAGGGAGCTCTAGGGAGGAACCTTTCTGACCAATGAAAATTAGCCTTTACTTTGCAATGGTTAGTTCTTTAAAGAGTTGCTTCTAAGAGATATCATTGACCTGCTTCAAGCAAACATTTGTGAGGGACATGTGAGAAATGCGACTGCTGCATCACGGGCATCACCACCACCACCAGTTCTGTGATTTCACTGGAGTAGGGAACTTCTGGTGGGGAAATTCCCTCTACCAAAAGATATTGGTACCTACTTCCCAGCTCAAAGTCCTAGAGAATGTCCAAGACAGTATGGATCAGATAGTGATTTGAATGAAGATTTTCTGAGTCTGCAGTTAGTTCTCTATCTACTTATGACACCACACTGCTCCTCTCTTCTGCCCTCAGTTTGACAGCAGAGGAAATGGAGACCCTAGGAGGTCAATGACTTGCCCATGGTCACACAGATAGGGCAGCTAGGTGGTGCCACAGTGCACAAAGTGCCAGGCCTGGAGGCTAGAAGACTCATCTTCCTGAGTTCAAATCTGGCCTCAGATTTGACCCTGCACAAGTGACTTCACCCTGTTTGCCTCAGCTTCCTCAAGTGTAAAATGAACTGGAGAAGGAAATGGCAAACTAATCCAAGAAAATCCCAAATGGGGTCATGAAGAGTCGGACATGACTGAAACAGCTGAACAACTGAATGGTCAACATGGGCAGTAAGTGGCAGAGATGGGGATCATAGCCACGACCTGTGCCCTACTTATAGGCTCTTATATTTAGAGCTGTGTTATGGGGGAAAATTGGGTACGGGATTGGGGTTCTTAGGAATTCCTCTTTAAAGAATTACACCCTCTTGCACACAAAAGCAGTTAGAATAAGATGGTAGTTTATTTAGGGGCAAGGGAAGGGAAGGGGGGAGGGAAGGGAAACCATGAAAGAAATCCTTGGACTTCTCATGGGGAGATAGGTATGGAACAAAGCACGTGGCTCTGAGGTACCAATCTCCTCGAGCAGGAGACGGGAAGGTACTTTTATAGGGGACTGATGGGGGTGTAACCATCTGCCTGTGGAAAGTTCCTTTGGTGAGGGAGGACCATCCCCCACTGGTGGTGACTAGAGGAATTGGGTGAGGGGTGGCTAGGGATCTCTCAAGCCATCTCTCTCTTCTGGACACAAAGGCCACAGACACACCCAAAGTTATCTCCCCAGGGGTAAGGGAGATCAGAATGAAGGGTGGAAGTCCCAAAGCTAGCTCAGTACGATTTGGTTCCGCTTATCTAGGTGTATCTGTCCTCTGGTTTAGTTTCTTAAGGAGAAGATTCCTCAATGTGCCCCAGAGAACTTCTGGGGGTCTTTGGGCCCACAACAGCTGGAAGGGATTTCCAAGGCCATTTAGTCCAACCCCCTCGTTTCTTTTCTTTCTTTTTCTTTTTTTGTGGGGCAATGAGGGTTAAGTGACTTGAACAGGGCCACACAGCTAGTAAGGGTCAAGTGTCTGAGGTTGGATTTGAACTCAGGTCCTCCTGACTCTAGGGCTGTTCTATCCACTGCATCACCTAACTGACTCTCAACCCCCTCATTTTATAGCTGAGGAAACTGAGGCCAAGTGTAAGAGGTGGTATTTGACCCTGAGTCTCCTAACTCTAGAGCCTAGAACTATTTCTATGGTGTCATTCCACAGTCTTCAGGCAGCTAGAATTTCAAAGAAGGAAATGAGTGTTTAAGATGCTTTCGGCATTTGAATATTCAGTTTTGGAGTCTTCCTAATGAAGTGTATATAATAAACACAGATCTATGGTAGAGCAAAATGGGACAACAAGAAAAAGCCCCCAAATGGATGGATGGTCCCTATACCTTATTTTTAAATCTCCTATCAAGCAATGAGTCAGATCTAATTAGGCCAGATGATTCAGAAGGCAACTGTAGATGGAACTGGAAGGAAGTCTGTGTATTGTGTATACAATGAGTGAAAATTGCAGAGACCATTTTCGTCTTGATGTCAGGAGAAACTTCCTAACAATGAAAGCTGCTCAGGAGAGGGGGATGGGCTGCCTTGGCTTTCCCCTCCCTGAGGGAGGATAGCACCTGCTGGATATGTGACAGCAGGGCTACTTGTCCAAGCTATTGATTGGCCTCCCGAGGTTCTGTGATTCTTTGCAACAGAGGTGATACTGAACAGACCTTCTCAAGTTCCAGAGTGGGTCTATTCTCACTGAGTCAGGGCCCGAATGCCTCAGTTCCTGCCATACCATAGGAAGAGGTGAAAAAGGCATTCATGAAAATGATGTCAGAAGGAGCAGCAGCTGGATCCAGCCATATGTATCCAGGGGAAAGCTGTGCTCTAGTGGCCACCTCAAATTTAAAGGTGCCCAGGAATAATTTTTCAAGGGATCTCAAAGAGGGGCAAGATTACCAAAGATTGGAAAAGATCACAGACTTCAAACAGATGACCATAAAGACATGTGATTGCCTACCTCATGCCTCCTTTTAAAAATCTCTATAAAGTCTTTTTTTTTTAAATTTAAAATTTTTTTTTAGTGAAGCAATTGGGGTTAAGTGACTTGCCCAGGGTCATACAGCTAGTAAGTGTTAAGTGTCTGAGGCCAGATTTGAACTCAGGTCCTCCTGAATCCAGGGCCGGTGCTCTATCCACTGTGCCACCTAGCTGCCCCTTCTATAAAGTCTTTATGAAAATGGTCTATGGATGCATTAAGGGTAGCCTTGATGAAAATATGAGAAGGGAACAAACAGGCTTTCAGAGGTCAGTCTGTAGAGTGGACCATATTTTCCTGGTCACATATATGACTGAAAAGTATAAAGAGTACAAGATTGTGCTGAGTGATTTATTTTTGTTGATTTCTAAGAGGAAAAAAAAATTGTCTTCGTAGAGGTAATACAGTCTTGAAATCTGCTTTCCAACAAGACACGCCCACTGTTATAACCATACAAAATTCCTTAATATCTTTGCTAAGAAAACCTCAAATGGGGTCATGAAGACATGACTGAGAAAGACTTAATAACAATAGAATTGAACAAGAGGAGAGCAGGAACGATTTAATTTTAAAAAAAAACCACACCCAATTTTCAATAAAAAAATTCTTTCAAGCTACTCCTTGATGGCAAAGCCCACACATTTAATGTCAGCATTTCCCCATTGGTGCTCTATAGTTGTGAATCATAGAATACCACGACCTCAGAGGAATCAAAATCTTTCCAGATACTTCCAAGACCATTGCTGAGAAAGGCAGAAATAGCTTTCAACCTGAATCCTACAATGACTTGCACAATACCTGTGGCCTCTTGGTGAACTAGAGGCTCTGTTCCCTGCATTCTCCACATCTTCATGTGACAAAGAGGAAGAGGAACAGAGCTCAGGAGTCACAGCTTTATTATAAAGGGAGGTGACAGAGATCACACTGTTTTATGCAATGGCTGAACTTTTAAAAGAGGAGACAGTGCTGTGAGGAAAATGACTCCTACAATAATTTTCTGGAACTCAGTGGTGGTGATGTGTCAAAGGCTCAATTATTGTCATTCTCATGAGAATGGGCCACCCAGTGTATAGCTGGGTGACCAAAAATGGAGGCTCACAGGTCCCTTTTATCCCCTAGTCCTTAACGCGAATGGTCATTGGTCCAATTACTCAAGAGTTACAATCTGCGTGCTAAAACTAGCTAATCAGAACACAATACTTCTTAGCCAATGGGGGAGGTGATACAGGGACAATTCTTCAATTCCTCCCTTATATGGACACAGCTCAGGAGTGGACCTAATTGTGACCAGCTCAGGGTTTCCCTGAATCATGTGATTTTATTTGCTGGGGATGGGGGTGGGGGGGAGAGAGAGGAAAAGGAGACCTTTTTTTTCAAACAGGTCTGGGGGAGTGTAATTTTAAGGGTGACTATTGTATTCTTATTGAGAGGAGAGCAATGCCCATTTCCTCACAGTGCCTTGGGTCTCTGTCTCAGTTTCTATTTCCCTTCCTCTCTGTTTCTGCCTCTCTCCTTCTAGCTCTGTGCTTTGATCTGACTGGCCAAAATACCAGGAGAAGATGCTGAGAAGGCAGTAGATTTCATGAGTCTCAGGCTTCCTAGGACCATTCCATGAAGGTCATTGATCCATGGATTACCTAGTGAATGGCCAGCAGTTCAAATGACAATTCCTAGAGGATTAGCCAAACAGTGGGAGCCAGGGATGATGAGGTGTTTTCCTCTCTCCACTTGTGATTTTGAGACCAAGCAGTAAAATGAAAAAGGCTTTTGGACATGTCTGTAAAAAGATAGAAGATAGGATGGGAGTTGACACCCAGGCATTACAAGGAGTGACTGTTTATAGCCCACAGAATTGTGGTTCCTTTTTTTTTAATTTAGTGATAAATGATCCACATTTATCACTAAGACTGAAATCCTTAGGGATTCTCATTCTAAACACTTCCATTTCCATAAACAAATCTGCCCAATCCAGGCATTTGCTTTTTTTGCTGTCATGTTGGTTGGTTGTGGGGATGTTACCCATGGAGGGCACCCAACAACACAGACTCAGCCACAAGCCCCCACACTAAGCTAATCCAGTTAATTCTGAAGATGCCCCTTCAGAATCCCAGGCTCTATAGGGTTTATGAGATCTTTTTTTTTTTTTTTTTTTACTCTGTAGGGTTTAAAAGAATAACAAGAAGGTCTCAGCTGAAGCCCTTCTGACATAGATGTGCTTTACCCTAAAACCATCTGTTATCTGTTCTCAGCAGGAAGCCAGAGCCTGGTCCTCACAGGGGCTGGTGGTGCTGAATGGTTAGTGCCTCTTCAGGGCACCCCTTTGAACAATGTTGCTTTCAATTCAGAGGGTCCATCTTCGGGGGCAGCTAGTTGGCAGAGTGGTTAAAGCACTGGCCCTGGATTCAGGAGGACCTGAGTTCAAATCTGGTTTCAGACACTTGACACTTACTAGCTTTGTGACCCTGGGCAAGTCACTTAACCCTCATTGCTCTGTAAAAAAAACAAAACCAAAACCAAACAATAACAACAACATCAGCAACAACAAAAACCCACAACACACCAGAGGGTTCATCTTAGTCGTACACACAACGTCTTTACTGTGGGCAACAGGAGAGTCCTGGACTAACTGAGGGCCCAGAAAATCATGTTACTAAGTGAGAAAGCAAGGGGGAAAGGCCCCTTGACTTACAGAGAAGCTCGTGCTTGGGACTATTTTGCAAGGGAAAAGGTTTATGACTTTGAAGTTATAGAACACATTATAAAAGCTGATATAATTAGGCACTAATAAAGACAAAGTCTCCGCTGAAGCCCTGGTGAGTACAATTATACTTCACCGGAGGGTGTTACACAATATCTCACAAAACTTTGGCATTTCCTCATTGCTAATAGGGAAAAAATCTAAACTCTCCCTGGCATTTAAAGCCCTTCACCATCTGGTTCCCACTTATTCATTTATTCATCTAATTAGCACACATTTTTCAATCACCTTCTGCCTTCCAGGTACCTTGGGAAGGACTGGGTATGGAAAGACAAAACCAAAACAGTGCCTGCCCTCAAGGAGCATGCATTCAATTTGGGAGTGAGAGTGGGCAATGAACTACAGTGGAGATACAGCATGCTGGCTCTAGGGGCAGAGGACTTAGGCTCAAACCAACTTCTGTAGTTAGCTATCTATAGGACTGGGCAGCTAGGTAGCACTGTAGTGGATAGAGCTTCGAGCCTGCAGTCAGGGAGACCTGAGTTCAAATCCAGTCTCAGACACTTACTAGCTATGACCCTGAGCAAGTCACTTAACCCTGTTTGCCTCAGTTTCCTCATCTGTCAAATGAGCAGGAGAAGGAAATGGCAAACCACTCCAGTGTTTTTGCCAAGAAAACCCCAAATGAGGTCACAAAGAGTCAGACATGAGTGAAACAACTGAACAACAACTTATAACTACTGTTACATTCTCTGTGCAGGTTGGACGATCACTAGAACCTGACACAGTTTGCATTTCCCATTGTGCCTCAGCTCCACACTCTCCAAACTATCCTATGTCTTCTGCTTTACCTGATCAGGTTTGGGTTCATCTCCTGGTGGTCATGTTCTACAATGAGCACTGATGTAGTTGCCAGGGGAGCCTCCTGAAATGTAGTTGGAGACTGAGACAAAGGATATCTAAACCTCTTGAACCCACTGAGTTCCCTCTAAGGCACATCTCGGCATTACTGTTCAGTCACCTATACACAGGAAAGACACAAAACAGAAAAAGGAAAGCCCCAACTCTAGGCTCAGGCTGCCTCAATAAGACATGGTCTTTGGTTGTTATGTTCTCTAAGCTACCATGCTGCTGGGGTGGGAGAAGAGCATCCATCCCCTTGCCCACTCTGCCAGGGAGAGGTTAAAGAAAACAAGGAGAGGGGAGAGAGAGAGGACAGAGACAGAGACAGACAGGGGGAAGGAGAAAGGGCGAGAGGAAGAGGCAGAGGAGGAGGAGGAGATGGATAAAAAGAGGAGGAGGAGGAGGAAGAGAAAGAGGAGGAAGAGGAGAGAGAGAGAGAGAGAGAGAGAGAGAGAGAGAGCACTTTTTTAAAGGTTGACTGAATTAGCAGCTCTTCTTATTCATCTTAAAGTGAAAGGATTCCAGCACTGCTCTATTTTTCCCCAAGGTTGCCAGGGCAACTCAGAGCACACTTATGGGATGGCTGCTACAAACATGTTCCATGGGGTAAAACCCCCCACTACACACTCACTTGTGTGCTTGTTGTAGCATATACTCAATAGAGTGTAAGCTCCCTGAGGGAAGAATCTGTTATGTCTTTGTGTCCCCAGTGCCTGGCATAGAGAGGGCACCCACTAAGTGCTTGTTGTTGAGACAAAAAACATCTTGACTATATAAGATGTCATTGTGAGGTGCCAAAGTCAAAGTTAGAATGAAGGAATCCTTAATTTCTTGAGCTCCTGGTTCTAAATGTTACTGATGATAGACTAACTTAACTTTACTCATAACACAGTAAAAATCTGTGAGAGAAGTAATTCTTTTTAACTTTTTCCTCAGTTAGCACAAGGCAGGCCAGGGCCGCCACATCATGGTAGATTCAGAATGAGTTGGATCCAAATGACTCACATTGTATTATAATTCACCACTGATTTGGAAACAAAAATGGCCTGAGCAGGTTTTTCTCAAAAAATCCAGAAGAAAGCTACTTTTTGAGCAGCTCAGAAAATCTCACTTTCTTGGACAGGATTGGAGAAGCAGAGATGGATGGTTCCTGCTTTCAGAATCAATGGTTCCCCAGAAATTATATTTTGAAAGCAGCTCTCCAGCCCCATCCCAGCATAGGGGCTGCTAGCTTTGTCATCCTTTAATAAAGGGCATTTCTTCAGCACTGCTTTATCTCTCCAGGGAGCTGAGAGGCCCCAGCAAAAGTTCTGATCAGAATAAATAGGGTTGTGAGACACTGAGAAATAAGATTGCTATAATCCTCCCAAAGGAAGGAGAGAAGGCATGGAAGAGATGAAATCTGTGAATGGAGGTAGGGGTCTGGGTTTCCCTTTTCCTTCCATCACCCTTGAGAGAAATTTCCTGGTTGCCGTGCAGGGCATGGGGAGTAAGCAGCTACCTGCTTGATGTGCGGAGAACTGAGACACTTGTCAGATGCCAGATTACTTATCTCAAAGCAGAAAACTTTCCGTTCCGATCCACTAGTCATCCCACATCTACGTGCAGCCATGGATCATCTTGTGAGTGGGCAGCAAGTGACTTGGGGGGCCAAGGTTACTGGACTGGGACAACCACAAGCTATTGTGCTCAGAGTCTTCCTTTTCAGGTTTGGGCTGATCAGAGGATGAGTCGTGGGCACACCTAGTGTGCCTCAGATCTATGGTTCCCAGACACTTGGCCAAGAACTGGCAGCTACTGAAGATTCCATTAGCTGTTGATGAGATGGCAGGGAAGACAACTCTCTTCCCCCATGTTTTCCTTGCTGACTCTTTGGTATAGTCCCTGTTTCCAAGAGAGGTCCCAGATTCTCAACTTTTTCCTGTCTTTAACATGACCTGCATAGTGTATGAGGCATTTCAGGAGCACCGACACCCTGGTGTGAAGGCTTGCTGAACCCTCTTTAGGGCTGCTCATCCACCTTTGGGGTCAACCTTTCACCAAACTCCCACCAGAGGTTCCAAGAAGCTGTAACATGAACAGTGGCCATACCACTGTAAACCATCTTGGCAGATGGACTAAAGCAGCTTGAGGCTAACTGACAGGCCTTAAAGCCACTGCTGAGTTAGGGGGATGTCTACCCCAATCATGTGAAGACTTCCCCTGGTGGAATGGGCTGACAAGAATAATTTATGTTCTCGTTCAGCCCTGAAGACAGTTGAAGCAGGCAATGTGGAATGCTTAGAGCTTGCATCCCAAACCATTGCCAGTCATCTTGACTTTTGTCCTCCCACTGGACTTGAATGACTCTGGAAGAGAGAGTGAGGCTGACAACTTTGTACAACTCTGCCTCACTTAACTCCAATTCACCCACAAGTCAAGACATCTCCTGTGATATTGTTGGTCCTCTTGGACAAATAACAAACAACCACCATGACCTACAGAAATAGGTAGTTCAAAACTGTTTCACGGTACCATAAAGACATTGGAGGGTAGGTGGGAGGAGTTTCAGGAGATGCTTGGGGGAGGTGGATTCTATTTTCCCTTTCATTTTCACTATGTTCAATAAATTATGCCAAAGTATATTGAGTTCCCATGCCCTCTGAATGTGGGGGTCATGGGGCTGAGAGGGGGAGATTCTGGATGAGGAACAAGGACTAGAACCATAGGTTTTCTATTTTTTGAGCAGTATTTCATATCATTTCCTAGTTTATATTCCAAACCTATCCAGTGCCACTGCTTGAAACTACTTGTCTTGACCATGGTGGGCTACATACCAAGTTGGCAGGCTAAGCACTATTTGGCAACCACTAGGAATACTAAGTAGCCTTTTGAGAGGCTGTGCCATGCTTCCTTCAGGGAGGAACTGAGGTAGCTCCTGAGCTGGTGGCTGGAGGCGAGGTGCATTTGCTTGATGACTCAGATACCATATGTACACAAAGTGACCTGTGTCATCCACAAATGTTGGTTGAGAAAATTGTCACTGTCAGATAAGCAGAGAAAGGTAGTGTGAATATGAAAAAGAATCTTTATGAAGTAATATTGAATGACTAGGGCAATGACATTCATTCATTCATTCAACTCCCATCCAATGTGTATCTGTTAAAAATTTTGTGCAAACATGGCTAATATGGAAATGCTTTATGTGACTACGTCTATAATCTATGTCAAATTGCTTGCCTTCTCAAGGAGAGAACAGGGGAGGTGGAGAGGGAGAGAATTTGAAATATACAATAAAAAAAAGAATGTTAATTTTTTTTTTTACATGTGAGAAAAAAAAATTAAGTGTAAGGCTTTGGGTAGGCATTGAGGGACATCCAAAGACAAATGAGGCACAGTATATGTTCCTTCCAACTCTTAGAATCTATAATTTTGTGTTCTGTCCTCATGTAACTTACAATTTAGTCATGGGGTCACATGGAGCAGCAAGCAGTGAGGACTGCATGTACCCCAAAGCAATCACAACTATATGTTCCAAGCCAAAAATGAGGACATAGTCTTACAAAAGAATTTTTCCTCATCTGTGACTTTACTTCCAGGAAACTTTCACCCACATCCAGGAAGGATCTGTGATTTTGCCAGCATTGTGAACTTCTGGTGTGAGAAATCTCTCTACCAGTACAGACTACAACCAACCTTGAGCAGCTAAGTCTAAATGAGTGGCCTGAAATACATAAATGTTAAGTTATTTGCCCTCAGTCAGGGAACACTAGCTCACAGGATTTGAATCCAGGGTTTTCTGACAATGAAGCTTAGCCATCTACCTAATTCCAGGCAGCCTACAAAAACTTGTCAAAAGTACAGACATTGGGGCGGCTAGGTGGCGCAGTGGATAAAGCACCGGCCCTGGAGTCAGGCGTACCTGAGTTCAAATCCGGCCTCAGACACTTGACACTTACTAGCTGTGTGACCCTGGGCAAGTCACTTAACCCCAATTGCCTCACTAAAAAAAAAAAAGTACAGACATTATATCCTATTTAATTGGACATTTAACAAATCTTTTTTGTTTTTTTGGCAGGGCAATGGGGGTTAAGTGACTTGCCCAGGGTCACACAGCTAGTAAGTGTCAAGTGTCTGAGGCTGGATTTGAACTTGGGTACTCCTGAATCTAAGGCTTTATCCACTCACTGCGCCACCTAGCTGCCCCAAATCTTTTTTTTATCAAAAAAATGTAATTACATGAAAAGTGCTATTTACCAACAAAGTATCTATTAGTCAATACAGTATCTAAGTGGTCATCTTCATTCATTGGTAAAATCAATGATACTTTGTTCCACTCTTGTTTGAATAACATAGCTTCCTTGCTCAATAATTGATTACTCTTCTTAAGTTTTTAAAATGTCTCCTGGCAAGTCTGTGAGTAATCCATTTGTATTGTCAAGAGGGATTTTACAGTTTCTGTGACTGTAAAGTCACTGTAAAGTCAATGATTTTTCTGATAGCTGAAATCAGCAAAGTGATTATCTTGGTCAGAGAGTTCATTATGGGCAGCAAGGAGATGAATTGGACTTTTTTTCTTTCTTTTTAATCATAAAAGCATTTTATTATTTTCCAGTTACATGTAAAAATAGTTCTCAACATTTGTTTTCATAAGGTTTTTAGTTCCAAATTTTTCTTCCACCCTCCCTTCCCTCCCCCCTCCCCAAGACATAAAGCAATTTGATATAGGCTATATGTGTACAATCACATTAAACACATTTCTGCGTTAGTCATGTTGTGAAAGAAGAATCAGAACAAAAGGGAAAAACCTCAAAAAAGAGAAAAAAACAATCAAAAAGTAGAAACGGTATAGTTCAATCTGCATTCAGAATGCACAGTTCTTTTTTTCTGGATGTGGAGAATATTTTCCACCGTGAGTCCTTTGGAATTGTCTTGAATCATTGTATTGCTGAGAAGAGCTAAGTCTATCATACAATGTTGCTGTCACTGTGTACAATGTTCTTCTGGTTCTGCTCACTTCACTCAGCCATTAGTCCACTTAAGTCTTCCCAGGTTTTTCTGAAATCTGCCTGCTCATCATCTCTTACAGCACAACAGTATTCCATGACATTCATATACCACAACTTTTTCAGCTGTTCCCCCATTGATGGGCATTCTCTCCATTTCCAGTTCTTTGCCACCACAAAGAGAGCTGCTATAAATATCTTTGTACATGTTGGACTCTTTTTTCTTTATGTTTTCAGTAGAATGCAAACTCCCTGAGGGCAGGGGCTATTTTATTTCGTCTCTGTATCCCCAGTGTCTTGCACAAAGGAGGCAATAAATATTTGTTGAACTGAAATAAATATGGAGAAATTATTTTTCCATGACTAACACCTTTAAATACATGCAGATATGTATTATCTGCACATACTTTCATCTCCTTTAGTTTTTAAATTCTCAGAGCCCAGCATACACATTGAAGAATCTACAATTCACTTAAAATCATTGTGTGAGTACTCAGTTCAGGGAACAGTCGTTGGAAAAATCATCCTTCCTCCTAGAAGAGAGGTAGGGGACTTCCCATGAAGAGAATGGCATATGTTGTCAGACATGGTCTGATGAGGATCAGTTATACAAAATTATTTTTCTTTATTATAAAGGGGTGTGTGCATGTAATATGTGAGGGAGTGAATATGATATAAAAGAAAAATAAAAGGTATTAACAATGAAAGATTTTTTTTTTGGTGGGGCAATGGGGGTTAAGTGACTTGCCCAAGGTCACATAGCTAGTAAGTGTCAAGTGTCTGAGGCCGGATTTGAACTCAGAAACTCCTGAATCCAGGGCCAGTGCTTTATCCACTGCGCCACCTAGCCACCCCCAAAAGATATTTTTAAAAATTAGGACAAGTACTTTTGAAAAGGGTCCAGAGTGGAGACAGCTAGATGGCACAGTGGATAAAGCACTGGCTTTGGATTCAGGAGAAGGTTTGATTGAGTTCAAATCCAGGGTCAGACACTTGACACTAGCTGTGTGACCCTGGGCAAGTCACTTAACCCTCATTGCCCTGCAAAAAAGCCCAAACAAACAAAAAAAGAAATAAGAAAAGGTCCTATATGTACAAAAGTATTTGGGGCAGCTAGGTGGCACAGTGGATAGAGCACTGGCCCTGGATTCAGGAGGACCTGAGTTCAAATCTGGCCTTAGACACTTGACACTTACTAGCTGTGTGACCCTGGGCAAGTCACTTAACCCCAATTGCCTCACTGAGAAAAAGAAAAGGGCCCAGTCAGAATTTGAGAATTGGAAGGGACCTTCGTGACTCATATATGAAAGAAATTGGCACTGTAACATACTCCATCAAGTTGTCTTCCAGGTTCTGCTGGAAGGTTCCAAGCAGGGGAGCCAACCACCTCCCGGGGTGGTCCATTTCATGTCCTGACATCAAACCTTCAGATTCTGTCCTCTGGGGCCATATGGAACAAGTGTAGTCCCTCCTTTACATGATTCCCTTCAAATAACTGAATGTTTCCACTCAGGGCCATCACCCTCTATCCCCAATTCGGGTGAATATGGAGTACTTGATAAAAATTATCAAGATTTGCCTTTAGATCAGGGGATCTTATCCTTGTTTGTGTCATGGTGCCCTTTGCCAACTATATCTTGAAGCCTATGGATCCTTTCTCAGAATCATGGGGTTTTTTTTTTAATGCATAAAGTAAAATCCATACAAAGGAAGCCAATGACATTGACCTAAAGATGTAATTTTCCCCTATCCAAATTCACAGGCCCCTGAAAATCTATCCACAGATCCCTGAATCTAGGGACCCCAGGTTAAGAACTCTTGGTCTAAATAATTCAAACCATTAATAAAGAATTCCTCCATTGCCCACTGAACCAGACTGAAATATCAATTAACACCATTGTGCAATTTTCCCACTCTTCTTCTTTTTTTTGTTTGTTTTGTTTTGCAGGGCAATGAGGGTTAAGTGACTTGCCCAGGGTCACACAGCTAGTAAGTGTCTGAGGCCAGATTTGAACTCAGGTCCTCCTGAATCCAAGGCCAGTGCTTTATCCACTGCGCCACCTAGCTGCCCCCTTTCCCACTCTTCTTAATTCTAAAATGTGGGTGTTTTTCCTCTCTTTTGAAATTCTTCTACCATTATAAATCGGGTATATTCTCATTTCTGTGGAGCTGCTGGGGCTTCAGTGTTTTGCCCCTCCTTTTGGGAAAGAGCATCATGGAAAGCAGTGGAGACGTTGTGTGAGACCCAGGGCCAGCATCCTGACTTTGGCTCCTTGAAAGAGTGTTTAAAGCATAATGGGGACATTTTTACCCGATAAGATGAAAATGCTGGTGTTTTTTGTTTTTTTTTTCCAGAGCGGGCATCAGTCTCACGAATCTTCGACTGAGACATGATGGCTTTTCTGGGTCACACATTTTGTCAACATCACAAAATGGGACTATTTACAGTAACAGTTGCTATGTCAAGTAGAAGAACATCAGATGTGTCATTAATACAACTGTTGCAAATATGTCTCCACAAATGTTGCAACTATCTGACCTTTTCCAGAAAAAGTTCTTAGAAGCTGGACGTGCTGTCCCTCTGAAGTTGTGCCAGTTTTCTTGGAAGCTGTGTGATTCAATAGGAAAAGGCACTCGATTTAGAATCAAAAGACCCGCTCTGCCACGTAGAAGCTGTATGACCTTGGGCAAGTCACTTAAGGACAAAAGGAAAGAAACAAGCAAGTATTAAGCAAATGTTTGTGCAGTGCTGGGCACTGTACTAAGCTTAACCTCGTTAGATCTGTAAAACGAGGGCATTGGACTAGATGATCTTTGAGATCTCTCTCAGCTACGGGTCTGTGATCCTAAGATTCTACTCCTGGCTTTGCCAATCAGTACCTGTGTGACCCTGGGCAAGTCCCTTACCATCGAAAGACCTCAATTACTCATCTATAAAATGAGGAGATTGGAATAGATGGCTTCGAATAGTCCCTTCTTAGAAAAGAGAAAGTGCAATCACTGAATTGGCCGCTTGTTCATCTGACAGGATGTTAAGTTCAAGCTCATTCACATTTTCTCAAATCCAGGGGTTCTTAATGATTCTTGGAATCATGGACCCCTTTGGCAATCTGCCAAAGTCTGTGACTTTTCCCAGAATTGTTTTTAAACGATTGGAGAAATATTAAATTTCACTTAGAGGTTAACGAGAATAAAGATGTACTTTTTTCCTATCAAAATTCATTGACTTCCTGAAATCTATTCACAGACCCCTTGGTGGGGGGGGGGGTGGTAACTGTGAACCCCAGGGTTAAGACCTCTGCTCCTCTACTCTCATGAAAATGGCTTATTAAAGGGGCAGCTAGGTGGCGCAGTGGATAGAGCACCGGCCCTGGAGTCAGGAGTACCTGAGTTCAAATCCGGCCTCAGACACTTAATACTTACTAGCTGTATGACCCTGGACAAGTCACTTAACCCCAATTGCCTCACTGAAAAAAAAGAAAGAAAAAAAAATAAGAAAATGGCTTATTAAGATAGGAACAATCTTAGGGGCAGCTAGGTAGCAGAGTGGATAAAGCACTGGCTATGGATTCAGGAGGACCTGAGTTCAAATCTGACCTCAGACACTTGTCACTTACTTGCTCTGTGACCCAAGGCAAGTCACTTTAACCCTCACTGCCCCACACAAAATAATAATAATAGTAATAATATGAAGATAGGAACAGTCATGTGATGCTTTTGCTTCAATGATTCTGCCATAAAAAGCAAGACAAAGAAACTGAGAACCAGAGAGGTTCAGTGATTTGTCTGAGATTACACAGTTAATAAGAGTCAGAGCCAGGATTGGAACCTGGGGTCTGGTTCTGAAAATAGAATTCTTTCCATCTGTCATATTGCCTTTCCATAAAAATAACTTAAATTTCTATAGTGACTTACCCAGATTAACTTACATTTCTTCAGTGTCTAGGTAACTCTATCCAAGACTCAAAGTTGCTAAGGCAGTATCATCCTGCCTGGGTAGAGGGTGTTCTTGATTCTAGAGAATTCACAAGTCTAGTCCTTATCAGTCCCTATCTTACATTTCTATGGCACAACACTTAGCACATAGTATCTGCTTAATAAACACTTGTTGATTGATTGAAGGTTCAAAACCCAGGGACCAGGAAGGGAAGCAGCATAAGTATCATTTTCACTTTACAGCCAAGGAAACTGAGGCATAGAGAGGTTCAGTGACTCTTCAGTGAAATAGGATTCAAAGCCATGTCTCCTGACTCTAATCCCTGGAACCAACAAGAAAAACAAAATGCCAGAAATACAATGAGTATATTGGGAAGAAAGCAAAGCCAAACTCTGTTACATTTATGAATTCTTCTCTACAGGAAAAACAGAGGGGAAAAATCCATCTAAAATGTAATCCCAAGAACCCAGAAAAGTCAAAGAGATACACTCAAATGGATAACTAGGACCTTAAGGGAAGCAAAAGAAGATTTGAATTCAGATAAATGATCTCAGAAGGGATGATAAAATTTATGAAAATGGAAAATAACACAGAAGGACATGATTGAATCAGCAAAAAACCAGAACTGATTCAGGAGATAGGGGAGCGACAGACAGTCCGAATCAGACAGAAGACCAGACCTAGAGAGTACAGGAATTGGAAAGAACGAGAATAAGGAGAGATAATTCAGGGGAAAATGACTGACCCAGACAACAGATTGAACAGATCACATCTTAGAATTCCTGCTTGGCCTCGGGACACGGAAATGAAAAGAAGAGGGATGTAAGTCTTCAAGAAATTATGCAAGGAGGCTTTCCAGAATGACCAAGAACAAGTCACACTCTCCAAATAAAGGATTCCCAGGTTTCTGAAGAGAAATCCACACTTGAAACTGTCTAATCTATGATCATCCCATTTCAAAATTCAGGAGATTAAGAAGGTAAATCCTTTAAGCCACAAGAAAGTGTGTGTGTGTGTGTGTGTGTGTGTGTGTGTGTGTGTGTATGTGTGTTTGTGTATCACCCATCAAAACAAATTGTTTTGATATGAAAATCAGATTGTTCAGCCAAAGCCAGAGAACAAGGAAGTTGGACTAGAATGCTTGTAAACCTAAAAGACTTGAGCTTTAGTCACAAATCCATTCCTCACCCAACCTAAGAATTCTGTCTGAAGGCAGACAATCAACACTTCGAAGCCAACTGGCCTTCAGAGAATTTGCAGATAAAAATCCTCCATCAAAAAAGCTTTTTTAAGCAGAGGAGCCAGCACCCTAGGAAAGATAAATAACTACTAAAAATAGTGAGTATTTAATGTCTGTTAATTGTCACAGCTGAGCTAACAGAGTAAAGGTCTACAGGCCTCAAAGTGAGAGGTATTCAATAGAAATACTTTCTTGTAATCGCTCAATCAACACATTATGGTTTTGTAGTGGGTGGCCATCCCATGGAGCATGTGTGGGATTGGTCCTGTCCTGGCTCTTTCCAGGGGGCCATACGTGCCAGGAGTCCCTGCAATCAGTGTCTCCTTGTAAAGTCCAATCATCTCTGTGACAGGAGTGGGGGAGTAAGGACCTGTATCAAAGAGGATTGGAGCCTGAACCAGGAAGAGTTGCCTGCTCTGTAGGCTACTAGAAGCAAAGAGATATGGCTTCTGGTCTTTTAAAAGGCAATCTCTGACAAGAATTACAGAAGATGAGATAAAATGGATGGAGGGAGCAATCAAATTGATGAGATCAGAGAACTATCGAAGTGAAGGCTAGTCTTATAAGAAATAAGGTCAGTTTTTAGTTGACCCTATGAAGACTCAATGAGTCAATGGATATCATTTATGCTGTGTAATATTGTGATGTAGCAGCTGAAAAAAAAATCAATGCAATGTTTTGCTGAAATTCACTTTGTTTATCCTTCTGACAGAGTAAAATTTAGACTCCCTGCTTTCCAGAGCTAAGGCCCAGCAGGTAAGCTGCACCCTGAACTTGGCAGGACAACAATCTTTTTCGATCACCCTCTGGATGAGCTCACCCTCTGGCTAGTTACACAATTTACAAGGTGTTCTCTGGTCAAAGACAAACACTGGACAAAGTCAGAATGTCCCGTAGTGAATCAAACTTGTCACAAGCTTGCTGGTCCCTCATAGTTAGGGCCACAACTCACTGAGCAGTCACTAGTATAAGTATTGAGATGGGGGGGGGGAGGGGGGGCCTAGGTGGCGCAGTGGATAAAGCACCAGCCCTGGATTCAGGAGTTCCTGAGTTCAAATCTGGCCTCAGACACTTGACACTTACTAGCTGTGTGACCCTGGGCAAGTCACTCAACCCCCATTGCCCTGCAAAAAAAAAAAAGTATTGAGATCTCCCCACGCTGCTTTAGGTCCCCCCCCACTAGGGGTGGGGGCCCTGGCACATGTGTCTATTGCTCCTCCTTGCTTGCAAGCCTTTTTCCTCACTTAGAAAATAAACTTTCTCTCTAATTCTTGACACCTGTCTCTGGCCTATTCTGTGCAGCTCCAACCATACTTAGGTTAGAGACTGGTTCTGGAAAAAATCTGGTTGACACTTCTATTCTCAATGTTACACAAAGGCTCTATGGACTCAAATTATTCCTTGACTTGACCTTGTGGCTTTTTCATAATTCCCCTTGGCTGTAATTTCCATATAAATGGTTTTAATGACTATATTATCTCCCTCTGGCTTATTTTTCCTGCTTAACACTCATTGCTTGGTTGGGTCCCCAGTAGTTGGCTGCTACCTCATGTTCTAGGAATAACACTTTAGGTCTACACTCTTAACACTAGAACTCATGGGCCCACGCTGGTATTTTTCCCATCAATGATTAACCATTAGACTCAGTTACTTCTTAGCAAGGGCATCTACTCAGATGGCGCGGTCAAAACAACTGCTATAAAACATTCTTTCCACAAACCTAGAGTGTATTTTCCCATAAATATGCAGCATGTACATTGGAAGAGTGGGCTCAAATATAGAGTGGAATTTGTTGTTCAGTCATTTCAGTAGTGTCTGACTTATTTGACTTATTTGGGATTTTCTTGGCAAGGGTAGCCATTTCCTTTTCTAGCTCATTTTATAGATGAGGAAACTAAGAGTTAAGTGACTTGTCCAGGGTCACATAGTTAGTAAGTGTCTGAGGCCAGATTTGAACTCATGAAGAGGAGACTTTCTGATTCAAAGCCTGGCACTTTACCCATCGTGCCACCTACCCACCACAATTCTAATATTGGAAATAATTTCTCTATTTTTTTGAAATAGAGAATCTTTGGGAAAAGTCTTTAGAAAAGTCCCTTGGAAAGCAAACATTTATTGAAGGCCTACTATGTGTATAATACTATTGCAATTACAATTATGCCCCCAAGGAGCATACATTCTATTAGTGATATAACATCTGTGGGGCTCATAGTAGGCATTTAATTATTTATTGAATGACTAACATGCACACAAATAAAGAAAAACAAAAAAATAATATGTATTTCTGTGAGTCTCGTGACTATCTTGGCCTATTAGTTCTTATGCCCAGTTGTTATTATGTAACTGGTATATTTTAAACTATCAAGTGTTTCCTGGTTTCAGTTAGTGATACAGTATACGAAAATGCAGATAATTTTTATGGGTTGATCTTATATCCCATTATCTTCCTAATATAATTTTTTACTTCAATGGATAGGGGTGGGGTAGAGGCTGGGAGTGGGTGTGCTTCTGGTTTTCCAAATATACCATCATATTATCTACAAATATAGAGAGATTATAGCTTCTTCTTCGTCACTGTTTATTACCCTATTACCTTGGTTTCTTTGCCTTAGTGCTACACATAGAATTCCTAATTCTGTGCCAGATAATAATGTTGAGTAAAAGCCTTCTTTCCTTTTAATGGAAATGACTGTTTTCCCATTGCATAAGAGGCTGGCACTTGGTTTCAAGTAAATGCTTTTTATCATGTTAAGGAAAAATCTTTCTATTCCTAAAGATTTTTAAGTATAAAAGGAGGCTTTTATAAAAAGCCTCTTCTGAATTCTTCTGATTCTTATATGATTTATTATTGATCATTTTCCTATAATTAAACTCAACTACCCTTGTCTTCCTTTTATAAATCTTTTTTTTTTGGGGGGGGTGAGGCAATTGGGGTTAAGTGACTTGACCAAGGTCCCACAGCTAGTGTCAAGTGTCTGAGGCCGAATTTGAACTCAGGACCTCCTGAATCCAGGGTCGGTGCTCTATCCACTGTGCCACCTAGCTGCCCCCCTCATATAAATCTTAATTCATCATAAGGAATATTTTTTGCTATATTACTGTATGAGATTTGACAATATTTAATTATTATTTTATTATCAATAATAATGAAAGATTTTGATCTATAGTTGTGGGTTTTTGCTATTATCATTCTTGGGCTTGGCAATCAGAACCATATCACTTCACAGAATGAATTAAGTAACCTTCTGCCTTTCACTATTGTTGAAAACAATGTACATAACAGAGAGACTGTCTTGAATGTTTGATAGAATTCATTTGTGAATGCATCTGGTATGGGTTCCTTTTTGCATGTCAGTTCATTAATAGTCAATTTCTTATGAAACTTACTCTCTTAAGTTACTTATTTCTTGTTTTGCCAGTGATGGTATTTTTTATATTTCTAAATATTTACCCATTCTTTAAAATTGTCAATTTTATTGGTTTAAGGCAGTTTCTGAAAGTTTTTGAAAATTTTTTGCATTTATTGTGATCTTTTTATCATTTCTGATTCTAGTAATGTGATTTTTCTTGTTCTGTTTTCAAAAAATAAATTTGGTAATGTCTATTGATTTTATTGACCTTTTCTTTTCTTTCTTTTTTTTTTTTTTGGTGAGGCAATTGGGGTTAAGTGACTTTCCCAGGGTCACACAGCTAGTAAGTGTCAAGTGTCTGAGGCCAGATTTGAACTCAGGTCCTCCTGAAGCCAGGGCCGATACTCTATCCACTGCACCATCTAGCTGCCCCTTATTGACCTTTTCAAAGGAAAAAAATCCCATGTGGAATATGAACATGGACAAGAGTTGAACAGGATAGGCATGGATGGATGATGGATGGCAATTTACATCATTGGTGGGAATAAACACATTGATGAGATCAGAGATCCAATGGAATATTTTAAAAGTTTGCGCTTGGTTTTATTTATCAATTCAATTTTCAAATTTACTTATTTCTCTCTCGATATCTTGTCAAATTCCTTTTTTGTATGCTTGCTTTGGGCATGCTGAATTATTAATTTTCTAATTTCTTTGACTGAAAGTGTATATCATTATTTTTCCTTTTCCTCTCATGAATACTCTCAGAGATAAATTTACTTCTTAGTACTGCATCAGCTTGATCCCTTTGATATATTGTATTTATGTTGTCATTCTCTTTGAGATAATCATCTTTTGTCGCTATGATTTTTCTCAAAACTTTAGATGTTCAATAATTTCTATATGTAACAATTTGCATCTTTTGATTATCAGGGCATTTTCATTGTTTACTTCTAATTTTATTGCATTCTGACCTATAGATATAATGCTGAATGTTTCTGCCTTTTGGAATTTATAATTTTTTGTGGCTTGGCATTTCATTGATTCTTGTGAACATTCCATGTTAGTTTTAAAAAATCACATGTATTTTTTTTGGGGGGGGAGGACTTTTTCATTTAGTTTTTCCATGTCTTTGAAATTGAATATCTTCAGCGCTATATTCAAATCATGTTTGACTTAAAATCACAGAAATTCTCCCACTAATATTGATTTTCTAATTCTTACAAATCAGCTAACTTTTCTTTTATTAATTTCACTGTGATCTATTTTGTGATACACATATCAAATATTGATATGCTATTTTTTTTTGGCAGGGCAATGGGGGTTAAGTGACTTGCCCAGGGTCACATAGCTAGTAAGTGTCAAGTGTCTGAGGCCGGATTTGAACTCAGGTACTCCTGAATCCAGGGCTGGTGCTTTATCAACTGCACCACCTAACCGCCCCTGCGATATGCTATTATTTTTAATAGTACCTTTACATATCACATGACTTTTTTGCTGATCTCTTTCTTTTTTTTTTTTTTTTAATTTAGTGAGGCAGTTGGGGTTAAGTGACTTGCCTAGGGTCACACAGCTAGTAAGTTTTAAGTGTCTGAGGCCGGATTTGAACTCAGGTACTCCTGGCTCCAGGGCCGGTGCTCTATCCACTGCGCCATCTAGCTGCCCCTGATCTCTTTCTTTTAATAAAATATTTTATTTTTTTCTGTTACATGTAAAGATAGTTCTCAACTTTTGTTTATACAAGCTTTCCAATTTCAGATGTTTTCTCCCTCCCTCCCCTCCCTCCCCCCTCCCCTAGACAGCAGGTAATCTATAGGTTTATATATATATACATACACACACACACATATATATATATATATATAAACATTAAACATATTTCTGCATTAGTCATGTTATAAGAGAAAAATCAGAGCAATGAGGAAAAACCTCAAAATAGAAAAACAATAGCACCAAAAGCAAAAGAAATAGTATGGTTCATTCAGCATCTATACTCCACAGTTCTTTTTTTTTTCCCCTGGATTTGGAGATCCTCTTCCATCATGAGTTCCCTGGAACTCTTCTGTACCCTTGCATTGTTGAGAAGAATATAGTCTATCACAGTAGATCAACACACAATATTGATGATACTGTGTACAATGTTCTTCTGGTTCTGCTCATCTCACTCATCATGCTGATCTCTTTCAAGGCACTCTAGTGTAGTGAACAGAGAGCTGGCCTCAGACTCTGGAAGACCTGGGTTCAAATTCTGCCAGTGTGACTCTATGTAAATTACTTAAGCTCTAAATTTCTCCAGTCAGTTCTCTCAGCTTGAAGTTGCAGAAGAGTAGCTGATATGGTATGGGTGTTTCCTCAACAGAAATTCCTCATATGAATGAAGTCATGTTTTTCCCTGGCCTCAAATCTCTCTTAATCCTTCCAATTTGAAATCACCTTTTCCAGCTATCACTGCAACTCCAGACTCTCTTGAACATGCTGTAGCATGATAAAATTTACCCCACCTTATAGTGTCAAGTCTATGTTAGATATATTTTCTATTGGCAATAGAAATCCTTTTTTCTTTTTTTAGGAAATTTCATCCATTTACATTCAAATTAATAATTATTTAATTTGACTTATCCTCAACTATTGTTAATTTATTTACTTTGTCCAAAATGAGTAAAGTCTTCCTAATTACAATAATTCTAATCCATTACCAAATTTAACAAAAATACTATACAAAATTCTTATATTTTATTCTATTAACTCCAACCATTTTACCAAAATCCAACCTCTTTTGTTAAAGATAGGACTTTCACTATGGAATTTACTTTCCCTCTTCTTCTTGCCCTAAAAATTGTCTTTTAATTATTCACTCCTTTTCATTATTTTAGTTTCATATTAACCTTTTTTTGTTTTTTGTTTTTTGTTTGTTTTTTGTAGGGCAATGAGGGTTAAGTGACTTGCCCAGGGTCACACAGCTAGTAAGTATCAAGTGTCTGAGGCCGGATTTGAACTCAGGTACTCCTGAATCCAGGGCCAGTGCTTTACCACTGTGCTATCTAGCTGCCCCCATATTAACCTTTTTTTAAAAAAATGCCCAGCTCATTCATTAGTTAACCTAAATAATACAATTGTTCTTTTTCTTTCTCTGAGACTACAATGAGAAAGCATCTAGTCAGTCATAATTATAAAATAGCCAGTGTTCAAAGTACTTAGCTTAGGGTGTGTCTCAAGTCTTTTCCAAGGGTTCTTTTATTTGTTCTCTTAAACTTATAAGCTATTCAAATATTTATTATTTACTTCTGCTGTTTCTCTAAGTTATAAAACTATTCTGAGGCTGGGCTTCCCTCCCCACCTCCCCCACTCAGGATTTGCTCAAAGTCATCTCAGTCTAATGTTCATTTAAAGAAACAAATCATGTTTAACTTTTCTCAAAAGCCAAGTATGAGATCTATTCCTAAACTTTGTGTTATATATCATATTTCAGCTTGTTCTGTTATTTCTCATTCTTGTAGAACAATCAAAGCCACCTTTCTTCCTAGCTTCCCTATTTCTATACCAGGAATCACATTCTTCTACTTCATCAGGTTCATGACCCTAGATTATCCTTCACTCTTCATTTTCCTTTACCTTTGATATTGAACTATGAAATTTTGTGAGCTTTTCTACCATAACAACCCTCAATCTTCCTCCTACTCTCTATTCACATAGCAATCACTCTAGTTGAAGTCCTCATATCCTATACTATTTATTATGAGTCTCCTAATTAGTGACCCTTAGGATATAAATTCCCTGAGAGCGGGGACTGTTTCAATTTTAGTCTTTATTCCCCCTCAGTGCATATACAGTTCATGAAATACAGAAGTGGCTGAATTGCTTGTTGAAATGAATTTAATCTGAATTGTTATTGTTTTGGGAGGTTATCTTTCTTCCTGGATGCTTGCAAGATTTTTTTCTTATTTTATCATTTTCAGGAAAGTTTGACCATAATACTAGGTAGTGCAGTGGATAATGCACTGGGGTTGGTGTCAGGAAGACCTAAGTTCAAATCCAACTTCAGACATTTGTTGTCCGTGTGACCTGGAGGAAGTCACTTAACCTGCCTACCTTAGTTTTCTCAACTGTAAAATGGGAATCATAGCACCTATCTCTAAGGGTTGTTGTGAAGATTGAATGAGATGTTCAAAAGCTCTTAGCATGGTGCTTGGCACATAGTAGGTACTTAATAAATGCTTGCTCCTTTTCCCCTCAATTTTGATCCTTTCCATGTTCATGGCCTGTGAACTTTCCTATTGTCATGTCTCTCTCATTTGAAATTTCTTTGAAAATTTTAATTTGTTACATTTAAGTTCAAAATGTCTCCCTCCCTTCTCTCCCAGAACTAGAGAAGTCCACTATTTGACACATATATCTATATTTACATATAGCCACGTATATACCTGTAAAACCAAAAATATGCATACTTCTATTTATCAGTTCTTTCTCTGGAGGTAGATAGCATCTTCCTCCAGAGGTCCTTTGTAGCTGATTTGAATATTTATTTATTTTGTTTTTGCTTTTTTAGTGAGGCAATTGGGGTTGACTTGCCCAGGGTCACACAGCTAGTAAGTGTGTTAAGTGTCTGAGGCCGGATTTGAACTCAGGTCCTCCTGACTCCAAAGCCAGTGCTCTATCCACTGTGCCATCTAGCTTGATTTGAATATTTATAATGCTCAGGATAACTTAGTTGTTCAGTTATTCTTTGAACAGCATTGCTGTTACTTTATACAATGTTCCCTTGGTTCTTCTAATTTCACTCTTCATTATTTCATGTGTTTTTCCATGTTTTTCTAAGACTACCCAACTCAAAATTTCTTACCACACAGTAGTATTCCATTACAATAATATACCAAAACTTGTTTAAGCCATTCTCCAATTGATGGGTACCACCTTCAATTTCCAGTTCTTTGCCACCACAAAGAGAGGTGCTATAAATATTTTAGAACATATAGATTCTTTTCCTTTTCCCCAAATCACATTGGGAAACAGACCTCATAGTGGTATTGCTGGGTCAAAGGGTATAGGAAGTTTAATATCACTCTGGGCACAATTCCAAATTGCTCTCTAAAATGGTTGGATCAGTTCACAGTTTCACCAACTGTATTAGTGTTCCAATTTTTCCACATCCTCCAACATTTGACATTTTCTCCAGTTAAAACAAATTCCTTTGAAATATTCTTGGGGGCAGCTAGGTGGTGCAGTGGATAGAGCACCGGCCCTGGAGTCAGGAGTACCTGAGTTCAAATCCGACCTCAGAACATTGACACTTACTAGCTGTGACCCTGGGCAAGTCACTTAACCCCAATTGCCCCAAAAAAAAAAAAAAAAAAAAAAAAAAGAAATATTCTTGCATAGTTTCCTGAAATATGGTGGGCAGATTTATTCCTTCTTCAATTTTCAGACAACTAGATAATTCTCAGATTTCCCTTTCTCGATCTGGTTTTCCAGTTCAAGTTCTGGACTTTTCCATCCTGGGATGCCACTGTCCGGATTGTCAAGACTGGGTCTCATGTGGCTCACTCTATCTAAGCAGGCTTCATTTATGCTTCAGTCCCCGTTCCCCCCCCCCCCCCCCCCCCCCCGCCATTTTCTTGTTAATTGACTTGGACCTTCTCTACCTGCAGCTCTACTTTCTAATTCCAGGACAATAATCATATTAATACTGTCATTACTACTAGAAAGGGTGAGTTTATCTATTCCAATCACCATCCCTGCAATTTTCTAACCCCAAATCAGCCTGCCCACCATTCCTCTGTATGTATTGTCTCCTCCCGAGAGATCCCAAGAGTGACATTATGGGTGTTAGAAAGCTGGCCTTGAAAACAGGAAGATTCAGCTTCAAGTCTTGCTTGACACATCCTAGCCACCACATGGACCCTTGGTGTATCACTTAACCTTGTTAGTACTCTAGTCAATTCTCTGAAATTATAAGACTGCAAGAAAGGGCCAACCTGCCAAGGAACTGAATAGAATGACATAGGATCACCTGATGTGTTTGCCGCTGTCATGGAGATTTCTTCCTCAGAGTCTAAACGGAAGATGAATTCCTCCTAGATGATGAGTGACAAATTTCTTTTAAAAATTTCTTTTAAAATTTTAATTTGTTACATTTTAAGTTCCAAAATGTAAATTTCTGGGTGTCTCTTTGTTTGGGTGATTGTGTCAATGGCAGTTAGGTTGTACAGTGGATAGTGGGGCGGGTGAAAGAAGAAATGACCGAGGAAACAAAGGTTCGAGCTTCTGAGCATATCAATTTATTAAGCAATGCATGCCAACTGCATAACAAATCGGGGCCTGACCTCCTCAGCTTAACAGTGAACCCTGAATACAGGGGGAGGCAGATTTTTATGCATTAAAAACAATTAAGCAGGATACGAAATTAGGTAATCTAATTTTTAATTAGAGGAAACATTAGGGACTTTCCAAGCTGGGAGAGGGAGAGTAAGCAGGCACAATTCCCTAAAATTAGAAATAGAGATATCCCACTCCTTGCTAATATCTATAAGCAATCAAAGGAACATGGAAATAATAACTTATTGACCGGTATGGGGCCAGTTTTCAGGTAAGACACATAGGTTGCTTGAGATATATAATTGTGAGAAAATTCCTTGCATCAATTTTTGGATCTGGGTGGGTTTCTGGTTAGCATAACCTAGGTCCTTAGTTAAGGGTCTTTAAGCAAAAAGTAGAGGTGGTCCAACTTCCCAACCATGTGGAGTAAGTTTAAACAATTCACTAAAGTTCTCTCAGAATTCCCACAATTGAACAGTTTTCTCACAAGAAAGACACTGGAGTAGATCCATAACTGAATACAAAGGGAACTGAGTTAGCTCTAGAACTGAGTCACAAAATGGAGTCAATGTGGTTCATTTACTTCTCATGGCAGAGGTGCCAGCTCACTCCCCTCATGGATCACTTATCTATAAACCAAATCTAAATGCTTTTTCATATATTCATAATCAGAATTACTTAAGTCAAGCTACAAAACAAACCACTTGGCTCACAATGGACTAATTTTGAGAGGGAAGATTTACATGTCACCAAGGTAACCAAGAATACTCAGCAAATATAAACACCATGAAACAAAAGGCCTAAGTAATACAATGATGATCATCAATATTAAATAACATCATCTCCTTGTATCCTAGTAACCCACCCCCAATGCCCATTTAATCATCACACTTTGTCTTGAGTCCCAGATGTTCCATATAGTTGTCTGGTCCCTGGAGATATCCTCTCTTGGATGTTCTGGAATAGGCTTCGTTCTCAGGATAACCCTGAAGGGGGCTCTGCTTCTCTGGTTCCAAATCACTTGTAGAGATTCCTAGATAATTCTGCTAAAATCTGCCAGTAACAAGACTTAATACAATTTAGGACAATCTCTGTATCATCTTTAACCAACCATAATAGAATGCTGAGCCAAGAGTCTCAAGACCAGAGTACAAATCTAGCTTCAGGCACTTATTAATTATATGAACCTGGGCACGCCATGATAACCTCTGTCTCTCTGTTTCCTTACCTATAAAATGCACAGCCTACCTTCTCAATTTTTCCTCACTGGGTACTTCTTTCCTTTCTTCCTTCCCCAAATTGTTGTAAGGATCAAATGGGATCGTATTTGTTCAGAACTTTGCAAAACAAAGTGCTACAGAAATACTAACCATCATTACTATCATAATTATTAAGCTGAGAATGTTGTAGGGCTGTCTCAAGGAGATCCACTCAAAAGAGACTGGTTGAATAGTCCATGCAGGAAATAACAAATGCATGACAATGCCTACTATCTAGATGACGACATGCCCTTTGATGAAAGAAGCAAGCATTTATTAAGTGATTACTATGTGCTAGGCACTGTTAAATGCTTTACCAATATTACTTCATTTGAACCTCAGAACAACCCTGGGAGTTAGGGGCTATTATTACCTTCATTTTACAGCTAGGAAAAGTGAGACACATAAATGTTAAGTGACTTGCCCATCAGTAAGTGGGCACAGAGCTAGTGTTTGGGGTCAGATTTGATTTCAGGTCTTCCTAATTCCATGCCCAGTATTCTATCCATTGTATTATTTAGGTGCCTTGGAGATGGGGATGGCCATCTCCAGGGCACTGAAAAGTCCCTCATATCATGGAGAAGATATACCTGAGAAGGTGAAAGTTCACCCATCCTAAGCAGAGGGAGGGTATTTGAATGAGAGATGAATGACAACAGAGGCAAAGAAAGTATTGTCATCTGGTTGGTAATTGCAAACAGTTCTGATTCTTTTATTTATTTATTTTTTTAGTTCTGATTCTTAAAAAGAGGAAGCTTTAGGGGCAGCTAGGTGGTGCAGTGGATAGAGCACTGGCCCTGGAGTCAGGAGGACCTGAGTTCAAATTGGCCTCAGACACTTAACATTTACTAGCTGTGTGAACCCTGGGCAAGTCACTTAACCCATTTGCCTCACTTAAAAAAAAAAAAAAAAGAGGAAGCTTTATTTCATACCCAAAACTACTTTAGAAAAACAAGGAGGGGCAGCTAGATGGCGCAGTGGTAAAGCACCGGCGCTGGATTCAGGAGTACCTGAGTTCAAATCCGGCCTCAGACACTTGACACTTACTAGCTGTGTGACCCTGGGCAAGTCACTTAACCCCATTGCCCTGCCCCCCCCAAAAAAGAATGAAAAACAACAAGGTTATTAAACTGTTAGATCAAGGGAATGATGTTTAATGATGTTGACACTACACCTGAATTTTGGCAGCAATTAACCAACTAGCTCAAGAAGATATCTTTGGGGACAAGTTGGATATATGAGATGGATGCTAGTACAGTTAGGTGGATTGAATTATTAGACCTGAATTGAAGGTGATGATTGTCAACTTGAAGGGAGGTCTCAGGATGAGGGTCACAGGACTCTCGTTGGTCCCATGCCATTCAACACTTTTATGCATGGCTGGGATGAAGGTAATGATACCACGCTTTATTGAATTTGCAGTTGACATGAAGCCAGGAGGGAAAAAATGTGGTTCACTTAATTCCCACAATGGGAACTGGATATCCAAAAAGACTTCAGGAGATTTGAAAGATGGGCCAAATGCAACAAAATTTCATGGGGATAAATGCAAAAATTCTATGTGCAGATTAAAAATAAATTGTATTCTTATTGGCAGAAGAGATTTAACCCATGTGGGAAACATGTAGCACATACAGTGGCCTGTAGCTGCACAAGTCAACGTCCTAACTGGGAAGCCAACAGAGTTCGCGTGATTCAGGAAAGTGTTGTTGGTCCTTTGTATTGGAGAGGCCCAAAGACACCCCAGGTAAGGTCATGACTCAAGAGATGGATTGAACTTAAGTGAGGCAGAGTTGTCCAAAGTCATCAGCCTCCCTCTCTCTTCCAGAGTCACTGAAGTCCAGTGGCAAAATAAAAGTCAAGGCAACCAGTGACAGTCTGGGATGCAGTGAATGACGTCTGACCAAACTCAAGTCCTCTACAGTACTTGCTTCATGAAGCCACCTCTGTGGCTGTTGGAACACAAATTGTCCTCATCTGCCCCTTCTGCTGAGGGAAGTCTTGATGTGTTTGAGGTAGACAAACCACCAACTCAAAAACAGTTTGGAGGCCTATCAGTTAATCTCAACCTGGTGTAGTCCATCTGTTGAGATGATTTACTCGGTATGGCAGGTTACAGCTTCATGGAGTCACAGGTGAGATTTGAATGTGAGGTGGACACCCAAAGTGGATGAGCAGCCCTGAAGAGTATTCAGCAAGCCCTCATGCCACAGGTCCTAGTCTTCCCTGAACACCCCATACACCCAGGGAAATACTGTAAGCAAAAAGTAAAGTGGGTTTTGTTTTCTAAGTATTGGTTGGTCCTATGAGAATGGCATTATATACACAGGTCAAAGCAGGGATATCTCAAAAAGACTTGACAGTGGAAGGGCATGTAGAGAGGAAAACAGCTGAGAAATTTCATCAGAGCAATTAGAGGCAATTCCCAAAGAGCAATTTGGTTTTATTCCATGCCAAGCACAGCTTATTCTCAACAGTGTTATTTTCCAGGGCTCTTTTTCCAGTCCTGTTTTAAATGATTCACCATTTCCCTTGAAAGGTTTCATTTGACAATTTTCACTTGGTGCAATCGATCGAGGTAAACTGTTCCCATGCCCCCTTATCCTCATTCTGCTTGGGGTTCTATATCACGTCACTTTAGTCTGTACAGATCCTCCATGGAGATGGTATGGGGTTCTCTGGACCTTGGGGTGTGAGGTGGAAAGCATCTTTGTGGGGGGGGGTTTCAGCCATATTCTTCCCATTGACAAGAAGAGTGGCTTGAATTAAACACAGGTATCTAGCCAGTAAAGACTTCCCCTTTACCCTAGCAGGACATAAGCTCTTTAAGGGCAGACTATTTAACGTTTATCCTGGTATCTTCAGCACTTAGCCCACTGACTTGCAGAAGGTAGGTGTGTAATGTCTGTTGCATTAATGGAACAGCTGTTAGAACTCAGCCATCTCGCCAGAGGACTTGCTTCCCCCTTATTCTCTAGCTATGGTAATAAGACTTTCTGCCAGTTCAGCTTGGGAGCTTAATTTAAATGTTTATGCATGCCAGCAATCCAATCAAACAAGCATTTATTACGTGCAAGGCGCTGTGCATACAAAGACAAAACAACAACAACAACAAAAATGTTCCTATCCTGTGCTTACAACCTTCTGGTAGGGGGAGGTACTGCATATGGAAACATCATCATTTGAATAGGGAGTAAACTTTAAGGGAAGATTTCTCATTGGAAATGGCACAGAAACTGTGCCCTGAACGAAGGGAGGGAGGGAGGCAGGGAGGACACAGGAGACTGCCTGGGGAAAGCAGAGGCAGGAGGTCAAGTAGCAGGTTGGGGCAAACACAAGCAGCTGCTTTGGCTGGTACACAGAGTGCATGAAGGGGAGTGATGTGCAATAGGACTGGGAACACAGGCTGGAGTCAGTTTAGGAAGCACTTTAAACAATGGACAGAGAATGGAGTTGGCCCCTTTTAGTGCCTGCTGGCTCTGCCAAGCTCCTTCATTGGGACTGACCTGAAGAACAGTCAAGGTGTTATCGACAAAGGATATATTACGTTGTCTTCTCCCCGATTTTAAACACCTAACTTCTCCGTGCCAATAGAGCCAACAAATATTGATAAATTGATTAATCCTGGATGTCGGGTGTTGGGGCAATTCTTCACTTTTGCTTCAGGAGCTACATGCAAAGTCCTAAAAAGCCCTAATGCAATCCCAGAATGAGTTGTTGGCCATGCTAAATTCCTACTCCTCCCGTGACTAGTTGTCCCTACATTGGACCCATTTTGATTTTCATTTTGCATCCGCTCTTAAGCCTGCCACTTAATGGGACATAATGTCTTTGCCACCTTCTACTTCCTTTTAGATATCAAAAAACTGAACCTTCTTATACCCCACTTGGCTCATGAAGAAGAGGCAGCCAACCATGGTACAATGGTCTTCAGGGTTGGGGCCCTGCCATGCCAAGACCCCAGGGGTGTGTGGTCAAGCAATCAGAGTGGAAAGATGGGTCACATACCATCCTCTCCAGAGCCACTCACTGGGCTTATTTCCCATACACTTGCCCTGCCCCCTCCATTTATTGTAGCTCAAAAGCCCCCTATTCCACCCTCTTCTGCACAGCCATCCCTCCCTCTTCTCAGTCAGGTGTTAGCCTCTTAGGGTAATTGTAGCTTAACCCTAACCCAGATACCCACAGAAGCAACTTTGCAGGTACCACTGGGAAAATCTACCTCACTCTTCTCCTGAACATTTCTTTTTTCTTTCTTTTTGCGGGGCAATGAGGGTTAAGTGACTTGCCCAGGGTCACACAGCTAGTGTCAAGTGTCTGAGCTGGATTTGAACTCAGGTCCTCCTGAATCGAGGGCCGGTGCTCTATCCATTGCACCGCCTAGCTGCCCCCTTCTCCTGGACATTTCTACCAAGGAAAACATTTTCATATAGATTTGGTTGCATGATCAAAAAAGTTTTGAGACCCATGGCGTAGTAAATAGAATCGGCTAGTTTAGAAGACAGGTTTGAAATCTATTTTGGACAATACTGGCTTATATTGTGACTATGTGACCCTCGACGAGTCATTCAAACTCAGTGTTCTAAACAAATCTCTAAATTGTAGAAAAATGCTGACCTGCACTGGTGGGAATTTGCTCCTCCGGGATTTCCCTAGATCAGTGAAATCCCAGGTCAGCCCCTATCCCCAGGCTCATGAAAGAAGAAACCAATTCTGATGACACAGCACGTTTTCTGCATGTTCTCGTGCTAGTTCAAAGCCCTAAAAGGGAGGCAGTATATTGGGAGACATCATTAGATTAAACCTCGATACAGGACATGAGCTGGATAATCAGCCCCTGAATAATGGCAGGAGTTGGACAAACCTCATTATCCCTGGAGCCAAGAAAGGCCAGTGCTGGCATCGTCCATCAGCCTCCCCAGTGCCCTCTTCCCTCCCCTTCAAGGCACCTCTTCTTCATCAAAGGAAGCCGTTCGATTTCTGTGACAGGGACACATTCATTCTTTGGGAGCCTTTATTCTGGTGGCCCATCAGCCATGTCCGGGCCTTCTCGCATCCTCTTTGAGCCCTTCAGATAGCTGAGAGGTACACAGGCAGCTCTCTCTCCTGTGCCGTAGGGGAGGGGAGGCTGCGTTGTTGTTTTTGTTGTAACAGGACCTGGGAGAGCCCCAATTCATTTAAAACCAGGAGGCCAGGAGAAGGCATGAAAAGGCAAAACATCTCAGACAAGTCCCTCCAGAACCCTCTGGGGGTCTAGGCCTTTTGGAAAGAGCGGGAAAGGACAGGTATTTTACATGAGATTCCCCAGAACTTTGAGAACATGTTTTAAAGAACCTACTAATGAGATTTAGAACCGGAGAGAACTTTTAAAAGGGTAAGTAGAAAACTCAGTCACGGAGGCTTGTTCCCTGTTGGGCCTCACGCAGGCCTTTGCATGACTAATTGTAGTTACCTGCTTGTGTTGTATCTTCCCTTATTAGACGGAAAGCTCCCCAAAGGTGGGGAGTGGTGTGTCTTCTCCGCAGTTTGTGTAGTGAGGTGGAGGGTGCTAATATCATGGGGCCAGGATCCAGGATCCAGGATCCAAGTCATGCCACTAATTTGCGTTACCCTGGGTAAGTCTCTGAACTTTTCTGGGGAGAGTTGTCCCCATCTTGCAGATCATAGGGCCCTTGAGCTAGACTGTCAAGAGACCACCCTGAGGGTTGGGGGGGGGCTTAGGCACCAAGATCCAAAGCTATGAGGGTCTTTAAGGTCATCCAGCCCAACTCTCTCACTTGAGAGGTGAGGAAATAGGCCAAGGGAAGTTGAAATGACTTGCCCAGGGTCACAGAGGTTAGAAATAGCAGAGCTGGGATTTGAGCCCCGGTGCTCCGACTCCAAATTCAGAGGTCTTTCTAGGATGCCATGCTGTTTCCTGGAGGAAGGACGTGAATCTCATTCTCTGTCTCTCCCCAGGTGCCACAACTGGTAAACGTCAGAGTCTGGGCTGGAGCTCGTGTGTCCTGCCTCCAGGAGCAGGGAATGACACCACACGGCTGCCACGCATGTTACAGGAATGAGTTACTCAGCCGTGGGGGCAAGGCTCAACTCGACCCAAGGCTCTTCTCCAATGCTTTTGAAACAAGGAGAAGAAAACAAAGTCTCTTCATACAGTCCCTGTGGCCTCCCCAAGAACCAAGCTGGTTCCTAAGGCAACCATGAAGAGGAAGGGGCCCCAGCTCCCCACTGTCCAAGTGGACCTGGCCCCTCCCAAGATGCCCTGGTGCGTAACTTAAACGCCAGGTAGGGAAGCCGATGGTGGAGGAAAGAAAGAGGCAGCTCTGGAGAGGAGGGCAAACTGAAAGCAAACGTCTTTATTGTACACAGTACAGAATGTAATGCAGCTTGGCGGGATGCAATGGCCCTGCTCAGGGGAAAGGCCTCCAAACCAACTCCCAGATGAAACCCTTTGTGCCCTGGACACTCTAGACTCTGGAAAAGAAGCCAAAGCCATCCAGGAGGGCAGTGAGGCTGGTTCCCGGGAAGGCCACACTGATGCCACCATCCTATGCCTTGTGACAGACAGCATGAGGGAGGAGAGCTCAGGCTACAGAGAATTAGCGCCACCCTGACTAAAACAGAATAAAGCCGTCCAAAGAGACCCCAAACCAGTGAAAGGAAAAAGAAAGGGAAAAAAATCCTATACAGCATTTACAACAAATAAATTCTTAGCCAGCTTTTTTTTTGGGGGGGGGAATAAAATATGCATAATATGTATAGAATATGTGTAGGTTAGAGAGCTATAATTACACTGTCTGGAACAGTTATCTTGATTACAGTATGGTGCTAATTAGGCCACGGTCACAGGTTCAATTTATATGGGCTAATTAGCTTTACACAGAGAAACACTCTGTTCTGTAGCCACAGACTACACACTCCTTATTCCAGCTCCCAGTGTGCTCTTGGGGACAAGGGAGGGGGGGGGGCTATATGGCTGGCCAAGTGTGGCCCATCACCCGTCAATGGAAAAATCACTCAGAGCACATTTATTGATAGTGGGTGAAAAGCTTCATCTTTACAAAGACTGGTCCATTCACCCTATTATCTTAGATGGCCAGGGGAACTGAGACTTATACCTCAGAATCTGGCAAGGGAGGACCCTCTGATAACCAACCTCTGCCCTAGCCTGGCTTCAGTGTCTTCTGAGCCTTGATTGGTTGCTGACACACTGACAAAAAAAAAATCGATGACTGAACCAGAACAATAGAAGAGGGAAATACGACAGGGAATGGTTGGATTTTACCTGTAGGTATCCCACGCATGTCTCAAACCCCATGAATCCTATATGCAGGGTTGATAGACCAAGGTAAGGAAGAAGGATGAAATGGAAGTCATCGGCTATATCCAGAGAAATAACCTCAAAGGCTCCCACACTGGGACTAGGTTCCAAATGGACATGAAATGCATTATGTACATATACTTTGCAGAGAGTATGTCAGTGAGTATGGGTAACTATACACAGAAGAGCCAGGAAGGGTATCCATGCTGCCCCGTTAAGCTTCCAAAATGTACAACACAGATGCGAATGTTCCAACAGGTTACCGGGTGCAGAAAGCAGAAAGCAGATGGCAGATGGGCTGGACAGGCCTCAGGCCTGGCTCTGGAAGAGTCCTGAGCAAAGCCCTTCTCAAGCTGCAGCATCTTGGGAAGGTCAGCACGGCCCTGTTTGAGGAGAGCGGCGCCGAGCTTCTGAGACAGAGGATTTTTGCTTTAGATACCAAAACTACAAAAAACCAGTTTTTAGAAACTGCTTTGCCAAAACAACCGCCCCTCCCCCACTCCCAAATTCCAAATCAAAAGCAAAACCAAATACTGTCAAGAGTATGAATCACCCTTCTTCTAAAAGGAAAGCCATCCCCAGCAAAGCCTGGCCATCAGGAAGAGGATGAAGGCAGCTCGTTCCACTGGTGACAGGAGAGGCAAGAAGCTCCGGGGCAGAGTCTGGGGCTTATGACCTGAGAGCCACAAGAGGGAAACACTGTCCTGATTTTGCCTCCTCCTTCTTAGCCAAGGCTGAGTCTTCATTTCAGGTTGAAGTCTTGTAGCTTTGCGATCCGGGGCTATGGAGTTCCACTTCTTTGTGACTGGAGCCTCCTTCCCCTACTGAGCCCAGTGTAGAATTTCTTTCAATTCACTGTTTGTGCAAATTAGAGCTACTTGAATGGAAGGGGAAGGTACGTAGGAGCCTCGAAGGAGCCTCGATCGATGCAAAGGATTGTCATGATAACGCTCTCCGGACAAGGTCAACTCATGTCCATGAGGAAGCACACTGTCTGGTGTGAGGTGGTTGGCAAGAGCTCAAACTCCATTGGCATCCTCTTTAGGGTGACAGCTGAGGTTCCTGCCACACTTGGTGGCTCCCTTCCTGCTCCTATTTCCCTGGTCAGGATCCTTCCTTTGAGGGTGCCAATCCAGGCCAAGGCCCAGCAGAACAATCAGGGGCAAGCTTTGGGAATGGCGGGGGAGAAAAACCCAAAAACAACCAATAATAATAATAATAATAATGACAATAACAATCAAAGAAAATCACTGCCTTCATTTGCCTGAATGGGAACTGCTAAATCTGGCGCTGGAGCTGCCAACTCGGCCACTCACTCAGTAAGCAAAGCCTTCTGCATAGGGGAGGCTGGGGCAGCGATCCAGGTCAAGGAGGTAAGCGGGGTTGTCCTCAAAGTGGGTCAGGGGTAAGGTCTCCTCCTCATTCAGCGGGCAGTCGGACTCGGCCTTCAAGAAGGGACGCTGATTGTCTGGAAAGGCCATGGAAAAGAGCGCGTCTGGATCGCAGACAAATTTGTAGACGTATCGCTCGCCAGCAACCTGATGGAAGAAACACACCCCAACTGTCTGTAGGCCTGAGCAGCATGGGGGGGGGGAGGGCAGCATCTACACTGGGCACTGACCCCCCCTACCCCTGGCCTTCTGCCCCAGTCTTCACTCTTCTAACAAAGACCACCTCTTTTCCTTTCACTGTTTGCTGTGGAGGGTCTTGGCCCAACCACACCTTCTGGTAGCTGGCTTAAGGCTTTGTTCCACTGTTCACTAAAGGAGGTGTCAGCGTACAACCTGATCAAGAAGGGTTTTCCTCCAACTGATGCCACCCATCTTTCCAAAAGGGAAGGGCCCAGGAGGCCAAGATAGAGACCCCTGACAGTTTTCCAGCTCCCCAGTATGGGCTGAAGAGTTTGAAATGCTATGAATCTCCAGGCCAGAGCACAATGGAAGGACCAAGACACATCTCAAAGCAGAAAAGAAGTTATATGGTTATCGGACAGTGTGCATTCACCAGGCTATTATATCCCTACACTAAAGTTAGACAATTGGGATATTAGCATGAAGACTTCTGAGTAAGGCAGTAGCATCCCAAACTCTTGCTCATTCAGGCTGGATAATGCATGAGCCAAGTCCTTGAGGTTTTCCTCTCCACTCTCTCTTTAGCATCTCCAAGGGGAATATGTAGACTTCTGACTTTGCTGGAAGCTCAGAGAACATCAGGTATGACAGATGGGAGGCTAAAACCATCAAACTAACATCTATAGACTGGTTATTCAGCCTAACCATCATGGAGGAATGAAAGCTAACTCCATTCAACTGTGACTCACTTTCCCGTGTGCACTCATTTTATTGGCTGGCTCCAAGAACATCTGCAACTGGGGAAACATAGATTTGCTTCAAGAGCCTTGATTTAAGAAATTTGTTTATTACGGGGAGCCAGACAGAAACACAATTCTGATCATTTCAAAAGCTCCTAATTTCAAAAGTAAAGTTTCCTAGCCCCTCGTTCTAGAAGATGAACATGGTCAGCCCAAGAAACATTCCAAAACCAGAGCCTGAGGGCATGACATTTGCAATGGGTTCCCTTAAGATAGTGACTGACTCTTTTAGCAAAGAAAATCTTAAGGAATGAGGGCATCATCCTAATGATCAGTTCAACCTGTCCTGAAATCATCCTTCTATTTTTACTTATCGCCTCTGAGATAAATGCTTCTAACTGATGGGTACACCAACCCTTGGGCTTCATCTGCCTTTTAAAAGTTCCTGTTCACTCCTGGGCCACATGAGATGTGAGACAGCCACTAGCCACAAACTGATTTCGTTATCAGAGACCAAATGCTTCCCTAAAAAAAGTAGGGGTCTGTAAATGAGAATAGCTCCTATTTACCCAAGTCACCGGGTCTCCTAATGGCCATGGCTTGGCTGCCCCCAAGGACAGAGGGCTCCCTCCACCATTACTACAGGGGAGGGAGAAAGGTGTCAGTCTCCTGCAGCCTCAACCATCAGACTTGGGGGGAGAAGTAACAAGGTTGGGAAGAGAACCAGAGAACCCAGGGATTATTCCTGTTTTTAGTCTGCCTCTGTTCCGGGCTGAGAGTTGGAATACCAGGCAAGGATGATGACTTTTCTCAAGATGAGGTCTCAATGGGGGTTGGAGGGGTAGGGGTGGGTAGGGACTGGACTTGATTTCACTGCGTGAGAAAACTCCTCCTATCAATGCAGCTTGGCATAACTTATGGTCAGACAATTGTCTGGGGTCATGTAGTCAGTACGGATGAGAGTGGGACTGCAACCCTGGCAGTGTGGCTTGGTGGCAAGAGCACCAGCTCTGAGGGCCGGGGACCAGCATTCCGAGGCGTGCTGTGGCACGGTGTTCTAAGGCAAGTCACCCAGGCTCCTGGAGCTCCCAGGAGCACAGTGTGGGAAGGGGGCCCTCCATCCAGCTCATCTGCCCCAAACGTTGTAATACAAACATCACGAGTCTGTCATGTCTCCCTCCAAGGAGCAAGCGGCATGACAAGGGGAAGGGGGCCTCTGATCTGCTACTTCCCCTATTTGTGGTTTCTAAATTCTGACTCTCACTTGGTGTCTCATTCAGGGAACTTCACAGGCTCCTTCCAAGTTTGTTCTGCTCTAACTATCCTTTCGATGGGCAGGCATTTCCCTTTAAGAAATCTGGCAGTGGCCGAGGAAGCCACGGCCAAGCAGCTGCTGCCAGGACACAGAAATTGCCTCAGTTCCCGTTTCTGAGAGTCCAGGGAGAGAGTCCAGATTTCCGAGGAAATCTAAGCCCTCCTGCTTCATTTTTGCCAGGCTCGGAGTTGATCATGGGCTATGTTCTCACAGACTGGCTTATACAACCTTCCTGACCTCTTCACCTTTGTTCCCTCCTCATTCTCTTAGTCACTGAGCCAAGGTCCCCCTGCTCGCCAGCTCTCGTGGTTACAGGTAATCTTGTCTTGGGGTGGGGGAAAGGGGCTGGTTACAGGTAATCTTGTCTCCAAAGTCATTGTTCACTGAGTCTCTTGGGTTCCTACCTTCTGCATGATGCCCTTTTCATAGTAATAGCGCAGAGAGCGGCTAAGCTTGTCATAGTTCATTGCTGGTCGGTTCTTTTGGATGCCCCATCGCCGGGCCACCTGAGGAGAGAGGAAAGCAGAGCGTGACAGATGGACCCACACACCATAGCCATTTTCTGCAGAGCTGGCCCTGGGTGCTTGGGGCTTGACCAGTGACACACCTTCCTGACCTGGAAATTAAAGGGCTCAGTCTCTGCAGCCTAAAAGGTGAGCACTGTCATGACTAAGCTCAGGGAGGGACCGTGAAGCAAAGCGAGTATAAGCCCCGTAAGACTGTAGTGGGCTCCACTAATATCTCAGCGGGAGCCAACATGCTTCTGTTCTTCCACGTATGAATTATTGACCAATGCCCAGAGCCCATTAGCATGTTGCCGTTAAGTGCTGTGGTTTCTGTAGCAGTCAATAAGGAATAATTAGAATGGTCATCCCTGAAACATTAGAAACACACTAGTGAGTTGCTAATGGGCTAAGAGAACAAAAGTTCAATTCTAATAAGATTGGAGAGGGGCCGGGAGACATTTACTTATTGCAGCTCCTACAGTGAAGGGGAATCAGATGGTTTGAGTCTGTGGCCATCCAATCCTGTGCTCCCAGGGGACTCTCAGAATGGGCCCGAAAGCTTGGAGCACCATTATCCATCTAATGAAAAATTAACAGGGCTTCCCAAACAGTGCTGAAGTGCATTAAATCCCACCCAGTCCACCTGAGGCACAATGATGGAGAGAGATGTAATCTGAGGCCTGAGCAGACAAACTGAACCAAACAGCCAGGAAATCTCTCCATTGGCCTTGGTGGATGAGCAGGCTCACCCATTTTTTATCTCATATGCGGCCTGAGATACAGGGAGAGATCCCGAAACCCCACAAACACTCAGCATTCCAGCTTTTTCTTAAGAGGATCCCCCCCATTAGAGGCACGGGAGCCAACCATTCCCCAGACATTCATTGGCAGAGCTCATCAAGGCGATCCGGCCATCTTTTAGGTACGTTCTGGAAACATTTTCTGCACAAAGTGATTGCTCGTTGATCGGCTGCAAATCTCTATGCTTTCAAAAACTCAATGTTTTTTTTTTTTGTTTTGTTTTGTTTTGGTTTGGTTTTGTGAGGGACTGAGGGTTAAGTGACTTGCCCAGGGTCACACAGCTAGTAAGTGTCAAGTGTTTGAGGCTGGATTTGAACTCAGGTACTCCTGAATCCAGGGCCAATGCTTTACCCACTGAGCCATCTAGCTGCCCCCTCAAAAACTCAATGTTAAACATGGGGTAGTAAAAGGGAGGGAACCAGAGGGACCCATGTCCTCTATCTAGTACACAGCACTACAGAGACAAAAACAAACCCTGCCCTGCCCTGCCCTCAAGGAGCCTGCACTCTATTGGGCAGAGGGGAAACAATCTGGCTCATTATCAACAGTTTCTCTGTCCCTATTAAGGAAATGAAAATGAATTCTAAAAGTCCACCAAAAATAACCTGATAGCTAAGAAAAAAATGTACATAGATGTCAATTTGGTGCCCATACCGCTCCTATGTTTGGAAAAGAAACTGTCTCAAAGTTCAAATTCAACAACTCTTGAGAAATGTTGGTCTTTATTGTTGAATCTGAACTTTTGAGAGTTTTTTTCAAATATGGAAGAGGTACGGACACCAAATTGATATCTAGATACATGAAGGCATTGTCCGAGGTGCTGGGTGGGGCCATAGGAATTGAAACGACCTTAAGTTAGGTAACACATAACTGAATTCAGTTTAGGTAAAGAAAAAAAATATTACCCCTAATTTTGGCCTTAATTACCTGCTATGTCCTGTGTTGTACCACTCAGGTATGAATTCAGCATAAAGGTCAAATAAATAGTCAAAGAGCTTAAGAAAATGCTTAAAAAATCAAATGCTACAGAATGAAAATTCTTCATTACATTGATGATTCCAGGATCTGACATGGGAGTTTGCTCCAGTGTTGCCCCCACTCCATTCCCTCCTGTCTTCTCATCCTAGGGGTATCTTGCCCACAACCTCCCAACAGTCTTCCATGAGGTCTCCTGGACAGGCTGGAGGCATGCCTGGACACCTCTTCCCTGCCTTTGGCTCTCGATGTGGTCACAGGCCTGTTGGCTTGCTTTTTTGTTTTCTCTCCATGCCTGGTCTCCCTTCTTTTCTGATCACACATTTTTCAGATGGTAGCTCCTCTACAAACTTCTTATGCCCACCATGTGTCTTGGCAACCCCTGGCATCTACTGTGCAGGATACACCAGCATACTGGGAGGCCCTTTCTCAGGGAGCTGGCCACTAGGAGATGAAGTCTTTGGAGAAAAAAAGATGCAAGTAAAAAAAAAACCCCAAGAAAATAGAGGGAGAAGGAACTAACTAAAACAGACAAGAGTCTCTTTTCCCTCTGAATGTAGAATTTGGTGGACATGCTCAGTCACACTGAAGCGTAACTGCCGGCCCAGCCTCTGCGATGCCCAAACACACACTCTCAGCACATCCTGCAGCTCTGGGCTGAGCTCTCTCCCTGGCATCACTCACAGATGCAGAGCGTCTGCCCTGATCTCAGGCTGCCCTGGTCGCCATGGCGACAGGTGCTCCTCAGCACCCACCCGCGCCTGGCTGAGCCCACTCAAGAGCTCCTTGTTCCTTGGCGCTGCCTGGCACCATGGCACATCCTACACAATGGGCCCTCAGCACAGTGATTAGCATACTGGATTTGCCCTAAGAGGCCCGCACTTGGATCTCAGGGGCCACTTACTACGGGGCTGACTTTGGGCCTCACTATCTTCTTCTGTGAAGCAGAAGGGTGGGGCTGGATGACCTCAAAGGGGGGATCCTCAGGCTCTAAAGGGTCAGCCACATGACTAGGCCCTCTTTAAAGAGATGACAACACAAGGACCAGGCTCTCTTTAAATGTTCTTGTGGCATTCCCCCCCAGGGGAGGGGGAAGGGCACAAGAGCAGGCCCTGGAAAGCTCGTACCTGGGCCCCAGACAGGACAGAGTCACTGTGTGACCTTGGACAAGTCACCAAACCTAGGTTCCCTCATCTTTAAAATGAGGAGGCTAGATAAGGTGATCTCTCAGGTCCCTTCTGGCTCTGCCACATGTTCTACCAGCCCCTTTCCCCCACCCCCAAATATTCATTAATGCAGATTCACAGCTAAAATGGTCCCAGATGAAAGTAGAGTCTGTCATAATTGAGAGGGCGCTAAGCTGGAGGACTATCAAAAGACATTTGATTAGGGGGACTGCCAAAATGCAGTTTTCAAACCGCCATTTCCCTGCACAGTGTAATGGATATTGTGGCTAATTACCCAGCATGCACCACTCAGCTCCGCAGCTGCCTACAATTACGTCCCCAATGGCTTTTTCCTCAGCTTCACCCTCCAAACTCCTCGTGAGATACAGCGATTCCAAGGTGTAACTTATAAAATTAAGACTCAGCATTGTCTGGGCCTACGGAGGGCAGGACCCCCTAACTACATGGAGGATTTATAAAGAAATGTTCAAGAGAGCAACCGGTCATTAGGATGAATGGGATAAGGACACCAAGAGGCCTCCCTGAGTTGGGGGCAGGTGCAAGAAGAAAAGTGTCTTGGCTTGGGGAGGTTAAGGGTCCAGCACCATGGGCTGCACGCAGCAGGTGCTTAAGATGCCCATACTAACATGCCCGCTTCACTCTGGCCCTGGCTAGGTGGTGCGGTTAGTGTTCGAGGGGACAGTGAGAAAGCCAGGCTCATCTTCCGGCACATCCATCCCTCTGTGACTAGGGTGCTGGTGGCACAGCAGCCTGGCAGACACCATCATCAGTGGTTCACCTGGGCTGGACGGTCTGCTTAGGTCTGAGCCTCTGTGGAATGGCATAAATCAAGAAGGGCTGTCCACAGGGACAGCGTAGGCTCCAGGCTCTCCCCTTGCTCCATCAAGGAGGCAAGCTCGCTTAGCTGTGTCTGCTCGAGGAATCAGCCAGCCCCTTTTTCCTCTCTCTTCACCAGAACCCTATTGCACGTTATGTCACTTAGCCATTGTACTGAAATCATCTCTCTGGCTCTGGAGCTGGCTTGGGTCTTGATGCAAACACAATGACTCATTCTCCTCATGATAACAGAGATTAGGATAACCAGGGCAGTTTTCTCTGGAGTCCTGGCTTTCCAGGGAAGACCTCTGTGTAGTTCCTCCCCAGGACTCTTGGTTTCTTTCTTTCTTTCTTTTTTTTTGGTGAGGCAATTAGGGTTAACTGACTTGCCCAGGGTCACACAGCTAGTAAGTGTTAAGTGTCTGAGGCCGGCTCCCCAGGACTCTTAATGACTTCAGTCCCTTAGAACCCGATTTCCAAACTTACAGTTATGGACTGAAGTCCAAACACCTTGGCCCACACAATGTACACAACCAGATGTCACTCTGGTATTGTGGCCTCACTTCTTGTTACTTACTATCCTGTGTGGGCTCTATATACTCCAGAGACTGTACCTTCCTTCTCCTCCCCTCCAACAGGCCTTACACTTCCCTATCCCTAAGGCCTTGGTGCCCGCCACCCCTTCCTTTGGAAATATCCTCCTCCCTTCTTTGACAGCTGGGCCCATTCTTTTTTTTTTTTAGTGAGGCAATTGGTGTTAAGTGACTTGCCCAGGGTCACATAGCTAGCAAGTGTTAAGTGTCTGAGGCCAGATTTGAACTCAGGTACTCCTGAATCCAGGGCCACTGTGCCACCTAGCTGCCCTGGGCCCATTCTTTAAAGCCCCACTCCTGCCACCTCTTACATGAAGCCTTCCCTGAATCCCAACAGTAACGAGGTTCCCCTTGTACCTCATTAAGGAACTTGGGTCCTGCTGTGTGGGGGTGCTCTGCTTGTGAGCCTTCCTTACTCCATGAACTCAGGGATTATATTTTATATATCTCCAAGTGCCCAACAGCATCCTACATGCAGCAGGTGCTCCATATTTGCCGAGCTGAAGTAACGTGCATGGCAGACTTTCCTGTTAAGGTGCTAAAATTGTGTCCTATATTTCTATTATTCTGGCCTTGCCTAGTGAAGGCTAATTTTACACTTCGGGCCACAGGCCCCCAGAGAGCTGAGAACCTTTCCCTCTCTCCTGCCCAAGAGCCTGGCTTCTTTCTTCTCTTCTACCTCTGCTTGTCTTTGTTTCAGAATGGCTGGAAGACAAAGGCTGCTGCCCTTTCTGGATGACTTCGGATCCCAAGCCCAGTCTGACTTTTTGATTCACATCATGCTCAGGAAAGGGGAGCAGAGCTGCAAGCCTTTCCTTCCTCATTAAGAGCTCGGAGTCTATTTTGGGGGCAAGAGGAAATGGGAGTGGTTCCATTGGAGATCTTCATGGCCAGAGTTTGAGTAAACAGGGAAAAGAACGTGCTATTTACAAGGGAGGTTTGTACTATCTGTGAACCATCGTGATGCCACAAACCATCCCAAGGCTGAATGAAGTTCACACAATTGATGGGACAGTTTGCCTCTCGAGGCTGGACCTGCCCCCGACAAGCAAGGGCAGGGTCCACAGCCCATTGTCACGGTCTCAGAAGTGGGGATGCCGGGGGGGTGGGGGGGGCTTCTACCCCAGAAGGCCAGACAGGAGACTCTTGGCAGAAGGAGCAGAGCTCCTTTACTTGGTAGAGCTGCCAGTACTCACCAAGCACTCTCTGGGAAAGCACACTCCTACCATCCCAAGGAGGCCTCTGAGAAGAGATCTCTGTGGTCAAGGACTGAGCCCAATTGGGAAGGGCTCCAAATGTCAAAAAAACAGGGGGAACCAGAATAAACTCAACCACCAGCCTGTCTGGCTGATTAAACTCATACCTCTTCTGGTTCTATCAGCTTGAACTCCATGCCTCTGCCTGTCCAGGCAATGAAGTGGGCATTGGCCGGGTCATCGAGGAGAGTAACCAGGAACTGCCACAGCTGGAGGGAGCCGCGTCTCTGGTAGGGGGGACCTTCCCGATACATGGTGGGCTCCTGTTTGACTTTGCCTGCTTGGACAAAGAAATTTGTATAGCTCTGCCATTCCAGGCTTTTAAGGCAATTTGGGGGAAGGTCTGTGAACTTGTTTGACCTCCCTTTAGCGACTTACCTTCCAGCCTCTCCGGTACAACACATGTGTCATCGAAGTACAATCGAGGATCTTTGTCACATGAAAAACCTGGTTGGGAGAGTCAGAGAAAAAGGAAATGAAGTCAGAACATCTGGTTTGGAAAGCTTTCTACTTATTTCTGTATCAGACCCTTAGTTTTGAAGGCTGAAATAAGATGAAATGATCTGATATGGTACTGTGGCATCTAGGCCCAGAGAGAGTCTAAGGGTTTTCTGAAAGAGCTGACTGAGCCCCAGGTCCCAGATGGAATCAGCTTCTGCAAAAGGCTGATAAGGGCTTGCAGCAAGGGAGATGGGCGCTAACCACACATTTCCTCACACCTTGATTATAAATGCAGCAGGGAACACACCTACAAGTCCCCTGTGATCTGAAGAGGCCTGCCTGGCGTTAGCTAATGCACACCTAGCAGCCCACTGGACTCTTCCTTGACAAATGCTAGTTTCAATTTTTTTTTTTAAAATAACTTTCCATAAAGAAAACCAGGGTCACAAATCTCACATACTGGGCTTGTCAAACAAAATCTTTTTCCAGGGCACCCCAAAAATGAGAACTAAGAAAATGTCTGTCCAGGAAAGAGCCACCAAAATGGCACAAGTCCTGGAGAAGAGCATCTGGAAGGGAATACGAATGAGCCCAGGGGACCCTGGAGACCATTTCATGTACAGCCTAGAAAGAGGAAGCTCAAGCGGGATAAATGACCAGGCCAGGGTCACATATCTCAAAAGAAACAGAGAAAGGGGGCAGCTAGGTGGAAGAGTAGATAGAGCACTGGCCCTGGAGTCAGGAATCTGGTTTCAGCCACTTACTATCTGTGTGACCCTGAGTAAGTTACTTAATCCCAACTGCAAAAGAAAGAAAAGGAAGGAAGGAAATGGAGGGAGGGAGGGAGGGAGGAAGGAAGGAAGGAAGGAAGGAAGGAAGGAAGGAAGGAAGGAAGGAAGGAAGGAAAAGATTTCCAAGAAAGGTAGGAGATTATGGGGGGTGGGGGGGGGCGGGAAGATCTGAAATTCCACGGCCTTAGAATTCTCTTTAGGATAACGATGGGGCAGCCTAACCTATCCCCAGCATTTCCAGGTACAATCAGAGGCACAGATATGCAAAGGATAGTCCATTTCCAAGGCATGAAAAGCTACCAGTGTGGAAAACCCTCTCCCCAGTGAAGATTGTGACCCTCCTACAATTTGAAAGGCATGCCGAGAAGAGACTTGTTCCCATTTTCACACAGCTGCTAAGTGTAACCAGGAGACTGTGAAAGCTGCAGCTCCCCGTGGCTCCAGACCTAACTTAACTCCATCCCCTCTGATAAGATTGGTAGCTGCAAAGAATCATCCAATACCTCCAAGGGGACCCAAGGCATCTGCCCCGAGGGAAGAAGAGGGATCATCCACGAAGCACAAAATATGGCGGTGCCCTCTTTTTGTGCAATTGGCAGTGTGGGGCCCGAGATCAGAAGTGATGGCGGATAATAGGGAGAGGGTGGCGGCCAATCACCTCGTCTTTAAAAAGCAGAGGCATGGGGGCAGCTAGGTGGTGCAGTGGATAGAGCACCAGTCCTGGAGTCAGGAGTACCTGAGTTCAAATCCGGCCTCAGATGCTTAACACTTACTAGCTGTGTGACCCTGGGCAAGTCACTTAACCCCAACTGCCTCACTAAAAAGAAAAAAAAAAGCAGAGGCATAAGATCAGCAGGAAGACTAAAAGAGGGCCGGACAAGCAGGAGAGCTTGAATTGATCATCTAATAAGGAGGCAAGCCAGCCGTCCGGAAAAGACTTGCAGCTTCACATCTAATCTTTTCTGCTCTGCTGTGTACCCAGGAATGTCCATCCTACTGAGTTTCAGAATTAAAAATAAAAATTAATTCAAAAACTAAAGAAGTATAGTCAAGGGGGGAAAAAAAAGAGAAAGCACAGATGTCCTTTAAGGAACAGACGCCTTTTAAGAAAAGGCCCTTCTGGGGCAGCTAGGTGGCGCAGTGGATAGAGCACCAGCCCTGGAGTCAGTAGGACCTGAGTTCAAATCCTGCCTCAGACACTTAACACTTACTAGCTGTGTGACCCTGGGCACTAAGTCACTTAACCCCAATTGCCTCACTAAAAAAAAAAAGAAAAGGCCCTTCTGATGCCTAAAACTGTTTTACCCCCTGGTTCCAAAGGTTAAGGTCCCTCTCAATTTTGGGCACCAGTGCAAGTTCTTGTCATGAAAAGCAATTTGAAACAATCTTCTGATTCTCCCCGCATCGCCCACTTAGAATGGACTGATAGAATTTTAATATTTTTTTTTGTCTGTTTTTTTTCCTTCTTTTTTGCGGGGCAGTGGGGGTTAAGTGACTTGCCCAGGGTCACACAGCTAGTAAATGTCAAGTGTCTGAGGCCGGATTTGAACCCAGGTCCTCTTGAATCTAGGGCCTTATCCACTGAGCCACCTAGGTGCCCCCAAATTTTTATATTTTTTTAAAGAGGGGGTTGGGAGGTGGGGAGAACCCCAGATTCCATGACACTGGAACCAGGCAATAGGAAACTTGGTGGGTTTATGTCGAGACATTTGGAGCATTAACCAGAGCAAGCACTTGATGAACAACACAAAGCTTCCTGGATTCCCTAGAGTATTCTAAATCTAGGACCAACCCTAAAATGTCGAGTCCACATTAGTCCACAGAAGACAGACCCTGCCTGTTGTTTTCCTGTGGCGCTGTCTCTCTTCAATGTCCATCTCCCTTCCCCCTTCCCTATGCAAAACGACACACCTGCTCTACCCCCCAGTCTTCTCAAGTCAGAGGCTTTCTCTTCTGCATTTACACTCAGCATGAATTTACACTCAGCTCTATTCAAGGAGGTCCTGGGACGTTTACAGAGCTCAGGTCTTGAGGGGTGGGGACAGGCCTCTACACAGTTGGTTTAATGCACTGAGCTGGAGAAGTTAAGGTTCTGGAAAAAGAACCTAAGCCTAGGCTCCCTTCCTCCCCCCTTCCCATGAACAAAAATGCCGGCAAGCCACAAAGCCTGCCCTCCCGTGCGAGCTCTGAGCAAGTCTTCAGCGTCCCAGGCACCCATTTTGGTTCCCAAATCTCTACGAATGTTCCAAATGTTCCTGACCTTTTAGGGTTGGGATAGGGACCTGGCCACTCTCTGAAGACACTGAAGGGGAGATTATTTAAGTGTGTGAAGGAAGCAGTGCTAGGTGACAAAAGAATAACAAATTCTCTAAGTCTGGCCTTAGAAACACGCACACATCAACACGTACACACACGTATACATATCTGCACTTAACAGAAGAAATAAGGACAGAATCACAGTACATGGAACCACTGGTTATTGGCCCCTACTTAACAGGTCTCCAGGGAAGCCCAGGGGAAGGGGAGGGGGGAGCCTACTGCTTCCCCAGGCATCCCATCATGCTCTCTGCCAGCTCCAAGGTCTAAGGAAGTCTTTCCTGATTTGCCTCTTTCCCTGCTTTATGCAGCATTCCTGGTTTTTCCCTCTGGGGACAAAGAGAACAGGTCTCTCGTTCTTTTCCACAGAAGAGTAGAGACTTTGTCATCCCCCCACCCCATGGGGATCCCCCAATGGACCCTCATGTGGCCTGGACTCAAGGCCTTTCATCATCCTGAACATTTCCTCTGAGCACCATCCAAGCTTACTAACATCCTTTCTAAACTCATGCTCTAAGCATGGCAAGCCTAGAACCTCTCTCTCACCTCCTCACTCGGGATAGCCTGTGCTTCTGTAGCAGGGCCCAAGGGACTGCGCTGCTATTTCTGTCTGCTGTGCTAGGCTCTGGTCTCATATTCATCTTTTAGGCCACTGAGGCCTCCAGCTCTTTTTCAAACTACTCTCTGGCCATAATGCCACCATTTTGTACTTATGAAGAAGTTTCTTGAAAATTAAGCCCTCTTGAATTTCATCTTCCTAGATGCAGCCTGGTGCCCAAGCCTTTAAAGATCCTGTTGGATCTTCACTTTGATATCCAGTGTTAGCTCTGTTCTAGCTCTGGGTCATCTGCAAAGGTGCTGAACAGCCTACGGCCAGCCAGGCCCCTTTGCTTGTCCCACTCCTTTCCAAGCTGCCATCAAACCATCACTGGCTGTTCTTGGAGTTTGGCCATTCCACCATCACTTAGCCTAAGACTCTCTCCACTTTTAGTTTAAGAATCCCATGAGGTGACCCTGGGCAAGTCACTTAACCCCAATTGCCTCACTTAAAAAAAAAAAAAGAATCCCATGAGGAACTTTATCAAATGCTTTGCTAAAACCAACATCCACGCCATTGCCCAGGATCTACCAGCGTGGCAACCTTTCAAAAAAGGGAACATGGCCTATCATGACATGGTTCTGGATGAGCCCGTGTTAGGGCTCTGGGACCATCCCATCCTCTTCTGGATGTTTACCAACCATCTCTTGAATAACCTACTGCAGAATTTTCACATGAACCAATGTCCACCCTACTATAAGGCTCTCCTTTTTCTGAAAACTGGGACCTTTACCAGCACTTCTCAGGATCTTTCATCTATCAGTGACAATGGTTTGACATCCCATGTGCTGGGCTTTCAGCCCCCACAGATGCAGTTCAAATGGGTCAGGTGACCCAGATGTCCCAGTGACAGCTGGGAGTCACTGTTAGACAAGTTGCCATCTGCATTGCCGGAGGAATTCCTCACTGCAGAACTCCCTATGCTGACACCACCATAGCTCTAGCCTGGATCACTACCCCTCCCTTTCTGTCCTGTCCTCTCTGGGGATGGGCCCCCGAGGCCTGAGTGGCAGGCCGAGCTGATCCTCTACTCAAGAGAAGATCCCCTCGCTGTCGTCCCAAACCCGACACTCTTCTTGTAGCACCGCCGGACACTGACTTCTGGATTCCTTCTGTTCTCTCCCTTTGCTTCCATCTGCTGCAGCAGAGCCAGGGCCAGGGCCAAGAGCTGAGACTGCACAGGCCATGGGCCCTGCCTGTAGAGGACAGTCAACCTGCCAACTCAGGCCAGCATCTTCTCTGAGTGCCTGGGACCCTGAAAGGCTAAGTGACTTTCCCTGGGACACAGGTGGCCTTTGGTGAAGCCTGGGGAGTGATCCAAGTCACCAGCCATGGCAGCAGCAAGAACAGCATCTCAGACTTTAGAGGCCCAACATTAACATATGAATAAGAGAATGAAAGAGGATTTATCACTAGGTTCTAGCCCTGTGCTAAGGGATGGGAGTACAAATATAAGCAACCAAGATAGTCCTTGCTCTCCAACAAGTTTCTATTCTCATAGGAGAAGACAGCTTAGAGGACACACACACACACACACACACACACACACACACACACACACACACACACACACACACGGGGATGGCTGGGCAGCTTGTGAGTGGCAGGGCCCAGGATCTCAAAGCTTTCACAAGTAGCAGGCAGGTAAATTCAGTGGTTTCTTTGCCACCTTTCGAAACCCAGGAAGGGGCCTGCTCCTGGCCCTTGTACCCTATGAAAGGTCCTGCTTTACCAAAGCATGGAGTTGGTGTTGAAGGAAATGGCAAACCATTACAGTATCTTGGCCAAGAAAACCTCAAATGGGGGGCAGCTAGGTGGTGCAGTGGATGGAGCACTGGCCCTGGAGTCAGGAGGACCTGAGTTCAAATCCAGCCTCAGACACTTAACACTTACTAGCTGTGTGACCCTGGGCAAGTCACTTAACCCCAATTGCCTCACCAAAAAACAAAACAAAACAAAAAACCAAATAGGGTCAGGAAGAGTCATATATAACTGAACAACAACGAATTAAGATATATGTTGGAATGAGGACTAGACTTGAGTAAGGAAGGTTCTGGATCATATAACCATGGGAAATCACCTAACAGCTTTGAGCTTCAATTTCCTTGTCTATGAAACAGGGACAGTACCTGCCGAATTTCTGGGATGGATGTGAGGATTAAATGACATATTACACACACACACACACACAGAATGTCTCAAAAGTCATTACTGAAGCTTAAGACTGCTCTAAGATTTTGGGGACACCCTGTATATAACACACACATATATTAAGTGTCTGGGAAGCCTTAAAGTGTTATATAAATGTCAGTTATCTGGTCTTATTTTTGTAGTCTAAGGCCACAGGTAGAATGCCAAATGACTTATTCTCTCCGAATCTGTTCCTATCCACTAATTTTATGTTTCAGCTCTGAAAACACATACTCAGAATTGAAGTTGGAGACTCCAATACCATATTTCAAAGTGTACAGGCCTACTTAAATTAGCAGGTTATTTTTAGGGTCCTTTTTTCTTTCTCAAAGACTAAAATATGCATAGTATAGAAAAGAAAAAAAGCGGGGGGGGGGGGAGTCTAAATTCAATGCTAGGTACGGCTTCCTGAGCTCCTGTGATGCAGGCTTGCCTGTCCGGGTGGTTTTATGCCTCCTTAAAACATCTGGCAGTTGCTGTGAGTTTGGGCAAAACGTCAGTTAAATCTGCATTAGCAGTCGCACCGGTTGTGGACAGGAAGGAGGTACTTGTTTTGGGGAGGAGGCGGGGAAGTGAAATATTCACAAGGAGCGTTAAAAGCTTGAGGGTAGCTGCTCCAAGAGGGAATGGTATCGCTGAGATGGATCACAGATGCAACTGCAGACCCTTATTGTTCTACCTGCTTCTTTGGGCACCATCCAAGGATGGAAAAAGCATGGTGGGCTAGTTTAGGGCAGCTGATTAGACTGGCTACTCTAAGAACATACATGACTTTTAATTTTTTTTTTTTAGTGAGGCAATTGGGGTTAAGTGACTTGCCCAGGGTCACACAAGCTAGTAAGTGTTAAGTGTCTGAGGTCGGATTTGAACTCAGGTACTCCTGAATCCAGGGCCGGTGCTCTATCCACTGCGCCACCTAGCTGCCCCTCATACATGACTTTTGAGGTCTGTCTGGGGGCTGGAAGTGAGAGGAGCCAGGAAGAAAGCCCCCAGTGTGAGCTGTGTGCAGAGACACACAATGCCTCTCCAAAGCCACCATCTTTGAGTAAATGGGCATTACATCAAATACTTCCCACCTTTTTTATGCCCCTGGTCTGTATACTGCTAACACCAGTTGATGGAGCTTGGAAGTGAGCCCCTCGTAACCGTGCCTGGCTGAGGCAGGGCGCCAGCGGGCAGCTCTTCCCTGTCAGTGACTGGACACTCTCAGAACATCACATGGTGCTGAACGTGACCATGTCTGGGGCTACAATCGACCACGCAACTTGGTGTGAAGAACAACACTGTTCTGAGCTCAGGACTTCCATCAAACCCAATCCTTCTTAGGACTGCCTATGAGCTCTTTCACTTAAATTTCTCCAATGCTATGAAAAGGAGGTCCATGGGAGAACACACAAATATCATAACCCTACTTGAAGGGCACTCCTGAGACTGAGCCGGCTTTCTGTTCAGGAAGGGAAGCCTGAGATGTCTCCTCAAGAAACCAAGTTCCACTCCCATGTAGCAGCTGCTCTCCTCTCAAGAATCCAGCCCCTCCACACACAATGCCTCAGCCTAGTGCAGGGGGTGACCCTCAATCTGACAGACAATATCGGTGATACCCAAGCTCTTATCCCAAGCTAGAACGTCTTCACTAGAAAGGCCTACGGCTGTCTCTGCAGTCCAAGGGCTTTTGGGCCACAGTCAAGGTGTCAAGTCCTGGGTCACATCGTTTATATTTGGGTCATAGCAACTCATGAAGGCAACCTGCAAAGATTGGTGTGGAGGAACTCTTTAGAGGGAGAGCCCGCCCTGGTGAAATTTCAGATTCTGTGAGGATTAAAGCACATGACTAATTGACAGTAGGTGGCCAGCACAACCTTCCTATAGGAGTGACAAGACATTCTGTTCTCTCTCTGTCCCTTTATCTCATGATCTCCAGGGAACCTTTCTAAGTGGTCTGCTCTTCACCACGTGGTCTCCTTCAGGGTGACAGCTACTTATCCAGGCAATGATGAATGCACTCAGTTTTGGTCATCCTTAGCCCTGCCTGCTCTCAGATAAAGCTAAGGCAGGATGAGAATCCAAAAGCGATCCCCGGGCCCTTCCTTTGTCTCCATAAAACCATCACAGTAACATAATTCCAGCTCTCATTGGTGACGTACTCTTCCCCTTCTGCTAATGTAATGTCTGAAGTCCTCCTCTGGTGCCCAGTGATGGCTTGTGAAGCCATAGCACAGTGGAAGACAAATCCACAGAGGTCCGACCCCAAGCCAGAAGGTCTCGGGTTACAGCAATGATCCAAGGGAATTCAACTTAACAGAAATTAGGAACCTACTATATGCCTATGCCAGTGACAGGTGATGGTGACCAGAAGACAAGAACGAAAACAGTGCCAGCCCTCAAGGAGTTGTCCACTGTCCAAGGATCGTCCTACCTAGGTCTGGAGAAGTTTATCCCTCCAGACTGCACTACCACGTGGAGTGTTTTCAAGCTCCCAGGAACACCACTGACTAATGGGAAGGGGCTGCGCTGAGGGCAGGGAGATCTGGCCCGTGAAGGACGCGAGTGCGAGCCCTTCTTCAGAGAACAGAGAGTTCTCTTGTCACAGAGAGATGAACAGATATAGTGTCAATATGACCTCCCCCTGGTACAGGGTCCAAACACAGCTTCAGAAACCAACTTGATGCTTCCTTTGCACTCATTATGTAAACACAGTTGAGCCGTGGCAGGCAGTGTTGGCTCCTGACACACATGACCCTGAGCTTGTCTGGGGCAGCAAAGCCCAAAAGGTTAACTGCTTACCATCATGGCTGCTGGAGAAATAGCCTCCTCTCATGTAGGATGACTGGCAGTTAGGCACTTCTGAAAGCAAAACACAAAGCGGGATCAGTGATGCAGCAGCGTCTGATACCTGGATACCAGGGGGCACCGCAGTGAACTCTCCCCCTAAGCCACCTGCTACCACAAGGAGAGGCCAGAACCGAGTAAGCACGAATCCAAGGAAACACCATGGGAAGCTTTCAAGGTAACAGGTGGGGCCGGGTGGAGAGTCTAAGATCTCGGGTCTCTGGAGTCCATTGTTCCCTTCCCATTGAACTGTGCCAAAGAGAGAAATCCTGGGCAAACCAAAGGTCAAGCAGAGGGTCCTATGAGTGCCAGCGGGCCCCCTTGGAGGGAAGGCAAGCATATGTTTATTAGGAACTGTGGAAACTGCAACATCATATTAATACCTTTCATTTTTCAAGTGTCCAACAGTAAGAAAAAGAAGCTTTGCCGCCCCAAGCGGGCTCCTTAGAGGCTGCTGGGGTTGGGTGGGCAAGGACAGCAGCTTGAGAAGCTTCCCCATCTGCCACGTTTGCCTGCCCATGATCACATTCAGAGGTCAGGGTATTTTTAGACCTAAAGAGATTAGGGGGTTTAAGGGCAGGCCCAAAGCTAGCAGTACCAGGAGATTTGCAGGGTTGGCAAGGATATGCCAAGTGTCTCCTGAGAGCATTCAAGTGAACCAAGAACACACTCAAGCACCATCGTCTTTGGAGAGCTCCTGACCACACTGCTCATGAGTAGCCAAGGCAGATGAACCTGTCCACGCCATGGGCACAACCTCCCACCTCCCCACTCTCTCGCCCCACAGTCTGGCTCAGGTTTGAGGAACCTGGATACAACAGCTGGTACATCTACTTTAAACTGTCTGAGAATCCACCAGAGAAGCGCGAAGTCCCAGGAGGGGGATTGTAGGATAACTTGGTCACAAGGGCTCCAAGAAGCAGCATCAGCTGGATGAGAATCGTCATGGAAATCCGAGAGGGACAAAGGGCCCACCCTGGAGTTTTGTGTTTTTCTGGCCTGAAGCAGCCAGAGCCCTGATTGGCTGACCTTTCACTCCTCCTTGGGCCCCTCTAACAGGTGCCTGACGTGCTCAACATGACCTGGAGAGGATGACAAAGTTCTAGTTCTCCTTTTGTAAAAGCAATAAATGAGGTTTTTGCACACTGGGCCCTGTAAGGAGAAGCTGCTCCACTCTGCCTCGGGTGGCCTGAGCCAGAGAGGGGCACAGAGAGGTCGGGATCAGCGTGGAGGCCACAACCTCTGAAATGTCCCTGTACTACTGTCTGGGTGCAAAGCAGAATGGAGCCCCCGGTCGGGGCTGGGGTAGAAGGAGAAAGCTGAGAAGACAGCAACTGCTGTCATAACTGAGATGTAAATTCCCTTCCCCCATCCCTGACGGTCTCACTTAACACCATGTGCCAAAGTGGGTCACTCGGGTTCATTTCCAAGCGTGGGTCGGGTTGTTCAAGCTGAAGCTTGAACAATACTCTCTGTAACTCAACACTGATCTTTCAGTTGCCTTTCCAGGCCACACTTCTGAGGCTTGTGACTGAATGACTTGGGGAAATGACTGGAACTTTTTTTCCAGGTAGGAGCCATCAAGATAGACTGAACAGGGACATCAAAAAACAACCACCAATGCAGGTTCTCTCAGGGAGAGCCAGGTTACCCGCAGCTCTGAAGTACAGATCCTGTTTAGAAAACATGTCATAGAGAAAAGGAGAGTGAAACAGTGAATCCAGGATCTCTTGGAAGCTACTCTGAAACCCTTGGGAGTTTGCTGGATTCCAACAGACTGGCCCAACACCGGGAACAAGGCTACAAGCAATAGCTCATGTCCCTGCTCCCAGGTCCAGTCCATTTTGGAAACAGCATCCTAAAAACTCGATTCTGGAGGAGCTTTGACTTGGGAACAGTCTGTCACTGTGGCATCCTGGAAGAAGGTCCCTGAGGGGCCTAATCCTAAACAGCTTCTTTCCTTCCCCTTGCCCGCCTGCCTGCCATCAAACAAGCGGGGGGGGGGGGGGCAGGGTAGAACTACCCGAGTCTGCAATCTCAGGATCGGCGTGTGCAGGCTCAGGAAAGGGGAGGCCTGATTTAGACTCTCCGTGTCTCTGAAATGCTCCATTAGTCTTCCTGTTACAGTAGATGCTGTTTCTTTCTCTTCCCTTGCAATCTCCTAAGGAGGCTGAAGGAGAAACTCATCCTCTTGTGGGACTGCTGACTAGACAATGTTTAGAGTTCTCTTTTGATGTTAAGTGTGTACAAAATCCCACTCGCTTGTCTCCTTTTGTGATGGCTGATGCCCTTCCCTCCAGTCATTCACCTATGAGAGTATAAACCCCTTGAGGGTAACAGATCTCATCGTCCTGTCTCAATAAGCTTCAGTCACCCTCATGGTGTCATTGGACTAACAACAACAAACGAGGAGCCTCAGGCCAGTGTCTTGCACCTTGGTGGTGCTCAGAAACTATTCTTGGAATAACGAATGGAATCATACAAACCTGAATCAATGCAGTAATCCCTGGGCTCTTGCTTGATGCCCATTGGCGACTGGTACCCATGTGTTGGCACTCCAGGGATGCCTGGAACACCATGCTCATAGAGAGGGTCAGGATACTCTTGTTTGAATCCCTGAGGTGGTGGGGGAGCTGCAGGGACAATGGGCTCTGACATCTGTCGGTGGTAGCCTGGACGATTGTCGCCAGGAGGGAAAGGGTGGCAGGGCTCAGACATCTGTCTCTGAAACCTGGAGGAAGAAGGAACAGTCATTTTGCTCAACAAGAGATGTTATGAAAGGCCGTGGCATGCAGGGAATGAAGAGCAGCCCCCAGAGCCTCAAACCCTCATGCTTTATCATGGAAAGCCTAATCCAAGGAAATAAACATGAAGGCTCTGGTCTTTAGAAACATGATATGGCATTTGTTTTCAACCTCTTAGGCCTAGAGAAGGAAGGATAAAAGAAGATTCTTGACAACACTGGGGTAACCTCTCAACTTTCCATGAATTTTTTTTCCCCACACCTGGCACTCTGCAAATCAGACGCATGTGTCTTCACATTTGCAAACTATAATAACACATAAATTCATACTTACTCCTTTCCAGCAGGTACTGACTAAGTAGCCAAAACCCAGAATCTCCTAGAGATTATGAAACAGTTGCTGACCTACTATGTGCAAAGCATTGTGTTGTGTACTATGCTTAAAAGAAAATGGGTGGGCAGCTAGATGGTGCAGTGGATAGAGCACCGGCCCTGGAATCAGGAGTACCTGAGTTCAAATCCAGCCTCAGACACAACACTCACTAGCTGTGTGACCCTGGGCAAGTCACTTAACCCCAGTTGCCTCATTAAAAACAAAACAAAACAAAACAAAACTTTCAAAAGAAAATGGGTGAGTAGAGAAGATAAGGGTACACAGCAATTTGGAGACTACAGAGCAATTAATTTTGAAAAAGGTTAGAAACAACAAAGAAAATCTCACAAGTTTTAGAGAACAAGCTGTTAAGCAAATTGAATCAAATCAACTGGAGGGAGCTGGTGGTACAGCTGCATGAGCACTAAGCCTTGATTTAGAAGACCTGAGTTCAAATCTGGCCTCAGATACTTACTAGTTGTGTGCCTCAGTTTCTTTAATGGTAAAAAGGGATAATAGCACCTAGTTTCCAGAGTTACTATAAGAAACAAATGAGATATCTGTTTTAAAAACAAGCTGCATGGGGGCAGCTAGGTGGCGCAGTGGATAGAGCGCCGGCCCTGGATTCAGGAAGACCTGAGTTCAAATCCGACCTCAGACATTTGACACTAGCTGTGTGACCCTGGGCAAGTCACTTAACCCTCACTGCCCCGCCAAAAAAAGAAAGAAAGAAAGAAAAAACAAGCTGCTTATCTGTGCCTGGCACAGAATAGGCACCATATAAATGAATCTTCCCCTCCCTTTCCCTGGGGTTCTAATCTGGTCAGTATCTGTAAGGAATAGGTGGCATGCTTGACAAATTGGCAAATGATACAAAGTGGGGAGGGGCTGCTAACATGCTGGAGGAGAGACCTTCACAGGCTTGGTAAAACAATGGGTTCAAGAGAACCAGCTCACATTTAAGAGGGATGAATATGAAACTCTACACTAGCATTTAGATGAGGAGACAGCCCGTCTAGACTTGGGGTCAGCAAGCTACAGTTGAGAGCCAACATTTTTTCCATCTTTTATATAATAAAACATCCTTTAAAAACGTTAACACTATTGTAAGCCCAGGAGTAGTTTGCTGACCCCTGGTCTAGACAATTTTTCACACAGAAGAGACCTTTGGGTTGGGACAAAGTGCTGGAAGACAAACAAAAAGGCAAGGCAAGGCAGTGCCTGCTCTTGGGGGGGGAGTGTCCCTCTGATTCTACGGGGGGAGACAACACACAGCTACATGGCTACAGCTGCAAGCCAGATGGTGGGGTCCCCGGCTCCTCAGGGGCAAATGTGAATGCCTCAGAAAGCAAATGTGAATGCCTTGTTAGCACCATCTCCTCTGATAAAGTCATGTCACTATCTATGGTTGGCCCACTCAACAGTGCCAAGGCCTTCTTCCTTCTCTAGGTCTTCAGGTGCTGTGGTCAGGTTGTAGCTCCTCCAGGAACCATCCCCAGGCTACATCTCCACAGGGGTTGCTTCCCCAAGCATGTCAGCTAAGGAAACTAGGCTGGAAGCCCGGCTATTCCCAAGGCTCTTGGGTTCAGGCTTCGTGGCTGTCTCCATCTGGGTCTATCAAGGTACTTGTGTGTACTTAACTTGCTCCACACATGCTGCCCCCTGCATCTCCCTCAGGGGTCCCACTGCTTTAACTATGCTGGCACGTCTGCCTTAAGTGGCGCAGTAAGGAAATGAGAAGCACTAATGCTATAATGAGAGGAGACAGTCCTGCCCGCTTCACCCTGTTTGGGGTAGAGAGGCTCTAGATCAAGAGTTCTGAACCTGGGCTCTAGGAACTTGGATTTTTAAAAAAATATTTTGAGAATTGCATTTCAGTATCACTGGTTTCCTCTGCAATCCTATGGATTTCATGCATCTGAAAGGATGATTCTGAGAAGGGGCTTCACTAGGCTGCTGGCAAAGGGGTACGTGACCCGGAAAAGGGGACAAATCTCTGCTGCAGAGGATGAGAGCAAGGAGAGGGAGGGGGCATGAGACCCTGACACCCAGAGCACTAGCAGAGAGCAGGCACAAGACTGTTGAGGGGACAAGAAGATTTGGTCAGCTTGGTTCCAGACAGCAGAACTAGAAGCAAAGGGTGTATCACTACAGAGGATGAGATTTTGTAACAGTATAGGCAATATTCTAGAGACAGAGAACTAATAATAGCTAGTAACACTGGCCTAACATTTATATACTGCTTACTATGTGCTAAATGCTTTACACTTAACATCTCATTTAATTCTCACAAGAACCCTGTGAGGTAAGTGCTCTTGTAACGCTCATTTTAAAGATGAAGAAACTGAGGCAGAGGTAAAGTGACTTGTCCAGGGTCACACAACTAGTAAGTGTTCAAGGCTGGATTTGAACTCATGAAGGTGAGTCTGACTCCAGGTTCTATGCACTATGGCACCACCTCAAGATCTAGAACTTGAAGAGATTTCAGAGACTGTCTATTCCAACCCTCCATTTTTACAGATGAGGAAACTGAGGCACAGGGAAATTAAGTAACATGCTGGAGGACACACAGGTAATAAGCATCAGAGGTACATCTGATAGTGACATCAACCTTCCTTCCATTATACCAAACCGTCTTCCCCATCAGAGCTGTCCCAAGCTAGAATGGGATCACCCACCCTGGGAGCTGGTGAGCCGGGCACCTCCTGGGAAGTTTTCTCAACAGTACTTTCTTCATCTGTAAAACTGTACTAAAAACTGTACCACCTACTGAGATTGTGGCAAGTCTAGTGCTCTGCAGAGTCCAAACGGTCCTTCTCCTTCTGGCTGGATGGCCACACACCCATGGACACACCGCTCCTAGTTTGGCCAAATGACCCTTCCAATGCCAAGAAGCGTTTTTCAGATGAGTGTGCAGACTGGAGGGGCCTGCAGCCTTTGTGTCGCTATGTGCATCGAAACCCACGCTTACCAAAAACCTGTCAGGCCCAACAGTCACCTTTTAGAACATGGACAACGGGATCGCTGTGTGCCCAACACAGCACACACACACCCGTGGGGACTAGGCCAACCTCCTCTGAGCAAAGGGTCAAGTTCACTCAAGTGTGTCCAAGTGCTAGGGCTGAGGGAGCTCGTGCTTGTGGGATCACGGACTGACAGGTCCTCTTTCCACTGTTGTTCCCATTTATGGAAGTCCCTCAATAAGCTGCGAAGGCGCATTCATCTGAAACCTGAGTTTCAAATGTCTGACACAGAGTGGGCACAGGCACAGGGCTGCTTGAGGTGGGGTTTCAAGCAGGGAACTGGGAAGAGGCCAGGAGAGGAAGAATTGTTCCAGAGGCCCTTTTCTGCTTCGGAGGGCTCTCTCTCCCACATGTTCCAGTCTCCTCTGTACCTTCCACCCCACCCGCCAAACACCTTGAAAGGCAGTTTCTATCAATCAATTGCTCTTGATGGCTCTGAGATGGTCCTGAGCCCTTGTGGCTTGTAACCAGAGTCTCTGCAGCTGACAGGCCCGGATTACCCGACTTCCGCTCTGTGTCCACCTTCCCTTCCAGGCTGAAACCCTAGAGCCAAGCTGGTGAGGCCCCTTCAGGAAAAGGCATTTTCAGACGGCCACCAGCCAGAAATGCCTGAACACGACTCGAAGGTAGCTTAGAGATCAGACGCCTCCTAACTGCTGCACAGAATCTAGGGCTCAGGCCATTTAGGAATGGCCTGTTCAAAGGAGGAGAGAGACAAAAGTAAAGGGCTGGCTCCCAAGGGCAAGGGAGAACACGGAACAAGACAGTATTTGGGAGCAAGCTTGACACTTGCTTTCTTCGTGCCAACGAGGGAACTAATTCGGTTCTCATCCTTAAGTTTGGCAGACCGTACCCTGACCTTTGTCTAAACTCTCCCCCTCCCCACAATCCTGGGAAGGATCTCAAACGTGTCCTGGACACGACAACAACAATGATGCCTCTTGTTTACTGAGACAGGCACCTCTTTCCAACCCCATGGCTCTGTCCTTAATGAAGGCCTTTCCTCTAGCCCACGCCCCCTGCAGAGCTCCACTCCGAGCCATCACGAGGCAACCTCTGACTACTGAGCGAGACCGACTGCAGCAAGTTACAGCCGAAGGCTCCTTCGGTGCCTGTTTATTTAAGGAACCAGTTATTTGTTTGTCAGATTTCTATGGTGCCTCCCCGCCAAAGAGCTCACCCACGCTACCAACATTTGGTTTACATTATGAAAGCAGCCAGATGCTTTTTCTGCATTTCCTTTACTCTTACTGCTGCCAATACACACAGTCAACACAATGCTTATGGCAAAAATGAGAGAAGCGTGCATCAGATGACACTGTTGGTGGGACACACAAGTGCCCCGGGAGGCCCCATGAAGCAACAAAGGTCCAGAGGCCAGCTGCAAGATAATCATTAAGTCCACCAAGAAACCAATACCATTTAATGTTTTCCTTAGAGTCACAAAGGAAGGGGCAAAAAAAAAAAAAAAAAAAAAAAAGAAATGCTAAATTCAGCAGCTCAGCAAAAATAAGGAAAGGTGTATCATTAATATACAAATTACAAGTAGACAAGAGGAATTAAAATTACAGGCACGGGAATAGCAAACTACATTCATCATAAAAATGACCCAGAAGAGAAAAATGTTCTGGTGAGTGACAAACACCCTCTAAGACTTCCTATTAATGTTTATTCTTCTCCTGCCATATGACTTAGAGGCCTCGGGCCTAAACTTCAGCCGACCAACCCCGCCTAGATTCAATTTTGTCTTTCCATAAAATATTAAAAGGCCTGCAAAGATAATATCCTCCTAAGGCTTAAGAAATGGAAGCGATTTTTGTAGCTCAAACACAGGAGCAGCAAGGTGATCAAGGATGTAGATATGCTGGCATGCTATTTGGAGGCTTGGATATACAATGAGTCTATTGATAAAGTAAAATCGCAACAGGAAAGCGCAGGGTTTATTTAAGTTAAAAAAAAAAACCCACAAAAAACAAATTCCTGATCTCTAGAGAAAATGGAAATATGAAGCCTGTAACAGCAGTGAGGCAAATTTAAGCTTCTGAAAGGGAAGCCTATTCATCGTTTCAGGGCACAAATACAAAATAGTACCAGTTTTCTTCAGAGTGAATAAAATCTTTTTTTCTAAATTTCAAAAACTTGCATCAGACATGAAAAATTTTTGCAAAAATTCTGAAAATATACTGCAGCTTAGATGTCGGCACAGAATGAATTTCTTAATACATTGCATTTAAGATAATATATTCGTGAAGTCTTTTCTGTATTATAGATGGGTCACAAAATATCCCGAATCATACAAAGGGCCCAATCTTATATAGTTCTCTAGGATTTCTCTAAAGATTACTTTTTTTTTTTTGCTGACTCCTTATCCATTATTTTTATACCCTCCATTAAACTAGGTGAACTTGGGCAACACTATTTTCCGAGGGTATATTTAAAGAGCAGACACATCAAACATGCTTCTAAAGAAAGGAGGAAACTTGGAAACATGCAACATGATAATACACTGGAGGAACTGGGATGGTTTTTCCCAGTGAAGAAAAGGTTTAGGCAGAGACCCCAAAACCAGTTTTGAAGATCTTTTATGTGGAAGAAAGATCAGGCCTGCTCTATCAGGTTTCCAAGGGGTGTGGGAGGAGGCCCCCAACAAACCAGAGAACAGGGAGGAATTACAGATGGGCAGAATTCCGCTCAACTTCCAAAGGAAAACGCTGACAAGAAGAAGTGGCTGAAAACGAAACAGACCCTTCGCCCTTAAGGAGAGGTGCCCACACTAGGAAGTCAATGAAGACGTTCTGAGGCCCCTGAGAGACAGCACGGCTGAGCGGCTGTTGCTCTAGGCTTGTAAAGCCTGGAAGACCTAGGTCTGAATTCTAAACCTCCCAAACCGTGTAATCCTTGGCAAGTCACTTAACCCTTTAATTCTCTTCATCAGTAAAACGGAGGAAAGGCATGTCCCTTCCTGCCTCACGGGATTGTGATAAAGCCCAGATGAAACACTGTATGTAAAGTATCTGGCCACCTTCCTAGCACTCTGGAGAAGCGAGGCATGACGTTGTAGGGGAGCAGGCTGCAGAGGGTCATGCTGCATTACCTCTAAGCTGCCTTCTTAACACCAAGAGTCTGTGTTCAGAGGCCAGGAACAACTCGGTGTTTTGCGTTCCGTATCTTCACAATCATCCCACAATCATCCCACAATCATCATCACACCAGCAGCAGACTTCCCAACTCACTTGGAATCCTTTAAAGGCGGCTCCCATGAGAGAATGCAGGTGGAGCCTGACAGCGTATTATAAACGTTGGCTCTTTTACAATCATCAAGTCAGAAATGACTCGTTTTCTTGGGGCTGAGGTGCTGGTGTTCCAGCCCTTGCTAGGCAAAAACCTTTAGAGTTTCTCAGAACCCCTTCGAGCCTGGGCACCTGTGGTTCCTCTGGCTCAGACAGAAATTTTCAGTCTCTCTCTACTTGTCTTCGAATTTCTCCCTCTTTCAACTTGAAAAAGGAAGCAACTCTACAAGCGATGTCTCTTCTGGGGATTTCTGCTCCTCACCTGAGTTTCTTTCTCTTGTTTCCATGTATCAGAAAAGAGGAAAAATTTTTCTATGCTTTGCTTTAAGTGTCCATAATTAATCTTGTCCAACTCTAATGGCTACTCAGATATTTTATGCAGTTTTTTTTCCTTTATGAGTACTTTTTCTAGCTTATCTCCTAGTCACTACCACCGCTGCCACCGCTGTCACAGCCACCACCATCAAAGCTAACATTTACATGTTCCAGGCACTGTACTGAGTGCTTTATAAATATTATTTCATTTCATCCTCATGATAACCTAGGAGGGAGGTGCTATTATTATTCTCATTTTACAGATGAGGAAAGTAAGGCAAACAGAGGTTAAAAGATTCACCCAGGGTCATGCAGCTAGTAAATATCTGAGACTGGGTTTGAACTCAGGTCTTCTAGACTCAAGGTCTGGCACTCTATCAACTACACCACTTTTCTATTACCAATTCTCTAGCAGCCTACACATTTTCTAATTTATCTTTGCAAGAGAAAGCCTCGAAACCTTTTTCTACCAGGGTCAGAAAAAAATTAAGGCAACCTTGTTAAAGAGAAAATTTAACATGATGTTACCAGGGAAATTTCAAGTGGCAGAAATGTTATGCACCAGGAATACAAGCCAAAGAATGAAATGATCCCTAATTGGAAGGAACTTACGTTCTTACATCAAGGATGTGTATAAGTACATGCAGAATATGTAGGCAAATGAATACAAAGTAGCGTAAGGAAGGAGGGCACTGGTAGTGGAGAGGATCAGGAAAAGTGTCAAGTACAAAGTGATGTGACCTGAGAGGGATTCAGTGAGACTGGGGTGAGGAAGGGATGCATCCGAGCCATGAGGAAACAGCCAGTACCAGGACTCGCTGACGGGAGAGGGACGTTGTATATGAAGAAGAGACAAGGTCAGTTCAGGCAGAATCACCGAGTATGAAAAGGGAGGCAATGTATAATGAGAACAGAAATATAGGTTAGGGCAAAGTTTAAAAGCTAAACAGAGTGAAAGAAAGGGAGGAGTGGCACAGAGATGAGCGAGCTTCTAATCTGCTGTAGAAGGTGGGAGGGGTTGGGATCAAAATTATATGTAGAAAGATTAACTTTGGCAAAGAGAAGGGCCCCCACTTTATCAGAGACTAGGAGGAAGAGAGAGTAGGAGATGATGTCAAAGGGTTTTGAGAAGAGGGAGCTCAGGTTGAATGGCCTCAACTCTTTTAGTAATGTAAGGAGGCAAGGTGCTCAACTGGGAGAAGGGGGAAGGAGAGGGTTGTGTGTGGTAGGCTTGAGAGAATGTTGGGAAATGCTTTTGTGGGGAATAAGATAGGGAATCAATTGGGGAAGAATAAAAGCATTGCCTTGCTACAGTGAGAGCCCAGCTGAAGTTGCAATACATGAATTTATATTATAATGTACAGACAGTTTAACTTCCTCTAATTCCACTCAGTCGTGAGTAGAAGTGGAGCAGGGAAGAGGGAACAATTCAGGGCTGAAATCTATCCAGAAATGAGCAGCAACAGGACGAGGAGAACAAGAGATTCAAGAGAAGAGGGCAGTGTAGAGTCCAGTTTGCTAAGAACAGGATGAAGATCCAAGAGGGAGGGAAGTCAGAACAGGGGCAAGGAATGGCTTGAGAAAGAAGACACAAAGGGGCAGCTAGGTGGTACAGTGGATATAGCACCAGCCCTGGATTCAGGAGGACCTGAGTTCAAATCCTGCCTCAGCCATTTGACACTTACTAGCTGTGTGACCTTGGGCAAGTCACTTAACCCTTACTGCCCTGCGAAGAAGAAAGAAGAAAAGAAGAAAAGAAGAAGAAGAAGATGACGATGACGAAGATGAAGACACAAAGGTAAGCAGCTCTATCCGTTAGAAGATCATGCTCGACTGCTAGGTTTCTATCCCAAAGACATCCCCAAAAAGAGAAAAAGACCTATTTGTACAAAAGTATTTACAACAGCTCTTTTTGTGGTGGCTAAGAATTGGAAAGCAAAGGAATGCCCATCCATTGGGGAATGGCTGAACAAGCCATTGTGATGGAATATTATTGTGCTATAAGAAAGGACAAGCAGGACAATTTCAGAAAGGCCTGGAAAGACTTACATGAACTGATACAGAGTGAAGTGAGCAGAATCAAGAGAACATTGTGCACAGTGATAGCAACACTGATTGATGAAGAACTATGAATGACAACTATTCTTAGTAATACAAATTAAATAAAAATCTTAATACAAATTAAATAAAAATCTTGGAATGATCCAAGACAACCCCAAAGGACTAATGATGAAGCATACCATCCACCTCCAAAGAAAGAACTGGTATTGATGAAACACAGTCTGAAGCATGCTATTTTTAAACTTTCTTTCATTTTTTTCTTTTATCCAAATCTTCTTATACAAAATGATTAATATGGTCATAGTTTACACAACTGCACAGGTATAACCTATATCTGATTGCTTACCACCTCAGGGAGGGGTTAGGGGAGGAGGGATGTAATTTGGAGCTCAAAACTTTAAAGAAAAATATTTCTAAAAAAAAATAGCGCTCGGGTAACCTTTGATCCTAACTGATATCTTCCAGGAGACGCTTTGAGGTCCCTACCAGAGTCAGTCAGTCCCATTGTCTCTTTGCCAATTTGGGCCTATATGTAACTCTTCCCTCTCTATAAGACTTTAAAGAATGATAAATAATTTTGGGGAATGGAATAAAATTGACTGGGTAAACAGTCCCAAAATAAATGCAAAGAGAAAAGGAGAGTCAAATAACTTTAAACACAACACAGCCCAGTTATCCAATTTGGTGAGAGAGTACACAAAAGTGAATTTTTTCAGATCCCTGAAGCTTATCTCTCCTAATGCTATATTTTATTTTTTATTTTTTTGCAAATTAGGGGCCAAGGGGGGATTTTAAGCATTTATAATGAAAATCTTTTAAAAATGCATTAAACTCTGCTTTCATAAATAGGGTATGTGCATGATGATTCCACCCTTCTCAGTGATACAGGGTATATCACAAGGAATGACAATTACTGTGCTTTGCTATAAAACGGTAATGTCCTTGAAGGAGTCATGTTGCCTCTTAATTTGATAGCCCTTAGATTTTGAGTTGCCGTTGATGGCCAATCCACAGATCTTGTCTATCAGTTAACAGGATAAGATGAACACCATAAATGGACTATGAGCTGAGTTGGAGCTGAACAGAAGGAAGCCAGCAGGCCGGATGGCCTTAGAGAAATTGCCAAGTTTTCTTAACATGCCAACTCTCTCCCTGAAATACCGGAGGATCTTTACAAAGGCCTCTGTGGTCTCTTGGTGTTGCCTTATGGCCGCCGACCACGGAACACTACTGTCTCTGAAGAGGATTGACCAAAGGACAATGAGACACATGGCGCAAACCTGTGGGAGGACATGGACGAGAATGACTCATGACTGCAGCTGGCATGGACACATCACTGGGAGGAATATCCATATTGATGGGATCTCAGAGCCAACTGGTCTTTTTGGTCACTTCCTTTGATGGTAAATCGTCGAGGTGTCATGTCTAAGGTCATGTCCAAAGTAAGAAAATAGAGTAAACAGGCTCTTAGTGAAAGTAGAATGTTTCTTTCTTTCTTTTCTTTCTTTCTTTTTTTTTTTTTTTTGTGAGGCAATGGGGGTTAAGTGACTTGCCCAGGGTCACACAGCTAGTAAGTGTCAAGTGTCTGAGGCAGGATTTGAACTCAGGTCCTCCTGAATCCAGGGCTGGTGCTCTATCCACTGCGCCACCTAGCCGCCCCCGAGTAGAATGTTTCTTATAGGATCATAAGGTCTTAAGTCATAGGCTGGAGGTGGAAGACACTTTGGAGGCCATCTAAGTCATCCCACTAACTTTACAGATGAGCAAACTGAGGTGCAGAGACTTGCCCAAGGTCACACAGGTAGCTCGTGGCAGATTCATGATTCAAACTTATGTTCTGTGACTCCAAGTTTGGTACTTTTTCTATCGTGCCATGAGGCTTCAGGTACTATTACCTGGAGAGGTACAAGCCTAGAGAACTAGAGCTAGAAGGGACTTCAGAGGCCAACTAGTCCAACCCCTTCATTTTACAGATAAGAAACTGAGGTTCCAAAAGATTAAATGACTTGCCCAAGGTCACACAGGTGGTAAGTGACAGTGCAATGATTTGAACTCAGTCCTCTGACTCTAAATCTATCATTTTTTCCACTGTATTATTAGTTCACAAGCCCCTTGAGGGCAGGCGCTATCCAGTTTTTATCACGGTATCTTCAGTGCCCAGGCACAGTGCCTTGCATGCTATAAGCAATTAGTAAATATCTATTGAACTGCTTATGAATAAAACACTTGGGTTTTATTACAAGGACTTGGAAACATTTCTTCAGGCAGTTAACAGGATTTTACTCTCTTTGGAGGTGTCACTGTTTCCCAGAATTCTTAAGATGAAAGCTTTGGATTAAGGTTTCACCAATTTGAAATCTAATGTGAGAAGAAGAAAAACCTGTCACAAGAGCAGGTCGGGGAGTGAGTAGGAATGGAGCTGAGCCATGAACCAAGACCAAGATTTAAACAATGGAGAACAGGAGTCTGGTAAGACAACCTGGAGAAGCAGAACACTGAGGGGGGAATGAGAATAGAGTTTGTATAAGAAAGCAGAGAAAGATCAGATTGCAGCGTTCTCCAGCACTGCAGATGCTTAATAATTGCTTGGTACCTGGCTCCCTGCACTGTTAAGGCAGTAAGGATCAAACTGTGATGGACCCAAGTCCTGAACTAAAGAATCTGACCTTGATTCTGTAGATAATGGGACCAATAGAAGGGTTTTGAACAGCTAAGACAGGGTGGACAAAATGGTGTTCAGGTAGATGAGCCTGGCAGTAGGGTGTAGACCAAGCAAGCCACTGAGAGAAAACAGGGCTGAGGACTGAGCCTTAGGGGTGTGTCCACATTCAGAGATGGAGGAGGAGAAGGAGAGCCAGAGGACACAGGGTAGTAACTGGAGGAGGTAAGAGGAGAACCAGGACAGTGTAATGTTCCGGATGTTTCGAATTAGACGGTAGAGTCAGCAATGTCAACCCAAAGAGAACGAGGACTGAGTGGCCCTGGAATCTAGCAGCCAGAGGCTTCTGGGTGGCCTCATCTAGAGTAATTTCAATAGAACAGTGAAGGTTGGGAGCCAGACAGCAAGGTCTGGAGAATGATGGGTGAAGAAATGCCAAGGACCCCTTGGAGAGCATCTCCTCTAAACCTTTCATTTTGCAGGGGAGGTGCAAGGGGCCCAGAGGGAAGGGTAAAGGGGGCAGTATTTGGCAGAGCCAAGGTTTGAACCCAGGACCTCCTAGGTTACCACTAGAGTACTATGACTAAACTCGAGAGTAAGCCTTAAGTAGCCTCCAAGCACGGTTGGTTGTACATCAAGAAGCCTTCTTCCAGTTCCCAGAATCCACTGGGGAAAGTAGCCAATCAGCACATCAACAACAGGCAAACTTAAGAAAGGGAAGAAACAAACCAGACTGGGCTGGAGGTCCCTTTGTGACTGACAACCTCAGGCACCTCACTGTCTAGCTTCCCTTTGGACCACCAAAAGTGGTTCATCATTTCCAAATGAAAAGGCAGATAACCTAAAAAGATTAGTATTATCTCTTCAAAAAGAGGGGACCACACCGCATGGTACAAATACCCTAAATTTTCTCAGCTCTTCCTATGGGGGGGATAACTGGCTTGGAGCTAGTCCAGTCTAAAGATCCGATGCCAACCTAGAGGGGCAGTGAAGGGTTGACCCAGTGCCAAGAACAGCTGTCGGCAGCTTCCTTTGGCACTTGCTTCTGAAGGGGCTGGGAAATAGCAATCTTGGCTAAATTGGAGAAAGTCTAAAATAGATGATCTCTGGACATTCAGGCCTCTCCCCACTAGGACATCCTGTTTCTTTTCATCTCCTGCTCCCAAATCCACTTGTCCTACCCCACTGGGGGCAAGTGTCTCCTGCTGACCCAGGCACTTCCCTAACGAGCCTCCTCCTGGTATTTCTTGCTACATCTATGTGTATCCCTTTCCTTTAAGAATGTCAGCTATAGACTTTAATGCCAGAGAAATGAAAAGAAATGTTGAATAGACAAATACAGGTGCATTTTAAGTAAAATTACTCACGCATACCTAATCATTTTTATGACAGGTGGCCGTTGGCAAACCCTGGGGAGTGATCTAAGTCACCGGTCATGGCAGCAGCTGTCTTCTGTCCATTTTTACAAGAACAGCATCTCAGATTTTTACAGGCCCAACATTAACATATGAATAAGGGAATGAAAGAGCAAATTTATCACTAGGTTCTAGCCTTGTGCTAAGGGATGGGAGTACAAATATAAGCAACCAAGACAGTCCTTGTTCTTCCATTCTCATAGAGGAAGACAGCTTGGAGGGGACACACACACACACACACACACACACACACACACACACACACACACACAGAGGGATGGCTGGGTAACTTGTGAGTAGCAGAGCCCAGGGTTCCAGGATCTCAAAGCTTTCACAAGTAGCAGGCAGCTAAACTCAGTGGTTTCTTTGCCACCTTGTCAAAGCTAGGCAGGGGCCTGCTCCTGGCCCCTGAACCCTATGGAAGGTCCTGCTTTACTAAGGCATGGAGTTGGGGTTGATACTACTTCTTCCCTATCCTCCCAAGTGCAGGTGGAACAGACCCCTACAGTACTTTCCAGGGAATATCCTCCCTTAACAAGGTAAATATGACAAAGAAAGACATATCATCCGATTCTTTTTCTTCAAGAATTAAGGAGACAAATCTTACTCCATCTCCTGTTGGGTCCCAAATCTTTCTGGTCTGTGAGGCTCCAGTTCCTAGTTTCATCATCCCTTTCTGAGATTCCTATTTGACTTGCCCCAATACTTCTCTTACAGTAATATACACAGAAACGCCCTATCATTGGCTTGTTTGTGTTAGAGATGGGGTGGGAGAGACTTAATGGTTTAAGGAGTTAAAAGGTGCCAGAAAGGAACAAGGAACAAGTGTACAGAAGACAAAATTTTGCAATTTTGCCCGGAGTCTCCATTTTTTCTTCAACTACACAGCATAAACATTCCCTGTAAGAATGTTATTTCTAATGATGGGAGCTTAGTCTAACCTGTTAAAAAGACTTCCATCTGTTTACATAGATCTCCTCCATAAGCAATGGCGGGACTGCAGAAGCAACGTTGGTGAAACTAAGAGTATGGCAGCACAGCTTTATCTCCAGTCTCCCCTGGATCAGTACCTTGTCATGGCGGAGGGGCTTGGCTAGCTCAATGAAACTATGAGCTGGGCTGTGCAGGTTTGCCCAAGATGGACAGGTCATAGTAGATTGTTCTGACAAAAGGATCTACTGGCTCCACTGGAGAAGGAAATGGTAAATCGCTCCAGTATCTTTGCCGAGAATAGCCCATGGACAGTACCAAAATGACAAAAGAGGGCAACAGAAGATGAGCCCTTCAGGTCAGAAGGTATCCGATATGCCACTGGGGAAGAGTGGGGGACAACAAAGAGCTCTGGAACTAATGAAGTGACTGTGCCAAAGCCGCAAGAAAGACAGCTCAGCTGGGGATGTGTCTGGGGGTGAAGGGAAAGTCCAGTGCTGTGAAGATCAATATTGTATGGGAACCTGTAATGGAAGACGTAAGCTCTATGACCCAAGCAAGGTGAGCTAGATATGGTCAAACAGGAGATGGAAAAGTTAAATGTCAACATCTTAAATGGATGAAAATCAGTGACTTTAAATTCAGACGATCATTACATAGGCTACTATGGGCCAGAACAGTTCCCGTCACTTTCTGGCAAAGAGGAGAAGAAATGGAAGCAGTGTTAGAGTTTATATTCTTGGGCTCAAAGATCACTGCAGATAGTGACTGCAGCCTTGACACTAAAAGCTGCCTGCTCCTTGGAAGGAAAGCTCTGGCAAATCTGGACAGCAGACTAAAAAGCAGGGACATCACCTTGCCAACAAAGGGCTGTAGAGTCAAAGCTTTGGTTCTTCCAATAGTGATGTATGGCTGTGAGAGTTGGACTAGATGGAAAGTCGAGGGTTACAGAACTGACACTTTGGAATTGTGGTGTTGGAGAAAACTTAGGAGAGTCCCTTGGACAGCAAGGAGGTCAAATCAGCTAATACTTTAGAGAAATTAATTCAGACTATTCACTGGAAGGTCAAATACTGAAGCCAAAGTTTAAATATTTGGCCACATGATAAGAAGACAGGACTCACTGGAAAAGACCCAGTAGGAAAAAGGAAAAAGGAAAAAGGGATGGCAGAGGATGAGATGGATAGATGGCGTCATAGAAACAATGAATGTAAACTTGGACAGACTTTGAGAAATAGCAGAGGATAGAAAGGCCTTGTGTGCTGTGGTCCATGGGGTCATGACCAAGTGACTGAACATCTTCAGTCTCTCTAAACCCAACCTACCAGACTGATTTTCCTGAAGTTTGGCTCTGCTAATCTGCTAAAAACCCTTCAGTGGCTCCCCATTGCCTAGTGATGAGGAACCCCTTAGCTGCATGTGTCCCCCCCACCCAGTACTGGAGCCATAGTTTAAACCCCTGACATTGCACCCAGAAGCGACATGCCAATGTACTACCCTCTGGCTCCACTCACAATCCCTGTGACAATCAAACCAGAATAACATTCCCTGGCCAACAGCATCCTCAAGGGATAGGCAGGATGCTAAGCATCATAGAGGCACAGAGGGAAAAATACTGTTCTTGCCCTCAGGGAGCTCCCATTCTAATGGGGGAGATAACGTGCACATAACTAGACATACGCCAGATCTATCTGGAGTCAGAGGAAGGTGTTCTCAGAGGGCAGGCCCTGGTGGAGAGGGGCACAAGGGGGGATCTGGGCTGAACCTAAAAGCCAGGTGAGCTAAGAGTCCCAGGGGGAGGGGCAGAATATTCCCGGCCTGGGACAAAGGAAGGCCAGTGGTTAGAGATGGACGAACAGATTAGAGGGGAGTCAAGTAAAAGCAGTAAGGCAGCCAAGTACCCCCTGGGAAGAGCTTGCTGCCAAACGGAAACTTCCCATGGCATCCTGGAGGTAACAGTGAGAGCAGGGCCCCTTCCCTCCCAGAAGTTCTTGGCATACAGTAAGCACCTAATAAATGTTTTTCCTTTCTTTCTCTATTAATTCCTTCATTTCCTACTCCATCAGGTCCTCTCCTCCTTACTGGAAGGCTGGAGGGTGGAACAATAAACTCCCGAAGCCTTCCTTCTAGAGGGCTCAGACCTTGGCATCAGCAGCTCCCCAGGCCCCCCTACCCCTGCCTTCTTCCCAGCCTCCCCTGGTGTGTGGCTTCCCTTCTAGACTGGAAGCCCTTTGAGGCAGGAACTATCTGTCCTTTCTGAACCGTATACCCAGCATGTAGCCCAGTGCCTGGCTCACAGTAGGTACCTAATAAATGTTTACTGAACTGAACTGAGGGTGCTAATTCACTTGAGGGCCTCCTTCCTCCTCGGGATCCCATTGGGCTTGTCTGCTTCACTTTCTCTTGTGGGGTGGCCACAATGAAACACGCCATTCTCTAAACCTGTCCAACACTCTCTGGCCTCAAGTGTCCTTTGTCTGCCCGAAATGCCTTCCCGGGCACCCTGGCTTCTTTCTAAAGCCCTCCTGGTGCCCCAAGCCTGGAATTCTCTCCCTCTCTGGAAATCTCTCTGCCTTGGGAGCCTTTTCTTGGCTGTACTTTCTATATTCTCACTTCTATTCTCATCACTTGTAAACATAAGCTCCCTGAGGGCAGGGCCCCATCCAGCCTAAAGGGAAGGACAATGACAGAGCTGGGTTCTCCAAGGTTACGTCCTGAGGACTGGATGGGCCGGCCTGGCGATGAATTAGGAAGCTGGGCTCTTCAGCTCTGAATCTTAGCTGGCCCATATCCGAGAGACCTCAAACACAGAAAGGACTTACTGAACGTTGACTGAACTTAACTGAAGCCACTTCCCCTTGCCAATGGTTATCCAAATAAAGCGAGAGCCTCCCTACCGCTCTGGGTTTGTCTGGGCCTCCCACACCCAGCACGGCTGCTTAGCATCTGATTGTTGAATGAATAAAAGCACCGCCATCTCTGAGCCAATCAAGGTGGGGAAGAATGGGCTTTCGTTAGTAACCATTCTCCCAGGCCCCTCCACCAGAAATAAGATTGTCGAGGTCCAGTTTATGTTGTTTGTGCCCTTACAGGATGGTGGCTGCAGAGAAGCATCCTGACTTCAATGGGGTGAAAAGGAGGAAAGAAAGAACATGGTGCTGGCGCCTGGTGCCCGCCCCAGTGCACTATGGATCCCGGCTCTTCCCTTCTCAGGCCCAGGGAAAGAAGGCGCCAGGCGGGACCTTACCGGTCAGGGATGGGACAGCAGCAGCCTGCCAGCGGCCACCGCCCCGGGTTCTGTTTCTGAGGCGACCTCATGGTTTTTACAAGCCTCTTTTGCTCACTGATCTTTCCAACAGCCAGGGAAGGGAAGTGGGGAGTGAGGAGAGGGGCCTGAGCGATTGTTTTGGACGTGAGGTGACCTGCCCACATCCCAAGGCTGGGAAGAGCCCAGGTGGGTCACGTGACTCCACAGGGCCATGCAGCGAGGGCCCAGTTCACCTTCAGCAGGGAAGAGGAGAGGTCAGATCAGTGCAAATTCAAAACCACCCCAAGCCCTGGATTTGAACTGGCTGGGAGTAAGGAGGCCAGCTCCAGCTTTCCTATGATCCTGAATGGGTCTTTGTGCCTCCATTTTTCTCATAGGAAAGTGGAAACACCAGAAGATTCCTGTTGTGAAGTGCGTCAGTATTCTCCCAGACAGAGCTGGAAGGGACCTTAGAAGCCACTGAGACCAAGCCTTTTGTTTTACAGATAAGGAAACTGAGGCACAGAGCAGCTCAGTGACATGCCCACACAGCTTGTGAATGTCTGAGGTGGGATTGGAACCCAGATCTGCCTGACTCCAAGTCCAATGCTCTGTTCACTGTACCACACCACCTTGTATAAGGTACTTGGCTAATACAGATAATGAAGCTGTTTGCTGAGCCTCTCACTCGGAGATCGGCCCCAATACGGAAGCTAAAGGCAGTAAGAGAATGCCCAGAAAACGACCCCAAGGCCCTCGGCTAGCTATTAGTGGTGGGTTGTGAGGATGGGGAAATGCTTATAAAACCACAGGGACTATCTCTGATGCCTCCCAAGGAGACGGCGACATTAGGAGGGGTGGTACCCAGGGCTACCCTCTGCCTGTGCTTCCCAGGCAAGCGGCAGAAGAGAAGGGTGGAAGGGCAGGCCTGCAGACCCAGACTAGCACCTACCTCGGTTCAGATGGGTACTGGTTTTCAGGCATCATCTTTGGCATCGGCATGGGTTGCTGTGGTGGCCGAGGGATGGCAAAGGTCTGCTGCTGCTGTTGTCTGGGTTCATGAAGGGAGTGGGGTGCAGGGACAGGAGTAGGGGTGGGGCCGGGGGCTGGGGCAGGGGCCGGGCCCACACCTTGCACAGGGCCTGCCGTGGGAACGTGGGCGGAAGCCTGCACTGAAGGGGGAGGGGGCAGTAAGGAATTCTGATGAGCTGGTGACAAGGGGGTGGTGGGAGGGGTTAATGGCTTGAACCCAGAGGGGGGCTTCCTATCGTAGGCACTGTAAACAGAAGAGAAAAGGAAGATGACCATAATGTGGCAAGTAGGCCACTGGCATGGCCACCCTGCCCTCCCAACGCTTGTTTGCATCTCATTGTTGTCAGGAAGTGAGAGCATTAACACAGTGAAATTGCTGGTGGCCCCAAGGGAATGTTTGTACCTCAGAAAAGTGGCTGCGTCACTGACTTAACACTTGGAGTGATTTTCTCAAAGATAATTTTAGCCCCTGCTTCCGGTTTTTTTCTTTTAAATAATCATTAGAGCTTTTTTTTGGGAGCATGGGGAAACTCAGATATACCACCCATAGTTTCCTTTTAATATATTACATACCGCATGATGTATTGTGTTATAATTACCTGAAATTAACCAGACTCTCTACCCAAGAGTTTATTTCTGCTAGACCATTACTAGAAATAACACAACTCCTCTCCTCCCGTCCCTCCCCCCTTTGTCAGGCAGATCTACATTTAGTGGATTTAGAGCAAAGAATGATTTCCAGTAACCCTTATTCCCAAAGGCCTGGATATTCCTTAAGTAAAGGGCACAGCAGCAAGGCCTTATTCATCTCCTCCCATTTCTAGATCACATCTTTGGTGGTTAAAGTTCACATTAACATAGGACAGACTGAGAGACCTCTAACAGTGGAAGGGAGTGGGGGGCAGGAGAAAAGGAAGGTCCCAAGTGCTGGGGTGGGGAGGCATTTGCTTTGTGGCTTTTAAGGGGATCATTTCAAGACTCTCAGGCCCCTCCAACAGCAGTGATTTCTGCATTTCTTTTCAGAACAACAATAGCCCCATGTACAATTCAAGTCCTCACAGGCTGGGTCCTGGCAAGAATGCCCCATTTGGCAGCTGCTCCCACGGGACCCCGTCCACCTACCAATAGTTGTAGAGGCACTTCTCTCCATAGTTAGCACCAACGCCTTGCTCGTGGCTACAGGAGGACAGCTCAGCAGAAGGGCTATGCAGCTCCCGCTTGATCTTGGCCGGAGGCGGGGCATGAAACACCACTGAGGGCAGCAAAAAGGAGGGAGAAAGAGAGAGATGACCAATTAACAGGAAATCCACATTTCCCCTTTCCTTGGGCCTTCACTGAGCAAGAAGCCTCAGAACTGGTGTCAAGCCATGTGTCAGAAAGCCAAACAGCACACCCAGGAACGTTCCATTTTAATGGATTAAAAGTCATTTAAAGATGGAATCTGGCCCCACACTTCCCGGTTCAGAAGCTGAGCCCCAACCCCACCTTCTGCAGCAGGCCTTGCCCAGGCCCTGCCCACACCCTCCTGCCTCCTAAGATTACTTCCAGGTGACCGTATTATTTGCATAAAACTGTTTGCAGAGCACCTTCTCCATCAGACCAGGAGCTCCTTGTGGGCAGGGACCGTTTTTGCCTTTTCTTTGTATCCTTAACCGTCAGCCCAGTGCTTGGCACATAGTAAGCCCTTAATAAATGCTTGCTGACTGAAACATTTGGAATGATCTTGTATTTCCCCATTGTCTTATGTGAGTTGGTAGTAGGTTTGCAGGAGCCAAAAAGCTTTAAGACAGGTCACAAAAAATGAGAAAATGCACTCCGAAGATCACACACCCCACCATCTGCTCTACTTTTAATGAAGTCATTTCTACAACATTTTCTGATGGTAACTACAGAGTTCCTGAGGTTACTAGAAGAGCTAGTGCATCACTAGAAGAGCTTTTAAAGTAAAAGACAATAAATGTTTAGATAAACAAAAATCAGAGAAAAAATTTGATTTTTCCATTGCTATTTTGGTCACCTACAATTGTGATTCTTCTGAGATCTCACTGTCCCAAGACCAGGTGTCCATACAGCATCACCAAGAGCATGAGACTCTTGGGAGCAAGGAATGGTACAGAATTGCTGAAAGTACTTTTCAACACCAGCATTTACACAAATACAAGTCAGTCGACTCTTCTCCTAAATTCTGGGCCCAGAAGCAGGACCCATCCAAGGTACAGGTACTCATCTCACTCATCCACTTGGCCACCACAGTGTGTAGAGTGCTGGGTCAAACGCTCCTGAGGGGAGGTGGGTCTGATTCAGGAGGGTCATGGTATTCAAGGATAGCTCTTTATCTGTTATGCTTGCTATACAAGGTAAATTTCTTTTTTTTGGGGGGGGGGAAGCAGCTGTGAATTGAAGGAAACAAGGGATTGGCAAAGGTGGAGGTGAGGTGACAGTCAAGGCCAGACCTAGTATGACACCCAGGGAAAAAGTCAGAAAGCAGAAGGAATGGACTGGGTAAGGAAAGCAGGAAGGTCAGTTGGCTCAATCATAGGGAGCAGGAAAGGAAGCAGGGATGTGGTAACAGGAAGGTAGGTTGGGACCTAACCAAGCTAATACCTGACCCGAGGAGAGAATACCAATGAGGTGGGACCCACTACCTGCAAAAGCAGTCCTTTCCACTTGGAGACAGCTCCAATTTTAAGGCAGATTTCCCTTATTTCAACCCTCAATTTGACTCTACAACTCCTACACACCACTCCCAGTTCTGCCTTTGGGAGCCAACCAGAATAAGCCCTTTTGCATGAGCCAACCCTTCAATAGTTGAAGGTAACTGAGCTATTATTTTTCCTTTATGTCTCCCGTAGGCTAAGCATTCTCATTTCCTCCAACTGACCACCAAAGGGCATGAACTCCAAGCCCTTTGTTTTCTTGATACTCTTCTTCAGCACATGCCTTGGCTTATTAATATCTTTTCTTTGTGGCATCAAGAACTGACCGCGACACTCCAGATGTGGTCTGACTAAAGGAGGATACAGAACCGCTATCCATTCATGCCCTATTCCTGGAGCTTGTGTATCTCCGAATGCCGTCTAAGACTGCAATTGCTTTCTTGGCTGCCAATGAAGCAGTACTAGTCAATCTTTATTTGGCTTGTTTTCTCTGCCAAGGAGAATGACCTCTACACAGGAAATGAGAGGGAAAAAAAATGAATCCTTGGGCACTGATAGCCAAGATAAGTAAGATTAAGAAGAAAGCACCTCACTTCCCTTGATGGATTCAAATCCCACGGCCCAAACAAACAATTTCTCCCAGCATTGAATTAGCAGATGGGACTGCTAAGCCACTGTCAATCATATGGGAAGAACCACAGGAAAGGGGAGAGGCACCACAAGACCAGAGAAGAAACAATCTGGCCCCAAGTTTCTAAAGAGGTAAGAGGACAGAATCTGCAAACCATAAACTAGTGAGCTTAACTTGGATTTCTGAGGAAATTCTGGATTAGATATAAAAAAGATGAATCACTAGTAAGGGAAGAAATTATGACAAAGAGCCAGCCAGCCTGGTTTCCACAAGAACAGGGCATGCTAGACTAACCTCACTTCTTTTTTTGGACAGGGTTATTAAACTTGTAAATGAGAGAATGCAATGCATATAGTTTACCTAGACTTTTAAAAAAGAATTTGATAAAGTATCCCTCCTTATTAGATGGATAGATGTGGCCTAGTCAATACAATTACATGAGGGTAACTGGTCATCTTAAGGGGTTGAAGAACAGGACTCAACAGGTTAATTATCATTTGGTGTCACTGTGGCAGGGCCCTATGTTACTGAACGTTTTCATCAGTGGCTGGGATAAAGGCATGGATGGCATGCTCATTTTTATAGGATGCAAATCTGGGAGGGCTGGCTAAGATAATGGATGAGAGAGTAAGAATCCAAAAGGCCATGAAAGGCTACAGCACTGTGCTGAGTCTGAGAAGATGAAATTCAACAGAGATAACTATAAGGTCTTCTACTGGGCTTAAAAAAAATCAACTCCAAATGTACAGGACAGGGGAAGCATGTGTATGCAGCAGTTCAGCTGAAAGAGAGCTGGGGGTCTTGGAGTACTGCAAGCTCAGTCTGAGTCAGCAGTTCAACGTGGCCAAAAAAAGCTCATTGGATCTGGAGATATATTAAGAGGCACAGCTTCTCCCTGTCCTCTGCTCTGCTCAATTCACCATTTAGGGGGGACAATGATAAGATGGACAACAGTCCAGAGTGAGGCTGCTGAGATGGTAGCGGCCCAGGTCATCTGGGGATCAGGATCAGGAGCTAGGCTGCTGAGCTGGGGAAGAGAAGACTTGGGGAGCATTTCATAGCTGCCTTTCAATATCTGGAAGGCTGTCAAAGAGAGCTTAGCACCCCCCAGCCCCACCCTAGGACAGAACTAGGACCAAGAAGGGAAACTGCAAAGACACAAATTGAGGAAAAACTTCCCATCAATCAGAGCTGTCCAAAGGTTCCTCCTCCCTGGAGGTCTTTGAGCTGAGGCCAGCTGACTTGATGCTTCTCAGGGGCATTACAAAGGGAATTCCTTGTGCGTATGGGTTCCTCAGTGCCCCCGGGGTCCCTTCCAACTCAAATTCTGTGACTTCATCACAGATGGGCATTCTAGTGGCCAATAAGCTGGCCAAAGAGAACAGGAAGGGACAGTCGGAGAGCACTGGGTCTGGGAACCTGGGCCATCCCTACGATGCTCCCAAGCTCCTGCTACCTGAACAGCCCTTCTTTCTAACACCACCAACACGCGCCTAATAACCCTCTCTGGCTATGGATCATCAACTAGCAGCTCTTCAAAGATTGCTTTCAAAACCTCCCGGTGAACTTGCTGAACACTGCAGCTGAACCCTTTGGGGAGGGAGGGAGGTCTTTGAGGCCGACTCTGCCCCTACCAAGTCCAATGCTTTCTTGTAATCGACATGCTCAGCTAGTCCCTACGTTCTACAGGCCACTCATTAAAGACGTGATCTGTTACAGGCCCAGGCTCCCTTTTGATATTTGTATCTGTTACTGGAACGTCCACACCTCACTCTCAAAAGACTTGGAGTAGATGAAATGGTTGGTCCTGACACCCACGGGTGTTGACATCCCCTCTTGCCACCTCTTTGGGAGTTTTTTCAACCTATCAGGAGCTAGCTAAGCAGGCAGCCCTGCTTGGAATACAAAGATGCACTAGTTGTGTGATTCTGGGCAAGTCACTTAACCCTCGTTGTCCTACAAAAAAAAAAAAAGTGTTATTTTTTTAAAAAGGAATACAGAGGCAGCTAGGTGGCACAGTGGATAGAGCACTGGCCCTGGATTCAGGAGGACCTGAGTTCAAATCCGGCCTCAGACACTTAACCCTGGGCAAGTCACTTAACCCCAACTGCCACACCAAAAAAAAAAAAAAAAAAAAAAAGGGAATACAAAGATGCAACAGCTCCTGCCCTCAAGGAGCTTATCTTTTATTGGGAGGATGCAACGTGTACCCAGGTAAGGAAACACAGAATCATATGAGTGGAGAGAAAGCACTCATTTCTGACAGTGGGGGTAGGGTGGGGGGGAGGGGAGAGAGAAAAGGCTCCTGCATTTGAACTAAGCCTTGAGGGAAGCTAAGAATCCTGAGAGAGGGGGGATGCATTCTGGGCATCAGAGAGGGTTCATGCAAAGACACGGCATGTAAGTTACTTGAGTGTTAAGAGTGCAACTTAGTAAGGGGTTGGCTCTACCGTCAATGACGGTCATGTCTGATTCTTCAGGACCCCATTTGGGGTTCTCTTGGCAGATACTGGAGTGGTCTGCCATTTCCTTTTCTAGTTCATTTTACAGATGAGGAAACTGAGGCAAACAGGGTAAAGTGACTTGCCCAGGCTCACACAGCTAGGATGTGAACTCAGGTCCTCCTGACTCCAGGTCATGGTACAAACTCTGGCAGATCTGTTCCTTTTCACATCTATCTGTTGTCTTCCATCTCCTCTCCCCTGTAAGTTCTTCTGGCTCAGCTGTTATCATGACAAGCTTTCTGGAGACTCATTTCCCCCTGTACTGCATTTCAATGTTTAATGAGGCAATATTTCTTGTAATTTTCCAACATTCTTCTCTGTAGATTTTTAATGAGTGAGCTTGTATTATAAACCAATTCTCTGGCAATACTCTGGTTACTCACCAAAATTTCCTTCCCCCGACTCACTGCTTACTTCCAAAAGAGTTTCAGGGATTTATTTAATTCTCCATCATGGTGATTAGTAGAACTAGGAAGAGGAAAATTCTAGTACACAATCTGTCTCCCAACTAGACTTTAGAGACGTTATGTAAAACTCCCAAATCAGAAGAATTCCGTGGCCAAGTCTTGAAAGCCTCACTTGGCTTTTAAATGGTAACATCTGTTTGGCATCCCCAGACTCAGTTGATTATAGGATCACAGATTTAGAGCTGAAATGGACCTCAGAAGTCCTTCAACCTAACCCCTTCATTTGGTAGATGAGAATTCCAAGGATCAGATATTAAGTGTTTTTAATAACCCTAAAATAGCTATGTTATAGTCTACAAAAGTTATTCCAGGTGACCACGCCACTATCATACAAAGTAATAAAGTTCAACTCTGCTTCTAGGAAATTCAGCCTTCCACCAGAGATGCCACTAAAGCCTATTCACCACAACCACTGAGTGAACAAATATTTGGTCTAGTGCCCCTAAGGGCAAGGTACTCTCCTGAGACTATAGTGTGGTGAAGATGAATGGGACCTACTTCCTCTCCTCATGGAGCTGGTAATCCAGCAAGGGAGAGAGGGCAAATTCCCAAATAACCATAACAGATAATATAACATAGAATGTGGCACAAAATAAAAGAATTCAGAAGCCTGTTTATCTAAAAGATCTACAGAACGCCAAGGAATCAGAATGCCAGACAACACTCCCTTGCCCATAGAGCTAGATTGAAAAATTATTTAAATTAAAAAGAAAATGGCGGCCATGGTTTTAATGTCTTTACTATGTAAAAAATTACATCATGTTTGAAATTCAATGCAAACCAATACTTCCATCCAACAAATGGCCTGGAGGGTCCAAATATCATTTCCTCTGGCAGGAGTGAGAAGGAGCATAGATATATTATGATGTAAGGCCAAAATGTCCTTGAATTATATTGACTTTCTTTCTCTTTCTTTTCCTTCTCCCTCCCTTCCTCCCTCCTTCTTTCCCTTGTTTTTCAGTCTGTTCATCTTTCAAAACTAAAAGGCAGCATGGGATAGTGGCTAGAAGGGCCAGCCTTAGAGTCAGTCGGAAAGCCCTGGGTTCAAGTGCTTCTTCTGATACCTCCTGGATGTGTGACACTGGGTAGATCACTTAAATCTGTCAGGGTCCCAGACGATTGTCTGAGATCTCTGTTACAGGAGTTGCAGATCTGCATCCATAGAGGATGTTTCTACACCCGAATTCCCCACACTTGTAAAGTAATAGGTCTAGACCAAAAAACAAAGTTTGCTAAATAAGTCTGAGGAGAGTCACAACTCCCAAAGCTAAGTTTGAGAAGTAAGATTATGGGGGCGGCTAGGTGGTGCAGTGGATAGAGCACCGGCCCTGGATTCAGGAGGACCTGAGTTCAAATGCAGCCTCAGACACTTGACACTTACTAGCTGTGTGACCTTGGGCAAGTCACTTAACCCCCATTGCCCTGCAAAAAAAAAAAAAAGAAGTAATATTATTTGCACAGAGGCACGACCTACCAGAGATAGGGGGCCTCCGATACCCAAATATTTGATGGAGTGCTCCACTCTCTCTTCCAAAAACCACGGGGCTGGCTACCAACTGAACTTGCTTTAATGATAACTTCATCTTTCAAAAGGCAAAAAAAAGCAACAAAGGCAAAGTATATTCTGGATCTGTCAAGTTAGTCAAGATAGGGATCTTTGGGAGGGGGTAACCATTCCATCTTAGAACTGACTGCAGAGAAGAAAAGAAAAGGTTAGCAGAGCTTAATAGTTGCCTGTCTAAAGAAACTGAGATGGAAGCACAGAGAACTCACTGACCTACTTAGATTTCAAACAAACAAACCCAAGAGGATGGAAGCCATGGGAGGTCACTGAGGGCGAAAGCAAAGAATAGTCCTACAAGGATGATGTCAGGGGTAGCAAAGTGAAGAGTGGCCTGAGGTCCCTGAGTCAAGCTAAGGATCCCAGATCAGCCAGAAGGGGCCTCGAAGGGTATCCAGTCCAGTCCCTTCATCTTACGGGTGCGAAAACCAAGGCCCAGGGACATCAAGTGACCTGCCCAAGGTCACACAGGCAATTTCAGAGGCAAGGTCTGAACCCAAGTCCTGTGACTCCAGTCCGTCCTACTTCTCCTACACCTTGCTGCCACAACACTTCTTCTTTTTTTTTTTTAAGCTGTCTTATATCTGAAGAGCTATCATGACTCACAGATACACAGCCTGGAAAAATATTGTGAAAAAGAAGGGCCCTCATTTCAGGGAGAAGCTTGGAATCATTCCAAGTTCTGCAGGCTCCCCCAGTGAGTCAAGCCCACTCTCCTTCTGTCCCATTCTCGGATCAGTCACTCTCCACGTGCAGAGTTGGTTCAGCTTCTAGGCTGCTGCCCCATCAACCAACCAACAAGCACTTCCTGGGTGTCAATGTGTCAGACACTTTGGCCCATGTCAGGGATATAAAGACTAAAAAAAGGGTCTCTTGCCCTCAGGGAGCTGGCATTCCATAGGGGAGACAACACATAGACTTAAAAGCCCGCACCAAATAGAAACAACATCAATTCAAGGTAGATTTGTACGAAGGGTCCCCAGCTGCTGGGGAGATCAGGAAAGGTCTCATGGAAGAGGCGTGAGGGACTCTGAAGATCATGGAGGGATTCCAAGAGGCAGGAAGAGAAGTGCTGTGTGTGAAGGAAAGCATGGGAACCAGTGTGGCTGGGCTGGAGCATTTGCTATGGGGCAGTAATCAAGAAGAAGGCTAGAAAGGTAGGCTGAAGTCAAGCTGTGGAACAACTCAGACAAATGCAGGTATCTGTATTTGATTCTAAGCTAAGTGGGAGCTACTAAAGTTTGCTGGGCAAAGGGAGTGCCAGGGTAAGACCACCCGTCCTTTGGCAAGTGAGTAAAGGCTGGATGGGAAGGGGAGAGACCTGAAGCAGGGACACCAACAAGGAGACTATCAGAACAGCCAGGTGAGGAGTCTTGAAAGCCTAGTGTGGGTCAGTGGCCAAGGGAGTGGAGAGAAAAGAGAGATGTGAGAAGCACCAAGAAGGCAGAACTTATAAGATCTGGCACTTGACTGGATATGCAGGCAAATTAAGAAGAGGGCGGGGTTTTGGGGGCAAAGATAATGAATTTAGGTTTTGATCACTGATTTGGAGATGCCTATGGAAATGTCCAACAGGCAGCTGGTGATGGAGAACTGGACCTCACAAGAGAGACTAGGCCTAGATAGACAGTTCTGAAGGTGGAAGGACAAAGAGTTGGCGACTGACTTCATGGGAGCTGATCGGGAGGGAGAAATTTAGGATACACTCCCGGTTGGGGGAATATGGGATGGTGATTCAGCAAAGGGAATGGAAAAGGAATAGTGTGACGGGCAGGAGACCCAAGAGAGGACAAGGTCACAAAAACCCAGTGCTTATCCAGGAGGAAAGTGGCACATGTCACAAGAGAGGTCAAGAACAGTGAACACTACTGAGAAAAGGCTATTGGGTTTTGTCAAGAGATCAACTAGACTCAGCTGAGGGATGAGTCTGAGAGCCACTGAAGGGGCCTAAGAAGTGAAAAGGCCTCAAGGTGCCAAGTGTGGAGAGCTTTTCCCCAGAAGTTTGGCTTCAAAAGGAGGACTGCTGTTCATCCTTCATTCTCTAAGAGGACCAATGACATCACTATGATGGAGTCAAGGTACTGCATGTTTGGCTGTGGCTGATCAGACCAGTATGGGCTCAGAAGGCTCTACCACAGGCCAGGCATAAATAATCCACGTGAACATGTGGAATGGAGTGGTCTCTATATTTGTGCATCTCATGTTTCCTTTTTGGTCTATGATTCTGCTTTGCTCGTAAAGCACAGCACCTTCTTTGATGTGAGCATGCCATGCTGGGCAGTCCTGTGCCAGGGTCTCCCATGTCTCACAATCAATTCCTAAATTCTTCAGAGACACCTTGAGAGTGTCCTTGTACGACTTCTTCTGACTTCTATGTGAGCTCACGTGGAAGTCAGAAGTGGAAGAGGAGGAAAGATATAGCAAGAAAGAGTCAAACTGCAATAGGCAGGCAGTTTCTATCCACCTTGTTTTCTTTTTGAGCAGGTCATAATCTCTTTATTGCTCTACCTAAAAGGATCCTATTAATCCCAGGTAGGGGGCAAAGGGGAGGATGGGTCCAGGATGACTACTATTCCAAAGTCAGGACTACCCTGGTGAGACAGCAATGTTGAGCCACTCTCCTCTTGCAAGTTTCCTTAACCCCCCCCCCCACACCTCTTTTCCATGATTACTCAGGCACTCACCAGTTTGCACAATGGAGGTAGGACCTCTAGGTGTCTTGGGATCCCTTTCTAAATGGCACCTGGGGAAAAGGAAGTCCACGCACCCACCTAAGAAGCAACATGGTTGTTTTAAAATAAGAGGAGTGAACAAGCCAGCGGGTCCATTTAGAGAAGTGATCTTTCCTCCTATTGACAATGCAGCACCTGCCCCCAAGTCCAAGCCTGTAGACGTGGACTCACTGACAAGCTGCTGGCCCTCGGGCCCCTAAATCTACCAGCACCAGCAAGCTTCCCTTTGCCACCAACCTGAATCAATCCAAGAGGAAAGGCCTTTCATCATGAGTGACAGGTTAATTCAAAGGGAAATATGTGAAATGGACAAAAACCACCTCATGTCCAAAGACCTGCCTTGGCTACCTCCCCTCCTCTGCCCCAGAGTCGGCCGTATAGCATCCCTTAGGCACCTACATGTCGTCTGTCCTTTTTGTCTCCAGGTCTTACCTCCCTGAAAGAATCAGTCCCTCTTTGTCTTTTAACTTCTTGAGTGTCCCTGGCTTTTCCCAATCAAAAGTGATGTCGGGCCCTCAGTCACTCAACCAGCCAGCTTCTCCTAGCCTTCCATGGAAGGGAGTCTTAGGGTGGAAGCTGGTGAGAATAGCGCCTCCTGCTGCTGTTGCTGCTGCTGCTGCTGCTGCAGTCTAGCAGGGCCTCCATTATTTATGCTCTGTGCCCGCACCGGGCCTCTGGGCTTTGGACAAGAACTTCCAACAAACTGGAATCACCTAAGTCCCAGAGCTGGATCCTACTGTCTGATTCTGGAAGGGTGGTCCTGAGTGGGCCATGAGAGACAGGAGACAGAGGTGACAGGAGGGAGCCCCAAGCCCCTATTCCCCCCCGGCTCCAACTCTAACCCCTTTAGATGGGCTGATGTTTTTAGTTGGAAAGTGAGAGTTGCCCATTCCTCCAGTTAATGTGGAGGTGGGACAAAGGAAGAGAATGACTAAGCAGAGGTAAGTGGAGGAAGAAGATGTAGCAGTCTGCAGAAACAAAAGGGAAAAAATATCAGTGAATGAAAGAGACATAGAAACATAGGAAGACGTCTTGCCTGGATCTTGGAGTCCTTGCGTCTAAAACAAAGAGGTTGGTCCAGATCAGTGGGGTCAAACTCAGACAGAAACAGGAGCACTAAAGCGTAACAAGGATCCCTGTAGGCTGTATTCTGACTGAGAACATATGAACATAATTTACATCCCACTGCATTTTAATTTATCCTGTTAACTATTCCCCATTATATTTTACTCTGGTGTTGGGGGAGTCGCTAGTGGGCAGTGTGTTCAACACCTCTGGTCTAAGATGGGGATGCCATCTGTCTCACCCTGTCCACCAGCAGCAAGATCTCCTTGTGGGGAAGCCGGCCCTTCTCTCCACCTATCCTGGTTCTTGTCCTGAGCAAAGAACTGGGGCCATCCAAGACCAGGCTATTCAGTTCACGGTTGGGAGGTCTTGATAAAGTCTCTCTCTGCCAGCCTCCATCTCAATAAGAATCTGCAAAATTGAACTTGGGAACTGCTGAACTTCGGAAACGCCTAATGCTTTTCATTGTGGGACTTGAATTCTAATCTTGGTTCTTCCCCCTACTACCTGGGTGACCTTGAGCAAGCCACTGAAGCTTCTGGGGTCTCAGTTTCCTCATGTAGTAGAGCACCAGACTTAGAGTCAAGAAGATCTGGGTTCAGATCCCACCTCAGATACTTTCTAGCTGTATCTCTAGGGAAGTCAGTTAACTATTTTATGCCTCAGTTTCTCCTCCCATAAAAGGAGGACCAGATGGGCTTTAAGGTCCCTTCTAGCTCTGAATGGATGAACTAATGAAAATTCTATTCTAAGAACCAGGAAAGAGAAGGAACAGAGAGTACAAAGAGTTCAAAGGGTAAATGGGTTTGAGGTTAGACCCAGCTCAGTAGCCTTGCTCTATTGCATACTAGCACAGTGAGCCTGGGCCACCATTTTGCTTTGCCAAGACTTAGTTTTCCTTTTAGTCAAATGGCGATAATTTTTAAACTTCCCACCTCATCGGGGTTATTGCAAGATCACACTCTGTAAGTCTTAGCATGCAATATAAAAGTCAGTACTTCCTAAATATGCTCTTAACTCGTTTAAGGTTTCCAGTTGGCAAAAGCCATGTGTCAGTGGTAAACAGCTCATCAAGCCTTTGAAATGTGGTCACCACACGCCATGCTGCCTCGAGAAGCAAAGACACAGGGTCTATTTGGGGGAGAACACGGCCAGTAGCTTCCTCCCCCTTTTGTTCTGCATGCAAGGGCCTAGAGGCACTATGGGTGGCCTCCAAAGTAGATGGTTTTCCCTACAGCTTCAAGGCAGGTGCCACACTCCACGAAAATCGAGAGCTGCAGAAAAACAGTGATGGAAACCCCTTGAGGGTCTAAGTTTTATAAGATGCTTCATTTAAGTGCATGGTCCACTCTGAGCCTCACGACAACCCCAGGTTTAAGTAAAAGAAATACAGTTTTAAATATCCAGTCAGAAAAAGTCTCATCCATGGAAATGGCTGCTATTTGGCAATCTCAGGCCACGAGCACATCACCGAGAGCTCGTCAGTCTCATCCCCCCCCCTTTGTTGAGCACACACGCCCACAGCGCCTGTGAAGGAGCATGAAGAGCAGAGGTAAGGGGCTGCCTGACTTAGGGTGTCACGGCGCTCAGAAGCAGGGCTAGCTCACCGCTGTGGCATTCCTAAGCCAGGAGGAATGCTGGGATGTCTTTTGGATTTCCAAACAGAGCATCACAGGGCATGCACAAACTTGTTTGGATGGTTAACACTGACTCTGCCTGGCAACAGTTTCCAAAAATAAAGCTTGGAAATTTGACCAAATTTAGTTAGGGAGCATAAGTTCTAAAAACAGAACTGGTGCAGGTTTGGGGAATGTGTTGCTTCCTTGAATTCCTGCTCAAACGAGCCTCTTCCAAATGTGAATTTTTAAAACAATATTGGGAATATCACTAGAAATCGTCAAACCATTAGAGCACATTGTGTTGACATTTTCAACTTTTAAAAGCTTTCCACTAAATTTCAATTGCTTCCCCCAGATGTTCCACTTTTTAACCATCCAACATCTCCTTCCAGTAGTCAGCCAGAGACTCTTGCCCCATATTGCAAGGCCATTTTGTAAAAGATGAAGGAAAGAGCGCCAAAGGAGAATGGTGAGACAACATGCCAACAGTTAACTAGATTCCAGGGCTACTATTTTAAATGTCTGCGTTCAATTTTAAAAATACACTTTAAAACAGCCAATAAGGAAAGAATTGTCTTAGCTCCCAGTTACACTTTTAATGACTTCCTATATAGGAAGCCATGTGGTTTTTCTACAGATCAGTGTCTTGTGGTTGGCTGTCCCAGGCCAGCATATGTACTGAGACGCTCCCAAAACAAGGCTCAACATATGGACGAAGGGGAGTGTATTTTAACCCCAGTGGCATTAAGTTGGTGGTGACGTGGCCAACCATGGCTGACAGAATGACTTGGGCAACGTTGTACTCCACCCCCTCTACAACCCTGCAGATTTCAGAGGTATTTCCAAATATAAAAATGAATGGCAATAGAAGTCAAGGAGATTTCCTGTTACCCCAATGAACTAATTTCACTTTTTGGGCCACTGTGGTAGAATTCTGACCATAGCTTAGACATATTGTTTCTTTCCTTCAATCATGCTAAGGGACTATCATGGCTGGGTTTCTTTTGTTCTCAAACACTTCTGTGATGACAGGTTTTGGGGCAACTCTAGTCTTTACTCCTAGAGTGGGGGCTGATATGAGAGGTGACTAAGGCTTAGTATGACACTTAAAGAGACAGAAAGGCTTGGAGTGATGCTTAGTGTTTCCTCAGAGATTTATTTGGGGAATTATGGGATTTCTTAGGCTATGGCAGTGAAAGGCAGCGATCTGACAGAGGGTCTTGGTAGACAAGACTGGGGGGGAGGAGAGTATGAAAAGATAATAGGGGGGGGAAGATAATGGGGAGACTGAGCCTGGGGTCCTGAGCCTGAACGTTTAGCAAAATGGTGGGACCCAAAGTCATTAAACTAGTTCCTAAGTCAGGGCTAGAAACAGAGCCCAACATTCATTGGCTCTAAGATGGCAGGTAAATTGTAGACTGGACAGGAGGAGAAAGGCTCTGGGACAGATTGGGACAAAATAGGTCTTTATGGAGTGACTGCCTGGCTGCGTGGCAGAGTGCAAGGGTGGGCTAGAGGTCACAAAGGAAATTTGGCCTCCCATGAGAAGCAGAAGCAGAATTAAGGTCATGTTAAGGGAACTTCTATCTCATGGGCATCTGATACAGGTGCTCAAACATTTAATGAATACATTTGCCTCCTTGTTTCCTCACATCCTAAAATGGCTTCTCTTGTGGTCTCGAAATGCCTAGGGCAGCTCTGGGTACTCAGAGCTGGGGTCCAGGAAGTTCCTGGCTTAAACCTAAAATAAGAAATACATTCCGGTTGGTCCTCATTTTCTAGGCCGCCTTTTAAACCACACATTCTGTTCCATTTTTGGGGGGCCGCTTCTAGGAGGGCACACTTTACCTACAAAGAAGGCCACATATGGAGAGTAACAGAGTCAATGGTCAGGCTCTTGTTTCTTCTTTTAGGAAGGAACAATTCCCACTGCAATGGGCCCACAATTAGATAAGAGATTTGTCTGTCCCAACAACCCTGGGGGTGGGGGTGGGGGGGCAGGAGAAGACAAGCAGGTCTAAATTAAACACGAGAAAACATGATGGTGACAATGCTGAGAGGAGAAGCTTCTGAGGGCAAGGCTGGCCTTGGTTCTGTCTTTGTATCTCCTGAGCTTAGCATACAAAAAGCACTTAATAAATGTTGAGTATGAGCTACATATAGAATTCTTTCTGTTTTTTTTGCAGGGCAATGGGGGTTAAGTGACTTGCCCAGGGTCACACAGCTACCAATTGCCTTACCAAAAAGAAAAAAGAAATCATCGCTACCATTTCACAGGTGAGGAAACTGAGGCTCAGGAAGGGAAGGTATTTGAAGTGGGATCACATGGCAAGTCTAGCCTGGTTCCTACACACAGCTCTTCTGTTGAGTATAATCTACATATGGAATTCTTTTTTTTGCAGGGCAATGAGGGTTAAGTGATTTGCCCAGGGTCACACAGTAAGTGTCAAGTGTCTGAGGCTGGATTTGAACTCAGGCCCTCCTGAATCCAGGGCCGGTGCTTTATCCACTGCACCACCTAGCTGCCCCCTTATAAATATTATTTCATTTGATTCTCAGAACACCCTGCTATGAGTAGCACAAGGATGCCCAGTACACATTCCATCAAGGCAGCACATGGTGAGCCTCATGGTGACGTAACTGCATGACTCCTGGGGCTACGCTGCTGCTTTGGTGTTGCCTTGAGAGCTACAGAGACTGGGCTGGTTGCAGTATTTCCCTGAGATTTCTTTTGGGGAAACTGAAGCACTTTACCAGGCCCTGGATAAGGGTTTTAGAGATGAGGTGGGAAAAGCCATAATGGTAGGTGAAAGGTTATCATTTGGATGGTGGATCATAGAATAGAACTGGGAGGGGTCTCATACCTCATTTGGACCAATCCACTCATCTGACAGGGGAGGGGAGGAGCAGAGGCCCAGAGGGGTTAAGTATTGACCAAGGTCAGGTGTAGTAAGTGACACAGCTGGTACTTAAGTCCGGCCTTCTGCCTCTGCCTCTGCCCCACACTGGGCACTGTGAATGGCGGATGTGAAAACATCTGAGAAAGTTGGGCCTGAAGGCTCACACCTGGGTACTCTGCACAGTGGGACAAACTGCAGAAACGGGCAGCTCAGGTCCAAGTGGAAAATAAGGAAGGAAAACCGTGGACACGAGACATTGGGTGGAGTGGATGCTGGGGGCAGTGTCTGTGACCTGCAGGGAACCAGAGTTGGGAGAATTCACAGACCAGCCCGAGCCAGGAGCCTACTTGAGGGAAGGTTCAGAGGTGTGATCTGTCTCCCAATAAGAGAACACACTTCCCCGTTTAAAGCGGCGTTGCCATGGAGACACAAAAACTTTGCCTGGAATGGAGGTGGGGTTGACTGGGGAGCAGTGACAGCTCCCCTCAGCCTCCCCAGGTTTTCAGAAGAGGGCCCGGAGGGTGAAAGGCCTCCTTGGAGCCCCAGCCAGCCCAGCCTGGCTGAGCAACAGCAGCAGGGAAGCCAGGAGCAGGATTCTGGAGCCTCTCCAGCTGCCAATCACCAACAGATTTCTTTCTAACAGTCTCCATGTTGTTCAAGTTGGTTGTTTTTCCACGAGCAGCACAATGGGGTCTGGTTATTCATTGAAAAAGTCTGCAAGTGGGCACCGCCCTCCATTCACAACCAATTTGGAATGCTCCCCTCCCAGGGGAGGGGAGTGTGGGGGGAAAGGGGGGGCCTCCACGCTACAGTCCAAGAAATGGGAAATGACACTTAAGATCATAACAGAGACCAGCTGTCTGCAAAGGGAAGCTCACACTGCATGCAGCGTTTATGTAAGAAACTCAAAACGCTACAGGATGGCCTGCTCTACTCCCTAGGATGCAGCCCGGCCCCAGTGCTTGCTGAAATCAAGAATGATTGGGCAAGGCAGCTCCAAGGGAGCTCCGGAAGTGTCTTCTGGCAAGAGGAAGAGGGCCAAAGAAAAACCAACTTGTGCAGCTTTGTTCAAAAAACAGTTATTTCAATCTGAGTGTTGGGTACCAGCAGAGAGAAACATTCTTCATTGATGTGGTCCTCCTGCTCAAGGCCAGTCGGGCCTGAGGCCTGCTTTCTAGTCAATCCTGCCTCCCACAATTCTTTGACTCCCTAGAACGGGTTGCTCAGGGGACCATCCAACAGAATCTCTTGAAGACAGGCGCAGAGCAGTCACTGCTTACTGGATCAGCCGAGTCATTCATTGGGAGATCTGCATTCTTCAAGTGCCCATCCTCAACAATTCAACAACAGCTCCTCCCTTTAAAGTCGGACTTAAGGTCAAGGGAGTGCTGAATACAGCCCCCAATTTGGGGCCAGAAAGGAGGCAAATTTGACATGGGCATCACAGTTCAAGATAAACAATTGTTCTGGCTTCTAAGACAATTCTCCTAAGCCACAGTCCTTCCTGAAGGGAAGGACAGGTGGCCAGCCACTGGGGGAAACCAAGTCTCAAGAGAGATGAGGGGACTTCATAAATGCCCAACCTGGCTGGTGGATGCACCCTATGTGCCATCCTGCCCCACCCCCAATCCACCTCTAATGTTCCTACCACAGAATCTCTCTGGGACCGTCTGTGTCTAGAACCAAAACCTCCCTAGTCAACAGCCCCCAGATGGCCCCAGGTTCTAGACCAAAGTCTGATGGTTGGCTGAGCACGGGTGACCTCCAGCCCCATGACCTGCCATCTTCTAGGTCTCTCTTCCTTTCTGTCTGAAGCCCCCTTCCTTCCACGTTTGGATCCACCCTCAGTCTTTATTTCAGGTTCTCTTCTCCTTACCCAAACCATTCTTTTGTCATAGTTTACATCTTCCACAATGACTCAATCACTCCTTCCTAAAAGGTATAGCTGTGCCTGGTCAACATATACCAACAAAGTCTCCTCCTCCATGTTTCTCTGTAATTATGGCTATAGGATGAACTACAGAGACACACAACTTTCAGAGGCTGCCTCAGGTGGCTGGCTCCAGTAAGACCCTCCCCTTTGGAGAGGTCTGCCAACCACCATGACACGCTCACAGCACTGTGCTGAAAATGCCAGATGCAGACCAGCAACCAGGACCCTGTCGAGAAACTCAAGGAGGAGTTGTTCACAAAAGGAAATTGTCTAAATGCAACCAAATCTGGTCCTGGGATCGGCATCAGTGGCACCAACCCCCAACTGGGGGCTGCAAGCGAGACATGCTCTGCTCTCCCTGGATGCCAACTGGAAAAGCCTCTTGGGCCACAGTCGGGGGGGGAGGTCGGGAAGAAAGAGGGGGACACAACTCGAGTGCTTCAAGGGCCCTGCCCTTTCAGCTTCTCTACCTGCATGTCCTTCACTACAATTAGAAGCAGGGGAAAATGTCGAGTGGATGGTCTCACTACACTACAGAGAGGTTCACAAAAGTGCCTCGACATTATTACAGGGACTGGAATTGAGAGTGACAAAGAGGCAGTGAAAATGGCAGGAGGCTGCAAGAGGCAGAGCTTTTCTCTGGCCACATCACAGGACCCCTGTCCTCTACTTCTTGCCTTCTGAATAAAAGAGGAAGAATCTCACAAGCAGGTGAGAAAGCTCACCTCTGGGAAGGGTGCCATGAATCTGTGTCCTCTGACACCTGTGGAAGTGACTTGCCTGACAGACCCAAATAAATGCCCACTTCCCCATCCCAAGACACATCCCAAAATACAAGGAAGTTTTCAAGAAGTCCACTGGCTTTCAGTAAAGGAGAAAGAACAAAGAGAGTCTTGAGCAGAATTCTTTCACCTTTCTTGTTTTTACTAAGACAAATGAACTAGAATTTGATGAAAGAGAATTTTGCTAAACTCATTTAGGCTCATTTAGGGAAAGAGGAACTCTGACCCTAGGAACCAGGAACTCAAAGCCCAGCAGACGAACGAAAATGAGAAAGCCAAAATGTCAACGGCTGCTTGACAGCAATGGCAGCATTTCCTGAGAAGAGAACACAAAGGGGGTGCAGCATGTTCCAGATCATCTTTGCTTCTGGCTCCCTGGTCCTCTTCCCTGAGCTTCCCTTTCTTTTCTCCTCTGCCCTCAAAGCAACTCATCATATAGAAAAGCATTCATTTTTGAAAATGAAATAAGAGTCCCAAGTCTGGTACTCTTATTTAAACCATCAACGGGCGCCTCTTCCCCCTTGCCCCAAAGGTCTGGAGGGTGGTCCCTTCAGACAAAGCAAAGAAAAAAGGCTAACGATAACAAGTGCCTCCCGTGTACAAAAGCAGACGCGAAATGATCAGAACGTGGGAGGAAAAGGCATTGTACCACGGTCCAGATCCCATACGCTACTGCAGAACTACTACTCCAGCTGGTGAAAAATGACCCAAGATTCAAATAGGGTTAAAAACCCTCTGCTTGGGGCAGCTAGGTGGCATAGTGGATAGAGCACCAGCCCTGGAATCAGGAGTACCTGAGTTCAAATCCTGTGTGACCCTGGGCAAGTCACTTAACCCCCATTGCCTCACTAATTAAAAAAAAACAAAAACAAAAAACCCTCTGCTTTCCACTTCCGAATTCTAGCCACAATCATGGAACAAGCCTGCCCTGTTCCTTCCATCACACTTTATTGACTGAACGTTTCTGAAAGTTTAGGCCTGATGGTTTGTCACCGAGCTTGCCTGCAGCAAGTTACTTGTAATGCTTCTGGTCATTTCCAGTTGCTCTCTGAAATTCAGGTCTGAGAAAAATGGGCTACCTGGATTTACAACTGGGCTCTAAATGAAATGCTACAACAATGCCACTATTAAAACCAATAACTCAGGGGCAGCTAGGTGGCGCAGTGGATGGAGCACTGGCCCTGGATTCGGGAGGACCTGAGTTCAAATCAGGCCTCAGATCCTTCACGATTACTAGCTGTGTGACCCTGGGCAAATCGTTTAACCTCAGCCGCCTCACCAAAAAACACACACACAAACAAACAAAAACCACCCAATAACTTGACATTCAGACAGCACAATCCCCACAATGCCCTGCAAAGGAGGCAGCCCGAGTCTTATCATCCCCATTATTACAGATGAAAAACTTTAGGTGGAATTTTGATAACCTCCCCAGAACCGCAAACTCCTCAGTTTTCTATTGGTTGAGTGATCTATTATTAAATGCTACCTCTTCCAGCAAGTGATCATTTAACCTTCCCTTTCAAAACCCAGGACTCATTCTAGACTTTCACGTAACATTCCATGACTTTATAAAAGGTTGAGAAGCAAAATAGTCATTCTGATAATAATAATTTTAAAATCCTCTTTAAAATAGTAGTCGAAGAGGTTGATTAAGAAATAATCCACGTTTACCCTTCAGTTTGAGGTTTACAAAGCACTTTCTGCACAACAATCCTGAGGTAAGTAGCAAAAATATGATGAATGACTTGCCCCAAGTCACACAGCAAGGATCAGTCATGCTATAGATCCCAGCCCCCAGAATCCAAGCCTAGCACCCACACAACTTCTCATCACAAGATACTGGCTAATCTTCTAAATACTTGAGTTAAGTGGCCTCAATCTCCGTCTCACTCAGTGAAAAATGTGAAGGAACCTACAGCTCTGCAGGCTGCCCCAAGTCTCTGTTCTCATAAACAGTAATAATGGACAGAAATACAAGTGATCTTTCTTTGAAGTATGGAGATGAATGATTATATTACACCATAACACAGTATTTAAGGTTTTACAAAGTTCTTTCTTCCACAAATGATATATGAGTGAAAATAGTATTACAGAAATCTTTACAGATGGAGAAACTGAGGCTCACAGGTAAAGTACTATGTCCTTGATCACTTGGCTAGCGAACTAGCACCAAACCTAGGTAACCTAGCCCAGAGGCGTCCTTTCCTGATCCCTCGCTGTGGGGCACAGCCCAGATGATGTGGGTCCCAGCACTGGAGAATGTTTGTGGAACACACACACTCTGGCAGGGCCTATCAAGCTTGAGAGGTTTCAAGCAGAGGCTCAGAGTTGGCTGTATATGTCTGGAATTCTGGGAGCCGCCCAAGTGGAAAGGGGTTCACCACTAGAAAAGAGCCACAGCAACAACTCAAGAAGTTGTTGTGTTGAGAGAATATGCACACCTACAAAATCATGGGTCTTTTTAATTACTCTACATAGAAGTCAAAACTTCCCTACTCTATATGTGCAGAAATGGAAACATAAAGAGAATTTAAATAATTTCCATCAGGTTATGTAAATAAGCCAGGGTTAGAACCAGCACTGTGATTTAGGCCTCTCGGCTTAAAGTCTTAAGATCCTCTCGAGTGTAAGGACTCCATCTGGGTCTGTATCCAGGGATCTGAAACCATTAAGAAAACCACGAGTACCCGCACAGGCCACGTAGAGCCTATTCTCTAGAAGTCTGCAAACTGAATTTTTTTTTAAAAGCATTTCTTTTTCTCCCCCCTTTAAGGTTGTCATTTTATAGAAGAAAAGCACTTCCAAGCGGGGAAGGACACCAAAGGTCGTCATTCAGGCCAGCTCAAGTCTTTTTTTGTTCCTTTCTTGCATCCCCAAAACCTATAAAGACTATGATGGCGGGCAAATCACCAACCTTCTCCAGATCTGTGAAATTATGAGATTAACTGAAAAGGCCTTTAACAGTCCACAATTCTATGGGAAGACCCTGCGGGGCCAGGGTAAAGGTCACAAGGAAGAGTGATATTCAACAGAAATCACTGATGGATTATTAGTGTCTCTAAGAAATAATAACCCTAAGCCTGACCACCAAGATTCTGGTTGAGGGAGATGTTTACCAGTAGAAATAATTTCTTGGATCTAGGTGGGGAAATGCCAGAGAAAATACCGAAGGAGGTCGTTAGAGGTATTTCTAAGAATTAAAGGTTGCCTCATTTAAGCTGTAGTTAAGTGGACTATGGAGACGTATTCTATCAAGAGGCAGGGAAAAGGCCCAGAAACACATTTAGCACAACTCATTATTTTGAGGATGATGATTTCTCATCTTCCTATAATAAAATGTTTCCTGGTTGGTTCCTTTTCCTACTTTTTTTGGCGAATTAACAAATGCCCTGTGGTTCATAGGCAATGTCATTGTTAGCAATGACAGGGCACAGATAAACAGCAGTTTCAGAGTTTCATCTTTCTGTAATTGTGGCACTGATGCTTGTGTAGAGAGATTTCAGTGATGCTATAAAATGTGGCATGTATGACCAACGGCAATCAAGTTTCATTAAACTTGAACAAGCCCCTCCCTCACCTCTGGCAAAATCACATGATCTTCCAGAAACTGACTCAAGAGCTTGGGGCTTTCAGAGAAAAGAAGCCAGCCTGTGGGCCAGCACTTGAGTGTGCCAGGCCTTTGTGCTTCTGTGCTGCTAATGTTAATTATAATCAAAGTGGATGCTGAAAAGTAAGAAAGGATTCAGAGGGCTAACATATAATCTTTCTTAACTCTGTGGCAAATATATACCCCATGGCTGTCCTACTCTAAAACCCTGTGCCTTGAAATGAGCTGGAAAAAGGCACGTTATGGGCAAGTGGGCTTCATATTAATTGGGGAAAATTCTGGAATGGATTATTAGAGACCACTTGTCCCCAGAGAAAGGGAAGCAGTGATCTCCATGAACTAACACAGGTTCAAGTCGAGTCAAATTAGTTCCATTTCCTTTTTGAACAGGGCCCCTCAACTGACCAGAGAAACGCTGTGGGTAGACTCCTCAGACCTGAAGAAAGCATCTGTCAAATGACCTGGTGCTATGATGGCAGCCAAAATGGAGGAAGGTGAACTAGTGACTAGTACAGTCAGGCAGACCTGGGATTGCTCCACAAGTGTTCATTAAGGGCCGTATGTAAAGAGCTTGGCCATCTATAGCCAACCTATCTTTCCAGGCTAGTTTCAAAAAAATCCCCTTCAAGAATCTGGCTTCTCAGGGCAAGTAGGTGGCACAGTACTGGCTCTGGATTCAGGAAGACCTGAGTTCAAATCCAGCCTCAGATACTTGACACTTACTAGCTATGTGACCCTGGGCAAATCGCTTAACCCTCATTGCCCCCCGCCCCCCCCAATCTGGCCTCCCAGCCAAAGTAGCCACCTTGCTGTTCTCAGATGGGACAGTCTGTCTCCCACCTCTGTGACTTTGCATAGGCTATCTCCCAGGCCCCAAACACTTTCTCTCCTTACCTCCACCTCTTGGGAATCACATCTCTCTTCTACAAGCCTCGGCTCAAGAGTTTCACTCACAAAGATGCCTTTCCTGATTATTCCAGTTAGCAGTGCCCCTCACTCTAGGAAATTACTTTTTTTTTCCCCATAGTCAATAAACATTTTTAAAATCACCTACCATGTGCCAGGCACTGTGCTAAGAACCATGGATACAAATAGGAAAAAGATGATCCCTGCCTGCAAGGAGCTTCCAATCTAACAGGGGATGGTGATGTACAATATTTATTGACTAAAGACTTTTAATTTTGCATATATATTAGATTTACTTATTTGAGTATACATTGCTCCCCAAATATAGATCCCAGGTCCCCAAATATAGATTCCTGGAGGGGAAGGAATTGTTTTATTTTTGTTTTGATATCCTTAGTGTTAGCACAGTACCTGGTAGACAGGAGGTACATAATAAATGTACTGTTAAACTGACTGGAAACTGAATGTCCCAGGCAAGGAGGTATGTCTAGCATGAAGAGGTCTGTCCTTAAGTCTGTCTAGTTCAACATTCCCAATCACCGTCCATTTAAATGAAGAAAGGTGGTATGTTTATCAAGTCCACAAGGGGCAGCTAGGTGGCACAGTGGATAGAGCACTGGTCCTGGAGCTGTGTAACATGGGAAAACCACTTAACCCCTATTGCCTCACACAAAAACCCCAAAACCACACCAAAATCCATAGATCAAATTGGGAAGGAAAACTAATATGGTGGATGACAGAATGTTGGGGTCTTGAGGACATCTCAGTAGGCTGGAATGATGGGCCAAATATAATGAAGGAAAATAGGGATAAATGCAAAGTTTTGCACTTAGATCCAAAGTCTCAATTGTACAAATATAATATGTGAGAGACATTACTGGAAAGGTGTCCATTTTAAAAAGATCTGGGTGATTTTATAGACTGCAATACAAACCTAGCATGTGAATAGGGGTTCTTAAGCTGAGTCCTATGAATTTGGTTTTTAAAAAACTGTTCTGATAAATAGATTTCAATTTCCTTTGTAATCTTATGTATTTTACTTCTCACATTTTAAAACATTATTCCAAGAAGGGGCCCGTAGACCTCACCAGTCCATGACCCCAAAAAAGGTGAGAACCCCTGATCTAGAAGAAGCCAGGGCACACTGCCTAGGTCAGACCCCCTTCCATGAAGCTGTGTCTGGATGAATGAACTGTCAAGCTAGAGTACGAATGGGATGGTGAAGAAACCAGAAATCCTTCCACATAAAGATCGAAAAACGGGGACTAGGTAGAGACAGAGTGAGAGGGTTTGGACCTGGGATGTACAAACAGATCCCACCCCCATCCTCAAATATCTGAAGGGCTGTCAAGTGGGAGATTGATTAGAATGATTCTGTCTGGCCCAGAGAGCAGAAACTGGACCAATGGCTAAAAATCATAGGGAGGTCAATTTCAGCATACTAATTCCTAGTAATTAGAGATGTCCACAAATGGATGAACTATTCAAGTTTCCTATCAGAGGTGGTCTCCAAGGAGAGGCTCAGTGACCACTTTTTGAGAATGTTACAGGGGGATTCAGGTTTCAGATAGTGAATGGTCTAGCCAACCTCAAAGGTTCCCTTCAACTCCATGATCCTACAGAGAGGGTTATCTAATTCAACTATAAGCATCCTGCTAAACTCAGACTGTTGTAATCAAAAACTAAAGAGAAAAGCAGACAATTCAAAATCTATACATTAACAGAGAGGCTGACCTCCAAAGCTCTTGCATTTTGGGTAAATGATTAAAACTTATTAACCAAACCTGCATTTCCAAAGAATCAACTAGTCATCAATTTCTTTGCTTGTAATATTGTTTGTTGTTCAGTTGTGACTGACTCTTGGTGACCCCATTTGGGGTTTTCTTGGCAAAAATACTAGAGTGGTTTAATTCCTTCTCCAGCTCATTTTACAGATGAGGAAACTGAAGGGTTAAGTGACTTGCCCAGGGCCATTTAGCTAGCTATTGAGTAACTGAGGCTGGATTTGAACTAATGAAGAGTCTTTCTGACTCCAGGCCAGGCACTCTATCCACTGCAGCACCACCTAGCTGCCCTTTACTGTAATATTAACCCATAAATATTTCTCCAAATATAAATTGGAAGTGCTAGCAGCTACCTCAAAGTCTATTTCCGTATGGTCCCAAATGTGAAGTTAATTCAAAGGCAGTCCTCTTACTTCTCCTTATAACTCTTCAGGTTATAAAGAAACATAGTGTCAATGAAGGCATTTCAAAGAGCCTCTGCCAAAAAAAAAAAAAAAAAAAAAAGGAAAAAAGCCACCTCCCACACAGTCGGCAGCAGTTTGGAAGGGCCGGGCCACATCACCAACACAGAACAAAGCCGGACTACAAATCCCCTGCCTTTCATCTTGGAAGAAAACAGAAAAGTTGAGTTGTCTTTAGCCATTTAGTGGCAAGCTTCCCAATCACTTTAAAGCAATCAAAGAGCAATAATTAACACATATTTACTTTAATAGAGCAAGCTGTGACCAAGCTGAGGAAGCCGTTCACCTATGGGCTCACTTTGTTTCCTTTTCAAGTTTCATGGCAATGTGCCTTAGAGACAAGGCTCCTTATTAAAGAATGTTTCACTGGTACCTCTGTTCTAACCATTAGTGATTCAGAACATCCCTCCTGAGGGCATGCCCCAGAGAGGCTGCCTCAGTGCACAGTGTCCGCACAGACACATATATTCTCATGTACACAGAGACACACTCACACAGACACAGAGACACACAAACTCACATGTACAGGGACACACTCACTCACACACACACACACACATGCTCACATACACAGAGACACTCACATGCATGTGCGCGAACGCGCACACACACACACACACACACACACCCATCCCTTCAATCAGAATGATCCCAAACTGTAAACAGTTTCCTGGGTAGAGAGGGAGAAAGTAGATCTCTGCCTGGCTCAGGTGTTTGCTATCACAAGCGATGACTAAGAGACATGATTCTCTCCATGATGCAACTCTCCAGAGGGGCACCATTTTCTTCCATTTTCTCTTAGCCGTGCTCACTTGCTGGTGACTAATGCTCTCTCTCCAGCAGCTCTGCACTGCTCAAATTTCATCAGCAAGCTCTGTCCTTGACGGCCTCTTGGCCCATAAAAGCTACCAAACCTGTTGAAGGCAGCACTGAAAGGCGAGGGCCGAAGAAACCATCTCATTGCGGACACCAAGAGCCGCCTTGTGTTTTCACCATTACATTTTATTGCCCCCGAAGTAATGAGCAATTAATGTTCATTTCAAGGAAAAAACTGTCTGCAAATGAGAAAAACAGAAACCCCTGTATTTATCAGAGCAAGGGCAACAGGGTTAGAAGCCAATGCCCTCTCTATCAATGTTTGGTCACACACCACCACAATCACCGTCTTTTAATTTCAAGGTACAAACAAGACCCAATGGCCTTTGTAATCACAAAAAGAAACATCAATTACCTGTGATCCTTTGGTAGTCAGAAGGGGGGGGGGAGGTGGGGAGAAAAAGCCATGCCTAGAAAATAAACTTAGGGAAGAAATTCAATACCTGCCCCTGACCCCCAACCCAGCAGCTAATATCCTTGAATCGGTACCTACATGTTCTGATATTCACACCTGACACTGAGGTTCACTGAGGTGTGAGGCCCTCACCAAAGGATCCTCAAATAATTAAGGTCCCTGACTCCAGTGTATACATTTTAGAAATAGCTTCCATGAGATTCCCTCCATGCACTAGTCCTCTGAAATTCTCTTCAAGTCCCTGGTGGTGAGCCTCATCGAACTTAGCTAGTTAAGTTGGTCCTCTGACAACACACTTGGAATTGAGCCCTGGACCCATCCTTAAACCCTTCCTTCCTCCTGAAGCTGGGAGGAGCCCATAGACCTTGAATTAGTCCAGAGCAGCTTTTGAGAATACAAGTTTGTGACCGAGTTTGAGTAAGACTAGAGTGGCAGTTTCAGTAATCGATGAGTGTTATTTTACTAGAGATTCCAGCAGTAGCTGAAATAAGTGATATTCACAATGCTCATGATATGTCAGAATGCCCAGAAAATTAATGGTGCTTTGTAAACAGTAGAGGTCAGCATACAAAGGTCAGCTAGGATTATTTTTTATCATTGAGAGTTCAAATGAGATCAAGGAACAATAACTAGGAAGGTGCTTACGGTTATCAGACTGAAAATCTGGGACAAACTGTTCATCGTCCGGAACTTGTGCTGGGGGGAGAAAAAGACATTTTAGAACTTTTCATTTATATGAAAATGTGCAGTCAAATATTTTGCATGCAAAAAGTGGACAGCTCAGAAACTTGCCTTCAGCTAACCAGGCCTCCTGGAGTTGGCTGAGATCCTGAAACAACTCTGGAATTGAACATAACAATAAAACAAAAGAAGTTACAAGCTACTTGGGAAGAGGAGAAGTCTCCATGCTGCTTGATTTAAGTGATGCTCTAATACAGCCCAGCACACTACCTTCTGAGTCGTGAGCCAGATCTGTGTCCAAGAACTTTCTCTTTCTGTCAATCACAGGCCTTGCTCGATAGTCCTCAGGGTGAGGTTTCTGAAAGAAGCAGAGAGTTGCAGGCTCGACACTCCCCTTCAGCACAAGCCTTTGGAGAGAGGTGGCAGCTTTAACTGCACTGGGAGAAGAGACTCCAAACACAAACAAAAGACCATATAAACTTACCCCTGGGACCATAAAAGGGACTTGCTGATCATAAAAACCATCCATTGTGCTTCTAATGTCTTTAATATCCCTCTGAAAAGCTTCAGCATCGAGTAATTCCTGGGCTGAAGGGGTCCTGTTGTTTTGTGAAGCTCGCAGATTTCAAACTGAGAAATAAGGGGGAAAACAGAAAGACATAAAGAATTCTAAGCCACTGTTTCTTTAAGCTCTCAAAGGGAACATTCTCCTTTCTTGGTGGCACTCAAAGACACTTACGGCCACTAACTGCTGTGCTTGATTAAAAGCCTCAAATATATGACATTTAAAAGACAAATCTATTTGCCTGTCCGTCTTTTCCTTGACCAGAGGCGTGCTACCCTTTAACAAAACAGGAATGAAGCCGGGAGGGGGAGGAATAATCCACATTTCAAAAGGATTCATCGAAGGTCATCGTGAAATGGTCGTGAGGGTATTTATAGTGGTTATTTATAGACAAGTAGCATCTTGACAGAGGCCAGTGGAGGAAGCAAAGAAGCTCCAACCTCAAGAATTCAGTGATTGCCAAACTGAAAATCAAATACCAAGAGAAAGCATCTCAGATGAATATTTAGCCGGAAAATGTTTGCACCTCATTTTTCAACACCACAATGATCTTGCTTCGATTCATTCTCATTCATGACTTTTCGGCTTCAAAATCTACTCCAAGCCATCGATTTATGTGCAGAGGCCACACCTTTGTGATATAAACTGCAGAGACTAGTTCAAAGAAACTATGGAATGAATGCCACTGTAGAAACTTCCAAGGGCTTTCTTGCACTTCAAAAGGCTTATGAGCTGACAGATTCACAAATATAAGTTGTTTATTAAGCAGATTTTATTTCTGGTTAAGTTTATTTCCCAAAAAAGGCATTAAGGAAACAAAACTAAAACCCTTTTAGGCAATTTGAAAGAAGGGAAAATGAGAGTCAAATAGCTACCCTAATTTGGGGGAAAAAAATCATAATTTTAAGAAGATACTTTCTTTCCAATATATTATAGCCCATTTTTCCATACTAAAGGCTGTGAAAAGTAACCAAGTAGGAGGAAGAATCTGACTTTATTTATTCAAGTATTACAATTTTAGCTCTCCCTAGATTAAGGATCAATTTTCCTATCAAGTTAAAACTAGATATTTTCCAGTAGGTGATAACCATGAGATTGTTTTGAACACTAATTATAAAAGCAGATGAAATGCTCATAACTAAGAAGTTGGTTCCCCAGTCTTCCACATTCCCCTCTCTGACTTCATGGCAATGCCAATCAGCAATTAATACAAGCCGAGGAAGGGAAGGCGGGAGGGGAGGGACAAAGCACAACGTACATTTCATAACTTTGCAAGAAAAAACAAACCGCTCTCTATCCAAAAAGAAGCAAAACTTTCAAGCTACCCTCCGCCCTTCTCCAGTGTCTCCAAAGGTTATGCAAAAATCTCGAATGTTCAAGCAGAACATAAAAGAATGCGAAAACATTTTTTCTCACTTTCTACAATCTGTCACAGTCTACGGTTTAAGTGTGTGCCTCTGTGTGTGTGCGTGCGTGTGTGTGTGTGTGTGTGTGTGTGTGTGTGTGTGCCTGTGCGTGTGTTCGGGGACAAGAGCGGTGAGATATTTTTAGTCTTATTATGAAATACATTACAGAATCCTTCACCATGAATACAAAGATCTTTTCCAGATTCAGAGGTAATCTCTCTTAAGCAGATCTTAACAGTTAAGCATCCAGAAAATAAACTCCATTTTTTGTTTAAATTAATTACTTAGAATGTAAGCAAGCATTTCATTCTGGAGTTCAAACTACTTCCTTCTTTTTGCACCCAAGAAAACTAAGTCAAACAGTCCAATTAAGGTCCCCTCCCCCACAACACAAATCTGGCTTTGCTTTTATGAATGGCAGAGCCAGCAGCAGCAGGTAGAGACTGTAACTGGATCCCTAGCGTAGGGCCCCATTCACAAAACAAGACACACTTCCACCAAATTCCCAGCTTTCCCCATTCAAGAAAACTCCTTCCGAAGTGCCCCCGCCCCCACCTCCAATTCACTAACTGCCTTAAGGCACAACCCCTCCCCCTTCCCCTCCCGGTTTCAGGCAGAAAGCTCAAAGCTAAACACACACACACACACACACACACACACACACACACACACTCACTCACTCACAAGGAGATGGGGGGGGGAAGGGCGGTGTATGGCGAGCAGGAAAAAGAAACCCGCTTCATTCATAAAGTCACCCACATTCATAAAAACTTGCAGCCGCAACCGCGGCCAATCTTCTCCCATGTTCACCTTACCAGAGTGGGGTGCCGGCCCCGCTCCATCCCTAGAAAAGTATAATCTCTCCCCGAGGCACCTCCTTCCACATCTAATCTCAGTCGCTAAAGTCTCCCAGAAAATGTTGCCTGATACCCAGGCCCCCAAACTCAGCTCCCCAGTCCCGGGTTTTGAATCTATGCAACACCCTTCGCCCGACTCCAGAACCCTTTTAAGCTCTCTTCGCTTTGCTAAGGACCCTCCGGCTCCGCGATCACCCCAGTTTCCCCCCTCCCTCAAACCTGTACTCCCCTCGATCTCAGCCCCTTCAGGCTCCCAGTGACGCCCCTTCAACCTATGTCCGAAGGACCCCAACCTTCCTCAGCGCTCTTCACCCCTGCTCCACCTCAGACACCTCTGGGCACCCCATCTGATTTCAGGCTCCCCCCAACCTCTTTTCAGGCATCCCAGGAGGACCCAAATTCGATCCCTGGCCCTCCAGAGATTTCCCCCCAACTCCTTTCAAGCTGCCAGAGAAGTCCTCAAACCCTTCTCAATCACTCCAAGAACCCCCAATTCCCCTAATGTTCCTCAAATTCCCATCAGCCTCTCAGAGAGCCCGCAACCTCCTTTCAAATCTACTCTGGAAACCCCTAAACTTCCCGAATCCCCTGAGGCGGCCCATAGACTCTTCTCGGGCCCCCCTCAAAAAGCCCCCAAACTGGCTCCTTGAGGACCCCCAAATCCCCGAGACCCCCTGAGCCCCCAAACTACCACTTGCCCCTTTCAAAGGCCTCCCCCCACCTTTCCCCGGCCCCCTGACTCACCCTGAACAGGAGCCAGGACCCCCTCCCACTTTCCCGTTCCCCCCACCTCACCTGCCCCCCAACTGCGCCGCGCGCCGTGTCCGTGTCCGTGACCGGTAGACGCAGACCCGTTACGGCCCCCGGCCCCGTTAGGCCCCGCCCTCTCGGGAGGCGCGGCCCCGCCCCCGCCCGCACCTGGGCGCGTGCCCGGGCCTCACCTGCGCACGCTCCCGCCGCCGCCTGCGCGCGCTCCCGCCTGACAGGAGCGCTCCGGGCGGGGGCTCCGACCGGCCGGCTGCCCGCCTCCCCCGGCCCGGCCCCTGGCCCTGGCCCTGGCCCCGGCCCCGGCCCGGCCCGGCTCTGTCCCGAAACCCGCCCGCGCCGCCCCGCCGCCGCTCTCGGGCCGCCTTGCCGCCTAGCTCCCTCGGGCGCCGCAGCCGCCAGCCCAGCGAGCGCAGCAGCCGCCCCCGAACTGGCTGGGCCTCCGCAGCCCCCCGCTGAGCCCAGCCCGGCCCCCCCCCTCCTCCCGCCTCTCCTCCTCTCCCATTGGCCCGCAGCCCCGCCCGCGCCTGTCCATCACCGCTTGTTTACCCCTTCTGCGGGCCAATGGCACGGGGTCGGCCCGCCAGCCCTGCTGGGGATTGGGCCGATAGCGTGCTCCGACCCGCCTTCTCGGCGGGGGAGAGAGGGTCGTTTTACATAATTTATGCACCGAGGGCCCGGACCAATCAGTGCACTCTGGTTTACATAATGTGGTTCGGACGTTTTTCATTCATAAAAAAACGCGACCTGAGGGAGAAGCTTCGCTGAGTCAGTGAAGCCTTTAAAGGGGCCGACAGAAGGAAAAGAAGAAGGTGGGTGAATCTAACGCAGCTTAGCTTAGAGTAGGCTAGAGACCGGGATGAAACCTCAGTGCCCATTTCATCACGGGAACTAGGCCAGAAGACGCAGACCTGGAAGGGATCTTAGAAATTAGTCCCCTTCGTTTTTACAGATGGGGAAACTGAGGCTCTGAACGGTTGGATGACTTGTCCCGGGTCTCACAGACAGGCCACTCGAAGAATGAGCGCCTGAATCCAGGTCTATAATCAACCAATCAACAAGCATTTCTTTTCCAAGTGTTTCCCCCACCCCCCAACTCCTCTTCTCCCAAGACCCCACTGTTCTTCTCCATTACCTTTGCTTGTTGGGGGATGGAGATGACGCCTTTATTTTCCTCCCCTCCCCCCACCCTAGAGCGGGGGAGGGGAGCGGGGGGAGGGCAAGAGGGGGAGGGTGGGGACAGGCTGGGGCTGCTCCCTGCTTCCTTTGCAGCCTGGCTTTCATTCACAGCTGCAGCAAACGGTGCAAAGTTATCTTAGAATGGAAGAAAGAATGGAAGAATTCGTCATTCTAGCCAAAAAAGAAACTCGCTGAACGACCTGGGCATGTGGCCCGCTGAGAAATACACAGTGGGAACGAGTCACTTATTGTTAATAGCTTTTAAGCAGACCCTTAATTGATTAACCTCGCTTGGGCTGGGCATGGAGCAGGGAAGGAGAGGAGAGCCCAAAAATCTTCATTGTGTCTCTTTTTAATTGAAACTTGAGCTCCTAGCTATTCTCTCCCCAAAAATTTAGACAGAGCTGAAAGTCAGGGTAGGTGAGGAGGGCTCCCCAAACTCTTTCTTCCATTGTTTCTATCACCTTTTATCTGATACAAGCCAAAGGAAGGGCACATGGAGTAGAGGGAGCACAAAAGTTTCAGACCAAGGGTACAGATTTGGGGCTAAAAGAGAGCTCAGAAGTCACATAGTCTAACGTCTCCATTTTCTAAACAGCCTCCTCTCCAGAGAGGGGAAGAGAACCCATGGATTTGGGTTTAAATTCCCATCTGCTGCTTACCCCAGTATGACCTTGGCCCAGTCACTTCTTTCATTCTCCTTAGTTTCCTCCTCTACAAAAAAGAATAACTGGGGGGGAGGGGGGACGGGAGGGGGAGATTACGTGATCCTGAGGTCCCTTTGCAGCTCAGAGGGTTTGCTGTGATCCTGAAATCTTTGCTGAAGTCACACCATAAAGTCAACCAACCATGAATCCCTTGGAAACCAGGCTCAGTAGTTAGCATTCTAGCCTCGCTGGGCTGTTTGTTTTCAATTTAAGGAGTGTGAGATGCTGCATTTTGGAATTCAGTCCTGTACAGCTGGGGAAGGATGGAGGTCTACTGGGGTCTGCCAAACAAATGGGCATTAACTGCAGTTGCTGGGATTCTTAACGCCGTGTTCCTTCAAACAAGTAAACAAATCATCCTTGTCCCCTCCCCCTCGGTCCCTCCCCAATGTTGGGAGCCCACACAATGGTGCAGAGTAAGACTGTGTGGCACTCTTCCGGCAAGATGAGCCAAGAGCCAGGGATGTATGCTGGGGGGCGTGCCGGCTGAGCGCCTCTCCCGGTGTGATTTGGCACGCCTCCCTGACTAGCAACCTAAGAGAGAAAGCTAGCTAGCACCCTTGGGAGAGGGAATAGGTAAGATGGGGGAGCAAGCAGCAGAGACACCCAGAGCACAGTCTGGGCCACTGAGAGCCAGAGAGATTTTCTTTATTGCTCTTCAGCGCTGGACGTTCAGTCTTCCCCCTCCCTGACCATGCACAAGCAGTCCCCTCCACCCACCCCCATGTCCGGAATGCACTGTTCCCTCCTCCTGCCTCTCTTAGAATCCCTAGCTCAGCTCAAATGCCACCTCCTACATGAGGTTTTTTCCTGACCCCCCCCCCCCTGCCCCTTCTCCCACCCCTGGCCCCAAATGACTTTGTACTTTGTATATATGATGTAGTTACTTCGGTTCATGGATCACAGACTTCAAATTAGAAGAGAATTCAGAAGCAATCTAATCCCAAACCCTCATTATACAGATAAGGAAACTGAGGCCCAAGGGGTTAAAATGATTTGTTCAAAGTCACAGGCATACTAAATGTCAGAGGAGGGATTTGAACTCAGGCCCTGTGACTCCAGAGACTATGCTTTCCCCTCTGTGTAACTGTTGTTTCCACTGATGAGATGTAACCTGCTTGAAGACAACTGTTTTATGTGTTTGTATTCTCAACCCGTTTTCAGTTTAGACTCTTTGAGGCAGCTAGGTGGTACAGTTTAAAACCTGAGTTCAAATCCAGCCTCAGAAACTTCCTTAGCTGTGTGACCTTGGGCAAATCTCCTAAGCTCTGTTTCTCACTGGAAAAAGAAATGGCAAACCAGTCCAGTATCTTTGTCAAGAAAACCCCCTGGACAGAGGTCCAGGGGGTCATGAAGAATCCAATATGACTGGAATGACTGAGCAACAACAAACAAAATTTCTCAGCACACTGCCTAACAGGGCCTAGAATTAAGTAAGGGCTTAGTACTTATAACTAAAGGGTTAGAGGTTATATGTAGAGTCAAGAAGACTTGAGTTTCAATCCTGCCTCAGGGATTTACTAAGCTGAGTGACCCTGGGAAAGTCATTTAACATCTGTATTATATGTAAATGGAGACAATAAGACCTACTTTCCAAGGTGTGTGTAAAGTTGATATGAGATCATTTCTGTAAAACATTTATTAAACCTTAAAAATCACTATGTAGATGTTTCCTATTATTGGGGGTTTTTTTTGTTTTTTGGTTTTTTGGTGAGGCAATTGGAGTTAAGTGACTTGCCCAAGGTCACACAGCTAGTAAGTGTCAAGTGTCTGAGGTCGGATTTGAACTCAGGTCCTCCTGACTCCAGGGCAGGTGTTCTATCCACTGCGCCACCTAGCTGCCCCTATTATTGTTGATAATATAATAATTGTTGTTCATAATAAAGACGATTCTCTGTCTCTGTCTTTCTGTCTTTGTCTCTTTTTTTACCCAGTCCCATTTAGCCTGATACCCATTATTTTATTTAAGTGTCTTACCTTCCTTCCAATTTCCCATCAAAAGCTGCAGCCAGCGTAAGAGGCCTCTCACATGACATGGGCTGTGTAGGAGCCCATCAACCTGTCTACCTAAATACAGGCAGAATGGATGATCTTAGTGTCAGGAGGTCCTGGTTGGGACTGTGAGACAATGTTTGACTTTGGGAAATTCTAGGGAGTTGCCTAAGGCACACAGAGATTGAATGATTTGGAGAGTTGAGATTCAAACACAGCGCCCTAGGTTGAACTGAAACAAAGTAAAAATTGCCCTCATTTTATGTCTCTAGGCAGCATCTCTTTCCTGCAGTTCTCATTCTCCCAGCTCACAAGAACCCATCAAATACATAGATGTGATGGCCTTCATCATGCCCCCTCACCCCAACAAGTCTTCTCTAGGTTAGTGTCTGGAGTCCTAGCCATTTGTCCAATGAAATCCTGCTATGTTGTGATGAAATCTCATGATGTCATGGTAGGGGAAGTCACTCAAACTACTCTAAAGTCCCCCCACTGTCAAGTAAAGCAGCTGCACAGTACCTTTGAGATATTGCCTAATAGTGCCATTCTCTGTTTTTGGGTCCCCTCTCATTCTACATTCTATATACTCTCTGCTACCACCCAGCTCTGACAGTCTGTGTTCCATCTCTTCCAGGCTAACTTTCAAAATTCTAATTCTGCCATCCTATGTTCCAAGTCTCCTTTCTAACTAGCATTCTATGCCCTAACCCTCTCCTTAGTCTGCTGGAAACATTCCTCCCATTCGTTTTGTTTCTTCCATATGTCAAGGATAATAGCACAATGTAAAAGGTGTCTGTTAGATCCCCCTTGCTCTCAATAGATGACTAATCAACCCTGTTTTCTGGTATTGGGGGCAAGTGTCTATCCAGATCTGTGATTTCATCAGGCAACTCCCAGTGAAGAAACTCCTTCCACCAATAACTGTTCTAGCTTTGTTATCTTAGAGAATTAGTTGTCTAGGGCAACAAGAAGTTTAAGTGACTTACCAGGGGTTACACATTATCTATCTATCTATCTATCTATCTATCTATCTATCTATCTATCTATCTATCTATCTATCTATCTATCTATTCAACTACCTATCCATCCATCCATCCATCTGTCTACCCATCCGTCTACCCATCCATCCATCCATCCATCCATCCATCCATCCATCCATCCATCCATCCATCCATCCATCCATCTATCCATCCATCCATCCATCCATCCATCCATCCATCCATCCATCCATCCATCCATCCATCCATCCATCCATCTATCCATCTATACACCAGGACTTGATCACAGGAGGACAGCACATAGATTTGCTACTAACATTCTGTGTTCCAAGGTCCCTTTTCATCATGAGAGTCTGTGCTCTAAGGACACTGCAAGATCTGGCATGCTATATTCTCAGCTCCTCCCTGCCCACATTCTGTACTCTGTGTGTTTATGACACTTTTATGACCCTTCTTGTAAGCATAGGCATCTAGAGCTGGAAAGGACCTCAAGATTATTTAGCCCAACCCTCTTATTTTACGAATGAGGAAATCAAGACTCAGCGGTTGAGTGACTTGCTGAAGGCCATGCTGGTCAATCAGGTCCCCTGATGTTAAATCTAATGTTAATCAGCTCATAGAGTCCTGGGATCAAAGACTTAGATCTAAAAGGAAACTTAGATGTTGTCCATATACTCCAACCCTCTCATCGTAAGGTGAGGAAACTGAGGCCCAGCAAGGGTCTCCTTCACTTATACCATGCTGCTTCTTCCAAATGGAGAAATCCTCACTGTTCAATTCCCCTTAGTGATTCCTGCCCTTTCTCCCCAAATGCCTCCCAGTGATCCTCCCCCATCCCAACAAATGCCTTTACTTCCAGAATAAGGAGTTCCTTTTTTAGAATTTCCTTGTAGGGCACACACTGAGCCTGTGCTCTGAAGAATATTATATAAACAAGAGATGTCTTTTGCTTAAAAAAAAAGTATCTCACCTACTAAGAGGCTTGGAAGGGGAAACAGTAATCTCTATGTGGGACGCCATGTTCTAGCAAAGCTATAAATGTAATTTCTCTTATGTATAAGATCAGTATCGTGGGAGGTTAATGTTTGAAGCTATAAACCCTGGCGTATCCATCCAATCAGGAAGATTTAAATGACAGAGAGGCCTGGGAATAAGCACTGGGGCATCACTGACTGCCCAAATGGTAAGTGAGTGAGTGAGTGTGTGTGTGTGTGTGTGTGTGTGTGTGTGTGTGATTATTGTTGAACCTGGCCAAAGAAAGTATTATACAAGATTGTGCTTGTCTGAGTAACCATCAGATCTTGCATAAAAGTACGGGGGGTCTGGGATATGCTGAAGCACATCCTTCTGCCAGGCATGGGTGCCAAGCCCAGATGTTGATTTCCCCGTTGCTTGTGCTTCTCTCCCCCCAATTACTTTGTTTATATTTTGTATTAGATTTTAACCTACATATTGTTACCCCCCAACTAGAATGTAAGCTTCCTGAGGGAAGGGGCTTTTTGATTTTTGTAACTAGCGATCCTTTGTGCTAAAGTGGCTGGCACATAGTAAGCTTTCTTTTTTTTTTGGTGACTTGCCCAGGGTCGCACAGTTAGTAAGTGTCAAGTGTCTGAGACCGGATTTGAACTCAGGTCCTCCTTACTCCAGGGCTGGTGCTCTATCCAGTGCACCACCTAGCTGCCCTGTCACATAGTAAGCTTTTAATAAGTGTTTGTTGAATTAAATTCCACTGATGTCATGTATCAGCTGTGCACGTCCATGAAGCCTTGTGCAAAAAAAATATCAGGAGCTGCCTAGCAATGACAACATGTAAGGTGTGTGTGGGGAGGTGATATTCTTGTAGAATTAGAGGGAAGCAGCATAGAAAAGGTGATGAATTTGGAGTCAGAGGACCTGAATTTGAATCCTCCAGCTACCACATGCTAACTGATACCTTTAGTGAGTCACTTAAATCTCTTTGGGCCTCAGGTTACAAATCTGTAAAGTGTGGGTAGGGGGGTTGGACATGATGATATCTGGGGTCATTTTCAGCTCCAAACCTATAATTCTATACTCTCAGGACCACTTCAACGAAATTAGGGGTTGACCACCATCCAGTATTGGGAAATCTTAAGTATTCATTGTGCACAAGAGTGTGAGTCATGAAAGGGATGAAACTTGGCAAAGAATAAATTTTTGAAATTGAGCATCTCATGTTTATTGGGAATCTCTCTGTCTGTCTCTGTCTCCCTTTCTCTTTCTCTGTCTCTGTGTCTGTCTGTCTCTGTGTCTCTCTGTGTCTCCCTCTCTCTGTCTCTGTCTCTCTTTCTGTCTGTCCCTGTGTCTATGTCTCTGTCTCTCTCTCTCTCTCTATTGGACTTGGAGTCAAGGACCTGGAATTGAATCCTTACTATTTTATTTACTTTCTTGTGTGACCTTGTGCAAGCTCCTCCCCACCTTCACACCTCAGCTTCCTTACCTACAAAACTGCAGGGACTAATTTCTTTCTTTCTTTCTTTCTTTTTTTTTAGTGAGGCAATTGGGGTTAAGTGACTTGCCCAGGGTCACCCAGCTAGTAAGTGTTAAGTGTCTGAGGCCGGATTTGAACTCAGGTCCTCCTGACTCCAGGGCCGGTGCTCTATCCACTGAACCACCTAGCTGCCCCACTAATTTATTTCTAACACTCCTTTAAACTTTGAATCCATGAGACACAACCAAGATGGAATAAATAATCTTGGTATCATCACTAGGTCTGTGTTCAAACTCTCTGTCCTCTTCCTCCCAGTGCTCTGTATGGGGGAAGCGGGAGGGGAGGGAGGGAGGCAGTGAATGAATGAATGAGTGTAAGCAAGTATTCTCAGGACTGTTGGGGGCCTGGGAACCAGGTCACCAAGCTTATTGGAACTGTGTATAAAACAAGAGTAAGTGAACTCTGAGTGGGGATCTGGGGGACTTGCCTAGGAGTAAAGCCCGTGGACTTCACAACATCTACTCTGATCACTCTGAGGTGTTTGTGGTTTATTGGCTGGTTCTGGGCCATCCTCGTTCAGAACAGAAGAAGCTGATATGATGGTGAATTCCACACTGATGAGGCATCATTGTGTTGAATACAACAGAGCAGCAGAAAGAGGAGCTGGTTTGGAGTGAGAAGATCTTGTTCTGAGGCCCAGCTCTGTTTCTTCCTGGGTTGTATGATCCTGAGCAAGTCACCCACCTTCTCTGAGACTCAGTTTCCACATTTTTTAAATGAAAGGACTTGAGTGGATGATCCCCATGGATCCTTCCTGTTTTACCATTCTATGATCTTGTGGTGCCTTGGGCAAGCCACCTTTGTCTGTAAAAGGATGGGCAGCTAGGTGTCAAAGTAGATAGAGTGCTAGGCCTCCAATCAGGAAGATTGGAGTTCAAATCCAGTCTCAGATACTTACTAGCTGGGTGACCCTGGGCAAGTCACTTCACCCTGTTTGCCTTAGTTTCCTCATCTGACAAATGAGCTGGAGAAGGAAGGGGCAAACCACTCCAGTATCTCTGCCAAGAAAACCCCAAATGGGGTCACGAAGCGTCAGACACAACTGAACAAAAAGGATAAGGTTGGACCAGATGACCTCCAAGGCCTATTCAATGGGAGACAGTGTGGCCGCTGGTTCCCTGGAATTGGAGAGTTTGGGTTCAAATGGCAACCCTGCCTCTCATTATGTCCTTAGGCAATCATGACCTTATGGTGCGAACTCTTTTTGGAATATGGCACATGCCCGCAGCCCCAAGCCAGGATGCCAGCCTCTGCCAGCCTCAGATTACAAGGAGCCTGGATTCTGGGATGAATGAGAACTGAGAGGTTAAAATATTGGTTCCCTGTCATGGACCAGCCACAAGGAGACAGCTGGAGCTGACGATGCGGGGGTTGGTTCCGTGGGCTTTCAGCTTGGCTGGCCTTCTTTTCAAGCCGATTGAGCCTTGGAGTGGGCAGTGTTTATGGACAAAGGAGAGATGAGCCATGGCCAGCCAGACCCTTTGATATTCCCATCATAAGTGGCTTCATCCACTTGGCTTCAAATGAGGTGTGAGCCTTTGGCTTCACCCTTCCAAGTCAGGCCATCCTTTCAACACTCTTTATCCCCTCACCCACTGGGGGTTCAAAGCTAAACAAACACAGCTAGCATTCAAAACAAGCCCAGCCTCCACCCACTTCTTTTCAGAACACTTGGTTCTAATATAAAGACCACACAGCAAAATGACCCCTGGCCAGAGAGGGTAACAGATTTGAAATAGCCAAGGAAAGGAACTGGGTTTGTGTGCTGGTCATCAATGAAGACACTGAGGCTCCAAGTGGATAACTGAGGGGTTTTTCATTACACAGACAAGCAAGAGTCATCAGCAGGACTCCAACCCAGGTCTTCCGACTCCATGGTCATCAGCTGGGCCCTCTTCAGAGGAATTTGGTGGTAGGGTGCAAGAAGCAGCATGGTACTTGTCTTCAATGAGAGGACCTGGATTTACATACCACCTCTGACCTAATTGATAACCAAGGTGACCTTGGGCTGGTCCATTCCCCTCTGGGCTTCAGTTAACCCATCTGTAAAAAGTGAGGGCTGCACTAGATAGCCTCTGAGGTCCCTTCCAGCTCTAGATAGATCCCATGATGCCACGGTCCAGGTCTAGTCCAAGCCAGAGCAATAGGTAGCTGAGCACAGGGCTGATTTGCTGAAGGAAGTGATCTGGGGTGGGGGGCGGGGCGGGGTGTGTGTCATCTTCTTTGTGCCATGGACTCCTTTGCCATTTGGTGGAGCTTATAGACCCCTTCTAAGACCAATGGTTTTAAATGTATACAATAAAATGCACAGGATTACAGTGAAACGTGGTGACCAAGATTCTTTTAAATGTTCATGGTCACCAGGTTGAGATCCCCCATTTTAGGTTTTCCTGCTCTTTAAGGTGCCAACTCTATACTTTCTGCAGGTTTTAGCTCACCCCTTTCTCTTGTTAATAATGGATTTTGAAAGAGTTCAACGGAAAAAAGAAAGACAGAGGAGAAAGACAGAGAGAAGACACAGAGACAGGGACAGACAGAAGAGAGAGGGAGATAGGGACAGAGAAAGAGAGAAGAGACAGGGAAAGAGAGAAGAGAGAGGCAGAGAGAGACAGAGAGAAGAGACAGCGACAAAGAGAAGAGACAGAGAGACAGAGACAAAGACAGAGAGAACAGACAGTGACAAGGTGACATGGAGAAGAGATGAGAGAGAGAGAGAGAGAGAGAGAGAGAGAGAGAGAGAGAGAGAGAGAGAGAGAGAGAGAAGAGATAGAGACAGGGAAAGAGAGAAGAGAGAGGCAGACAGAGACACAGAAAGAGACAGAGACAGAGAGAGGAGACACAAAGAAAGAAGAGAGAATCATGGGGATGGAGTCCAAGGACAAAATCCTGGGGATACTTGACTAGGGGGCCTCCTTCCCTGGCTGGTGTTAAACCATTCAGGGTTGATCTCTGGCTCTAGCCTTAACTCCCTGTATCTCTTTCTAGTCCACAGGGAGCACATGAGAAATTTTGTCAAATGTTGGGTAGAAATCTGGTGCTGTTATACCCATTCTTCTGACCCTCCAGGCTAGTGACACTTAAAAATGGGAATAGATTCAATCTGGTATAAATTGTTCTTTTTGTTGTTGTTGTTTTGCAGGGCAATGAGGGTTAAGTGACTTACCCAGGGGCACACAGCTAATAAGTGTCAAGTATCTGAGGTCAGATTTGAACTCAGGTCCTCCTGATTCCAGGGCTGGTGCTCTATCCACTGAGCTGCCTAGCTGCCCCTGGTATAAAGTGTTCTTGATGAAGCTGTGCTGACCCCTTTTCTATACAAATGCTCACAAACTATTTCTCTGCTAGAACTTTCTAGAATTTTTCTCTGACCTGAAGTCCATCTCCCTAGCCTCCAGTTTTCAGAGTCAACCTTCTTTACCTTTTTGTAAAAATCGAGACAATATGTAAGACGACAGAATCACAGATGATATATATTTAGATCATAGATTCAGAGCTGGAAAGGACCTTACAGCTTATGACATGTCCAACCTCCTCATTTTACAGATGAGGAAACTGAGGCACAGGAAGATTAAGTGACTTGTCTAGGTTCACACATATACCAAATGTCTGGGACAAGACTTGAACTTGGGTCTTTTTACTCTAACTCCAGTGTTCTCTCTATTCGCTATGCCATCTAGCTGGATGCCTGGAGTCAGGAAGATGTGAGTTCAGATGTGACCTCAGACACCAGCTGGGTGACCCTGGGCAAGTCACTTCACCCTGTTTGCCTCAGTTTCCTCATCTGCCAAATGAGCTGGAGAAGGAAATGGCCAACCGCTCCAGTATCTCTGCCCAGAAACCCCCAAATGGGCTCATGAAGGGTGGGACATGACCGAAACAAGAACAACTCTTTCATTGGGCTGATGTTGCGGTCACACTTGTCAAGGGCTATGGACTTTCATGGCTGACAAGATGACAGTGTGGTTGGGTGACTGTCCATCCAGATACTTCAGTCAGGAATTCTACTCATGGTCAGGGAAGGGCCTGTTTTCTGAGTGATGCTTGCAGAATCTTTTCCTGGTTGAATATGAGTCTGAACCCCATCCCCTAGCTGGCCTGGGCAATCTTCCTAGGCCCTTCTGCTTTAATCATCTCTACCATCTTCCTCTGATCCTGTTTCTTCTTGTTCCATAACTAGACTACTTTATTTTTTATTTTGATTTTCATCTTCTTGCATCTTCATTGCAAGTCTGGAAGAAGTCCCTCACTGCCTCCTCTGACATCATCAGCCTGGTTATTAAAGATTTAAAGGGCCAAATATGGTCTTTCTATCCTTCCTGCCCATCCGTGAAACCCAATGCCAAGGCAAATAACCCCTCATTATGGGATCCATCAGCAGGGCTCATAGCGATGGATTGCATGGACAGCCATGACTTACCTCCCTTGTAACTGCTTCACCCTCTCCAACCCACTCATTTGTTATTGGAATGGAGAACACTTGTGCCCATTAACCTCACACACCTCACAAGTTTAAGTGGGAATGAAGTCATGCCTATGTTTATAGCATCAGACATTCATGATGTTCTTTCCTCATCTTGAGATCATCAGCTATCTCGAGAGCCTCCTAATGGTTTCCAATTTTCCTGGTGTGTTATGGGGCTTTTTACCACCTTGATTTGGAACCCTGAAAGTCTGGGGTGAAAGTTCAGGAATCCAAGTATCCTGAAAGCTCATTGGGGAAAAAATAAGGATGATGATAATAATAACAATAAAAATATGATCCTAGGATGCTTGCACTCCAATGTGCAATTCAGTGGCAGAGCTGGGATTGGAACTCAATTGAAAGCTTTGGTAACAGAGTGGGATTAAAAAAAAATAAATTCATGAAAAAGTATTAGCATTTCTACTTAGCAAAAACAAAAACCAGGAAGAAATCATAGAGAGAAAACCCCATTCAAAATAGCTACAAAAGGAATGAATGGGACAATTTGAATATTGCCATGATCCTGGCCTTGGACTGATGTTTGATTGAATAAATGAGATGGGACTGTTTGTCCTTTGAGCCTCTGCAGTGAATAATTGACTCTCAGTTCAACATCAAGGAAGAGAGGGAGGCTGGGTGGGTCTTTATGCCTTATTAGAGATGATTACAAATGGAATAGTCTGATCCAAACATTTGGACTGTTGAAACCCAAGTCCGGGGCAGACGTGGATCAAGTTCTCTGAGTTAGAACAATTGTTGGGCAGACTTGGTGCCTCTGTGTGATACAGTGGAAAGAACACTGGGGTTGGAAGTCAGGCAGTGTGGGTCTGTTCTCAGACCAGGGCTCAGCTCTAGGGAGAAAGCTCAGCTCCAACCAAGCCCCTTCTCTTTAGACCTAGCACAAACCAAGTGGCTTTGCCCAACAGCAATCCAACCCAATTGGTTCTTTACCAATGAATCCACAACAGCCCACAACAATCCTTCCAACTCCAATAGATGAAAGTTCAGCTCCCTGTTGCCTCCCAAGTGGAGTCTGTACTTTTCTGCCTGGCATTAAAGGCCTCCCCCACCATCCCAAATCAATAAATCCAGTCAACAAGGATTTATTAGGCATCTACTAAATGCCAGACACTGTTCTAAGCACCCAACCTTCACAACCCTCTCTCTTATTACTTACTCACTTCCATGAACTTTGGGTTCCAGGCAAGCTAGACAGCATCCTGTCCTTGGCCCACAGGGCTGTACTTTTATGCTCCTTTATTAAGATGTTCCTTGTGCCTAACACGTCTTCTCCATCCTCTCCATTGGAATGACTTCCCATCCTTTAAAGCTCAAGGTAAAAGCTACTTCCTCCTTGGACACTTTTTCTCATTCTCACCCCTGGACTTCACACAGTCCTTTCTTCTTAACTCTAATGCAATTATCACATAATATTGTATATTGTGCTTATTAGAGTGGGTGTCTCATCCTTTTAATACAAGGTAAGTTCCCTGAGAGCAGGTACTGAGCCTTTCACCCTCGGTGATTACTTCCTGTCCCCTCATATCTTTATTTACTGATGCATAGACATTACATTTTCCCACTCCCATTATAAGTATCATAGAAGGTCCTAGTGTGCAGAGCACTGTGCCAAGAGCCAGGAAAGATACTGAATTTAGGCAATCAACAAACATTTTTAACAAACAAATTTTTGGAGAGCTTTTGTTTTGATATCACCTGGCTTTACCAAGGCCTCCTTTCCTTTTCTTGCTCTGAAAGAGCCATCTCTTATAAAATAAGGAATTAAAAAGAGGATGAGAAAAAAAACGTTCTGGAAACCAACCAACATATGAAAAAGAGTTGATGTTATATTCAGTGTAAGCTCCTCGGGAGTAGAGACTCTCTCCTTTTTGTATTTTTAGTCTTGGCATTGACCACAATGCCTGCCACTCTTTTGGGAGGGAGGGAGGGGAGCAGGACCAAGGGATTTCATTGGTATAGGAAATTTCTAACATGAGAACTCCATTCACCAGTGCATTATTTTTATTTTTTAAAATTTATTATTTTTTTTTGTGGGGCAATTGGGGTTAAGTGACTTGCCCAGGCTCACACAGCTAGTGTCAAGTGTGTGAGGCTGGATTTGAACTCAGGTCCTCCTGAATCCAGAGCTGGTGCTTTATCCACTACGCCACCTAGCTGCCCCCATTATTAGCACTTTTATAGGAAACTTTGAGTCTTAGAGACTTTCTGAGGGCACTAAGAAGTTACATGGCTCGCCTAGGGTCGTGTAGCACCTATGGGATGAAGGCTGGATTTGAATCCAGGTCTTTCAGAATCAGAAACTAGTACTTGAAGATGAGAGCCTAACATTCTATGCTCTCAGGTGCCTCCCAGCTTTGACATTTGTGCCATTCAGCATGTTCTATGTCCCTCCTAGCTCTGCCATCCTGTATTCGACATTCATGTGGCCCTCTCCTTGCCTTCCTCCCAAGTACAGGATCAGAGAGGTAGGGCTGCCTAACCCAGAGGAGGTGCTTTTTGTAAAACAACTGAAAAGGAACACTGCTAATTATAATGTCCAAGCTTGACCCCAAAGAAAACAAATCTCCCCCTGTACTACTGGTGTGGAAAAATCAATCAGTAAACATTTATTAAGAGCCTGCTCTGTGGTAGGCAATGTGCTAAGTGCTAGGGATACAAAAAGGGGCAAAAGATATTCCCTGCCCTTAAGGAGCTTACAATCTAATAGAATTTTTAATTTTTTTATATATATTGGTTAATTTTCCTGAACATTTTTCCCTATTTAAAAAATGCTTATTATAAGGGATGGCTGTCTCAGAGGAAGAAAAGGAAAGGATACCTTGGAAAATCCAGGTGATGTAAAAACAAAAGATAGCAAAAATTTTATTTATTTTTTTGTCATAAAAGTATTTTATTATTTTCTAGTTACATGTAGAGGTAGTTTTCAACATTTGTTTTTATAAGATTTCTAGTTTCAAATTTTTCTTCTTCCCTCCCCCCTCCCCAAGACAGCAAGCAATCTGATATAGGTTATGTATGTACAATCATATTAAACATATTTCTGCATTAGTCATGTTGTGAAAGAAGAATCAGAGCAAAAAGGAAAAACCTCCAAAAAGAAAAAACAAAAAAGTAGAAACAGTATGGTTCAATCTGCATCCATATTCCACAATTCTGTTTTTTCTTTTTCTGGATTTGGAGAGCATTTTCCATCATGAGTCCCCTGGAACTATCTTGGACCATTGTATTGCTGAGAAGAGTCAAGTCTATCACAGTTGATCATCACACAATGTTGTTGATACTGTGTACAATGTTCTCCTGGTTCTGCTCATCTCACTCAGCATTAGTCCATGTAAGTCCTTCCAAGGTTCTCTGATATCTGCCTGCTCATTGTTTCTTACAACACAGTAGTATTCCATTACATTCATATACTACAACTTTTTAGCCATTCCCCAATTGATTGGCATCTCCTCAATTTCCAATTCTTTGCCACCACAAAAAGAGCAGCTATTGGGGCAGCTAGGTGGCACAGTGGATAGAGCACCGGCCCTGGATTCAGGAGGACCTGAGTTCAAATCCGGCCTCAGACACTTGACACTTACTAGCTGTGTGACCCTGGGCAAGTCATTTAACCCCAATTGCTTCATTAAAAAAAGAGTAGCTATAAATATTTTTGTACATGTGGGTCCTTTTCCCTTTTTTAATGATCTCTTTGGGATAAAGACCTAATAGTGGTATTGCTGGGTCAAAGGATATGCCCAGCTTTCTAGCCCTTTGGACATAATTCCAAATTGCTCTCCAGAATGGTTGGATCAGTTCACAGCTCCACCAACAATGCATTAGTGTTCCAATTTTTCCACAGCTTCTCCAACATTTATTATTTTCCTTTTTTGACATATCAACCAATCTGATAGGTCTGAGGTGGTACCTCAGAGTTGTTTTAATTTGCATTTCTCTAATTAATAGTGATTTAGAGCATTTTTTCATATGGCAATAGATAGCTTTGATTTCTTTATCAGAAAACTGCCTGTTCATATCCTTTGACCATTTCTCAATTGGGGAATGACTTGGATTCTTATAAATTTGATTTATTTCCCTATATATTTTAGAAATGAGGCCTTTATCAGAAGTACTGGCCATAAAGATTGTTTCCCAGCTTTCTGCCTCCCTTCTAATTTTGGCTGAATTGCTTCTGTTTGTACAAAAGCTTTTATTTTTAAAAAGTTTGTTGATTTCCTAAACTCTTTATCTTTCCTCCCTCCTGGCACAGTATTCTACACATAGTAGAGACCTTCAATAAATATTTATTGTATTGTTTAGCCCAGAAGCTTGTTGAAATCTTTTTAAAAACCAGGCAAGGATCATTGATTTGGGCTGAAGGGACCCTTAAGCCCAAGGAGTCCAACTTCTGGTTATTTGTCTGTTTTATCAAGGAGGAAACTGAGGCTTGGGTAGGTGATGAGACTTACCCAGGGTCACACAGCTGGTGAGGTTCAGTGTTCTAGTCGGGTTCTCCAGGCTTTCTGCTTCAAGTACTATATCATGGCCATTATTTCAAAGGGAAAAGGAAGAGGGGGCTGGGATTGCTCCTTTAGCCCCCAAGAGTCACGACGGATGATTGTGTTTAGGGTTGGGTTTTTTTTCACCCTTCTCTCGGCTCCCACAAGAAAAGCTTTCTGAAATGTTTTGACCTTTCTTGCTTCTCTAATCCTTTCCCACTTCCCAAGCCCCAAGGCATAGTGTTTTTTTCTTCTTCTTGGAACTTTTTTTTTTCCAGGCCTGAAAACACTGGCTGACCGGAAAATAGCCAGCAGGTTTGGGGGATGCATGCCTCCTGCTTCATTAAAGAAAAGAGATTCAGCAGGATGGGGTAAGATGGCCTTATTCTCCATTGCTGTCAGGGCAGAGGCGGTAGGAGCTAGGTAGTGATTGGGCAGTACACAGCCAGCCAGCCCCTGGGGAGAAAGGTAGAAAGGGTGTTTTCTTCTACCTGTGGCCCAGGCTTGCTTCCAAAATAAACAGAAGCGCCATTCAAAAGCAGCAACACACAGAACAGCCGGGAGGGCCAGCGAGTCACACTCCCCCGAAGCGCAAGGGACCCAGGAAATGAATTTTGCATGAACTGGGCTGGGCGTGGGCAACATTTTGGTTAAGTTTGTATTTGTTAACAACTGGGTCGCTAGTCCTCCAGGGACCAGCAGTCGCAATTTGGAATAAACTGTTATTGGATTTAATGAGGCTTTCACCGCATATCATGATAACTGAGCAAAGTTCAGGGCTCCCAGAAGAGCATCTTGCCCCCCAACCCCCACCCCTCAGTGACCTCCACCAAGTGCTGCTGATGTCAGTGAGAACAGGTCTTTCCTCTCCCTCCCCTCCCCCTCTTCCTCCCTGTTTATTCAGGCACGGATGGAGGCAGAGATTTTCCTGGACAAGTGAGCACCATCTTTGCCTGTATTAGACTCGATTTTACCAGGTGGAGAGAGAAGATGGATTCAGGATTTAAACGCCCAGGGCTCTGGGATAGTTTTTTCTCTTCTTCATGAGACTGGCCCGAGTTCTGAGGGGCCTTGCAGGGGTGTTGCAGCCCATGCCCAGTGAGGCTGCAGGAGATGCCAGCTGGCATGGTTCCAGCTCAGGGCTGGACTCCTGCAGTGCACTGTGGGGCTGGAGTTTAAGGATTCCAAGCCCTACAGTAGAGGATGCTTCAGATCAGGGGAAAGGGGGTGTGCAGAGGAAGGAGGCAACATTATGAAACCAACCCACTCTACTTGCTAAAGTCTGAGGCCCCTCCCTGTAGGACTGCTTCTGACCGTGGCATTCCAGGGGACCTAGCAACGAATCATGGGGTCCTAGGTCTAGGGCTGGAAGGGACCTCAGAGGACATCTTGTTCAATGTCCGTATTTTACAGCTGAGTAAACTGAGGCTCAAGGAGAAGTGACCAATATTGTCTATCTCTGGAGTTGGAAAGGGCTTTAGGGGCTATTTTTTGGTCCTACCTCCTCATTTTACAGATGAGGGAACTGAGACCCACTGAGGTGGTGATTTACCTGAGGGCATGAAGGGGCAGAGTCAGGAGTCAAACTCGGTGCCCCTGACTCCAAATTCACCATGCTGCCCACTGTACTACATTGCCCCCAAATATTTGAAGATTTACTATGAGAGACTCATGTGGGAAGATAAAAAGACAGTGCTTGAAGTCAGCAGAGACCTACTTGCTATGTGACCAAGTCAATCTCTTCACTTCACTTTCCTTATCTGTCAGATGAGAATAATAGTACTTTCCTTCAAGGGTTGGACAGCTAGGTGGTGAAGTGGATGGATAGAGCACCGTGTCTGGAGTGAGGAAGACCTGAGCTCAAATCTGGCCTCAGAAACAGCTAGTGAGCTGTGTGACCCTGGGCAAGTCACTTAATCGTGCTTGCCTCAGTTTCCTCATTTGTCAAATGAGCTGGAGAAGGAAATGGCAAACCATTCCAGTATCTCTGCCCCTCCAAATCCCCTCCCAAATGGAGTCACAAAGAGTGGCACAACTGAAAAAAATGACCTAACAACAAAAACTAAACTTTAAGGCCCTTGAGGGCAGATTTAGGGTTTTGTAGAGTTTTTTTTAGTATGTTTTTTCCCCTTTCCTTATATGCCCAGTTTTAGCACAATATCTGACAAATAATAGGTGCTTCATGACTGATATGGAAATATGTCTAACATGATTGTATATATATGTGTGTATATGTATATATGTATAAATATGTATACACACATATAACCTATATATGATTGCTTGCTGTCTTGGGGGGGAAGAGAGGGAGGGAAAAATATGTGGAACTCAAAGTCTTACAAAAATGAGTGTTGAAAATTATTTTCACACGTAATTGGAAAAGAAAAGAAAATCCTACCAAATAGTAGGCAGTTAATACTTGCTTGGTTAAAAACCCCCAAACCCTGATTCCAATACAGTTGTGAGCCTCCCTTTAAGAAAATCCATCCTAGAAAAAGGCAAACTTAACCAACTGGTAAAAGGGGGCGAGGCTTTCTCTTTGGAAGAGTGAATGGCAACCTCCCTGGATTTAGTGAATTTACAAAGGGCCGGAGCGAGAGCCAAGCCCGGGGGAAGGCAGGCGGTTGTTTACGTAAAGCGAGGCCCGCCTTCAGCCTCCCCGCCCCTCCCCCCTCCCCCCAGGGCGGGAGCCGGAGGCCTGCATTCCTGCGAGCACACTAGAGGCCAATCGGAAACAATTGTATCCGATGTCAGCTCTTTTGGGAAGGTTCAGTACCTCGAAGAACTTGAGGCCAGGAAATGAGCGAGATAAACGGCTCTCTTCCCCGTGTCCGTCAGGGTGAACCCCAAAACTATCTCTGCCGGTGGCCCCCCCCCCCCCCCCATTAAGAAATAGAAGCGAGCCAGTCTGCAGGCTCGGGAGAGGCAGATCGGACGGCCGCCGCCTGCTCGCAAGCACGCCCTCCCTCCCGGCCCGCCTGCCTGGGGAGATTCCCGTGTGGGCCCCCAGCCAGCCGGGCCAGCTTCGCCCCCAGGGAGGGACCGGGCAAGCTGGGCGGCTGAGCCGGATCCCCAGGGCCCAGTGGGAGCTCAGAAAGAGGCAGGGAGGTTGTACTGGTTTCCAGAAAATACAAGGCAGGGCCTCTCCGGAGGAGGAAATGGGACCACTGGGTGGGGATTGCTGGGCAATACTTTTAAAATATGTATTTTTCAGACCGTTATGGGAAGGAGAACTTAAAAAACGTTTCTAAAGGGCAGCAACTGGTGTTTGGGGTTATCATCAGCGTTCAGTAAAGTGCCTGGTACATGTTTGTTGTTCAGTCATTTCAACCATGTCCGACTCTCCGTGACCCTATTTGGGATTTCTTGGCAAAGATACTGGAGTGGTTGGCCATTTTCTTCTCCAGCTCATTTTAAGGATGAGAAACTGAGGGAAAGAGGGTTAAGTGACTTGCCCAAGGTCACAACTAGGAATGTCTGAGCCCAGATTGGAATTCAGGTTTTCCTGACTCCAGACCCATGATGCTTTCCACTGTACCACCTAGCTGCCCTGGTACACAATAGGCCCTAAATAAAGGCTTAGTTTGGGAGAAGAGATGAGAGAATACATCTCCCCCCCCCCTTTTTTTTTGGTAGAGGTGGGGGGTTACAGGTATGGAATTCTACATACACTATCACACTCAGCTGATGTGTTGCTGAACTGCTCTCCCCCCACCTCCTTCATTGACCATCCGTGGCCCAGGCCTGGAACTCAACTTCCTTTTCTTCACCTTCTTATGTCTCCGGCTTCCAGGAGATCACAGGTGTGACCCCACCTTCTGTAAGAAGCCTTTCCTGGTCTCCCTGGCTGTCCCTCTGTTGGTTATTTCGAATCCATCCGGTTTATATCAGTAGTTGTCCACGCTGTGTTTGAAAGCAGAGACTTTAGCTCTCTTCTTTCCCAGAGGGCTTAGCACAGTGATCAGCACATAGTAGGTACTTACTAAATACCTGTTAACTTTGCTCTTTTTTTTTTTTACTCTTTGTCCTAAGGCAATAACTGACTGAATAAATTAATGACTCTATGAAGCGCCAAGTCTGAGCCAGGCACTCTGAGGCACTAGGCACACAAAACCAAAGTGAGACAATTCCTCACCTCCAGGAACTTACATTCCAAAATGGGGTGGGGGGGAACCATATATATTGGAACACAATAGCCAGGGAGCTGAAGGTTAGTTGATTGCTGTATCCTTTACAGTAGCATGGCTTCATCCAGTAGCTGATCCATGCTGGGTTCCTGGTAGATGGCCGGGTTTGTGAAGCACGATTGGGGTGGGATTTGATTTAGGGGGTTAGTGGAGATTTCATTTCATTCATCACTTGACTGGACAGCTCAGCCCCAGGCTAGGTTCAAGTGCTGAGGACTAGGGGGAGGAAGCAGATACTTGGAAATGAAGGGGGTGTCAAAACAAAATATAACATTAACATTAAAAAAAAAAAGACTTGTAGAATGAATACATTACTGAGTAAGAGGATTGGATGGCACATCTGATCCCCAAATCCACCCTGATAAAGAAGGGATGAATAAATCAGTGGCTGAATCAATGAGTGAGGTAGCTTGAATTACACTTCTGATGCTTCCTGGCTATTGTGACCTTGGGCAAATCATTTAACTTTCTCTGAGCATCAGTTCCCTCACCTACAAAATGGGTATGACACCTCCAGTTTCCCTTGCAGCGTTGTTATAAGGATTCAGTGAGATCATTAATGTAAGGTAACTCAGGTATGATATAAATGTCAGCTTCAGTTTGTAGACGGACGAGTTGGAACAGTTAGGGACTTTGGAGGCTACTTTGTTATAGAGGAGAGGCTGAAAAAAGCTTGCCCCAGGACACTCTTCCTTCCCCAGGACACTTCACCACAGGCTTTCACACCCAATCTGGGTGTGAAAATTTAGTGTATTAGGTGTTACTTTTCCCAGTTGTCTTTTCCCCACCAGAAGGTAAGCTCCCGGAGGACTAGGACTTTCTCGGCTAGTGTTTGTATTCCTAGCAGTTGGCACAGTACTTGGCACACAGTAAGTGCTTAATGTTTGTATTTGTATTCCTAGCAGTTGGCACAGTGCTTGGCACCGTGGAACAAGAAGATGAATTCGAATCCAGCTTTGGACGCTCATTAAATCAAAGAAGCCAATTTAAACACCAGACCACTCCAAGTGTGTGTGGGGAGAGGGGTTCCATAAATTTAGAACTGGAGGGGGCAGCTAGGTGGTGCAGTGGTTAGAGCACTGGCCCTGGATTCAGGAGGACCTGCGTTCAAATCTGGCCTCAGACACTTGACACTTACTAGCTGTGTGACCCTGGGCAAGTCACTTAACCCTCATTGCCTTGCAGAAACAAAACAAAACAAATTTAAAAAAAAATTAGAACTGGAAACACCCTCAGAGGCCATCAAATCCAACACCTTCATTTTACAGATGAGGAAACCGAGGCACAGAGCGATCTCAGACCTAGCAGGGACCTCTCAGATGCCCTTTAATTTAACCCCTTCATTCCATAGATAAAGAAATGGAGGCTGCTTGTAGAATCATCAGATCGGACCTGGAAGTGTCCTCTGAGATCCTTATTTTATAGATGTCAGTAGACAGTCAGCAAGTATATAGTAAGTGCCTACTATGTGCGGGCACAATGCTAAACACTGGTGATAGAAAGAAAAGCAAAACCAGGACCTCTCCTCCAGGTGCTCACATTTTAAAGGGGGAGATTACACACAAGACATATCCAGGATAAAGGGGGTGATCCCAATGGAAAGGCACTAACTTTGGGGGAGGGGTGTGCATCCTGGGAAAGGCCTGGGATTTGAGAGGAGGACATGGAGGCACTGACAGAGATTTACTCAAGGTCTCTTCCTTAATGAAGACAAAGGGAAGATTTGAACCCAGCTCTCTAACTCCAGGGCTAGCCTTCTTTTCCCGGCGCCCCATGCAGAGGATAGACCTTCCAGGCTGCCCAGATGAAAGCTGTCCTCCAGCAAGGAAAGGGTTAATGTTCTCCTGGCTCTCTGGCAAACACTTTGTTTGCTTTCTACTTTGAACTGCCTTCAGAGGAAGGAGGACCCGGCTGGCCGAAGAAAAGAGGGCGAATGTATCTTTGCTCCAGATTAGAACATATTAATATTCTGTTTGCTCAAAGAACAAATATTTCTCCAGGAACAAAAGCCAGGCTGCGGGAGCCCGTGGCAGCAGTATCTGAGGTCACCAGGCCAAACTTCTCCCCTCTGCCTGCCTGGCCCACCAGCAGCTACATTTCAAGCCCTCCCCTTCCTGGGGCAGTTAATCCCTGGGGAATTTGGGGGCTACTTCAGGACGGAACATCCACACCTGGAGTGTGGGGTGGAGTCCAGTGAGCTGCGTTCTCAGAAGGACACAGGTCAAGGCTTTGGAGATGGCTCTGATGGGTTGGTGAGGGGATTCAGAGTGATACCCTAGAAGGAAGGGGCTGAAAGAACCCATGACCTTCAATAAAATCCTGGGGGCCTCAGTTTCCTCATCTGTAAAAGGAGATTGAACTAGATGGATGAGATTGAACTAAAGATCCCTTCCACCTAGAGATCCATCCTTCTGGGGTTTTCCATCTGTAAAATGAGGGAGTTGGAGGGGCAGTGGATAAAGCACTGGCCCTGGATTCAGGAGGACCTGAGTTCAAATCCAGCCTCAGACGCTTGACACTTACTAACTATGTGACCCTGGGCAAGTCACTTCACCCAATTGCCTCAAAAAAAAAAAAAGAAAGAAAGAAAGAAAGGAATTAAGGAAGGAAGGAAGGAAGGAAGGAAGGAAGGAAGGAAGGAAGGAAGGAAGGAAGGAAGGAAGGAAGGAAGGAAGGAAAGAAGAAAGAAAGAAAGAAAGAAAGAAAGAAAGAAAGAAAGAAAGAAAGAAAGAAAGAAAGAAAGCAAGCAAGAAAGAAAAAGAAAGCAAGAAAAAGAAAGCAAGAAAGAAAGAAAGAAAGCAAGAAAGAAAGAAAGAAAGGAAGGAAGGAAGGAAGGAAGGAAGAAAGAAAGAAAGAAAAAGAGGGAGTTGGACTAGGTGTCTGGCCTCGAGGTCTCTTCCAGTTCTAAATCTAAGTAGGACGTCTAAAATCTTTAAAGAGTTTCCTAATCTCCCTAGATCTCCATTTCCTCCTCTGTAATGGGGGGAGGTAGGGGAGGGAAAGAGAACCAGATGACCTCTGAGATCTCTTCCAGTTTAAGAGAGGTGATATTCAGATTTTGACCATTCACTTTAATTCTCTGGGCCTCAATTTGCTCCTGTATAAAATAAGGGTGGGGTGGCCTTATTTGATCATTAAATGGCCACTGCGATGACCTCTGAGGCCTCTTCCAGAAAGGTAGATAAGACACTCAGAGTGCACCGACCAGGGGGGCAGTGAGACTCTGATGAGAAGTATTTCAAGTGGCTTTGCAAATTTCATAGTGACAGCCATCTGCAAGCTGGGACACCTGGAGCTCAGCCTCCTTCTCCTTTTTGGTTCTCATCCTTGTGACCCTGGCTCTGACTGGTGAGCTTCTGTTTTATGCAGTCCTGGTCTCAGGTCATCTCCATGTCCTGGTGTCTCATATGGATTCTGGCTCCTGCCCCCCAAGCATTTTAGCTATATGACATTTCTTCTTAGAACGTAGGATCCTTGAGGCCAGGGATGGTCTTGCTTGTCTGTATTTGTAATCTCAATGTCTGGCACATAGTAAATATTTAATAAAAACTTGCTCTTCCTTCCTTCCTTCCTTCCTTCCTTCCTTCCTTCCTTCCTTCCTTCCTTCCTTCCTTCCTTCCTTCCTTCCTTCCTTCCTTCCTTCCTTTCTTTCTTTCTTCCTTTCTTTCTTCCTTCCTTCCTTTCTTCCTTTCTTCCTTCCTTCCTTTCTTCCTTCCTTCCTTTCTTCCTTCCTTTCTTTCTTTCTTTCTTTCTTTCTTTCTTTCTTTCTTTCTTTCTTTCTTTCTTTCTTTCTTTCTTTCTTTCTTTCTTTCTTTCTTTCTTCCTTCCTTCCTTTCTCCCTCCCTCCCTCCCTTCCTCCCTCTCTCCTTTCCTTCCTTCCTCCCTCTCTCCCTTCCTCCCTCCCTCCCTCTCTCCTTCCCTCCCTCCCTCCCTCTCTCCTTCCCTTCCTTCCTCCCTCTCTCCCTTCCTCCCTCCCTCCCTCTCTCCTTCCCTTCCTTCCTTCCTTCCTTCCTTCCTTCCTTCCTTCCTTCCTTCCTTCCTTCCTTCCTTCCTTCCTTCCTTCTTTCCTTCCTTCTTTCCTTCCTTCCTCCCTCCCTCCCTCCTTCCTTCCTTCCTTCTCTAGAGCTCTGATTTAAGTCACTTAACCTCTTTAGGCCTCAGTTTCCTCATCTGTCCAATATGCTGGTTGAACAAGATGGCCATCGAGGTCCTTCCAACTCTCCATTCTCCTGTGGATAGGACAGGAGCTAAGAAGACTCAGGGGAAAGTAGGGGTGGGGACTTGTTCTGATGATTTTTCATATTTGAGGGGTTGTTTTATGTTCTATGTTATAACTCCTTAAGAATAGGTCTAGGGGGGCAGCTAGGTGGTGCAGTGGATAGAGCACTGGCCCTGGATTCAGGAGGACCTGAGTTCAAATCCAGCCTCAGACATTTGATACTTACTAGCTGTGTGACCCTGGGCAAGTCACTTAACCCTCATTGTCCTGCAACAATAACAACAACAACAACAAAGAGAAATAATGGAGGATAAAAGCAAGCTATGGTCCGTGGGGTCAAAGAGACCCCATGACTGAACAACAACAAAACCCCTTCCATCCTTCAAACTTCCCTATTTCTGTGGAAAACACTGCCTTTCTTCAAGTCTCCAGGTTTGTAATCTGACTCCTCACCCTCTTCACCTCATAGAGGCATCAATTGCCAAATCTTGTCCTTTCTTCAGTCACAGCATCTCTAGTATCCATCCTTCTCTCTCCACTCATGCAGCCACTACCCCAATTCAGGCTCTAATCACCTCTCACCTAAACTATTACAGAAATGGTCTTCCTGCCTCATCTTCCCTACTCCAATCTATCCTACACAGTGCAGTCAAGTGAAAATCTAACCATGTAATTTTCTACCCAGCCCACTTTGGTGGCTTTCTCTTGTCTCCTGGATAAAATACAAACTCTTGTGTTTAGCTCTCAAAGCTCTTTACAGCTTAGCTAGCCCCAGTCTATCTTTCCAGCCTCTCTAGCTATCAGTCCTTGACTCATCCCCTGTAAAATGAGTGTTGGGTTCATGAGATAGTCTCTGAGCTCACTGCTTGCTAGCTTTAAGTCTGTGGCCCCAGGAGTGGAGTTTAAAATGGAATTGACTGCTTTTTGAGGGCATTTAGTGATAGAAGTGATGTCAGTGGGCTCACCAGTGCCATCCCTTCGTTTTATAGATGAGGCTTAGAGAGTTTTAAGTGACTTTTCCAATGTTCCACAGGTGGCAGGCAGGTATAGAGAGCTTCCTATCACTGAAGGGATATAATGCTGTGGAGAAGGTTCTTGTACTGGGAGAGAAGTCACACTGGGCCAAGCCTGAGGTCCCCTCCGACTCAGTCTGACATCTTCTGTCTGTGTCCCTTCATCCTCCTCATTCATGCCTGGCAGGATCAGTGGTGTGTGGGTTTTGCTGAGCACCTGACCCTTGTAGAGAGTCCAGGCCCCTAAGGCAGAGGCAGTGGCCTTCAGTCTGTGAGGCTGGGCCCAGGTGGCTCAGCGGTGACTGGCCAGTGGTTGGCCTCTGAGTGCCTGCATTTGAAGAGAGGCTCTGTTAGCTTTTTTAGGTAGTAATCTCCTGGTGTAAATTTACACTGGGGCCCCCAGGCCAAAATATCCGCAAGGTTTTTCTTATCCTTTGTTAGTCCCTGTATAAACAGAACTCTTGTCTTCTTGAATGGCCTGGACTACCTGGGCTCTGGGTTGTTTGCACCCAGGGAGGAAGACAAAGGCAGCCTGCAGCTGCTGGGCTGAGCTCCCTGGTCCTGGCCCCCCCCCCCCCTCCCGCTTTGGCTCTCTGGCAATTCCCTCTCAATCTCCCTGTACTGATTAGAGCTCTGGAATGATGAAATCTCAGCCAGCTCAGTAAGGGAGGTAGGTAGGCCCCAGCTTTAGCCCCTTCCCCACTCCCTTGTTTAAAGAGGGCCTTGTTCCTGCAGAGGACTCCTTTGCTGGGCCTTGGGAGTTTCTGATAATACTCAGCAAACATCCGTGGTTGACTGGGTAGAAACAGCCCCGTTTCTTTGCAGCTGAGATTCCTGGGTCGGCCACTTTGGTCTCTCCCTTGCCAGTCCTTTGGGAGGCTCAGGGCTCGGGGCTCGGTACGGGTCAGGGGAGTCACCATTGGAATTCCAAGACTTGTCAGGGCCAGCCTCTGATGAAATGGCCAAGCAAACTTGGCTTTGGCCATCCCTGCTCTGCTCCCTGGTTTTCCTCTTGTTTATCTTAAGGAAGAAAACCACATTTTTCGATTTCAGGGATAGTTTTTCATTTCAAGATCCTAACTTGATTGCGTAGAGATGAGTGGTTGGTACACCCTATTCCAAGGGTCCTCATACCTCTTGTATGACCACAGGGTTGGAAGAGACCATTATGATCAGATAGTTCACCTTCCTCATTTTTACAAACGAGGAAACTGAGGCCCGGCAACTGAGAAGGGAAGTGACTTGAAAGGTGGTGGTAGAGGCCAGAACTTGAACCCAGGGGTACTGTGGAAAGAGCTCTGGAGTCAGAAGGCCTGAAATCCACTCCCATTTCCTGTGATGTTGGGCAAATCTTTTCCTTTCCTTAAGTATCATTTCCCTGGGGCAGCTAGGTGGCACAGTGGATAGAGCACAGGCCCTGGAGTCAGGAGTACCTGAGTTCAAATCCGGCCTCAAACACTTAACACTTACTAGCTGTGTGACCCTGGGCAACTCACTTAACCCCAATTGCCTCACCAAAAAAAAAAAAAAGAATAATTTCCCTATTTGTAAAATGAAGGGGGTTGGGCTAGATGGTTAAGCTCCCTTCTAAATTTATGGGCCTCAGTTTCCTCATTTGTAAAAGGTGGGGGTTGGATGGCCTCTGACCTCCCAGCCCTAGATTTATGGTCTTACTGATCAGCCACATCCTCCAGGATCTCTCCCCTTTCCCGTTTTCCTTTGCTCGCCCTTCCTTCACATGTAGTCTCTCCTTTGATCCTCATAATAGCCCTGTGAGGGAGGAAGTAAAAATTGTTTTTTGATCGAAGACATGTTTCTAGCACATAGTAGGGGCTTGCAGATTGAGTCCATCCATATTTGATATCCCCAGATGTGGAAATTCCCTGCATCAATGTAGAACTGTCCCACTAGCTCGACTATTTCTTCTTCTTCTTCTTCTTCTTCATCATTATTATTTGGCCTATCTCCTGTGCCTAGCACAGTGCCAGGTGCATAGTAGGCACTTAATACTTTCAGTGCCTGGAGGCACTGGGAGGTTACTTACCTGCCTCTGTCCCCCAAGGCTCCGTCTCTCCCACTTTCACTGTTCTTGCCCCAGTTTCTTTTTGGCCTTTCCCCTTTCTTCCTCTCTCTCTGGCCCACCTCCCTCTTCACTCTTAGTTCTGGCCAGTCCCGGCCCTTTGTATCTACTTTTGTGGTTTCTAAAGACAACAAAATCCTAATAACTGACCCTCACTGGGGAGAAAATGGGGCAATGAAGAGTTGGAGTAATTGGTACGTTTCTCTTTTAAAGAAAAAACAATTTTATTACTTTCGAAAACACTCAGTAACTTCCGAGTTGGGAAGGAAGAAGGGGGTTATTGTATCCTGGAACAAAGAGATAAGAATAATTTGTAATTAGCACACTCACTTTTTGAAATGCTAATGGAGCTGTTAAAGGGCCTTGGCCCTGGAGTAGGCCAGAGTTCCCCTTCTTAACACTTACTTATTAGGCTTTCCGTGTCCTGGGTAGGAGCAAATTCCCAAGGGCCAAGTTTCCAGGGCTTTGTGAATCAGGTTACTACAAATTCCCAGCCAGTCTATTTGCTTCTCTTTGTAGAGAATTGTCCTGCTCCTTAAAGGCAAAGTCAGGGAGGACAAGTGGGGAAGAGACTTCACTTGGGCAACTCAACTGTTGGGTTCCCCCTCACACTCCCCACCTCAAACCTCTAGGTGACCCTTCCGGCAGAACTGCATATTCTCTTGATACTTAAACCCCGGTGACCCAGAATGCTAACTTGGAGATTAAAGAGGCCTTTGAGAATTCTCCTCTTCACATTCCTTTCCTCTTGAGTTCTAGGGTTTATTGATATAATAAGCATTTATTAAGCGCTTGCTGCATGTACCAGGCACTCTGCTAATGTGCCCTCTCGTCACGTAGTGTGTCAGAGACTTGAGAAGTTCTTAATGCCCACTCCCCAAATTCCATCACATGGCTTTGGCTGCCTTTACCAGTATCCCATGTAGTTGGGGGCCTCTGGAAAGACCACCACCGTCAGAGGGTCATAGATTTAGAAGTGGAAGGGATGTCAGTGGCTATCCAGTGCAAGATCTTATTTTACAGAGGGGGAGGCTGAGGCCCAGAGAGGAAGTGATTTGCCCAGGGTCACATACCTACGAAGTGCTGAAGGTTGGATTTGAACCCAGGTCTTTTTGATTCCAAATCTTGTGCTCTAGTCACTACTCCATACTGCTGTAAGGGGTGACTTGTTCTTCTCCATGCCTTCAAAGGGTGAGCAAGTCAGCAGGGGCAGGAAATGAAAGTCCCACAGTTCAATAGTTGGCTCGCCACTGGTCCTGCTGTTTTTTATTCCCTGTTAGTCCCCAGAGTTTACACAGAAACAGTACATTGAGGACTATGCATATTCCAGGGCTTTATGGCAGACAGCCCATGCTTCTCACCAAGGCAGGGGAAGCTGGGGAGAAAGGGGAAGGGGAGTGAAGAGGCTGGGCCCTGACCCCCAAGCCTGTTACTAGAGGGTAACAGAGTCACAGAACCTTGGAACTGGAAGTCATCTCAGAAGCCACTTCTGAATGAGCCCAACTCCTGGAATCCCCCCTGCAGTCAGCTGGACAAGTGGCCTCTAGTTAGAGGGCCCCAATGAGGGCTAGCCAATTCTTCTCCAGGACAGCACTCATGGTGAGGAAGTCCGTTCTTGCATCAAACTCAGGACAGAGTACAAAGATGGGCTAACCTGTGACCATCACATAGTAGGCACTTTATAAATGCTTGTTGAATGGACTTTGATTAAAGACCAGGGGGTAGCTAGGCGATGCAGTGGATAGAACAGCCCTAGAGTCAGGAGGACCTGAGTTCAAATCCAGCCTCACACATTTGACACTTACTAGCTGTGTGACCCTGGGCAAGTCAACCCCCAGTGCCTCCCCCCCCAAACCAAACCAAAATAAAGCCTAAAGCAGCCCTTCTGCAACTTCTACCCCTTACTCTGAGCTCTGCCCTCTCAGGCCAAGCAGGCCTGAATTTGAAGACTTCATGTTACCCCTAAGCCTTCTCTTTTCCAGGTTGTTGAGTCCAGCTCTTTGTAACCCCATGGGCCACAGCACGCCAGGCCCTCCCAATCCTCCACTCCCTCTCAGAGTCTCTCCAAGCTCATGCCTACTGCTTCTATCTCATTCACTGCCATCTCCTTTTCCTTTTGCCTTCAATATTGCCCCAATCTGGGTCTTTTCCAGTGAATCCCAGAGGAGGACAAAAAAGCCCAGAGAGGGGACACAACTTGGCCAAAGTTGCCAAGACAAGAGCCCCATTTCAGGGTTCTCCCCACCCCGCCTCCAATGGGCCAGCGCTGGCTCCCTGTCAGGCAGCCTAATGGACTCTGCAAGGCTGTGGCGAGAAGGGGAGGGAGGCATCACTCATTTTCAGGAGAGCAGAGAATGCAGTTTAATCAATTCCCCTGCTTACTAAGACGGCTTCTTGGAAATTAGATTTATCTTGACTTGGCACTTTCTCTGAGATGCCTCCATTGCATTCAGTGCAGATGAGAGCATTTCTGTTTGGGATGTGTGGCTCCTGGGGTGTGCGGGCTGGGGAGAGGTTATTCCCATTCTGCAGAAGAGACCTCTGAGATACATCCTGAAGGTCAGACCCTTGTGAACATCCACAGAAAAAGAACCCAAAGGTGCACCCCATCCAAATGCCCTTGGCCCTCGGATCATTGAACTAGAGCTCAGAGACCTCAGAGACCAAGTCTCTGAGGCTCAGGGAGACTAAATGATTTGTTCAAGGTCATATAATGTCTGAGGAGGTATTTGAACTCGAACTCATGTCCTCCTGACTCCAAGTCCAATGCTCTACACCCAAATGTTAACCTCTCAGGTCCCTTCGGGCTCTGAATCTATGTTCTAAAATTTTAGTATGCGATCATCAAGGGAAATTTGGGATCATCCTGGGTTCAAACCCACTCCTGATACTAAGTGGCAAATCACAGCCTGCCTGGGCCTCAGTTTCTTCATCTACAACAAGAGCATTGGACCAAATGATCCAGCTTGAGAGCCTGGACCTTTGGGCTAGATTTTGCAGGTCAAGAGGGAGACTGTTTTTTTGTTTGTTTGTTTTGTTTTTTGTTTTAAGTGAGGCAATTGGGGTTAAGTGAGTTGTCCAGGGTCACACAGCTAGTAAGTGTCAAGTGTCTGAGGCCAGATTTGAACTCAGGTACTCCTGACTCCAGGGCCCGTGCTCTATCCACTGCACCACCTAGCTGCCCTGAGACTGTTTTTTTGCTGTGTACTCTAAAGTCTAGAGGCATAGATAAGAACTAGTGACCTCTGAGGGTGTTCCATGACCCTCTGCCTATACACCTGAACACCTGAGAACTGGAAGAAGAGGAGAAAGGGCAAGTAAATGGCAGTGGGAATAAATAAAGGAAAAGAAAGTGCAAGGATGCAAACAGGAAGGGATGAATGGACACTAGATGAAACATGAAGGCAGGAGGAAAAAATGAGGTGAGAGAAACAGATTTTAGGATCCCAGCATTTTAGAGCTAATCTTACAGTCTTATTTTCCAAAAGAGGAAACTGAGGCTTTTAACTCATGACCACATAGTTAATAGCAGAACTGAAACCAGAAGCCACGTGTCCTGATTCTCACTGGGGAGAGTCTTTACATTTTTCCAGTGCTAGTGAGAAAGAAGAAAGGAAGGAAGGGAGGAAATATTGAGAAGACCAGGGTATTTTTCCCCACTCACTCCAGGACTCCAGCTTGGGGGTAGAGGCAAATGCAATTTACCCGAAGGACAGTGATTCATATTAAGTTGCAGTGAAAGGCTTGGTGGTATTAAGTCACTGTTTCCCCAGCTGCCGGTTGGGTGTATGGGAAGAAGATTGTGTCAGATATTGAAAGGAACTCAAGGAGGATTTTGTGGCGGGTCTCAGTTTGTAAGCTATAGGAATAGATTGTTCTGTGGTTTCTATCTCTTTATTGTATCCGCTTTTGTATTCCCCCTAAGAGAAAATAAGTCCCTTGAGGCCAAGACTGTCACACTTTCCTATTTGCATCGCTCTTGGTGCTTAATAAGTGCTGCTTGATGGATTGGGTCTTAGATCTAGAGCCGGAGGGACCTTAGAGATGATCTCGTCTAACCCCTCTCATTTTTTTTTTTTTTGCAGGGCAATGGGGGTTTAAGTGACTTGCCCAGGGTCACACAGCTAGTAAGTGTCAAGTGTCTGAGGCCAGATTTGAACTCAGGTCCTCCTGAATCCAGGGCCGGTGCTCTATCCAGTGCGCCACCCTATCCAGTGCGCCACCTAGCTGCCCCCCTCTCATTTATTTTTTATTTTTGATGAGGCAATTGGGGTTAAGTGACTTGCCCAGGGTCGCACAGCTAGTGTCAAGTGTCTGAGGCCGAATTTGAACTCAGGTACTCCTGAATCCAGGGCTGGTGCTTTATCCACTGCGCCACCTAGCTGCCCCCAGATCCTATGCATTCTTTAGATGAGGTGGCTGAGGTTGACAGAAGGCAAGTGACTTGCTTGGTGTCATGCAACTAGTCAAGTATCAATAGCGCCGACAAGTGTACACTTGGAGGTTTGGGGTTGCTTATGCTTTATGCCTGCTTGTGGATGGGATTTGAACTCCAGTCCTTTGATACCAGATGCATTCCTCTTTCCTTATGATTTGCCGGGCTAGTAAGAAGAGAAGTAGAGATGTGGTGTTGAGGGGAGACCATTGGATTCTGAGTCAGAGGACTTGAGTTCAAATCCCACCTTGGCCACTTACTACATGTGTGAGCTCAGGCAAGTTATTTGAATTCATTGCGCCTTGCTTGCCTCCTTTGTGAAATGAAGGGGTTGGACTCAAAGTTCTCTGAGATGCCTCCCCCTTCCCCACTTTAATGTCTGTGATTCTCCTGATCCTAAGAAGGATCCTTGGGATATGAACCATGAAATTTAGGAGAAAGAAGTGGTATTAGTGGAATTAGGAAGGATATAGGGGGCAGGTTCACTCTCTCTCTTTCAAAGCATCAGAGAAGAGACTTGGGCACCTGTTCCAGGTGGCATCCCAGACAGCCAAGCAGAGATTGTCAGGAAGTATCTTAACTTGGAAGGGGGTTTCCTTCCCTAGCTGGACCACACTTGGCCTTTCTCTCGTAGTCAGGGAAGGACTGCCTTGCCAACAATTTTCCCCCTTGCAATATTTCTTCCTTTTCATTCAGAACCATCATTAGTGGAATCTGTAGCAAAGATACACAGCATGTTGACTCTGCGGGATGGTGGAGTCAGAGGGCTGGGTTCGGATCTCACTTCTGATACTTCCTGTATGACTTTGGACAAGTCACTTCTCCTATGACCTCAGTTTCCTTATCTGTAAAATGTGAGGGGTTGGACCCCCTGAGGTCCCTTTGATCTTTGAATCTATGAACCTGAATCACTTCCTCTCTCTGGTTCTCAGTTTATTTGTGGAATGTTGGGGTTTGACTAGATGGCCTCTGAAGTCACTTCTAGAGGGTGTGCTGACCTCCCTCACTGTAGCCTCTCCAGTTTCTCCCCTTCAGGGTCCCCAAAGCCTACTTCTCAACGTTCCCCCCCACTCTCTCTCTCTTTTTTTTTTTTTGTGAGGCAATTGGGGTTAAATGACTTGTCCAGGGTCGCACAGCTAGTAAGTGTTAAGGGTCTGAGGCTGGATTTTAACTCAGGTCCTTCTGAATCCAGGGCCAGTGCTCTATCCACTGCGCCACCTAGCTGCCCCTTCTCTCTTAAGAAAACAGGAGTCTGGGGAAAAGTCTGGAGAGCTCTCTGAGAACATTAGGAGGCAGAATCATTTCCCCAGGGGCACCTACCTTTTTAGACATCTGCCAAATGTCTGTAAATGTTATTTACTGAGAGGAGGGACAGCTCCCTCAGAGGGTGGTGTTGGCTGGTTTCCTCAGAGTTGAGGCTGAAGTGGTTTCAGCTACCTTCAGTAAGCTGTTTCAGGGGAAGATGGGATCCCTGCCTACCTTGTCTCTCCTTCTTTATCCCCAGGGTGCCCCTACCCCCAGCTGCCTCTCCACTGGGATACTACCTCCTGGGACTGGTTTCAGAAAGTCTTTAACCAGGGTATCACACTGGAGAATTGCAAAAATGTCCCCCATCCTAGAGATGTTAAACTCCTAGAACTAGATCTTGAAGAGGTCTCAGAGGCCACCTGCTCCTACCTTCTGATGTTACAGATGAAGAAACTGAAGTCCAGAGAGGAGAGGAAGACACACAGGAAGAGTCAGTTGAGGGATTCCTTCCTGGGGGTAGTGCTGACAGTCAGACCTCACCCTGCATTTCCCACCTTCTTAGTAGATGCTTTTAAGTCGGTGGCTCTAACAGAGGAGCCTGGCTTGAAGCAATGGACCCCCATGGAGAAGAGGAGAGGGAAGGGGGCAGGAACTCACACACAATGGTCTCTAAATTCCCTTTCCCTTCCTCCCAACCCAGGAAGATAACTCTGGGTCTGGAACTCAGTTTGGTTCCTGTCTCTGTGCTCATCTGGGCTTCATCTTCTTCACCTGCAAAATGATGGATTAGGTGTTTACTAAAGTCTCTTATGCCTTGTGATATTCAGGTCCCTGAGAAGCATTAGAAAATACTCATTTTCCTCCTCATAACCTCCTAGTCATACCAGAAGGGCCAATGGAGAGGACTGAGGGGCATCGCAGATTGGCTCTGCACTGAAGATATATAGCTTTGATTTTCTTTTTAAGAGAGATCAATGTTCCCTAGGCAAGGCGTGTGAGAGCTCTCCCACATGACATGGCCAGCCATTCATCTCTCGATGGAGAAGCTGCCAGATCTGCTTATGTAAGCCCTGGGGAGCCAACACATGGGATTTTGTGCAGATGAACAGATTCTGAAAGTCTTGGCCAAGGGTTCGTTTGCAGGAGGGAGCCTGGAAATGATTGGCTTTGCATAAACCCTGGGCTGGTCCGGGAAAACATATTCCTACCTTAGGCTGATGAAAGCCATTGTCAGCCTTGTGTCAGTCAACAGAAGTTTCATTTCCCTGGTGTTGTTTGCTTCAGGTTCTGAGTGCCAGGGCGGAAGGAGGAGACGTTCCGCACAGCTAATGCACCAAAAGGAGTTGGGGGAAGGGCAGCCATGTGAAGAATGAGCAGATCCTCAGCTCGTGGGGACTAGAGAGGTCTGCCTTCCGCCAAATGGGAAATAAGTTGCCCCTACCCAAGTATCACCGAGGTGCTCGATTAGGGAGGATAGGAGACAAGCAGAGGGGCGAGAAGCTGGCGGACTTTGTCAATTGTCTGATCGATGGTGAGAACTGAGATGAGAGAAGAAGTAGGAGATGAGAGAAGAGGCAGGAGATGAGAGAAGAAGAGGCAGGAGATGAGAGAAGAGGCAGGAGATGAGAGAAGAGGCAGGAGATGAGAGAAGAAGAGGTAGGAAATGAGGTCACCACAGGTTAGGAGCTGAGGCCCTGGAGCTTAACTCCTTCATTTTTGCAAATGAGGAAACTGAGGCACAGAGAGATTAAACGACTTCTGCAAAGTCACACAGGTAGTAAACACCAGAGGAAAAGATATTCACCTAGGACCCAGGTCATCTGGCTTCAGCAGCTAGGGGGTACCATAGTGTACAGAGCACCTGAGTTCAAATTTGACCTCAAATCCTTATTAGCTGGGAGACCTTGGGCAAGTCAGTTAACTCCATTCTCCTCAGTTTCCTCATCTGTCAAATGAGCTGGAGAAGGAAATGACAAAGTATTCCAATATCTCGGCCAAGAAAACCCTGAATAGGGTAATGGAAAGTCAAACATGACTGAAATGACTGAACAACAACAAACATCTGACTTCAAGGCCATCACAAAACTTTGCAGTTCGGTGAATGGAAACTTGGGCCTGGAGTCAGGAAGACTCGAATTCACATACTACCTCAGAAACTTTGTAATCGTGTGATGCTGGGCAAGCCACTTAGCCTCTGTTTGCCTCAGTTTCCTCATCTGTAAAATAGAAGAGCCCCTGCCTCCCGGGGTTGTTGTGAGGATCAAATGAGATGGTAATTGCAAAGCACTTAGCACAGTTACATAGTAACTTAGCCTAGTTACCTAGTAAGTGCTATGTATATGTTAGCTATTATCTTTCCAGTCTGAACAAATGAAAAACAAACCACATTTATTAAATCCTAACTATGTGCCAAGCACTTTGCTAAGTGTTGGGGATACAAATAGAAGAAGTGAGACAGTTCCTGTTCTCCAGGATCTCATCTGTAATAGGAGGAGGCAAGACAGATAAGAGTTCAAACTTCAGAGCCAAACCAAAGCCTTATAGTGACTGCAGAGTCCGGAGAGTTGGGATGGTGCAGCAGAGGGTTTATGGCAAGGCCTGGAGGACAGGAGGATGCATCCACAGGGCAGATGGAAAGGCCTGAGGTCTTCTATCTATCTCACTGACTCTTAGCTCATCTGAGTGGTATAAACCACCACCATCTTCTTCCTACCTTGCTGCCCTGGAGGACATCTGGGGTCCAGGAAGGGGATAGAGGAAGGGGTGGAAGAAGGACATTCCCCACTGGTGGTGGCTTTTCCAGACTAGCTTCTTAGTCCCCCCGCCACCCCATCTTGAGGGCATGGGTAAGAATTTGCTCACTATATATCAAAGACATTTGAACAAATAGTGACTCAGCTAATGAGACACAGCTTGGAGTACTGGATAGAGCTCTGCCCTTAGAGTCCAGAGGCTTAGGTCCAAGCCAAGGCCCTAATACTTACTAGCTGTGACCCTGACATTTAAAGACTCTGAGACTCAGTTTCCTCATCTATGAAATGGGGGTGACAATATAAAGCATAAGCCACCACTAAAGCTTAAAACCTCACTAAGATGTTTGGGATACCCTATCTGTCAAATGCTTTGCAAACCTCAAATCATTATACACATAAAAGTCATCATTATGTGTCTCATAGGGCTATTTTGAGGAAACTTGTTATAGGAATGAGAGAAAAGGTGGGAAAGTCAGAAAAAAGGAGCTCCTTATATAGAAAAGGAAAAAAAAGAGACTTTCTTTTAGGATCCCCCCTCAAGGGTGAACAGGCAAACAGGTAGTATGCCCTCCATTGGCAGCAAGCACCACAGAGAACAGAGGAGCTCAGTTTCAGTAAGTACGGTGGGTGAGGGTAAAGCGCCAGTGACCCGCAGGGATCTTGTCATACTCGTGCTGTTTCTGGTGCCAAGGAACAGTTCTCTCAGCCTCTCCAGTCTCATTCACATGACTCCTTGGCACTTATTGGTGGGCAAGGCACAGAATGAAGGTTGCTCTAGGTTAGAGTAGGAGGTCAAAAGGAGGGAAGCTTTCTTTTCTTTCTCCCGCCTCCCCCCCCACCAGCCCCCAAAGACATTTTGATTAAAATAATAAATGTTGGGGCAGCTAGGTGGCACAGTAGATAAAGCACCAGCCCTGGATTCAGGAGGACCTGAGTTCAAATCCGGCCTCAGACACTTAACACTTACTAGCTGTGTGACCCTGGGCAAGTTACTTAATCCTCATTGCCCCAAAAAACAAAATGTTGTAAGAGGAATCTGACTACTAAGAAAATTCCTTCAAAATACATGACCTTTGATTCCTCAGTAATGGTCAAGGGATATAAACAAATAGTTTTCTTTTTTAAAAAATTAAACTTTTTTAACTAAACAGCTTCCCCCACTCTCTTTCCCATCTTCTTACTCTCAAAGAAAGAAAAAAGGGAAATAAAACAATTATAACAAATATGCATAATTGAGCAAAACAAGTTTCCATATTGGCCATGCCTAAAAATGATTGCCTCATTCAACATTTTGAATGGTCACCTCCCTCTCAGGAAGTGGGTAACATGGTTCATCACTGATCCTCTGGAATCCTGGTTGGTCACTGCAATGATAAGAATTCTTATGTCTTACAGAGTTGTTCATTTTTTTTTTTTGCAATACTGTTATTGTATAAATTGTCCTCCTGGGTCTGCTTGTTTTACTCTGCATCAGTTTATACAAATTTTCCCACATTTCTTCTTTCCATCATTTCTTTTTTTTTAAAAATAAAAGTATTTTATTATTTTCCAATTACATGTAGAGATAGTTTTCAACATTTGTTTTTATAAGATTTCCAATTTCAAATTTTTCTCCCTCCCTCCCCTCCCTCTCCCCTCCCCTAGACAGCAGGTAATCTGATATATATATATATATTATATATATATAATATATATATATATTATATATAATATATATATATATTTCTGCATTAGTCATGTTATAAGAGAAGACTCAAAGCAAAAAGGAAAAACCTCAAAAAAGAAAAACAACAGCACCAAAAACAAAAGAAATAGTATGGTTCAATCAGTATCCATATTCCATAGTTCTTTTTTTTTTCCTGGATTTGGAGAGCCTTTTCCATCATGAGTCCTTTGGAACTTTCTTGTACTATTGTATTGGTGAGAAGAATCTATCACAGTTGATCAACACATAATGTTGATGATACTGTGTACAATGTTCTTCTCGTTCTGCTCATCTCACTCAGCATCAGTTCATGTAAGTCCTTCCAGGTTTCTCTGAAATCTGCCTGCTCATCGTTTCTTATAGCACAATAGAATTCCATTACATTCATATACCACAACTTGTTCAGCCATTCCCCAATGGATGGGCAGCCCCTCAATTTTCAATTCCTTGCACAATGCCACTTTTGGGTCTTTTTCCCAAAGAGATCATAAAAAGGGAAAAGGACCCACATGTACAAAAATATTTATTGCTGCTCTTTTTGTGCAAGGAATTGAAACCAGAAGAACATTGTACACAGTATCATCAACATTATGTTTAATGTTATTAAGTATACCATCATATCATCTGCAAAGAGTGATAGTTTTGTTTCCTCCTTGCCTATTCTAATTCCTTTAATTCCTTTCTCTTCTCTGATTGCTAAAGCTAACATATCTAGGACAATATTAAATAATAGAGGTGATAATGGACATCCCTGTTTCATCCCTGATCTTATTGGAAAGGCCTTTAACTTATCTCCATTACATATAATGCTTGCTGATGGTTTTAGGTAGATACTGCTTATTATTTATTTATTTATTTTTTTTGTGGGGCAATGAGGGTTAAGTGACCTGCCCAGGGTCACACAGCTAGTAAGTGTCAAGTGTTTGAAGTCGCATTTGAACTCAGGTCCTCCGGACTCCAGGGCCAGTGCTTTATCCACTGTGCCACCTAGCTGCCCCCTGATACTGCTTATTATTTTAAGGAAAGCTCCACCTATTCCTAAGCTCTCTAGTGTTTTCATTAGGAATGGGTGCTGTATTTTGTCAAAAGCTTTCCATAATTTCTTATGGCACATTAGTATTCTATTACTTTTCTTTAAAATAATTCCATTCCCCAATTGATGGGTACCACCACCGCACCTTAGTTTCTAGTTCTTTACTATCACAAGGCACTTTTGTATATTGCTCTTCTCTTTCTCTGATCTCTTTGAGATTATATACCTAGTTGTGGTATTGATGGTTCAAAGGATATGCCTAGTTTAGTGATACTTAGGGAAGAGTTCATAATGGCCATGCCAGTTTGCAACTCCATTAGCAGTGTATGGATGTGCTGGGTATTAGTTTTTGAAAAATGTTTATTTTTTATTTAGTAGGGCAGTGAGGGTTAAGTGACTTGCCCAGGGTCACATAGCTAGTAAGTGTCAAGTGTCTAAGGCCAGATTTGAACTCAGGTCCTCCTGAATCCAGGGCCAGTGCTTTATCCACTGCTCTACCTAGCTGCCCGGGGTATTATTAGTTTTTTCCAAAGCCTCTCTAGCATTTCTCATTTTTCTTTTTCTTTTTTTGGTCATTCCCAGTGTTAGGAGTGTGAGGTAGAACCTCAGAGTTGCTTTATTTTGCATTTCTCTAATTATTAATGATATGACTATTGATAGCAGGTATTTCTTATTCAGAAAACTGCCTGTCAATATTCCTTGACTATCTACTGATAGGAAGAAGATGATCAGTTCTCAAGCCCAGGAAAACAATATCCAAGAAGAGGAGGAGGGACTCATAGCCCATATCTATACACACTTGCTCCGTGCATGTGTAATCTTTATTAATAGAGCTATTAATGCAAGGAGACACATCTGACCTCCTGGGGATCACTGGAACATGGTGGGCTGTGATTCATCGCTGGAATATGGTGATGGAAGCATGTTCCATATTCAGAAGGGATGGATTAGCTAAGAGAGATCACTGGATATAGGACCAGAGATGAGCTAGGAGGAACCTTGGGGGGTCATCTAGTCTGACCCCTTTATTTTACAGATGAAGAAACTGAAACCTAGGAAGGTAAAGTGATTTGCCCATGGTCACACAGATAATAAGCATCAGAGGAGTGGCCAGAACCCAGGCAGTGGAGCAACACTTTATTTCCAGCCTTGGATACCTACTAGCTATGTGACCGTGGGCAAGTCACTTAACCCCTGTCTGCCTCAGTTTCCTCATCTAGAAAAAGGGGACAATAATAGTGCATACTTCCCAGGGTTGTCATGAGGATCAAATGAAATAATATTTGTAAAGTGCTTAGCACAATGCTTGGCACATAGTAAGTAGGTGCCTTAAAAACATTAGCTATTATTAGCTAATATCATGGAGCTGTATGCTGATGAGTAGAATGAAAATATGAAGAAAGAATGAGTAATTCAATGAATTGAAAAAGTATTTATTAAGTGCTCACCTCTGGGCCCAGCACCCCAAGAAGCACTGGAATCATAGATACAAAAGCAAATGCAGTTCTTGCCCTCAAAGGATGTATTCTAATAGGGAAAGCCAGTGCCTGTAGCATAATGGTGGCCAGGGAGGATTATTTTCATTTGGAAAGCAATAGGAAAGAAGTGTGAGTGAAGCCTCAGTGGAATGGATCAGCAAATTCTTTCCAGTAGCAATGGAGTATTGATTTGATTTCTGGTTCCAGAGCTGGAGATTGGAGGGAGTGGCAAAGGGTGCATGGGTAGAAGCAGGGTAACTGGTAAGAAGATGGCAGGTTAGGTATGGCAGGCCATGTGACATACTCACCAATTAGGATCTTGAGCAGGTGTATGAGGCTAAATGCTTTAATAACTTACCTTTCAGGGGAATAAAATGTGGTCATGAAACCCCATTAAGTTTAATCAAATGATTAACATTTTCTCCATTACTGTCTTTGGGCTAGAGTGACAATGAACAAGACAATCAAGTCTTGCTTTGTAGCATTCATAGGGAACATTTAGCAGTTGTCTCGGGGGAACTGGTTTCAGCTGACTCCAGCATACTCCTGAATGGGGGACCCAGGAGAGCTGGAGCTGAAAAAGTTAAGCCTTCCAGGGCATGGTTTCTGGTTTCAGGGGCAAGGTGCTGCTGAGAATATGGACAGGGAGTAAAGTGAAGAGATTCATGAACCAGAGAGGAAGAACACTTCACTGAGGATCAATGGAGAGAAAAATAGAAACAATACTGGGATGGGAGCAGGTGACTTAGACTAGATGGTTGCTGATGCTCCTTTTTCCTTGGAAGTTTTGGGATTCTGTGATACTATACACCACCTAGCCAGAAAAAAGAAATGGATGGAAAATTCTAGAAGGAAATCACAAATCCAGCATGTAGGCAAGGCATAGTAAAGATGGTGGGCTGGCTGTGTGGACGTCTATTGATGACAATTTCATCTTTCAGAAGTTAGAGGAAGTAGTGGGGGCAACTGCTAACTACCCTCACTGATTTCAAGTTGCTAACTTTGACAGACTATATCCCAGGACACAGAAAGGACTTTTGGGTAGAATTTCTGAGTCATAGGAGTGACTTTTGAAAAACTGTGAAAAACAGGAAAAGTGCCACTGAATGGTTCCAGTTTTTGAAAAGGGGAAGAAGATAAATTCTTGAAACTTGAAGTTGGAAAGCCTTATTCCAATTCCTGGAAAGAACACAAAAACATATTCTTATATACAGTTGTCTGTGAGTACTTAGAAAAAGGAAGTAGTGAACATTGTGAGCCAGCATAGGTTCATCAGGGCATCATGTGAATGGCCTCATCATCTCTACTGACAATGTGAATAGGATGGCAGGTTAGGGGGACATCACTAACATGATGTACCTGCATGTTAGCGAGGAATCTGACAGTTGTTTTAGTTGTGGCTGATTCTTTGTGACCCCATTTGGGGTTTTCTTGGCAAAGATACTGTGGTGGCTTGCCATTTCTTTCTCCAGCTCATTTTTATAGATGAGGAAATTGAGGCAAACAGGGCTAAGTGACTTGTCCAGGGTCATGCTAGGCAGTGTCTGAAACCAGATTTGAACTCAGAAAGATGACTCTTCCTGACTCTAGGACGGGCGCTCTATCTACTGTGCCAGCCCTTCATCATACAGACTGGATTATATATATGGATGTTATGGATTCACAACTGGATGAAGTAGCTGACCCATAAGGGGAGATTCATGAATTGATATCAACTGAGAAGGTTGTTAATGGAGTGCCAAAGGTCTCTTCTGGAGGATCCATGGGGTTAAACATTTTTTTATTTATCAATGTCTTGGGTTGAATGAACACTTGTTCAAATTTTGGAATAACACAAAATTGGGAGGATCCAGCAATGCATTGGATGTAAGACTAAGTATACCAAAAAATACCATTAGCATAGAATAACGCATTGAATCTAATAAGAAGAAATTTAATGGGGACAAAATTTTAATTTAATTTAAGCTCATCTGAGCTCATGTAATCAAATGACCAACTTATAGTTCATCTGTAAGTTTTCATGTACTCCAAGTTCAGCACTAAGTCAACATTACAACATGGCAGCCCCAAAATGGAATGCCATACTAAGTTTCATGAAGAAAGGGCATAATGTCCACAATGAGCGAGGTAAGACTCCTGCAATATTCTGAACAGGTCCATCTATGTTAGAAGCATTGGATTTGGTTCTGGAGAACACTGACAAGGTATAGAAACCAGGGAAGGGGGGCAGCTAGGTGGCGCAGTGGATAGAGCACCGGCCCTGGATTCAGGAGTACCTGAGTTCAAATCCGGCCTCAGACACTTGACACTAGCTGTGTGACCCTGGGCAAGTCACTTAACCCCCTTTGCCCTGCACAAAAAAAAAAAAAAAAAAAGAAAGAAAAAAGAAACCAGGGAAGGTAAGGGCTTTGGTGACCATATCCAAGGAAGAACTTTTCGGGGGCAGCTAGGTGGCACAGTGGATAAAGCACCAGTCCTGGATTCAGGATGACCTGAGTTCAAATCCAACCTCAGACACTTGACACTAGCTGTGTGACCCTAGGCAAGTCATTTAACCCTCATTGCCGCCTTCCCCCCCAAAAAAAAGACAAAGGAAAGGAAGAACTTTTCAATGCACTGTCTTAACAAGAGAAGATTCAGGGTGGTCTTGGTGGCAATAGAATAGCTGTCTTCAAGTTTCCTCGACTCAAGAAGTCAGAAGCTAGAGCAATGGGTAGAAGTAGAAAAAGGGTAGATTTTAGTCTGATATAAGGAAAATCTTCCTAATGACAGCTGTCCAAAACTGCAATCGAGTGCCTTGGGGTGGGGGGGGGAGGGTAATGAGTTTCCCATTGCCCAAGATTTTCAAGCAGGGGTTGAATGACCATTTAGTGAAGAATTAATTCCAGTCTGATTTAGATTAAATGCTCTCTGAGGTTTCTTTGAATTCTGAAACCCTGGGATTTTAATTCATGACATGTATTCTAGTTTCTGTCAATGCCTGCTTCTCTTGGAAATGAAACTCATTTCATTTTTAAAAAAATCTAAGATCATTTTGAAGTGTATGCTTCACAATATTCACCCCTTCAGCCTTTGCTCTTCCTCAGAAAGATCCCTTCAGTCTGGGTGATAAAACATCTGGAGAAGATTCGTCTTGCAAATATTAAGTGTAGCCAGCGTGATTTCAGACTAGTCAACTTTAGTACAATGGGAAATAGACTGGACTTGGTGGCAAATCACTTGGGAGTGTGAATCCTGGGTCTAATAACTTACTTGGTGACCTTGAAGCTCAGTTGGCTCTTCTATCAAATAAGGGAGTTGGTTTTCCATCTTGAAGTCGAGGATCCTAGGATGTCTCTGGATCTCAGTTTCTAAATCTATAAAATAAGAGAACTGGACGAGATGTTGTCTGCGTTCTCTTTCAGGAGCAGAACTTGGGCATGATGAATTCTGTAAAGTTTACAAACTGTAAGCCCTTTGTACCTGTTGGGTGAATGAATGGTAGGGTGGATACCAAGGTCTTGGGTAGAGATCTAGTATAGGACTTAGGTTGTGAGAGTGAATGAGATTAACACCTACTGTGACCTGGCTTTGGAATTCAGGTGCAAATTCATCCCACCTAATTCTGGCTTCCTGAGGCTTCAGAAAACTTTCTTCCAGAAAAGTTAGGTCTTCCTCCTGGTCCTTTGCCTTATCTCTCTTTTCTCATTAGTATTTCCAACACTTCTCAATTTGGTTACTGCTGGATTACGTAGTGGCTTGGAACATTCCACCAGACTCTCCTCCAATAGGAACCCCATGTCATTCTTCTGCCTCTTGTTGTGTGGCGATGAGTGTCTTGCATTTATTTGGAAGTCAGAAGACTGGGGGTAAAAATGCCGCTCTGCTCCTTTCTACCTGTGAGACCACTTTATCCAACCTGGGCATCTGCTTCTTCCTCACCTGTAAAATGAGGGGGTTGGGCTAGATCCCCTTTGGGGTCCCTTCCAAGTGTGTGCCCCAGGAGTCCAAGGACCTGGCTTCTCAAATCCCACTTTCAGTGCTTAGCAGCAGAGCAGCCAGCTGGGTCTCAGTTTACTTCTTTAGAGAGTGGGGGCGGGGCAGCTAGGTGGCACAGTGGATAGAGCACCAGCCCTGGAGTCAGGAGGACCTGAGTTCAAGTCCAGCCTCAGACACTTGCCAACTTACTAGCTATGTGACCCTGGGCAAGTCACTTACCCCCTCCCCCCAAAAAAAAGAAAAGAAAAGAAAGTGGGGGCATTAGACTCTGTGACCTCTGAGTTCTCTCCTGGCTGTAGACTCTGTCTGGTCTTGCATCTGCAAGACCGTACAATCCAGGAGGCTGCCTGCTGTTTATCTAGATGTCAGAGCTTATGTCCAAAATGCCCTTGAAATTATTCTCCAGTCACATTTATAAAGTACAACTCACTCTTGTAAACGAACTGTGAAAAAAATATCCACAACCCCCCCCAAATAACTGCCCTATGATTCTCCAATCCCAGGTATTACATTGAAACTGGCTTAGTTTCAGTGAGGCTAAAAGAATAAAGAAAGCTAAACTCTTGGGTTGCTGCTTCAGCCAAGGCAGTAAATATAACCTTCTTAGATAGTTTCATAACAATTCTATATGTTATATATATATATATATAATCACAACTATATATGTGTATGTATGTATGTATGTATACATGGAACTTAAATAGTGTGATATACATATACATATGGAACACACACACACACACACACACACACACACACACACATATATGGCAGTTAGATAGTGCAGTGGATAGAGCACTGGCCCTGAAGTTGGGAGGACCTGAGTTCAAATATCACCTCATACACTTAGTAGCTGTGTGACCTTGGGCAAGTCATTTAACCCCGATTGCCTTAAACATCTGGGGCCATCTTCAGTCATCCTGATCTATCTATCTACCTATCTACCTATCTACCTACCTATCTATCTATCTATCTATCTATCTATCTATCTATCTATCTATCTATCTATCTATCTATCTATCTATCATCTATCTATCTTGCCGCTGGACCAGATGGCTCTGGAGGAGAGGGTGAGGTTGGTAGCCCTGCAGATCCCTCCTCACTTAAATCCAATTCACTGCAAGTCATGGCATCACCTGATATCATGGTCCTCTTCGAGAATGAAGGACAAACAACAACATCGTTCATAGCTCTACACCTTGGGGGGACCTTAGTTACCATCTAGTCCAAACATCTGATTTTACATATGAGGAAACTGAAGTTCTTCAGAAGGTTAAGTGATTTGCCCAAGATCATAAGATAGGAAATTGGAAGAGCTAGGACTTGAACTCAGGCCTTTGGACTCCAGATCCCATACTCATTCTGCTTTATCACGCTGTGAAGAATCATGGAGAGCTTTCATCTACTCGGATGATTCCTAAATACATCCCAAGATGTTGTGAGTTTCTGTGACTTGTATGCTTATTACTGTGCTATCTAAATTCATTGCTATATCACTTAACCCTCATTGCCCTGCAAAAAATAAAAAAATAAAATAAATTCATTGCTATAATAGAGACCAAAGGCACTATCCAGGACCTGACAACCACATCAATAGGGAACTCATTTTAATTTTGCCGAAAGGTTACCATCCATTTTCTCTTCCTTTCCCCAAACACTTGCCATCCCCTCAAGAACTCTCTTTGCTGAGACTCTTGGCACGAGGCGTAACCTTGGTCCTGGAGCGTATCTGACATCCCAGAAATGGGCGGATTAACTCATCAGCCCATATCACACAGACACACTGAATTCAAAACTAAAGCTTTCTTTTCTCCTTTCTAAAGAGGGAACAGATAGCTATTTTGATTGCTCTGCTGTCCTTAACTTCTGGTTAAAATCCCATTTCTGGAAAGCAGTCCAAGTTTAGCTTTTGGGTTCTAGAGGGAGCTTTCTTTTCCCTTAATTATAATTCAGCTTCTCCCCCTTATTCTCCCCATCCTGACCCAAACAATTATAAAAGAGTACCTCTGTTCTCCTTTCTTTCCCTGGATAACCATAACTGAGTCCCACCATTTGCCTACCTGCCCTTAGGCATCTTGTCTAATCTATAGGTACTTTTTAATATGATCTGTGATATTACACAGAGAAGACAATCTTATTGGGCTTTTACTGCCTTTTTTTCCTTCCATTTTTGACCGCTCATTATTCGGGCATTGGCTATCGAACACCCCCCACTTCTGTTCCCAGCATCCTCTGGGCCAGTGCTGCCACCCAGGATACAGCCCAGCTGGTGCTTTAGTGAGTCCCGCTGGGGTGGGGGTGGGGGGCAGGAGCAGGAGCTCTGTGGAGCTTGGCTTGACAGCTCTGTTCTTTGTCCTTAGAATTCTTTCACTCCCTAAACAAAGTGTGCTCTGTTTCCCTCCCTCCATCCCTACTCCATCTCCAGGGTATAAGGTGGTAGCAATGCCATGTTAAAAAGGGGGGGGGCAGATGGGGGAGGGGAAGCAGGGTGGGATCAGGAAGAGACGGTGGTTTAGAAGCAAGAGCGTTGCCTCTGGTGTCAAAGGAGCTGGATTCAAATCCTACCTTTAACGCGTACTACCTGGATGTACTTGTTTCCTCATTTGTAAAATGAAGTGATTGGCTACATGACCTCTGAGGTTCTAAATCTATGAACCTGAGTCAATTAACTTTCCTGGGACTCAGTTTCCTCATCTGTAAAATGGGGGATTAGTAGAATAGCTGGCTTCTGGGATTCTTTCTAGTTTTGGATCTAGGATGCCAAGGGGCCCTCAGTTTCCTCATCTGTAAGGTGGGTTGGGGGTTGGTCTAGATGGCTTCTGGAATCTCTTTTAGTCCTTGACCGATGATCCTGTGAGCCCTAAAACTTCAGTAACCATGCCACTAGAGGCTGGACCTTTTCTCCTTCCTTTCCATGGCAAAAGTCTTCGGCTGAGGCTTTTCTAAGCCTGCCGCAGCCCCCTTTTTCTTTTATGGGCAGTGAGTGGCACACTCGCCTCCCTTTCCCTGCTCAGTTGAATGTTAAAAGAAGACAGAAAGATCACTGTGGCTTTTCATCTGCTAGATCTCGACCTTATTCCCTTGCTTTCCCATCATGCCACGTCCTGCCTCCTGGGGCTCCCTTTTATTCCCTGGCACCCCCTGGGCGATCATTAAGGCGTAGATCCCGAGTCTTGCTGCCCTCGTTGAATTTCCTACTTTTTCTCCTCACGGAGCCGTCCCCTATGTGACCTAGAAGGCCCTTTGATGATTCATATTTAGCTGTATCTACCACCCAACAGATGTCTGGGAAGCTAAAGGCTGCTACATCCTGTGGTTTCAGGTTCCTGGGGAGTTGGTTGGAAATCTTTCATTCGCCCTCCCCTCTTTCAGGGAGGGAGAGAAATGATCTGCAACAGATCCCCCTCTAGCCTTGGATGCCATCTTCCTTCTCAAGTTGCATTTCCCTGATTCTCTAAATTATTTTGCTGTATTTATAGCAGTCCTCCATGTTTTCTTTCCAATTCTCCCTCTCTGATATTCCTGTGAATCCTTTGGTTTGAGTGCTCCCACTTTACAATTACACTGGTGTCTTTAAGACCCCCTACGTGTCTGCCTGGCTTGTTAAGATGTTGGTGTCTCCCCATAATCTAGTCCGCTAGGACATGGAGGTTGGCATGTCTTGGACCCCCAGGAAGGGAGTTTATGTACTGGAGGTGTTGGAAGCAGAGCCCAATATCCTGACCTCACTTGTCATGTGGCCTTTTCCATGGATTCTGGCGATATGACCTTGGGTAAATTATTTCCCATCTTTCCATTTCAGTTTCATCTATAAAACAAGGGGAAAGGGTTGGATTAAATACAGCTCAGTCCTCTGACATATCAAGGAGCTGCTGGTGGTTGTTCATTGTTGGGGGACTTGACTGAAGAGCCCAGATGCTCTTCTAGGGCCCTGCAAGGGGGTAGCCAGTCTTCCCCAACAGCCCCCAACACTCTGCTTTGCTCTGTGGCCTCACCTGGCTCTCAATGCTGCTGGCTTTACCCACAGACTCCTCTCAGCTCTCTGGACTTGCTCCTGCTCTCCCCATTGCATAGCTTTGCTGGCACACGAAGGACAGCTTGCCACGCGGTTCTCTGGGACACAGATGGTCCAGCCCACGCTCATCACTAATTAAGATCACATGGGGCCCCTTCCTTGCTGGAGGTTCCCTTTCAGGGGCTCTGCTTCCAACTATGGTCTGGAAGGGACTGGCGAGCATTGACATTTATGGCAACAGAGACAGGAGGGCAGTTGGGCAGACCCTGGGGCAGGTGCCGGGGGCCAATGCAACCAGAAATCAGGGGCTATTTGTGATATGGTGGAAAGACTGTGAATTTAAGTCAGGGGACTTGAGTCCAGATCCTAGCTCTTCTCCCTACTGCCTCTGCGACCCTGGGAGAATCGTTTAACCTCTTTGGGGCTGTTTCGCCCTTGGTTTATTAGGTGGTCTCTGAAGTCCCTTTCTGTTAGATATATGGGCCTATAACTCAGCTTCACTTCCTTGGGCCTCAGTTTCTTCATCAATACAATAAGTAGGTTGGCTATCGAACACCCCCCACCCTAGGTGGTGCCATGGTGCACAGAGCACTGGGTTTGGACTCAGGAAGACTCATGTTTATGAGTTCAAATGCACCCAAACACTTACTAGCTGTTTGACCCTGGGTAAGTCACTTGACCCTGTTTGCCTTCATTTCCTCATCTGTAAAATTAGCTGGAGAAGGAAATGGCAACCACTCCAGTGTCTTGGCCCAGAAAACCCCAAATGAGGTCATTAAGAGTTGGGCATGGCTGAACAAAACCAAGAGCGTCCCTTTGGACTCTAAATCTACAGTCCTTGTACAAATTATCTCATCTTTTTGGGTCTTACTTTCCTCTGTAAAATGACAGTCTATTATCAAGTCTATGGTCTTTTGGCTGAAAAGTCTCTGGGGTCCCTTCCAGCTCTCTTATCTGTGTTTTAGTGAACTTTGGAAAGAACAGTTCAAACTGCATGGACTGTTTCCATCTTGTATTCCCAATGCCTGACACAGTTGCTTGGTATACAGTAAGTACTTAATCAATGCTTGTTGAATGAATGGATTTAACCATTGGTCATTTGAATCTTTTAGAACTGAATAATATACAAGGTAACATTGGTCCGTGGTAACATTGCTTCTACTTTCTATGAAGAGTGGTGGTTTTAAATGTGACCCAGAACTGTGGGGCTCTTTGGTAAAGAAAACAATGAGATGTTTTGATGGAACAATAATATTGGGGCTGAGGAGACTAGGCGATAGTGCTTTAATGCTGGAAAAAAATTGACCTAGGATTTTAGGACGAGTGGAAGTATAATCAGAACTTTTCCTGAAATTCTTATTTTAGTTGAAAATTGAAAAGTGGAAATTGTCATGTGCCATGCTGTAGGGGCAGGTTATGGCTTATGCATTCTCCCAGGATATGTGTCTCATTTCCTATTCAAGAAGGTCAGGAGTCTATGGATGGTGGCAGGTGGTCTAGGCTGTTCATTGACCTTCCCCAGTATATTCTCACAGGGAATTAGTTCCCGGAGTGTTGACTGGAACCTTACCTTCTCAAATGTCTTTTGACAGTAGAATTGGTTCATCATTAGCTGATGGCTGAAAATAAATGTTGCAGGCATAGAGTCTCCGAGCAAAAAGGACATCAGCAGCCATCCAGACCAATACATCACACAATGAGAATGCCCTCCACAACATACCTGACTAGTGGCTGTCCAGCTTTTGCTTGAAGCTTTAAATCAAGGGCGAACCCATAAGTTCCTTGGGAGTCCATTCCTCTTCAGGACAGCTGAAGGTTAGCAAGTTTTTCCTGGCATCAAGCCTAATGGGCCTCATTATAATTTCCATCTAGAACTCCCGCTTCTGCCCTCTAGGACTAAGTAGAAAAGGTGAATCCCCTCATATGTTTGAAGACCTCTCTTCCTTGTGCCCCCTCCCCCAAAACTTTCTCATTTCCAAGCTAAGCATTTCCAGCTCCTTCAACTGATCCTCACATTGCATGATCTCTGGGTAGTCATCTTCCTCTGGAGAGTCTCCAGCTAAACCATGGCCTTCCTAGACTGTGGTCCCTGGAAGTGAACCCCCCAGGGGTGGTCTAAGCAGGGAGAACAGAGAAATGAAGTCTTACCTTCTTAGTCATGGCTGAGAAGCATTCTCTTGAAAATACAGCAAAGCCAGACATAGTGTGAAAGGTCAAAAGTTATTGCCTGAACAAGGGATAACATTGATTTCTTTATACTTCATCTATAGGAGGGACATGGAGGGGCTTTGTGTGTGTGTGTTTTAACACCTTGGGTTGTTTTTAGGACATGCATTTCTTTGTCAATTTGTGCCATTTGTAAGTGAATTCTAGGCCTGAGATAGCATGAGATCCCCTCTCTTCCTCCTTTCTTCCTTTTCTTTTAAAAATTTTCTTCATCTACTTTCTCAGAGGGGCAGCTGGGTGGCTCAGTGGATAGAGTGCTGAAGCTGGAGTCAGGAAGACATCTTCCTGAGTTCAAATCTGGCCTCAGACATTCCTAGCTGTGTGACCCTGGGCAAGTCACTTAACCCTGTTTGACCCAGTTTCCTCATCTGTACAATGAGCTGGAGAAGGAAATGGCAAACCACTCCAGTATCTTTGCCAAGAAAACACAAATTGGGGAGGGGGGCCATGAAGAGTTGGACACAACTGAAACAACTGAACAACAATAAACTTTCTCAGAAATTAGATGCTTCCAAAGAAATTTCCCCCTCCCTTCCCTTCCCTTCTCCTCCCCTCCCCTCCCCTTCCCTCCCCTCCCTTCTTCTCCCCTCCCTTCCCCTCCCCTCTCCTCTTCTTCTTTCTTTTTCTTTTCTTTTTCAAGCAGATGGGATGGGTTCTGGACTAGGGGACAGGTAAGATGGATTCAAGTCCAGTGCTCTATCTACCACCCCACTCCACCCCACCTGTTTATATTGACCCTCTGAGAAGAGCTCTGTGTACCTCTACTAGGTTCTTAAGAGCTTGAAGGGTCCCCTAGACCAACCCTCTCCCCTCATTTTGCAGATAAAGAAACTGAGGCCAAGAGAAGTGAATAGATAGAAAAACACTGAGTAAACACTTGCTTTGTGGCAGGCATTAGGAACACAAAACCAGAAATCGAGTCAGTCCCTGCCCTTAAGGAGCTGACATTTTAAAAGGGGAAACTAACACAGGTGAGGGAAGGGTGGCCAGGATGCAGATTTAAAATCCTCCCTTCCTCAGGAAGCTCCTAGTGCCCACCTCCCCTCCCTCTGAGATTGTCTTCCATTGCATGTTCAGAGTTGTTTGTGTAATGTCTTCCCCATTAGAGTGTAATCTCTTTGAGGGCAGAGACTATGCTTTTCCCTTTCTTTGAATCTCAAACACTTAGCACAGCCCCTGGCATATGGGAAGTACTTTTAATAAATATTGCTTGATTGTTGAGTGATTGACTGGTGTCAAAGGGTAATTAACTGACTTTTCCTTGCCAGGATTGGTGATTGACTTGATGACTGTACCCAGAGCAAGCAGTGGAAGGGAGGGAAGGTCATATAAATGATTAATGGTACAGGGGAGCAGCTAGGTGGCACAGTGGATTCAGGAGGACCTGAGTTCAAATCCAGCCTCAGACACTTGACACTTACTAGCTGTGTGACCCTGGGTAAGTCACTTAACCCTCATTGCCCTGCACCAAAAAATAAAAAATAAAAATAATGGTACTACTGAGATTTGAACCCAGGTCTTTAAACTTAGCCAGCTTTTCACTGGACCAAGCTGCCACCACCAGTGGCCTGACATCTTCTGTCTCTGTCAGTCATAGTGTCTTTGGTATTTCTTTTCTGGTGACTTGCTCTTGCCAAGAGCATTGAGGGAGAGGAAGGCAGAGCAGAACCTGTTCTTTGCTCTATCTAATGGCCACCACATTCCCAGCCAGTGAGTTCCCTTTCATTTCTAGGCTTATGGGTCATCATGGTCACTCCAGTCAGGAAAGGGATGACCCCTGTGCAAGTAGAGCAGAATTCATAGCCACATACACCTGATAGGGAGGAAGATCTGGGAAGTTTTGAAGAATTTCCTTTTTTGGTGGGTCCTGCCCTTTCTCACTTGTTTGCTGAAGGCACTGACTATTTGGAAGGGAAAGCAGCTAAGAGGGGAGGGTACTAGAGAGCCAGGAGATGGGGAAGGTGGAAGCAGTTCTGGCAATCGATGAGGTCCACCAGGAGGGGCTACATTTTAAGACTCTCTGGCAAAGGGACTTCCGTGTTCTAATCTGCCATTGAATATGTGAGATCAGTACGTCTATATTTGTCATTATTACTTCAAATGACACACCATTTACATAATATATACACCATATTAAGTATTCTGCATGTTACATAATACACACATATTATATAAGGTTGGTCTGGCGAGAGGCTCCTCTTTTCTGCCAAGTGTTTCCCAACTTATTCGGCAATTTTAATGTATCTTTTCCATCTGTGGAAAGAACTCTCTTGGGAGAAGCCAGTGACTGTTCAGCCTTCATCGTTTATCACCCTCAGGTTTCTGAAGGCTCCCAAGGAAGAGAAAACCATCTTGGGAAGCAGCCTCTTCCTTCCCACCTGGACACAACAACATCTCAAAGTATATCAGTTTCATTCTTAGTACATGGAGAAAGGAGGACAGACTTGGAATGTGTGTGTGCTGTGGGTGTGTGTGTACAGTTTTTGTTTTTAATTTTCAAGGTTGGATTGGATAATGACCACAGGATTTTTGTCAAGTTGATAGCACAGGAAGACAGATGCTGTGGAAGTTGGTATCCTATCTGCTAGGGGAGGATTTGGGGAATGAATCTCAGGCAGTGTGCTGGGATGGGAAGCACCCTCTGCACAAAGTTCAGGATTCGGAATCCAAGACCCTGACTTATGGATCTGTGGTGAAACCCTTCCCTTTCCTGGGTCTCAATTTCTTCATTTACAAAATGAGTGAGATTGAACTGGATGATCTCTTACTAATAGAACAAAAGCTTTGTGAGGGCAGGGACTGTTGGGATTTGTTTGTTTTGCCTTCATAGCTCCTCTGCCTACCACAGTGCCTGCAACATGGTGAGGATTTAATAAATGCTTGTTGAATGAATGAATAAGAAACATTACTGCCTGTGAGAGCAAGTCATTCAACCTCTTTAGTTTCCTCATCTGTAAAATGAGGGGGTTGGCCTCTTGGGTCCCTTCCAGCTCTAGGTTGATCATCCTGTGACTTTCAGAGCCTTGGTGTCTTCTTCTGTAAAATGAGGATATTAAGCTTGACAGTCCCTTTCAGCTCTATATTGATGGTTTTCAGATACTATTATCTCCTAGTTATCTATCCGTCCATCTATCATTTATCTATCCATAATCCAGCTATCTATCCATCCATCCATCATCTATCTTTTGATCTATTTATCTATTCAGTTATCTATCACTTACCCATCCATCCATCATCTATCTTTTGATTGATTTATCTATTTATCTATCATCTATCCATCCATTCATCCACCCATCCACCCATCCATCCATCGCTTGTTCACTCTACCTATCCAGTCATTTATCTATCTATTCATTTTTTCTGTCTCCATGATAATACTCTAAATCCTAACTCTTAGAGGTCTCCGATGGTCTCAGTCTCAATAGTCAGTTTCAAATACTCCATCTCATGATCAATTTCTCATTTTTGTGAGACTCTGAAAATTAAGTTCGTTTAATTTTAATTTAATTTGCTTAAGAGGTTTGGGAGCAAGGTTGGAACATACATACACCAATACAAGAGCTTTTCTGAAATTCTTAGAACCAGGACCTCCCAGGATCTGAGTCTCCCTCGACTTCAGAATACGATGATCATGGAACCAGCCATTACTTACCGCATGCTTGCCATTTCAGCCTGGATCTTTGGTATCAAGCATACCACAATTGCCTTAGGAGGTGATGGGGTCCTCCTTGCTGGAGATCTCCAAGGACAAACTGGCTGACTATTCATCAGAAAAGTTTGAGTGAGGATTCTTTTCTAGACGTGGCTTGGACTGGACAGCCTCTGAGGTTCCTTCCTGCTCTGGGGTGCTATGATTCATCCCCAAATCCCATACTCAGGCACACTACTGGGTTGGGTGTAAAAGGCTTCTATAGAGAGAGGATGTGTTTTAGCCCAAGGCTGATTACAGATGCATTTCATAGTCATCACATCCCCAATCTCCAGAGCTAGTTCTCTCAACCTCAGGCTCAAGTTCCATCCAAAGTCCTGCCTTCCTTGTCCTGGTCTCAGCCTTTTATGGATGCCTTAAGAGAAGGACACCCAGGCAGAGGAGCCCTCTCATGTGCTGTCCTTCCCCATTAGAATGTAAGTTTCTTTCTTTATTTTTTTAGTGAGGCAATTGGGGTTAAGTGACTTGCCCAGGGTCACACAGCTAGTAAGTGTTAAGTGTCTGAGGTTGGATTTGAACTCAGGTCCTCCTGAATCCAGGGCCATTGCTCTATCCACTGCGCCACCTAGCTGCCCCAGAATGTAAGTTTCTCGAGGGCAGAGAACACTTAGGTTTTCTTTTTGTATCCCCAGTCATGAATATAGGAAACAATAGAATGTTTTCCATTCATTCAATTAACCATATATTATTCATTCCCTGGGAGAAAAGTCTGAGCAGGGAAAGCTCATCCTTGACTGAAGTTTTGTTCCAATTTTGAACTTGAGGAAAGAGGAAACTTTGGGAATCATCTTTGGCTCTTGGAGCCTGGCTGAGACTCCTCTTTAATCCTGTCCTATAGCATTAGGACCTTGGAAGTCTGAAGATGCCCCTGGATGATGCTTCTCATCTTCTCCTTGTATCTCTAAGAAAGGGGTTCACAACCTTTTTAAAAAATGTCTTGGGGGCAGCAAGGTGGCACAGTGGATAAAGCACCGGCCCTGGATTCAGGAGGACCTGAGTTCAAATCTGGCCTCAGACACTTGACACTTACTAGTTGTATGACCCTGGGCAAGTCACGTAACCCCAATTGCCTCACCAAAAATAAAAAAGTCTTGTACTAGCTGTGTGACCCTGGGCAAGTCACTTAACCCTCATTGCCCCACCCCCCCAAAACATTAAAAAAAATGTCTTGGACCCCTTTGGCCAATGGATCCCTTCTCTGACTAATGTTTTTGAATGCGTAAAATAAAATATATAGGATTGCAAAGGAGAAAAATTACATTGAAATAGTAATTTTTTTGAAAAAAGAGTCCATAGGGGCAGCTAAGTGGCACAGTGGATAAAGCACCGGCCTTGAATTCAGGAGTACCCGAGTTCAAATCCGGCCTCAGACACTTAACACTTGCTGGCTGTGTGACCCTGGGCAAGTCACTTAACCCCAATTGCCTCACTAAAAAAAAAAAAAAAAGAGTCCATAGACCCCAGGTCAAGAATCCCTGCTCTAAGAGGACATGATGCCTCAGAGTCACTGTCAATGGATGCTTCTAGTAGGAGGAGAGGAAACGGGGGAGTTCAATGACTTTCTTGCAACTCTTACAAAACAGATTTCTTCCAGCTCTGAACTAAGCAGCACTTCTATCTCAAACCAGAACTGGGGTCCAGACCCTTACTTCTTAAGTTCAGTCTCAGTGACTGACGGACCCATTGGGCAGATAAATGTTAGACTCAGGATAGTGACTCAAATGGATTCTATTCAAACTCTAGGGCACTTTTCTTTATTAAAAGTCCTTGGGGCAGCTAGGTGGTGGATAGAGCACTGGCCCTGGAGTCAGGAATACCTGAGCTCAAATCCGGCCTCAGACACTTGACACATACTAGCTGTGTGACCCTGGGCAAGTCACTTAACCCCAATTGCCTCACCCCCCCAAAAAAAAAGTCCTTGCCTTACCTCCTCACCCCCAGTATGTCTACCTGGAAAGGATATAAACCATAACACACGGGGCTCTAGCTCAGGAGATATTGTTATGTCCCCCAATCCTTGTGATCACTAGAAGGAAGTATGTGGTAGCAGAATTTTGGGGAGGGGCAAAGGGGAGGAGAGTGGAGAGAAGAAGGGGAGGGGTGACAGTAGAAGAAATTTGCTGCCCATTGAATGCAAGCCCGGTAAAGGAACCCAAGTTGGAATTTTTAATCTTAAACTGAGTACTACAAACCATGCCCTGGGAAAATCACATGGAAAATGTCCTGATTAGAGAGGTGGGAGTGAGGGCATGTGTCTTGTTTGGGGGAGACACACTTGCTGGGATTCATCCTAGCATCAAAGGAACCCATAGCATTCTCAGTAGCCTCTAAAGTTGGTGCCCTCAGTATAGAACTGGGAGACACTTTAGAGAGCATCCCATCCAACCCTTTTATGTTGCTGAGGAAACAGATTTAGGGAGGTGACTTCTTAAGTCTTGACTCAAATGAGAGAGGCAGAATTCCTACCCAGTTCCTCCGACTCCAGTGGGGTGCTTCCCACACTATAACTGCCACTATTCTCTGTCTCTCTGTCTTTTTCTCTCTTTCTGGCTCTGTCTCTCTGTTTCTGTCTTTGTCTCTCACATACACACAGACACACACAAACACACACCCTTCTTTCATTATATTGGTCTTTCTCAATCAATTTAAGTCTATCTATAAATAAATATATAAATTAAACCCCCCCCCCCCCCGCCCCGAGAAGTGGAGAGAGAAGAGAGGGGTGTGTGTGTGTGTGTGTGTGTGTGTGTGTGTGTGTGGTATGTAAGGGAGTAAGCAAGAGTTTATCTGTTGGTGTGAGCTGAATCTTGCTTCCTCCCTCATCATCTGTGTTTCTTTGGCCTGTCTCCCTCTGTCTCTGTCTCCCTCTCTCCCTCTACCTTTCTTCCTCTCTCCTTCCCTCCCTTTCTCTCCCTCTTGTCCCTCTGTCCCTCTCTCTTCATTTCTCCTTCCATCTCTCCTGCCTCTCTCTCAGGCAGACCTGGTTTGTCTTGAAGAAGAGAGAAGCCAGTGGCACGAAGGTTTCACATGCTGTTATTATACGGATTGGCAAAATAAAGCCCCGAGATTTTTTGCCTTCCCACCCAGGGGCTCAATGAACTCTGAAAATAAAGGCCCCCTTTATGGGGTGTGGGCCTGCCTGGGGAGCTGGCCTCCTCCCAGCAGACACTGCCTGGAGGAAAGAAGCTTGATGAGTGCTCAAGCTGATGGCATTCTCTGAACCAAGAAGGGCTCCCCAGCCTCTGACCCCCTTTGCTGCCTTCTTAGGGAACTTCTGGGAGCCATGCTGGAGCTCAAATGACAACTAGGAGACGGACATGCGCTTGCGGCCTCTGCCAGGAGTCGTGTTCTGAGCCCCCTGGGGCTGTTTTGTATCCAATGTCTCTGGCCTGGGGGTGGGTGGGAGGGGGGACATTTGTCTTGTCTTTCAACTCTATTTGGCTTCTGCCACTTGTGAGAAGCTGGCTCTCCATGGGCTCTTTGGGGTGAACCAGTGTAAGGAAGGCAGACTTTGGCACCCATCTCTAAGGGGAGCCACCTGGGGCCTAGCAGGAGTTGGGGGGCTGGTGGACAAGGGACCCTTTGAGCCCTGCGCCATCCAAGAAGCTATTTTCACTTGGTAGTCCCAGTTTGAAAGTAGACGGAGGCACGAGATGGAGATTTCTGTCCTGTTGAGTCTCTTTGCCTCAGTTACTTGAGGGTGCTCTGTGTGTGTGTGTGTGTGGGGGGGTATATGTAGACGTCAGTTCCTCCTTCACTTTCTGGGTTGGCTTGGGACGTGAGATACTCCTTTCAGAAGTCTCGGGGGTATTGCTTCTTGAGGAAGAAGAAGCTGGGCTTTGGAGGTGGCCCCAACAACATGGGCATTTGATTTCTGTGGGTGATTTTAGCCTAAAAGGAAAGAAAGGAGGGAAGAGAATGAACAGCACAGCATATTTATGGGATCCATGGGAACATATGCTCAGGAAAGGGGCAAGATCAGAAAGAGAGAGAAAGTTGGAAGGAGCCACTTAGCTCATCTCCACTGGAGAGAGAGTCTGCTGTAGTGGATAAAGGGCTAGGCCCAGAATCAGGAAGGCTTGGGTTCAAATCTGGCTTCAGACCCATCTGGGCTTGTGGGTCTGTCACTTGACTACTCTGAGCCTGGGTTTTATAGGTTCCTCAGGATCAGCTGGAAAGGACCTCAGAGATCATGAGTTCTACCCCTTCGTTTTACAGATAAAGAAACCGAGGCCCAGAAAGGGGATGTGACCTACCTTGGGTCACCTAGGGAGTAAATGGCAGGGTCAGGATTCAAAGTCATGTTCCATGATCCCCAAGTTTGGCACTTTTTCTTCTTCCCTCATCTGTTAAATGAGGGGATTGTACTGGGTGACTGCTATGGTCTCTTCTAGTGCTGAATCTATGATTCTTCATAGACTCCCAGGGGGAAGTGAATTGCCCAAAGTCACACGTCAAAATAACAGAGCTAAGGGGCAGCTAGGTGTCACAGTGGATAAAGCCCTGGCCTTGGATTCAGGAACACCTGAGTTCAAATCCAGCCTCAGACACTTGACACTTACTAGCTGTGTGACCCTAGGCAAGTCACTTAACCCTCACTGTCCAGCAAACAAACAAACAAAAAAACAGAGCTAGAATTTGAACCCAGGTTCCTCTGACTCCAGAACCCCCTTTTCTTCTTTTCCTATTGTATCATGCACCATGCTGTCCGAGGGCTGCCTTCTAGAATGATAGTTACCCTTGACCAACTTCAGAACAGGTGACATGGCTCTGAGGTGGCCAGATTTGGCAGGGCCTGTGGTGACGGGCAGAAATGCAAAGAGAGGCAGGAGCTTCCCACACATAGAGATCTGCTTGCACCTGTTTTGTGTCCTTGCTATTCATAGCCTCAGAGATTGCTGGAATTGGGAGAGACCTTCAGGATGATTAGATCAAGCTGGCTCAGAGGGGTTAAACAAATGACTTGCCTAAGGTCACACAGCTAGCAAGTGGAAACACAAGGACAAGAGCCTGGAACTTATCCATGAGTCTATTTTGTTTTCTGTGACACCATCAAGCCCCTGACAAATGGCCCTGGTCGGGTAGAAGTTTGAAGGATGTACCAAGTATCTCAAGGGTAGGCGGGAACCTCAGTTTCACCTTTGCCTAGAGCAATCTAGGACCAATGCCCCTGTGATCATAGGATCCTCCATCCAGTGCTGGAAAAGACCTCAAAGTCCAGTGAGGGTCACTGAGAGGAAACTGAAGCCATGGGGATTGCAGTGACTTGCCCAAGGTCTCCCATAGGATCAGAGAATCTTGAACATGGAGGGACCTCAGAGTCCATCTGGGTTCCCCTCTATCCTTATTTTTACAAATGAAGAAACTGATGCTGATGGTAGTGATGTCACTTGTGTGAAGGAGCACGGGTAGAAAGTGATAAAGATTTGAACCCATGCTTTCTTACTCCAGACCCAGGCCTCTTCCTATGGCCTGTTCAAATTCAGGGCAAATTGAGTCACACCAAAGGAGGAAGGAGTGAACTGGCTCTGCTGGGGTGGGTGGGTGGAATTTTCTGGAGGGTTGAGTTTGAGATAGGTTTTAGAGGAGGAGAAAGGGAAAGCCCACTGGTGAGAGTGGGGAGAGTCCCGGAGATGGGATTGAACCATTTAAATGTTGAGGCCGGGATGAGAGAGATGAGTGGGGCGGCACAGGTAGATGGAAAGCTGGGAGAAGAGCTTGGGTTAGGAACTCTGATGGGCACAGTGCCCAATGACAATTCCAGGGGATGCAGGGGAAAGTGTGCTCTCCTCTCCAGAAAGACAGCTGAGGAACCAAGAATACAGACTGAGGATATGTTTGTGTGTGTGCACACACACGTACATATGTGCACACACATGTATACACATGTACACACATGTACACATATTATATGTGTGTGTATACAATTTATCTGGTCGTTCAGTAGTGTCCAACTCTTTGTGACCCCATAGACTTGTCTACAGTTTTTGTTTGTTTGTTTGTTTTGGCAAAGATATTGGAGTAGTTTACCATTTCCTTCTCCAGTTGTCCCCATTCTACAAATGAGGAACTGAGGCAAATAGGGGTTAAGTAACTTGTCCAGAGTCACATAGCCAGCAAGAGCTTGAGGCCATATTTGAACTCAGATCTTCCCGCCTCCAGACCAGTGCTCTATCCGTTGGGCCGTGTAGCTGCCCTGTGTGTATACAAAGATATACACATATTTACATATATGTATGTATGCGTGTATGCATATACACATACTTATACATACATAGTATATATGTATACACACATAAAATAGATATGGTAGTTGCAGAGATTTGTTTTGCTTGGCTATATAGATATATTTATGATGGGTTTTGTTTTTCTTGCTTTCTCAATGGGTGGGAGAGGGGGAGGCAGGAAGGAGAAGATCCAGAACTTGAAACTGAATCAAAAACAAAACAAAAGGCAAACAAGACAAAACAAAACAGTTCATGTGAAAGGAAAGCCCAGGAGGGGCAGCTCCATTCTACTGTCCCCTGGTCTGATGACACCTGGAATATTCTTTCCTTTCTGGGGGGTAGTTTGAGTCACTGGCACGCTGGCATCTACTGGCATCTACCTGCACTGATCAAGGGAATTAGTCCCCCCTGATCTGCAGAACAGAAGGCTTGGAAAAGACAGTCTTCAAGTTTTTGTAGAGCTGTTTCATGGAAGAGAGATTCAATGGGTTCTATGTGGCCCCAGGGGGTAAAATGCCTCCAGGAGTCATTTGGTCCTCCATTGCTGGTTGATTGGCCACGAAGGGGCATAGTCAACGCTCAGCAAATGGTGGGCTCTTAGTAACTGCTTGTACATTAAATCATTGAATGATTGAAAGAACAAAGACTTGCAGAAACCCAGGGGTCCCTGCATGGACCATGTTTATTCCATGTAGATTCAGAAGACAAAACTAGGACTAGCCAGTTGAGGTTAGAGGGAGGCATTTTTTCTCTCAGTATGGAAGCTCGACTTTCAAGAATGTCTAAGAAAAGTTTCTTCCTCGTGTGTGGGGCCTCTGAAGTCTTTTCTAACTCTGAGGTTTGTTTATTTGATAATTTCATGCAAGCCTGTGCTGCTAATCTTGCTAAGTCCTACTCTAAGCTTGTTTTCTGCTCAGCAAGCCAGTGGTCACCAGGGGCCAGGGGAACAACTCTTCTGACTAGTGTCAAAGGTCGACCCCACTCACCGTGCAGGGTGCCTGCAGCCAGGGCTCCCCATCCACTTGCATGGGCAACATCTTGGTGGTCCTAGAACCCAGAACAACAGCAACAATAAAAGAGAAAAACAGTGAGTTTTTGTAGTAGGGGTAATAATGGGGTCTAAATGAAATGTGAAAGTTTATCTTTGATCTTCTAGAGATAATTGGGTCATTCACAGGAACCGGGGCAGTTGTCAGGGTGAGACAGGGCAGAGAGCTCAGGAATCAAGGGACTTGGGTTCCAATCCCACCTGTGTGGCCCTGGATACATTATCTAACTGCCCTGAGCCTCAGTTTCCTCTTCTGTAAAGTGAGGGGCTTGGCCTTTGAAGTCCTCTTCAACTCTAAATCTGGGATTCTATGGTAACATCATTCAACATCCCTGGGCTTCAGTTGTCTCATCTGTGAGATGATATAATTGGCCCCTGAAATCCCTTACAGCTCTTGACCTGTGATTCTCTGAGCCTATGGAAGTACACAAAGGACACTTGGAAGAAGGTAGGGTGTTATACCTGAGGGCACCTTCAAGGAACTTATCTTGAGGGGGTGGGATGGGGAATGGTTTTTTGGTTCATCCCAGGATTCCTGCCAAATACTATGGCTCCTTCAATTATGCAAGGTGAGGGGGCCTCAGTTCTATGATGAGTGAAAGGTTAGATCATGTGAGTGAGGTAATATCTCTTTGTATAAAACACATCTTGGGTCTGATTTCACGTGATCCTGACTGTTTTGAGATTTGTCAGTCTAGGAGTTTCCTGAATGACTTCCTAGTTCCAGGAAAGGAAACCATAGTTTACAAATTTACTTACTCAAGAACAATGGTGTTCAACATGGGGTCCAGGGCCCCCAAGGAGTCTCTGAGACCCTTTCAGGGGTCCTTGAGTTCAAAACTATTTTTGCAATAATATTTAAGATGTTTTCATTTCTACTATGATAAATATCAATAGCTATAATCCACACAAACAAAAACTCTTAGGATGGGGTTCTCAATAATTTTTTAGAGCATAAAAGTATCCTGAGACCTCCAAATTTGACAACTGTTGCTTTAAAAAATAAGAACTGGATTTGGAGAAAAGAGGGCCATCTGGGAGTAGACTATGAGGTTACTGGAAGAATAAAGGAGGGGGCAGCTAGATGGCGCAGTGAATAGAGCACCGGCCCTGGAGTCAGGAGTACCTGAGTTCAAATCCGGCCTCAGACACTTAACAGTTACTAGCTGTGTGACCCTGGGCAAGTCACTTAACCCCAATTGACTTACTAAAAAAAAAAACCCAACCAACCAAACAAACAAACAAACAAAAAAGAATAAAGGAAGAATTGGGATGCTGGTATAGAATACAAGTCTTCTCCTGGATATGAGTTTACAGAAGAAAGAGGAGGGAAGCTTTTTCAACCACCTTAATCAGTGACATGTGATAGTCCTAGGGCCTTGCCTTTGTTGAGTTTGAGACAGACAGATAGATACAGACAGAAAGACAGAGACAGACTCAAAGACTGAGAGGGAAAGGAAGAGGGAGAGACATGAGACAGAGATAGAGAAATCAGGACATATGTGTGTGTGTGTACATATCTATGGAGACAGAGACAGAGAGACAGGGAGATAGAGAGATAAATATAAACACACACACACACACACAGATTGAGAGAGAGAGATGGACAGAGTCATCTTTGGAGACCCAGATACCACGGCAGCAAGAATTATTGGTGGCTGATCATGAGACTCCCTGGTTTCCTCCTTTACTTTCCTTGTTTTTCACTTATTCCTCAAGCATTCATTAAACAATTTTGAACACAACACCTGCCCTTAAAATGTTTTCTTTATTGATGTTAACTAGAATAGATGGAAACAATACCTTCTTCTCCTCCACCATCCCAAGATTTCTCACTCGTAATCAGCAAGTTTTTTTGTAGGAGGTGAAAATCCCAGGGTCTAATGAGCAACGGGGGCAAATACCTGATGGTAATAGAGGTGCACTGAGCCAGCCTCTTCCCAGCATTCTTCAGTCCAGTGTAGATTTGTCCCATCTCCATGGCTCCCTCCAGTCCCACCACTTCTAGAAGACGGTCACTGAAATCTATGGAACATGGACGTGTCAAAACATCAGTTCAATATAATTCAATTCAATGAGCATTTATTAAATGTTAACTCTGTGCCAGGTGATATCCTAGGCCCTGGAGACACAAAGGCAAGAACACAATAGTTCCTGCCTTTAAAGAGCTTATAGTCTATTCGTTTATTCAACAAGCATATTAAGCACCCATGGTACCAGGCACCATGGCAGGTACTCGAGACAGAAAGATGGAAACAAAACAGTTCCTGCCCTCACCGAGCCTATATTCTACTTAGAGAAAACGCCACAGTTAAGTAAATGTGAAATAGATACAATATAAACACAAAATAATTCATTTTGGGGGGTGGTGGTAGAGTGGGGAATACTAACATTTGGGAGGCTGGAGAAAGACTTCATCTAGGAGACTTTTTTTTTTTTGAGGCAATTAGGGTTAAGTGACTTGCCTAGGGTCACACAGCTAGTAAGTGTCAAGTGTCTGAGATCGGATTTGAACTCAGGTCCTCCTGACTCTAGGGCCAGTGCTCAATCCACTGCGCCACCTAGCTGCCCTGAGACATTTGAATAGATCTTTGAATGGAGCTAGGGAGTCAAAGAAATGGAGACGAGGAAAGTGTGCTCTAGGAAATGTGTGAAGGCATAGGGAGACAGAATGTCAATTACAAGGTACAGCAGGTAGACCATGTCCCATTGCAAGGGAAGACTGTCTTTTCCAAGGGATCTTGTCTCAGGATTGCCAACTAGAGTCTATCAAGGCCTCTTTATATCTCCAGCAGAATTTTTTTTATTCTTAAATATTTTTAGTTTTTAATTCAAAATGTTATTGATCAATAAATCGACTCATCAGTCAACACTTACTAAGTACCTACTATGTTCTAGAGATGTATTTGGAAACAGTGAAATAAAATATGTGCGTGTGTGTGTGTGTGTGTGTGTGTGTGTGTGTGTGTGTGTTTGTGGGGGGAGGGGACTAGCAACTGGGCAGTTAGATTGTAAACTCCTGGAGGGCAGGGACCCTCTTATTTTTGTCTTTCTTTCTTTCTTTTTTTCTTTCTTCTTTCCTTTCTTTCTTTCTTTCTTTTTTTGGTGAGGCAGTTGGGGTTAAGTGACTTGCCCAGGGTCACACAGCTAGTAAGTGCCAAATGTCTGAGGCCGGATTTGAACTCAGGTCCTCCTGAATCCAATGCCAGTACTCTATCCACTGCACCACCTAGCTGCCCTTCATTTTTGTCTTTCAATCCCTACTGCCTAACACATAGTTGTTCCGGCATTTCAGTTGTGTCTGACTCTCCATGACCCCATTTGAGGTTTTCTTGGCAAAGATACTGGAGTGGTTTGTCATTTCCTTCTCTAGCTCATTTTACAGGTGAGGAGACTGAGGCCAACAAAATTAAGTGATTTTTCCAGGGTCACACAGCTAGGAAGTGTCTGAGGACAAATTTGAATTCAGGAAGAATCTTCCTCACGCCAGCCCCAGCACTCAATCCACTGTGTGTCACCCAGCACATAGTAGGCACTTCATAATAAATGCTTGTTGATTGATTGATTGAAAAAGCCCTCATATTGTGTAGTAAGCAGCAGCTGAGCTGTGTCATCAAGAGTGCCCCGGAAAAAAGAGAGACAGAGAAGAGACAAACACCCTTTTCTGCCCTTTCTCCTTTGCTGAGTTGCTGAGTGGGACTGGTGGCTTCCCATGTTGGCCAGTAACCTTCACCATCACATCTGGAAGCCTCCCTTCTCAGACTTCCTCAGGGTTTGCAATATGCTAGAACAGTTTTCTAGTGAGAGTGCCACTAGCGGGCAGCTAGGTGGCACAGTGGATAGAGCACTGGCCCTGGATTCAGGAGGACCTGAGTTCAAATCCGGCCTCAGACACTTGACACTAGCTGTGTGACCCTGGGCAAGTCACTTAACCCCCATTGCCCCACAAAACCAAAAACAAACCAAAAAAAGAGTGCCACTCAAGTTGAAGGTCCATGTCACGGAGAGAGAAAGAACCTTACAAGCTGACTCCTAGAACTTGGAGTCTGAAGTAAGAGAGCAGGAAAATCCCATTGTCATCCAGGTTGAAGAGGAAACAGCATAAATATCTGGAGAGGTGTAGAAGCCTTCTGAACTTGTAGAGGAGAGACTTTTAGAGGAGGGTTTAGATTGGGATTTGGGAGGGGGGGTGGGGAAATACCTTAAAAGTTTCTATACAGTCACCCTATTTTCTGACTGCCCCCCAATTACTGATAGGGGAATCAGAAAGGCCTTCCTGGATTATATGTTAAAGGATGGGTAGGAGAAGATAAAAAGGGAGGACTTTTAGCCTCAAGGAGGAGAGTAAGGAAAGACACTAGGAAGGTGAGCCCAGGGAGTATGTGGGGCTTGTTGTCCGTCACTGTTATACACCAGTATATGGGGGTTGATGGGAGGTTGTACCTCAGGAATTACTAATGGGAATGGGTCTATAGGGGCTACACCAGCAGAGTGCTCCCAAGGGCATAACCAGATAAAGAGACAATGAGATAAAAGACTCTTCCTGGGCGTGCTCCAGCTCCCTCAGCACTGACCCCAATGCTCAACCCAAATCATGCCTGGGTACGGCTCAGGGAGACCCCCTTGATGAATGAGGGGGTGTAGTGCCAAGTCCCCTTGGGTCCATCAGCTTCCATTCTAATGGTAAATTTATCAAGGCCACTGTAGTTAGTGGCTGCTAAGGAAGGGGGAAGTGAATCAGGGTTGGATTAGTTCAACAATGCTTGTGTTTGCCCTTCTTTTACTAATTAAAACAAATAATACTTGCTTGATAGCTATACCAAGAGTTCTTAATAAAGATAGTTAAACTGAATGATGATAGTTTAAAAAATGATTATGTTGACCACACATACATCAACATTGGCTCGATCTACTGATTGACCAATTAATGTTTGATGGGCATTTTTGGGTGACAAATTTAGCTGGTCTTTTCTAGGATCACCAGGAAGCTTTCCTCCATTCCTTTGATTTGCCTTTTCATTCTCTTCCCCATTCTTCCATCCTCCCCCCTCACACTCCCCACTCCCACCCCCCAGTGGCTTGAGAAACTCCCAGCATTATAAAAAATCATGAAAGGAGAAAAGCTTGTTTAGTAGAAAGCCTTTGGGTCTCTGAAGGAATTCTGAGCCAGTGAACAATGAATGTCTAAACCTCCAGTAATTTAATTAGTTTCCCTTTGAACAAAGCTGAACAAAGAGATTTGAATCAGCATTTGGAGGAACTTACTGTGACATTCAGGTAGTACCTTAATATTCAAGGACAGCACACACCGAAGAGAGAGAGGCGGGAGAGGGCAGGAGAGGGGAGGAGAAAGGAAAGGAGAGGACAGGAGAGGAAGAGAGAGAATAGGGGGGAAAGGAGAGGAGAAGGAAGAAGATGGAGAAAAAAGGAGATGAAAGGTAGGGAGAGAAGAAGGTAGAGAAGAGAGAAAGGAGAAGGAAGAGGAGGGAAAAGAGAGGTCAAGGAAGAGAAGGAGAAGAGAATTCAAGTTAAGGAGGATTTATTAAGTGCCTGTGATGTTTCAGGCACTGTGCTAAAAGCTGAGGATACAAAGAAAGGCAAAAATAGTCCCTGCCCTCAAGCAGTTTATAGTCTAAGAGAAAACTTGCAAGCAACTACAGATCATCTCAGAGGGATGAAGGGGCTGTGGGAAAGGCTTCTTGCAGATAGTTGGATTGTAAGTGAGACTTGAAGGAAGCCAGGGAGGCCAGGAAGTGGAGATGAGGTGGGAGGGAATCCCAGGTACTGGGGATGCACAGCATCAGAAAGTGGCATGTCTTGTTCAAAGACTAGCACCAAGGCCAGAGTTGCTGGATGGCGGCACACATTCAGGGAGTAAGGTGCTGCAAGATGGTGAAGTTAGGAAAGGGCCAGGTTGTGGGGGGTTTTAAAAGCCAAACGCAGGGTTTGATATTTGATCCTGCAGGTGATAGGGAGTCATTGGAGTTTATAGAGTAGGGGAGTGATACGTTCACACTTGCACTTTAGGAAGGTCACTGCTATGGTGAATGGGGATGGACTGCAGTAGGGGGAGCCTTGAGGCTGTTCCAACAGGCCAGATGTAAGGGGATGAGGTTCTGCACCTGGAGGGTAGCAGGTGCCAGGAAAGAAGGGGAAGTATATGAGAAATATTATGAAGCTCAGAGCTACAGGACTTGGCAGCAGGTTGGCTATGGGGGGGGGGGGCGGGAATGAGAGCTAGGAGGTGACGAGGACACCTAGGTTGTGAGCCTGTGTGAGTGGGAGGATGGTGGTGCCAAGTTAAGAAGAAAGGAGAATTTGGGGCATGCGTGGAGATGAGTTCAACTGGGGACTTATTGTGTTTAAGATATCTGTGGGATATCCAGTTTGAGATGCCTGAGAGTCATTTGGAGATGTAAGACTGGAGGTCAAGAGAGAGGTTAGGACTGGATCCACAGATCTGAGAATCCTCTGCATAAACGTGATAATTGAATCCATGGAAGCTAATGAGGTCACCCAGCAATTATAGAGGAAGAAGAGGGCCCAGGACAGAGCCTTGGGGGAGACACCCACAGTTAGCAGGAAATAATGGAGGAGGAATGACCCCATCTCTTGTCTGGGGCCCTTTTCTAGGGTTTTCTCCCTTCGACTTCCAGCAAGGAGGGAGAGATTTATTTCCCCTAACCCTAGGGGCAACAGTAACAATAAGATGACTTACTATTTTTTGGGGTGTTTTTGTTTTGTTTTGCGGGTCTGTGTTTTATCCACTGTGCCACCTAGCTGCCCCCAGTAAGGTAACTTATTTTTTTTTGTTTTTTGTTTTTTTTTTGAGGGGCAATTGGGGTTAAGTGACTTGCCCAGGGTCACACAGCTAGTTAAGTGTTAAGTGTCTGAGGCCGGATTTGAACTCAGGTCCTCCTGACTCCAGGACCGGTGCTCTATCCACTGCGCCATCTAACTGCCCCAAGGTAACTTATTTAATAAGCACATGACAATGTTCCAGATGTCCCGAGTCAGGCATCAACTGACCAGAAAGGGGAAAACTTCTTGGAGATGACTTCTACCACTGCCAGGAAAATTCCCTATTGGAGGAAAAAAGAAACTGAGGCCCCAGTGGGCCTGAGAAATGGACATAATGAGTTGTTTGGACAGTGCAGGGCTGAGGTAAGTGCAGATAGACGTTCAACTCATCCACCAAGTTGTCTGCCTTTCTTAGACAGAGAATTTGTTAATGGGCTAATGAGGTGTTTTATGTCTATCTATGTGTGCCTCTGAGATGTTTTTGGAAGTTTATGTGGTAAAGGAAATAAATACTGGTTTAATACATTTTCTAGAAGGGGTTTTATTACTCATGTTTTGGGGAGGGGAGAGAGAGAGAGATAGAGACAGAGAGAGAGAGAGACAGAGAGAAAGAGACACCGAGTGGGGGAGGGAAGGAAGGAGGGGGAGTGGAGGAAGGGAGGGGAGGAGGGGGAGGGGAGGAGCAGGAAGGGAGGGAGAGGGAGGGAAGGAGGGGGAAGGGAGGAGGAGGAAGGGAGGGAAGGAGGGAGGGAAGAAGGGTGAGAAAGGGAGAGGGAGAATTCCCTTTATATCCTACCCAAGGGTGGTCATCTAACCTCTTTTTGAAGAGGATCACCTCCATTGAGGGGAAGCCCACAATCTACGTTCAGATCACTCCAATGGTTAGGCAGTTTTTCCAGACATGATAGACTTTGAGCTGGAAAAGCCCACTGTGGCCTGCTGCCTCTGTGAGTAGGGGTGGCAGAGTTTCTTTGGGCATGTATGTACCAGTTTGGCTTTCCCTTGCCATCTCTGGAATGGCAGTTGGGAGCCAGGACATCTTCTGCCCTGGCTCCTATGGATGACCTCTTAGGGCAGAGACAAAGAACAGAACACCCAGTCTCCTAGGATCCTCCTCTAGCTCAGCCACTAATGACTTAGTGTGCGGTTTGGCAGCCTATGCCATCTCCCTCTTGTATTTATTACCTAGCTATATATTGATGAGAATCTGCAATTTCCATCTTTGTAAAACACTACGAGTCATTGGCACCCACATCACAGGGTGGTGGGCGAAACATCGACAGTAATGAACAAGATGGCATATGGAAGATGAGATCATAGGACCATAGACTTGGAAACACATTGCCTCCTTTATTTCTCCTGCTCACTCTGGAGCAGTGATGCGGCTGAGGGCATTTGTGGGGGGATGGAGGAAGGGGAGGAGGAGGAGTAGAGATTACACAGGCGGCCATTTCCATGAGGAGCTTCTAAATAATCAGGTGGTATTGGTGATTCAGAGCCCCTGTAGGTACCACCGGGTGACCTTTCCCCCAACCTTCCTGCCAATGTCCTTTCCCTTTTTTCCATTTCCTGGCTAGACGCTGACCAGCCTCTTCCACCTCTTTCCCGAAGGAACCCGGAGTTCCTGTTCCACTCATACCTTCAGACCTTTTGTCAACGGTGGTAGGAAATGCAGGCTCAGAGAGGGTGAGGCATTTGCCTCAATGGCAGAGCTGGAGGTATAAAGATAGTCCCTGCCCTCAAGGTGCGTACTTTCTATTGGGGAAGACAACACATGAGAAATGACTGTGTAATGTGGATACTGGCCAACAAGGGCCCAGTTTTTAAATGGCTTTCAATGTATAGTCACAGGTTCCGGAACCTGTTTCCTGAAATGCCCAAAGAGCCCATGAGCCCCACATCCATATCTTTTCCCTGAGGCTTACTGTGGAGTAAGGACAAGCCTTCTTATAGGCTAGAGTGGAATTGAGGGTACATGTAGAAGGTTCAAACGGAGGAATTATCTTTTTTTTTTTTTTTCCTGGGGCAATGAGGGTTAAGAGACCTGCCCGGGGTCACCCAGCTAGTAAGTGTCAAGTGTCTGAATTGGATTTGAACTCAGGTCCTCCTGAATCCAGGGCCAGTACTTTATCTACTGTGCCACCCAGCTGCCCCAGGAATTATCTTTTATTTCTTAGGAATCTGACCTGCTAGTCTGTGGGTTGGAATAGTGAGCCCAGGGCCTATGAACTGCAGGTATAAGGTGATTTAGAGAGGAAGGGCACTAGGGGAGTTAGAAGGGTGATGGGGGGAGGGGTTGGAAATCAGGAAAAGTTTCAAGTAATGGGCAATGCTTCTGCTGATTCTTAAAGGAAACCACGTATTGAAATCCACCAACAGGCATTTATTAAGCACCTACTATGTGTCAGGCCCTGTGGGCAGGCACTGGGGATTCAAAGATACACTAAAAATCTTGCCCCTGCCTTCAAGGTGCTTACAGTCTAATGGGAGAGATAATAAGTATATACATATAACAGGAAAAAAGAAATTAAAAATCCAACATTAGGGGGCAGCTAGGTGGTGCAGTGTATAAAGCACTGGCCCTGGATTCAGGAGGACCTGAGTTCAAATGTGGCCTCAGACACTAGCTGTGTGACCCTGGGCAAGTCACTTAACCTCAACTGCCTCACCAAAAAAAAAAGAAAAAAAGAAAAAAAAATCCAACATGAACATAGGCATAGCCAGGTTTAAATGGGATGGGTGTTACATAAGGTAGTTATGGAGGGAGGGAGGCACCAAAAATGGAGGTGAGAAGGGAGTGCATTCTAGGCACGAGGGAAAGTCAGTGCAAATACAGGAGAGATGGAGACAGAAGATGGAGAAATTGCAATAAGAACTAAGTTCTTGGAAGGGAGTATTGTGTAAAAAGACTGGAAAGGTAGGAAGGAGCCAGACTGGGACTTGGTTTCCATCTTTCCTCTAGGTCAGGCCTTTGCTCATTCCAAAGGCTTTCCAACTGTTCTTTCCACTGTGATCTGTACCCACCCTAGTCCATTCTGTGGACATCTTGCCAAGTTAATCTCGCTAATGTACAGCAGGCTGGTGGTGTGACCCACTTAGCTTTCCAGTGTTCCAGGAATCTCTCCAAACTCCAGGGTGCAGAGCATTTGCTGGTCTGCATTGGTGCAAGGAATTTCCTTACTAGGAGTCCCCCATTTTGGTGAAATGGCAGGTCCAGTTTAAAAAAAAAAGGTTCAAATGATATTGCTCCCTTCTCAAAAGACATTGGGTGGCCCTCTACTGCCTGTTGAGTAAAGTCTAGATTCCTTTACTCAGCGTTCAACACCCCCCTTCCATTGTACTGTGATAGACCTTTCTTTTCTAATTGTCTACAGCTCCCCTTAACATACTCTGCCCAGCTCAATGGAAGACCTCGACTTTCCTCAAACCTTGTCCGTGGTTTTTTTCACCTCTACATTTTGTTTGATGAAGGAGTTGGCCTAGGTGGCTTTTGAGGTCCCAGCTTTAACTCTGTGTCATTCTGGACACATTGAATTGCCCTTTCCTCTTAGTTCCACTTGTTGAAATCCTGCACGTCTTCCAAGTCTCAGAGCAAATGACACTTCCTTCAGGAACCCTTTCCTGATTGCCTCTCTCTCTCTCTCTCTCTCTCTCTCTCTTTTTTTTGGTGAGGCCATTGGGGGTAAGTGACTTGTCCAAGGTCACACAGCTAGTAAGTGTCAAGGGTCTGAGGCCAGATTTGACCTCAGGTCCTCCTGAATCCAGGGCCGGTGCTCTATCCACTGTGCCACCTAGCTGCTGATTGCCTTTATCTCAAAGTGGCTTCTTCCTTTGAGTATTCATTCATGTTACAGGAGTGCAAAGTTTGATGCTAAAGAGCCCTCAATTCTATGCACTTGGACATGGTCCAATTTTGAGTGGATTCCTCTCTAATTACCTGAATATGCCTTGTGTTTGGCCCCACCTACACCTTAATTTTGGCTCATTTCAGGCTCTCTGCTAGGGCTTATTCAAATCAGCCAGCCTGCCAGGGTCCAGCTGCTAATGAACATTTGAACATAAAGCATAGTTATTATGACATGTAAAGAACAGAAATGGGACTTGTTTTTGAGTCCTGTTAGCAAAGGAATAGGGCCGTCTCTTTTCCTTATATACTTATATATATATACACACACATACATATATATGCATATAAAGAAGGGAGATAGCTCTGTTCCCTTATATATGTGTGTATATATGTTTATAAATATACATACATATATGTATGCATGTATATATATATATATATTTTCCCTTTCTGAGTTGTTCAGATGTTTTCAGTCATGCTTGACTCTTCACAACCCCATTGGGTTAAGTTTTTTTTGGCAAAGATACTGGAGTGGTTTGCCATTTCCTTCTCCAGCTCATTTTATAGATGAGGAAACTGAGGCAAACAGGGAAGTGACTTGCCCAAGCTTGCACAGCTAGGAAGTGTTTGATGCTGGATTTGAACTCACAAAGATGAATCTTCCTGACTCCAGGCCTAGTGCTACATCTATTGTGCCTCCTGGCTGCCCCATAGCTCCCTTATATAGACTATAAACTCCTTGAGGGCAGGGACTGATAGCAGCCAGTACCAAGCCTTACACAAAATAAGTAGTTGCTCAGGAAATGACTGTTGAACCCAATAAAGAGCCACCTTTCTCCTAAGAAAGTCCCTTTTCCATTAAGGACCTTATCCCAACAGGGGTCAAAAATGGAGTGGGAAGAGAAGGTACTCTGCCCATAGAATATTAGCCAATCAATGGGCATTCCCTGGTATCCTTTGAGGCAAACATGCAGAAAGGTCTCAATGGGAGAGATCTGGGCTCTGTGATCATTTCTTAGCAGTACTCCATTCCCCATCTTGCCTGAGAAGGAGAATAGTGGTACACTGGGTGAAGAGGCAACCTAACAGGCATAAGGACCTGGGTTCAAGTCCTGATTCTGACACATGCTATCTGCGTGATCCAGGTTAAGTTGCTGAATCTCTCAGGGCCACAGGGAATGAAGACTGAAGCTGCAGAGAAGACCTGAACTGGTAGAGGAGGTTTTCTCGGCTGGGAATTCTTTTCCCTGACTTAGAAAGGGAAGTACTTGTGAAATTCTCTTTGATAAAGTAAAAAAACCTGTCAATTGTGATCAGCTGTTCATGTGAAATACAGAAGTCCGGATGGCAGGGGGTTTCCTCAATTCCTTAAGACAAACCCTTTTTATCATAGGTGATGGCGAGAGATGGGAAGAGATATGGTCAAGGAGCCAGCATTTGAACCTGGGTCTCTAGATTCCCTAGCTAGTGAGCTCCTTCCCACCATACCTTGGTGCCAAATGTGACGAGACAGGATGTGGAGAATAAGGAGAAAAGGGGAAGAAAGCCAACCTACAAGTTTAAAGTCCAGTCTAACATGACTGGGGCACCATCTTGCTTTTCTGTGGAGAATGGAATGGGGGAAGTGGTCTCCACACCGAGAGAGTTATGGGAACATGTATTTAGATTTGGAAGAGACTTCAGAGGCCAATCTGATCCAGCCCTCTCATTTGACAGAGAGGGAAATGGAGTCCCAGAGAGGTAAATGTTTTGCCAAGGGTTGCACAGGTAGTAGGTGGCAGTATTTGAACTCAGGTCTTCCGACTCCCAATCCAGTACTCATTCTCCTGGGCCACGTTGTTTCTGAAGAGAGAAAGAAGGCACCTTACAGGCCCTGCCTCCCTTTGCTGACCACTTCCTTGTTCTCTTTACTCCTCAACAAAAGGCAATAACTTTGAGCAAACAAGAGGATGTGGATATTTAAAGAGGATCTGTTGAGGTCGGGTCTGACTGTGGGGCCCAGTACAAAGCAGACAAATCAGAGGAGAGCAGGGGAGGCTCAGTATCCCTTGCCTGGTGTACACCCAGAAGTCAATGAGACCAGTGAGGGAGCAAGTCAACAGCTAGGTGCTTGGAGCTCCCAAGGAAGGTTCTGAGATGCATTGCCAGGTCCAGACCAATTAGCTGGGGAGCTTGGATCAGAAAGACTCCACCTCCACTGAAGGGTGGGTCCCAGCTCCTTTGTTTTCTCTGTATTGTTGCTTCTCAGTTAAATAATATAATAAAGATAACGACCAGGATTTGGATAACATTTAAGATTTGCAAGGCACTTTACATGTTATCTCATTTGATCCTCACAATAACCCTATCAGGTAAGCCTGGTATTTCCCCATTTTATAGATGGGGAAACTGAGGCTGAGATAGGTTATAATAAGTAACTTGCTCAGGGCCACATAGCTCATTAGTGTCTGAGGCAGGATTTAAACTCAGCCCTTCCTGTCTCCAAGGCCAAGACTGTATCTATTGCATCTCTAGTTACCCAGGTCCTTCCTTTAGCACAGCAAACAAGAAGGGGCCTTGTGACCCTCAGTAACCAGATGTTGGGGCACGATATCAGAGAAGGATGGATGGTGGCGAGAGTAAGGAGGAGAAGCAGTCAGGAGCCACCAAAAAGCATGGAGTTATTATGATCTTAATTTGGGAATTCTTTATAAAAATTAATTTCTGTGGCTAATATAAGAATGGGATTAGAAGGGTCAATTCTTCTTTTTTTTTTTTTTTTGGTGAGGCAATTGGGGTTAAGTGACTTGCCTAAGGTCAAACAGCTAGTAAGTGTCAAGTGTCTGAGGCCGGATTTGAACTCAGGTTCTCCTGACTCCAGGGCACTGTGCCATCTAGCTGCCCCCAAGGGTCAATTCTTTCATTCCAATTCATTTTGATTCAAATAAATGTGTATTTATTAAGCACCTACTGTATGCAGAGCACATGCTGATGATATAAAGAAAAAAAAATCCCATAGTTCTGGCCCTCAGCGAGGTTCCTTTTTACCATGAGAGAAATGACATAAACAGCCCATCATAGTCTGGTGGGCTCAAGTGCTTCTGGGAGTATCTGGCCTAGAAGATAAAGGGCTGATGAGCAGAACTAATGACTTCCTCTCGGCTGGTGCCATCCTCATGTGGGCGGCACCTTGTGTTCCCAAGTCCTCCATTTAGGTGTGGCTTTTGCTCTAGTCATGACCCTCCATTTCTGGAGGGAAGGGTTTCTTTCAAATCTGCTTGGAGAGAAAAAAGGAACTGAAGGTGCCTGAGGCTAACTGTAGCCCTTCCCTGACAGGGACTGTTGTAGACTCACTTGTGCCTAGGTGTTTTCTGGTCTAGAGCCACTTGGCCTTTCTCTGATTTGGGGAAATTATAAAACATGAATCAGCAAAATCTCTTTTTTTGGCTGGCTCTGAACCCCCAATGCAGAGAATGTTCCCAGTAGCTATAAATCCCAGTCCCTGTCAGTCTCTGCTTAGCTTCTCTGTTTTTTCTTTCTCTGGGGATGTTGTCATTCAAATGCCCCATATTTTCTGAGGCACACACAAACCAATAGTTGAATAAACAGAACCACACTGTCACATAGAAGAGCAAATCAACTCTTAAAGAGAAATGATTGGTAAAGCCGACAAGATAGAGACAGAGACTGAGAGGCAGAGAAAGACAGAGATAAAGAGAAGAGAGAAAAGAAACAAAGAGAAAGGGAAACAGAGATGAGAGAGACAGAGAGAAAGACAGTGAGAGATGGAGAAAGAGAGGGACAGAAAGGGAGAGGGAGGGAAGGAGTGAGGAAGGAACAGGAAAAGGTAGAGGAGGATGAAGGAGTAGAATCTACCAGGTTCTGTCTCTGCAGAACAATGAGAACTATTCTGTAGGACTTATTATAATATAAAATAACTCAGGTTCTTTTCAGGATCCTCTCAGTCCCTGGCCACACCATCTTGATAGTGGAGTCACAGCACCCTCTTCTCACTCCCTAGAGGCTATGGCTGATGCTGCCCAGCCCCTTAGGTGACTGCCAGCCAGGCTCAGCAGCATCTTCTGCCACTTCCAACCCCTTGCTCTAGTTGAGGCAGCCCTGAATCTTTTGCAGAATGAAAGCTGTGTCGGGTGGCAGCAGTCCCTGCCTCCCTCCATTGTCATAGCTGGACTGTGTGGAAGCCCTGGCACCTTGCCCTTCACATCCTTGCCAACTGCTTGCCTCCCATGGGGTTTCCAATGTCCCTTCTCCTTTGGGATGAGGGGGAAAGAGACACCGTGTCCTTTAATCCTTGAGTCCATGCCCAGTAGAGCCTGGTTGAAAACATGGACAAGTTTAGCCCGGAGAAGCAGCCTGGGGGATGGGGGTGGGGTGGGGTAGGGACATGCCCAGTCTCTAAATATTTGGAGGGCTGTCACGCGAATGAAAACCTAGACTTGCACTATTTGGTCTCAGAAGAAAGGCTTAAGAGTGCTGGGGAGAAAGTGGCAAAGAGACAGATTTGGGCTTGGGGTCGTCAGGAAAGTCTAACTACAAGATCTGGCCTTAAGCGGGAGGGGCTGCCTGCTGGGGGAATGAGCTCCCTTCCTTGAGGTCTTTGGGCAGAGGCTGGCCCACCACTGGTTAGGTCACTTGTAGAGGGGGTCCTTTATTCAAGAATGGCTCGGGTTCGATGGTTGCTGAGGTGTTTTCCAGTCTGGGGAGTCTGGGATAAAATACTCAGTTGAATCCTCTTCTGGGAATCAGAAAGCAGATCTCACAAGTCTTTCAAGCCTCCCCTCCCCCACCCCCGTGGGGGTGGAGGTGGGAGAAGCAGGAGAGCTGGCAGCGTCATCCTCCCCCTCAGCTCTTCCCCCATCTCTACCTTTTGTTCCGGGAGGGAGTATTCTGTTCAAGACTGTGTTTCATGAAACAATTCTGGGTTTGGGGGTTGGCTGCTGGGCTGATTGGCTACTGCGTGGTGCAGACAATGGCCCAGTGGGGAGAGCTCCTGGGAAATGGGTCTGGAGTGGGTGTATGATATCATCGTGTATGGGCACCCAGGCTTCTGCCAAGGGGAGCAGAACAGGGCCCAGTTGAGGCTTTTAAGGAAGTTGGGGAGACCTGGGGGAGTGTCTCTCCTGAGGAACCATGGAGAAGAGAGGACAAAGCTCACAGAAACTACACACCATCCATCTAATCCAACATCCTAATCTAACAGATAAGGAAACTGAGGCCTGGATGGATGATGTGCCCAAGGTCACATGGGTAGTAAGTGGCAGGTGCAGAATTTGAACTCAGACCCTCTGACTCCAAATCCAGTAAGTTTTCTGCCTTACTGCCTTAGAGCAAAGGAGCCAAGACAAAGACCCAGATACCTTGGAAGGCTGAAGGAAACGGGAACGTGTGAGAGCAGGTGCCTGCAGGTGGGTTAAACTTCTATCCAGCTCTTCTTAATTAGAGAAGACTTCTCAGCAAGCAGGCTTGTTAAAGAAGGAGAGTCAGGGTTTCTTGGCTCGAAGGTGAAGCACTAATTGGTATATTATTTGCTGTAACTGACTTTGCTCTCTGAGTTCAGGAAGCCCTAACTCCAAGAACACCATGTGCAATAAAAGAGATCAATTAGTGGTGAGCTCCTGAGATTATATCCTACCTTGGTGTTGAGGGTAGGGCAGATAGGACATGATTTTCTGGAGCCTAAAGCAGCCCGGATTTAGAGCACATGACATGAAGGAATCAATGAGGGAGGAAGCAGTTATTAAGCACTCATTTTGTACTTTATGCTCGGAGGTAGAACTAAGAGCCAAGACAGTCCCTGCTCTCAAGGAGCTTACATTCCAAAGGGAAGACAACACATATAGAAAAGGCTTGAAGCTGAGTCAAATGAAGAGACAGAAAAAGAGTAACTGATGAGAAGTGAGAATGGGTAATGAAAAGTCAATTAAACTCAAGGTCATTCAGCAGGCCGTTATGAAGTACCTGGTTTCTCACCCTGGCATACAGTAGGCATTTAACATAGTGCTTGGTACACAGCAGGCACTTAATAAATGTTTCTTGATTGATTGACCTGGGCTGGTCCCAGCTCCTCTGTACTGACCTCTGCTTCCACTCAGGTGACAGGGCCATGGTCAAGAGGGTACAGGCTAGTGCTGAGGTCTATCTGCTGCTTTCTCCCTTTGCTCTTCTCACCACCCAGCACGCCCTGCAAGCCAAACATCGCAGGCACGAAATATCTCCCTGCATCCAGCCTCTCCTCTCCCCTCCCCAATTCTGTTTCCTTGCAGCTGCCAAGCCGATACTCCTGAAGGGCAAATCTGACCATTTCACTCTCCTGCTCAGTAACTTTCACTGGTTCCCTATTGCCGCAAGATAAAATATGATAACCTCGGCTTTGCATTGAAAACTTTACATTCGGGCTCCGATCTGTTTTCCTGGGCTGATTGTATATTCCTCCAAGGTATAGCTGTATAGCCAGACTGATCCATTTGTTTTCCCACCCTGAACCTCACCCATGCTTTTGCATGGGATATCCTCCTGGTGTGGGATCCCCTCCTTCCTTCCCTCTACTTCTTTTTTTTTTTTTTTAGTGAGGCAATTGGGGTTAAATGACTTGCCCAGGGTCACACAGCGAGTAAGTGTTAAGTGTCTGAGGCCGGATTTGAACTCAGGTCCTTCTGACTCCAGGGCCGATGCTCTATCCACTGTGCCACCTAGCTGCCCCCTTCCCTCCACTTCTTGGGACACCCCTGCCCTTTGCAGCCTCAGCTCAAGGACCACATCTGACAAGAGGCCTTTCCTGATTTCTAACAGTTGTTAGTATACCCAGACTCCAAATTACTTTATCATGTATATGTGTATGTGTGTGTGTGTGTGTGTATGTGTATGTGTATATATATGTGTGTATGTATGTGTATGCATGTGTGTATGTACTACTTATCTGTTTATACCAGACATGGGAAGAATGATGGATTTGGGGCCAGAGGACCTGGATTTGAATCCTGGCTCTGCCTTGCAAAACCTGTGCATCTTTGGACAAATCACCTGACCTCTCTGGGCCTTGGTTTCCTCAATTGTAAAATGAGGGTGTCAGTTGAGATGATCTTTGAAGCCCCTTCCAATTCTGTCTATGATCCTATGTCATTTCCCCCATTAGAATGTAACTCCCTGAGGGCAGGAACTGCTTCATGTTTTTGTCTCTGTATCCCCAGGGCCTAGGACACCATTTTCTTTTTGAAATTTTCTTTGGTTTGGACGTCTGATTTCATTGGTATAAAGCATGTTCAGGGATGCAGATCTGCAGCTTGTCTAATTTAGTCTTAATTGGTTATTGGGGGTGGGGGTGGGGACTGAGAGGCAGGATTTGAACCCAGGCCTTCCTGTCTCCAAGGTCAGCCCTCCACCTACTCCACCAGTCTGTCACTCACTGTCCTCACACACTAAGTGCTTATTACACATTTATTGAATTGGATTTTGATACTTTCACATTCTCTAGTGTTTTGACTATTAGTATAGGGTCTTATCTGCCTTACTAGATTGTAAGCTGTTTGAAGGCAGGGGATTTCTTTTATTCTCTTTCCCCCTCTGGTTATGTTCACATTGTTCAATGTCAGTGTCAATTCCACAACCATGTAATATACAACGAGAAAGCCTATGAGGTTTCAAGAGTTAAATAATCTATCTCCCTGGTTCCCAGGGACCTTAGGGATGCTCTAGATCAAATCTTCTAAAACTGTGGGTCATGACCCGCTATGGGTAACTGAATGTGGGGGTCACTAAATGTTTGATTCGCATACCTATTTTATATGCCTGGGTTGTGTAAAGATTCCTCAGGCAAAAAAGGTTGGTGAGTGGAAGAAGTTTGCGAAGTCCTGCTCGGAATTGATGGCTCTCCCTTCATTGGGACCCTCCTGAAAGAGGAAAGAACTCGAGTTTGCTAAGGCAGGTCTGGCCGATTGGAGGAAGGTCTCCATCAGGTCCACAAACTCTTCCACTTGGCCTGGTGCCTCCCGCTCTGAACCCAGGATCCCTTCCTTCCCTCTCCGGAGTTTCCTTAGCTGCTGCTATTTCTCTCGGCTGCTGCTCTTTCCCTGGCTGAGGGCCCCTTCCCTGGGCATGGCCCCTTCCCTGGGCATAGCCCCTGCAAAGGTAGCTGATTATCTGAACAACATTACAACAGGGCTTCTTAGTTTCAGGGTAGAACCGAGCTATAGATCGGTAGTAATGTTGTCATCTGCTGTGGATAGACGAGCGTCTCCTCTGAGCAGGGGGCTGTGTGCATGGCCATGGGAAGCTGCTGGATTTGGAGACGGGACCTGAGATCAAATCCCAGCTCAGCTGCATACTACTTGTATGACCTTGGACAAGTCACATAGCCTCTTTGTGCCTCACTTTCCTTATCTGTAGAATGTGGAGGTTGCATTAGATGGCCTCTGAGGTCCACTCCAGCTCTAGATACAGAATCCCATGATTCAAACTCAGAGGAAGCAGCAACCGCTGGGCCCACTCATGCCCCCAGGCATTAAAAGCACATTCCTGCCAGGGAGAAGCCTCCCACCGTAACTTGTGTTGAGCTCTGGCCCTTTTAGCAAGGCATTAGAACCTTCTGCAGGATCCTTAGAGCACATGGCTTAATTCATTCTCAAGCTTTGTTGGACCTGGTAACAATAATTCACACTTATAGAAGGATTGCAAAACATTCTTGGAATAAGATGTCGTTTGAACTGGACTCTGATGGGGGTGGGGTGGGTTAGAAATTGGACTAGAGGGGTTGGAGAGGGGGAGGGGACATAGTTGAAGAATGTCCGTGAGCCCAGTTCATCTGATATTCAGAGTGCACAGAGAACAGTGAGGGGCAATGTGGGGTTCTAGCAGGGAGCGTGAGGCAAAGGGTTCTAGAAATAGGAATCAGTGCTGCTGGGATTGAATGGGCCCAATGGGTCAATTTGCCATCCTTGGTGGTGCCTATCCAAAGCTCCCTTTCATGTCCATCACTCCCTACGTAGATTGTTCTTCTCCATTAGAAGGGCAGGGACTACTACACTTTTGTGTAGTGATTGGCATATAGTTGGAATTCACTAAATGCTTTTCCCCTCTTCCTTCCTTCCTTCCTTCCTTCCTTCCTTCCTTCCTTCCTTCCTTCCTTCCTTCCTTCCTTCCTTCCTTCCTTCCTTCCTTCCTTCCTTCCTTCCTTCCTTCCTTCCTTCCTTCTTTCCTTCCTTCCTTCCTTCTTTCCTTCCTTCCTTCTTTCCTTCCTTCCTTCCTTCCTTCCTTCCTTCCTTCCTTCCTTCCTTCCTTCCTTCCTTCCTTCCTTCCTTCCTTCTTTCCTTCCTTCTTTCCTTCCTTCCTTCCTTCCTTCCCTCCTTCCCTCTTTCTTTCTTTCCTTCCTTCCTTCTTTCCTTCCTTCCTTCTTTCCTTCCTTCCTTCCTTCTTTCCTTCCTTCCTTCCTTCTTTCCTTCCTTCCTTCCTTCTTTCCTTCCTTCCTTCTTTCTTTCCATTACAGAATTACTGAAGTGGCTTCTGAGTGCTGGCCTTTTCCTCCTCTCCTTCCTGCCCAGGAGTCTGATGGGTCACTTAGAATTCACTGGGAGTTTGGAGGAGGTATTGATGAAAGTAGGATAAGAACTTTGGGTTACTTAGATTAGAGAGGTCAGAGTTAGCTTTGTGTTCATCAATCTCCCCTTAATCATATCTAGCATGACCAATGTAGAGAATAGAACAGTGGCTTTGGATCTGGGTTCAAACCCTACCCCAAATACTAGCTAGGTGACCACGAGGAGCAAGTAGCTTTCCCTGCTTGGGATTCAGTTTCTTCAGCTGTTGTACTTAGGTTGTGCGATGTGGCTTTTGAGGTCTGTGGAAGCTCAGAACTAAGATCCTTTGGGATCCTCTCAGAGTGTCAGTTACCACTTTGGTAAAATGGGGTGATGATACCTGTCCTACTTACCTCACCGAGTGGCTGTGACGAAGATCCTAGAGGAACATGAGTTATTACTCACTCGTGCTTCTCCTCCTGCCCAGAATATCTTTTTTTTTTTGCTTCATTCATGAACATTCTGCCCATTTCTAAAGGCTCAGCTCAAGTCTGTCCTCTCTCCTGAAATCTTCCCTGACCATTCCAGACAGAAGTGACCTCTTATTCCTCTGAATATTTACTACCTTTCATCAGTCTCTGTATTGTAGGGTTAAAAAAAAAAAGGTGGATGTTTCTATCTTTCTTTTTTTAGGTTGGCTGTTTCTAATCTTTTCAACTAGATCATAAGCATCTAGAAGGCAGGGCATGTAGTTAGCAGGAAAAACAATTACTAAGGGCTTACTTTATATCAAGCACTTTCCTAAACTCTAGAGTTACAAAGGAAAAACACTAGATAGTGTGGGTTCTCAAGGAACTCACACTCTAATTGGGGGAGACAACACATAAAAGAAAGTTTGGCTTCAGGGCAGATGGAAAATCCTAAGGGTTCAGCAGTAGGGTAGATGGCAAGGCCAAGTGGTCACTTAGGTGACTCGAGTGATTTAAGTGGCATTTGAGGAGGGGTGGGTTGGGGAATAGATCAAAGCACATGGTAAAGCCTGGAGGATATTAGCAGGACAGGTGGTAAGGTCTGGTGGCCCTCCAGTTCATCAGAAGGAATGGAGTTGTTGACTGCCATTGAATTCAAACCCTTTGAACAGTCAAACATCTCAGAGAGGAAGAAAGACACCCCCATGACATGGGATCAAATCCCATCTTTGCTACCTGTATGACCTTTGGCAAGTTAATTAACCTCTCTAAGCCTCAGTTTCATCGTTTTTAAAATAAGAGAATTGTATTAGATGTCCACCAAGATCCTTTCTAACTCAAATTTTTCTGATCCTAAGATTTTTTTCAAATCCTCCTTCTGCTTTGGGCAAGCTAGTTTGCCTCAGGTTTCTTATCTACAGAACCAGTGGGCTGGACTTTGTGGCTTCTAGGGTCCTGTCCAACCCTAGCTCTCTGATTTGCATAGCACCTTGTATGGGGGAGATACCTAGTGTTTTTTTTTCCTTCTTTTGTTCCTAAACAGATCCAGGGAACACCAAAATTGAGGCTTAGAGTATTTCAAGCTTGGATTTTTGCCACAAGCTGGAGACCTTGGGAGGCTAGAGATGATGGGTGGCTTGGGCTGGCCTCGGTAGAGCCAAAGCAGGGAAATACCAGGGCCACCACTCTTGAAAAAGTCTTCTGGCTCTCCAGGCATGGCCTTGAAGGAGCCATTGCCAGGGGAAGATCATCGTGGTTCTATTTTGGGCTGAGAGCCTCACTGAGAGAGGGAATGGGTTGTAGATCAGCTCTGTCCTCAGTGTGTGAAGCTGATTCCCTTGTTCAGGGCCAGAGTGAATCTTCTCAGATCTTTTCCTTTCCTTTTTCTCCTGGCTTCTCCACTGAGAACGAAACCTCTTTCATAAGACTTTAGCTTCGATCTCCTTTAAAATACCCATTTCCCCCCCGAATCTTGGAACGGATAGTCCCGCTATTCCTGTTCTTTTTTTATTGTGTTCTGGTTCTGTTCTGCTCTATTTTTTTTTCAGTGAGGCAGTTGGGGTTAAGTGACTTGCCCGGGGTCACACAGCTAGTAAGTGTTGTGTCTGAGGCAGGATTTGAACTCAGGTACTCCTGAATCCCAGACCGGTGCTCTATCCACTGAGCCACCTAGCTGCCCCTTCTATGTCTATTTTAAAGGGTTTAGCACAGTGCCTGTCACAAACATGCACCTGCCCTTCTCAGCCACCTCTAGGGGATCATGGCACCACAGATTTAGAGTCACAAGGGACCTTGAAGGTCATATAGTCTCATTTTACAGAGGAGGAAACTGAGGCCAAGAATGGTTAAGTAATAACTGTCAGACAGCAAATGGCTGGACTGGCCTTCAAACCATAGGAACTTAGAACCACAGACTTAAAATTGGAACAGACCTGAGGGACCAGTTAGTTGGACCCCTTCATCTTACAAATGGGAAATCAAGGGTCAGAGGGATCCAGTGACTTGACCATGGTTGCACAGCTAGTAGATGTTAAAGGCAGGATTCAAACCTAGGGTCTAGAGAACCAAGTACTGCAAATATAGATATCTTTCCTTTGTTCCACACTGTGCCCTGTGCCATGACTGACAGAATTTTACAAGGGTTACTATCCACAGCTTCTCAGCTGACACGGCTCACTTTCTTTTGGAGGAATAGGCTGGGTTGGATCTAATCCTTGCTGACTACATGATCCTGGCAAATCACTTCCTGATTCAATTCAATTCAATTCAAAGGACCTTAGAGGTCACAGAATTTAATTCTCTCATTTTTACAGATGGGGAAATTGAGATCCATAGAGGAAAAAAGACTTGTCCAAGGTCAAACAGTTAATACATGACAGAGTTGGGATTTGAAATTGGGTCCTCTCCTTCCAGAACCCATTTACCACAGAATTGTTGTTTGGTCATTTCAGTTGTGTTTGATTCTTTGTGACCCTATTTGGAGTTTTCTTGGCAAAGATGTTGGGGTCATTCACCATTTCCTTCACCAGCTCATTTTAGACATGAGGAAACTGAGGCAAACAGGGTTAAGTTATTTGTCCAGGGTCACACAGCTCATAAGTATCTGAGGCCAGTTTTGAACTCATGAAGAGGAGTCTTCCTGATGCCAGGCCCAGTACTCTAACCACTGTGCCATCTTCCTGCCCTTACCACATAATTCAACAAGTATTTTTTAACGGTTTGTTATGTATTAGGCACTGAGCTCTAGATAGAAGGACAAAAAGGAAATAGTTTCTCCCCTCAAAGAGCTTATATTCCCTGGGGGTGGGGGTGGGGTGTTTCAGTAGTTTATCATCTATAAAATAAGAGCGCTAGACTCTATAATTTCCCATGTCACCTCCAGCTATCATATTCTGTGATTGTCAAGTTTATAAGACTGGAGATCTTTGGGAGGGCTTGCCCCAGCTGCTTAAGCCATATTCTTAGTCATAGCAGGCTGCTTTATGATCTAGCTCAGCCCTAGTGAAATGAGACCAGGCAAGCACAATGGAATGATAGTCTCATAATTATTTTCCCCCTCTTGGTCCACTGGTTCCTGAACTGGGATTTGGAGACTTCTTGGCGGCTAGCATCAATTTCTTCATGCTTGACTTTGGAGGCAAGGATCCCCATTAATTATATCCACACATGGATAATGGAAGAAAGATGAATCAAGCAGCATACGATTCTAATATAGAACAGCCAACGGAGGCAGGAAACAGAAGAGTCCTCCCCTTTCTTGAATGAATTCTCAGCAGTCAATGGTGTAGGCTTGATGTCTTTGTGTATCTCACCCAGGGGATGGATGTGATTGTTTTGCTCCTTTGCCTGGAGTGCTGAATGAATGAGGTCAAAGTCACTAGCCTCCTGTGGGACCAGTCAGTAGCTTCAATTCATTCTTCTAGCTGTTGAGTGCACACCCAGTCTCGTAAGTGCCTGCTATTGGCCAAGAGTGAGGATGCAAGAGGGAACAAAGAAGGGAGTTATTGCTATTAGAAAAAGGCTTCCTAGTGCTGGGGCTGGAACGGACCTTGGAGGCTCTTTTCTCCAACCCCTTCACTTGATAGATGAGGGAGCTGAGACTCAGGATCACAGACCTGGAGCTCAAATGGAGACCACCCAACCCTCTTCTTTTACAGATAGAGAAGCTGAGGCCCAGAGAGGCTAAGGACTTGCCCTAGGTCATACAGATTATAGAGCCAGGATTCATACTCAAGTCCTATGACAATCAATGCCCCAAGTTGGGTTCTATTTCAAAGGCTTCATGTATCCCCACTGTAGACTGTATGTTCCTGGAAGCAGGAACTGCTTTGGTTTTATCTTTTTTTTATCCCAGCACAGTGGCAAGTAAATGCTTGTTGAGTTGGAGTTAGTTACACCAACAATTCTCTTTGCCCAATAAACTTGACTAATGTTGAGATAAACTCTTCTTTGTTTTGTTTGTTTGTTTTTGCAGGGCAATGAGGGTTAAGTGACTTGCCCAGGGTCACACAGCTAGTAAGTGTCAAGTATCTGAGGCTGGATTTGAACTCAGGCCCTCCTAAATCGAGGGCCAGTACTTCATCCACTGTGCCACCCAGCTGCCTGAGATAAACTCTAAAATTAAAAATATGTAAGAGATGAAGAGCTGTGTTGTGTCTGGGCTGGCCAGTCAGTGCTGCAGGATGAGGCTGGGAGAGATTCAAGGTTCCTAACCCAGATTATGGGGGTTTATGCCATGAGAGTCAGACACTAAGGGAGTAGTGGCAAGAAGACCATATTTGGAATCTGAGGCCCCAAGGTCAAACCATGGCCTTGCCATTTCCTAGTTCTGTGACCTTGAGAAAGTTGCTCCACCTCTCTCAGCCTCAGTTTCCTCATCTGTAAGATGAAGACAAAAGTACCTAAATTCTCTGCCTTGCAAGGCCATTGTGAGAATCAGATGAGAAAATTCATTAATTAACAAGCATTTATTAATCACCTACAATATGCCAGGCACTGAGCTGTCCTTGGTTTTCTGGTGGATGGTGCGGGAGTCAGGGGACCAGCTTCCAGCCATGGATGACTTGTGACCATAGGGCTCATACACTGAGATAATGAAGAACCTTTTTATTGACTGCCGAGCGGGAGGAGCTGCCAAATCAGAGCAAATCTTCTTTAAGAGAGATGTCCTCTGGCTGGGGATGATTGGCAATGACTCTCCAGGTATCATGATTGATGGGGATGATGGTTCTTCTTTACCATGCGGACCCTGTCAATGGTCCTCCTGTGGAATGCAGACATAACTAGGAAGGCTTGGGCCAAGTACCTTTGGCTGCTTTTGCCCCCTTTTGTATCTAGTCTTATACTAGGTAAACGAATACCTTAAGATGGTTGTGTCTGGGCTCCTCAGGCAACCTGGTGAATTCCAAAGAAGGTCTTATGCCTCCTTGGGTTGGGACTGGCTGGCAGGAGTGGCTGGTTGAGTCAGATGCTGGAATGGTTGACTATGAAAGTGGATTAGCATGAAATTCAGACAAGGTTTGGTTTGGACAAGATTTACTCCTGGAGAGACTGCCTTCTGGTGATAGAGGAGGCTGCACCTTTTCTTCATAGTCTTCTGCTTGTTAAGCCTTCGCCGGTATCTCAGGATGATTTTAATTATAGCAAATTAGATAAAGGCTCACAAATCGAGGAATGCCCCAAAAGGTGGGAAGCAAAAGGGTACTCAATGTGTGATATGACACATGGATGGGACAGGTAATTTATTCCTGTACACACAAAAAAGGCTGAACGTAAAATACTCACTAGTACACATTAAGAGAACAGGATAACTATTAACATTTTCTGGGAGGTGTGCTTTATCAGAATATAAATCAATCTGTACAACTGATGATTAGGTTTTTATATCCCATCTCAACTCTGCATTTGATCCACCCCACACCATGCCTCCACTAAAGTAGGGCGCATAAAGGATAGAATGTCAAATTTGGCATCAAAGAGAGCTGAATTCAAATCCTTCTTCAGGCACTGTTAGTAGTTGTACTACCATGGGCAAGTCACTTAATTTCTCTCAGCCTCAGTTTCTTTGAGTGCAAAATGGGTATAATAATAGCATCTACCTCATAGGGCTGTGAGGATCCAATGAGATAATATATGGGCAAAATACCTTGTATCCCTTAAAGCTGATTGTCTCTGAGACTGTAGCCATTTTAATTGGCTAAAAGATACTTTTTGATATCATCTTTTACACATGTATATATTTTCTTTCTTTTTTTATGTATATATTTTCAATGTCAGTTTCTGTTCTCCTTGGCATGTTGACTTTCCTTTTGTGAATAAAATGTAAGAACAATTTTTAACCAGATGCCACTATCCTTAATCCTTTAAGCTATGTGAGGGGAGAGCCCTCAAAATATAGAGAGGTAGCAGAAGAAATCAAAACTGTGTGGGAACAGGACTTGGTATGTAGCGTCACCATCATCCCATCTGCTCCTATAGTTATTGTCTCAAAGATGCTTTCCACAAGCCTACAGAAGCTTGCATCCCGCTACTTGTATTCAGTGACAAATAAGCAGTCATTTTATCTACCTGCATAATCATCTGTGGAACCCAGGACCACATCTATCTGAATTCCACTGAACACCAATGATGGAATGAGATCATCAGAATGACAGTAGCGGATATTGACATCATGCTTCAAGTGCCCCACCCGGGCGGGGTCCTTTAAAGCTCTGTCCTGGGCTCTCTTCTCTTCTTCCTCTATGCTATTTCAAGTGGTGATTTCGTCAGTGCCTTATGAATTCAATGACCACCTCTATGCCACGGATTCTTATTTATTCAGCTCTGACTTCTCTCTTGACCTCCAGGCTCACATCTAATGGACATCTCAAACATTCAGCGGATGTCCAAAACTGAACTCATTCTCTCTTACCTCTTCCAAACTTCCCTGGTGCTGTCAAGGGTACCAGCATCCACCAGGCTCCCAACCTAGGTGTCATCCTCAACTCCTTATTCCCTCTCACTCCTTCCCACCCAAATTCAGTCTACTGTCCAGGACTATTGATCCTACCTCTGTAATGTCTCTGTTTTATGCCTCCTTCTCTCCTCTGGACTGGAGTGTAGAAGAAGGTGACTAGGACCAGATAGATAGACCTGAGATAATAATTATGCCCGTGGGAACTGATTAGGTCACCAAATGAAGGGATATAGAGAGAAAAAAATGAGGGCCTAATACAGAGTCTACCTTGGGGCACCTGCAAAGTCACTGAGTGAGACTGAGGGAGCCTGGGGTGTAGGCCCTCATTACCTCATTCTAGGACTATTGCAATAGCCTCCTGGTTGATCTCTCTGCTTCGAGTCTCTCCCCACTCTTGGCAATCCCCTTACCTGTCAGGTCTGACTAGGTCACTCCCTCCCCCCATTCAGTCCACCTCTGTTGTTCCCTGTGACCCCTGGGATCAAATATAACATCTTCTGTTTGGTTTTTAAAGCCTTTCACAAGTCCCCCCCACCCCCACCCCTTTCAGTTTTCTTACACCTTTCCACTCTCTAGTGATATTCAGCACCTTGCTGCTTCCCCACATGAGTCTGTATTTTCTCAGGCCATCTCTCCCTCCTCACCTCTGCCCCCTGGCTTCCTTCAAGTCTCAGGCTGCAATCCCACCTTCTGCAAGAAGCCTTTCCCAGGCTGCCTGCCTTAACCTTAGTGCCTTCCAGTTGAGATTATCTCTGGTTCAGTCTTTTTTCAGTCATGTCCGACTCTTCATGACCCCATTTGAGTACTTGTTGTCACAACTGGAGTAGCTTGTTATTTCCTTTTCCAACTCATTTTACAGATGAGGAAATGAGGCAAACAGGGTTAAGTGACTTGCCCAGGGTCACAGAGCTGATAAGTGTCTGAGGCCAAATCTGGACTCATGACTATGAGTCTCCCTGATTCCAGGTTCAGTGCTCTATCAGCTGAGCCAGGTAGCTGCCCCACTAGGCCATGTAGTGGCTGACAATGAGAAAAGAAAAGAAATGAAGCTGTTCTGGCCCTCAAAGAGCTTACATTCAATTCAGAAAATTAATGACTAATTAAGGTAAATAATAATCAACACCTGAGAAGTATCCTAGAAATGATAGGACAAATCTGTCCCACAAGAATTGTAGCTTGAACCAGTGGGTTCTGCAAACCCAGAGTTTTGGCTGCTTCTTTCACTTCATTCTCCAAGTTGGGGTAGTTGTGGTGGAGATCGTCTGACTGTCTCAAAGATACTGTCTTCAGACTGAAAAGGGATATGAATCTGCTCTAGTGACTCAGATCATTTCTTTCAGGGGCAGAGAACCTGGCTGTTGGGTGTGATCTCATTCATTCTATATGGTGGGGTCACTTTGGGAGTGAAAGCCAATGGGTCATAATCCTGCATCTACATACGGTCTTAAGGGTTTCCTGCATTGGAATCAAGGGGCAGTTGAGGAAATTCTGCTGTTATTCTGCCCAACAAGGAAGGTCAGGCTGTATTTTAGCTTCCTCAGATCACAGCATTCTGGAGAAGGGGGGAAAGTTCTTAAGCCGTGAGGCCCCGAGAAGTGCTGCCCTATGTGGCCACTCAGGGAAGAATGGGAAGTGGAAATTTTTTTAGCTCTGGAAGCACATTCTGGGATTTGGGCTCTGGGAGGGGAATGTAGACTTCTAAGTTTCCCGTATATGACTGGAAAGGCAAATTAGCCTATGGTATCATCTTAGGTCAGTCACCTCCTGCTTTAAGAAGGGGAAGAGAGGCACTCAGAAACTCCAAGGAAAAAGGGAAGCTAATTGGACCAGAAACTGACCAGAAGCCCTACTTCCTCAAGGTACAGAATGGTTTTCATTGTCCAAAGAGGAGGATCCTCTTCTCTATATTTGAGAAGACACACTGACCCGTTAGAGCATATTCAGACATGAGCAAACAAGATGGGGAGGAGATGGGGCAGGGGGAAGAATGCCACACGATGCCTAGTTAAAGGAACTGGAAATGTCTAACTGCAATAAGAGGAGCCTTGGGGGTTGGGGTGGGACTGATGGGTTTACTACTACCTGTGTGACTTTGAGCAAGTCACTTAACACTTCTGGGTCTCAGTTTCCTCATCTGTAAAACAAGGGGGTTGGATTAAATGTCCTTTAAGGTCCCTTGAGCTTTGCCTCTGTAAAGCCTAAAATTCTAGCTGTGGTGTTTAAAATCTAATGTGTGGTCGCCCTTTTAAATTAGAAAAGCTTTAACACCAGTCTTTGGGCATTAAGCATTTATTAAAGTATATTAGGGGTTAGCAAAGAGAGAGAGAGAGAGAGAGAGAGAGAGAGAGAGAGAGAGAGAGAGAGAGAGAGGAAAAACAGCCTTCATCTAGCTATCTGAGAGAGAGAGTGTTCCTGCCACCAACCCGAAGTCCTGAACAAAAAGACCCCACTTCTCAGTGGCTTCTCCCAGAAACCCTCTGTGAAGCAGGAAGCAGGGCCGTACACACACACACACACACACACACACACACACACACACACACACACACACACACACAGCTCCAAGCTAATTGGCTGGTAGCTTTGATTGATATGACCCACGGGCATTAGACACAACTTCCAGATGCCAATCCGACCTTCGAAACCCCAGAAAGGTCACTTCTGGATGCCAAGTCACATGGTTTCAGGCCTGATTCTCACAATGTCCCTCTCAGCAGGGGGTGTCATTCCAATTCTCACACCTCTATGATCTGATGATCCTGTCACTTCCCAAGATGACCCAGTAGATGGATTTTTTTTTTTTACCTTGAGCTATAACCTGACTGTCATTTCTACCCCTTTATTCCTCATTCTGTTCTCTTGACTCAACAATAATAGCAAGGCTCAGCTTCTTTCCCAGGATAGCCCTTTGAATACTTAAATAAGAGCTTAATAAATTCCTTTTCATTCATTCATTCATTTGTTCATTCATTCATTCATAGAAAACTATCCCATCCCTCTATGTCTTCTCTTTTCAAGGCTAAGTGTACCTGTTGTCTTTAGGTGTTTCTTATAGGACATGGCTTCCAGTTCCCTTTAGAGTCTGGACATGCTCCACACTATTATTGGCTTTGGATCACATAGCCAGGATACAGCAGACATGGAAGTGGAAGCCAGGTCTTTCTGACTTTGAGACCGATTCTCCATCTCCCATACTGCTGCCAATCTCCTTCCTGGAATGTGGCCCCTGCAATACTCCTGATGTGGTCTGGCCAGGGCAGAAGGCCCTAGGACTATCCCTTCCCATCTTTTGGCTGCTAGGCTTCTTTTAATGAAGCCCAAGATTTTCACTAGGAAATTTGAGAGGCAATGTGACTGACTAGCTAAAGAGCTAGACTCACAGTTAGGAAGACCCAGGTTCAAGTTCTATACTCTGACATGCACTGGCTGTGTGAGCCTGGGCAGGTCACCTAATCAGTGCTCTCAGCAATACTCTAAAGAAGGGGCCAACTTACACTGGTAGAGGGAGTTTCTCCTACATCTGAAAATTCTCTGTATCCTCGTAGATGTAATTCCTATCCTTTCCCCTTGGCCTAAAAGACTTCTGAGGGGCCTTCCAACCCTTAATACCATGATTGACATTGTCCAGCTGCCAATGGCCAAAGAAGGAGTGTTATTAGAAAGTTATCTTACCTTGGATGCAGAACTTCAGCTCTTTGGGGTCTGTGATTGTCCCTCTCACAGGCTTCTCTGAACTCTTCTTCCCTACTAGGGAAAATTTTCGCTGTTTCTTTTCCTCTCCCCAGAGATTGGTACCTCCATACATACTAGGGATGTTAAGTATCGCGATGCCCTCTAGCAAGGTGCCCTTGAGGTCCAGGACGATGCCGTCACACTGTGGGGCAGACCATCAAAGTCAGAGATTGGTGGCTTTGGGATGTTCGGGGTCAAATGTGTGTATGGATCCTATTATCTATACTGTACATATGTGCATGCACCCTCCCCCCCACCCCGACACACAGGGAAAGGGTGGACTGCACGTTCAGGTCAAATTTCAGAGATGATATTTCCCTATTAACAGAGGCAATGTTATGCAATGCATAAGGAATACCAGCCTAGGAGTCCAGGGCCCTCAGTTCTCATCCCATTTCTAACTGTTACTGGCCGTGTGATGGAGGCAGCTAGGCGGCTCAGTGGGTAGAGCACTGGCCTTTGAATTAGGAAGATTCATCATCACAAGTTCAAATCTGACCTAAGACACTTACTTGCTGTGTGACCCTGGGCAAGTCACTTCACCCTGCTTGTGTCAGTTTCCTCATCTGTTAAGTGAGCTGGAGAAGGAAATGGCAAAACCACCCTAGTATCTTTGTCAAGAAAACCCCAAATGGGGTCATGAAGAGTTGGGCACGACTGAAAGAACAAAAGTCACAAATTCCTACCTAACTAGAAGGCCTGCATTTCCAGTCACAGAGTCTCAGAACCTCAGAGCTAAGGGACCTCAGAAGCCATTTGGTGCAATCCATGTCCAACCAAAAATCCCCTTTCAATAGTGGATACCCCAACAAATGGTCTTTAATTTAATTTAATTTAATTTTTTTGGTGGGGCAATGAGGGTTAAGTGACTTGCCCAGGGTCACACAGCTAGTAAGTGTCAAGTGTCTGAGGCTGGATTTGAACTCATCATTCCTGAATCCAGGCCAGTACTTTATCCAATGCAGCGCCCCCTAGCTGCCCTAACAAATGGTCTTTTACACTATGCTTGAACACCTTTATACCCCCCATCTTCCCTAGCAAGGGGAAAATCCACTCCTGGCAACATCTCATCCCACTTTTGGACACCTCTAATTGTTAGGAAGTTTCCCCTCAAGTTGAGACTCTCTTTGCCTTTTTTTTTTTTAAATTTCTACCCATTGCTTCTACTCTCATCTTTTGAGACAAGGACTGAACAAATGTCTGAGGTAGAATTAGAACCTGGGCCTCCTTGACCCCAATTCCAGGGCTCCACTGTTTCAAGGGATACTCATTAGTACGAGATTGGAAAGAATGTTGAATGAATGGTAAAGGATTAATTAACGGCTTTTCCCCTGCAAAGAGAAGGAGGAGATGGATAGATTTAGAAGAAATCTTGGGCTGGATCCCTCCCAGCACCATTTTCCAAAGCCTTCAGCTGCCACCATCCCAGATCCTGTCTTTTCTGCGATTTGGAGTCACTTTAATTTCCTCCAGAATCTAAGCTTGTTTCAAGCTGTTCTTTTCTGATTGAATCTGAGGAAGAGGAAAATGGAGGCTCGGAGCAGGACCAGCCAGGGGAGAGTGATCTTGCCTCCCAGTGCTTTACTGGGCTCAGCTCTCCCCCGGTTCCATTTCCATGACATCACCCAGTTCCCCCTGCCCCATCTTGGGGCCTGGGCTTCAGGCAGCAGCATGGGGAGGGCATGGGGGAGGGGATGGAGCCCGGAACAGCTCAGGAATTTGTGCTATGAGAAGGCCCAGATACTCTGCTCTCTCTCCATGCCTGCCTCCCCCTGCGCACAGTCGGTGGGCACACAGGCAGCTGTCCCGGGCACTCAGCATTCATCTCCTTTACAAGGACAGTTCCTCCTGTTCTGGTTTCATTCCCTGCCAAGGATGAAGGGTTTGTTTTGTTGTGGGCTTGGTTGGTATAGAGGTAACCAGGATCCAGGATGAGAGGGGTCAGAGCGTATTCCTGTGAAAGTCAAATGCTCAGGAGATTCAGGCAGGCTCTGTGAAGGTTCCCTAGTCACTCCCTCTTCATCTCCAAGGTCCCTCTCACCTTGAAAAATCTCTCATTCTAAAACTCAGCAATAAAACATTTAAAAACGCATGGGGATAAAAAGTTCAGATAGGGACGCAAACAGGGCAATTTTGTAACTACCTTACTAAATTGAATATATGCTTAATGCCCCCCTCCCTAAAATGTACATTAACAGAAGTTTAAAGTTTCATATACAAGCCTTTTTAGTTTTGATCTTTGTATATTGGGATATCTACGTTGCGATAAATAACTAATCAATAGACAAACAACTATGAAGAACCTACTGTGGGGCAGCTAGGTGGTGCAGTTGAGGAGGACCTGATTTCAAATGTGACCTCAGACACTCAACATTTACTAGCTGTGTGACCCAAGGCAAGTCACTTAACCCTCATTTCCCTGAAAAAACAAAAGAACCTACTGTGACCAGGAACTGGGAATAAAAGGACAAAAATGATTATCAACAATCTGTATATATGTGTGTGTGTGTGTGTGTGTGTGTGTGTGTGTGTGTGTGTGTGTGTGTGTGTGTGTGTGTATTATACTAGGGAGAATCATAAAATAATTTCTATTAAAGGTTTATTCTTGCCACTCCTCCCCTGATCCCCACCCCAGCCATAGTGGAGGAACTGGAGTATGTGAAGGTAGGGGTGGGAGATAGTGGCATATGTGGAGGGTGGTGGAAGGTGGTGCATGGAACCCAGGACGCTTCTGTGGCCCCTACCATATCAGCTCACATTTTTTCCAATTCTCTGCTGTTGATGACCTGAAAAAGATGGCTCTTTTGAACTCCTATGGGACATCTCCCTCAGCTGAAAGCCTCCAACGATTCCATTTTTAAAGATCTCCAGAGAAAGAGATTCTACAACTTTCTGTGATGACCTATTTCAGTATGTAGCATTCTTTTTGGTCAGGAAGTTGTTTTTTTTTCTGTCTGATCTTTTCTTTCTTTTTTTTTTTTTTACGGGGCAATGGGGGTTAAGTGACTTGCCCAGGGTCACACAGCCAGTAAGTGTCAAGTGTCTGAGGCCGGATTTGAACTCAGGAACTCCTGAATCCAGGGCCGGTGCTTTATCCACTGAGCCACCTAGCCGCCCCCTGTCTGATCTTTTGTACCAAGACTGCTCAGCAATCTTCTTTCCTAGCTATCTCCAGAAACCCATGGGTAGAATATTTATTCCTATTAAATTTATCCTGTTTAATTCAACCCATCATTCTAACCTGTCAAGATATTTTTGGATACTGAAGCTATTCTCTAATATGTTAGTTGTCCCTCCAAGTTTCATGTTATCTGCAATTTTTTTTGGAAGCCCTAATCATTATTTTAAAGTTGATGAATCATGAAATATATGATAGTTCTTATATAACACATAAGTGGAGTATAAAAACTGAAAATATTTTAAAAATTGCTAACAGCCAAATAGAAAATATAGCTTTTGTTTTCCAATAAGCACAGTTAAAAACTACACCTCACACTAAGATTCTAGGACTATAAGATCTTCCATGGTTGTAATCAAAATAACAACTCCTATATATTTTTTATTTCGTGACTCCCATTTCCAGATCACCTGTATCTGTCATAGCCTAGAACTACACATTATCTGGGTTGGGCAAAGGAAGCATAAAAACAGAATTACAATAAAAGTGGAATCAAGGAATACAGGCTTGGGATGGACAGTAGGGTGGGGAGTGGGGCTGGTATCTGTGTAAGAAGACTGGCATCAAACTATTTCAAGCAAAATAGATGGAAGTGACACGGAGCCATTTTTTTTCAAGTAATATAACAGAATTTGATGGAGAGAAGCAAATTTAATTATGACCTTGAAAGGCAATGGGATCATTTATTTGAATGGAAATGAATTATTTATTGATCTGTGGGGATATCTAGATGATCAGGGACAACCCTAGTGGGTGTTTCCATCTTTGTATTTTTTTTAAAATTTGCACAGTTTGAATCCCTAGTGAACTGTAAGTCCCTTTGAGAACAGGAAACACTTTACTTTTGTCTTTATAGCCCCAAAACAGTTTTTTTTTTCAGTTCCATTTTTACCTCATCTAGAAGCAGATCTAGGATTCACTATGATGTGAGAATCTAAGTATGGTAACACCATTCTCCCTGATGGTGAAAAGAATTTGTCAAAAAAAAGTATTTGCAGATCATCCTCACCATCTATTTGTTGACCCCCTTCCAATTTCATCTGTAAATTCCCCAAGGATGACTTTTAGTTTTTAGTACCAATATTCTATTGCTGTCTTTCTTTTTTTCTTTCTTCTTTCTTTCTTTCTTTCTTTCTTTCTTTCTTTCTTTCTTTCTTTCTTTCTCTCTCTCTCTCTCTCTCTCTCTCTCTCTCTCCTCTCTCTCTCTCTCTCTCTCTCTCTCTCTCTCTCTCTCCTTTCTTTCTTTTGCTACATCATAGGGCATTCCAGTTTATGAAGAAGTGAAAATGAGTATTTATCTAGGGAGCAGTGGAAAGGATGCATGGTAGGTTTGAGTTGCCTCAATTAATTCCAAAGAACGATAGAGACTTTGAACTGTGTTGGGTTCTGGTTGTTACCTTCCAGAATAGCAACAAAGTGGAGATTGTCCAGAAGGTGACTCGGGTGACAGTGGATATGGAAACTATTTCCTATGAGAACAGGTCCAAGAATCTGAGGATGTTTGGCTCCAAGATAGGGAGAAGGCTTCAGGGGTGGTGGTGGTGATGGTGGCGGCTTCAAGTGTTTGCCTGCTCTCATGTGGAAAAGGGATGAGCCTTGCTATGTGTGGCACCAAGGACAGACCTGGGACCAGCTGAGCAAATCTCCAGGGAAGGAAGAGCTCAGCTTCAAACGTGGAGGAACTTTCTCACAGTTAGCGCCATGTTAGCAAAGGTGGAGCCACCTATTTGGTGGAGTTTGTGGCTTTGTACTTCTGGAAGTATCTGAGCAGAGGCTGGAGGACCACTTGTCAGGTCAGTTCAAAGGGAAGGATTTGAATGGATAAGAGCTCATTCAGGTCTCTTTCATAGACCTGAGATTTCAGTGGGACAGGGAACTCCTGGTGACAAACTCTATCTACCAAAGTAGGCGAGCACCTATTTTACAAGTTATAGCCTTAGACCACTGGTTCTTAATCTTTTTTTTTTTTGTCTCATTGACCCCTTGGGTAATCTGGGAAGGTCTCTGGCCCCCTTCTCAGAATAATGTTTTTAAATGCAAAAAACACATAGGAACACAAAGGAAATTACTTATGTGGAAATATAGTGATCAAAATATTTTTTTAAAAAAAAGTTCATGGACCCTAGGTTAAGAACTCTTTTCTTAGAGAGTGGCTCAGGGCATTGAGAGGTTAAGTGATTTTTCCAGAGTTAAGATGTATCAGAGTCAGGGCATGAACCCAAGTCTTTTAGACTCCAAAAGTATCCACTATACCCATTTGACAATACTCCAGTAAAAACATCTGCTGGCTGCCTGGTGACTCAGAAAACCACAGATTAACATTAACTATGTTTTTATTTGTTTGTTTGCTTATTTATATTTACTTTGTAATTTTAATCTGTTTGAGCTACTCAGGAATGGTGAGAGTGTGGGAGTTCAACACCTCTATGTGTATGTATATGTGCATATATGATATATGTATACAGTATATGTATATACCGAGGATATATATGTGTGTGTATACATATACACATACACATATAAATATACACAATATATACATATACATACATATATACATATGTATGTGTGTGTATATATAGATGTGTGTATATATATATGATTGTGTGTATATATCTATCAGCTAGATGGTGCAGTCGATAGAGCATGGAGAGTCATGAAAACTTACCTTCCTGAGTTCAAATCTGGCTTCAGACACTTATGAGCTGTGTTACCCTGGGCAAGTCACTTAACCCTGTAGGTCTCAGTTTCCTTATCTGTAAAATGAGCTGGAGAAGGACATGGCAAACCACCCCAATATCTTTGCTGAGGAAATTCCAAATGAGGTCACAAAGTTGAACACGACTCAACAACAGTATACACACACAGACACATATACACACACACTTATATACAAATACATATACATATATACATCTACACATACATTTATGCCATGCTGAATTTAGATACTTTTTAAAGGAACTCTACTTGACTTCTGGCTCATGCCCATTCCACTTCTTTTGTCTCACTGACTTTATGACACTGAGGGGCAATGAAATTTGGAATGAGGTTTCGCTGAGTGGAATTTTGGCCTGTATTTGTGGGCCCAAGGAATGTGGCAGGCATGGCCCCTAGATGTGACCTGAGGAAGAGCTTCCAATGGGTAGAGTATGTTTTCTTTCTCTCTTGCCGTTCCCTCTGACGGTGCCAAGGCAGCTCAATGGTGCCTTTGAAAGAAGACAGCTGCCACAGGGGTGTTGGCCAGGAGGTTGGACCCAGAACACTGTGCTGGTTGAGGGGAGGAAAAGGGGGGGAGGATTCATTCATCTCCAAGGCCAGGGCTCCATTCATTTCCAAGGGGGGGCTCCATTGGTTTCTAAGGGGGGGGGGCTCCAACACAAAACTACTGTTTTTCCATATTCTTGGCTCTTGTCTCAGAGCTGGATCAAGGGCAGATCCATGACATCTTCCCTCTTCCCCCACGCCACCCTCCCCAGTTTAAAGTTCTGGCAGGCTAACCCTTCTTTGCCCAGGAGGAAGAACAAATATACCTTAGGGGATGTCTGGGCAGCTCATGCAGAAAAAGGGAAACTTTTCATTTAGAAAGAGAAGGAGCTGCCTGTTCCTAAGACCCCATCAGAGAGGGAGTAAAGAGACAGTTAGTTAGGCGGTGTAGTGGTTAGAGGTGGCTTGATTTCCAAGCCTACCTTGTCCATTTACTACTGGGACCCTGGGCAGATTGCTTTGCCTTTCTAAGCCTCGGTTTCTTCATTTGTAAAATGAGGTGGTCTCCAAGACCCATTCTATAGTTTAACTCTGTCATACTACGATTCTCCTTTGCCATTTATGAGCTGCATGACCCTGTGTAAGCTGCTTAATATGTGTGGGCCTCAGTTTTGTCATCTGTAAAATGATGAGGGTAGAGTTGAACCAGACAACCTCGAAGATCCTTTTTGGTTCTCATGACATTTGCAGTCCCAGTGTAAGAGAACCTAGGATTTGGTCCCAATTGCTTCACTACAGAACCCCTTCCAGTGACCTCATAGACAAGGGACCAACATTCGCCCGGTGCACATGTGCCCCCTCACTTGCTCAAGTGTGGGAAAGAGGTGGGAGAAGCCTGGCATTTCCTGGCTCTGGATCAGTTAGACTGGACTCTCTTCCACTGTCAAAGATCCTAGCAACAATTCATGTGGGCACAAAAGCCGCTGTCTGGCCAGACTTGGGGCTTTTGGAAGCATGGAATAATTCAGCAATTCCCATGATACACTGGGGAATTGGGAGCAGAACCAAATTGGAGGATACCAGGCATCCCGTCCACTCTTGGCAGGACAACATGAATCCAAGACTGCTATTGACATGATGGTGAGGGATGAAATTGGCAGAATGTTAGCTGTGTTAGCTCACAGCAATGGGGAGAGGGCCCCCTTCCTTATGCTCCCAGTCCCCAAAGAAGGCATCCTACTCACTAAATATATAAGTCATCACTTGGAGAACAGAAGTGTAAATAAAGGTATTAAGTAGGGATTTCTCCGTGGGCTTAGAACCGGAAGCTACTTTATAGGAGTTACATTCATTTTGCATGTATTTTGGGGGGCAGGTAGGTGGCGCAGTGGATAAAGCACTGGCCCTGGATTCAGGAGGATCTGAGTTCAAATCCGGCCTCAGACACTTGACACTTACTAGCTGTGTGACCCTGGGCAAGTCACTTAACCCTCATTAGGAAGTAACAGAGCTGGGATATATCTCCAAATGCAGTGATTTTTTTTTTTTTGGTGGAAGATACATTTAGTCCCTTGTCCTAATTTGCCATTTAAACATATTCCCTATTCCTAAAGGGTGGTGTCCGGCCCTTCCTCTCACTGTGGGGCCTTGAAAAGTCATCAACGCAATGATAAACATGAATAAAGACAGGGGACGATGTGGCTGAGTGTGAAGACTGCTGGGAGGAGCCACTTTTCAGATCACAGCTGTGACCTTGGCTAAGTCCCTGCACATCTTCGGGACTCAGTTTTCTCCTTTGTAAAATGGGGTGGATGACCTAGATCGTGTCTAAGGTCCCTTCCAACTCTGACTCTGGAATGCTGTGACCTCCATGCCCCAGTGGAGCTTTGGAGGAGAACTCAGAGCAAAGCGCGCAGCAAACATGAAATACAAATCAGATTGTATGAGCGTGGGTGAGGAGACAAACGAGACCTCAGGCATTTAAAAATGACAATGATGACAAGGACCTTGGAAAAGAAAAAGGGGAAGCAATGGCTAGGAGAGGGAATGGCAAAAGTGAAATGAGCAGTGAATCCACCAGCGGGAAATTAAAAAGAGGGAAGTTTAAGGGAAAGAAAGGCAGAGGTCAGCAACTGCAGGTTAAAAATGAAAATTTTTTTCTTTTTTTTCTTTTTTTTTTTTTTTTTTGTGAGACAGTTGGGGTTAAGTGACTTGCCCAGAGTCGCACAGCTAGTGTTAAGTGTCTGAGGTCAGATTTGAACTCAGGTCCTCTTGAATCCAGGGCCAGTGCTCCATCGACTTCGCCACCTAGGTGCCCAGGAAAATGAAAATTTCTAACCAGGGTATGGTAGAAAAATCTAATGCACAGGCGGGGCAGCTAGGTGGAGCAGTGGATAAAACACTGACCCTGGATTCAGGAGGACCTGAGTTCAAATGTGACCTCAGACACTTGACACTTACTAGCTGTGTGACTCTAAGCAAGTCACTTAACCCCCATTGCCCTCCAACCCCGCCCCCCCCAAAAGAAAAATCTAATATACAGATAGGATTTACAGCATAGTGTTCATCTTTACCTTTTGTGGGGTGAATTGGGGAGGGCAACCTATCTGAATCTCAGTTTCTTCACCCTTAAAATGAAGTGTTGAATTATATAGTCTGCACTGAGCTCTCTTCCAGTTCTAAATTGACAATCCTATTTGCCCATTAGCTTACTGCCCTGGTGACCTTGGGCCAAGTGCTTCACTTCCTTGGGCCTCAGTTTACTTACCTGTAAAATGGGAGGGGATTTGGAAAATGGCCTCTGAGGTCCCTTCCAGCTCTAGATCTGAGATTCTATGCCAATTTGGATTGGTTGTGTAATAAAGACAAATCACAACCTTTCAGTGTCCTGGCACTGAAGCAGCAAGTAGTTCAGTAGATGGAGTTCTAAGCCTTGATTCAGGAAGATCTGAGTTCAAATCCTGCCTCAGACATTTATGAACTGTACGATCCTGGGAAAGACACTTATTCTCTGTTTGCCTTAGTTTCCTTGGATTTAAAATGCGGATAACAAAAGCACCTACTTCCCAGGGTTGTTGTGAGGATCAAATGAAATAATGATTTTATAGCATTCAGCATAATACTTGGCATACAGTACATGCTATATAAATGCTTATTTCTTTCCTTCCCACCCAGTTGCAAAACTCATAATGCTCCATCTGCATTTATAGAAGTTTCTTTATAAAAAGTTCCCTATGCCAATGAAATCGTAGGTCTGGGCAAAAAAAATTACACATACATACAGACCACAAAACTTTGTTGGAAATGTGATCTCCTTGATGTATGTTTTCCTTCCCACAATGTAGATTTCAATCCAATCCCAACAGTTCATCTATGATCCTCTTTTCAGGTTCTTCTTTGTGTTCTCTGGGGATTGTTTGCCTTAGTTCAATGTATTGGCAAGCTTTCTGTAAGCTTAATTTTCTTCTGTTCCTTTTACTCTTGTTTATGGTGGTAATGCTCATAATCATTCACCACTGTCTTCCATGAGATTTTAGAAATGACTTTATGTTGTAAATTGATGTTGCCCTGGACTGCCATATTTCTGTTTTTTAGTCTACAGTTTATAGGCTCTTGGGATCTTCTCATTGGGGACACTGATTTACATGCACAATGTAATGTAAATCCTTAGGAAATGGTGACAGTTTCTATCAATGTCTGTTCTTTTATCCATTTCCCATTTTTTTGTGTGTGGGGGGCATCAATGGTTTGTTTAAGCAGGTCAGATTGGGCTCTTTCATGACTTATTCCTAAGTTGACTTTTCAAGTTCTTTTTCCCCCCACTTTCCTTTCCTATCTTTATCCTTGCAATCAAGTCACCATATATTAAAGTATATGCTGATTTAACTTGAAGACTTTTATTGAGTTCTTCATAAATACTGCTGGATGAACTGCAGTTATCTTCCTGGTAGTCATTTCTTACAAATGCTCTTCATGAGCAATGCAATCTAAGATGACCAAATTGCCCATGAAATGATGTTTCTTGTTTCTATTGGATAATCAATAAAGCCCTTATCTCCATTATTTATCTCTCCAAGGAACATCTGTGAGCCATCCATCCACCTAACTGTAACTTCCTTGCCTTTTATCTTTGTTTCCCTCCATGATCCAACTTCATTTGTCTACTTGGTGTTTCTGAAACATGGTGCTCCATTTCCTGTCTTTTTGCTTTTGTGCTGGCTAGCCCCCCATATCTGGAATGTTTTTCTTTTTCACATTTACCTCCTAGTTTCCTTCAAGTCTCAGGGACTTTTCCTCCTCTCTCTAGCTACTAGAACCTTCCCCCATGGGGATACCTCTCCTTAACTCCATTATCTTAATGGGGATTAGCTCTTGCATTGAGCACATTGGCATGCTCAGCTGATTCCATCCCCCGCATGGGAGAGGTTGGAGAACGTACTTTTGGGAGAGTGGAATAGTTTTGGATTATGGAGCATGTGAAGACATTCTACAACTGGTTCTGGTCTGTTTACCATGTGGGTAGGAGAAGCCTTTTTGATTGGCTGTGTGGCCAGAACTGGGAGTATCTTCAAAAAGATTGTAGTTGGTGTTGACTTTTCCTCTTTGGCTGTGTTCTTGGTCTGACTTCTTTGATAGAATCTGTGTATGGTTTTTTTTTTGTTTGTTTGTTTGTTTGTTTTTGTGAGGCAGTTGGGGATAAGTGACTTGCCCAGGGTCACACAGCTAGTGCGCATCAAGTGTCTGAGGTCAGATTTGAAGTCAGGTACTCCTGAGTCCAAGGTCAGTGCTTTATCCACTGTGCCACCTAGCTGCCCCTCTTTGATAGAATCTGATGAGAGACAATGTAGGAGTGGAGAAAGCCTCTCTACTGAGTCCAACATGAAACCATAGAGGACTGGGTTCTTTTCTGTCTTCTGCATTTGGTCTTTCCACTTTAGATAAAGTGATCAGAGAGCAGGTTTCCCAGAATCCCAATGCCTGTATTTTGCAGCCAGCTCAGCATTGATGCCTAAGGAATGACGGCTGGGATCCAGTTGAGTGGGAACTGAGGACTCATCCAGCAGCCATACTGTCTTTGGACATGAATGTGGTGGGACCAATGTTATGTAGGAACTCAGCCAAGCTTGAGCCCATTCTCCCCAGACACCAAGATGGAATAGGAGAAGATATCTCTCCAAGGTATTGGGGGTGAGGCAGAAATTTTCTAATTGCTCTATATTCAGAGTAGCATCTTTAGGAAAACCCCAAATGGGGTCACAAAGAGTTGGATGCGATTGAAACAACTGAACAACAACAAAAATTTATATTAAATGGTTAAATGGAACTGGGGTGGCTAATAGAGAGGAGCAAGGAAAACAATTGGGGTTATTGGAAAAAATATAGACTGCTCTCATTAATTGTGGCAGTACCCTGGGGTGGCTGGAGTCCTGGTCTGATGCCAGTGATTGAGGGGAATGTGGAAGAATTCCACCGCTCTCCCCTTCCCCTATCCTCCCTTTGGATGGGTGCAACTGGTTCCTGTTTCTGAGTTTGTTTTGTTACTCAGCTATAAGTTGCTTTTTTCTCTCTTTCTGACCTAGTTTTCTTTCTCATAAACATCTGTGGTCAACCCAGACACAGATTGCTTTGTGTATACTTGTCTCAGGTCTGAGTATGGAGCACGGCAGCACTGGCAGCTCTGGCCACAGAGAAGGAAATTGATGAGGAAACTTCCTTCCTAGCTCAGGGCTGGGATCCCAATCCCTGCTCAACTGATTGTGCCTCTCTCTAACTGGAGCATATTTTAATAGACATTTATCCTGTATTTTGTCATGACTTTATAAAGTCCTCAGAGCAGAGTGGGAATGAAACTTGGTTTCTTTCTTTCTCTCTCTCTCTCTTTCTTTCTTTCTTTCTTTCTCTTTCTTTCTTTCTTCCTTCCTTCCTTCTTTTTTCCTCTCTCTCTCTTTCTCTCTCCCTTCCTTCCTTCCTTCCTTCCTTCCTTCCTTCCTTCCTTCCTTCCTTCCTTCCTTCCTTCCTTTCTTCCTCTCTCTCTCTTTCTTTTTCTCCCTTCTCTTTCTTTCTTTCTCTTTCTCTCTCCCTCCCTTCCTTCTTCCTCTCTCTCTCTCTTTCTTTCTTTCTCTCTCCCTTCCTCTCTCTCTCTCTTTCTTTCTTTCACTGTTCTGTCTGCTCCTCTACCAGTTCAACCTGTCTTTTATTCCTATTGGCTGTAACCAGAGATGTGGCAGGTTCCCAACCCCAATGGGAAGGAGAGGAGAGCTAGGAATGCCAGTGAAAGGTCTTTCCTTCTTTTCCTAATCTCCAGAGAGACAGACACAGAACAGAGGAGAGGATGGGAGCTGGGTAGGAAGGCTCTACTTTGAGCTGGTCCCAGTAGTGGAGATGGGCAGCTCTCAGCTCCACCCTTTTCTGGTTGGGAAGGGCAATGAGGAGGGTCCTGAGAGCCATTTTCCAAAGCAATGCCTGGAGGTTTATGTATATGTATGTGTACATGTACATGCACACACACATTGAGCGCGTGCACAATGTCCACATATGTACATATATGACCACACGTATACAGGGACACACATGCACACAGGTACATGGGCACGAGCACACATCCATATGTGCATGTATACACGTGTATGTGCAGCTGTTTATGTATATGAATAGTATTGGGGGGAGTCTAGACCTATTATTTCATTTGTATTGAAGAATTCTTTAGGTGGCCACTCCCTTCAGCTGTGCTGATCACCTGTTACTTGATCATGTCACCACTCCCCCTGCCCCACCTTCAGTAAACTTCAGTGGCTCCTTATTACCTGTGGGAGCAAATACCAGATGCTCTGTTTGGCATTCAAAGCCCTTCATCACCTGCCCCCTCCTATATTCCCAGTCTTCTAACAGCCAGTTCCTCAACAGCTACTTGATCCAGTGCCCCCAGCGTCCTGGCTGTTCCACAAACAAGACCCTCCATTTCTCAGCTCTGGACATTCTTCCTGGCCAGCTGGTCTCCATGCTTTCATCCTCTGCTCTGACTACTGATGTCCCCAGCTTCTTCTAAGTCCTAATTCAAATCCTGTCTTGTGCAAGAAGCCTTCCCCCAAAGCTTCTTAATTCCAATGCCTTCTCTCTTTGGATTATTTCCTGTTTGACCCTGACATAGTGATGCCATTTTGGTCCTCTTTGACTACAAAAGACAACACCAATTAATTCTGCATATAGCTTGTTTGTATATACTTGTTTGTCTGTTGTCACATCTCCCTCCTCCTTCCCCTTCCCCCATTGGATTATAAATTCTCTGAGGGCAGGGACTACTTTTTGCCTTTCTTTGTGTCCCCAGTGCATGGCACATAGTAGTTACTCAATAAATATTTTGTTTGTTTTTTTGGTGAGGCAATTGAGGTTAAGTGACTTGCCCAAGGTCACACAGCTAGTTAAGTGTCAAGTGTCTGAGGCCAGATTTGAACTCATGTTGTCCTGAATCCAGGGCCAGTGCTCCATCAATAAATGTTTATTGAATTGAATAGTCTTTGAGAAGGGCGTGGAGGGAGGTTAGGGGGCTTGCTCAGGGTCACACAGCTAGGATTTTTCAGAGGCAGGTCCTCTCAACCCAAAGGCCAGCCTTGTGTCTACTGAGCTATCCTCTTCCTGTATGTTTGTGAAAGACTGTGTATGTGTGTGTATAAAAACAGGGTGCTGGGATTGACTCATATATATGTTTATATAATATATATTTTAAATATCAGCCAACCCATCAGTAAGTATATAGTAAGTGCCCACCTCATGCCGGGTACCTGATTAGAATCTGGCCTACAGGGGCAGCTAGATGGTGCAGTGGTTAAAGCACTGGCCCTGGAGTCAGGAGTACCTGAGTTCAAATCCGGCCTCAGACACTTAACACTTACTAGCTGTGTGACCCTGGGCAAGCCACTTAACCCCAATTGCCTCACTAAAAAAAAAAAAAAAAAAGAATCTGGCCTACAATGACTAAAGGGAGGCAGTCCTACCTTCTAAGAGCTTCCATTCCACTGAGGGATCAGGCCCATTTGCAGATAACCAGGCCTTCTGTGAGATACAATGGAAAGAGCCCTGGTTCTGAAGTTAGAGGCCCTGGGTTCAAATCCCACCTCTCATGAATGCTCACTACTTGTGTGACCCTGGGCAAATCACTTAGTCTGACTGGGCCTCAGTTTCTCTATCTGTCAAATGGAGCAGTTGGCCTGGGCTACCTCTGAGGTCCTTTCTTTCTTTCCTTCTCCAGTTCTAGGATTCACTACTCTTCCCCGCCCCCCCCAAGTAAATGTATGATAAAATCCAGTGGGATGTTTTTAGACCGGCAGCATTAACGACTTAGAGGATGAAGAAAGGCCTCTTGAAGGAGATATATTATATACTATTTAGTCGCCAGCAAGAGTCATGGAAAGAAACTTCTAAAATAAATGAGATGATATTTTTTTAGCTTTCTGCCAACCTTTTATTAGTGTTTCTCAACCACGATTTATGGTAATGCTATTAGTTCGCTCCTGTGCTTCTTTTAAAAATATTTATTTCAAAATTGTGGTAGGATGGCTATAGAGCGCTGGGCCTGGAGTCAGGAAGACCTGAGTTCAAATCCTGCTTTAGACATTTACTAGCTATGTGACCCTGGGCAAGTCAAGACCTTGGCCAGCCTCAGTTTCCTGATCTATAAAATAAGGATAATAAAAATATTTATACGTGAGGGTTGTTGTGAGGATCAAATGAGATAATATTGGTAAAGTACTTTGTAAACCTTAAGTTACTATGTAAAGATGAGTTAGTTATTCATTCATCATGTTGTTTTTTTTTTTAATGGGGCAACGGGGTTAAGTGACTTGCCCAGGGTCACACAGCTATTAAGTGTTAAGTGTCTGAGGCCGGATTTGAACTCAGGAACTCCTGAATCCAGGGCCGGTGCTTTATCCACTGCGCCACCTAGCCGCCCCGGGTTTTTTTTTTTAAATGAAAATTTTACTTTCCCCCCACTCCCCTTGCCCAAACAGACATCCAGGGGCATTTTGCACAAGGACTTTCTTCCTTAGCTGATCTCATCTGACAGGATGGGGATTAATAAATGCTTACTGACTTGACTTGACCTAACCATGTCCAAGGTGGGAGGCAAATCCCACAAGATGCAGGAAGGTCTCCTTCCCTCTCAACCTCGTTATGCAGGTGAAATAAGGTTACCACAAACACATTTTTATTCTTGTTGTTCAGTTATGCCCAACTCTTTGTGACCCCATTTGAGGTTTTCTGGCAGAGATACTGGAAGGGTTTGCATTTCCTTCTCTAGCTCATTTTACAGATGAAGAAACTGAGGCCAACAGGGTGAAGTGACTTGCCCAGGGTCACATGGCCAGGGAATGTCTGAAGCCGAATTTGAAATCCATTCTACATGACTCCAAGCCCCCAGAACTCTATCCCCTGAGCCACCTGGATAGAGCATCCTTAAAAGGAAAAATGAGTCATAGGCACACAGTTGTAGCTGGGGGTGAGGGATGGTGAGTGAGTGAGTGTGTGTGTGTGTGTGTGTGTGTGTGTGTGTGTGTGTGTGTGTGTGTGTGTGTGTAAAGGGGACCACTTAGTGGGGACCTTCAGTGAGAATCAAATGAGTATGGTGTGGGGACAAGGATAGTGGTGTCAAAGCAGAAGGCCAAGGTGGGGTTCTAGTCCTGGCTCTCGTACCTACTTATATGACTAATGGTCTGTGTGACTTTAGCTTCCAAATCTTCAGTTTTCTCACCTGCAAAATGAAAATGAGAACCATGGTGTACTGTCTAACTTTCAGGGTTGCTGTGAGGAGGCTGCTATGTAAACAGGAGTGAGACGGCTTGGTGTGGGGGGCTTGCTAATCACATGCATTCGAGTTCTAGGTCAATTTCAATGTCAATGAAAAAAAAAAAGAGACTTGGTTAAGGGCCTACGCTGTAGCAGCACAGGGTGAGGGTTACAAAGATAAAAAAGAAAACAGTCTTTGTCCTCGTCAGAATGGAAATTTGCTTCAGAGCCCTAGAGGACAGAGAACTCTCCTTGGATTTGGGAATCCTGGGATGCACCACGATGCAACAGAATCTGGCCTCACACACTTCCTAGCTGTGTGACTCTGGGCAAGTCATCAAATCCTGTTTGCCTCAGTTTCCCCATCTGTCAAATGAGCTGGAGAAGGAAATGCAAACCCCTCCCCTCTTAAAATAAATAAATAGAAAAGACAAGTCCAAAGCAACTAAGTCTAGGTGTCAGAGCAACAGCTGATCTGCCTTGAGAGCAAAAGATTCCTCAGTGGAGCTCCCTGGGATGGGGCAATCACAATGTGGTCTAAACCCCCCAGAAGGATGCTTCAGTTTGGTGATCTCATGAGTGTAGCGAGCCCTTCCCCTGCCACAAATAGCAATTCTTCCCTGTCCATTCTGTACGGTTCTCGTCCGCATCTTCCTACAAGTGCTCCATAAAAAGATCTCCAAGCACTCTAGAGGACTTCCGGGGATGCTTTCAACATTCCACAGGTGCCCAGGTCACCCTCAGGGCCATCCATCTATCTAGCCAGCCACAAAACTCTGCTGAGAGCACCAAGCCGCCTTGGAGGGCCCATGGTGGAGGGTCCTCCCACACTTTCTGTTTTCCTCAGCCCCATTAGCAGCTCCTGCCTCTGTCTGGGGGTAACATTCAGGGTACCCCACATCTTTCACCCATACCCCTCTCTGACTTCTCTTCCTTTTTCATCTCCAGAGCTCATCAGGCAGGAGCCACATCCATCCTGGAAAAATCAGCTGTTTTCTCAGCTCCTCAGTGGGTGCCCCCCTGCCTGCCAGCCTGCCAGGCTGCCAGGTTGCCAGGCTGCTTCTCACATGGTTTTCCTTTTTCTTTTTGCTCACTCTTTATGGATACATGCTCAAAAGGATTGTTATTGGGAGATAGAGACAACAGGAAGTTTACCAAAACCCGCCCAATGGCCTGCAATACACACGCCCACACCCACACCCACACACACAATCCTGCTGTGCATGGTGAAGCATGAATCCTTAGCAAGAGACTAAAAAGGGGCTTGTTTCTCCTGTCCTGAGGCCTTTTTCTAAATAATGGAAATAATCTTTCTTATGGGATCCACAGCTGGCAGGGGGAGGCCTAGTCATGTATTGGTGTGTGTGTGTGTGTGTGTGTGTGTGTGTGTGTGTGTGTGTGTGTGTGTATGTGTGTGTGTGTGTGTGTGTGTGTGTATGAGTGTATGAGAGAGAGAGAGAGAAAGAGAGCGCGCGAGAGCATGGCATAACTGTATTCCTGGCAAAGAATCAAGCACAGCTGTAGGAGGTAGGAGAAGACTGGAAGGTTCTGCTGGGCGTCAGCTCCGCCATCCATGTTTAAGGAGCCCTGCCAGATGCTTGTACCCATAGGAAAACTGCCCTTGTATCTGCTTTCTCCAAACCCCAACCTGCAGTCCCGGCCTTCTCCGTCCCCTCCCTCCCAATCAGCATAGTTGTGTGTAAGTAGAAAGGGGGGCTCTCGCCCCCTGGCCAACCCTCAGCATCCTCCAGGCCCCAGCAGCTGAGGACGCAGCCCTCCTCTCCCTGCGTGGCATTTTCTTGGCTAAAGGTTCACTAGGCAGATTCAGATGGAGCAGGCGGCCCTGCTCATTGGTGCTTTAGTAACCAGGCAACAGAGGGAGAGGCAGAGAGGATCCTGGTCGGCAGCAGAGCCAGATAGGACTCTGAGAAACCTTTAGATTTTGGTTTTGATTCAAAAGCGTCCTGGAGAGGCCTATTCCCTCTGGACAATCAGCACCCACAGCCAACAGCCTGGGAAATGGCTCTGTGACCCCAAGGTTAAGAACCCCGGGGCTAGACCCCCTCAAAGGAACCTTTAGAGCTAGCATGGATGGATGTCGGCATCTCTTAGTTTCCTCAGAGCTTTCTGATGAGGAATGGGGTGCTCTGTTAAGGAGGGGCAGTGTGGCTTGATGGAGAGGGCTGGCTTCAGTCAGGAGGGTCTGGGTTCAAGATCCACCTGGCAAACGTTCTGACTGTGGGACTCTGGGCAGGATGCTTCATTTCTGGGGTATCAGGCCTCTGACCCCTGAACGATGTTGGTAGAGGGAGCGCTCCTGGCTCTGATGAAATCACTGCAGGGTGTCAGGGGCGGGGGACAACTAGGAAGGTTGGTTGGCAAGGGGTAGCCAAGGACCAGCTTTGTAAACCAGAGGTAATGGGGCAGATGCCAGGCGCTGCCTCTCCTAGGGGCAAGAGGCAACTAAGAAACAACAGCCTGTGGGAAATAGCAAGGCCCCAGAGGAGAAGGATCACAGGATCCTAGACCTAGGGCCAGAGGAGACCTTGGATACCAGTAAGTCCAAACTCCTCAATTTACAGATGAGAAAACTGAGGCACAGAAAGACCAAGTGCGTTACCCAGTGCCAAGACTTGCCTTGGGCCTTCCTGACCCCAAGCTCAGCCACTACACCATGACCCCTCCCCAGAGGACTGGCATCGATGGCTCCAAGGCTGGCCATTGGCAGCATCATGCCCTCTGCCATCTCCCAGCCCTTCCCTTCAGTCACCAGTCTCTGGCCACAGCCTCCATCCTGGGCACCCCTGTCACCGCTCACACTTGGCTAGAGCGGAACAGCTGCAAGACTAGACTCTGTGATGGCACGGCATATTATGTTAGATGTTATCTTATAATAGGACAACATGGCCTATTATATTGTTATAGTTATTGTGTTAGATCAAATTATATCCCATGGCTATATTTATTATATCGTATTATGTTTTATTATATGATATGATAGTGTTATGCTATATATTATATCATGTTATATGATATAATGTGTTATATAGCAATATATAATTTCTATATTTATTATAAAATGTTTTTATATCATGTTACATGATATGTTACATATTATATGATATAGGACAAGATATGTTGTTTTATGTTAGATCATATTATATAATAATACATTGCTATATGTATTATATCATGTTATATTGTTTTATTATATTATAGCGATACATGGCATAATGTTTTACATTATGCTATGTTATATTATGTTATGATTTTTGATGTAATATCATTTAATCATACTATATCATTATTATATATATATCATACAATATGATATCATACTACACTTATATTATAGTTCCTGTCCTATCTCATATCATACCATATCATATATCATATTGTATCATTCATATCATATAATCATGCCATTATATTATTTTATATCACATTATATATTATTTTGTGTTAGCCTATATTCAGTCATACAATTTCATTATCATCCTTTATGCTATATTTTATTTTAAATGGTATAAATTTATTTAGTGTTTTAACGTTTACAAGGTGCTTTACATAATAATATCATCTAATGTTTGTAGCACCCAATCAATCAATCAGCAAGTATTGATTAAGCATCTAGTCTGTGTCAGGTGCCAAGTGAAATCCTGTCCTGCCCTGAGGACCTTACCGTCTAGCCATAGAGACAACACACACACTGATATTGTCTAGGAATATGCCCAATAGATCCAGGGTGATTTGGAGGACAAAGCTCTGGCAGCTGAGGCTCAGAAATAACTCTGTGAGGTGGGTGCTCCCAGTGTTGTTATTTCTATTTTGTAGACAAGGAAACTGAGGCTAAGACAGGGAAGTGGCACTTTCCTTGGAGGCAGAATGGGGGGGGCAGGTTAAACTTGGTTGGCGTCAGGAGACCAGGGGGTTGGACTTGAGGACTCTGAGATCCCTTCTAACTCCACGTCTGCAATCCCAAGGACTCACCTCCACCTCTATGAAGGTGTGCAGTTTCTTGCAGGTTGAAGCAAAAGTTTCTGTTGTGCCAAATTCAAAGTACCACATCCTATTCTTCATCCTAGGGTACCAAATAGAGAGAAAAGGGGGGCTTATTCAAGACAGCCTTGACCTACTCCCAGGTGGACCCAGGTACTCTCAGGTGGACTCAGATACCTGGATCCTCAGGATTCATGGAGGGAATGACAGTCACTCATGGGAAGGAAGTATACCACATCTCATGAAAGCAACCTGGAGCAGAGCCCCTCTGCCCCTCCCCTAGTTATACTCTGGTGTCTAGTCCATTTCTCTACGTGGTAGACTCCCATCATGTGACCAACCCAACAAATATCCGTGAAAACTGCTTTCATGCCTCCACTGATGATTAGCTCACTACCTCATAAGGTGGGCTTTTCTATCTTGAGACAATTCTCATTTTTATAAAGTTCCTTAGATTAAACAGGAACTCATCTTCCTTTAATTTGTTGTTTTTTTGTTTTTTTGTTAAGGCAATTGGGGTTAAGTGACTTGCCCAGGGTCACACAGCTAGTAAGTGTTAAGTGTCTGAGGTCAAATTTGAACTCAGGTACTCCTGAATCCAGTGCCGGTGCTTTATCCACTGCGCCACCTAGCTGCCCCCTCTTCCTTTAATTTGAACACATGGATGCCAGTTAATTTCTCTGAAATTAGAGCAGAACGAATCTAATATATTTGGTCAGAAGCAGGAGAGAACAGTTCTGGCCCCAATTCTGTCTCTAACGACCTGGGTGACCCTTAAGTAAGATCATTTCTCTGAGTCTCGGTTTCCTCGGCCATAAAGTAAAGGAGCCAGACTAGATGAACTCCAAGGTTTGCTCTAGCTTGGAGATGCAATGATTCAGATCTTTCTGGAAGACAGAGATGATCCTCTCTCTCTCTCTCTCTCTCTCTCTCTCTCTCTCTCTCTCTCTCTCTCTCTCTCTCTCTCTCTCTCTCTCTCTCTCTCTCCTCTTTCCTCTCTCTCCTCTCTTTCCCTGCCCCCCCCACCTCTCTCTCGGATCATATCTCTCTTCATGTCTTCTTTTCTCCACACAGAATATCCATAGTTTCTTCAATTTAACTCAATCAACAAGCATTCTTAGGCATTTATCAAGTATCAGACACTGTGCTAAGTGCCAGAGATACAAAGAAAAAAGGAAAGCCAGCTCCTGCCCTCAGGGAGCTTACTTTCTTACTTTCTATCAGGGAGACAATGTGCACACCAGTAGGTAACTGATGCTCCAAAGGCTCAGTTACAAGCTCCCTGGTCATCTTCCTCTGATGTGTGCTCCGAGTCTTCAATATCCTATGCCTAGAATTGCACACAAGACTGACTCCAGAAGGGGTTTGGCCACAGCATAGCAAGGAGACTTGCTTGTCTCATTAAGGGCAATTGACTTCTCTTAATGCATCCTTGTTGTCTATTTCTAGCAACGATCCATGCTCTAGAAGTGGGGCTAAGGGAGCTCATTGAGGAAATGCATAATTAGCAAGGAGGATATGGTTTGAGGAAGGGAAGCAGATGGAAGGTCTGAGCACGCCCCTGGGACCCACCGATTGTACAAAGACCTAGCAAAAGGCCCCTAGAATGTCGGGCAGATCTGAGGAGGATGATAGGGGACTGGACCTGTGGTAGCATTGGCCCAGGGAGCTCCCAGGGGTGTTGGGTGAAACTCCTTCTACCGATGCCTTCTCTGTAACTAACGGTCTTTAGAGAATTGCCCTGGCTTCTGAGAAGTTCACCAACTTGTCTGGGGTCACATGGTTAGTACAGGTCAGAGACAAGACTTAAATCCGGGTCCAACTGGCTTCAAGGACAGTTCTCCATTCATTATGCCAAGATACCTTTCCTAGAAGAACTAATAAGAACTATAATAAGAACTAATGGGGCAGCTAGGTGGTGCAGTGGATAGAGCACTGGCCCTGGAGTCAGGAGTACCTGAGTTCAAATCCAGCCTCAGACACTTAACACTTACTAGCTGTGTGACCCTGGGCAAGTCACTTAACCCCAATTGCCTCACTAAAAAAAAGAAAAATAATAATAAGAAGAAGAACTAATAAGAGGTGACATATACTTGGAGGCAGATGGTGCTGTGGACAAAATACTGGACTTAGAGTCAAGGCAAGTCACTTAACCTCTCCAAAGCTCAGTTTCCTCATCTGTAAAATGGAGAGAATAATAGCACCTACTTCCCAGGGTTGTTGTGAAGATCAAATGAAAGAATATTTGTAAAGTAGTTTGTAAACCGTAAAATGTTATATTGGGGCAGCTAGGTGGCACAGTGGATAGAGCGCCGGCCCTGAATTCAGGAGTACCTGAGTTCAAATCCGGCCTCAGACACTTAACACTTGCTAGCTGTGTGACCCTGGGCAAGTCACTTAACCCCAATTGCCTCACCCCCCCCCTCCAAAAAGTTATATCTATCTTTTCTGTCTCTGTGTCTCTGTTTCTCTGTGTCTCTGTCTCTCTCCCTCTCCCTCCCTCCTGGTTATTATTCTTATTTAATGTTACTTTAAAATTTGCAAAGCATTTTACAAATATTATCCATTTGATCCTTCTCAAAATACTGTTAAGTAAGCGCTATTATTATCCATTGTCCCCATTTCACAGATGAGGAAACTGAGCCTCACAGAGGTTAAGTGATGTGCCCAGTAAGTCTCTGAAGCAGTATTCAAACACTCGTATTCTTGGCTATGAGGAGAGGACACTATCCACAGACTAAGACATGAAAGGGTCCCAGTCTGCATCACTGGAAACAATGAGAAAACCTCTTGAGCAGATGGGAGTATATCATCACGTTCATTTTTATGGCAAATGCGTTACCTGTTGACAGAGAAATACTCAAATACCCAATGGATTTGTGATCTCATTGATTTAGAAGTTGCCTCCAATGATGCAAATTGCCATCCATCCATGCCTGCCCACTCTCGCCCATGTTCTCCCAGAACTTCATCACTGGGGGACCACCCAGAATGTTTGAAACCTTCCTGGCTTTCTCTTGGCAATAACAATGTTGTTCAGTTGTGTCTGAGTGTTTGTGAACCACCATTTGGTGGTTCCTTGGCAGAGATATTGGAGCAGTTGGCCATTTCCTTCTCCAGCTCATTTTACAGATGAGGAAACTGAGGCAAATGGAGTGAACTGACTTGCCCAGGGTCACACAGCTAGTAAGTATCTGAGGCCATATCTGAACTCAGGAAGATGAGTCTTCCTGACTCTAGACTGGCTCATTATCTAGTGTGCTTCTGAGCTGCCCCAGGCAATAATGATACTGGCATATATATGTAGCTATACATATAATAGCTATTGTATGCTATATAATACATATATCACATAATACTGAGGTTAGAATAAATGATATATAATGTTGGCATATATATCTATCATGTCATATAATAGAGACATTGTACATATTCCAATATTGTATATAAATACATATAATTTATTCTACACTCAGTGTCGTCATAAAAATATTTAAAACCACACATAAAAAATCATACATGAAATAATAAACATTTTTCAAAAACAAAAAGCACATATTAACTTTAAGAAGAACTGAAACGTCAAAGACATCCTGTTGCTTTTGTACCTCCTTCCAATTTTTTCTTCTGGGTACCGCCCCCCCTTCCAATTTTGGCGCTGTCTTTATTATTATTGGTTTTTACATAGCCATGGCATGTATGTTGTTGTTTGCAATCTGCTTTTTTCACTCTGTGTTATTTTACATAAATCTTTTTCTCTTTTTGTTAGCTAACACATTTGTCATTTCTTCCAAAATAATTTCATTTTATTCACATACGATCTAGCCATTCCCCAAACCTTAGAAACATGGGTTACTTCTCTTGTTGTTTTAATATGACAAGCAATACTGCTAGGAATATTTTTGTAAAGCTATGTCTTTCTTTAATTTTTTTCTCCCTATCAATAATATCCTGACCATGTAGGCCTGGCAATGAAAGGGTCTTACAGTTTTGAGTGTATATTTAAGATTGCTTTCCAAAAAAGATGGCATTAATCAATTCACAGCTCTACCCATAATACAATAGTATTCCTAGCTCAAAGTTTCACTAACACTGAATATTTTAACATCAAACATTCAGGGCAGTGAGGTGGCAAAGTGGATAGAGCACCAGCCTAGAGTCAGGAGGACCTGAGTTCAAATCTTACTTCAGACATGTACTAGAGAACATTTAACATGATAAATGATTGTTACCAATTTAATGGACATAATGAAAGGGCATTTCAGTTATTTTTGTTTGCATTTTTTCTGATCATTAGTTTGAACAGTTTTTTCAAAATCTTTAGTGACATATTTCTTTTTTTTTTTTTTTGGTGGGGCAATGCGGGTTAAGTGACTTGCCCAGGGTCACACAGCTAGTAAATGTCAAGTGTCTGAGGCCAGCTTTGAACTCAGGTCCTCCTGAATCCAAGGCCGGTGTTTTATCCACTGTGCTACCTAGCTGCCCTAGTAACACATTTCTTATTTGATTACTTATCCATTGAAGAATAGATCCCACACTTACAAAATTAATGCCAAATCATTAGAAATTTTTGGATGTCAGATTTTTATCAGAAATATTATAGGCAACACTTTCCCTCAGATCTACTTATTCTCTTTTAATTTTGGCTGCATTGCTTTTTGTTGTTGTGTGAGAACACTTTAGAGCATCAAAACCAGCATCAAACCCACTTTGTCAGAGGGGAGGCTGAGAACTTGTTTTCAGGATTTAGATCTAAGGAGCTGAAGAACCCCAGGCTAGGAGTCAAAAGACCAGCTTTACCGCCTCCTTTCTGCCCCGGTGGCTTTGGACAGGTCACTTAACAGCCTCGAGCCTCGGATTTCTCATTTGTCTAGTGGAGAAAGTGAAGCCTGTCCTCCTTACGTTACAGGGTTGTTGTAAGTCCAAAATGGGATGATGTGTGGGAAAGGGCTTCGGGACTTGGATTCAACAGTGGATTAGGGGTTAGGAAAGTGGAGTGGATTTACAGAAGGGTCCCATGCGACATAAACCGTAAGAGTCAGGGTTATCTTTCCCTAGTAATTCCTTTCTCCTCCTTAAGTCTTCTCTTTCTCTCCAGTTACCAAGTCCTGCTTGGAACCTGGGTATCATCCTGGACTTTCCCCTCTCTCACCTTCCGCTGCCAGACAGATGGGCTGTTCCTCAGTTGCCTTTGCCTCTGGGCTTAGGAGAATAACGGCCAGTTTTGCAGCTGCTGACTCACAGGTTAAAGTCGTGTAAGCCCAGAAGAAGGGACTTCCTGCCTCAGACACTTGCTAGCTGTGTGACCCTGGGCAAGTCACTTAACCCTGCTTGTCTCAGTTTCCCCATCTGTAAAAGGAGGGGGCTACATTTTATGGTCTTCCATTTTTAAGTCTATCACTCTTGGTCCTATGTATTTTCCTAGTGATAAATGCTTTATCACTAGTTGTTTAATTCAACATCGAGGGAATGAAATAGGGATGAAACCTTATAAACATCATATAAGGTCCTTTTAGAATTTCATTAAGTAAGATCAAGTCCTGTATAGATTTGCCTTACCCTGAATTCTGTCCTGCAATGAATAATAGCTATTAAACAAATATTTGTACTGAAAATTGATTGCTCTTGAGGTTCCAGTGAATCTATATAACTCAGGGAAATACAATGTTTGAAAAAATTTTAAGAGCTCATCAGATGAAATGGGTTTTTAGAAACCCTAACAGCTATCTTTCTTAAAATGTTATAAAGAAAATTACTCATTTACTGTATACAGAAATAATTTCAGTAGATTTTTCAGGACTCCTTATGAAGTATTATATGTTGGAACTTAAATGCTAAATTCAAAAACTGCAAAAGGAAAAATGAATTTCTTTGAAAACTAAAATTGGTTTATAGTTTTCCATCATGCTCAATTAATGCTGCTTTAAAAATATTTTCTACAAAATTACATTATGAGGTTGGTCTCTCAAACAAAGCACTAATAATTAAAATTTATTTAATGAAAAAAAAAAGTCTATCACTCTTGGTCCTATGTATTTTCCTTAGAGCGTTCCCAGTTACTTCTTGGTTCAACATTGTCCTCAAGGGGTTATTTCTAGAAGGGAAGTTAAGACACGTGTAGGTGAAACTGATTTCCTTTTAATTTTTTTTGTGTGTGTGTGTGTGTGAATTTTTCTAAGCTGTTGGAGGCCTTCATGACCCATGACACATTGGAAAGCAAGTTGTCAGCAAAACAAGCAGAAATTCCCCTTGAGCCAAAGTTTCGAAAGTCATGAATGTCCTGCCTAGAGCCATGCCAAGCAGAGAGGCTAAAAAGAGATGAAGCTGCTGAGTAGACAGAAGGAATCCCAGAACATCAGAAATGGATCTCAGGGGCAGCTAGGTGGCATAGTGGATAGAGCACCAGCCCTGGAGTCAGGAGGACCTGAGTTCAAATCTGGCCTCAGACACTTAACACTAGCTGTGTGACCCTGGGCAAGTCACTTAACCCCAATTGCCTCACACACAAAAAAATCAATGTTAGAAATGGATCTCAGTGACTGCCTGGCTCAATTCCTACATGGCTGGAGGGAATCCCCACTCTACTCCCCCCCCCCAATAGAGGTGATTCAGGCCCTTCTTGAAGACCTCCAAGGATGGGGATCTTGCCACCTCTCAGGACAGCCCCCTCCAGTCTGGGACAGCATGCATCCATTTTCCTGCCATCAAGCCCAAATTCACCTTTTCAATTTCTATCCATCACTCCTAAGTTCTGTCGTCTGGGGTCAGGCAAGCTTTCCCAATACCTAAAGACAGGGGGCGGCTAGGTGGCGCAGTAGATTAAGCACCGGCCCTGGATTCAGGAGTACCTGAGTTCAAATCCGGCCTCAGACACTTGACACTTACTAGCTGTGTGACCCTGGGCAAGTCACTTAACCCCCATTGCCCTGCAAAAACAAACAAACCAATACCTAAAGACAGTTGTCATATCTCCCTGAGTCATCTTTCCTCCAGGCTAAACAGGACTTTGCCAAGATTCCACATTAACATACAAAAAGGTATTAATTTCCAAAGAATTACATTTTTTGTTGAATCTAATATATTTTAGCTGGGAATGGAAGAACCCTGCTCCCATGATCCTCTGCCCCCTCCTACTAGACCTCCTTTTTGTGTCTTTGCCAATGTGCATGGTTAGATTTATAGGAAAGGGCATTGTTCCATCCCAGGAAATATCTCAAGGGCAGTTAGGTGGCATAGTGGATAGAGCTTGGAATTAGGAAGACTCACTTCAGGAGTTCCAATCTGGGCTCAGACACTTCTTAGCTGTGTGGCCCTGGACAAGTCACTTGACCCTGTTGGCCTACAGTTTCCCCATCTGTAAAATGAACTTGAGAAGGAAATGGCAAATGGTTCCAGTATCTTTGCCAAGAAAACCCCAAATGGGGTCACATAGAATCGGACACAATTGAAACAAGTCAACCACAACAAAGAGGAAATATTCCTGGTAAGCTTTGCCTGTCATTCTCAACTCCCAGTGATGGTTAGCTGGTTCCATGGGGCAGGCCAGCAGTCCAGTCCCTTCTGACCCTGGCCCTGGTAGACTTGGACCCTCAGGGTGGTCCCCAAACCTGCCCAGTTACTAGTGACTTTTTAAAGTAGAAATAACAATAACAATAATAGAACAAAGGAAGAATAGCCCATTCAGATTTCAAATTGCATCAAGTTATAATCATCAACACGATTTGATTCAGGTTAAAATAGAATGAAATCGACTAAACGAAGAAGACCCTGCTAGAGACCCTCTGATTGACTTAGGCCTTCTGATTGGCCTCCCTCACTCCAATTCATCCTCCACTTGCTGGATGGGATGGAGTCTCCCTGGGGGCAGGATTGGTTTCATTCTTGCCTTTGCAATCCCAGAGCCTGGCCCGGTGCCTGTTGACTGATGGATTGGGGACAGATTCCATTGCACTGGGTGGGTGTGGGGGGACCATCTTAGTGGGATAAGAAGTGATAGAGGAAACCTTGAGAACAAGAGGCTGGACCTCTCAGTCTCCAGCCCAGCAGACACCAAAGGTCCAGCTGACTCAGCTTGGCAGATGCCCAGCACATTCATCACGGCAAGCAGCTTAATTGATGTAAAGTACAAGCAAAGAAAGAAAAGAGGAAACAGGCGAATTCGCTCAGTTCCGGGGCTGGGGGAACTCCTCTGCCCGGCCCCAGAGAAGCCGAGTTCCCCCCAAGGGGATTGTGGTTCTCTCTCTTCCCATCTCTCTCCTTGAAGGGAAGCAGAGGATGAGACTGGGTCTCCTCAAGGCAGAGAGGGAGGCCACACCTCCTCACACCCCAGTGGAGGAGGCTTTAGGGAAAGACAGAGGAAGCTCTCGAGCCCACACACAAGGTCGCCTATTTGGACTTGGAGCCGGGAAGATCAGAGTCTGAATCCTGTTTCAGATTCTGGGCAGGTCAGATCTGTAAAACGGGGGCCTTGAAGATCCATTCCAGCCCTGAATCTATTATCTCATGATCCTATGATCACCTCTACACAGACCTGAGGGTTCAAGATGACTCTCAGAGTAGACACTCCTCTCATTTTGCTAGGGCTGAGAGATGGGGTAGTGGAGAGACCGTTCTTCCTTGTGTCTGGATGACACGAGTTCAAATCCAGCCTCAAACACTTCCTAGCTATATGACCCTGGGCAAGTCACTTAACCCTGTTTGCTTCAGTTTCCCCATCTGTATAATGAGCTGAAGAAGGAAATGGCAAACCACTCTAGCATCTTTTCCAAGAAAACCCCAAATGGGGTCACAAAGAGTTGGACATGACTGAACAACAGTCTCCCAGTGTAGATATTCCTCCATTATCATCGCCATCAAAAATATTTATTGAGGGCTTACTAGTAGATGCTATTATACGGTGGAGCTTCACCAATAGGGTCCTTGCTTTTAGAACTGGTGTGTTGGTTAAGTGTAGATGAAAAGGTTTTAGGAGCAGAAGATGAAATTATGCCTCTGATGCTTCCTGCCTATGTGACCTTAGGCAAGGTAGCTTCCCTGGGTCTCAGTTTCCTCATGTGTAAATGACAGGATTGGATTAGGTGGCCCCTGAGTTTCCTATTACTTGTAGATTACTTAGCCTCTTTGGGCCTCAGTTTCCTTATCTGTAAAACGAGACAATTGGACGAGACTTCTGAGGACCCCTTCTAGTTCTAGAACGGTGACTCTATGCTACTTCAGGTCTCTAGGCCTTAGTTTACCCATCTGTAAAATGGATAGGTTGGGCTAGATCCCTTCCAGGTCTAGCCTTCATACACTGATAACCTCTCCTCTGTCCATTTCGCCATTGGTCAGTGGGGAAGCCACTCTGCTCCTAAATTTGGCGTTTGTCCATTTCATTTCCAGGATGGGCAATCACTGGCTTACTCACCCCACAGTTACTGGGAGGTCTCCCATAGGCAGCCAACATTTTTTGGATGAAACCATGCCAAGAATATCTTAATGGTCTTTGGAATGCTTCCTCGTCTTCTCCCTCTGTCCTTTCTTTTCTCTTTCTCCTCCCACAATCGCTTTTCAATTGGGAATGACTAACCTTTTACACGTTAGTCAGACTTTATTTGTACTTGTATTCACCAAGGAGCGCTAACTCTAACCCACAAGTCCCACCCCTTTGGGGCAGAGGATCCATGACTTGTGTCCTACAGTGGTCTTTGGTGGAGAGAAGATAAAGACAATTGTGGTGCCAGCTAGGAAGTGGGCCAGTGTTCTCTGTGTGTGTACTTTCCTTTAGTTTGCTAGCCATCCTTCAAATAGCTACCAAAACAATCTATTCTTTGGATTTGTACACCTAACACATAATACCTAACACATACTGGGTACTTAATAAGTACTTGCTGATTGATTTCTAAGGAATAGGACTGACTGCATTACTCCCCTGCTCAAAAATATTCCGTAACTCCCTATTGCTTATAAAATCAGCCTAGCATTGAAGTCTTGAAGTCCTTCCACAATTTGGATCCAATCCCCTTTTCAGTCTTATTTCACATTATTCCCTTCAGTCTGTGTGTGTGTATGAAAAATATATGTGTTTGTAGGTTTTAATTTCACATTATAATATATATCACATTATATATATTTCACATTATTCCCTTTAGTCTGTGTGTATATATATACACACATATATAATAATGTGAAATATATTTATAAATGTGATATATAATAATGTAAAAATATATATAAAATAGATATACACACATATATGTACATGTGTATGCACACACATACATGTCTATATTCCAGCCAAATGTCCTCCTGCTAATCTCGAAGTGGCCTTCTAGTGCACTCCTGGTGACCACCCCCTTTTCCTATTAGTGTCTTGCAATTCCCCTTGTGAGCCCTACGGAGTAAGGACTCCCATTTCTGTGTCTGTGTGGAGTCTAGACATTCCAGGTGCTGATGTGAGAGAGCGCTAAGACTTTTCTTAGGATGACGGAGCTCTGACTTCCACAGTGAGCCAGGATGTAAGGGGATAACCGAGGCCAAGGTTTTAGTGACCCCCGTAGACAGGTGAGGGTGGAGTGATGTATGGAGATACATCAGGGAACTGACACGTGATTCAGTGAATCTGAGCTACTAGATCTGGAGAAGCTATGCACCAGCTGAAAGCCCATCCAAGACATTAACTGGAGTGGTATAGATCCAACAAAGTGTTCAGACAAATCGAGGTATCCTCCATGGTGCTCCATGACCCCCAGCGCTCATGGAAGATAGGAGGGTCCAGGAGCATCAAGGCAAGCCTGCACATATAGATGAACGTACCGAAAGTGCCTAATAAGTATAAGCAACCTGTTTGCCCACTCAGGGCTGCTCCCAGGTGCTGCTGAGGACAGTCATGGAATTTCAGAGTCACCTAGACACCCCACCTCTCCCCCCGTGCAGGAATCCCTCCCAGCTCTGTTGCCATCTGCAGGGGATACAGGGATCGTGCTCAGCTGCTCTTGTCCATCACTGAGGATGTTACCAGGCATGATCCACCCCTCCTCCCATGTTGGCCCTCAAGTTTCACTGTCCATTGGAATGGCGCAGAAGGCCACTGAGATGCCATGCTGTGGTCAGGGGAATCATTCCCAAGGGGGCTCAAAAACTGAACACCAGGCCACCAGGAAGGAGGCGTTAAAAATAGCTGTTTTGTTCTCTGAATATCACTCCTGTGACCACTGCGCTTGCCAATAGATCTGTCCTGGTTCAAAGTCTTTAAACTTCAAGGGGTTTGTGTGTCCAAGTCTCTCCTGACCTTTTTCCAAGCTTGGGGAGAGCTCAATTCTCAAAGGTTTAGAGAAAAGCTGGGCCAATGGATGACAAAGGAGAGGAAGCTGCAGGCTAGAGAGGAGGAGAAACTGAGGAAAAGAGAAGAGGGGAAGGAAGGCACAAGAAGGATATGGAGAACTGAGGAAGAAATAAAGGAAGGTTGGATAAAGACCAGGAGAGGAGGGAAAAAACCAAACACAACAAACTGCCTTGCTTTTCTTTTCCTTCCTTCCTTCCTTCCTTCCTTCCTTCCTTCCTTCCTTCCTTCCTTCCTTCCTTCCTTCCTTCTTTCTTTCTCCTTCCTTCCTTCCCTCCTTTCTTCTTTCTTTTTCTTCCTTCCTTTCTTCCCTGCTTCTTTCCTTTATCTCTCTTCCTTCCTTTTTTTTTTTTTGTTTTAGTGAGGCAATTGGGGTTAAGTGACTTGCCCAGGGTCACACAGCTAGTAAGTGTCAAGTGTCTGAGGCCAGATTTGAACTCAGGTACTCCTGAATCCAGGGCCGGTGCTTTAACCACTGCGCCACCTAGCTGCCCCTCTTCCTTCCTTTTTTTAAAAAAATATCTTTTTTTCTTTCTTTTTTAAAAAAAATTTTTGCAGGGCAATGAGGGTTAAGTGACTTGCCCAGGGTCACACAGCTAGTCAAGTGTCAAGTGTCTGAGGCTGGATTTGAACTTGGGTACTCCTGAATCCAAGGCCAGTCTTCTATCCACTGTGCCACCTAGCTGCCCCCTCTTCCTTCCTTTTTAAAAATCATTATTATTATTTTTACCTTTGGAATAAAAGCCAAAGTGATGAGAAACAACCAATGGAATGAGAGGTCATTTTCAACTTGAGCACTCTGCATATCCTGTTTATCTGTTGTGCTGGCATGGTTTGATCATCACTAATGAAAGTCTTGACTGGCCATGACAAAGTTTGCTACAAGGCTAAGGGGCATAATCAATGCATTTAGTCCAGCATTTTTTTTTCAGGATGCAAACCATCAAAGAAGCAAAGCTTTCTGGCAAACTTACTAACACTGGCTTCTCTGCCAGGACTTTCACATTTCGACCTTGAGGCTATTACTGAGCATAAAGCAAGGCACAATGCATGTCTCAACAAATTCAGACTTATTTAGCTTATTCCCTTAATCTTGTTAGAAAACGTTCCATCCCTTCTTACCTCACCAATTCTTTTTAATAGTGAGTGGGCACAAATAACCTAAATGCCCCAATGAATAGGGGGACCCCCAATTTTTTAAAGGCTTATGATGTGCCAAGTACTGTGCTAGAAATACAAAAACAAAGATGGTCTTTTCCCTTAAAGAGTTTACATTCAAATAAAAGTGAAGACATATGATGGGGAGTGGTGGCCAATGAGTTTCAGGCACCAGGTCTGGAGAAGTCAGAATCCAAAGCCCAGAAGTGATTTCTGGTCCCCCTTTGAATGATATTGACAACTCAGGGAAGTGTGATAGCATTGAAGAAAGTCAAATGTCCCAGTTTTCAGAAAAAAAGGATGGGGGGCAGCTAGGTGGCACAGTGTATAAAGCGCCAGCCTTGTATTCAGGAAGACCTGAGTTCAAATGTGGCCTCAGACACTTGACACTTACTAGCTGTGTGACCCTGGGCAAGTCACTTAACCCTCCTTGCCTTGTAAAAAAAAAAAAAAAGGATGGAACCTCTTACCTACAGAACACTGAATGCGACTCAAATTCCTGGTAGAATTTAAGAATGTATTATTATTATTATTATTATTAATTACCATCATCCTCCCCATCATCATTAGGGTGGCAACAGCTGTTTATATGGTTGGATTTGGAAATTGATAAGTTTCTACTAGTTCCCAATCAGTAATACATGTGTTGTGAGTTGTTTATCCAGAGGTAAATTTTTGCTACTCCATTAACTCTTTTTTTTCAATCTTAAAAGTATTTTGTTATTTTCCAGTTACATGTAAAGATAGTTTTCAACATTTTTTATGAGATTTTGAGTTTAAGGAGGTATCATTAAAGGGATGTTTTGTGAGTGTTTAGAAAGGAAGGGGGTGGCCACATAAAGCTAGGAGAGGCTCATCAAGGACAGCTCATATTGGACCAAACTTTCTTTCTTTTTGACCCTGTTACTAGACAGTTACTAAAGAGATCAAAGGAAATGCTAGAGATAGAGTTTGTTTGGGATTCAACAAATCAATGGATAAAATATTTCATGGATGATTGAGGTTCCATTTAAAGAAACACCTCCTAGCAGCTGCCCAGAAATGCAATGGTCTACCTCAAGAAGTAATGAGTGGGCAGGGCAGCTAGGTGGCACAGTGGATAAAGCACCGGCCCTGGATTCAGGAGTACCTGAGTTCAAATCCAGCCTCAGACACTCGACACTTACTAGCTGTGTGACCCTGGGCAAGTCACTTAACCCCCACTGCCCAGCAAAAAAAAAAAAAAGAAGTAATGAGTGGGGCAGCTAGGTGGTGCAGTGGATAGAGCCCTGGATTCAGGAGGACCTGAGTTCAAATCTGGCCTCAGACACTTGATACTTACTAGCTGTGTGACCCTTGGCAAGTCACTTAACTCCAATTGCCTCACCAAAACAAAACAAAACAAAAAAACAGATAATGAGTTCCCCATCACGGGAGGTCTTCAAGAAGAGGATGAATGACCACTTGAAGGGTATGTAATAGTGGGTATCCTTGTTCAGGCACAGGTTGGACCAGATGGCCTTCAAACTCTGGGAACCTATGAGATCATGTAGTGATGTACTATTGTGTTGTGTACAGTGGCAGTTAGGTGACTGAAGTATAGGGCTTGGAGTCAGGAAGACCAGGACACAGAGTACTCAACATGAAGTCAGAAAGACCTGAGTTCAGATCCTTCCTTAAATACTTAATAATTGGGCAATCCCAAGTAAGTGCTTAACTTCTGCCTACCTCAGTTTCCTTCTCTGGCAATAATAATAGTACCTACATCACAGGGTTGGTGTAAGTGTCAAAGAAGTTGGCGTATATGTAAAGTGTTTGGCAAACCTTAAGATGCCTTATAAACATAATTATTTTTGAAATTCCATGTGGTTTTGCATTTTACTAGTGTTGTGAATTAATCTAATACTTCTTCTCTTAACTCCTAAATTAATTGAAAGAAATTATTTCCAAATTTTTAAAACCATATGCAGATTCTTATCACCAGTTCTGCCATTTTATTTTAATTTTTTAAAAAACAGAGTACCATCAAAAGACAGTTTTGAAAAAGCAAAAAGCAGTGGGTGTAATCACACCTTGGGTTTGCATAGCCCCTTTCACTGTTTACAAAGCTCCTTCCTACCCATTAGGCAATGCCACCTTCCAACAACACTGTGAGCTAAGGAGCACAAAGCCTCCTTCTTTGGAAGAGGAGGGAACAGAGGGGTTAAACAACTCATCAAAGACCCCAAAGCTAGTGACTAATGGCAGAGCTGAGACTAGAAGTTAACACAATGCTGCCTCTTTGTCACTGACAGTCCCCAGGAAATAACAATCAGTGCATTCTCTATCCTACCGAATCATTTCCACAGACCATTCAAAGGAAAGACAATTTCTCAATCCATCTGCCACCCTCACAATCTCCAGCCTTTGCCTTCCAGACTTCTTAAACTACTCCTTCCAAAAACTCTCTTGATTCTGTCATCTCCAGAGTCTACAGCTTGGCAGATAAAGCTGCACTTTCTTTCTTGGGGGCCCTTTGGACTGCCAAGGGATTCTAAGGAGGCTCGGAACGAGAGTGAGCAAGATGAAGCGACTGAGAAAGATAATTGGGCAGCTAGTGTATGGAGGCATGGGAAGAAAGGTGGCTACCTGGAGCAGGGATTATGGAGGAAGAAGGGATTGATTAGAAGCAGGGCCTGCCCTAGACTGAGGAGGCACACACATTGTGTTCATTACATGACGCAGCAGAATGAGCACAGCCTTGAGTCAGAGAACCTGGCTTCAAATCTCACCCCTGCTCCCCTCTGAGACTTGATACCGCTGTGACCTTGGATAAAATCACAGTCTTCCTGGGCCTCAGTTTCCTCAGATGTAGAATGAAGGGGTTTGGACTAGATGACTTCTGAGGTACCTTCTAGCTCTGATCTATGATGCTACAAATTTCCAATAACCTCCAAAGACCTATATGGACTATGAAGCTTGTTTTAGGATCATTCGCCTTGATTGATTGTCTGGTCTTAAGAATCATCTTCTTTCTTATTTGCTCTGTTAAACTGTGAATTCCTTGAGGGAAATTATCATTTTTTCCCTTTCTCTGTATCCTTAGCATAGTGCCTGGCACATAGTATGCACTTAATAAATGTTTATGGATTGATTGATTAATAGATGCTTGTTGACTTGGTTTCTCTCCCTGGCTTAGCTTATAATACATAAATAAAAATGAACACCACCAATAATAAACAAAACTCTGTTGGGAAAAATGTAAACAGCTCTTTTATCTACTGGACCCCTTCTTCAATGATATAAAAATATCAGTTAGACTCAGTAAGTGTAAAATTGCCAAGGTCAGATAGAATTGGAAGACTTCAAGCTGGAGTCTTCAGGTCATATTTAATCAATGGATGAAGGCAATGCCACAAATAGTTTGGTCTCATTTAAGCAAGACACATAAAACCTAAAAATATCAAGAGAAAGTTGCAGTCAAATGAAATAAGAGACTTATTGGCATCCTGGAATCGAGGCTGAATTTTAGCAAAAGTGATTTAAAAAACCCGCAGCCTTACTACATGCTTTCAGAACTTTAAAATGGGGCTATAGGGGTGGCTAGGGGGAGCAGTGGACAAAGTACCGGCCCTGGATTCAGGAGTACCTGAGTTCAAATCCGGCCTCAGACACTTGACACTTACTAGCTGTGTGACCCTGAGCAAGTCACTTAACCCCCATTGCCCCGCAAAAAAAAAAAATGGGGCTATAAAAGATTTGTCACCTATCCTAACAAAACCCCACTTAATAGGAACAAGAGAGGATCCATCACTTTAAGGCAGCTATAGAAAGAACACTTACTTCATTGGCTAAAAAGAGGAAAGGATTTGAATGCACATTTTTGGAGCACGTGATAAACAGGTCAAAATCCTATAGAAACACATATGGAACAAGCAGATATCACTTTGACCAACAATGGTAAAGGTTGATAATGGGTATAAAATATTGGATTATTTGAAAGTAACCGAAAGTTATTTGCCTCCAAATAGACCCTAAGAAGCAACTAAGTTTCAAGAGAAGAATCAAAAGGCCTTCTGTGGGTGATGTCCACGTGAACCATGCCAACAGTGGGTTGGTTAAAGAGCAAATCGTTGAATGTATTTGTAGAAATGGAGGGGTTTATGATGACAATTCAAGACCAGATCATGGTCATCCGGAATTAGGGAAGGGTTATCCTGAAGGAGACTGAATTTGAAGATCAGCTTAGATTATGCAAATAAATGATAGAAACTGTGCAATGCATCACTGCAGTCTGTTGTGTGTTTGTGTGTTTGTTTAAATTAACTCCTGTCTAATACCTAGCAATGCATGACCTGGTATCCAGAGTTCTATATCAGAAGCTTGACACCGTTCATGAACCCTCATAATGCAGATACATACCTGATGTATGCCCCAGAGAACCTAACCAGGGAATTGCACTTGAACCAGACATCACCAAATGAGTTGTTGCCCACAATTATCTGAATTCATAAAAACACTACTCCTAATAGATGTCACCATATCGAATGCTACTAGTCTCTGAGGAACAGCAAGCTTTTAAAATATAAAGATTTAGCTGAGGACAGAAGGGGGCACATGCCACCCTCATTATCCTGTCTGCTTTTGCAGTTGTACCAAGGGTACTTTCAGTGTGTCTATAGATGATGATGTGTTCACACCCCACGACTTTTATTTTCCTATAATAAGCAGATATTTTATGCACTTGTGCAAAAGTTTGAATGTTTATTTATATATTAACTATAAAAGAATAGTAGCAGCAATTTGTCCAAGGAACACTTTTGTCTGCGCTTCATTAAAAAAGATGAGATGAATGAGATAATAATGATAATAATAATTCCCATTTATATAGCACCTGATATATATACATATATATATATATACTAATTTGTACATATTCATAGGGTTATTGTGAATGTGAATATATATCAGGTATATATATCATATATACCATGTGCTATATAAATATGAATTTATGTATATATTTATTTTATAATTTCATAATACTTTATAATTGCATTTCAAATTCACAACAACCCTATAAGGCAGGAGCTATTATCCCCACATGGAATGTAAGTTCATTGAGGGCAGGGACTGACTTGCTTTTGTTTTGTATCCCCAGAGATTAGCATAGTAATTGGCACTTAGTAGGCACTTAACAAGTGCTAGTTCAATGAATTCACTTACAGGAGGAAGGTTAAATGACTTGGCCAGGATCACACTGCTAGTAAATTAACAAAGTAAGAGTTGAACCCAGGCCTTTCTGTCTCTGAACCCAACACTCTACCCACTCTTCCATGCCCTTCCATGGTTCTCCAGCTCTGTTCCACAAGTATACAGCAGAAATGGGTAAGATAACCCAGAGAAACTTCTCAGGAGATGCAAGGCAATATGGCTTAATGGATAGTACACTGGACTTGAAGTCAAAGAGACCTGGGTTCAGATACTTTTTAGGTATGTGCCTCAGTTTCTTCATCTGTAAAGTGAGGTGGCTCAAGTTGATGGCCCCTAAGATCTTTTCCACATCTAAATCTACGAGCCTTTCAATGCCCCCAGGCAACGTTTCAAAGACTGTTATAGGTGTGCCCTGATGTGGAGGGCAGCTAACATTTGTAGAGTTCTTGGGGTGGCCAGCTATAGTGCTAAGCCCTATACAAGTGTGACCTCATTTGATCCTCACAACAACCCCAGCGGGGAGGTGCTATTGTTATTACCCCCATTCTACAAATGAGGAAACTGAGGTCAAGTAACATGCCCAGGGTCACAGGTACTAAGTACCTGAGGCTGGGCTTGAACCCACATCTTCTTGACTCTAGGTCTGGCGCTCTATCCACTGGGTCACCCTTACATGGTGAAAATCATAGGATCTTAGCCCAGATCTGGGTCTAGAAGGGACTTAGCCAACAAGTCCGACTCCCTTATTTTCAGATGAAGAAACTGAGGCTCAGAGAGGTCACAGGACCATAGATTCAGAGCTGGCTGGGACCTCAGAAGTCTTCTAATCATCCCCTGCATTTAGGGGGGTTGTTATTTACATTATCATATATTTCTATGTAAATATACATAGCACCATTACATGTTAGCTATTAAGAATAATTAATAATATGCTTAGTCATTAATAATAGCAGCTACCATTTATATAATGCTTTAAGGTTTGCAAAGTGCTTCCTGTGTTACCTCATTTATTATTATATTATTGAAATACTATGAATTATATTATCAAAATCTTGGTGCTTCCTCCTTTCTGACCTGACCCCTTATCCTGAGATCAAAGGGCCTTCTGTGGTGTGTTGATCTTTTTGGAAAGGCTGACTGATTTGTAGGGAGCTCCTAGTTCCAACATTATGACCATTGACCCGGTCTTGGTCAATCTGGGTCTCAGCCTGTTGCTTTGAGGGACCTAGAATGTCATCACAAGGCCAGAGACTGTCAGAGGTGGGATTTGAACCTGGGTCTTCCTGGCTGTGAGGGAAGGGCTCCCCATTCATAAGACCAGGCCACCCCTCTGGGCCTTGCTGTTTGCTCCTCCTTACAGGCTCTTGGGCCCACCAGGGAGAAATGGGGTAATGAAGACTGTTTTTGGCTTCTGCAGTGGTGACACACACAGAGGGGCCCAAAATAGCTCTCTCTCTGTCACTGTTGGAAAGATTTTAAATAGCTTTGGGTTTAATTTGGTGGGGCTTGCAGGCCGGCAGATCAAGGCTCTAAGTCAGCTCCTCAACAGTTCACAAGGAATGAAATATTCCTCCGAGTCTGTGCGCGGCCGAGGCCCTGGGGTCCCCACTCTCGTATTAGCTGCTGATTGTTATTATTAATTAGCTAGCACTACACAGTTGGCTCCTGATGAGTCAGGAAATAATCATGCAGGGAGGGGGCAGCCAGGCCTCGTGCCTCCTCCCACTGATCTTTGGCTATGGAAGTGTTTCTAAGGCAGCCTGGTGGAGTGGGCAGAGTTCAGAGGGCTGAACTTGGAGTCAGGAGGGCCTGGATTCAAATCCTATGCTTAGTAGTGGTGTGACACCTGGGCAAGTTCAGCTCTGGTGAACCTGTTTACTAATCTGTGAAATGGGTTGATTCCATCCTTAGGACCTACCTTCCAAGCTGTTATGAGGCCCAGAGAGCTAGTCTCTGAGTCCAGATGACCCGGGTTCAAGTGCTGCCTCCAATCTACTGGCTGTGTGACCTTAGACCAATTATCTCACCTCCCAGCATCCCAGGCAACTCTCTGTAAGCTGGGGGGAAGATGCTAATCTTCCTTAGGAGAGGGACTTCCCTACATTAAGGCATATATATATACAGTGATTTAAGGCTGCATTTGGGGGTGGGATGGCCCTGTGATTTAATTGTTGTAGGGGACTCCAGGTATGAAAACTCTCTCCACTGGTGCAGATCTCTTAGCCAGTTCTTTCGGGGTAGGCGTTGTGCTAGAGCCAGCTAATAGAAGCTCTAAACTGATTGTTAAATTTTCAGAGTGAGCATTGACACCTCAGAAATCAGCAAATGTTACAAATCAGGGCTTGATGGATTGTCTAAACTGAAGAAAGAGATGGAGAAAATATTAATAACACACATTCAATAGAAAAGTGTGTTGGGGTACATTCCTTCCTCCACAGAGAGCCGGCTGTTAAATGTTTACTACCATATCCCTAAAGAACAATGAGAAGTTAAGTGACCCCATCCAAAGTTGGGGCGAGGGTCCCTGGGGTAGTGATGTATGAACCATCAGTGTGAACAGTGGGCCATTTCCCCTCTTCTCTGTGATGGCCAATTGTGGGGGTTTTCTCCATCACAAACCCATCTGCCCTTATTCCCCAACACTGCCCCACTTTGCCCCCAGACTCCTCTGTTTTACTTCCTACCCTCCTTCCTGTTACACTGAGTGGAGACGCCTTCCAGGTAGTTACAACCCAGTTCCTACCCAGGCACCCATAGCAACAGCTGCCCAGGGATTGTTGGCGATCCCCCTTGCCTTCTACTTCCTGGCTCCCAGATGACTGTGAGGCTGGGGGGGGGGCATGGTCAGAGCCCCCTCCCCCTTCTTTAGTTGGGGAGGGATGGAGAGGGCTGCACAACAGAGGAGGCTCTAACAGAGACCCCAGATCTTGTCACCTTCCCGTCTCCTCCAAGTACTCCAGTTTTCTTAATTTCCCCGACTGTCAAGGGTACAGCCATCTTTCCAATCAGTCAGGTTGGTGACTTCGGTGTTCTTGCTCCTCCACCCCACCCAGGCAAGGAGCTGGCCCATCTTGCCATCTCTGCCTCCACACCAATGGTCACATTCACCCTCTTCTCTCTACTAGCAGCCAATACCCTTGTTCTGGTCCTCACCCACTCTCCCCTGGGCTATTACAAGAGCCCCCTCATCCATCTCCTTGCCTCAAGTCTCTCCTTTCTCCAGTCCCTTTTCCAAATAGCTGCCAAAATGGTCTTTCTACAGCATGGGTCTGATCCAGTCCCTCCTCTACTCAATAACATTCCCTGGCTCCCTATTTACTGTAGGATCAAACATTATTTTATCTCGACCTCATCCGTTTTTGAACTTGTTTTTGTGGAAATTTTATCATGTACATACTTATTAGTACAATAGCGAATGTACATAATTTATAAATAATATGCACCCATTGGGGCATGCTGTTTGGGGGTGCTCATAAACTTTTTACTGATGGGGTACATAATCACAAAAGTTTGGAGAGACCATTATCCTATGCCATGCACCTAGGTGGCACAGTGCCTGGAAAACTGGGTCTGGAGTCAGGAAGATCCAAGTTCAAATCTGGCCTCAGACACCTATTAGCCATGTGACCCTGGCCAAGTCACTTCACCCTGTTTGCCTCAGTTTCCTCATCTGTCAAATGAGCTGGAGAAGGAAATGGCAAAGCACTCCAGTATCTCTGCCAAGAAAACCCCAAACAGGGTCATAGAGAGTCAGACATGACTGAAACAACAAATTTGTACATGTGTATACACATATCTGTACACACACAGAGAAGAGCAATGAGAGCCCTATTCTTTCTATAGAGTGTGTGCTCCCCTCCACCCTGGCTGGGGCACGGGCTGCTGGGATGTGGCTACACTCAGTTCTCAGCCCTCCTCCTACACAAGTTGGGCAAAGAACTTTCACAATTAGTCTGACTCCCTGTTTTCCATTCTTGGGAAGAGTTGGGTAGGGGCAGGGGCAGGGGCTGGGGCGACTGATCTGGGACTTTCCCAGGATCTCAGACACTAAAGCTGGCCCACTGCCCGCTAGGGCTGATGGTCCCTTTGTGTTGCTCTCCTGTATGGATCCTGTGCTTTCATGCACAGGTTTCATTAAGAAGAATGGGAAATGTACTAGCTGGAAATCTCAGCCTCCGCGTGGGCTAGATCAGCACCAAGTAAGTGTTGGCATTTACGTCAGCCTGTGACATGGGAACAGCTTAAGGGACTGACAGCTCTCTAGGAAGGATGGGGCCTTTTCTTGTCCTGAAGAATGCCAGAGCAGAGAAGGTGCCACGTCTTGGGGAATGGAAGCAGGGCTTTCTTAGGACATTCAATGGTACGGCAATGGACTGATTAACCCTGTCACCTGTTCCAAGTTCCTGGGACCCCTGCTGATGTGGGAGCGTCAGGATAAAGGTTAAAGTGTTAAGGGGATCCAGAGAAACACCTTCCTTTATGGGAAGGAAGGGAGGGAGGAAGGTGAGACTAAATGACCTCTAGGGTCACTTCTGATTCCAAGAGTCAGAAATTCTATGAGATTGTTCTGGAGTGGAAAAAATGCTCGATTTGGAGTCAGAAGCCTTGGCTTCACAGCCTCTGCTACTGACTACCTATGTGGCCCTGGGCAAGTCACCTGAGCCTCAGTTTCCTCCTATGTAAAATGAGGAGAGGTATCATTATACTTGTTTACTCCATTTTACATTTTGGCAAATATTCACTTAAATGAGTAATTAGGGTTAATCCCTGAAGTCTTCTTTAAAATGGTGGCTCAGCATGGGGCAGCTAGGTGGTACAGTGGATAAAACACTGGCCTTGGATTCAGGAGGACCTGAGTTCAAATCCAGCCTTAGACACTTGATACTTACTAGCTGTGTGACCCTGGGAAAGTCACTTAACCCTCATTGCCCCACCCCCCCCCCAAAAAAAAGAAAAGATGGTGGCTCAGTGGATCAAGTGCTGGGCCTGGACTTGAGTTTAAATCCTGCCTCAGACACTTCAGCTCCTGGGGATTTATTGACCATCTCTGTGCTGCTGATTCTCAGATCTACCTTTCCTGCTCCACCTTCTCTGCTGACCTCCAATCTCACTTCTCCAAGTGGCTCTCAAATATCTTGAACTGGATGTCCAGAAGATGTCCAAAACTGAACTCATCTCCCCCCACCAAATGTCCCTCCCCCTCCCCTGTCACCTTCCCTATTACTGTAGAGGGCAACACCATCTTCCCAGTGCCCCAGGCTCCCGACTTGGGAGTCATCTTAGACTCCTCACAATCTCTCACCACCACCCCCGTATCCAATATGGTGCCAAGGCTTGTCCATTTCACCCCTGCAGACTCTCTTGAATGTGCCCCCTCCCTCCTCTGACACAGCCACCCCCTGGTGCAGACCCTCATCACCTCACTCCTGGACCATTACAATAGCTGCTGGGGGTGGGGGTGGGGGGTGTCTGCCTGCCTCAACTCTCTTCCCACTCCAATCCATCCTCCATTGAGCCACCAAAGGGATTTTCCTAAAGGTCCTGTTCCACCATATCACCCTCCTTTCTCAGTAAATTCCAGTGGCTCCCTATGGCCTCCAGGGGGCAAATACAGAGTGCTCTATTTGGCATTCAAAGTCCTTTAGAAGCTGCCCCTCCAGCCTTTCTTACACCTCACTCCTCGATGCGTTTTCTTCCATCCAGCCACACCAGCCTCCTGGCTGTTCCCGGAACAAGGTCCTCCATTTCTCAGCTCTGGGCATTCTTTCTGTCTGTCCCCTATGTCCGGAATACTCTCTCTCCTCTGCTCTGACTGCTCACCTCCCTGCCTTCCTTTAAATTTCAACTCAAACCCCGCCTTCTCCAGGAAGTCCTCCCCAACCCTTCTTAATTTCAGTGCCTTCCCTCTGTTCATTATTTCCTCTTTATCCTGCATATAGTTGGTATGCACATATTTGTTTGCCTGTAGCCTCCCCCATTAGATTGTAAACTCCTTGAGGGCAGGGATTGATTGCCCTGTGTCATTTTTTTATATCTCCCTTACCTAGCACAGTGCCTGGCGCATAGTAGGTGCCTAAAAAATGTTTATTGATTGGCATCAATAGCTGTGTAACTCTGGGAAACTCACTTAATCTATGCCTGCCTCAGTTTCCTCGTGTTTAAAATAGGGATAAGAGGGGCGGCTAGATGGCGCAGTGGATAGAGCACCGGCCCTGGAGTCAGGAGTACCTGAGTTCAAATCCGGCCTCAGACACTTAACACTTACTAGCTGTGTGACCCTGGGCAAGTCACTTAACCCCAATTGCCTCACTAAAAAGAAAAAAACAAATAGGGATAATAATAGTGCCTTACTATTGGGGCTGTTATGAGAATAAGCAAAGATTTGTAAAGCACTTTGCCAGTCTTAAAGCATTATATAAATGCTGGTTATTATTATTATATCTCTTCCTCCAGTTCCACCATGTGATGGAATGACCGTATTACTCATTTCAACTCTAAATAGAAAACAGGCCCAACCGTACCACAGAGATCCTGGTAAGGTCTTGGGAGGACCCAGAATGTGAATGTGCCAGGATTCTAAGAGGCCCTGAGTGGGAGGCAGCCTTATGCTCCTTCCCCTCAGACTACATGTTGGGTCAAGTTTGAAACCCACTAAATTTGAGCTCTAGATGAGATCACCATTTCCCATGGGTAGCGATTTATAAAGCACTGATTAGTGGATTTTTAAATTTAAATTTAAATTTTTTTGGACACAAATTCAAGATTTAAGAAGCAAATCTGAGGGGCAGCTAGGTGGCGCAGTGAATAGAGCACCGGCCCTGGAGTCAGGAGTACCTGAGTTCAAATCCAGCCTCAGATACATAACACTTACTAGCTGTGTGACCCTGGGCAAGTCACTTAACCCCAATTGCCTCACCAAAAAAAAAAAAAAAAAAGAAACAAATCTGAGTCTGGGGAAAAATTCAGGGATGGGTGGCTACCATTGACAAGGTAGAGGTTCGGACTTGGTCCTGGGGATCTGCTTTGCCCGTCTCCTTTGACCTTGGGCACGCTGATGCCAGGAGGGACCTTGAGAGTGGCTTCAGTCAGTTAGCTGGCCCTTTTGGGGAAGCCAGAACTCTTTTGGAAGCTGGAGGTTATACAAAAGAAAAAGCCCCAACTCCATTGGATAAACACACCCACCTGTGAGTGTAGAGAACAAAGAATCAGAAACAGCCTTCTAAATAATAACTGCAAGGCCTTGCAGAATCCATCATAGATATTCAGGAGAGACAGAAGTGATCAGAAGGGGGGGGCACCAAGGTCACTTGGGAAGGGCTTTTGGGGAGAGCTGAGATTTGATTTTGGACCTTGAGAGAGAGCAAGCACATGGGCTGGCAAAGCATTGGCCAAAGCTTTCTGGATCAGCGGAAGTGAGGTGCCCAGGGGCACAGAGCCCACTGTGGGTAGGCAGCTCATAGCAGCTGTTCTCTAAGCCTTGACTCTGCTCTAACCCCAACCTGCACCTTCCCTCATCCCCTTCAGAGCCATAACTAGGAGTATTTTCACCTGCTTTAAAAATAGTTGATAGGAGGGGCGGCTAGGTGGCGCAGTGGATAAAGCACCGGCCTTGGATTCAGGAGGACCTGAGTTCAAATCCGGCCTCAGACACTTGACTTACTAGCTGTGTGACCCTGGGCAAGTCACTTAACCCCCATTGCCCAGCAAAAAAAAAAAAAATAGTTGATAGGGGGTGGGGAGGAGTGTAGAGAACAGTGTGACCATGGCTGTGGTCACTAGGGGTCCCTTGGAGGTTTCTAGGCACAATTGATGTAGGGAGAGGACGGGGAGATGGTGGTGGTCCAGGTTGGTGGAGTCCTGTTAAGGGTGTTCTGGGGCAGATGGTCACCGTAGTGAGGAAGCATGCTGCCCCCTCCCTGGAAGGGCAGCCTCCCAACATTAGTAAGCGCTTGTTCAGTTGATCCTAGCATCACAGATCTAGGGCTGGGGGTCCAACCCTCTCATTTTACAGATGAAGAAACTGAGGCCTAGGGAGGGAAAGTGACTTGATCACGGTCACACAGGTAGGAATTGAAGGTACACAAAATGGAGGTACTATGTAGGAAGGGAAAGAGTAGGGTACCATAGATTAAGAGCTAGAAGGACCTTGTAATCCAGTGCCTCTCTCTTTATAGATGAGGAAATTGAGGCTCATAAAAGCAAAATTATTTTCCCATAGTCACAGCTAGTAAGTATCAGAGGCAGGACTTGAACCCAAGACTTAGGATCTAACACTTCAACCAGTATCCTATGCTGCCTCTCTAACATTGACTTAGTTTTCCCATTCATGAAAGAAGGCCTTGAATGAAGATTCTGGGTCCCCTACCAGGCAGTAGGATACACCAGCAGATTTGTAAGTGACTGGGCACCATGATGAAAATGGAGTCTGAGGGAGATTATTCAGGAAGCTTGGGGTTTGTGGGGACAATTGGAAGATGGAGAGAAATGGGAGACAATTGGAGAAGGCAGGAGACTGATGCCAAATTCCCAGGGGGAGGTGCTGATGGTCTGGCCCAGTAGAGGCAGTAGGATTAGGGAGGGAGGAGGACCCACTCAATGAGCTTTCATGAAGTGCCTCAGGCTACTCTGTATGACTGGAGATGGCCAAGAAGGGGCCGGGAGAGGCCTTGGTAGAGGGAGTCTTCTCACTGGGAGCATTTCTTAATACCCTTGAAATCCAGTTCTACTCATCCCATGTATCAGCTACTCTATTAGGTCCCTGAGTGTAGAAATACAAAAGTTCCTGACTTTGAGCAGTTTACATTCTATTGGGTACACACACGATATGTACATATAAAGAAAGAGCCATACAAAATTATCTGTCCATCTATCTATTCATTCAGATACCATCCATCTATCCATCTATCCATCCATCTATCCATTTATCTATCCATCCTTCTGTCCAACCATCCATCCATCCATCCTTCCTTCCTTCCATCCTAAATATATCTATATTTCAAAGCATAGATACACACATATATATTCAAAATATATAGGGGCAGCTAGGTGGCACAGTGGATGGAGCACCGGCCCTGGAGTCAGGAGTACCTGAGTTCAAATCTGGCCTCAGACACTTAACACTTACTAGCTGTGTGACCCTGGGCAAGTCACTTAACCCCAATTGCCTCACTAAAAAAAAAAATACATAGTAATTTTTGTAGGGTGTAACGATTGGAATAACGCCACCTGCTGGATACTTACTGTAGAAGAGTTCTGCCCATGAAGCGAAGGTCTTTGAGGGCAAGACCAGGAGTCTTTTCTTTGGCGGGAGGAAATGACGCGGACTAGTGGGAGGAGGAAGGAAGAGACCTGGCGCTGACCTCTGGGGCTCTTTCCTGAGGACGCTGGCGGAGAAGGGAGCTAGAAATGTGCTCTCCCTTTAATAGATAGGAATCTAGGCCTTTCTCTCTCTCTTTACCAAATTCTTATTCTCCTTAATAAATACTTAAAAACCTAACTCTTGCTAAAGCTTATAATTTATTGGCGACCACTCATTAGATATTTTAGACAGACTAGCTAGAATTTTAGCCCTTAACAGATGGCTGACCACGAAGAGGGAAAGCTAACCCTCAGTCTTCTTCTGATCTGCTGGTTGGGTAAGAAATTTCCCCTCCCTCTCCCTTTAACTGCTAAGTACTGGTGTACTGGCTGTGTTTTTCCTTAAATTTTTTCGAATGGACCTTTTAAACTCCCTAATTATCCTATTTTTGATTTTAGTCTGTTTAACCAGACAAATGGGAGATAAGATCATGTTAATGCTTTGTTTTTGTGGATTTTCTATTTTTCTTTTTATTTTTGTTAAAAGAGCCAGCAACTTACTCACACAAGGAAATATCTCTCCCTCTCCGAACCATGCTTTTTCAGAGAAACCTGAAGAGATTCCCACAGCTTTTCCAGTTCTAACAGTAATTGTTGCTTTAATTTTGCATGCCTGGAGGCAATGACCCACCCTCTAGAAGCTTTTAATCCCTAGCACCTGGAGGCAAAGTGGGGGAAGAGGAATCCAGGCCTGAGTTCAAAATCAAGTCGGATTCAAATTGCTCTGGTCCCTCCCCTCCTCTCCAGACCCCACCCTCTACTCCTCCTATGGCCAAGCCCATAGCTTCCCCTGCCTGGGAAGTCCAGAGATCTGGTGCGCATGCTCAACTTTTTCTACCTGCATTTGCAGCTTCAGGCTCAGCCCTTCCCCGCCCTGGCTGTGCTTTTGAGACAATCTTAGAAAACTCTTTAAATTCCAGATATGCTTGTTTTGTTCATAATTTTGCTAACCTGCTTTTGTCTTTAATTAGTAATCTTATAAAGCATTTGTATGGTGAAAAGACTGACAGACAATATAAAGGGGTTAAAGAAGAAAAACTTAAGCTGAATAGGAATGACAACCATCAACATAGTTCAAGACTCTGCTTCTTTTGCCATGGAAGGGTATATATTTTAGAGAAATGTAGAAGTAAGCAGCAAGGTATTGATATGAGTGTTGGGGATTTTAGATATCGGAATCAAAAGTGTTCTGAATTCACTCAGAGTATTAATGTCAGTTCAGAGGTTACATAGGATTTCTATGCTATTATATATACATTTTGAAATTAATGGTATGGGTTTATTTTCATAGAGATTTTCATGCTTTTGAGATTGTGTCTTATACTTAGTTTTTAAAACAAGGAGAATATTTGTAAAAGTTTTTTATAGTCATGTGATCAAGTTTATATTTTATAATACTCTTATTAAGTTCATATTCATTTATATTTCTGTAATGATTGGAATAACGCCACCTGCTGGATACTTACTGTAGAGGAGTTCTGCCCATGAAGGGAAGGTCTTTGAGGGCAAGACCAGGAGTCAGGAAGTGACGCGGGCTAGTGGGGAGGAGGAAGGAAGAGACTGGCGCTCAGTCTCGGCTCTCTTTCCTCTGGACTCTGGCGGAGAAAGGGAGCTAGAAATGTGCTCTCCCTTTAATAGATAGGAATCTAGGCCTTTTTCTCTCTCTTTACCAAATTCTTATTCTCCTTATAAATGCTTAAAAGTCTAACTCTTGCTAAAGCTTATAATTTATTGGCGACCACTCATTAGATATTTTAGACAGTTTAGCTAGAATTTTAACCCTTAACAATTTCCTTAGTTTGAATTTCATTGTCTTTTATTGTTCCATGTGTATTTTCTTCTATTCATTTATCTATCTAATTTTGAAACATTGCAAGATGGTTTTGTTTTTATTATACAATGTTAAGTCTAGGAGTATGTGCTCCCATATTCTGAGTTGTTTGTTTTTGTTATTTTTTCTCAACTGATTATTTGATCAAACTCTTTGAAGCATTTCCCTGGCAAATTGGTTGCCATGGCAAGTGTAAAGAAGTATTATTTTTGATAAGCATATTCAAAAAAAAAAAAGAGGGGGAACATTTGTAAAAGTTTTCTTTTTTTCAAAAAAAAAAAGTTTCTTTTGAGATTCTGTTGTGCTTTAACTTGTATTTAAATATGTTTCAGATTTTTCACAAAAGTAATTGTATACTAAGTAAAAAAAATGGGTATTATTGAAATTGTTGCGTAATTAATATATTGTGTTCTGAGTCAAGATGTATTCACATTTTTTGCAATCATTTATTATCCTCAATTTTAAATCCATATGAGACTTGGATTATGGGAACTTATCATTTAAGACATTAATTGCCTTTATTCTGAGTTATCAGATGCCAGTTGGCCAAGATGCCATCCAATCACAAGAGGAATACATGCAAGAGCAGACACTGAACTGTCACATGAGGGAGACATACATGAAGTCAAGGTATGGCCGAGGGAACGGCTTTTGACTAATGTTGAGGTTGGATTCTCTTGGTTTAATATTTTTATTTTATTTTTCCCACAATAGTGTACAGATGGCTGGAAGTATTCATCCCACCCATTCACTTCTACACCTGGCTTCTATGCTCCCTCCTATATGCCTGATGCCATGGGACATCTCAATCCCATGCATCTGATTAAGTCTGACTCAGTTTCTTCCAATATGTTCGGTGGCATGGACATATATTCCATCCACCTATTTTTAAGCCTGGCATACTGCATGGGCAGTATATATTGCTCAAGTGTGGGAATGCTCATATCCCATCATTTCTCTGTTCTTTTATGGTAACCCCCATAATTATCTCAGGTGTCATGATAAATACAGTGTTGAATTTGGCCTTGACACCTGTTACCAATTATATTAGATTTTTTAATTTCTCATAATGGCATGAGGATAATTAGCAGATGATGCAAAAAGTGATGAAACAAAGATAAAAATTATTTTTAATAATTAATATCGCAGCAATTGTCTTCTCAATTACCCTCCATAAGGGGGGGGACTATAGTAATATTATAATTTTAAAGAATGGTTCAATTTTTGTTTTATTATATGTTTCATGTGTACAAACTAAGATTCTGAATTCCCTTAGACAATGTTTTTGAAAACTTTCATTGTTGATTTGATTATGACAAAGCTATTTTAAAGTTGTGTTAAGCTCAATTTTGTAGGAAATTTTCCTGGCTGATTACCAGCATCCCACATCAAACCCTGAAAAGACTTCATTCCACGACTACACCTAGAGGACATCTGAGAAAAGACTTTCAGAGACTTTAAAATGAACAGGTTTGATTTGTTGTGTTTTTTGTTTTTTTCTCTTTCTGTATATAATACACCATCTGTTACATGTATTCTCTGCAGAGGCCCTCCCTTTGCAAGACTAATGTCAAAGCGTCGTTCATGAGGACAAAAAAAAAAATCGCCCTCTCTGGACAAAACTTTCTCTCTTCCTTTTCTATATTGTTGTTCACATATTATTAGTTAGCAATAGTTATTATATTGTTTTTACTGTTCCGTCAAGGAAACATTTTGTTTCTTGAGGAACAACAGGGGGGGACTGTAACGATTGGAATAACGCCACCTGCTGGATACTTACTGTAGAAGAGTTCTGCCCATGAAGCGAAGGTCTTTGAGGGCAAGACAGGAGTCTTTTCTTTGGCGGGAGGAAATGACGCGGACTAGTGGGAGGAGGAAGGAAGAGGACTGGCGCTGACTCTGGGGCTCTTTCCTGAGGACGCTGGTGGAGAAGGGAGCTAGAAATGTGCTCTCCCTTTAATAGATAGGAATCTAGGCCTTTCTCTCTCTCTTTACCAAATTCTTATTCTCCTTAATAAATACTTAAAAACCTAACTCTTGCTAAAGCTTATAATTTATTGGCGACCACTCATTAGATATTTTAGACAGACTAGCTAGAATTTTAGCCCTTAACAAGGGCCAAGACAATAGCAGCTGGGCAGATGACAGGAAAGGCCATGCAGAAGGTGGTATCTGAGCTGAATCTTGGAGGAAACAAAGATTCTAAGAAATTTAAGAGGTAGATATGAGGAGGGCTGGCATTCTAGGCATGGGGAAGAGCTAAAGGCCTGGCGATGGGACATGGAGACTTCCTTGTAAGTGAGAAACAGTGATAAGGCCGATTTGACCAGACCCTGGATTACATGAAGGAAGATCATGTGCAATAAACCTAGAAAGATTGTTTGGGGATGAGTTCAATCCATGAGAGAAACATGGAGGAACAAAGTCAGAAGACTTGGTTCCCGACAGGGATAACTTGGCATCTAGAAGAGGAGAGAATCCAGGGTGGCATCTTGCAGGGTGGCAGAGCCTTGGAACATTGTGGAGAAGCTGGGAAAGGGTTTCTCTTTGGGGGCAAACCTGGGGGAGGAGCTGCTCAGGTCCATCCTGGTTGTCAGTTGGATCGTCCATAACCATTCCCAGAGAGGGAAACGTCCCCCACGTTTGGAGACATCCAGAGGAGGAGATGCCATTCCCCCACCCCCAACCCCCACCAGTGACTTATTTGATTGTTTCCCAGGATTCAGGGGGCAGACTTTCCCTTTGATCTCCAGCCTGAGCCCCTCCCTCTGAGCATGTTTGGAATGATGAGGAGGGGCTGCTCCCCATCTGTTCAGAGCCCTGCTCGGGCAGCCCGGGATTAAATCATTCTGTTTGGCCTGTTCTACAGGACTCTAATTCCAGTTTATTAAAGATTTCCTGGCGGGTCTTATTTTTTAAGCCTCTAATCATCTTTGGAGATCTTCTCTGGTCTGTCTTTAAGTGCAGAGCCCCAAATCGCAGGAGTCTAGAGGGCGTCTGACTGGGGCCAGTGCAAGAAACTCATGCTCCATGTCAAGCTGTGACTTTATCTGCATAGGATAGGGGTCCTTATCCTGGAGTTTGTCACAAAAAGATTCAGATAGTTGTCATCCTAGGAAATTCTCCAAAGGAAGTCAAGCCCCAGAGGGAAAGGGGAGCTCGAAAGAATGTAATTCTGATGATCTGCAGGAGCAAATGATTCTGATAGCAGCTAGGGTGTCCTGGCTAGAATGCTAGACTTGGGAAGACCTGGAATCAAATCCAGCCTAGTTCTGTGATCTTGGGCAAGTCCCTTAACCTCTCTCTAAGCCTCAGTTTCCTCATCTCTAAAATGGGGATAATAAGGATACTCTCTCCACCACAGCGTTGTAAAAATTATGAGATTCTGTAAATATTAGCTTTTGATTCCTAAGTGAAAAATATGGCTATTGTTTCAATCCAATCCTTCCTCATTCTATGTATGCTACTAAGTTTCCTTTAGCAAATAGTTATTTGGTCCCTGCTATGTGCAAGGCCCTCAGCCAGTCTGTTAGGACACTGTCCTTGCAGCTTGCTAGCTAACGGGAGGAAAAGACAGTAAGTACAATTTGGTGGGGAGAGGAACCAATACAAAAGAGATGTTTGAGCAAAGTCCTGTGAGGAATCTTTGAGGCAGAGACCCCGTTCTTTCGGGGGACTGGAGAAAGCTTCCTAAAGGAGAGGGCATCTGAGTGGGGCCTTGAAGGGTGTCAGTACAAGGTGATGGGTTGGGGAATGCATTTCATGCACCCAGGCAAGGAGAGCAGCATGGTCGAGGGTGGGGGAGGCAGGAAGAGGGTGGACCAGAGGAGGGGCCAGAGAGCAATTATAACTTGGGCAGGTATATAGAATATGCAAAGGGAAGCAGAAAATGGGATTAGGCTGAAAGGAGTTTGCAGCAGGATATGCACAGCCTTGAATATCAAGATCAGAGGTTTATACTTTACCGAGTAGGCAATAGGAGCCATTGCAATTTCCTGATTATTGAGGAATTGAGGTCACTTCTTGAGCTTTCTTTGTATACTGCAAACTCAATCTGAAGGTGGCAATCTTAGGTTGCATTTGGGGGAGGTATAGCATCCAGAATAAGGGAATCATTTATTAAGTGTCTGCTATATACCAGGCACTATGCTAAGAATTTATTGGAATCCTCACAACAACCTGGGAGGAAGGTGCTATTATTAGCTCCATTTTACTGTTGAGAAAACTGAGGCAGCAGAGATCAAGTGACTTGCCTGGTGTCACAGAGCTAGTAAGTGTCTGAGGCCAGATTTGAACCCAGGCCTTTTGTACCTGGAGGCCAATTCTCTGCCACACCCCCTGCCTTTCCCCTACATTTAGAGTTTTGTGTTCAAGAATGAGTACCACATCTTAGGAAGGACAGTAATAACCTGGTTGGTATCTGAAGGAAGACTTTGTGTCCATGTCATTGTGATCTGGCACTGGGCTATCAGAAGGGCTCCCATTTTGGAGGAGGAATTAGCTTTGGCCCCAGAGGGGCTAGGGCCAGGAGCAATGGGGAGAAGTGGCAAATTTAGGCTTGATGAAAGAGGGAGTGATTTCCTTCCTTTAGAGTAAAGTTTCTTTTTTCTTTCTTTCTTTTTTTTTTGGTGGGGCAATGAGGGTTAAGTGACTTGCCCAAGGTCACACAGCTAGTAAGTGTCAAGTGTCTGAGGCCAGATTTGAATTCAGGTCCTCCTGAATCTAGGGCTGGTGCTCTATCCACTGTGTCACCTAGCTGCCCCGCTAGAGTAAAGGTTCTTGAAATGTTGGTCATGTCCCAATATGGGGTCATGTAACAGAATGTAGGGTCACAAAAAATTTGGCAACCATAAAAGATTATGTATACCTATTTTATATATCTGTATACCTGGGGTCATGCAAAAATTTCTCAGGTGAAAAGGGTTTGAGAGTGGAAAAGAGTTTAAGAAGCCCTGCTCTAGAGATCTACAAGTCAAGACTGGATGCCTGCTCATTAGGTATGCTATAGAAAGAATTCTTTTCCTAAGTAAGTTTATACTGCTATCTTTTGTTTTTCTACCACTCTCATTCCCCAAGGCCTCACCTCTCTCATTCCCATCCCTTAAAACAGATAATTTTTTTAAAAAGAGTAAAAAAAGTTTAATAAAACCAACATCAAAAACAGTGGTGTATGCCATGCTCCACACCCATAGTCCTCCACCTTTTAGAGGAGATGCTCATTCATGGACTAGGTGGCCTCTGCCATTCCTTGTAAGTGAGATCCTGTAATATCAGCTCTCTCCTCCTCACTGCTAAAGCTCTCCTTGTCTTCACCCATCTCTTCTTCCTTATCTCCAGCCTCAGAGGATGGAATGGTCCTTCTCCTTGCCAAAGCTAAAGCCCTTTACTCATGTCTTTGAGCTCATTCCCTCCTTTCTCTTCTGGGAGCTGCCTCTTTGGGTAAGACTCTAATTTTCTCTCCTTCCCATCTCCCTTTTCATACTCATTCTTTCCCCTGGGATTGGAATCTTCTTCACTGCAGCTGGCAGAGTCAGGAAGACATTCAAGTCCCACCTCAGATGCTTCCTGGGTGAGATAACCTCTCAGTTTCCACATCTGTAAAATGGGCCCCTTCCAGTTTTGTTTTTTTTTTAGTGAGGCAATTGGGGTTAAGTGACTTGCCCAGGGTCACACAGCTAGTGTCAAGTGTCTGAGGCTGGATTTGAACTCAGGTACTCCTGACTCCAGGGTCAGTGCTCTATCCACTGCGCCACCTAGCTGCCCCCCCTTCCAGTTCTAAAGCTATGACCTTCCTTGGTTTCAGTGGCATTGACCATTTTCCTGCTACTTCCCTCCACGTAAGACTGCATTACCAAATGCCTGCTGGGATGCTGGGGAGTCTGGGGAATGGGTTCTGGACATGCAACGAGGAAGTTTTTAATGGGGCCTGGTACAGTGGATAGAGCACTGGGCCTGGAGTCAGGAACACCTGACTTCAAATCCGGTCTCAGACATTTACTAGTTGTGTGACTCTGGACAAGTCACTTCACCCTGTCTGCCTCAGTTTCCTTATCTATAAAATGAGCCAGAGAAGGAAATGGCAAACCACTCAAGTATCTTTGTCAGGAAAACACAAATTGGGGTCATGAAGAGTCAGAAACAACTGAAACAACTGAAGAACAATCGTTTGGATAGTGCCTGACACATAGTTGGCCTTTAATAAATACTTGTTGAATTGACTAACTGAGCCATCCTCTGAGGTCCCTCCTTTACTCACACACTTCAGACTAGCTATGACTGAAACGTGGCTGACTTGGGCCCTGCTTCTTATCCAATCTGATCCCTTTATCCATCATTTCCCATTACCTTATCCTCAGCTTGGGCAGGCACCCAGTTTAGAATAAGCAGGTACTGAGATTACTAAATCTTTGATGACCTGTCTGGAGGATTATCCAGTAGATTTAAATTCTAAATTCTTATCACCACTATCGTCTGCCCTGCTGAATTAAGATCTTTGTCGTTGTGAAACAAGGGCTTTGTGTCCCCTCGACTCACAGGGATCTCTGTTATGTGGAGAAAATGGAGGCTTGCAGTGGGAAGAACAACTGAGGAGGTTATTATTCAAAGAAGGTACTTGTTTAGGGAGGCAGCATGACCTAGTAGTAAAAAATCCCATTGGATTCAAAGTCCTGTGATCTCAGTTCAAATCGCACCACTGCCACTTACAATTAGTGTGACCTTGGGTAAGTAATTTCACTTCTCTAGACCTCAGTTTCCCTAACTGTAGACTGAAAGGGTTTGGTTAAGGTCTGTGGTCCCTTCCAGCTCTGGACTTTTGATCCTATTATTAAGTCCAGGACTAGTCATTCTTTAGACTTGCCTATGTATAAAATCCTCCAAAATATCCTTTCACAGGGACAGGCATACGTCATTCCTTGTGCTGTCACCTCCCAAAAGGAGGCTGGCAAATATCTTTTGTGGGCTGGCTAATAAAGAGTTAACCAGCTTAAGTTCTTCTCTCTTCCAGGCTTTGCTTGGTGAGTTTGTGTCTGAAACATAAGGTTTATATTTTGCATTAAAGATGCAAAAAATAAAAATGAAAGGAAAATGCCACAATCAACAGCTTGGGACTTTCCCAAACCTCAAGTGTTTTGTTTTTTTTTTTTTCAAAAGTTCATTTAAAATATTCAAGGGAGACAGGTTAGGCCTTTACTTCCTTTTAGAAAGTTAGTCTGACCAGAACTGAAGAGAGGGGGGAAATGCCACCTTCTTCCTCCTGGTCACTCTGCCTCACTTAGCGTGACCTGGGACAGCATTAGCTTTTCCGGCTGCCACCTCATATACACAGTTGGCACACACTGAGGTGGTAGGAGCTCCAATATGCTACAGTGCCAGAAGCGCTGGGTTCCAATCCTACCACTGTACAGGTGACCTCCTACAAGTGCCTCCCCCTCTCTGGGACTCAGGAAAATGAGGGGGTTGTACTGGACGACTTCTGAGGCCCCATCCACCTCTAAGTCCATGATTTTAAAATGCCCAGATTTGTCAGAGGATAGAGATGAATTTTGGGGACAATGAATCATCCTTAGTAACAAGATGACTTACAGAGAGCATCCCCCCAAACACCTAAACCCAGCTTTCCCCCATTTCTATGTGTACATGCATATGCACATGTATTCATTTATCAGCTTTAAATTTATGCTGCACAGATCTGTCTCCTCCCTTAAAAGACAACTCCTCTTGGGGAGCTATTGCTTCCTTCTTTGTTATGTATGTGCTCAGTGCCTAGCACAATGCACAGCACATAGTAGGTGTTTAATAAATCTTTGCCGATTGACTAATAGGTAAAGGACAGTTTTGCACCATGTAAAATCCCAAGGGGCTGAAGGGTTTTCTCGGGAAACCGGGGGCTGAGCCTTATCTACTTCTGGCCTTGAACAGTCACATTTCCCAAGGAGTATAAAACCCTCAGATGACTGCAGGAGACTCACCCTACTCAGGGGCATCAGGGAATTTCTCCAGGCCCTCTGCTCTTTCCAGAATGCACCAGGTAAGCTGCTCCCAAGGTTCCCTCTTCCAGCCCCCAGCTGCCATGTTTTCTTCCCATCTCTTGTGACCTTTCCCAGGTTCACAGACTGGTATAAGACTGTAACCATGGTAACAACAACATCTCCAATGCTAAATAAGGAATCTCTGAGAGAAATAGCTATTCGTCTGCCTCTTGGATGGGCCTGAGAATCTTATGGGATGTTATCTAAGATAGATATAGAGGAAGGATGGAGCGGAGTGTTGACCTCCAACCTTCCTCTCTCTTCCCATCATACAGGAGGAAGGAATAAGTAGTGGACTATCGGACCCTGGACCACAATCTGAAGATTATGTTCAGTCCTGGGTGGGCTATGTTAGGGGAGATGTTGACAAGGTACAATGGAAAGAAAGCTGGCACAAATCTGGGTTCTAATCTTGCCTCTGATGCTAACTCTCTATGTGACCTTGGACAAGTCACTCTCCTTCTCTGAGGCTTAGTTTCCTTCTCTGTAAAGTAAAGGGGTTGAACAAGATGGCCTCTGAGGCCCCTCCCAGATGGAGATTGAGGCTCCTAAGAAATCTCTGGTATTCAAAAATTGAATGTCATTAGCTTCCTCGGAGGATAAAGCATAGAATCATTGCTGATTTCAGAGCTGAGCTGAAATCAACATGAGGTCCCTTTTATATGGGGTCTTTCTCAACCCCCTCTACCACCCCCGATGCTTGCATCTTCCCCCCACATTATGTTACATGTATTTTCTATTTATTTATTTATGTAACCTGTCTCCCCTGGCATATTGAAGTATGTGAGTTTGTGTCTGGGTCCCTGGCTGCTTTTCCCTTTTTATGTTTCCTTTTGCACATCATTTGTTACATAGACAAGTCCAGGTTTAGAGGTGACCTCATGACTTGGAGAAGTTTGGAGGTCCTATGTCTTTTTAGTGGTGCTACCTGAAGGCAAAAGGAAGCTTCTCTACCAGATAAAGTGAGAATGAGCAGAAAGATGACCAAGAGATGTTTGGACAGTGCAGAAGCTAGGCGAAATGTGGTCGTGACTATTTGGTGGTCCCACAAACTGCTTTATGCTGATAAAGTTTAAAGTATCAGCCTCCCAGTAGTTAAAAATTCTTACTGAATCCTGTTTTAAATCTTTCTGTCAATGTATTATATGAGTCATTTGTGTCTCTTTTGTGTATAGGAAATAAATACAGCACAGTGCTTCAACTCCTTGGGCCCTTCAGTGGGTTTTCATTTTTTCATTTATCAAAGTCCTCCTGTGCGCTAGACACTAGTGATACAGGTACAAGAGCAAGGCACTTCCTGCCCTTAAGGGCTCACTTATATTTTAGACTTTACTAGATAACTCCCTAATCTTTGCCTGGAAGAGTTTCTTGGATCAAAAGCTGTGAAAAAAATGATTTTCCCCTTAGTCATTGTTAACACAAGACATTTCTTGACACCCGTTTACAAGTTTAAAATCTGCAGGAGAGAATGATTTAGTTTCACACTCTTCCCTTTCTTACTCTCACAGGCTGTTACTGGCAAGTGTAGATACTCAAATCCTCATAGTATTTTGCAATATGTCCCTTGCTCAACTACAACCCCCCTTCCCCTACCCTCCTTGGCCTAGAAGCCATTCCTTCTAGCTCATACATTTCTGGCTGTAAACTGAACCAAAGTGAAAGGATGCTGAAGATAGATTAAAAAAATTAACACTAGTCCAGCTTGGACGGGACGAGAGGCCTCATGGAGATGGGACAGAGATATAGCTAGTGAGCTAGCAAAATCCAGAGATTCTGTGCTTATCGCAGAAGCCCAAACTGAATTTTCAGTGGTCAGAAGCCAGGGCCACAATGCTCTGGAAGTCTAAATTTGGATTCTTAGGGTAGGTAGGAGGAATATGATTTCATGAGAATGGGGAACTCCCACCACAAAAACTCCCTTCCATGATACAGATTGGCGAGTCATCTGCAATATAGAGTCTCATATAGAGCTGGAAGGGAACTCAGAGGTCTATTCCTCTTCTTCTTCTTCTTTTTTTTTTTGTTTTTGGTGAGGCAATTGGGATTAAGTGACTTGCCCAGGGTCACACAGCTAGTAAGTGTCAAGTGTCTGAGGCTGGATTTGAACTCAGGTCCTCCTGAATCCAGGGCCAGTGCTCTATCCACTGTGCCACCTAGCTGCCCCTCAGAGGTCTATTCCAATAGATAAGGAACCTGAGGCCCAGAAAGGTCACATTACTTGGCCCAAAGTTACTCATAGGTAGTGTCAGCAGCAGAAATTGAACCCAGGTAATCTGACTCCATTTCAAGCATGCTTTCCCTTGCACCATTTTATTAGAAAGTTGCCCTCATCACTCTGGGGTCAGAGGAAACTCTGAGACTGTCCAGTGCAATCCCCTCCTTTTACAGATGAGGACACTGAGTCTAAGAGAGAAGAGGGAAGTGCCTAAGGCCACAGGTACTAAACTAGAATGTGTTAAAGGTGGGATATGGGACTCAGAATCTTCTTGGCTCTAAAGACTGGCCATACAACTATGCCACACTACCTTTGTGAACTCAGCTCATCCAAGGTTTTTTTTTTTTTTAGTAGGCAATTGGGGTTAAGTGACTTGCCCAGGGGTCACACAGCTAGTAAGTTTTTAGTGTCTGAAGCCAGATTTGAACTCAGCCCTCCTGACTCCAGGGCCGTGCTCTATTCACTGCGCCACCTAGCTGCCCCCCCATCCAAGTTTAATTGGAAGTTCTTGTGACCTTGGGTGAGTACCTTGAATCAGTGCATCAGAGAGAGAAAAGAGACACTATGAAACATGAAAGGGAGGATACTAAAACAAAAGGACAGCAAAGTCAAAGGGCGAAGACCTTTCGGTTGGGGAAATAGGCAACAGTGACAGCTTTCTACCAGGCACAAGTCAGGGAGTAGGGCTTTTTTGATGCGCTACTTGGATGGATACATTTTTTGCCCCAGTGTTCCAATTTCTTGGGAGTGCCAAGGACAGAACGGAGGTTCACTGGGGCCATTCTTCTTTCCTCAACTGCCCAGAGGGTGATCCACTTTCTCTCTACTGCTGCCCTCTGCTGGACAGAAGAGGAGGAGGTAAATGGCTCCTCTTCCCCTTTCTGTCACCCCAAGAATCCTGGGGGCAGCTAGGTGGATAAAGAACTGGCCTGGGAGTCAAGACGACCTGAGTTCAATATCATCTCAGACACTCACTAGCTGTGTGACCCGGGGCAAGTCACTTAACCCTCATTGCCCTGCAAAAAACAAAAACAAAAATAAAAAAACCCAAAGAGAATACACAATGGAGCAAGCCTAAGAGGAGCCCAAGAGAAGCTTCAAGTTATCTCTGTAAGGAGGCATATTGGGAAAGAGTCGCCAACTCTGGGGAAGGGACATAACCAAGAGACTGATTAAGAACAGAACAACCTCTAAGCAAGGAATGGCCAAGGGCACCCCCCTTCCTGTTCTAGCTCCCTAATCCCTCACTCACATACTGCCAACTGCACAAAAATCCTACCCAGCTAGGCCAAGATATATTCCTTATAATTTTTCTTTTCTTTCTTCTTAGAAATGAAAATCTGCCCTCAGGGCAACACAGCCACAAAATGAATGACTTCATCCGGCCCAGCCAAGAATATTCCCAAGATGACAGTTGGAAGAAGCAATATATTAGGATGAGGGACAGAGATAAGGGAGTAGGGTAGAGAAGAAGGAAACAAAGAGAGGGAAGGGGGTGGGCTTTACCTGCTTGTGAATTTTTTCAGGGTATTTCTCTCGCATGAGGTGGAATCTGTGGCAATGGAGGCATCCTGAAAGGAAACGAAGCAGAGGCAGAAGTTAATATGCAGTATCTGGGGTCTGCCAAGGAATAATAGGACTTTGGGCAGTGAAGGGGAAACACCTGTGGCTCTCTGAGTATGCTTGTGTGTGAGTGGAGTATCTTGGGGGCCCAAAGGCTCTCATACTGGGCATATCTGGCTGTATCCACATGAATGAAGGAGGAAGCAGTGGCATTGGATGACCTTTCGCCGATAATTCTGAAACAGTTTGCATTGTCTTTGGTATAGTCTATGATTCTTTATCATTATACTTTATCTATAATTTTTCTTTCTAGTTCTATTGACTTAAGTCAACATGAGACAGTCTATATTTCCTGAGCACACAGGATACTGTGAATGTATTTCATTTTACAGAAGAAACACATTTCTCAAAAATTATTTATAAAGTGAATTTTTGTTAATCAAAATGTTATGTTCTGCCCATCTTCCTTTATGTAACTGGAGATATGTATCTCTGGAGAGAATACTGGCCCCATGCCTAGGTCATATTAGAATACAATAAAGGATATATTTGAGAATACAGCAAAATCCACATCATGTTGAAAGGTACAAAAGTAAACTCTTGATTATAATATAAATAATATCTTAAACAAGGCAGCAGTGGTATAGTGTTGATAGGGTGCTGTATTTAGTCTGGGAGATCTGGGTTCAAATCCATCTTCTTACATTTATTAGCTGTGTGACCTTGGGCAAGTCACTTACTTTCTCTAAACTTCAGATTAACTCTCTAAATCTTATCTCAAAATATATAAAGGGATTAGTATCAGTATCTGTGAAGAGAGTTTTCAAACTGGGACTCCCATCCCTCATCCTTGATGTGTAAGGTAATGTGCAAAAGACGTTTAGACTAGCTGGGCTCTGAGGTTCCTCCCAGCTCTAGGCCTCTGATCCTGGAAGTCAAAATGTCATCATGTCGAGTGAGGGCAAGGCCAAGAAAGGAGCCTCTGGCTTGTAATCCTCCAACAGAACTGAGTGAAGGAGCCATGGAAAGTCAGCTACAGGGCTCCTGAGAGAGGCCATGCGAAAGGCTAATGTGAGCTGGCCATGTATCTGAGAACCAAAGAGCTGGAAGGGGCCTCCAAAACCAAAGAATCCCACCCATCTCTCACCAAGAAGCCCCTCCCCAGCATCCCTCACTAGTGGTCCTCCTGCCTCTGCCTGAAACTTCAATCTCAGGTGAGCCCACTAACTCCCAAGGCAGCCCTTTCCCATTGGGACAGCTCCAATGATGAGCAAGTTTTCCCTTATAAACAGCCCCAGGGGCCAGCTAGGTGGCACAGTGGATAAAGCACCAGCCTTGGATTCAGGAAGACCTGAGTTTAAATCCAGCCTCAAAAAATTGACACTTACTAGCTGTGTGACCCTGGGCAAGTCACTTAACTCTCATTGCTGGGCAAAACAAAAAAACAAAAAACAAACAAAACCCAGCCCCAAACAACTGCTTTTTTGTAACTCTTTCCTCCCAAGCTCCCCATCCCCACTCCATTGTTTCTAGCTTTGCCCTTTGGGAAAAACAAAACCAGTCCAATCCTTCTGTTCAGGTGACTGCTTTATAAAGCCTTCACTCAATCAGTGGCCATTAATTAATCATTTACTCTGTGCCAGGCAATGCCCTGGGGTACAAAGACAATGGCCTGTGCCTTCATGAAGCTTGCAGAGTGACCACTCACCCCCTAAGTCTGTTCATTTCCAGCCTTGGTATCCTTCAAGTTCCTTCAATTGTTCTTCCCATCTCCTTATCCCAGTAATCCTTCTTTTGGGGTGGGGTTGGGGTTCTAGCTTCTTGAAACACAGCATCCAGAACTGAACACAATACTCCCCAGATGTGACCTAACAAAGGGACTCTTACTCCTCTAGCTCTGGTCACTATGTCTCCTTCAGTGCCACCTGTCACCTGTAACATCAGTGCCCTTTTTTGGGCTGCTACACTGGATTAGATTGGACTTTTGGTCCACTAAAACCCTTAGATCTTTTTTTTTTTCCTCTCCCACAGAACTATTGTCTAGTCACAACCTTCCCCCACCTCCAAATCTGGCATTCTGAAGTTTTTTGAACCAGAGTATAGAGGTTTCTATTTATCTCTTTTAAATTTATTCTTACTCGATTTTCATCCCATCATAGTAAGCTGTCAAGCTGTTTTTTTGATTCTAATTCTATCACCCAACATGTTAGCTCCTCTCCTTGCTTTGGCCTATCTGCAGATTTGATAAGTATGCCAGTCTAATCCAATTAAGGAAGCATTTATTAAGCCCCTCTTCCATGTCAGGCAGACTGCTGGGTGCTGGGGACATACAGGCAGAATGAAAAACAAGACTTTCCTCAAACGCTACCTTCTATATGAAATCTCTGGACCTTTGCAGGGTTGGCGTCTCTCCTAACCTTGCATTTGCTGTGAATCCATTTGCATTTGCTTATATTGGTCTATATTATTTCCCCTGATACAATGTAAGCTCCTTCCTATTTTGACTATTACATTTTGTTGTCTTTGTATCTCTAGGGCTGGACACATAGTATGTGTTGATTGATTAATTCCTGCCCTCAAGGAACTTACGTTCTACTGAGGAACAGTACAACCTATAAACACTTAAATATGTTCACAATTTAAAGAGGGAGATATACCTTGCTCGGAGAATCTTTGAGTCTACATCACCCTCTACTTGGTGAAATGCTTTTGTAATAAACAACCAGCATGTGGTGGGATCTTATATTCTCTATACTTTTCAGTTGATAGTGTGACTGGGAAGATAGTGCCTTTTATAGAAAATTATACTCAAAAGCTTGGGCATTCCCTTCTTCTATTTTCATCAAGGAGCTCCCCCCCGCCCCCAATGGAGTCATAGACCATTTCTGTCAAGATTTCATGGAGAAGAGGAAGTAGGTGTATGGACTGATCAAAAATATCTTCTTGGTCTCTTTTTCCTTGATTGTCCTGTCTCTCTGATCTTTTCTGTTTCAGAAGTTGTTGAGATAACTACAAAATCAATTCCTTTAAAGTGTTTTTTTGCATCCTGGCTGGATTTTGGGGTATGTCCAGGTTACTCCCCCTGGTTTCATTTTCTTAAGTACCATTTTTACTTGTTTGTATAGCATATTGAAGTGGTCAAGTCCAAGTACAGTAGTTCACCAGCATCAAAGGAATAGTTGGCGTAGAAACACTGGCAGCTCTATTCCATCTAAGGTATATTGTCACCCTCATTCCTGTTGTAGCTACAAAGTCCCTTGGAATGATGGGTTTCTGTCTGAGGTAGTTTCTAGTGGTTGTTTACCTCTTGGTTGTGGCGACTATGTTGCACTTGTCAGCTTCACTCGGACATAGTAATAGATGAGGTGTCTTTTCTTTGGTCCATTTCTCATTTTTCTGAATTGGCAGCTTTTTTGAATAGGTCAGGTTAGAATCACCCATAGTGGCTTCATCTCTCCTCTACCCCTTTTTCAAATGTAGTTTTTATTTTGACCTGTGTTCTAACTTGTCAATGACCTTCCTGCACGTGAACTGCTGATGTTGAAATGACTTCTAAATTAGTGACTAGTTGCTTATTAAGATACAGCTTTCACTTGGGGGAATTTAAAAAAATGCACGTGCGCACGTGCATACTACACCTAGTGCTTTCAAACTCTCTTAAAGATCAGAAGATCTCAGATTTGGAGCTGGAGGCAATCTTAGAGGCTTTTTAGTTCACCGTATTCATTTTACACACGAAGAAACTGAGGTTTCAGAGAGACAAAGTAAGCTGATCAGGGTCAGCAACTAAAACGTATCAAAGGTGGGGATTTGAGTTCGTCTTCTGAAGTTCAGTTTGGGTACTCTAGCCACTATACCATGCCTGTCTAAATGGTATTCATAAGTAGGTGGCTTATGAACCTTTGGCCTCTTTCATTTAATTATCCTGAGCCATTTCTTCAAACAGTTTTTCTTTTCTTCTTCTCTTCTCTTCTCTTCTCTTCTCTTCTCTTCTCTTCTCTTCTCTTCTCTTCTCTTCTCTTCTCTTCTCTTCTCTTCTCTTCTCTTCTCTTCTCTCTTCTCTTCTCTTCTCTTCTCTTCTCTTCTCTTCCTCTTCTCTTCTCTTCTTCTCTTCTCCCCTCCCCTCCCCTCCCCTCCCCTCCTCTCCGCTCCTCTCCTCTTCTCTTCTCTTCTCTGGCAATGAGGGTTAAGTGACTTGCCAGGGTCATACAGCTAGTAAGTGTCAAGTGTCTGAGCCAGATTTGAACTCAGGTCCTCCTGAATCCAGGGCTGGTGCTTTACCCTCGGCACCACCTAGCTGCCCCCCCAACAGTTTTTTTTCAATATCCTCCCATACCCACCTTTGCACTGGAGTTACCAAGTGCCAAGGTGGATGTGGACTTGATTTGGAGAGGCCCATCAAATTCTCTCTTTTTTTTTGTTTTTGGCGGGGCAATGAGGGTTAAGTGACTTGCCAAGGTCATAGCAGCTAGTAAGTGTCAAGTGTCTGAGGCCAGATTTGAATTCAGGTCCTCCTGAATCCAGGGCCGGTGCTTTATCCACTGTACCACCTAGCTGCCCCTGGCCCATCAAATTCTTCATGGAATGTCTCTACTTCTTTTTCTTCTGCAGATTTTCAGTCAGGATACTTGAAGTCAGGGAGACCTGAGGGTGTACCCCACCTCAGAAACTAACCAATTCTGTGACCCAGGCTGAGGCATTTAAACTCCCTGGGTGTTAGAGCCCTCATCTCTAAAATGAAGGGTTGGACTACATGACCTCTCGGATCCCTTCTAGCTCTGTGTCTATGAACCTATGAAGTCACTTAACTTCATGGGCCTTGGTTTTCTTACATATAAAATGAGGGGGTGGGACTCGACTTTTAAGGCCCCTTCTAAATCCATGACCTTCGGACTGTTTTCATAGTGATCGATTTGCTGGTGCAAGACAAGATGGACGAGTGTCCTATGAAATTGTGTTTCTTGGTTACTTTTGAATACAAGACAGAATGAACTCCCATGGTCACCTTGGTGAGGAAAAGATGTTATGGAATCCCCTCTGATAGGACTTCCCTCGATCTTGTTTTCATATACAGCAGGAATGCCAATATGCCTATGAGTCATTTACTCCAGTAGTATATCCACTTATTGATCGATGGGCAAAGATGGCACATTTAGAGCGTGAACAATTAAATGAAGGCTTTGTCAATGTTCTAGAAGCGAGATGAATCTTTGCACCCTCTACCCTCTATTTCATGGTTAGTTGCCATTATTGCAAAAGGGGAGGTGCCTTCATGGGCTGAGGGCTGTTTTCTATTTTTATCTCTTTCATGAGTGGCCATGGCCAAAACATTCCTCGCCTAGTGGCTCACCTTTGGCAATGTTCCAGCCTTAAAATTCTGTTATTCTAACGATGGTACAGTTGATTAGAAATGGGGGTGAGAGATTTCCCTCCAGCCCCTGTTCCCCCTATTAATAGCTTGGGAATGTGTATCACCCCATCCAGAAACTAGTTGTCCTTCCTCACCGTAAACACTTAGGGACATGTAAGGTCTCTGGGGGACTCCAGAGTTACAAATCGCCCAGGAATTATGTTTAATCAAAACTTCCTGTCAGTGATATCCCTGATGCTTTGGCATTTCTGCAATCCCCAAATAAAGGAAGGGAGGAGGATGCCAGGGAAGTGGGGGGAGGTGGGTGTCTGAAACCTTGGACCGCTGGTGGCATCAGTCAAAGGGACCAGCACTGGAATGCCGGATCCCTATTAAGCCTAAAAGACTTATCTGTTATCCACATTGGAATGGCCTTCAGAATAACAGCAGTTAGAGGTGAGGGCTGGGTGACAGCCTCTTTACTTTGGTTCTGCTTCCTAGCCAGATTCTGGACCTCATCCCTGGTGAAGGGGGCAAACTGAGATGCTATTTTTCCTAAACGGGACCAGGGGAGGGTAATAGGGATTTCTTAGTGCAAGTTCATTATCACCACCTGAAAAAGAGCTTGGCCCAGGTGGGCCCTGCTGCTGGTGGGGCAGGTGGGAGCTCTTTTCATACACCGGGCAGCTAAACATTTGTCAATAATGCTTTGTACCGGCTCCCGCCGATACAGTGCGGATTTACAAGGCTTCTTTGCCCAGGGTGTCTGCCTAATCAGTACAAACAGGGATGTAAATGGTAGGCTGGTTCCCTCACATTGACTTAGGAACAAAAAAAAATCCATCTAATGCATGGAGCCCTACAAAGTTTAGGAAGTCAAATAAGGGAGCAAGGCCATCTGCAAATGTCAGACCTGGGCTCAGTCCAGGCTGCATGGTGGTAACTGATTTTGTCAAGAGTGGCCCTCTTCAAGTGGGAAAGAATGAGCATGCACAACCAGGAAATATCTGCTGTGGGATCTCGAGGGCTGATTAGCTCTGGCTAAGGATCTCTGCGGGTCCCTTCCCCCTTGGAAAATGCCACGATCCCATGTGGGATCTATGCCTCAGTTTCCCCTCTGTAAAATGAGGGGGGTTGGACTAAGTGGCTGCTGAGGTTCCCCTCCAGTTCCAACTCTATGACTTTATATGTGACCTTGGTAAAATCAATGACCCTTCCTGGGCCTCAGTTTTGCCCCATCTGTAAAGTGAGAAGCCTCTGAGGTCCCTCCAAGCTGGTATCCTATGATTCCTGCCCCCCCCAAAGGATTTGGAGCTAAGGAGTAAGTTCAGGTGAGAACAGAGCCATTGGGTTTGGGATCAGAATGTCTGAGTTCATATTCTTATTCTCTTACTAGTTCTGGGACCGTGGCTGGGCAAGTCACAGTGAAGAGTCACAAGCCAGAGCTCAAAGGGATCTCAGAGGGGGGAAACTGAGGCACAGAGGGGGGCTGAGTGACTTGCTCAGTCACGCAGTTGGGTAAGTATCTGTGTGGGATTTGAATCCAGGCCTTTCTATTTTTATTTATTTATTTTTTAGTGAGGCAATTGGGGTTAAGTGACGTGCCGAGGGTCACACAGCTAGTAAGTGTTAAGTGGTCTGAGGTCAGATTTGAACTCAGGTCCTCCTGACTCCAGGGCTGGTGCTCTATGCCACTGCGCCACCTAGCTGCTCCTATGCCACTTAGCTGCCCCTGAATCCAGGCCTTTCTGACTCTGAATCCAGTCCCTATCTACTTCACTGAATATCACCTGTCTTTACCTGATCCACATCTTTATAATGAGGAGGTTGAAAAAAAAAATGAAGCAATAAGGTTAAACTAAGTTCTTTCCTACTCTCAGTCTATGGGTAATATGATGCTATGACCTTGTAATAAAATGTTAGGAGAAAGGAGAATAAGTTAGGGTTTGATGTACATCAAAAGTGATGAGAGGGGGGGCAGCTAGGGGGTGCTGTAGTGAATAGAGTACCAGTCCTGAGTCAGGAGGACCTGTGTTCAAATCCTGTATCAGACACTTGCTAGCTGTGTGACCCTGGGCAAATCATTTAACCTTAACTGTGTCTGAATACAAACAAACAAAAAAAGTGATGAGAGCAAGGTAGAAGGCTTCCTTCCTGTGGGCATGTGTATACATGTGCATGTATGTGTGCATGTGTGTGTGCATGTGTGTGCATGTGTGTGAGTGCATCAAGCGCCACACATGCATGTCTATGATTCGATTAAACTGGCCTCTCAGCAGTGAAGGGGCATTAGAACCCCACTCATCCAAACCCTTGGGCAGGAACAAGTGGTCAGCAATGCTTTGGCATCATAGCTGGGTCCTTTCCCCAAGGAGACCAGCTGGGCTTTGTATTTCGTCAATAAATTAATTACACACCAGGATTAATTAGCCATGACTTCTTATTAATCTACTGGTGGCTCTTAAGCATTCAGGTGATGATTATTCATGGTTAGACCAGTCACTTAATGAATTAATTGATTGCCTGTTTAAGTTTTCCATTGAGTATTTATGGAGTGCCTATTATATGCATTGCACTGGATGCAGAGGGAGATAAAGGAGGATGGTATGACTCAGTTTCTTCCTTCCAGAAATTTGTCATGACTGAGAGGCATAATGGTAGAGGGGAACAAACCTCTATTTAGAGCCGGAGGACCCGAGTTTGAATTTGGGGCTCTGTTACTACCTGGGGGACCTTGGACAGGGCCCAATTTTCCTTCCTGTTAGAAGGAGGGAGTTTGGCCTATGTGGCCTTGTAGGCTTCAGCCCAGGTTCCTCTGACTTTACACCCAACCCAGCAGTGCCTTTGGGGACAGGGAGGAAGCTGCCTGGCCTGGAATGGGGAGCTTAAGCTGAGGAATAGAGAGAAAGGCATGGTCATGGGCCTGGGGATAAAGAAGACCCTCGAAAGGGCCCAGGGCTTAGCCTGGCACCTGGCAAGCATTTTATCCATTCTTCTGGATTTGCTGGTTGGTTAATGAATTTGGACTTTGTAACTGTTTAATAGTGAGGAAACCCGGGAGCATTTTGAGTGAAAGGAGGAGACTCATTTTTTCTTTTTAAGGAACAGCACAATGATAACAGTTTGCAGGGCTGTCTTGAAGATCAGATGAGATACAGTGTATTAAAAGTGCTTTGCAAACCTTAAGGTCCTTTGCTTTAATGTCAGCAAATATGATGGAAAATAAAGCACTCTGGGCCACATATTTACACCAGTTGGAAATGAGTAAATAAAGGGGCATGCTTAGGTAGACTACAGGGACAGTGAGGAACACCTGAGTTCAAATCCTGCCTCAGACATTTACTTACTGTGTGATCCTGGGCAAGTCACCTAGTCAGCTTCAATTTTGATATCTGTAAAATGGGGGAGATAATACGGTTATCTTACAGGGTTGTTTTGAGGATCAAGTGAGATAATACCATAAAACCCGGCACAGAGTGAATATTTAACAAATTCTTGCTGATTGACTGATTGAAAACAGACAACCCAATGAAGAGGCAGTTGTGTTATGTAGGTGAGAGGTCATTAATTTTATGGGATGGAATTGAAGAGGAAGGAGAAAACATTTTTGGGTGGTCCAGTCCACTGCTTTAAGGCAAAGCTTCTTAAACTGTGGGTTATGACTCACATAGCTGTAGTGGGATCATGACAATTTGGCAACAATTAAAAGGTATATACACCTATTTATATACATATATACCCAGGGCCACATTAAAAATTTCTCGAGGCAAAAAGGGGTTGTGAGTGGAAATAGTTGAAAAAGTCCTGGTTTAGGGGAACTCCCTGGGAAGGAAATACTGATCAGCAGCTTATAGTCTTAACGAATTGTACAGGGTGCTGAGAGGTGAAGTCGCGAGGGAGATATTATGAAGATTCAGCAGGCTCCTCAGATCCTAGACATGAGCTAGCAGAGACTCTCAGGCTTATCCGCTGGACCCTTATTTTACAGAAATTTAGGGTCAAAGGGTCAAGAAATTAGGGGTCAGAGGGCTAGATGGCTTGACACCCAAAGTCTCACAGGAAATAAGGAGGAGTCAGGGATTTCAAAGTAGGGTCTCAGACTCCAAATGCAGTGGCTGACTTGGCCACTAAGTAGACTTGAAGAATGAAGGAGATGGATGAGTTACAGGTGATTTCAAGGTTTAGGGACCGAGAGCACTGTGGCAATAGTGATGGAAATAGGAAAGGGAAAGCTGGTTTGGGAGATAAAGGAGGTAACCCATTTAGTTTTTTTTTTGTTTTTTTGGGCAGGGCAATGAGGGTTAAGTGACTTGCCCAGGGTCACACAGCTAGTGTCCAGTGTCTGAGGCTGATTTGAACTCAGGTCCTCCTGAATCCAGGGCTGGTGCATTATCCACTGTGCCACCTAGCTGCCTCCGAGGTAATCCATTGAATTTGGGACTTTCATTCTGTTCATTTGTGAGAAATAAAAAATGATGAATATTTGAGATGATGTAGAGATAATTTGTAAACAGTTAGAGGTGTGAGACTGATCCCAGATGAGAGATGCCTGCATAGAGGAAAAAAACCTCAAGATGGAATACAGTCACCAAAAGAAAAAGTACAGCATAGAATGCTGGACTGATTTTTTTTTTTTTTTGGTGAGGCAATGGGGGTTAAGTGACTTGCCCAGGGTCACACAACTAGTTAGTGTCAAGTATCTGAGGCCGGATTTAAACTCAGGTCCTCCTGAATCCAGGCTGGTGCTCTATCCACTGCGCACCTAGCTGCCCCTGAAGACTGAATTTTGAGCAATGTCCTCCACTAGGCGAAAGGAGAAGGAAAAAGGAGACAACTAAAGATGCAGAGGAGAAATATTCAGAGAGGTAGGAATGGAACCAGGAGACAATATTGCCATGGAAACTAAGAGAGGATGAGACATCGAAGATCGGAGAGTGTGGAGACTGGACTTGGGATTTATTGGCATAAAGAACTCTGAGAGAATATCTTCTACTGGTGCAGGTTGGCGCCATCTTTGCAATGTATAGATTTAGAGCATTGCTTGGATCACCAGCCGTCAAATTAGTAGTTCAGGTCACACAGTCAGTATAACTTGGTGGTGGATTTGTTGATCGTTGTCCTTCATCCTTGAAGGGACCACAATGAAATCACTATGGTTGCGGTCAAGGTACACTGTGTCTTACTGTGTCTGATTGGACCATTTGGAGGTAGAACCAGGCAGTAGAAAGTAAGCTCTGACTGTTATTCAGAAAGTGGTCAGCCAGGAGTCATTGAATGAAGGCCCGGGGCAAGTATGAAGAGTAAGAAACCTTTCAGTGGTTCAAACTCAAATAGAAATGTTACCCCTGCTTGCAGTATATTGATTTAGAAAACCACAAGTTGATATTATCAAGTGTCATACGTAGTCATATTTTGTTAATATTATCTGATTGGGTTTTTAATCTGGTTCAGGCTCTGAGTTTTGCAGGCAGAGCCTTGAGTTTAACATCTCTGATTAAGGAAGAGTGAGAGGGCAGCAGGTTGTTGAGGATAGCAGGCTGACCTTCGAGTTATAAAGAGCTGAGTTCAGGGTCCAGACTATGACCCTTCCTGGTCATAAGGCACTTAACCTCTCCATGTTCCATGCAGCTCTCTCTAACTAATTTAAAGAGGAGTGGCCAAGCTGCATTGTCAGAGGATGAAATCAGGTCTGTACAGATAGCGATAACATGTACATCCATGACATCCATAGACACATAATAGCATTTGTATACACATCTACATAGAAACATCACATACATTCAAACAAATGAGGCTGCCCCAGAATTTTCTCTGTGAGAGAGGACATGGGGAGGTGGGGGGTTGATCCAAAGCATCAAGAAGACGCTCTGTGACATGGATAGAAAAGACCCCTCAGTTTTGCTGTCCCCTTTTCTCTCTTGGTCCCATCTGACTTTCTGTCATAGACAGGCAATTCCTGGGAGATTGAGAGATGAACCACTGGGCCCCCTCTGTGCAGTGAAAATCAGAGACAGGACATGAGCAGCATTGTCCCAAATCAGTTGAAGACCAGCAGCTACTGTGACTCCAACAGTCTCTGAATGGGGTGGGGGTAGATGGGGTAAGAGGAGAGGGATGGGTAAGTGAATCTTCCTCCATCCTATTCTCCTTATAAGCATGCTAGAAAAATATTACCATTTGAACCAACGTTGGAAGGAGTCAGGTGTGAGGGGGAAGAATTAACTTTTCTTTGGATTTTTAATCCCATTTAATGAAAATGATGTGATCAGACAATGTATATCTGAAGCTTTGAGTATGAAAAGAAAGGTCTTTAAGAGAGTTCAGTTCAATTGGGGTAGGGAAATGAGCTGAGAATACAAAAATAAATTTCATATTGTAATATTTGATCAATATTTCAGTTCTAGGACTAGACTTGCGAGTATAGGATTAATGAGAGGTTTTTTTTTTTTTTTTAAAACTACTTCTGAAGTGGAATTGGGTGGGAGCAGTACCCCATCATAGCAGTGACCCAGGCATTTGCAGACTTGAGTGACCTCTCGTGGCCCATCATGAAATTGCATCATGTTAGAGAAATCCTGAGTGTGACCCATGCCTGTAAGTGGCTTGGATTTAGTAGATGCCCTTGGTCATTAATTAGATATTGAGCTCTGAGCTAATTCAAAAATCTTGACTGGATTTTTACCATCACATAAGGGCGGCAATATTCCAAGTTAATACCAAAATTGATCCACATATATGTCAGTTATTAAGTCTTATAATTTTTGCTCTCTTCTGATACTCTTAGTCTTTCCCTCTCTCCTTCCCTTTCCTTCTTCCCTCCCTCCCTCCCTCCCTTCCTCCCTCCCTTCCTTCCTTCCTTCTCTCCTAAGGAATCATGCCCACTTTTACAGTTAAAACTGAGGCGCAAAAAAGGTAAAAAGGATTGCTTAGGGTCACACAGCTAGGAATTGTCAGTTAATATTGAAACTCGGGTCTCCTCTAGTCTACTAAATATATATTTATTAAATGGCCTGCTATATGCAAAGCACTAAGGCTAAGTTTTGGGGATCAAAAATGAAGTAGTCCTTGTCCTCAAGAAGCTTACATTTTCCTGGTTTCTCCTGGTCCCAGTATAGCACCATTTCCATTATACCACACTGCTTTTTAAAAAATTAAATCCATCATCTCATTCATTTATATATATTACTGTAGATTTTCAGAATCATCTTTAATGATATTATTGTCCTTTAATAAGCTTTCTTGTTGAAAATACTCCAACCTTAGTTGAATTTTCTTTAACCTGGGTTTATGATCAATTTAATGGGGGTGGGGGCAGTCTGTGCACCTCTAGAGGCCAAGTATAGTTTGAATAGTGAACAGATTGGTTCTAAAGTCAGGGAAAGGGCTGGAGTAGACAGAATGGAAGAGTCAATAGGCAAAGAATTGGGGGATACTCATGGATGCTAACCTCTTTTCACCTCCAGCCATTCCTTCATTAGAAGGGAAAGAAGGTTCCTGATCAACTCACCACACCAATAGAGAAATAGTTATTGAACACGCAGTGTGGAACAGGGTCCCCTTTACTGTCCTCATCTTTGGGGATGATTTCAAGTTGCCACCGATCCAGCATCACATCAGAACTTTGCTCAATATCCTTGAGGATTCTCATCAAACTGCCACCTTCATAACCTGGGGAACATTGCATTATATTTGACAATACAGCAGAAATAATCAACATGACAGCAAAGATAACAGGTCAGTCATCAGCATAGACATAGAACACTCAATACATTGTTGGTAGTTTGGCTGATGGGTGCAAATGTGTGGCCATGATAAAGACTGTGATTATGCATTTTGATCCAATCATACCATTTTTAGGTATCCCTTCCCAAAACATCATAAGAAAGGAGAAAATAAAAGGAACCAACTATAAAAAAATATCCATAACTTCTATTTATAATGGCAAGATATATGCCCAACAATATGAAAAAGAGTTGAATAAGTCAGTCATATTGATTTGATGGCATATTATGTGGCTAGGACATAATGAATATAAAACATTCAAGGAAATAGGAAAGGCCTATGTGAGATGGGGCAGAGAGAACTCAAAAGAAACCTGTGTACAGCTATGTAGAAGAGAAAAGAAAGAAAAGAAAAGAAATGGGGAAGTTATAAATCCAGTGGTGTTGGAACATAGGTTAATCCCAGAAGGCGACAAAAAACATCTTTTTTTTTCCTTGCTTTTTTCCCCCTTGGATTGTTTTTTGCTGGCTAATTATTGAGTTATGCCTTATTAAAGATGAAGAGTTTGGGGGTAAGGTTTTGATTTGTCTTGTTTGTTTATCTGACTATTTGTCTTTGATGAACAAGTTGCTCGGTTGACAATAGAGATAAAGAATAGGCATGTGATTTAACTGATGTAGGAACTCCTATGTAAGGCCTCTCCCTTTACCAGTACAGGTTTGCCCCTTCTCTTCATCTTAGATCTTACAGCATTTCTTAGAGGCAGTGAGAGGTGAATGATTGACTCAGGGTCATAAGCCTCTGAAGCAAGTCCTTGTTGGTGGCAAGCCCAGCTCTCCATCATGCTGCCGCTCAGTTTATAATTGTGAATAATAATAATTATTATAATCATATCATATACAGAGCTGAGCTCTGAGTCAGGAAGACTTGTGGTCAAGCTTTGCGTCTAACACCTAATACCTGTGTGATCCTGGGTAAGTTACTTAACCTCTCAGACCCCCAGACAACTCTATAAGACCCTAAGTTACAGAGAAGGTGCCAATTCACATTGGTAAGTAAGAAAATTCCTTAGGGTAGCTAGGGGGCACCATAGTACACATAGCATTGGACCTGGAGTCAGGAGAATTCATCTTCCTGAGTTCAAATCCAGCCTCAGACACTAGCTGTGTAACCCTGAGCAAGTCACTGAACCCTGTTTGCCTTAGTTCTCTCATTTGTAAAATGAACTGGAGAAGGAAATGATAAACCACTCTAGTTTCTCTGCCAAGAAAACCCCAAATGGGGGTCATGAAGAGTCACGCGTGATCAAAAATGACTGAACAACAACAGTAACAAAAATGCTCTGGGTATGGGTGTTGTGCTGGGGTGGCTACCTGGTTAAGTGCCTCAAAGGCTACATGAATACCTGTGGCCTTGGCATCTTTCAGGGCCTTGGTGGTGAGTATACGGGGCATGCAACCAGTGAGTGCACCATCAATGTCAGTCAACAAGCATTTATTAAGGGCATACGATGTCCAAGTACTGTGCAAAGAGCTCATTCTAATTGTGGTAGGGGCTAAAATGAAAACAAACACGGACCTATAGGATACATACAGTGGGAGGTATCTCAAAGGGAAAGTACTAGTATGGAGTGGGGGAGAAACTAGAAGAGGATTCTCTTAGAAGGTGAGATTTGAGCTGAGTATTGAAGAAAGCCAAATGGAGAGATTTAGAGTTGAAAGGAAGCTTAGACAAGCCAACTAGTCCATCCCCGTATTTTACAGATGAGAAAACTGAAGCTCAGGCCAGTTAAGTGACTTGCCCAAGGTCATACAGGTAGTAAGCATCAGAGATGGATTTGAACCCAGGACCTCTGACTCTAGAGCTATCATACTTTGATGCTTCCCTGTCCATCACACGGAACTAAATTGTAATTGGGATGAACCTTCCTCACCTTGTACTTGTGTGTCCCATTACTCCCTGTGCCTTAGTGCTAGCTGCGCATGTGCAAAAGTTTAGGTTGCAGTCTCCCCTCTATTTCTCAGCTTCCTTGGCTTCCTTTGGGACCCAGCTCAGGCTCCACCTTCTGTGTGAAGTCTTTCCTGACTGTCCCCTCTCCCCAGATTTTCACGTTCTCCCTCCCAAACGAACATGTATTTATTATGTTTATACTTATATTAGCTACACGGGGTCTCCCCTATTAGACTGTAAGCTCCTGAGGCTATGGTCTGTTTTACTTTTGTGTCCTTAGTACCTAGCACAGTGCCTGACACCAAATAGGTGCTTAATAAATGTTCAATGACAATCAATCACTTCATTCATCATCAAGCATTCATTAAGCACCTATCACTTGCCCCTGCACTGTGCTAAGTGCTGGGAAGACAAAGAAGGGCCAAAACACTGAACCTACCCTCATGGTGCTTATATTCTAGTGGTGTGTGTGTGTGTGTGTGTGTGTGTACACCAGAAAGGGGTTTCCTGAAGAAGGTGGGATTTGAAGGGAGTCTTGAAGAAAGTCAGGTGCTATAGTGAGGAGAAAACACCTCAGGCACAGGGGATGACCAGTGCAAAGGTGAGGAGTCAGGAGGTGGAATATATCATGTGAGGAACAGCAATGAGGCCAGAATCACATAGACTATGTGAAGTGTGTGTGTGGGGGGGAAGTGAGTGAAGACTGGAGAGGTAGGGAGGGATGAGGTTATCATCTGGCTATAAATGTCAACAAAGGACTTTTGGGGTTTTTTGGAGGTATAGGGGGCCACTGGATTTTATCAAGTGGAGTGGGTGACATCATCAAACATGCCCTTTAGTGAAGCCCCTTTGGTGTCTGTGTGGGAGATGGATTGAAGATGGGGGAGTCCTTGAGGCAGGGAGAACAAGCAGGAAGGCTTTTGCAGTAGCACAGGTGAGAGGTGGGGAGGGTCTGCGCCAGGCCTGGTGACTGTGTGAGAGAGAGTTGATGTACCTGAGAGATATTGGGAAGATAGAAATGATATGAGTTGGCCACCTAATGGAGAGATGGGGTGAGAAAAAGAGGAGAGGATGCCCACAGCACCACATTTAGTGAATGATTTTTGAGGGCTCTGACAGTCTTTGTCTATTCTTCAGAACATAGAAATATGAGAGCATAGCATTTATTTAGGAATAAAATTTAGTTAAAAAAGGGAGGAGTCAGTTTGGAACCAAGGTCAGCTCTGATCTGCCCCACCTAGAGGCTAGGTAGTCAGCAAGTGACCTAGTGCGCCTCCTGGTATCTGTCCTTGGTCCTGTGCATAACTTCAGTTGAGCCCACACTTCTGTGGCATCCCTTGCCCTTGGTTGGGGGGGTGGGGTTGGGGCACTTGCTGCCTATGTGACAATTTCTGGGTAGAGTTGTAGGGATGTATCAGACTCCCCGAAGAGACTGAAAGCTTCTTGAGGGTAGGGGTTGTGTCTTCTCTAGACTTCATATCTCCCTTGGTTCCCAGGCTGGTTCTCAGCACATAGAAGGCATTGGACAATGAAGATTGAATAGAAAGGAGTCAATGGTGAAAATCACCTGCCCCTGTGGATACCACAGGAAGGACAATGACATGGGCTTTGAATTCACTGGCTGGGAGAAGGAGTTAGGGAGGGCTCACCCCCTTCACACGTGACAGGAGCTCTCCATGGTCTGAGTTCTATTGTAAAAGAGAACATCCATCCTGCTTTAGTGAGGCAGTGTGGTACAATGGGTAGGGCACTAGACATGGAACAAGGAATATGGCTTCAAATCTCACACCAGCTATTTACTGAAACTTTGAGCAGAATATGGTGTGGTGTGACCTTTTCTCCTGAGGAGTCATCCTCTACTTCTCCCTCTTCTGATCCTTCCAGTATCCAAGCAGTTGCCAAGGCTTGTCATTTCCACCTTCTCTTGTATCCAGTCCCTTTTCTGTGTTCACACCACTCTAGTCCAGGCCCTCACCACTTCTTGCCTGAACTTTTTATAATAGCTCCTTTGTGTATCCAGTCTCTCGTCTCTCCAATCTGTCTTCCACACAACTACCAAATTGATCTTCTAAATTGCAGGTCACTCTCCTGCTCAAAAAGCTTCAGTAGCTCCTTGTTTGCCTTCAGGGTAAAATGCAGACTCCTCTCTCTGACACTGAAAGCCCATCACAGTCTGGCTCCAGTCTCTCTTTCTAGGCTGATTAGAAATTCTTCCCCTCATGCCCTCTATCAAACTGTCCTACTTCTTCCCAGTATGTGATGTTCCATATCCCATGTGCCTTTGTGCAGGCTCTTATAATTCCTGAATGTGCTCTTCTCTTGGTGTACTGTGCTCAACACTGCAGCACCTTGGATCCCTTGCCTCTCTTCAAGGCTAAATTCAAGCGACGCTTCCTTCAGGAGGCCCTTCCTGGGCCCCCCAGTTGTCAGTTACTGTTAGACATACATAGTGATCTTCAATCATTATGTCTGTCTCTCCAACAGAATGTAAGCCCTTTGAGGGTAGAGACTGTCTGTGGTTCTGAAACCACATTAGTAGTGACTGGAACACAGTGGGAGGCGGGGGGTTAATGAATGCTTGTGGTAATTAATTGTTACAATTATTATCATTACTAACCATTAATAAAAAAGACCATCAAACATTAGCCATCAGTGCATAATAACAGGATACCAACTTGTCTCAGGATCATCTTTATCTGAATTCCATCGAACAGAAAGATTAGAAAAACAAGATGATGGGTGGTGATAACAATAATAATGATAACAACAACGATAACGAGAATAATAGTGAGGACGGTACCCTCGCAAACCCTAAGATTCTGAAGTTTAAATATATGTGCAGGGTAATTTTCTATACTGTCCTTCAAATGTAATTAGACTAGACCCTTATCCCCAGGGATAGATCCCTAATGGGAATGAAACCTCACCTCTTCCCCAACGAGACACCTGGAAAGGTCATTTCCTGTTCCTAGAGGCAGGATCGCCACTTTTGGTTGATTGACAAAATTAATCTTATCTGCAATCCAAGGAATAAAAGGCATTGATATGAGAGAGCATCAGGGTTGGCCAATGATGCAAGCCCAGGAGTCACTGGCTCTTACCCGTGACTGGCTTTTAATTAATGGGGTTAGAGAGAGCTAACTAAGATAGCACAAAAAGTAGATGCAATGGGTTCTGGATCCCCACCAGCTACTCCATCACAAGGTTCAAGTTGGAAATCTCTCTTATTTCCTCTTAGCCTATAGATTATTGGTAAAATAATCTTTTCAGGGGATGGAAGCCTATTAGAATGAAAGTGGGGTATAATTCTATCTGATGTTTCCCAGTCATTATTTAATATGGTCAGTGAAGACATGACCAACCATGAAAAGAACACTGTCTCTGCTTTTTTGGCTCCTGGGGAAGGAGACATTAGAGTGGTCACTCGGTCAAACCCCAAAGTTGGCACAGCCACCAGCTCACCATGAAAGTCCTCACCAGGGATGCCTGGCTCCATTGTGACTGTCTGTGGGATCCCAGAACTTCAGAGTTAGAAGGACCTCAGAAGTTTTTTGCTGAGCCTCCTTATATCAGACCTCACAAGTGGCCGTCCAGCTTCCATTTTAAGAGCTCCAGGTGAGGAGAGGCCATTCTCTCCCAAAGCTGCTCACTCTAACCTTTGACAAGCTCTAATTCTGGGGAAATTGTTCTTATCTGGAGCTGAAAAAAGAGCAGCATGGCATAGCGGGTATAGAGCTGGCATAGGAGTCAGCAAAAATCTGTGCTCACAGACTGGGCAAGGGTCAGGGCGTTGGCCATCTCTAAGAGTCTTAAGTCACGGAGTGGTTGTTGATTTTACTGGTAGAGGGAATTCTTCATTGGGATTTCCATTCATTTTTGTGACTTTGCTCAACTTCTATGGGCCTCAGTTTCCTTGTCTGTAAAAGGAGGAATTGGAGGGGTCTCTAAGGTCTCTTTGAGTTCTAGATCAGGGGTTTTAAACCTGGGGTCCATGGGCCCCTTGACATATATCAGGGAGTCTATGAATTTGGATGAAAAAAGAATTACATATTTATTTAACTATGATCAGGCTCCTTTGTAATCCTCTATATTTTGTTGTATACATAATTCTATATGTTTTTATATTTTAAAACATGATTCTGAGAAGGGGGGTCATCTTCTTCTCCAGATTGCTACCCAAGGGATCCAGAAAACACAAAAAGGTTAAGAACCCATGCTCTAGATCTATGGCCCAGTGATGTTTTTCTGGAAGTAGCTGGTTCCCTGAGTCTATCCTTTCTTATCCTCTCCCTATTCCAGGGAACTTCTGTATGGTCTCTCAGGCAGTCAGCCCTTCCCTAGTCTGCTTCTTAGCCAGGACAGGCAACCATTCTTTTTCTATCGACAAATGTGAGCTATGATCGAGTCACCACCATTTCCTTTCTTCCCACTCTTACTTACCGATGCAATCCAATACCCAAACCGATAGTCCCATCTCCTCCACAAATGAGCACACGGAAATTTGGCACGGCACGGAAAAAAATTCAATCTGAGAAGAAGAGGAAAAGTCAAAACAGGCGGTTTACTAGACAATACTCAATGTGATGCTTGGTGATTCAGGTGAAAACCTCCTCTCCACTCCCACCCCCGAAGTATTCCCTGGGATGAAGGGAGGAACTTGGAAACAAACTGAAGGTACCTGGACTTTGAGACCAGGAGGGGCTCATTTTGTAGCCCATAGTTAGGTTGATGAAATGGTACTTTTGTGTTTTTTGTTTGTTTGTTTGTTTTTTTGCGGGGCAATGGGGGTTAAGTGACTTGCCCAGGTCACACAGCCAGTAAGTATCAAGTGTCTGAGGCCGGATTTGAACTCAGGAACTCCTGAATCCAGGGCCAGTGTTTTATCTACTGCGCCACCTAGCCGCCCCCCCTCCCACTTTTGTGTATTGTAAAATTCTCAGGGAGACCCTTAAATTCAGGAGGCATATTATATGGTGGGTTTCAGTCTTTCCCCTGGTTCCAATGTCTGATGCCTGGGCTGCCTGCCCTTTCTCCCCCATTTTCCTGTGGTGGAAGATGCTGAACTGGCTGGCCCTAGTCTGGCCCAGGAAGTCGACTTCTGTGTTATCTTCTTTCTGTATCTCTAGAACTCAGCACAGTGCCAGGGACTTATCAGGTGCTTAATAAATATTTTGGCCTAGAATCAGGAAGACCTAAGTTCAAATCCAGCCTCAGACACTTAATAGCTGTGTGACCCTTGCCTCAGTTTCCTCATCTATAAAATGAGCTAGAGAAGGAAATGGCAAACCACTCCAGTGTCTTTGCCAAGAAAACCCCAAATGGGGTCAGGAAGAGTCTGACATGACTGAAAATGGCTAAACCACAAAATAAATGTTTATTGACTGATTGACTGGTGTTGGGAGCTGGTCTTCCCTTCCATCAGATTGCCAGGAATGGTATTGAGATAGTGTGATGCAGTGGGAAGAACTGGAGTTAGTGGCCTTGGGTTCAGATCCCACCTTAGATGCTTACTATCTTCCTATGACTTAGGGAAAGTTGCTTAGTTTCCCTGGACCCAGCTTCTTCTTCTTCTTCTTTTTTTTTTTTTGTTTGTTTTTTTTTTTTGTTTGTTTTTGGCAGGGCAATGAGGGTTAAATGACTTGCCCAGGGTCACACAGCTAGTAAAGTGTTGAGTGTTTGAGGCTGGATTTGAACTCAGGTACTCCTGAATCCAAGGCCAGTGATTTATCTACTGCGCCACCTAGCTGCTGGGCCCAGCTTCTTAACCAGTCAGCAAACATGTACCTACTATGTGCCAGAAAAATGTAATAAGTACCTATTATGTACTAGCAAAGTTGTAATAAGCACTTACTCTGTCAGGCACAATGACGAGCCCCGCTCTACTACTTCACTAGTAAAATGAAGGCATGGGGGTAAGGTTACAGAAGGCAACACTCCTTCTGACAATATCAGGAGTCTCACAGAACAATACTGAAAGAATTTTTAACTGAGATATGCTTCATCACTGGTAAAGATTATCATTGCCACTAGAGCTTATATAATGGTGGGGTGTCTCCACGTGACTTAGGAACCTGAAGACCTGGGCGTTAGCTAGCACCTACTCAATGGCGAGGTCACTTTGAGTGAATCACTTCTCCCTGCTCTGATATTTCAGTTTTATGATTAGCCAAAGCAGGGTAGGAATCCCTGCTCCACCTCCCACCTCCCACATGCTGGGGCCATTTTGTCTTTTTTTTTTTTTTTTTGGGTGGGGCAATGAGGGTTAAGTGACTTGCTCAGGGTCACACTGCTAGTAAATGTCAAATGTCTGAGGCTGGACCTGAATCCAGGGCCAGTGCCTTATCCACTGCATCACCTAGCTGCCCCTCCAGGGCCATTTTGAGAATAAAATAAGGCCATTGATGAAAAGCCTTTGTAAACCATGAGGTTCCATTCATTTGCCACCTCGAGGGGCAGTGTGCCATAGTGGTGAGAGAGCTGGTCTCAGAGTGAGGAAGATGAGGCTGAGTTCATGGCCCCCTTTGGCAGCATCCTGGCTGTGTGACCCAGCACAAGTCCACCTCTCGGTGCCCCGGGGGAATCTCTAATACTGAATTGCAGAGAAATCAGCCACCTGCATTGGGAGGGAGGGTTCCTCCCCAGGAGTGCCCTAGCCTGTGATGAGATCACAGGTCTCATCGGTCCCCGGATTATTGTTCTCGCCCTGTTTTTGAAGCTGGTGCTCTTGGACTTGCTGAACCCAGAGAAGAGGATTTACATGGGTTCAAATACATCTTTTGATGCTTAATACCTGGGTAACCTTGGGCAACTCGCTTAACTTCCCTGGGCCTCCCTTTCCTCAACTGAAGAATGAAGAGGTCGGGCCAGGAGGCATCTCTGAGGCCTCCCCCAGCTCTAGATTAAAGATTCTATGAAGTTAATCATGTAGGAATGCAGGACCACACACTGGGATTCGATTCCATGTAGCAAGAGTTTGTTTTTTTCAGGGCAATGAGGGTTAAGTGACTTGCCCAGGGTCACACAGCTAGTAAGTGTCAAGTGTCTGAGGCCAGATTTGAATTCAGGTCCTCCTGAATCCAGGGCCGGTGCATTATCCACTGAGCCATCTAGCTGCCCCCAAGAGTTTTTATTAAGTGGCTGTTGTGTGCCAGGCCCTGGCTTAGGTGCTGGGGGCCCTGGGCTTCTACCCCCCTGCTCTGTCCGAATACATCAGGCCACCCCAAGGGTACTTGCAAACTTGCTGACTCACACCACCAGGTATAGATTTGGGCTAATGGATGTCCCCACCATACTGGCCTTGGCTTGCTATAAATGGAACAAGGCCTCAAACAATATAGTTGACATCTGTGGCCAACGTGCCAGGCAGCATGGCAACCTTTGGAGCTCATGGGGCCAGGGATGCTGGTGTGTCTGTATCCAGATGCTGAGGGATCTGTCCCCACATTGAGACTGTTGTTCATTCTCTCCCTATCCCACCTCTACCTTGGTGCAGGCCCTTATTGCCTCATGCCTGGACTAGTGCAACAGCTGCTGGGGCATCTCCCTGCCCCAAGTCTCTCAAGCGTTATCCCTACTTCATTCAGTTGCCAAAGCCAATTTCTCAAAGTGCAGGTCTTGTACAGTGCCTGGTATACACGAGGGGCTTAATAAATGTATATACTGATGGATTATCACAAGAGTAAGTTACACAAATGTACATGTGGATGTGTCTATATCTAAATGTGTACATCTATATGGTGTATGTAGATGTGTGTGTGTGTGTGTGTGTGTGTGTGTGTGTGTGGTGTGTGTGTATATATGTATGTATGTATGCCTAATCTTTAAAGTTGTAGAATGTCTTATGTGTATCATCTCCTTTGACACTTACAATAACCTTGTGGGGAAGGGTGTCTCATGTGGGATTTAGGACCCAGGGCTTCCTTATCCCAAGGTCAGAACTCTCTCCACTATAACACCCCATCTATCTCTCCTTGTGTGGCCCTCTTTCCCCTGATAGTTTGAAATGTATATATTTCATTCCTGGCTAGGGATGTCTGTCTTCCATATAACTGGGAAAATAGGGTTCTCCTTTGGATGAGCACTGGCTCTCAGATCAGTCTTTCCTTGGACTCTTGTCTAAGTCACAGCATTCTGGGGCACTCCCCTTACTTGTCTCTATGGGGAATGAAAATGGAGAGGGGCAGCAGCTGTGATACAACATCTGCTCATGGGAATAACAGGATGTGAATCCCACAGATCTAGACCCTCATTTTAGCTACTGTAATAACTTCTAGCTTGTCTCCTGAGCACTGATTCTGGAGTTAGGGGACCTTGGTTTAAAATCCTACCTCTAAAAAAAAATCCCACCTCTAAAGCATATGACCTGGGGCAAGCACCTCACTTTCCTCATCTTTAAATGACCATTTTATTATTTCATTGTTTCTCTTTTGGGCATAGGACAAGCAATGGTATTTCTGGGTCAAAGTAATTTTATTATTTATTATTATTATTATTTTTTGCGGGGCAATGAGGGTTAAATGACTTGCCCAGGGTCACACAGCTAGTATATTGTCAAGTGTCTGAGGTCAGATTGAACTCAGGACCTCCTGAATCCAGGGCTGGTGCTCCATCCACTGTGCCACCTAGCTGCCCCCACTTTCCTCATCTTTAAAATAAGGGAGTTTGAGTAATTGGTCTCTATAGTCCCTTCCAGTCCCACATCTGGGACCCTGCCAACCTCTGGTCCCAATAAAGCTCCCCACAAAACAGAAAGCTTAAAGGACTTCTTTCCCAGCCCTGCTTCTGCTCAACTTCCTGGTCAAAGTGTTGACAGAGAATGAAAGTCAGGAAGGAGACAGTGGGGACGAACAATGAGGGGCTTGAAAACTGGACACTTTCCTGGAATGAGGAGGTAATTGCACTGCAGGTGACTAATTACTCTGCTACCTTATTTTGCGTATTAACTAGGTACAACATATAGAATATGAGTCAGTGGTAAGGGAGCCCATGTTTTCTTTCCCCATGTCTCTCATGACTCTTTGGGAAGAGGCTATTTAACAAAATCTTGAATATAAGCTCAAGAAATTTACCAGCCTGTCAATCAAGTAAATGACAACAGCAGTCCTGCCCCCCCCCCCAACTCCAACCTCTTAACTTTGCCTTTGTCAGGAGCCAGGAGGCTATTTCCAAAATGGAGTCCAGCCAATAACACCTGTTCCTGAGCATGTCCCAGAAAGAGAACATGGAAACTGAGGGGTTTGTGAAGAAAAGGGAGAGGAAGGGAAAAATGAAGGAGGGAAAGATGAAGCAAAAAAGCAAGTATGGAACACTAGAAAACAACTTATTTTGGGATGGGAAGGAGAGAAAACTTGAGGAGGCATCAGAAGAAGATGGTGTCTTCATACCCTGGAATGGCCCCCCCTTGCTCCAGGTTGTAAACTTGTCTGGGGTTGAGCAGATACTGGAATTTCCGAAAGATTCTACAGAAACTAAAAGCGAAGGGAGAGAAAAGCAGAAAGAGAAAGGAAACGTCATTGGCAGCACTTCAGGCAGGCAAATGACCTCACCGGCACGCTTCCAACCTGCATGATGAGGGTCTCTTCAAAAAAGAAGGGACAGGATACACTGACGCCCACTGCAGGTCTGGAGCCCCCCACCTTCTCAGTGGAAGTGTGCTGCTTCACCATGCCAAGGAGAGCATTGGGAATGAAGGATGACCTCTGGACTTGAAGATTCGCTTTTGATTAAAAGGGACATCAGTAAATATAGACCATGGGGCCCCCACTCTGTTAGAGCCTTCATAGCAGGGGAATATACTCTGGATCATGGACTATGCAGGAATGAAGAGGGAGGGTCAGGGTCAGGGGTTGTTGGTGAGGACTGACATGGAAAGGACCAAATCTCAGGGTTGTTCCTGAGGCTGGGAGTTTAAGGCTCATGGAAACCCAGTTTAGGAGCATGCAGCACATTGCATGAACTGGGAGGGAACTCCCCAGAACCTTCCCTCTTTGTCCCCCCTTGCTTTCATTTCCCCCCACATGGTCCTGAAACTTAGCTCCTATGTGTCTATACTACCTCTGCTCCTAACCATGGTGGATATCTGTGACTCACTATGAGAAACTACTTTAAAATATTGATTCTCTTTCATGCTCTGCCCACCAGGCTAAAAAAATACGGCCAGATGGACTCTTTTTTCTTTCTTTTTCTTTTTTTCCAGATGGCCTCTTGCTGATGAGGTGGACACTAGGTCTTCTCCAAGATGGAATGTCTCAGTCAGGTTGGTCTGGCCAAGATTTCTTTTCTTGCCATTTTCTCACTCTCTTCCCATCCCTTACAGTTATGGGCCAATTTCTGACTCTGCCTGGTCCCAAGACTATAGCATCTTTTCCAGAATAGCTCTGCCTAAACTCACAAAATCACTCATCCTCTTAGCTCTTTCTATAGATTTCGGGTAAGAAAGGTGTTGAAGGGTGGGGGAGAGGAACAGGTGTGGTTGATAATTCCCACTGACTTAAGAAGCCTACTGTAAAAGGAAATTCAAAGATGACTGTTTGCCAGGTCTTTCCTTTTTGAGAAAGAAAAATAATCATAATAACAGTACATACTTTTGTCCTTGTCTTCCTCCACTCCTAGGATTGAGCAGGACAAGCAGAGGATGTGTATCTTTGGTGGAATAATCTGAAATACACAGAGCAAGAAAAAACTTACAGAATCACCGATTCTGGAGTTGAAACAGACCTCCAAGGTCATCTAGGTCAACTCAAGCCTGAACACAGCATCCCAACAAGTGGTCATCCAGTTTTTTGTTTGAAGATCTACACTGATGGGGAACTCACTACCTCATGAGACAGTCAACTTTCACTATGAGACTCCTCTAAGAGGAAAATGTTCCTTATACTTCTGTTTCTGATGCTGAGCCATGTGACGGGTGGGGGGATCTTTCTTACATGGTTTTCTGTAGCTGTGACTGTTGTTGACATGTTGAAGAGCTCTATACATCTAATTACATCCTATAGTCCAAATTCTGGTTGCAATCCTCAACTAGTTATTTTTTCCAACTTTCTCAAAGAGTTGAGGATCTAGTTCACATCTTCCTCTCCATTCCTTTTACTTGGGGATATCAGTATACACATCAACATCTGCCCAAACAATCTGGCAAGTTTATTAACCACCTCAACTCATAGTCATAGATTCAGAGCTGGGAGGAATTGGATTTTACAGACAAGAAAATGGAAACCAAGGAAGTGAATGACTTGCCCAAGGTCACACAAGTAGTAAATGTCAGAGTCTAGCTTGAACCTAGGTCCTTTGAATCTAGAGCCAGGGTTCTTTCCATTGTACCACACTTCCTTCTGTGACATAGACCTTTACACAATCTTACCTGCCCAGAGTGATAATCACACCTTGATTTCATCATCATGCATAATCTGGCTACTTTTATAATCACTTGAACCTTTCCCCTGAGTTGCCTTCCTTCTACTCTGTTTCTCCCCCCTTTGAATGGAAGTCCTTGAGGGTTAGGTGTTCCTCTCCTCTCCTCTCCTCTCCTCTCCTCTCCTCTCCTCTCCTCTCCTCTCCTCTCCTCTCCTCTCCTCTCCTCTCCTCTCCTCTCCTCTCCTCTCCTCTCCTCTCCTCTCCTCTCCTCTCCTCTCCTCTCCTCTCCTCTCCTCTCCTCTCCTCTCCTCTCCTCTCCTCTCCTATCATATCCTCTACTCTCCTCTCCTCTCCTCTCCTCTCCTCTCCTCTCCTCTCCTCTCCTCTCCTCTCCTCTCCTCTCTTCCTCTTTCCATTTCTTTGTTTCTCTCTCTCCCCCCTCCACTCACTTCTATGTCACCAGCTACCTGCTGGATATCACTAGTATGTTTCTTTAGTATTTCAAATTTAATATGGTCAAATGGAATTCACTGTATCCCCTCCCCCCCAATCTTCCATATTTCTGCTTTTGTTCAACTTCGACAAGTTTACAACCTAGGCGTGGTGGTGGTGGTGGGTATTTCAGGGGATGAAGATATAATCCTCCTCCCTGCTGTTTATAAAATATTCTTTTTTTTTCTATCCCATAACAAGTTTTTCTTCTGTTTGCCTCTTCCTCATTCTTCCTTTGACTCTCCACATCATTTCTTTCCGTTTTCTCCCTTCCTCACCTTTTCTTTATAAACCTCTCCTGTTGCTTCTCCTTTTCTCATTGTGGGAGATGCTCAGAATGCTTGTTATTGGCTAACTCAGCTTTGGGTAGTAGCCTGCTGGCTCCTGACAGAAGCAAAGTAACAGTGATGTAGGTGGGAGAAGCTGCTGTCATTCACCTGATTAACAGGCAAGGCAGCTGGTACTTTCTTTTTAGGTTTTTTTTTTTGTTGTTGTTTTTTGCGGGGCAATGGGGGTTAAGTGGACTTGCCCAGGGTCACACAGCTAGTAAATGTCAAGTGTCTGAGCCAGATTTGAACTCAGTACTCCTGAATCCAGGGCCGGTGCTTTATCCACTGCGTCCACCTAGCTGCCCCCTGGTACATTCTTTTTTAAAAAATTATTTAAAATTTTTTTTAGGCTGGTACATTCTTTAAGCTGATTTGTTTTTTTTAAATCATAAAAGTATTTTATTATTTTCTAGTTACATGTATATAGTTTTCAACATTTGTTTTATAAGATTTCTAGTTCCAAATTTTTCTCCCTCCTCTTCCTCCCCCCAAGATAGCAAGCAATCAGATATAGATTATATATGTATAATCACATTAAACATATTTCTGCATTAGTCATGCTGTGAAAGAAGAATCAGAACAAAAGGAAAAACCTCAAAAAAGGAAAACAAAAAAAGTAGAAATAGAATTAGTTTATTCTGCATCTAGATTCCACAGTTCTTTTTTTCTGATTTGGAGAGCTTTTTCCATCATGAGTCCTTGGAACTATCTTGGACCATTGTATTGCAGAGAGGAGTCAACTCTATCACAGTTTATCAAAACACAGTGTTGTTGATATTATGTACAATATTCTCCTGGTTCTGCTCATCTCACTCAGCATCAGTTCATGTAAGTCCTTCCAGGTTTCTTGGAAATCTGCCTCTTTGAGCTTATCTTCAAGGCTATGTTAACTAGCATCTTCCAAATGAATTGGGAAAGGCACAGGAAAAGGAAAGAATTGCCTTACCTGCATTTAAGAACCAAATTTTATGTCATGGCCAGGAAAAGCTGGGATAATCAGGTAGTCGGGTAACTACTCATGTGCATACCACTGCCTCATCCTTACACCAGAAGTTTTCTAGTTTCAAATTGCTCTAGCCCCTGCTGTTCCCCTGACTCTCTCCTTTGCAGTTCTCAGTGCTTGTCAACACTTCAACGAGAAAGCTGAGCAAAGGGCAGAAACAATCTGGGGAAGCCCCGTAGCCCTTCTGCTTTGTCACACATTCTTATTGAGGTGTATAAGCTGGGTGTGCTGCAGTAACTAGTGAGACTCTCTTGATCCGCTTATCCTTCCTTCCATGACAGATAGATGATTAGGAAAAAGCCCGCCTAATGCCTCTCTCCCCCTTTTCATTCCCCAAGTTTTAAGTGATGCCATAGCCTTACCAATGCTGTGGGTTTAGACTAGAGCAGAGGAAAGACCGATCTGAGGACTAATGTTTATCCCAGGCCACTGGCCAGAAGGTCATCTGATTTTGGAGTGTCTCAGAGTTGGCTATGACTTTTGGGCTCTCTGGTTCAAGAGGTTCCTGATTTTGAATCTCTTGTCTGAAATCTCTTTAGAATGGTCCTGCAGATGCTGCTCAGGAGATCGCAACTGAGGCAGATAACCTGCTATCAGGCATGTGCTGCAGCCAGCTCATACAGGCTCCTGAAAGCCAATCGTTAAATTCCCACTCAGAACATTTACATCTTAGAAATGGGCAAATCTCTAGGTCAGGGCTTGACTTACTGTTTTGTCAATTATCTCAACTTAAGGAAGCAGAGGGAGATGTCAAGGATGCAGGTTTAACTTAAAAGTCTGTCAGGTAAACTTTTTTTTTTTTTTCTGAGAGGACAGATGTTAAACATTTACCGTGGATATTTTTTGTCTGCTAAAGATTGAGGCCCCGCCCCCCCCCCGATTCTTGTTTGTCCACAGTCTTATTGCTTAAAGTTCTATTTAAATCTCACTTCAATATGCTTTCCCCATCATTTCTATTCTTATTCTGAGTTCTGCTCAGACAACAGCATGAATTGAATCCCTCTCTACCATTCCTTGGAATGGTCTGAAGAGCACTATCATGGTCTTCCCAAACTCTTCACTTCCCCAGGCTAACCATCTTCATTTCCTTCAGGTGGATCTTTCTGGGTGGATGGGGAGAGCATGGCTCCCTCATTACCATCCTGGTCAGTTTATTCTGGACAATCTCCTGTTGTTCCTGCCCCTCTTTAAGCAGGGCACCACCAAAATAACACAACAACTCTACATACTGCTTGACCAAGCCAAACACCAGGGGGATGATCCCTCCTCCCCGCCAATTCCAGACACTAGGGACAGGACACTGGGCCTCTTACTATTGGCTAAATGGCCCTAGGTCTGGAATCAGAAGAGAACCTGCCATATACTACCTGGTTCCTTCAGGAAATCACTTCTTTTTTTTTCCATCTGTAAAATGAGAGAATTGACTAGATAACCTCTGAGGCCCCTTCTAGCTCCAGCTCTATAATCTTATGAGTCTTCCCAGAGGACCTGGGTTTGAATCCTGCCTCTTCCAGTTCATTATCTGTGTGGCCTTTGGTATGCCTCTTCATCTCTCTGGGCCTCAGTTTCCTCTTCTGAAAAATAAAGAGGGGATAAGGCCTCTGAGGTCCTTTCCTGTTTCAGATCTATGATCCTATCCTATTTTTTTTTTTAATCTGGAGCATCATACTCTGGAATCACATCTTATCTCATCACATGTCCAGAGTTTGGGTTTAGATCTTGGCAATCCAACTTTTGGGTATCCCTGCTTGGCTGCCGATGGAAGGCCCAGATGTGACTCTTCTTAGGAAAAGGAAGTCAGGATACTTGAGTTCCCCAAGACTTTGTTATGTAATGGTGAGATAAGTCCAGAGAGAGGTACATTAATATCCAGTCTTTGCAAGTGCCAGGTTTCTATAGCTAGCATTTTGTTTTGTTTTTGTTGTTTGCAGGGCGATGAGGGTTAAGTGACTTGCCCAGGGTCACGCAGCTAGTAAGTGTCAAGTGTCTGAGGCTGGATTTCAACTCAGGTCCTCCTGAATCCAGGGCAAGTGCTTTATCCACTATGCCACCTAGCTGCCCCCTGTAGCTAGCATTTTTATGGTGATTTAAAATGCACAAAACACATGTTGTCTCATTTGTAATTCACAACCACCCTGGGAGTTGTGTCATTATTTCTATTTTACAGATGAGGAAATTGAGGCCAAGAAAGGCTAATCAATTTTTCGGGGTTGTACAGCTAACAAGTGCCTGAGGTTTATGGACTTTAGATGGTGGGGGAATAAATGGAAAATAAAAAATTCCAGACAAACTTCTGTACCTGTAATCCATATCCATCCATCGATGAAGGGTTGAATTTGTTAGTCTCTGTGGGAGAAGCCATTGGCAAATAGCATTTACAGCATTCACTCTCCTCTTCTATGACCTTGAAGAAAAGGGAGGGAAAAGGCCAATCATATCTTAGATGAAGATGACAAATACAAGGAAACATCCTATGCTGTGCTAAGGAACTTTCCAGAAGTGACGCCTTTGGCCTAAGACAAGCTGATTTCCCAGAACTCTCCTACTACAAGCTCAGCTTGTAGGCATTGTTTATAGTCCATGGGAAGCAGAGATTGATTGAAAAATAAATGAAAAAGGACATATCTCCCAGGAGAATGCAAGGTTCTTGAGATCCATTTCTGCCCTTTTACCCCCAAACTCCCTTATTCTTCCACTCTTTGTAGGGTGGGGGGATGATCTCAATTTAAAAATTTAGTCCTTCAGAGGATAGCACAGTACCTGGTATTTAGCAGGCACTTAATAAATGCTTATGGATTGAACTTCCTATCAGAATGCTTTCAAAGACAAATGCCACAAGTGCTTCACATCGTACCACCATTTTTTCCTGTTATGCTGATCACGTCTTTGTTGACTTGCTAATGGACTGGATTTAGGGGCCTTAAGTGCCACTGATTTGGTAATCTATCTCCTGATGGGCTCAGGGCAGGACAAGGCACATTAGCATCTGGCCATGGAGAATGAATCCCGAAGTGTTGTGCTTAGATATAAAAAGGCCAGTGGTGAATGAACAATAGAAAACGTAGAGGAAGCAATTGTACGGGAAATAACTTCTTTGCTGGGTTCTTGGGGCTATTTGGTTTCTGTGAAGATTTTTTTCTCAGACATTTCTTCTTCCTTTGTGGAAAGAAAAAAAGCCAGCTAAATCTTAATCCACCAATAATTATCTATTAAGCACTAATGTGCCAGGCACTGGGATAGGTGCTAGAGATACAAAGAAAAAAATGCATTAATTCCTGCCCTCAAAGATCTTCCATTCTAAAAAAGGAGATGTGAATATATATGGTAGTGATATAGGGATAACTTTCCAAATGGAACTGCCTGGTACTTAAAAAGGACTAATTTGGGGACTCTCCAGCCATTTCCATTTGTTTGTAGATTTTGACCATTAGCCATAGTGGGGTCCACTAATAAATAGTCATGTTGAAACTCTCTTAGGGTTCAAAGGGTAACTATGTTGTTAGGAAATAATACTCCCCTACTCACCAATTCAGTTTGGGCCCCCACCAATACAGCTTCATTTGCACAAAATAGCCACTTACAATGATAATATTTTTAGATTTTAAAAACAAAACCAGTTTACTTAGCAATAAGATCAAGGCAGTAATATCCAATATTGCAAGTATTCATATTAAAGCAAGTGCATGAATCCTAAAGTATATCACGATCCTCATATAGACTTGGGTCACGCTTTCCTGCCAATTAACATAGAATCTATGAGGGAGAGGCAGAACAGGGATAAAAACCTGTCCAGGAAGCCTTGAGTGAAGAAAACCCAAGCACTGAGGGAACTCACAACTCTGCCATTGTAAATTTTGGTGGTTTTTTTTCTTTCCTGCCTCAGAAACAGTCCATAAAAGGTACCTGATGAACATATCTTCATGTTGAACTGATGTTTCCCCTCAACCTTAGTTGATCCACATAGTATTTGACTAACACCTCATTTGGAAAAAGGGCTCACCCAAACCATCTGGTTCACTGAGTGATTTCTATGATTCTTTGCTTCTAAGTGATTTCTTTGCTCAATTGGACTCTTCCAATAGCAACTGTTGTATCCATCACTTCCTGTTTTGAATTTAATTGTGCAGTTTGGAAACCTGTCCTCTCATACCTCCCTCCTTCCTTCTCTACCTTCTCTGTCTGTCTGATTTATCTGAGTTCTCCCACTTGAATCAAAATTCTCATCTGTCTGTAATCAGATACACTATGTTGCTCTCATTTCATAGAATAGTGCTGGTGTACTAAAGCTTGTTACATTCCTAGTGTACAATTGTTTCAGAATTATGACTCAGAATAACTGTTTTCTCTTAGAGCTCTGTGCCGATTTAGCTCAGCAACAAACTGGTCCATATGAAAGGGCAGAACATTAAAGTAGGGGGGGGGCCTGGGGTAGCTAGATGGTGCAGTGGATGGAGCACTGGCCCTGGATTCAGGAGTACCTGAGTTCGGATCTGGCCTCAGACACTTAACACTTACTAAGCTGTGTGACCCTGGGCAAGTCACTTAACCCCAATTGCCTCACCCCCCCCCCCCAAAAAAAAAGTATGGGGCCTTATTTTTAAAATCAACTCATTCAATCCTTACCATTCTCGCTAATTTCTCATTCTATCTCTCTTCCCTTTTCATGGCTAAACTTGGGAAAGTCGTCTATATTTAGTATTGTCTACTTTTTCCTCCTCTCTTCTTCTGGAGACAGTCAGGGTTAAGTGACTTACCCAGGGTGACACAACTAGTAAGTGTTTATAAGGTAGATTTGAACTCAGATCCTCCTAACTCCCTATCTGCCCCTCTTTTCACCTTTTCTGAACTCTCTGCAACATGACATCCAACCTTATCATTCAAATGAACCTGCTTTATTCAAAGTCAACCAATGATCTCAATTGTTAAATCTAAGGGACTTTCTCACCCTCATCCTCTGGGGGTCCCTCTGCATTCTGACCTGTGAAAGGTCTTGTTAAGGCTAAAATTCTAGCTAAACTGTCTAAAATATCTAATGAGTGGTCGCCAATAAATTATAAGCTTTAGCAAGAGTTAGACTTTTAAGCATTTATTAAGGATAATAAGAATTTGGTAAGAGAGAGAAAAAGGCCTAGATTCCTATCTATTAAAGGGAGAGCACATTTCTAGCTCCCTTCTCCGCCAGCGTCCTCAGGAAAGAGCCCCAGAGTCAGCGCCAGTCCTCTTCCTTCCTCCTCCCACTAGCTCGCGTCACTTTCCTGACTCCTGGTCTTGCCCTCAAAGACCTTCCCTTCATGGGCAGAACTCTTCTACAGTATGTATCCAGCAGGTGGCGTATTTCCTATCGTTACAGTCTTCGAGACTGTTGATCACCTTCTGGAAGCTTTCTCCTCTAGGAGGTGGAGATGTCCAAAAAAGGTAGTGTAACGATTGGAATAACGCCACCTGCTGGATACTTACTGTAGAGGAGTTCTGCCCATGAAGGGAAGGTCTTTGAGGGCAAGTCCAGGAGTCAGGAAGTGACGCGGGCTAGTGGGAGGAGGAAGGAAGAGACTGGCGCTCAGTCTCGGGCTTCTTTCCTGAGGACGCTGGCGGAGAAGGGAGCTAGAAATGTGCTCTCCCTTTAAGACTAGAGTTCAGGAGAGAGAGTCTATTGCAAAGATAGATCTGGAATCATCCCATGGGAGCTGATCAGCTAACCAAGTAAAACTGTCTAGAATGGACAGAGAAGGTGGCCCAAGGACAGAGAATACCCATGCTTAGTGGGTATGATCTAATTAGCAAGGGGATTGGGAAGGAACAGAAAGGAGGAGAACTTCTATGTTCTGAGTTATTTTTATGTTTGTCTCTCCTATTAGAATGTAAACTCAGTGCAGCTGGGTGGCATTGCAGTGGCTCGAGCACTCCCACAAGGAGCTTACAATTCAGTACAGATGATATTGGGAAAGTCACTTACTCAACTTTTTATGAGGGAAAGGGGAGAGCATGGCTGAGGATGAGGAGGTAAAAAATGATTTGATGGATTTTGCTTTGGGGACTGGATGACCCAACCAGTGGTTATTCATAATATGCCTGGCACATACTAAGTACTTAATCCAGCCCTTTCCCTCTCCCTCTTTCCCCCCCCCTCTCCCCCACCTAGAATCACTAACATTACATTGGCTGCTCATTTTCTCATGTGCCCACCACTCAGGGAACCCTCCTTTCTCAGATGAGTCAATGGTCTCTGAAATGGGACCTCAGGTGAGATTGTCTTTCTTAGTCTTCCTTGCCTTGACCTTTCTCCATACAGCTTTGGAAAGAATGAACTTCTCTTTGTCCCTTCTCCTGATATGTATGGTTCCCCCTGGCTCCTAGGACTGTGTGTTTCTCTCTCTTTCTGTCTGTCTGTCTGTCTGTCTGTCTGTCTGTCCTCTCCCTCTCTCCCTCCCTCCCTCTCTTCCCCTCCCTCCCTCTTCTTCTCCCTCTCCCTCTCTCCCTCCTCTCTTCTCTCATTCTCTCTCTGTCTGTCTGTCTCCCCCTCCCTCCCTCTCTTTCTTTATCTCTTCCTCTTCCTCTCTCCTCTCTTCTCTCTCTGTCTCTCTTACACACACACACACACACACACACACACACATACCCTCTACCTCTTTCTATCATCTATCTTTCAACCTATCATTTACTCTTTGCATAAAGTCCTAAAGTAAGGAGGGAAATTCATTCCCCTTTGGAAAAACTGATTCTTCAGAGGTCTACTTGACATCAAGCCTGGATCAATTTCTCTGTACCTTCCACTGATTGCTCCTATCTTTGTCCTACTGGGCCCATCAGAGTAAGGGAAATTCATCTTTCAAATAGCCACCCTTCAAATTGATGAAGACAGATACAAGGTCCCTTCTAAATCTGCTCTTCCCTCATCCCAATTTGTGCTGCTCCTTCATGTGCTGCTGCTGAATGGGACCTTGACTTGTCACTGTCCAACTCACTCTCCTCTAGCTCATCTCCTGTTAGTCAAAGTCCTTGCTTAAGTATGGCATCCAAATCGAACACAAAACTCCCAAGACATTGTCTGAGGAGGTCAGAGGAGAAACAGCAGGTCTACCATCTCCCTCTTTCAAGATACCACCCCTTTTTAATGCAACCTAGACTTATAAGAGGCATAGCAAATTATATGTCTTGTGCAAGAGTCTAGAAGATCTGGGTTCAAGTTCTGTAGGTAAAAATGGCTGGGTGATCCTAGGCAAGTCACTTCACCTCTAAGTGGTGTAGTGGATAGTGTTAGGACTGGAGTCAGGAAGCCCAAAGTTCAAAGCCAGCCTCTGACTAGCTCTGGACCATTAGCAAGTCACATAACCCCATTTTGCCTCAGTTTCTGAAATTCTGAAATAAAGATAATAATAACACTTGCCTCATATGGGCGTTGTGAGAATCAAATGATCTAATATGTATAAAGTGCTTAGCCTAGAGGTGGCAAACAGTAGGTATATAATTAATGCTTGTTTCCTTCTACTTCCCTTCCCATTTAACTTGAGAGTACCCCAGAAAACTAAGTCTCTTAAGAACATAAGTTGCAAAATAGGTGTTGATCTTCATGGGTGGAGGGCATTTCCTCAGTGGGAGTCCCTCACAGCAGCATAATCATGTCTGGTACCATTTGAGATCCTATAACCTTTTGTGCTTGTCCTACAACACTGGTGGCTCATGTTTCCCTTTAATTCCCAGGAATTAAAGAAGGTCTAAAGGGGGCTTACCCAGGGGCTCTTAAGTCTGTCATATTTGCCCAGGGTTACATAGACCTTCTGAGCTGTCAATGGAAGGGCAAAATCATCAGCATTCTTGGGAAAGCACAAACACCTTGGGAGACTGAAGCACTATAGATCCTGCCAATGTCGGATAGCCCAGGGCAGAGGCACGAGGAGGAGTCCATTATCATCTGGCCTTTGTGAGTGAATTCCTGGTTGGGATTGGGTGATATTATAAAGCAGGTGAATGAATTAAGAACAGATGATTCTGGGCAAACCATCTTACCTGTAATTTGTCTGTATCTGTGTCTGTGGGAATCTGATTTACATCAATTATGGATTTTTCAGAACTAGGACCAGCTGGAGAGACTTCGATAGACTCACTGTCAATGACTTTCTTCTCCTTTGAAGAGGGAAGAGAAAAAGTCAAAAAACATTCCAACAAACTGAAATGGAAAGGGATTCCCTTGGCCACATATTTACGAGAAAACCACAATGAACATTATAGATGCTCTATTTTAATTTTATTTATTTATTTTTAAAATTTTCCCATTTATATTTTAATCTATATTGAAAGTGAAGGTCCATGGCTTGAGTTTGAAATTCTTTTCTTGGACTACAAACACAATTCAGATGAAGGAACAGAGTGGGGAGAGAGTGAGAGAGAGACAGAGAAAGACCAAGACAGAGAGAGACTGAGACTGAGACCGAGGGGGGGGGTAGAAAGAGACAGAGAGACCCAGAGAGACAGAGACAGAGAGACAGAGAGACAGAGACAGAGAGAGAAGCACCCAGCTTAACATGTAGTCAGAAGCTTTCCAAAGTAGGATCACGGATGTAGAGCTGAAAGGGACCTCAGAGCCCAGTTTAATCTAACAACCTTCTTTTTATAAGGTGGGAGCAGACTGAGATCTAGGGAACTAAAGTAAGCTTTCCAAGGTCACACAGCTAGTAACTGACCAAGGGAAGGTTTGAACCCAGGTCTTCTGACCCCAGAAGTTCTTTCCACTGCCTTATGTTGTGAATTAAAGAAAGTCTAGAGGGGCTTACCCAGGGGGTCTTAAGTTTCTTATGCTTGCTCTCACTTTAATTTGAAGACACTGACTATGGATCATTTGGGAGAGACATTGCTGAACACAAAGGGGAAAATGCCTGGGAAACAGGATGCTACAAAAACATGGCAACTAACTTGGGAACCATCAGTTTGATTAACTTGGGCTCTGAGGAGGATGCTCAAGTTCTTGAAATCAGAGATGATACCATTCTTTTTATTTGTATCCCTGGTACTCAGCACAGTGCCTGATACAGCAGGTGCTTAATAAATGCTTGTTCCTTTTCAATTCCTCTTAACCTCAGAGTGCCCCAGGAAACTAACTCTCTAAGAACATAAGTTGCAGAATAGATGCTGGTCTTCATGGGTGGAGGGCATTTCCTCATTAGGAGTCCCTCACAACATAATCATAGGCCTGGTACCACCTGAGATCCTATAACCATTTTTTAAAGAATAAGATAGTAGTTTATTTAGGGGCTGGGGAAGGGAAAGGAGACCAAGAGAGAAATCCTCGGACTTCTTCTCATGGGAAGAAAGGCATGGCACAGAGCATGGCTCTGAGATACCAATCTCTGATCCTATAACCTTTTGTGCTTGTCCTGCAACACTGGTGGCTCATACTTCCCTCTCTGCAGTCCAGGGCTACATAGACCTTCTGAGCTGTCAATGGAAGGGCAAAATCATCAACACTCTTGGGAAAACAGAAGCAGCTTGGGAGACTGAAGCACTATAGATTCTGCCATCTCCAGGTGGCCCAGGCCAGGGACCTGAGGAGGAATCCATTACCATCTGTCCTTTGTGAGTGAATTCCTGGCTGGGCTTGGGTGATATTACAAAGCAGGTGAATGAATTAAGAAGAGAAGATTCTGGGCAAACCACCTCACCTCTAATTTGTCAGCATCTGCATTTGTGGCATCTGATTTTAGATCAGTTATGGATTTCTCAGGGCTAGGACCAGCTGGAGAGACTTTGGTGGACTCACTCTCAATGGCTTTCTTCTCCTTTGAAGAAGAGAAAAAAAAAATTCAATAACATTCCAACAAACTCAAATGGAAAGGCATTCCTTTGGCCAGATATTTACTTAGAAAACCACAAATGAACATTGCCTATGTTATATTTTATTTTAATTGATTTTGTTAAAAATTTCTCATTTATATTAGAATCTATACTGGGAGTGAAGGCCCATGGGTCTGAAACTTCTTTTCTTAGACTACAAACACTTAATTCAGATGAAAGAAGAGAATGGGAGAGAGAGACTGTGATGTAGTCAGGAACTTTCCCAAGAAGGATCATAGACTTATAGCTGGAAGGGACTTCAGAGCCCAGTCTATTCTGACATCCCTCATTTTATAAGGAGAGAGTAGACTGAGATGCAGGGGGTTAAAGTAAGGTAAGTTTACACAGATAGTAAGCGACTGCAATTCTGCCTTGCATAATTGAGCTCATAGAGCACAACACCTTTTTTGATTTGGGCACACCATGCTGGGCAGTTCTGTGCCAGTGTCTGCCATGTCTTAAATCAATTCCAAAGTTCTTTAGAGAGACCTTGAGAGTGTTCTTGTATCCCTTCTTCTGAGTACCATGTGAGTGTTTGCCTTGTGTGAGTTCTCTGTAAAGTAGTCTTTTAGGCAAACATATGTTTGGCATTTGAACAACATGTTCAGCTCATTGGAGTTGCCATTTCTTCAGTACCATTTGAATGATTGGCCTTTCAGCTTGAAAAAGGACCTGTGTGTCTGGTACCTTGTCCTGTGTAACAATTGGAATGATGCCACCTGCTAGAGAGTTACTGTAGGAAAGCTCCGCCATGAGGGGAAGACATCTGAGGGCAAACCATGTGGCTTGGGAGGTTAGTTCCTTGGCGTCAGGAAGTGACGTTTGCTCGTGGATACTGTCTATCAAAGCTATCAGCCAATTAGCTTGGAGCTGTGTGTGTGGGGACAGGACGTTTCCAGTTTTCACAGGAGGCTTGTGGGATGAAGAAGGGATGGTTCTCTCTTTCGTGAGCACTCTCATGGAGAGGGGAGCTAGAAATGCTGGCTCCCTGAGATAGATAGATGTAGGCATCTAGGCTTCTTTTTCTCTCTTCACCAAATTCTTATTCTCCTTAATAAATGCTTAAAAGTCTAAACTCTTGCTAAAGCTTCTAATTTATTGGCGACCACTCATTAGATATTTTAGACAGTATAGCTAGATAGCAACTTTACACGTGCTAGGTGATCTTCAGAATCTTCCTAAGACAATTCAGATGGAAGTCATTCAGTATCCTGGCCTGGTGCTGGTAGACTGTCTAGGTTTCACAGGCATACAACAATGAGGTCAGCACAATGGCTCTGTAGACCTTCAGGAGCCTAATGCTTCTTCTCTCCCACACTTCCCTTTGGAACCTCCTAAACACCGAGTTAGTTCTGGCAATGAGGGCATCAACGTCATCATCTACATGGACATCTCTGGAAAGTATACTGCCAAGGTAAGTGAACTTGCCCACAACATTCAAAACTCCTCCATTTGCTGTAACCAATGGTTCCACATATGCATGGTGTGGGGTTGGCTGAAGGAAAACATGTGTTTTCTTGGTGTTAATTGTTAGGTCAAAATTAGCACAAGCAGTAGAGAAATGATCCCATCTCTGTTGCATCTCAGCCTCAGATAGTGCATTGAATGCACAATCAGCTGTGAATAAAAAGTCACACCAACTCTTCCTCCACTTTAGTGTTGACTTGTAGCCATTTCAAGTTAAATAATTTACCATCAGTGTAGTATGATCTGAAATCCTATAACCTTTTGTGCTTGTCCTGCAACACTGGTGGCTCATGCTTCCCTCTCTGCAGCCCAGGGCTACATAGACCTTCTGACCTATCAATGGAAGGGAAAAATCACCAGCACTCTGGAAAACAGAAGCAGCTTGGGAGACTGAAGCACTATAGATTCTGCCATCTCCAGGCGGCCCAGGCCAGGGATCTGAGGAGGAATCCATTATCATCTGGCCTTTGTGAATGAATTCCTGGCTGAGGTTGGGTGAATTAAGGTTAGAAGGGTTTGGGCAAACCACCTCACCTCTAATTTGTCTTCATCTGTGTTTGTGGAATCTGATTTTAGATCAGTTGTGGATTTCTCAGGGCTAGGACCAACTGGAGAGACTTTAGTGGACTCACTCTCAATAGCTTTCTTCTCCTTTGAAGAGGGAAAAGAAAAAGTCAATAACCTTCCAACAAACTCAAATGGAAAGGGATTCCCTTGGCTACATATTTACTTCGAAAACCACAAATGAACATTACTTATGCAATATTGTATTTTAATTTATTTCATTAAAAATTTCCCATTCATATTTTAATTTCTACTGGGAGTGAAGGCCCATGGGCTTCATTTTGACACTTCTCAGACTACAAACACTTAATTCAGATGAAAGATCAAGAGGGAGGGAAGGCAAGGGGGTTGGGGACACACACACACACACACACACACACACACAGAGCCTATGATGTAGTCAGAAACTTTCCAAAGTACGATCAATAGACATAGAGCTGAAAGGGACCTCAGTGCCCAGGTTAATCTAACACCCCTTATTCTATAAGGAGGGAGCAGACTGAGGGCTAGGGAACTAAAGTAAGTTTTCCAAGGTCACAGAACTAGTAAGTGACCAAGGGAAGGTTTGAACCCTGGTCTTCTGATCCCAGAAGCTCTTTCCAGTGCCTCATGTGAATTAAAGAAAGTCTAGAGCGGCTTACCCAGGGGCTCTTAAGGCTCTTATGACTGCTCTCACTTTAATTTGAAGACACTGACTATGGATCATTTGGGAGAGACATTGCTGAACACAAAGGGGAAAATGCCAGGGAAACAGGATGCTACAAAAACATGGCAACTAACTTGGGAACCATCAGTTTTATTAACTTGGGCTCTGAGGAGGATGCCCAAGTACCTCGAGATCAGAGATGGTCCTATTCTTTTTATGTGTATCTCAGGTACTCAGCACAGTGCCTAATACAGCAGGTGCTTAATAAATGCTTGTTGCTGTCCAATTCCTCTTAACCCCAGAGTGCCCCAGGAAACTAACTCTCTAATAACATAAGTTGCAGAATAGGTGCTGATCTTCATGGGTGGAGGGCATTTTCTCATTGGGAGTCCCTCACACCAATAAAACCACAGGTCTGGCATGATCTGAAATCCTATAACCTTTTGTATTTGCCCTGGTGGCTCATGCTTCCCTCTCTGCAGCCCAGGGCTACATAGACCTACTGAGCTTTCAATAAAAGGGCAAAATCATCAACACTCTTGGGAAAACAGAAGCAGCTTGGGAGACTGAAGCACTATAGATTCTGCCATCTCCAGGTGGCCCAGGCCAGGGATCTGAGGAGGAATCCATTACCATCTGTCCTTTGTGAGTGAATTCCTGGCTGGCTTGGCTGATATTACAAAGCAGGTGAATGAATTAAGAAGAGAAGATTCTGGGCAAACCACCTCACCTCTAACTTGTCTGCATCTGTGTCTGTGGAATCTGATTTTAGATCAGTTGTGGATTTCTCAGGGCTAGGACCAGCTGGAGAGACTTTGGTGGACCCATTCTCGATGGTTTTCTTCTCCTTTGAAGAGGGAAAAGAAAAAGTCAACGTTCTAATAAACTCAAATGGAAAGGGATTCCTTTGGCCACATATTTACTTAGAAAACCAAACCATAAATGAACAATACCTATGTTCTATTTTATTTTTGTTTATTTTGTTTAAAATTTCCCACATATTGTAATTTGTATTACACTGAGAGTGAAGGCCTATGAGCTTGATTTAGAAACTTCTTAGACTACAGCACTTTATTCAGATGAAAGAACAGAAGGGAATGTTGGAGGTGGGGGGAGGAGAGAGAGAGAGAGAGAGAGAGAGAGAGAGAGAGAGAGAGAGAGAGAGAGAGAGAGAGAGAGAGAGAGAGAGAAGGATACAGAGACAGAGAGACAGAGAGACAGAGAGAGACAGAGACAGAGAGACAGAAACAGAGACAGAGAGACAGAGTCAGCTGGCCAGCCGACCAGCCTATGATGTAGTCAGAAACTTTCCAAAACATGATCAACAGACCTAGAACTGAAAGAGACCTCAGTGCCCAGTTTAATCTAACACCCCTCATTTTATAAGGAGGGAGCAGACTGAGGTCTAGGGAACTAAAGTAAGTTTTCCAAGGTCACACAGCTAGTAAGTAACCAAGGGAACGTTTGAATCCTGTTCTTCTGACCCCAGAAATTCTTTCCACTGTCCCATGTTGTGAATTAAAGAAGATCCAAAGGGCTTATTATACTTGCCCTCACTTTAATTCGAAGACACTGACTATGGATCATTTGAGAAAGACATTGCTGAACACAAAGGGGAAAATGCCAGGGAAACAGGATGCTACAAAGACATAGCAACTAACTTGAGAACCATCAGTTTGATTAACTTGGGCTCTGAGGAGGATGCTCAAGTACCTTGAGATCAGAGACGGTCCTATTCTTTTTATTTGTATCCCAGGTACTCAGCACAGTGCCTACTATAGCAGGTGCTTAATAAATGCTTGTTCCTGTCCAATTCCTCTTAACCCCAGAGTGCCCCAGGAAACTAACTCTCTAATAACATAAGTTGCAGAATAGGTGCTGATCTTCATGGGTGGAGGGCATTTTCTCATTGGGAGTCCCTCACACCAATAAAACCACAGGTCTGGCATGATCTGAAATCCTATAACCTTTTGTGTTTGCCCTGCAACACTGGTGGCTCATGCTTCCCTCTCTGCAGCCCAGGGCTTCATAGACCTACTGAGCTTTCAATAAAAGGGCAAAATCATCAGCACTCTTGGGAAAACAGAAGCAGCTTGGGAGACTGAAGCACTATAGATTCTGCCATCTCCAGGTGGCCCAGGCCAGGGATCTGAGGAGGAATCCATTACCATCTGTCCTTTGTGAGTGAATTCCTGGCTGGGCTTGGGTGATATTACAAAGCAGGTGAATGAATTAAGAAGAGAAGATTCTGGGCACACCACCTCACCTCTAATTTGTCTGCATCTGTGTCTGTGGAATCTGATTTTAGATCAGTTGTGGATTTCTCAGGGCTAGGACCAGCTGGAGAGACTTTGGTGGACCCATTCTCGATGGCTTTCTTCTCCTTTGAAGAGGGAAAAGAAAAAGTCAACGTTCTAATAAACTCAAATGGAAAGGGATTCCTTTGGCCCCATATTTACTTAGAAAACCAAACTACAAATGAACAATACCTATGTTCTATTTTATTTTTGTCTATTTTGTTTAAAATTTCCCATATATTGTAATCTGTATTACACTGGGAGTGAAGGCCTATGAGCTTGATTTAGAAACTTCTTAGACTACAGCACTTTATTCAGATGAAAGAACAGAAGGGAATGTTGGGGGGGGAGAGAAAGAGAGAGACAGAGAGAGAGAAAGGCAGAGACAGAGAGAAAGAAGGAAAAGGAGATAGACAGAGACAGAGATAGAGAGACAGAAACAGAGACAGAGAGAAAGAGGGAAAAGGAGACAGAAACAGAGAAAGAGAGACAGAGGGACAGAGAGACAGACAGAGACAGAGAGACAGAGTCAGCTGGCCAGCCGACCAGCCTATGATGTAGTCAGAAACTTTCCAAAGCATGATCAACAGACCTAGAACTGAAAGAGACCTCAGTGCCCAGTTTAATCTAACACCCCTCATTTTATAAGGAGGGAGCAGACTGAGGTCTAGGGAACTAAAGTAAGTTTTCCAAGGTCACACAGCTAGTAAGTAACCAAGGGAACGTTTGAATCCTGTTCTTCTGACCCCAGAAATTCTTTCCACTGCCCCATGTTGTGAATTAAAGAAGATCCAAAGGGCTTATTATACTTGCCCTCACTTTAATTCGAAGACACTGACTATGGATCATTTGAGAAAGACATTGCTGAACACAAAGGGGAAAATGCCAGGGAAACAGGATGCTACAAAGACATAGCAATTAACTTGAGAATCATCAGTTTGATTAACTTGGGCTCTGAGGAGGATGCCCAAGTACCTTGAGATCAGAGATGGTCTTGTTCTTTTTATTTGTATCCCAGGTACTCAGCACAGTGCCTACTATAGCAGGTACTTAATAAATGCTTGTTCCTATCCAATTCCTCTTAACCCCAGAGTGCCCCAGGAAACTAACTCTCTAATAACATAAGTTGCAGAATAGGTGCTGATCTTCATGGGTGGAGGGCATTTCCTCACTGGGAGTTCCTCACACCAGTAAAACTACAGGTATGATACCATCTGAGATCATATAACCTTTTGTGCTTGTCCTGCAACACTGGTGGCTCATGCTTCCCTCTCTGCAGCCCAGGGCTACATAGACCTTCTGAGCTGTCAATGGAAGGGCAAAATCATCAGCACTCTTGGGAAAACAGAAGCAGCTTGGGAGACTGAAGCACTATAGATTCTGCCATCTCCAGGTGGCCCAGGCCAGGGATCTGAGGAGGAATCCATTACCATCTGTCCTTTGTGAGTGAATTCCTGGCTGGGCTTGGGTGATATTACAAAGCAGGTGAATGAATTAAGAAGAGAGGATTCTGGGCATACCACCTCACCTCTAATTTGTCTTCATCTGTGTATGTGGCATCTGATTTTAGATCAGTTGTGGATTTCTCAGGGCTAGGACCAGCTGGAGAGACTTTGGTGGACTCACTCTCAATGGCTTTCTTCTCCTTTGAAGAAGAGAAAAAAAATTCAATAACATTCCAACAAACTCAAATGGAAAGGCATTCCTTTGGCCAGATATTTACTTAGAAAACCACAAATGAACATTGCCTATGTTCTATTTTATTTTAATTGATTTTGTTAAAAATTTCCCATTTATATTAGGATCTATACTGGGAGTGAAGGCCCATGAGTTTGACACTTCTTTTCTTAGACTACAATCACTTAATTCAAATGAAAGAAGAGAACAGGAGAGAGAGACTGTGATGTAGTCAGGAACTTTCCCAAGAAGGATCATAGACCTATAGATGGATGGAACTTCAGAGCCCAGTCTATTCTGACACCCCTCATTTTATAAGGAGGGAGTAGACTGAGATGCAGGGGGCTAAAGTAAGGTAAGTTTACACAGATAGTGAGTGACTGCAATTCTGCCTTGCATAATTGAGCTCATAGAACACAACACCTTTTTTGATTTGGGCACACCATGCTGGGCAGTTCTGTGCCAGTGTCTGCCATGTCTTAAATCATTTCCAAAGTTCTTCAGAGAGACCTTGAGAGTGTCCTTGTGTTCCTTCTTCTGAGTACCATGTGAGTGTTTGCCTTGTGTGAGTTCTCTGTAAAGTAGTCTTTAAGGCAAACATTTGTTTGGCATTTGAACAACACGTTCAGCCCATTGGAGTTGCCATCTCTTCAGTACAGTTTGAATGCTTGGCAGTTCATCTTGAAAAAGGACCTCTGTGTCTGGTACCCTGTCCTGCCAGGTGATCTTCAGAATCTTCCTAAGACAATTCAAATGGAAGCCATTCAGTGTCCTGGCCTGGTGCTGGTAGACTGTCCAGGTTTCACAGGCATACAACAATGAGGTCAGCACAATGGCTCTGTAGACCTTCAGGAGCCTAATGCTTCTTCTCTCCCACACTTCCCTTTGGAGCCTCCCAAACACTGAGCTAGTTCTGGCAATGAGGGCATCAACATCATCATCTACATGGACATCCCTGGAAAGTATACTGCCAAGGTAAGTGAACTTGCCCACAGCATTCAAAACTCCTCCATTTGCTGTAACCAATGGTTCCACATATGCATGGTGTGGGGTTGGCTGAAGGAGAACATGTGTTTTCTTTGTGTTAATTGTCAGGCCCAAATGAGCACAAACAGCAGAGAAATTATCCCTACTCTGTTGCATCTCAGCCTCAGATAGTGCATTGAATGCACAATCACATGTGAATAAAAAGTCACACATCAACTCTTCCTCCACTTTAGCGTTGGTTTGTAGCCTTTTCAAGTTAAATAATTTACCATCAGTGTGGTAACTGACCTAGATGCCATTTTTCATCCTTGTTGAAGGCACCTGACAACATTGCTGAGATCATGCTAAAAAGTATGGGTGCAATCATACAGTCTTGATTCATTCCATTGGTGACTGGGAAGGCACAAGAGCATCATCCATTACCCAGAACCTGTGCAAGCATGTGGTCATGAAATTGGCATAAATTATAGATCCATTTCTCCAGACAACCAGATTTTGCTACGATTTCCCATTAGCCCTTATGCCTAACAGAATCAAAGATGTCTTGGCTTCAAATGTTTAATAGACTATTTGTGCCCAACCTGTGGCAGAGTCTTCTGCACTTGTATCAGTCTGATCAGCCAGTTGGACACACTGTATCTTGACCCCAACATTGTGATGTCATTTTTGTCCTCTTTGAGAATAAAGTACAACTATTAAGTGACCAAGTGAAGGTTTGTACCATGATCTTCTGACCCCAGAAGCTCTTCCCACTGCCCCATGTTGTGAATTAAAGAAAGTCTAGAGCGGCTTACCCAGGGGATCTTAAGGCTCTTATGACTGCTCTCACTTTAATTTGAAGACACTGACTATGGATCATTTGGGAGAGACATTGCTGAACACAAAGGGGAAAATGCCTGGGAAACAGGGTGTTACAAAGACATAGCAACTAACTTAGGAACCATCAGTTTTATTAATTTGGGCTCTGAGGAGGATGCCCAAATACCTCAAGATCAGAGATGGTCCTATTCTTTTTATTTGTATCCCAGATACTAAGTACAGTGCCTGATACAGCAGGTGCTTAATAAATGCTTGTTCCTGTCCAATTCCTCTTAACCACAAAGTGCCTCAGGAAACTAACTCTCTAATAACATAAGTTGCAGAATAGGTGCTGATCTTCATGGGTGGAGGGCATTTCCTCACTGGGAGTCCCTCACACCAATAAAACCACAAGTCTGGCATGATCTGAAATCCTGTAACCTTTTGTGTTTGCCCTGCAACACTGGTGGCTCATGCTTCCCTCTCTGCAGCCCAGGGCTTCATAGACCTTCTGAGCTGTCAATGGAAGGGCAAAATCATCAGCACTCTTGGGAAAACAGAAGCATCTTGGGAGACTGAAGCACTATAGATTCTGCCATCTCCAGGTGGCCCAGGCCAGGGATCTGAGGAGGAATCCATTACTATCTGTCCTTTGTGAGTGAATTCCTGGCTGGGCTTGGGTGATATTACAAAGCAGGTGAATGAATTAAGAAGAGAAGATTCTGGGCAAACCACCTCACCTCTAATTTGTCTGCATCTGTGTCTGTGGCATCTGATTTTAGATCAGTTGTGGATTTCTCAGGGCTAGGACCAGCTGGAGAGACTTTGGTGGACTCACTCTCAATAACTTTCTTCTCCTTTGCAGAGGGAAAAGAAACAGTCAATAACCTTCAAACAAACTCAAATGGAAAGGGATTCCCTTAACCACATATTTACTTAGAAAACCAAACGACAAATGGACATTACCTATGTTCTATTTTATTTTAGTTTATTTCATTATAATTTCCTATTTATATTTTAATCTGTACTGGGAATGAAGTCCCATGGGCTTCATTCTTTTTTTTTTTTTTGTGGGGCAATGGGGGTTAAGTGACTTGCCCAGGGTCACACAGCTAGTAAGTGTCAAGTGTCTGAGGCCGGATCTGAACCCAGGTACTCCTGAATCCAAGGCCGATGCTTCATCCACTGCGCCACCTAGCTGCCCCCCATGGGCTTCATTTTGACACTTCTTTTCTCAGACTACAAACTCTTAATTCAGATGAAAGAACAGGGGGGAGACAGAAACAGAGACAGAGAGACAGAGACAGAAAGAGAGAGACAGAGAGAGCCATGACAAAAAACAAAAGTGACAAATGTTGGAATTGCTGTGGGGAAACAAGCACACTAGTGCACTCTTGGTAGAGTTGAGAACTGTTCCAGCCATTCTGGAAAGCAGTGTGAACTTATTCCCTGAATGTTAACAGACTCTTCATACCCTTTGACCTAGCTATATCGCTTCTAGGCTAAAGAAATCAAAGAAGAATATCCAAAGATATTTATGTAGTAACCAAAAATCAAAAATGAAGGCACTGTTATACTGGGTAATGGCTAAACAAATTTTGATTATGTGAATGTAATACTCTTATTATATTAATATTGTTATAATATTACATATAATATTCTATTATGTAAAATAAATCATTATATCAATATTATTGTGCCAGAATAAATAATGAAATGGACAGCTTTAGAGGAAACTAAGAAGACGTCTATGAACTCTTAAAGAATGAGCAGAACAAGGAGAACAATATTATGGGGGAAAAACAACTTTGAAAGATGTTAAAACACTGATAAATGAAATGACAACCCCCTTGTCCAGAAGACTGAAGATGAAACTCAACATTCACCTGTGAGTGGTGATAAAATTAAAATTCAGATAGAGACATACATTTTCAGAAATGGCAAATATGGGTATTTTTTTTTTACTGGACTGTGGATGTTTATACTGAGGTTTCCTTTGTTTTCTCCCTCTGCTTCTCTCCCTCTCCCTTTCCCCTTCCCACCTCCCTCCTTCCTCTACCCCGCCCCCCCCATCCCCAACCAAGTCTCTATCTCTGTCTCTGTCTCTCTTCTTAATTTTGTGCAATGAGGAGAGTGGGAGGGACAGAATATAAAAGTACATTCAAATAAAAATAGGTGATATAAAAACAAAAGATAATCATGAAAATTTAGTTAAAAAGGAAAGATAAACAATAAATTAAAAATGGAAGCTTTAGAACAAATTATTGTACCTTCAATTCATTTGTATCTTTGTTTAAAAAACTGAGTTTGACCTCATTTATGGCATTGTCAGCGCTTGAATTAGCTGAGGGGATGTTGGTGGAAGTGATTTTTTCTTCTTTCTTCTCCTTTGAGGAGAGACATAGATAAAAAGACTATAAATACTGAATACAATAAATATTACCATCAATAGTCAATACAACTGAAACAATGAAATCAACAAGGAAAATGTCCTATGATTTGGTAAAGCATTTTCCCCAGTGAAGGTTCATTCATTGGTGACCAAAGTATGTCCAAAGTGGCTTATTCTGGGATTTCACGGGTAATTTCCATGCTTGGACTCATGTCAGGTTAAATAAACAGGCTATGGGTAATGGGAGGAAAACCAATAATGTACAAAAAATGAAAAAATGAGAGGATTAGATACACACATAGACCTTGGCAGCAAAGTATTTTGAAAACCACTGGTTTCAGTGGCTTTGGCCATGAACAGGAAATCAAAATGATCTGACATTGATACTCACATCCATCTTATAATTTGATTAAGAACAAAATTGGTAGAAACAGAAAAGAGGAATATGGAGGTGGAAGAGCAAACAGTGCAAAATTAAAAGACAGTAAAAATGGAAGAATTCCTTCATTCATTTAAAAGAAAACAAGCTTAATTTCTTATTCTGGACTTACATATCAAAAACAAAACTTAAATGTAAAAAACAGCTATTTCCACATATAAACAGTAGCATGAATCTCTATTTCATACCATTTATTTTTTAATTTAAAAAGTATATAATAAATTCCACGTTACTTTCAAAACTGTCCTGCTTAGCTCTGCTTCCTTCTAATCTTCCTTCACTGGCATCTTCAATCAATTTTTTTTTTTTTTGGCGGGACAATGATGGTTAAGTGACTTGCCGAGGGTCACACAGCTAGTGTCAAGTGCCTGAGGTTGGATTTGAACTCAGGTCCTCCTGAATCCAGGGCCAGTGCCTTATCTACTGTACCACCTAGCTGCCCCTCTTCAGTCAATTAAAACATTTTTTATTGTCTTTTTTGGGCACCACTATTTCTAAGCCCCCTTTCTACAACCAAAATAAAACAACAGAACAACAAACAACCCACAAGAGAAAGGAAAAAAAAATCCTTGTGACAAATAGGTATAGTCAAGCAAAATGTATCCACAATGCCCACACCCCAAAATGTATATCCCTTCCTTTATCTCAAATCTAGCATTTTTCTACAAGAAGGGGAACGTGCTGCAATGTGGGTCCTTTGAAAACATAGTTGGTCATTAAGTCTTTAAAGTTTTTTTCCTTTTAGTGTTGTTCTTGTAGCACACCCTCTGTGTCAGTTCATATTACCCAGTACTCTTTTAAATAATATCTTTCAGCATTTTTTTGGTGTTTCAATAAAATTCTTTTAAATCCACATACCACAATCTGTTCAGCTACTCACCAATTGTGGGGCTTCCCCTTAGATTCTGGCTTTGGTTTTCTCACTTCCTTCCCCACCATCCCCCATTTTAATTTCCTCTTTTGGATCAGGAATTTTGTTTTGCTTGCAATTATTCATTCCTTAGTATTATTCTCTCTCTTAATGTTTGTTTCTGTTTCTTCCTGCTCCACATGTCCACTTGTTTCTTTGTTGAATCTGATATATATCTAAGTCTATTTTCAACCATCTGTCTATTTCAGATAACAGTGAGTTTCTACTGATGCCTGCTCCTCTGATTCCTTTCTCCATGTTTTTATGCTTTTCTTTTTACTCTTCTCAGTTATTAGACATAAATAGATCCCACTCCTTTCTTCCTCCTTTCTTCACTAGTATATTCCTTTTTCCTTCCCTTTCCTTTGCCCTCCCCTACTCCCCCAAACAGAATCCTGATTTTCTCATTGAACTTTGTCAATACCTTTTGATGATACTAACATTCTGAAGGGACACTTGTTTCTTCATCCCCTAATAGGATGTTAGTACAACTTCATCATACAACCCATGACTATTGTGTTTACATCTCAAAGTTCTTACTTGAATATTATATTTTCATCAGAAATCCTTGAAAGTGCTCTGTTGTCTCCCCCCTCCTGCCCCCACCCCTAATCTACTCAGCTTTCCAGGGGAGTTGTTCTTGTGTATAAGACTATCTATTGGCATTTAGAATGTTATATTCCAAGGTCTCCTCTTGTTTATGGTAGAAGTTGCCAGGTTTTGAGTGTTACTTACTAAGGTTCCCTAGAACTTGAACTATTTCTTTCTGGTGGCTTGATGTATTTTTTTTTCTTTAATCAGTTTGGATTTTGGCTATGATATTCTTGGGACTCTTTCTCTTGGGATTTTTTTCAGGAGATGATTGATGGATTTAAAAAAATCTTCATATAGTCATGTGGAGCTTTAAGGTTTTCGAAGGTTAAATGACTTGCCCAGGGTCACACAACTGGTAAGTGTCTTAGGCTAGAATTGAACTCAGGTCTTCCTGACTCCAGATCCAGCAGCAACTAGTCCTAATAGAGCTGACAAGCTTGTATGTATCATTTATTGAATATAGTGAGTGCCCAGGATTTTAAAAAAATCCTCATTTTAATCTGTTCAGTGATCTCCCCTTGACCTGTTTTCCAAATAAAATTTAAAAACATTAGATCTTAAGTTTTCTGTTTTTTTCTTTCAATCTTTGAATTTTGTTCTAATATATATATGTATATATATATATATATATATATATATATATATATATATATATTTACCTCAGGCACTCATTATTTTAGTTTTCAGGTTTTTCTGTACTTGGGTAATATTGCTCTACTAAACTATTTATACTCCTTCCAAATCTCTTTTCCATGGATTTTAATTCAGTTTTTAAATTCCTTGCTTTATTTCTTCTATGTATTCATGTAGTCTTTGTGGGGAAAATATTTCCCCCTTGCAGCTCTTCCTGCAGTTTTTATACTTATTCTTGACTTCTTGGTGGTGGTGGTGATAAATCTCTAGATTTGTGAGAATTAAAAAAAAAAAACCAGTTTGGGGTAATCTTCAGCTTTAGTTCCTTAAGTGGAATACTGGGTTCTGCTTGGTTTCATCCTGGATACCCTGGGTTTCTGCCTCCCAGGGTTGGACCCTCCTGAATATTTGAGGTTTGGAGAATGAGATCTATATGTTCTTCTGTGGAATTTCAGGACAAAGTATTAGGTACCCCCAGTTTGCAACAATAACTAATATATGGAATGGGCCCCTTAAAAACAAGCCATGAGCAAGCTATTAATCACTATCTAGACATACTTCTCTCATATTGACTTGAGATGTTGATTTTTTTGTACCCAAGTTTAAGAATTTGAATTTATGTCAATGAAATATGAAATATCTCTTCCATTTTTGAGGTAGCTAGACTGTACAGTGGATAGAGCTCTAGGCTTGGAGTCAAGAAAACGAGTTCAGCTCTGACCTCAAACACTTGTTAGTTGTGTGATCTTAGACAAATTATTTAACATTGATTTGCCTCAGTTTCCTTTGTTGTAAAATGGGAATTATAATATCACATATCTTGCAGGGCTTTTATGAGGATCAAAAGAGATAATAATTGTAAAGCACTTAGTATAGTGTCTTGTACATAGTAAAATCCATATAAATATTAGGTATTGCTATCATTATCTTGAAAGAATATCATGGACGACTCTGTCAAATGATTCCCTCAAATCAAGATAAACTGTACACAATATTTTCTTGATTAATTAGCCTAGTAACTGTGTCAAAAAAGAAAATTAGAAATATTTGTCTGGGACTATTTGTGATGAAGCCATGTGAACTCTGTGTATTCATACTTCTTTTGTAAATATCCACTAACCAACTTTGTATTAATGTTTTTTTAACAAGAATCAAATTAAAGGTCATTGACCTATAATTCACAGAATCTACCTTCTTTTTTGAAAATTGAAACAGTTTACCATCTATTGCTCTGAAGTATGAACCTTGTACCTCTGCAATTAAAAAAAGATAACAGACAGTGCCTCAATAATCAAATTCACTTCTTCTTTTTGTACCCTGGCATGTAATTCATTTAGACCTACTGATTCGAACTCCCAAGTAAAATTTAAGAGCACATTTATCATTACTTTAATTTTCTTGGATTTTAACTTCCTATTAGTAATTTTTCTTCTGTTACATATAGCACACTGATAATTTTCTTTGGTAGGAAAATGGAAACAAAAGAACAGCTTAAAGTTTCTGACTTCTCCCTGTCATGTCTTGTATTTGGCTTCTGACTTCTCTCTGTCATGTTTTATTCTTTCCTTCTCTACCCAAAGCAGTGATTCTATCCTTTGATTCTACTCTTTTCCACAAATCTATCATTTGAGCCTGTACCCTTACTTCCTAAGGCCCTAAAGCTATAGTTATGAGCCCCAAGTATAGTCACATTGGTTTCATCATTAATTCCTTATAGATCTATTCTACCTGGACTCATAGGACTTCATGAAGAGGTGATGGTAAAAACTGAGAACATGGATTGCAATTATGTCCTATACAGTGGATCACAAATTACCATTGTTTTCTAATGTTTTTATAACAGGGCTCTGTGTAAAATAGTTTTAAAGCTTATGACGTGTCTTGGACTTGTTAGTTTGAGTGATATAGACCATCCATAACCAGTATACATCCGGGTGATGCTCTATAGAATCTCTATTCCATGTCTAGTGCATAAACTGATTATGTACCACATGTTGTGGTTATATGACTGTTTTATTTTAGCTTCACCAGTACAGACAGTTCTCATTTTACATAAATTTGCATTACACAAATTAAACTTTACATAAAGAACTTTGAAAGAAATCCACATAAAAAAACCAACTATGTTAACTTTACCATACAGTACTGTGCTCTCTTTCTCTGTCTCTGTCTGTCTGTCTGTCTGTCTCTCCATTGCTGCCCCTTGGCTCAGCACTCTGCAGCTTCCCACAAACCACCAAAAAAACCCTGAAAAAAGAACTCCTAAAAAACACCCCTCCAAGTGAAAGCAGAACAGATGAGACCACCACCACTGTCATTGTCAGATCTCGGGCTTGGCCACTGAGACCTTTGCCCTGCTCTGTCCACCTGCTCACGTTTGGCCCTGTTCATCTGTCTTCCCTACCTTGGCCTTTAGGTGCTGCATCTCTGTCCCAAGTCCCCACATGTAACCAGTCCTCTCCTGTCTCTATTTGTGTGCAGCCCTGACTTGTCTGCTCCCTGTGTATTCTTCCTCCTGTTTCTTTCTTTCTTTTTTTTTTTTTTTTGCGAGGCAATGAAGGTTAAGTGACTTGCCCAGGGTCACACAGCTAGTGTCAAGTGTCTGAGGTTGGATTTGAACTCAGGTCCTCCTGAATCCAGGACCAGAGCTCTTTCCACTGCGCCACCTAGCTGCCCTGCTTTCCTCTTGTTTCCAGCCAGGCCCATACATGGCTGGTCCCCTGCATGTTCCCCCTCCTTTTCTTGCTTCTCTGTCCCTGGTCCCCATGTGTTCTTGAACTATGTGGGCCCCTTTCCTGCAAGGGATAGTACCCATGGGCAAATTCACATTACTTAAAAATCAGAGATCTGTGGAATGGAATGCTAGAACTATCTGCAATAAAGGTTGGTTACCTGGGAAGCCAGGAAAAATCACCCTTATTGTTTTAAAGCACTAATGCTTGTATTTATACTTTATATTTATAGGTTTTAGAATTGCCCCAGATGATCTTTGAAAGGAACTATAAAGAGTTTTGGTTTGGTGAAAATTATTTCACATAAAAGAGGTGTACAAGGAGAAGCTTTTACAATGGAGGGGAAAATGAAGAAAGAGGGCTGGCAATGCTTGACTTTTGTTCACATCTATACTGGTTCAAAGAGGGTAAAATATATAAAAATACTCAATTTATAATATAAATTTATCTTATCAAACAGAGAAGATGGGAAAGGGATAAGAGAAAAGGGGGGGGTGATAAAGGGGAGGCCAGATAAAAGAAGGTAGTGATCAGAAACAAAACAGGCTTTAGAGGAGGGACAGAATAAAAAGAGAGAGAGAAGGGTAAATAGAAGAAAATAGGATGAAGGGCAATGCACAGTTAGTAATGATAACTATGAGTATAAATAGGGTGAACTCACCCATAGAAAGGAATAGGATAGCAGAATGGATTAGTAATCAAACAATATGTTGTTTACAAGAAAAAGACTTGAAACAGATATATACACAAAGTTAAATAAGGGGCTGGAGAAGAATCTATTATGCTTCAGCTGAAGTAAAAAAGTCAGGGGTAGAAATCATAATATTAGACAAAGCAAAAGCAAAATAGACCTAATTAAAAGGGATAAGCAAAAAAAAGGGGGGATAAGCAGGGGAACTACCTTTTGCTCAAAGGAACCATAGATAATGAAGTAATGCCAATACCAAACATATATGCATCAAAATGGCATAGCATCCCTTTTTTTTTTTTTTTTTTTTTTGCAGGGCAATGAGGGTTAAGTGACTTGCCCAGGGTCACACAGATAGTAAGTGTCAAAGTGTCTGAGGCCAGATTTGAATTTAGGTCTTCCTGAATCCGGGGCCATTGCTTTATCCACTGCGTCACCTAGCTTCCCCCCATCCAATTTCTTAAAGGGGAAGTTAAATGAGTTACAGGAGGATATAGACACTAAAACTATTTAGTGAGGACCTTGACTTTCTCCTTTCAGAGCTAGATAAATTTAATTATAAAATAAATAAGAAAGAAGTGTGGGGACCAATTTTTAATTGGGGAGTGTTAGCTAAGCGGCTTGCCACAATACTGGGGCAAGGAAGGAGATTGGCAGCCTCCCTCAAAACAGAACAGGATTTATTTATTTATTTTTGTATTTTAAACATTTTTTTGTTGTTGTTGAGGAAATGGGGGTTAAGTGACTTGCCCAGGGTCACACAGCTAGTAGGTGTCAAGTGTCTGAGGCCAGATTTGAACTCAGGTCCTCCTGAATCCAGGGCTGGTGCTTTATTCACTGCACCACCTAGCTGCTCCAGAACAGAATTTATTTTAACAAGAATGAACTTAAAAAAAAAAAAACAACACAAACAGCATCAGTAGGATCAAGGGAAAGGAAATAAAATGGGGAAAGGGAAATTATACAACCTGAAGAAATACCACCACCCAGGAATCAGCTGAGAATACACAGCAGAGCTCCTGTCACCTTCCAGCTTCCAGCTAGAATGGTGACTTCTCCCTGATTCCCGAAACCCCACACAGCCCCCAACCAATTGTCTGGCTGCTCTGACAGTCACATGACTGCCCCCACTAGGCTTCCAATCATTATAATTTTGTGAGGTCCATGTAGGCGTCAGTAAGTGGTGATGACATGAGGTGCCAGTGCCATGGCAACGGCTACAACCAGTGGGTGGAGCACTGTGCGGTTTGCAGAGCCCCAGGCCAGTGCGCGCTGAGGCATAAAAACCTCAAATAACAATTAATTCTTTACAGAAGTAAAGGACATGAATAAAATCTTAGAAAAGTTAGATTTATAGACTTCTGGAGAAAACTGAATGGGAATAGGAGGGAGTATACTTTCTTCTCAGTGGGACATGGCACCTTCACAAAAATTGACCATATATTAAAATATAAAAACCTTATAACCAAATGCAGATATGCATAAATATTAAATTCATCCTTTTCAGACCACAATGCAATAAAATTACATTTAGTAAAGGGCCATGGAAGAATAAAGTTAAAAGCTAACTGGAAACTAAATTTAATCCCAAAGAACAACTAAACTAAAGAACAAATAATAGAAACAACCAATAATTTCATTAAAGAAAATGAGAAGACAACATTCCAAAATTTGTGGGATGCAGCAAAAACAATACTTAGGGGACATTTTATATCTCTAAATCCATACATCAATAAAAGAGAAAGAACACAAAAATAAATTGGGCATTCAATTAAAAAAAACCCTAGAGTAAAAACAATTTAAAAATCCTCAATTAAACACCAAAATGGAAATCTTGAAAATCAAAGGAGAAATTAATAAAACTGAAAGTAAAAAAAATGCATTGAACTAGTAAATAAAACTGGGAGCTGCTTTTATGGGAAAAACATAACAAAACAGACAAAACATTGGTTAATTTGATTTTTTTTAAGTAAGAAGAAAACCAAATTACTAGTATCAAAAATGAAAAGGGCAAATGCAAAACTAAAGTAATTATTAGGAAATATTTTGTTAAATTATATGCCAGTAAAACTGACAATCTAAGTAAAATGAACAAATATTTATAAAAAATAAACTACCCAGATTAACAGAAGAGGAAATAGAATACCTTAAATAACCCTATCTCAGAAAAACAAATCAAACAAGTCATCAATGAGCTTCCTAAGAAAAAAACAAAACACCAGGACCAGATGGATTCACAAGTTAATTCTACCAAACATTTAAGGAACAATTAATTCTAATACTACATAAACTACTTGGAAAAAATAGGTAAAGAAGGTGTCTAATCAAATTTCTTTTATGACACAAATATACTTAATTTATACTTAAACCAGGGGGAGCAAATACAAAGAAAACAATAGATCAATTTTCTTAATGAATATTGATGAAAAATGTAAATACTAGCAAGGAGGTTACAGCAATATTCCAGGTGGTATTTATACTAGAAATATAGGACTGGTTCAATATTTTTAAAATATCAGCATAATTGACTATATCAATAATAAGAACAACAAAAATCATATGATTATCTCAATAGATGCAGCAAAGGCCTTTGATAATATACAGCACTCAATCCTGTTAAAACCACTAGAAAACAGAAATCAATGGAGCCTTTCTTAAAATGATAAGTCGTATTTATCTAAAACCAAAAGCAAATACTGTCTATAATGGGGATAAACTTGAAGCCTTCTCAATAAGATCAAAAACAAACATGTCCATTATCATCAGCATTATTCAGTATTGTACTAGAAATGCTAACTATAGCAATAAGACAAGAAAAAGAAATTGAAGGAATAAAAACAGGCAATAAGGAAAAAACTATCACTCTTTGCAGATAATATGATAGTATACTTAGAGAACCCTAGATAATCAATTAAAAAACTAGTTGAAAAATTAACAACTTTAGTAAAGTTGCAGTATACAAAATAAAACCCCATAAACCATCAGCATTTCTACTATTACCAACAAAGTCCAGCAGGAAGAGAAAGAGAAATTCCAATAAATTAACTGCAGATAGCATAAAATACTTGATGGTCTATCTGCCAAGACAAACCCAGGGATTATATGAGCATAATTACAAAACAGTTTTCACACAAAGGACAGATCTAAACAATTGGAGAAATAATTGCTCATGGGAAGGCTGAGCCAAAATAATAAAAATGACAATTTACTTTAAAAAAAATGTTAATTTATTTTTTCAGTGCCATCAAACTAACCAGACTATTCAAACCCACCAAACTAAACAAGAATTATTTTATAGAGCTAGGAAAAATAGTAACGAAATTAATTTAGAAGAACAAAAGGTCAAAAATATCAAAGGAATCAATGGAAAAATGTTAAGGAAGCTGGTTTAACAATTCCAGATTTCAAAATATATTACAAAGTGGTATCAAAACAGTCTACTACTAAGAAATAGAGTGGTAGACCAGTGGAATAGATTAGGTACACAATACACAGTAAATAACCACAGTAACCTAGTGTTTAATAAATTTAAATAAATTCAATAAACTAAAAACCCAAACTTTGGGGACAAGAATTCAGCATTTGACAAAAATTGCTGGGGAAATTGAAAAGCATTTTGGCAGAAGCTAGGCATAGACCAACATCACACAGTGTATGCCAAGAAAAGGGAAAAATAGATAAATGACTTAGCCATAAAGGGGAATATCAGAAGTAAATTAGGAGAGCAGGGAAAAAATGTACTTGTCAGATCTATGGATGAGTTTATGACCAAACAAGAGGTAGAGGAAGTAAAATAGCTAATTTTGATTACATGTAATTAAAAAACCTTTTCACAGACAAAACTAATATAGTCAAAATTAGAAGAAAAACAGGAAACTGGGAAAATATTTGTAGCAAATTTCTCTGATAAAATCCTCATTTCTCAAATATACTGTTTAGGGAACTCAATCAAATTTATAAAAGCCATTCCCTACCTGATAAATGGAAAAAGGGTAAAACCAGGCAGTTTTCAGAAAAAGAAATAAAAGTTATCAATAGTCACATAAAAAAATGCTCAGAATACTTAAGTCTTTCACAGTTGATCACCCTTATAATATTGCTGTTACTGTATGCAATAAATGTTCACCTGGTTCTGCTCACTTCACTTTGCATCAACTCATATAAATCTTTTCAAGTTTTCTGAATCCATCCTGTTGATCATTTCTTATAGAACAGTAGTATTTCATCACAATTATATAACACAATTTGTTCAGCCATTCCCCAGTTGATGGACATCCCTTCAATTTCCAATTCTTTGCCACCACAAAGAGAGCTGCTACAAATATTTTGTACAAAGAGATCCTTTTCCCTTTTCTTTGATCTCTTTGACATACAGACCTAGGAGTGGTTTTGCTGGGTCAAAGTGGTTTTGCTGGGTATAGTTCCAAATTGTTCTGCAGAATGGCTGAATCAGTTCACAACTCCACTAGCAATGCATTAGTGTCCCAATTTTTTCACATCCCTTCTAGCATTTGTCATTTTCCTTTTCTGTCATTTTAGCCAATCTTATAGGTGTGAGGTAGTATCTCAGAGTTGTTTTAATTTACATTTTATGCAGTGCTTTAGGGTTTGCAAAATGTTTTAGGAATATTATCTTATTTGATCTTCACCACAACTCTGTGAGCTAGTTGGTATTATCCTCTCTATTTTACAGATGAGGAAACTGAGACAGATAAAGGTTTAGTGACTTGCCCAGTGTCACACAGCTTGTAAGTATCTGAGGCTAGAATGGAACTCTGATCTTTCTGAAGCCAGGTCCAGCACTATATCCACTGTGCCACTTAGTCCTAAGAAATCTAGACAGTTTAAATTTATAATCTTCTGGAATTTAGTGAGTTCTCAGCTTTTACAAAAATCCTGATTTTTATCTGTCCAATGATCTCTCTCATATATGTTCTCTTTTATCTGTTTTCCAACTCAATTTAGAAAATCAGATATTGTACATTTTTTCTTCCAATCTTTTATTTTTTCTATTTCTTTTTGTCTCATGGAGTCATTGATTTCTTTTTACTCTATTTTAGTTTTTAGAGTTTCCAGTACTTTGGCAATACCATTTTCTCTTTGAAAGCATTTATTTATTTATTTGCAGAGCAATGAGGGTTAAGTGACTTGCCCAGGGTCACACAGCTAGTAAGTGTCAAATGTCTGAGGCCGGATTTGAACTCAGGTCCTCCTGAATCCAGGGCTGGTGCTTTATCCACCATGCCACCTAGCTGCCCCTAAAGTATTTATTGTTCTTCTAAATTTTTCTTCCAGAGATTTTATTTCATTTTTTAAATCTCTTGCTTAATTTCTTCTAGGGATTCATGTAGTTTTTGTGAAAAATTAATTTTCCTCATTAAATCTCTTCTTGCAGTTGCTATAGAATTATTTTTGACTTCTTTTGAAGGATCTCTAGATTTGCAATAATATATTTTTTTAACTAATTGTGTTATTCTTTGGTTTACCTACATCTTAAACTTCAGTTCTGATTGGTCTCAAATTAAGTGCCCAGGGCTTCTGTCCTGATAGAGAAGTGAAAGCCAAGATTCATGGGGAGATGGTAAGAGTGATCTCAACTGAACTCATGAAATTCAACCACTGCCTTCCATGAAACTGAAAATTTTTTTGGAGATGATTGTTGAGGCATTATGGGTGATCTCAGAAAGATTATAGAGTATAGGAGAAGAGTCTAAGAACTGTATATTGTCCTGATTGGCAAAAGGGGACAAATATCGACTCTCTGAACTATAGACTAGTGAACCTTAATGAAAATTGTTGGAAAAATTCCAGAGTGCAACAACAAAGGGATGATTTGTAATCAGTTATAAAGGTAAATGACAAATCACTAAAATAAAGCATGGGCCCATGAAAAACAAGTCATGTCCAGCTACCCCAGTGAGCCTGTCCCCCAACCTCCTTTGCCCCTGCCTCTGCTGCCAGATGAACTCATGATCCACTGAAATTGCTATATATTTTTTCAGACTAATTACTGTCCAGACATACTTCTGTTATTTTGACTTAAGAAGTTAATTTTTTGCACCCAAGTTTAAAACATTGGATTTTTCTCTGAAATATGATGTTAATAGATTTGACCAAATAATTCTAGAATATAAACACTTTTTTATTCTGTTATGCAACAGTTACCTCTTCTATCTTTGCATCATCTCAAATTTGATTGGTATTCCATCAATGCTTTATCCAGTTCACTGATAAAAATGTTACAGAGCAGAGGGCCAAAGATAGCTCTGTGGGCACTCCACCTCTGTACAACTCTGTATAATGTGACCTAAAACTAATTATGTTTGGCCATTAGTCCAGTTGTTCAATGACTAGCTCACGCCTTCCATTCTTTTGTCAGGAATATCGTGAAAGATTTTGTTAAATGATTCACTAAAATCAAGGAAAACTATCTATAGATTTTATTAATCTAATAATTGCATCAAAATTAGGTGTATCTGTCTGGAATTGTTTATGACAAAGCTCTGTGAGCTCTATGATAATGCTCTTTTCTAAATGTTCACTAACCAACTCTATTGATAGGTTTTAGAATTTTGATAGGAGTCAAATTAAAGGAAATTAGCCTATTAAATCAGACTCCACCCTCTGTTTGGAGACTTGAGACATTTTCCCATTCATTGTTCTATAGTATGTATCTCCACAATCTTCAAAAAGATAACAGAGTGGCTCAGTGATCACATTGGTCTCTTCCTTCTGTACCAAGGTTCATTTAGACCTACTGACTTTAAGTCTTAACTGAAAGCCAAGAGTACATTTATCATCACTTTACTTTTCTTGGGTTTCAACTTCCCATAAACCATTTTTCTTCTGTTATTGACAGCACACTAAGAATTTTCCTTGGAAGGAAAATGGAAACAAAACAACAGTCAAAAGCTTGTAGCTTCCTTGTTATTCTTTAACCTTGTCTTTTACACCCTGAACAGTGATTCTATCCTGTCTTTGATTCTACTCTTTTCCACAAATCTATCATTGGAACCTGCACCCTTACCACTTAAGGCCCTGGAGCTGTAGTTCTGGGCCTTAAAGATGGTCACATTGGTTTCATCATCCATTTTTTATGGGTCTATTCCATCTGCACTCAAAGGACCGCATACAGAGGGGATAGCAAAAATGGAAAACCTGGACTGGAATGCTTTTCTAAACCATGGATCACGTTATCATTATTTCCTATTCTTTTTTTTTTAAATGAGAGGTATCTAGGTAAAATACCTTTAAAGCTTATAACAAGGCTTGAACTTGCTGATTTGAGTTATAATAGGTGCATCATACCTGGGTTACATTCAGGTGATACTCTATAAAGTACTTCGTCTGTTGTAAGTACTGTTTGTGTGCATTTTTAGTTCTAAGGATACTAAAGATTGGTTACCTAGGAAGCCAGGAAAATCACCCTTGTTGTTTTAAAGCATTGATGCTTATGATTATACTTTATATTTACACATTTTGGACTTGCCTCAGCTGATCTTTGAAAGGAATTGCACAGAGTTTCAGACCAGGGGAAAAATGTAACCCAAGTCCCCAAACCCATTATTAAGAGACTCTCATTCCCAGAAAAAAAAAATCTCACAAAAACATGCACTAGAAATGATGGGAATATAAATATAAAAACAATAAAATAAATTGGAAGAGGAAAAAAAGTGGTGGGGTATCAGGAGAACAGTAGGAGACAGGTTATAAATTCATAAAGAAAACAAATAAATTTATTTAAAAAAGAACTGTGGGTGATGTAAAAACAAAGTATATCAATAAAATTTATTTTAAAACTAGAAAAAAGAGAAGATGGGTAATAAATTTTAAATGGAAGCTTCAGGGCAAACTATTGTACCTTCAATTCATTTGTATCCTTGGTTAAAGAAATGAGTTTGATTTCATTGGTGGCATTGTCAGGGCTTGAACCAACTGAAGCGATGTTGATAGGAGGGATTTCTTCTTTTTTCTCCTTTGAGGAAAGACAAAGAAAAAATAGACCATAAATGCTGAATTCAATAAATATTACCATCAACAGCCTTCCCTTCCCTTTCCCCTCTTTAATTCTCCAGAACAGAATCCATCTGTTGCTGGATCCTTTGTTATCATTTAACTCTTACAATGACTTTTGATAATATTAAAGTTCTGTAGGGACATTTGTTTCTTCATTCCCTATTAGATTGTTAGCACAGCTTCATTACATAACCCATGCCAATTTCTAAAGTAAACACACTTTTCTAGTTTTTTCTTGACTCATGTTTATATTTCAAAGTTCCTACTTAAGTCTACCATTTTCATCAGAAATCTTTGAAAGCCCTCTGTTCCATTTTCCTTTGAAATATGCTCAGTTTTTAAAGGGGAATTATTTTTGGGTGTAAGACTATTTATTGCCATTTAGAATATTATATTCCAAGATCTACTCTTGTTTGTGGTAGAAGTTGCTATGTTTTGATTTTTCCTTATGGTGGTTCCCTAGTACTGAATTACTTCTTCCTGGTTGCTTGTGATATATATTAGAAGCTCTGAATTTTGGCTATGACATTCCTGGGACTTTTTCTTTTGTGATTTCTTTCAGAAGGAGATTGATGCATTTTATAAATATTCATATAATTAAATAGTTCTTTAAGGTTTACAAAGTGCTTTAGAAATGTCATCACATGACTAATGCATATATATATATATATATATATATATATATATATATATATATATAAACCTATATCAGATTATCAGATTACCTGCTGTCTGGGGGGCGGGGAGGGATAGGAGGGAGGGAGAAAAATTTGAAATTGGAAATCTTATCTAAACAAATGTTGAAAACTAAAATAAATTTTTAAAAAAAGAAAAGAAATATCATCACATTTGATTTTCACCACAACTCTAGGATGTAGGTGCTGTTATCATCTCCATTTTACATATGAGGCAACTCAGACAGACAAAGGATAAGTAACTTGCCCAGGGTCTCATAGCTGGTAAGTATCTGAGTCCAGAATTGATCTCAGGTTTTCCTGAATCCAGGTCCAGCATTGAATACACTGTGCCATCTAATACTAAGAGATTTAAACATAAATTTCCAGGCTTTTACAAAAATCCTGTTTTTATCTGTACAATGATCATTCCTTGATCTGTTTTCCAACTCAATTAAAAAATCAGATATCTTATATCTTCTATTTTTTCTTCCAACCTTTTATTTTTCTTCTATTTTTTTGTTATTTCATTTCTTTTTACTCTATTTTCATTTTTAGGGTTTCCAGTACTTGGGACCTTACCTTTTCTTTAAAACTATTTGTTCTCCTTGTAAATCTTTTCTCCAGAGCTTTTCATTCTTTTGTTTGTTATCTCTTGATTCATTTCTTCTAGGTATTTATACAGTCTTTGTAAAAATCCATTTTTCCTTTGAATCTCTTCTTGCAGTTGTTATAGAGTTATTTTTGGCTTCTTTTGATGGATCTCTTAATTTGCATCATTTTTTTTTAACTCACTGGGGCCTTCTTCAGTTTTCTTATCACTTCAGTTTTATTTTCTTAGGTGTAATACTAGGTTTTGCTCAGTTTCAACCTGGATCTGCTGGGTTTTTGTGCTGACCTCTCCCTCCCAGGGTTGGACCCCTCCCAGATATCTGAGGTTCAGAGCACTAAATATATAAGTATTTTGTGGAATCTTACGTCATAGTTTTAGATGCCTGGAGCCCTAGGATACCAACGCTGTATCAGCCTGAGCAATGATATACCATAGTGGTCCATGATTCTTCCTAGGGCTCCCAAGGTCTTGACTTTAGAGAACCCCCTGGAGATTTCTTGGGAGGGAACCTCTACTCCTGGTGCATCCAGATCTAGGCTATATGTGACCTGATCCATGTTGGGTTATATAGGGAAGATACTGGCTTGTTTGCCTGTATTGGCTTTGTGCTTGCCCCTTTCCCATTGCCTATGGACTTCTGGCTTCTTTTTAAAATTTCTGCAATGGAAGATACCACTTATTCTTTTTTTTTTTAGTGAGGCAATTGGGGTTAAGTGACTTGCCCAGGGTCACACAGCTAGTAAGTATTAAGTGTCTGAGGCTGGATTTGAACTCAGGTACTCCTGACTCCAGGGGTGGTGCTCTATTCACTGCGCCACCTAGCTGCCTCGACACTACTTATTCTTGATTCTCATTGGAAATTTTTATCTTTAAAAGGTCTGGAAAGAATTTCAGGTTTTTGCTAAAGTAAGAATGTGAGACCTGAGTAGCTTGCAATTTTCTTGTGCAATAAGCAGTATAATTTTTATAACTATGTTATAATGAAAAAAATTGAGTATTAAAGTGTTTGAATGCCTTGCTCAGAGTCACATGGCTAGTACATGTCAGATCTCCACATCCAGAGCTCTTTCCACCATATGGCCAATTTAAACATTTATTTGGCACCTACTGCAAAGAATGTTGTTAGGTACTGGGGCCCTATAAAGATTTTTTAATCTCTTTTTTTTTTTTTTAGTGAGGCAATTGGGGTTAAGTGACTTGCCCAGGGTCACACAGCTAGTAAGTGTTAAGTGTCTGAGGCCAGATCTGAACTCAGGTCCTCCTGACTCCAGGGCTGGTGCTCTATCCACTGAGCCACCTAGCTGCCCCTGGGGCCCTATAAAGATGAACAGAGCACTGAGTCTGACCACAAGGAGCCTGCAATCTGAAAGTTATGATACTGAGTATCACTTTATTTCATTTTTTTAAAGAGAAGAGGGTAATTGAGTTAAAAGTTAAGTGAGAAAGATGACCTTTGGCGTGGAGGTAGATAGTATCTTTGAATCAGGAATTTTTGCTATGAGTGGGAGATAAGGAAAGAGCTTGAGATTTAAGATGAAACAACAGTCTTGGAACTGAAGGAGATGGATTTTTTCTTTCCTTTCCTAAGTGACCTTAAATATAGAATATGAATTTGGAAGATAATTTAAGCTGTCTAAATGAAGCTTGGGCTCTGATTTATTTTAATTTTAAATGGAGATGAAGAGGAAAATCAACGAATAGATAGGACCGCTGCTTGAGATTCTAGGTGATATAGTGGATACAGTTTCAGACTTGAAGTCAAGAAGACCTGACATGAAACCCTACCTCAGATACTTACTAGCTATGTGATCCAGAGAAAGCCATTTAGCCTCCCTCAGCTCAAGCTTCTTCATCTATAAAATGGGCATAATTATACCACCTACATCAGAGGGTTGTTGGGAGAAACAAATCAATGAGACTCTATCTAGCTAGCTACATATACATATATGCATATATATATATCACTTTCAAATCTTAAAGTGATAAATAAATCTTAGCTACTACTACTACTACTACTACTACTACTACTACTACTACTACTACTACTACTACTACTACTGAATAGATGGTAACGAGTCTTCACTTTTTCCTTTCCCACAAGGGGGAAATATACAGATGCACTTAATTCCAAGGAGAATGGTACAAATAGAACAAAAATGTTGGAAAACATTCCAGAGTTCAAAAGGATGTTTTGTAAGCAAATAGAAAGGAAAGCAACAATCACTAATAAGTGGAATGGGTCCACTAAAGACAAGTTATTTCCATATTATCCCAGTAAGGCTGTTCTCCAACCTACTATGTCTTTGACTTTGCAGCTAGGTCATATACTGTGCTTGTCATCCAATAAAACTACTAAATCTGTTTTCAGACTAATTTCTGTCTACACATGCCTCTTCTGTTTTTGACTTGATAAGTTGATTTTTTTCCCCATTTAATCTTAAAACTTTGAATTTATCTGGTTATAGTATATTTGGGCAACTATTCTAGACTATAGATCTCTCTCTCTCTCTCTCTCTCTCTCTCTCTCTCTCTCTCTGTCTCTTATGCTGGTACCCAAAAGGTCAGTTACCTCATCTGTCTTTGTGTCATCTTCAAATTTGATTAGTATGCCATCAATGTTTTTTATTCAATTGATTGATAAAAATATTACACATTACAGGGTCAAACATAGATCTGTGGACACTCCACTGAGGACCTCTGTATAATGTGACATAGAACCAGTTATGAATTCTCTGGGTTTGGTCATTTACCCAGTTGTCTTCTGACTAGCTCACATCTCCACTTCCTTGCTGTCAGGCACATCATGAGACATTCTGTCAAATGATTCACCCAGATCAAGTTAAACTATCCATAATATTTCCTAGATTTATTCATCTTAATAATGGTTAAGAAACAAAAAGATAATTAGAAATATTTCTCTGGGACTTTGTAAATATTCACTAACCAATTCTTTATCGATAGATTTTAGAATTTTGATAGGCATCAAATTCAAGATGATTGGCCTGTAACTCACAGACTCCTCCTACCTCTCCTTTTTAAAAAAAATTGAGATTTTTCTCTTCTGTAGTATGCATATCCAGGCCAGTTAGTAGCTCAATGGATAAAAGTACTAAGCCTGGAGTTAGAAATGCCAGAAAAATAAGAGTTCAAATCTGAACTCAGATACTTGTTAGCTATGAGACCTTGGGCAAGTCACTTAACTCCTGCCTGCATAAAACTGGAGAAGGAAATGGTAAACCACTCCAGTATCTTTGCCAAGAAAACTCCATGTGTGGTAGGTCCACAGGGTCATGAAGAATTGAACATAACTGGTGGCTGAACAACAAGTATGTATCTCCACAATCTTTCAAAAGAACTGATAGTAGCTCAATGTTCACATTCACTTCTTTCTGTGACTCTGGAATGTGGATCACTTAGACCTTTTGACTTGAAATCTTAATCAAAAGTCAAGAGCACATTTATCATCACTTTATTTTTCTTGGATTTCAATTTCCTTTTAGCCATTTTTCTTCTGTTATTGACAGCACACTGATAATTTTCCTCAACAGGAAAATGGTAACAAAGTGAGTGGAAAGCTTTGTATTTCTCTCTGTCATGTTTTATCCTTTTTTCCCTACCCTGAGCAGTATCTATTCTTTCTTAGATACCTGTACCCTTACCAAAAAGTTCCGTGCCCCAAGGATAATCACATTGATTTCATCATCAATTCCTTATGGTATATGCCATCTGGACTCTTAGGAACTCATGCAGAGGTGATGGTAAAAATTCAGAACATGGACTATAATGTCCTATGTAGTGGATCAGAAGTTACAATCATTTTGCCATCTTTAATGATGGATATCTGGGTAAAATGCCTTTAAAGCCTCTGACTGCTCTTGGACTTGTTAGTTTGAGTGATATATACTTTCCATGCCTGGGATACATCTAGGTGATACTCTGTAGAGAGCCATATGTACTGTTTATGTGTGTTGTTTTATTTTATTTTCAACATTACTGAAGTCTGACTACCTGGAAAACTAGTTAAATCACTCTTATTGCTTTAAAGAGCCGACTCTTGTGTTAATACTTTATATTCATATGGTTTGGACTTGCCCCAGCTTATCTTTTCAAGGGACTATAAAAGGTTTCAACCCAATGGAGAAACCCAATGGTATTGGGACTCTGCTTATTGGTGGAGATCAGTGTTCCTTGCCTGTTTGAGAAATGGGGGTAGAGGTGGACAGAGTATGAGAGAGCTTCAGTTTCATCAGTCTTTTTTGAGTTTTTCTTCAATTCCCTTTTGGCTTTTAGCTTTGAAAGAGAAGATAGATGATGCCAACTCCATTTCAGGTTGCTGAGGCAAAAGACTCTGGGAAGAAGTCAGCATGAGAGGAGTTGGCAGTCTCTATCATGTCTCTGTCTCCAACTTGCTACATCAGAGACTTGAGAGAATTTCCCCTTGGATGAGATCTGGGACTCTCTCTTGGTTGTGCTGAGCTATTTTGCTCCCAATTGGAGAGCTTCTTCAATCTTCATTATCTGTCATATATTTTCTTACACGTTCTGTTATATATTCTTCTTCTTCTTCTTCCTTTTTTTAGTGAGGCAATTGGGGTTAAATGACTTGCCCATGGTCACACAGCTAGTAAGTGTTAAGTGTCTGAGGCCAGATTTGAACTCAGGTACTCCTGACTCCAGAGCTGGTGCTCTATCCACTGTGCCACCTAGCTGCCCCTGTTATATATTATTCTGTGTATATTTTCTCTGATTTGTTTAGCTATCAGATTGCCTCATAATCTAGGAGTCCCCATTGACTCCTCATGATCTCTCACACCCCATATCTAAGCTGTTGCCAAGGCCTGTTGATTTAAACTTTTCAACATCTCTTGAATATGTCCCCTTCTCTCCTCTGACACTGCCACTACCTGAAGCAAGCCCTCATCACCTCATACCTAGACTATTGCAATAGCTGCTGGGGGTGGTCTTCCTGCCTCAAGTCTCCATCGTCCATTCAACTGCTAAAGTGCAGACCCAACAATGTCAAACTCCTGTAACACCCCATTCACTAAATTCCAGTGCCCCCCTATTTCCTCTAAGAGCAAATACAAAATGTTTTGTTTGGCATTCAAAGCCCTTCATAACTGGGCTCCTCCTACCTCTCCAGTCTTCTTATACCTTACTGCCCACCACATACTCTTCATTCCAGGGACACTGGCCTCCTGACTGTTCCACGCACAAGACCCCTCCATCTCTTGGGTCTGGGCATTTTTTCTGCCTGTTCCCCATGCTTGGAGAGCTCTCCCTCCTGCACTCTGACTATAGACCTCACTGATTTCCTTTTAGTTCCAACTAAATACCACCTTCTACAGAAAAGTCTTCCCTAACACCTTGCAGTACTTTCCCTCTGTTAATCATTTCCTATTTATCCTATATATAGTTAGTTTGCACATATTGGTTTGCATGGTATCCCCTTCCCCTGTTTGACTGTGAGCTACTTGAGGACAAGGACTGTTTTTTGCCTCTTTTTGTATCTCCAATGCTTAGCTCAATACCTGTCAAATAGTAGGTGCTTAATAATTGCTTATTAAATGAAATGGAATTGGATAAATGGATTTCCTTACTAATTGCTGTGTATGTTCGTTATGGAACTGGTATGTGGTAGGAAAGAGGTTAAGTCTTGGATATAATGCTTAGCATCCAGCTTCCTCCCATAATGAACAATGATCAGAAGTTTGCTTGGATATGAAAACCATATACCCTAGACTAACAGTATTTAAGAGAGTAAAAAGTTATAAATCTATCCCAGTACCACAGCTCTCTGTGGAGAAAGGAGTGACCAAGCTTCTGGACCCCCAACCTCCTGCTGACCTTAAAGTCTCCCTTGAAGAAATATGGGGGAGAAGAGGCTAGAGATATCTCTCCTGCATCATTTCAAATCACATAACTTCAAACCTCATGTTACATATGAGGGGATAGCCCTTTCCACATTTCCAAATAGGACAACTTTGAAATTCTGTTTTTGTTTCCAATTCTACTCTGATAATGATTAAATCAAAGAAAAAAAAATCTGACAAAACACATGATGTAAAAAATTCAAAAGGAGAAGCAAGGTGGTGCAGTGGATAGAGCACCAGCTCTGGATTCAGGAGGACCTGAGTTAAAATCTGGCCTCAGACACTTGACACTTACTAGCTGTGTGACCCTGGGCAAGTCACTTAAGCCCAATTGCCTCACAAAAAATTCAAAAGGTAAAAAGAATCCCAAAATATAACTTTTTAAATGACTAGAAATGGTACAAAAACACCAGAGGATCATATAAATCAGATAAGAAATGTAAATTAAAAAAAAGATACTCAATTGGGGAAAACCATAGAAGGGACAAAAATTTCAAAAAGAAATTTATTTCATAAAAGAAATGTAGGTGATGTAAAAACAAAAGAAAACAATAAAATTTATTTTTAAAATAGAAAAAAGAAAAGGTAGGTAAGAAATTTAAAAGGGAAGCTTCAGGTCACACTACCATACCTCCAATTCATTTGCACCCTTGATTGAAGAACTGGGTTTAACATTGTTTGTAGCATCATCAGGAGTTGAACTAGGGATGTTGGTGGATGTACTTTCTTCTTCTTCCTTCTTCTTTGAGGAGAGGCATAGAGAAAAAACATAAATACTTAATTATATATATATGTATAATATATATATATGTATTATATATATATATATATATATATATATATATATATATATATATATATATATATATATATATATATATATATATATATATATATATATATATTTGGCAGGGCATTGAGGGTTAAATGACTTGCCCAGGGTCACACAGCTAGTAAGTGTCAGTTGTCTGAGACTGGATTTGAACTTAGGTCCTCCTGAATCCAAGGCCGGTACTTTATTCACTGAGCCACCTAGCTGCCCCCAAATACAGTAAATATTACCATAAATAGCCAATACAACTGAAACAGAATGGAAGCAACAAGGACAATGTCTTATGGTTTGTAAAGCACTTTCCCCAGAAAAGACTGGTCCACTGGCGACTAAGAAATCAACTGGATTTTCCTGGTGCTCATTAGGCTACTTTCCATGCTTGGCCTTACCTCAGATTACATATATACAAGTTATAGGTCATGTGTAGAAGAAATACTGATGTACAAAAAATGAAAAACAAGAGATGGGATCATAAACCATTGGTCTTAGTGACTTTGTCTATGAACAGGAAACCAAAATGAAGTGGCATCTATACTCATGTCTGTCTTTTCATTTGATTCATAAAGAGAATGATAGAAACAGAAAATGGAAATGTGGAGGTAGAAGGGCAAATATCAAAGCAAAATTTAAAGATAAAAATATTTTTAAAAATTAATCTTTTATTTAATTTAAATAAAAAGAGTATTTCCAGTAGCACAAATGAGGGCATTATATAAAAACATGAATCTCCACTTCATACCCTTTGCTTTTTATTTTTTTTAAAAATGATTAATAAAATAAATCATGATATTGTTGGATCAAAGGGTATGCATAATTTTATAGCCCTTTGCCATAGTTCCAAATTGCTCTCCAGAATGGTTGGATAAGTTCACAACTCCACCAATAGTACATTAGTGTCCCAATTTTCAAATACTTATAATTTTCTTTCTCAGTTATATTAGCCAATATGATAGGTGTGAGGTAGTACCTCAGTTCTTTTCACTTGTATTTCTCTAATTAATAGTGATTTAGAGGGGCAGCTAGATGGCACAGTGGATAGAGCACCGGCCCTGGAGTTAGGACTACCTGAGTTCAAATCCGGCCTCAGACACTTAACACTTACTAGCTGTGTGACCCTGGGCAAGTCACTTAACCCCAATTGCCTCACTAAAAAAAAAAAAATTAGTGATTTAGAGCATTTTTATTTGACTATAGATAGCTTTAATTTCTTCATTTAAAAATTGCTTCCTCATAACCTTTAACCATTTATCAATTGGGGAATAACATGTTCTTTTAAGTTTGACTCAGTTCTCTACTTTTTTTTTTTTTAAGTGAGGCAATTGGGATTAAGTGACTTGCCCAGGGTCACACAGCTAGTAAGTGTTAAGTGTCTGAGGCCGGATTTGAACTCAGGTCCTCCTGACTCCAGGGCCGGTGCTCTATCCACTGCGCCACCTAGCTGCCCCCAGTTTTCTACTTTTTGAGAAATTGGACTTTTAGAAGAGAAATTTTCTATAAAAACTGTTTCCCAGCTTTCTGCTTTCCTTCTAATCTTGGCTTCATTGGTTTTGTTTGTGCAACCCCTTTTTAATTTAAGATAATAAAAATTGTCTATTTGATATCTAGTATCACTCTCTATCTCATTTGGTCATAAATTCTTCCTTTCTTCATAGATCTGACAGATAAACTATCTTAATGTTCTCTTAATTTATGGTATCAGTTTTTATATCTAAACCATGTATCCAGTTTGACCTTATGTTGGTATATAGTGTAAGATATTGGTCTATATTTAGTTTCTGCCATAGTGTTTTCCAGTTTCCCCAGAAGCCTTTGTTAAGCAGTGAGTTCTCGTCTCAAAAGCTTGGGTCTTTGGGTTTATCAAATGCTAGATTACTATGGTCATTAACTGCATTCCTGAGTACCTAATCTATCCCACTGATTCAGCACTCTCTTTTTTTTTTTTAAAGTCGATCCCAGATAGTTTTGATGATTACTGCTTTATAATACAGTTTGAGTTTTGGTATGAGTAGGGCCCCTTTCTTTGACCTTTTTTTTTATTATCTTTTGACAGTCTTGTCCTTTTGTTTTTCCAGATTAATTCTGTCATTATAAAATAGAGTTTAAAAAGTTCAACGGATATGGAAATCAATAAATAATTTGATTTAGGTAGAATTATAATTTTTGTTATATTGGTTCAGTCTACCCATGAGCAAGTGATATTCTTTTAGTTAATTAGACCTGACTTTATTCATGTGAAAAGCGTTTTGTAATTATGTTCATATAATTCCTGGCTATGTCTTGGCAGATAGACTACCAAGTATTTTATATTGTCTACAGTTATTTTGTTTGTTTGGGTTTTTTGGGCAATGAGGGTTAAGTGACTTGCCCAGGGTCACACAGCTAGTAAGTGTCAAGTGTCTGAGTTCGGATTTGAACTCAGGTACTCCTGAATCCAGGGCCAGTGCTTTATCCACTGTACCACCTAGCTGCCCACTGTCTACAGGTTTGTTTTTTGTTTTTTGTTTTTTTGGTGAGGCAATTGGGGTTAGGCGACTTGCCCAGTGTCACACAGCTAGTAAGTGTCAAGGGTCTGCAGCCAGATTTGAACTCAGGTCCTCCTGAATCCAAGGCTGGTACTCTATGGTCCACTGCAATACCTAGCTGCCCCTACAGTTATTTTAAAAGGGATTTCTCTTTCTATCTCTTGCTAGACTTTGTTGGTAATATACAGAAGTGCTACTGATTTTTTAATGTCCTGCTACTTTGCCAAAATTGTTTATTATTTCAGCTAGGTTTTTTAGTTGGTTTTCTAGGATTCTCCAAGTATTCCATCCTATCATCTGCAAAGAGTGATAGTTTTGTTTCCTCATTGCCTATTCTAATTCCTTCAATTTCTTTTTGTCTTATTGCTATAGCTAACACTTCTAGGACAATATTGAATAATAGTTGTGATGATGGAAATCCTTGCTTCACTAATGATCTTATTTGGAAGTCTTCTAGCTTATCCCCATTACTGATAATGCTTGTTGATGGTTTAGATAGATACTACTTATATTAAGGAAAGCTCCATTTATTCTTATGCTCTCTAGTGTTCTTTTTCCCCCTAGTTTTCTTAAAAGGAATAGGTACTGTATTTTGTCAAAAAGTTTTTCTGCATCTATTTATATAATCATATGCTTTTTGTTACTGTTATTGTCAGTTATGCTAATATTATTCCTAATATTGAACCACCTCTGAATTCCTGGTAGAAGTCCCACCTGGTCATAGTGTGTAATCCTTGTGATATATTGCTGTAATCTCCTTGCTAGTATTTTATTTAATTTTTTTTGCATCAATATTCAACGGGGAAATTGCTTTATAGTTTTCTTTCTCATTTTTTCACTCTTCTTGGCTTAGGCATCTGCACCTTTTTTTTTTGTTGTTGTTGTTATAAAAGGAATTTGTTAGGACTTTACCTATTTTTTCAAATTGTTTACATAGTATTAGAATTAAATGTTTAGTAGAATTCAGTTGTGAATCAATCTGGTCCTGGGGATTTTTCTTAGTTAATTGATGGCTTGTTAAATTTCTTTTTCTAAGATGGGATTATTTAAGTATTGTATTTCCTCTTCTGTTCATCTGGTAATTTATATTTTTGTAAATATTCATCCATTTCACTTAGATTGAAAGATTTATTAGCATGTAATTGGGCAAAATATTTCCTAATAATAACTTTAATTTCTTCTTCATTGGTAGTGAATTCATCTGTTTCATTTTTGATACTGGTAATTTGTTTTTCTTTAAAAAAATAAAATTAGCCAATGGTTTATCTATTTTATTATCTTTTTATAAAACCAACTTTTAAGTTTTATTTATTATCTTATTGGGTATCTTAGTTTCAATTTTATTAATCACTCCTTTGATTTTCAGGATTCCCAATTTGGTGTTTAATTAGAGATTAAAATTTTTTCTTTTTCTAGTTTCTCTAGTTGCATGCTTAATTCTTTGATCTGCTCTTTCTCTATTTTATTAGTCCCTGTTGTTTTTTTTTTTTTGGTGGAATTTTATCTTATCTTTGTTTTGTTTGTTTGTTTGTTTTTAGTGAGGCAATGGGGGTTAAGTGACTTGCCCAGGGTCACACAGCTAGTAAGTGTTAAGTGTCTGAGGCTGGATTTGAACTCAGGTACTCCTGACTCCAGGGCCAGTGCTCTATCCACTGCGCCACCTAGCTGCCCCTCTCTATTTTATTGATGTAAGCATTTGGAGATATAAAATTTCTCCTAAGTACTGCTTTGTCTACATCCCATAAATTTTGGTATGTTTTCTTATTGTTGTTATTCTATTTAATGAAATTATTGTTACTATGATTTATTCTTTGATGTATTCATTCTTTTTTTAAAAAATAAAGTATTTTATTTTTTTCCTGTTACATGTAAAGATAGTTCTCAACTTTTGTTTATACAAGCTTTCCAATTTCAGATTTTTCTCCCTCCCTCCCCTCTCTCCCCCCCTCCCCTAGACAGCAGGTAATCTGATATAGGTTATATATATATATACACATACATAATAACATTAAACATTTCTGCATTAGTCATGTTATAAGAGAAAAATCAGAGCATTGACAAAAAACCTCAAAATAGAAAAACAACAGCACCCAAAACAAAAGAAATAGTATGGTTCATTCAGCATCTATACTCCACAGTTCTTTTTTTCCCCCCCTGGATTTGGAGATCCTCTTCTATTATGAGTTCCCTGGAACTCTTCTGTATCATTGCACTGGTGGGAAGAATATAGTCCATCACAGTAGATCAACACACAATGTTGATGATACTGTGTACAATGTTCTTCTGGTTCTGCTCATCTCACTCATCATCAGCCCGCACAAGACCCTCCAGGTTTCTCTGAACTCATCCTGCTCATTATTTCTTACAGCACAATAATATTCCATTACATTCATATACCACAACTTGTCCAGCCATTCCGCAATTAATGGGCATCCCCTAAACTTCCAATTCCTTGCCACCACGTAAAGAGCAGCTATAAATATTTTTGTACATGTGGGTCCCTCTCCCCTCTCCATGATCTCTTTGGGAAAAAGACCCAAAAGTGGTATTGCTGGGTCAAAGGGTATGCATAGCTTTATCGCCCTTTGGGCATAATTCCAAATTGCTCTCCAGAATGGTTGGATCAGTTCACAGCTCCACCAACAATGCATTAGTGTTCCAATTTTTCCATAGCTTCTCCAACATTTATTATTTTCCTTTTTTGTAATTTTAGCCAATCTGATAGGTGTCAGGTGGTACCTCAGAGTTGTTTTAATTTGCATCTCTCTAATCATTAGAGATTTAGAGCATTTTTTCATATGGGAATAAATAGCTTTGGTTTCTTCATCAGAAAACTGACTGTTCATATCCTTTGACCATTTCTCAATTGGGAAATGACTTGGATTCTTATAAATTTGATTAATTCCCTATATATTTTAGAAATGAAGCCTTTATCAGAAGTATTGGCCATAAAAATTGTTTCCCAGCTTTCTGCCTCCCTTCTAATTTTGGATGCATTGCTTCTGTTTGTACAAAATTTTTTAAATTTAATGTAATCAAAATCATCCATTTTGTGATGTATTCATTCTTCAGAATTATTTAGTTTTCAATTAATTTTTTGTTTTTGTTTTTGTTTTTTAGTGAGGCAGTTGGGGTTAAATGACTTGCCTAGGGTCACACAGCTAGTGAGTGTCAAGTGTCTGAGTCCGGATTTGAACTAAGGTACTCCTGACTCCAGGGCCGGTACTCTATCCACTGCACCACCTAGAAGCCCCTTTCAATTAATTTTTAATCTATTTTTCTATGGCTCTCTATTGAATGTAATTTTATTGCATTATGATCTGAAAAGGATGTATTTACTATTTTCTGTCTTTCTTCATTTGTTAGGTTTTTATGCCCTAATAGATGGTCAGTTTTTGTGTAGGTGCCATATATAGCTGAGAAAAATGTATATCCCTTTCTATTCACATTCAGTTTTTTTCCTGAGGTCAATCACATCTAACATTTCTAAAATTCTACTCACCTCCTTAACTTTGTTTATTTTGTGGTTCAATTTATATAGTTCTGAGGGAAGAAAGTTGAGATTCCCTACTAACAAAGTTTTACAGTCTACTACCACTTGTAACTCACTGAACTTCTTTAAAAATTTTGATGCTGGGGCAGTTAGGTGGCACAGTGGATAGAGCACTGCACCTGGAGTCAGGAGGACCTGAGTTCAAATCTGGCCTCAGACACTTGACACTTACTAGCTGTGTGACCCTGGGAAAGTCACTTAACCCCAATTGCCTCACAAAAAAAAAAAAGAAAAAAGAAAAAGTTTTTGATGCTATACTATTTGGTGTATATGTGCTTAGAATTGATGTTATTTCACTGTTTCTGGTGTCTTTGAGCAAGATTAAACTTCCTTCCTTATTTCTTCTAATTAGATCTATTTTTGCTTTTGATTTGTTTGAGACTGATTTTTCATGATTACTACCCTTGCTTTTTTTTTTTTAACTTTAGTTGAAGCATAATAGATTCTGCTTTAGCCCTTACCTTTACTCTTTCCTTTTCATTGTGACACTTTTATTGACAAAAATAATCCAACAAAGGATATTCACAGATGGCGACCACGGTAACCACCCTTTCTGCGAGTGCTGTCAGAGGGGATTGGAGTGACATCCTCAATCCGCCTGATCTTTATTCCAGAACGTGCCAGGGCTCTCAGGGCTGACTGTGCACCAGGGCCAGGTGTCTTAGTCCTATTTCCCCCTGTGGCCCAAAGTTTGATGTGAAGGGCAGTGATGCCTAGTTCTTTACATCTCTGGACAACGTCCTGAGTAGCCAACATAGCAGCATAGGGAGAAGATTCATCTCTGTCAGCCTTGACCTTCATCCCACCAGTTCCTCGGCAGATGGTTTCTTTGCCAGAGAGATCAGTCACATGGACAAAGGTGTCATTGAAGGAAGCAAAAATATGACAGACACCAAATACATTCTCTCCCTCTGCAACCTGAAGTCCAAGGCTGATGACCTGCTCTTTCTCCTTTTCCTTCCCCTTGCGAGGTGCCATTTCTGCTCCTTCACTTGGGCCACCAACACCGGAAAGGGAAAGGGGAGTGTCACCACCTTTACTCTTTATGTGCCTCTCTACTTCAAATTGTTTCTTATAAACAACATATTGTAGGATTCTGGTTTTTAATCCACTCTGATATTTGCTTCTTTTTTATGGGTGAATTCATCCCATTCACATTCACAGTTTTGATTACTGTGTATTTCCCTCCATCCTATTTCTGCCTGTTGATCCTTCTTTTTCTTTCTCTCATTTCACCCTGTCCCTCTTCAACCATGTTTTGCTTCAGACCAGTCTCTCCCAATTCACCCTCCCTTCTATCAGTCTTCCCTTCTCTTGATCCTTCTGACCTCCTACTTCCTTATAGTGTAAGATAGATTTTCATACCCATTTCACCATATATGTTTTTCCTATGATACAAATCTAATGAGAGTAAGGATCAAACATTGCTCACCTCTCCCTCTTCCGTGTTTATCTTTCCCTCCACTCATAGCTCTTTTGAGCCTCTTCATGTGAGATAATTTATCCCATTCTACCTCTTCCTTCCCTCTTCTACAAGTGAAATCCATTCTCACCCCTTAATTAAAAAAATATTACCTCATCATGCCCTTTGTCTATGTACACTCCTTCTAACTGATTTTTATTTATTTATTTTTTTGTGGGCAACAGGGGTTAAGTGACTTGCCCAGAGTCACACACCCAGCAAGTGTCAAGTGTCTGAGGCCAGATTTGAACTCAGGTCCTCCTGACTCCAGGGCTGGTGCTCTATCCACTGAACCACCTAGTTGCTCCTTAACTGACTTATTAGTTATAAAGTTCTTAGAAGTTACAAGTATCTTCCCATTTAAAAATGTAAACAGTTTAATCATATTGAATCCTTTATATTTTCTCTTTCCAGTTTACCTTTTTATGCTTTGTCTTAAATCTTTTGTTTGAATGTGAAATTTTCTATTCAGCTCTGGTCTTTTCATCAGGAATGTTTGGAAGTCTTCCATTTAATTATCTATTTTCACCCTGAAGGATTATACTCAATTTCACTGGGTAGAGGTGATTCTTGGTTGTAATACTAGCTCCTTTGCCTTCCAGAATATCATATTCCAAGCTCTGGATGTGGCTATAATACTCCTGGGTGTTTTTATTTGGAGATCTCTTTCAGGATGTGATTGGTGGATTCTTTCAATTTATAGTTTACCCTCTGATTCTAGGATATCAAGGCAGTGTTTCTTGACAATTTCTTGAAATATGATGTCCAGGCTCTTTTTTTTTTTTTTTTAGTGAGGCAATGGGGGTTAAGTGACTTGCCCCAGGGTCACACAGCTAGTAAGTATTAAGTGTCTGAGGCCAGATTTGAACTCAGGTACTCCTGACTCCAGGGCTGGTGCTCTATCCACTGTGCCATCTAGCTGCCCCCAGGCTCTTTTTTTATCCTGGCTTTCAAGTAGGCCAATAATTCTTAAATTATCTCTTTTTAGATCTATTTTCCAGGTCAGTTGTTTTTCTTTCCAATGAGATATTTCACATTTTCTTCTATGTTTTCATTGTTTTGATTTTGTTTCATTGTTTCTTGATGTCTCACAGAGTCCTTAGCTTCCACTTGCCCAATTCTATTTTTCAAGGAATTATTTTCCTCAGTGAATATGTCTGAGTGTTGGCTCTGACACATTTAAATTTTGAATGGAGGTGAAGAGTGAGACAAGGAAGGTGTAGGACTGCTGTTTGGGATTCAAGGTGGTATAGTGTATACAACTTAAGACTTGAAGTCTGGAAGGACCTGAGCTGAAGGACATACCTTAGATACTTACAATATGTGCATACTGAGAAAAGCCACTTAACTTCTCTCTCCTTAAGTTTCTACATTTGTTTCTTTTCTTTTCTTTTTTTGGTGAGGCAATTGGGGTTAAGTGACTTGCCCAGGGTCACACAGCTAGTAAATGTCAAGTGTCTGAGGCCGGATTTGAACTCAGGTCCTCCTGAATCCAGGGCCAGTGCTCTATCCACTGTTCCACCCAGCTGCCCCTCTACATTTGTAAAATAGGAATAATAATAGCACCTATTTCACATGGTTGTTGTGAGGAATAAATTAAATGAGACAATGTATGTAAAGCACTTTAAATCTCAAGTGCTGTGTCAATGTTAGTCATTATTTTTATTATTATTATTCTCAGATGGAAGATAATGGATGGCTTTTCCTGTCCCCCAAAACATCAGACCTATTCAGTTCCTAGGAGAATGATGTTTGAATTGGTACAATTAGAACAAAAACATTCAAGGATTCAAAACCAAGATACATAAGGAAATGCAGCGACCACAGATGCCCTCATCAAGTTCATGTCATTACATCCCATGACATTGAAAGAAATTGTGGAGATGATTCTTGAGGTATCATTGGTGATCTCTCATTCTAGAATATAAGAGACAAGTCAAAGGACTGAATGGAGGCAAATATCCTGATTTTCAAAGGGGGAAAAGTCAATTCTTTGAACTTCAGAGCAGGGAATTTAGCTTGTATTGTTGGAAAACATTACAAAGTGCAATAATCAAAGGATGACATAAGCAATTAGAAAGGAAAGCAATAATCATGAATATACAACATGGGTCTGTTAAAAATAAGTCATGTATAAGGTAACCCAGTAAGACTGTCTCCTAAACTGTTTCTCTGCTTCTGCAATTAGGTCAAATATGAACCTTATCTAGTGAAACTTTTTAATTATTTTTAGACTAATTTATGTCTTTCCTATCTCGAAAAGTTGATTTTTTTATACCCAAGTTTAGGACTAAATTTATCTCCATCAAATATGATCTTCATAAATTTGGCCAAATGTTGTAGCTTATAAATCTTTTTTTTCCATTCTGGCATCTAACAGGTTATTTCCCTTTTTAACTTTGGGTCATTTTCAAATTTTATTAGCATGCCAACCATGCTTTTATAGAACTCACTGATAAAAATATTATGTAGCATAAATCTGTGGTTCACTACAGACCTCTGTACCAGATGACATAGAACCATTAATGAGCTGTCTGGGTTTGGCTGTTAAGAGAGTTGTCTATTGACTAGCTCACATCTCCTCCTCCTCTTCTTCTTTTTTTTTTTTGTAAGTGGGGCAATGAGGTTTAAGTGACTTGCCCAGAGTCACACAGCTAGTAAGTGCCAAGTGTCTGAGATTGGATTTGAACTCAGGTCCTCCTGAATCCAGGGCTGGTGCTTTATTCACTGTGTCACCTAGCTGCCCCTTCACATCTCTTTTATCTTGTTGTGAATAACATCATTATTAAATGATTCACTAATATCAAGTTAAACTGTCCATAAACTTCTGTTGATCTACTAATGTAATAATCATGCCAAAAATGAAAATTAAGAATACATATCCAGTATAATTTATGATGAAACTCTGTGAGCTCTGTGTGATCATCACTTCCTTTGGTAAATGTTCACCAACCAATTCTTTAATGATAGGTGATGGATAGACATTTGCCCATCTACACTCCTGTAGTATGCAACTTCATGATTTTTAAAAAGACAACTGACATATTCTTTCTGTACCCTGGAATGTGATTCATTTACCCCTGGGGACTTTAACTCTCAGCTGAAAGTCAAGAGCATGTTGATGATTACTTGACTTTTCTTGGATTTCAATTCTCCATTAACCATTTCACAGACAATTTTCTTTGGCAGGAAATCAGAAACCAAACCAGTGTTGAAAGTTTCTCGCTTCTCTAAGTCACATCTTGTTCTTGTCCTTGCCACCCTAAGCAGTGGTTCTGTCCCTTCTTTGATTCTATTTTTTCCCCACAAATATCTCATTTGAGTTTGCATCCTTTCTACCTAAGGCCCTGGAGCCATAGTTCCCAAGAAGGACATTTTTGACATATCTCTGCTCCCATTTTCACTGCCCCCCTCTGAATAGAAATAGTGATTGAATCAATGGAAAAAAATCTGATGAAATCCTAATGATGTCAAAAATTTGGAAGGTAAAAGTTGTCCAGAAACACCAGTTTAAACATTACTGGAAACGATGGGAAAAGAAATTGGAAAAGAAATGCAAAAGAAATGCAAAAATGAGGAACAGTAGGAGGGATAGATTCTAAATTCATGTAAAACAAATAAGCTTATTTTACAAAAGAAATGTGGCTGATATAAAAACAAAAAGATAAAATTTATTTTAAAAATAGAAATGAGAGAAAATCATTAATAAATTAAAAATGGAAGTTTCAGGGAAAACAATTGTACCTCCAATTCATTTACCTTCTTGGTTGAAGAAATAGGTTTGGCACTGGTTATGGCATCACCAGGTTTTGAACTAGGGATGGTGGTGGATGTGCTTTCTTCCTTCTTCTCCTTTGAGGAAAGACATAGAGAAAAAGACCGTAAATACTGGACACAATAAATATTACCATCACTAGCCAATACAACTGAAACAGAAGGAAGTAACAAAGACTACGTCCTATGATTTGGTAAAGCACTCTCCCTAGAAGAGATTGGTTTACTGGAGACCAAGAATGGTCTCAACTGGATTTTTCTGGGGCTCTTTAGGTTACTTTCTATGCTTTGCTTCACCTTAGCTTACATATACAGACTGTAGGTCATATGTAGAGAAAACATGGGTGTAAAAAAAATGAAAAATGAGAGATAGGATCAGATATAATTAGTGCCTTTGTTCATGAACAGAAAATGAGGATGATGTGGCATCTATACTCACTTCTGTCTTATCATTTCATTCATAAAAAAGAATAGTAGAAACAGGGAATAGGAATATGGAGGCAGAAGAACATACATCAAAGCAAAATTAAAAGAGAAAAGATTGAAAAAATTTTCAATCATTCATTTTGTTTTGTTTTGTTTTTTGGGCAGGGCAATGAGGGTTAAGTGACTTGCCCAGGGTCACACAGCTAGTAAGTGTCAAGTGTTTGAGGCTGGATTTGAACTCAGGTCCTTCTGAATCCAGGGCCAGTGCTTTATCCACTGCGCCACCTACCTGCCCCTCAATCATTCATTTTTAAGAATTAATATAATTTTCCTATTCTGAACTTAACAAAAATATTTCCATATACAAAGTAGGACTGCAAATAAAACTATAAATCCCCACCTGCTTTAAAAATATATATATATATATATATATATATATATATAAGTTCTTTTACATGCTGTTCTGCTTTCCTGTTCTTCTTCTGAACTTCCTTCACTGTTCTTTTCTGTACATTTAAAACATGGTTTAATGGTCTTTTTTTGCATTACTATTGCTTAGCTCTCCTTCAACCATGTTACCCCCCCAAAAAAACCCAGAAGAGAAAGGAGAGAAAACCCCTTTGTAACAAATAAGTAGTCAAGCAAAATGAATCCATACAGTCTCCAAGTCCCTATAGTATGTATGTTTGTATGTATGTATGCATGTATGTGTGTATATCTCTCTATATTTATCTATATCTTCTTGCATCTTGAGTTCATTATTTCTCTGCAAGAGAGGTAGCATGCTGCATTACTGGTCTTCGGGGAACAGTTTGATCACTGAATCTTCAAGATTTTGTTTTTCCTTTAGAATTGTCCCCTGTGCTTCTGCTCACTTCACTCTTTATCAGTTCAGTCTAACCAGTACACTCTGAAATGATCTGAGCATTTCTTATGGTGCAAAATAACATTCCATTACATTTACATAATACAGTTTGTTGAGCCATTTCCCAATTGTTGGTCATCTTAGGCTGTAGTTGTATTTGTGGTTGTTGTTATTCTCCCCCTCCTTCTCCTCTTTCCCCCCTTCTTTCTTCCTCTCTATCTCTTGCTTTTGCTGCTTCCTTCTATATCTCTTTCTCTGTCTCTTTCTGTCTCTGTCTTTCTGTCTCTCTGTCTCTGTCTCTGTCTCCTTCTCCCCCCATTTCTTCTTTCCCATTTTAATATCTTTTCATGATTAGGAAATGTAAATACATTTCCTTGTAGCTATTCTTTTCCTGGTATTATCCTCTGTCTTCACCTCTCCCTCCCCCCAATCTCCACTCCTTCCTCTGTTGAATTTTGATATTTTCATACCAAATTGTGTGTGTTATACACTTTCAGTCCTCTGAATACTTTACATAAAAATGTTTAACTGATGTCTGTTTCCACTATTCATTCCTCACTCACAATTATGAGAAATTTTTAATATATTCCTTTTTCTCTCCCTTCTTTCTCCCCATCATACAATCCTCAGAACAGAATTCATCTGCTGCTAGTTCTGTATTTCTTTGCAATGCTGTCTCAGTTCCTACTTCCACTGCCAGATCTCCACAGAGACAGTGAGCAAATCAAGGAAAAATCTTACAAAACTATTCAATGTTAAAAATTTTAAGAGATAAAAGTTTTTCAGAAATATAACTTTAAACATTATTGGAAATTATGGGAGAAATACAAGATAAAGAACAAATAAAAACATTGTTCAATTACAACCTTGTCAAGAGAAACTACCCATAAGCACTAAACAAGAAGTTGCTTTGTCTAAATGCAAACAAACACTTAGAATAATTACACTATCCATTTTATGTCCTCAAAGAGTTTAGGGGAAAGGAATAAAGCTGGATACAAATATATCAAAGAAAAGTTTTAATAATAAAGCACAAAATTTTGTGATTAGAAAGGCTTAGATTATCTGGTCCAAGGTAAACCTAAAAAGGAATCAGTCCTGCAACATCTGCTGTGTGGTCATTGAGCCCTGGAAAATTTGAAGTGAAGAACTTATCTCCCAAGACAGTCCATTTTATTTTGCATTATAGAGCTTCAGCAATCATATTTCTACATATGTATTCACACAGAAAGACTGATTCACCCACGGATATTCATAGAATCATAGAATTTAAAGATCTGTATTCTATTTTTATCTATGCATTTTCACATTTTTCTGAATACAAGATAAGCTTCTAACATAGGTAATGCTTGATTTTATTTTGTCTGTGAGAAATGCTTTTAAAAATCTGCCACTATGAGTAATAAAGTAGCCTGGTTATTTAATGTATTTTCATTTTTCTTCATATCCCCCTATTTTTTCAATCTTATTGATGTGTTTTATTTTTACACTAAAATAATGTCCTGACATATTACCCACTTACCCACTTAATACTCTCATTTTCTGGCTAACTCCATGCCATCTATGCCTTTTCTACTTGGGATATTATCTCTGCACCCCCCCCCCCCCCCCAAGTTTGGACTCCACTCCTTTGTCCCCTAGCTCTGATAGGTGAGTTGTTGTCTTATCTTGCCATGGTCTAGGCCTTGACATCATGCCACCTTCGTTATCAGTTCTATCTCAAGCTCCCTTTCACTAGTTGTCTTCTTATATTCTAATGAATATAAGCTCCTTGAGGGCAGGGACTCTTTTTCTTTATTGTATTCTATCATAGTCCTTAGCCTAGGGCCTAGCACATGGTAAACATTTCATGAAGTCTGTCCTTTCTCCCTCCCTCCCATCCTCCCTCCTCTCTCCTGTCCCTCCCTCCCTCCTTCCCCCCTCTCTCTCCTTCTCTCTCTGTCTCTCATTTGTCTATGTATCTGTTTATACATCTATCAATGTATGTATGCATCTATCTTCTCTCTATATATTTGTCTATGTTTATGAATCTATGTATGTCTACAGACATATCTATGTATCTATCAATGTATGTATGCATCTAACTATCTATTCATCTATCCATCTTCCTTGTAAGAAAGAGAAACAGTTAAGCAAACCAACCAACTAAATGATCACATCTGATAGCATTTGCCACCCTCCACAGCCATAGCCTCCTAATTCTCTAAGCTAAAGGAGGTGTATTTCACCATCTGTTCTTTGTGACCAAAATTTGCCACTATGATTCATTTGAGCTTAGCTGCCCTTTATCATTATTTTCACTTACACCATTGTATTCACTTTGTCTATTGTTTACATTTCATTCTCCATCATTTCATACAATCTCTGTTTCTCTGAATTCTTCGTTTTCATATTCATTTATTATGGCACCATAGTATTCTATTTCATTATTCACAGATCATGATTGGTTCCGAAATACATCAATTGCAGCTTATCCTTCCCTCCGTGTTGGCTTCCTCCACTAGAGAATGAGCTCCTTGAGATTAGGGACCATATTCCTTTTCTATCTGTATACCTAGCACTTAGCAAGGCTTGTTACCGTATATGGTGTCAGTTGTTGGTCTAAGCCTAATTTCTATATTTTTCCAGTAGTTCTTTTCAAATAGGGAGATTTCTCCCCAAGAGTTTGTGTTTTTGGATTTATCAAATGCTGGACGATTGTGTTCTCTTCCTTCTGGGTTTTACTTCTTTAGTCTATTCTATTTATCTTTTCCTATTTTTTAAACAATTATCAAATGTTTTTGATAATTAAAAAAATAATATTCTTTTGTTCTCTCTAATCTTTTCTCCCCATTCAATTTTGGGCTAGCTGTAAGTTTTAGGAAGTTTTCCCTTAAGTCAAGCAAATCTGTGCAACGCTGACCCTTGCTTTTAATTTTATCTTCTGTGGCTGAGCAAAAAAAACAAAACAAAAAAAAGCCCAATTTCTCTTCCACATGACTGAAGCCATAATGCTTGAAGACATTTGTTATTTCTCCCTTCTGCTTTCCTTTTTTTTCTTTTTGCAGGGCAATGGGGGTTAAGTGACTTGCCCAGGGTCACACAGCTAGTAAGTGTCAAGTATCTGAGGCCAGATTTGAACTCAAGTCCTCCTGAACCCAGGGGGCCGCAGCTTTATTGACTGCGCCACCTAGCTGCCCCCCTGGGTTGAGCTTCTAACATGACATCTCCTAAGTATTCCTGCTGGGTTGTCAATGGAAGGACCCAAAAAAGTAATTCTTGGGAAGATACGAGGGGCTTGGGAAACCTAACCACCATGCAACTGTCTACCTCTTAATGGTGCCAGGATAGAAAGAGGGACTCCATCACCTGGCTTTTCCATGTGAATCCTTGGGCAATTTTTACAGATATTAAAAGGTGAACAAACAAGGAATAGCAGATTCTAGGGAAATCACTATACCTGTAATTCATTTTCATCCACTCTTGTTTGTTTGGATTGTTTGCTGCGCCTCTTATGTTTTAAACGGGCTTCAACTTCAAACACATAGTCTTTTTTGTGCACTTTTCTCTCCTTTGGGAAGAGAGAAGAAAAAAACAACTCAACCGTGACTCAGAACATAAACAGCTAATGAATATATGGAAGAAAATCAGACACAAAAATGAGTGTCCCATGGTGGATGGAAGAACAAATAGGGGCCTGTGAGCTAAAGAAGATCTAAAGTGGCTGATGAGGGAGAAGCCATGGGCATTTTTCAAGCACTTTCTACTGCCTGCCCTCAGCTCAGCATGAAATCCTTGGCTGTAGATGACAGTAAGGAGAGTCATTGAGAGCCAATAATAGCAGTATTTATATAATGCTTCACATACATTATCTCATTTGATATTCACAACAACTCTGAGATAGGTTCGATTATTAGTTCCATTTTGTAGATGAGAAAATCAAGGCACTGAGAGGTTAAAGTGACTTGCCCAGGTTCCTGAAGTAGGAGCTGAACTTTCCTGATTTCAAATCCAACCCTTTATCTACTGTGCCATGAAAATCCCCGGGATATGGAATCATATCCAAATAAAATCCTTGCAGCAAAGTAATTTAGAAAGAACTGTTGTTACTAGCTTAGACCTTGAGCAGAAATCCAGTCTGTCCTGATTGGTGAGACCCTACTATACCTAGAAAACACCAGACCCCCAACCATGCTCTGTCCCAGCCATTTTCCCATATGCCCCTTATTTCTACTACTGCTAATAGAAATCCTGTTTTGGGGCTGGGTTATTTTGATTGGTGAGAATCTTCTCTATCTGAAGTCTCAGACTCTGGCTATACTCTGTCCTGGTCATTTTGACATTTTGACTTCATTTATTCATTCCCTTCCCATTCTACTTTTCCCTATCCCCCCCCAAACCAATAATTGAATTAATGCTACTATTGCTTCTAGAAATGACTAATTGACTGCCCTACAACCCCACCCACCATACTTGTGATTTTCCTGGTCAACTCACTCTACTATGGTTCCTACTCCCCCGAAAGTGTTGTCTATCTTAGAATATAAGTTCCTCTTTGTTACTCCATGTACCTTGTACCATCAAATGATTACATACTCTAAACAGCCTGATATCTTCAATTCAACATGAACTACTCCCATGCATTTGTATATTGCTAATTTTTGTCTGAAGTTGAAAGAAACTTTTATGAAATAAACAAATGTGTGATCTTGCTTTATCCTATGCCCTTTCCATGCAGCCCACTTTGGTGGAAGAAAGGGTTCAACAAAAGCTCTTGAAGATTATAGTCATTACAGCATCCTAAATAATCCGGCAAGCCCTTGTCCTTAATAAAGCAAATAGGTTTCTTGCTTCTGACCACTGCCAATAATTTGGCAGTTCTTAAATTCCCATTAAATACCAGGCTGCTGGATTTTTTTCTATTATGTTCCATTACCATGTACCTCAGTGAACTCAGTTGTAGAGTTTCTGATCTTGAACTTTTTTTCTGCTTTAATGAGTGTGATGATACATCATTTCAATTTTCTTTTCTCACAAGAGGCAAGGTTGTTTTAGAGGTGGGGGGATGCTAGAAAGTGCTGTCATAGACATGCTTCATGTTAACAAAATATGGAGAGAGTATATGAGGCTGCTTCATTGGATCAATATGTGACATGTAGCTGATTGCCTCTTTTTTTTTGTTTGTTTGTTTTGTTTTGTTTTGTTTTGTTTTGTTTTGCAGGGCAATGGGGTTTAAGTGACTTGCCCAGGGTCACACAGCTAGTAAGTGTCTGAGGCTGGGTTTGAACTCAGGTCCTCCTGAATCCAAGGCTAGTGCCTTATCCATTGCACCACCTAGCTGCCTCCTGCTGATTGCCTCTTAAGGAGGTTGATTTGTTCAGTGTTTTAAAAATTAATAACCTATTTTTCTGACTAGCTTGAAGTTGGATTTGAGAAATGGTTTTGGATGTAATTAGGCATGTTGTAAGGACAATAAACTCACTGTGACCTAAAGAATTAAAAATAAAAAAGAATGTAAGTTCTTTAAGGACAGAGATTATTACTCTTTTGTATTTGTATCCCTGGTACTTAGCACAATGCTTAGAACAATACAAATTCTTAATAAATGCCTTTTCTCTCATTTGATTCTTCCTTCCTTCCTTCTTTCTTTCCTTCCTTTATACTACTACTATTGCCACTGCTACTAATACAGTAGAAACTCTGCAACATATTATGGCAGATTGCAAAACTTTAGCCCTTATGGAATAGCTAAGAAGTCATGATCAGGTACAAAACTATTCAGCAAAAGCCCACTATGCATCCTGAATGAATGAATGAACAGATATCAAATCTCTAGCCTGCAGATACAAACACTGGTATCTTTATAAATTCAACAAATAAACCCTATTGCACTTGAAGCACCATCAAAGAAAGAGGTGTTGTACATAATTGATGAGACATAACACTGACCCCTAAAAGGCTAAGAATAATGTTCTTAAATGATGTTGTCATACCAAATACTCATAATCTCAAAATCACATGGGATGAAAAGCTCCCAAAATATAGAGATCCAATGTGAAAAATCAAAGCCATGTGGAAACAGTTTGAAGTGCCTCTCATCCCTGTCACCTTGCCTCCTATTGGAGTGGTTCTAAGGATGCCTTTCAGTGAACATGCAGAGGATGAGATGTATTCAACACATGTATCCAATTGTTTTAACTGCCCATGCAATATTGCACAAAACATTAAACATAAAAAATCAATAGCAGGAGAATGGATAGTCTCAAGACCATTTGCATATAAATTTTATTGAATATGAAAATGAGAAAAATAACTTTCACTTATGTAATTATTCGGTCATTTTTGAGTGGTGCCTAACTCTTGGTGAGCCCATTTGACAAAGATACAGGAGTAGAGTGGCAAACTAAAGTTCAACATTAATTTCTTTAGCTCATTTGAAGATGAGGAAACAGGCAAACAGGGTTAAGTGACTTGCCCAGGGTCACACAGTTAGTAAGTGTCTGAGGCCAGATTTTAACTCATGAAGAAGAGTCTTCATGATTCCAAGCCCAGTATCTCTATCTACTGCAGTGCCATCTAGCTACCCATTTATGTAATGCTTTAATGTTAATAACTAGCATTTGTGTGATGGTTGCAGAACATATTATGTAATCTGATTCTCACAATAATATTACAAGGTAGGTGTTATTGTTATCTTCATTTTATATCTGAGGAAACAGAATTAGAAAAGTTAGATCAGAGAATTTCCCTTGGATTACAGAGCTAGTAAGTGCTCTAGGCTGGATCTGAAGTCAGGTCTTCCTGATGCAATAACCAGTGCTCTATCCATAATGATGATGTCATCCTTTCAATAATTTGTATTTCTATTGTTCTATGTTTTTGTTCAACAAACTATCTCTCTTTCTTTTTTAACAAACTATCTCTTACTGTGGATTAAATGACTGTTCTTTGGTATAGAAATACAATTATTGGTATATAAACTCATCTTCCTTAGGCTCTTTAAAAGCATCTTTGGGGTAGCTATGATTGCTAACAGGATAGCAGATATGAAAACAGCTAGGTGATGCAATGGATAGAGCATTGATTGGCTCTCTTGGAGGAGTCAGGGAGACCTGATTTAAAATCTAATCTCAGGCACTTACTAGCTGGGTAAGCTAATAAACCCAACCTACTGAGCATGTCAGTTAACCTCTGATTCCCCCAGTTTCCTCAGCTGTATAATGGGGATAATAACACTTACCTTTCAGAGTTATTGTGAGGATTAAAGGAAATGCTGTTTGTGAGTAATTTTGCACAATACCTGGTGCATAGTAGGTGCTTAATAAATGGGTGTTCCCTTCTCCTTTCCCACTTTTCTTGGTATGCTACAATATCCAAAGTATTTTCATTATGACCTTAAGGCAAAGGCAATGCTGACTTGCCCCAAGTCACATGGCTAACACATTTCAGGCCTGAGACTTTAACCAAGCCTCCAAACTCCAAATACAGTTCTCTTTCCACTTGTGCCTGCTCTCTTTCTGACAATAAATTATCACTTACTTACTTACTATGTGCAGTGCATGTATGGAGGTAGAGAGTCAGCCCACCTGGATGGTCATTGAGCAGAGGAAGAATCTGTATGACCACCAAGATGGAACCAGTGATTCTGGAGATGGAGGTGAGAAAAGTATATTCTTGCTATTAAATCATTAGAGCTGCTCCATCTCCTGGTCCTCTGCCCTGATTCTTTCCCTGTGGTTAGCGAAATCTACCCTTCCTCTCCTTATTTTAGGAATCCCCGACTGCCTAGGACTAAACCACTCTGCATGCTTTGATTTCATTTTTCTCCATTTCCTATCTTGATCCTAGAGATAATAAGTTCAACTATACACTAACCTCACCTCTTCCTTCTTTCTCCCTTGTCCTTCCCAAAGTCTACCCTGAGATTCCTACCACTGTCCACCTCCCAAGTACCTCCAAATTTATGTTATCCAATCATAACTAGGTCTTTAATGCAGCAAGGCATTTTTCTTTTTACTTCTTCCTGATTGATAATTTAGCAAATCTTCCAAATCTTTTCTTCTCTCTTTAAGCCTCATATGCCATCTCTTCCACAAACCTCTCAGCTGGGGATCTCACTTAAAATTTTACTCAGAAAATAGATGCCATCTGTCATGAGCTCCCTCTTTTCCCCTCCTCCTCATCTCACAACCCCTTTCACTCCCCCTGCCGCCCGTTTAGTAAGCCTCTGAATAAGAGGTGGCCCTTCTTATTGCCAAGGTCGATCTCTTTACACACATCCTCAGTCTTATGCCCTCCCGCATTCTTCAGTAGATGGCACCACTATCATCATATCTGCTGTTCTAATCTTCCTTCATTCCTTCCCAGCTATCTACAAACATGCTCTAACAAGTCCTATTGATACTAGTTTGCCAGTCAGTCAAAAAACATTTATTAAGTACCTACTATGTACCAGGCACTGTGCTAAGTGCTGAGGATACAAAAAGAGGCAAAACACTTTTGCATCTGTCTTTTTTCTCTCTCCCCCCATCCACTCCCCCATTTCAGGTCCTCATCACCTTTTGCCTGGATGATTGTTTTAAGCCTCCTAATTGGTTTCCCTTCTTTGAGCCACTCCCTCTACCTTCTTTATTCAACTACAAATTTGACATTCCTCAAGCCTAAGACTGACCATGTTCCTCTCTGGTTCAAGAATCTCCAATGGCTCCTAATTGCCTCTAAGACAAAACATGAACTCCTGTTTGGTCTTTTAAGCCTTTGCTAATCTGACTGCAGGCTACCTTGCCAGACTAACCGCACATCACTCTCCTTCATGTATTCAATATTCCAGTCAAAGTGCTCTGCTTGTTGTTTGTTCCCTGTGCATATTCTGTCTCCTATCTCTGCACCTTTGTTCATGTCTTCAGTGGAGTCCCTTCCTAACCTCCACCTTATAGAATCCATAATTTTCTGCAAGGGATGATGATTCAAGTGCCCAGTCCTACCTGAGTCCTATCTGGATTCCTCCAAATTGCTACAACTTCCAAACTAGATTATTTCGTATGACATATATGTACATACATACATATACAAATCTATTTTATCCTACTTATCTATATTCATGTTGTTTCCTTCTTCCCCCACCTGTTCCTTGAGGGCTGGGATTATTTCAGTTTGGTTTTTGTAGCCCCCCAATTTAGCACACTTTCCGGAACATAGCACATGCTTAAGGACTGCTTTTGAAATGAATGCATTAATGAAAGAATAGTAATATGCTTACCAGGACCATGGGGAATATAGAAGTTGGCAGGAGAATATGGTCTCTGAGTTGGCCACCATCACATTCTGCTGAAATGTAGGAGGAACATCTTTTGTGAATCTGAAGAGAAAGAGAAAAGGATGAAATGAAAGGAGAGAGACACCTGTGGGTCATAGCCCTAAGCAGTTAGGCAAGATGCTCACTTAATGTCCCCAGCCTGGACATATTGAATTTCTGGGGTTGCTTGTGAATATCAAATATAAGGTCTATTGGGGTTCAGGGAAGGAGACTAGGAGTGCCAATTTTATGAGCACCAAAGAACTTCCCAAAGCTGCTATCAACCAGATGATGATGGATGGTTTCCTATTTAATCCTGCTGCCCTGTGTTGCTATTAGAGTCTTGTCCCTTTCTGTCACCCCTGGAAGAATATTTGCAGTAGGCTCTGAGAACATGGGGAAAAATGATACAAATTCTCTAACAGGGAGATCAGAGTTAGGGCTAAGGAATCACAGATTTAAAACTGGAAAGACCTAGTCCAATCCTCTCCTCCCCTTTTATAGATGAAGAAACTGAGAGCCAGAGAGGCTGATAGGTCACACAGGGAGGACACAGAAAAGCATATTATATGAACCTGGATTACCTGACTCCAGTCATATGGCCTCTCATGCCACAAGACCCAAACCCATCATTTCAGTGCTCTGTTGACCTTTTATAGGGAGAATTTCTTCTTTATCTCCCTTTCCAAGGGATAGAGGTTTAAAAAAACCCAAGACCAATCAAGTTACTTTCTTCCAAGTGGCTAGCCATTCCAGAAATAGGCCAATTTTTATATAAAATGCATTTAACAATATTGAGTTTTACATTGTCTCCCTCCCCCACCCATTGAGAAAGCAAGTAATATAATACCTATTATAATATGAAACCATGCAAAATCTATTTCTATATTAGATATGTTGCAAAAAAATAAAGTGAAAAAACAATATACTTCAATCTGTATTCAGAGTTCATCAAAATTTTGGTATGTTGTCTCATTGTTATTATCTTAATGAAATAATTTATTATTTCTATGATTTGTTCTTTGACCCACTAATTCTTTAGAATTAGAATATTTTGTTTCCAATTAATTTTAATCTGGTCCTTATTAAATATAATTTTACTACATTATGACCTGAAAGAGCTGCATTTAATATTTCTGCTTTTCTGCATTTGTTTGGGAGGTTTTGAATGCCCTAATACATGGTCAATTTTTGTGAAGGTGCAATATATGGTTGAGAAAAACATATATTCTTTATTATTCCCATTTGATTTTCTCCAGGGGTCTATCATATCTAACTTCTCTAAAATTTTATTTATCTCAACTTCTTTCTTATTTATTTTAGGATTAGATTTATCTAGTTCTGAGAGGGCTAAATCAAGGTCCCCTACTAGTATCGTTTTACTGTTTATTTTCCCCTCTAACTCATTTAACTTTTTCTTTGAGAAAATGGTATGTTATACCATTTGGTACATATATATCTAGTATTGATATTACTTCATTGCTTATGGTACATTTTTTGCAAAATGTGGTTTTTTGCTTTTGTTTTGTTTGAGATTATGATTGCTACGTCTGCCTTTTTTTAAAAACTTCAGGTGAAGCATAATAGATTCTAATCCAGCCTCTTATTTTAACTCTGTGTATCTTTTTTTTTTTTTGCCAGTGTGTATCTTATAAAAAACCATATTGTTGGCTTTTGGCTTCTAATCCAGTCTATCGTCCACTTCAGATTTATAGGTGAGTTCATTCCATTCATTTATGTATATTTTTCTCTATTGCATTTTCTTCTGTTTATCCTTCATTCCCTCATTTTTTCACCTTGTCCCTTCTCCAAAGTCTGTTTTGCTTCACACCACTTCCTCCCTTAATCTACCCTCCCTCTTATCACCCTATACACCTGTTAGTATCTTTTCATTCAGCTTCCCAAATAGGTTAATGTTCATTAAGTTTTCTTCTGTTATTGTTGCTTGTCTTAGTGATATTTTATACATTGCTCTCATTTATTATTTTATACATTGCTCTCATTTCTCAGTGTGTTGTCCCTGAATCAGATCTCTCCCTAGCAATACTTAAGCAAAACAAACCAACATAGTCATATCAGACAAATTATGCCTCATTCTTCATTTATAGTCAACCACTTATTTGCTGAGAGAAGCATCCTTTATCAACAGTTCAACAAGGTCTCAATTAGTTGTTGTATTTATTAATAAGAGTTCTGTTTTTCAGTGTTTGCCTTTACATTATTGTGGTCATTGTGCAAACCATTTTATTTCTACTCACTTTCCTCTACATCAGTTCACAGATGCCTAGAAAGTTGTTAAGATTTTTTCATATTTGTTTCTTTTGTCACTTCATATTCCACTACATTCATATAGCAGATTTTTTTACAGAACCATTTTCCAATCAATGTACACCAACTTTGTCTATTTTTTTCTACTAACACACGCACGCACACACACACACACGCACACACACACACACGCACGCACAATGTTACTACAAATATTTTATGTATGTAGGATTTCCCCTTTTCTTCTTGAGCCCACTGGGATATATACTAAGCAGTGATATTACTGGGTCAAAGGATATGTACAGTTTGATGACTTTTCTAGTATATTGCCAAATTGTTTTTCCAGAACACTTGGACTAATTCACAGCTCCAACATTAGAACATTAGTATGCCTGTCTTCCTGTAGATTTCAAAGATTTAACATTTTGGGGTTTTGTCATTTTGTCAATCTGATGGGCATGAGGTGACCCCTCACACTTATTTGCAATACTTTTATATTTAGCTATTTTAGCATTCTTTCAGATGGTTCTGTAAAGTTTATATTTCCTTCTTTGAAAAGTGTCAGTTATGTACTGAGAGAGTAACCATTTCCCTCTATATAAAAATATTTAATTAAAAAGTTTTCAAGTAACATTTTTTTTTCTTTTTTCCTTTTTAAAAAACTAATTTGTCCCTCCCACAGCAGCCCCTAATCCCCATGGGGCAACTTTAAAAGAGAAACCAAAACCAAATCTCTTAAATACTCATCTACATACTTCTTTAAGACAAATTCCCACTTTAGCTATGTCTGAAAATGCCTGCAGGTCATATTCATCACCTCTCTCTCTGGCAAGAGGTAAGCAGCTTGTTTTCTCTTCATTCTTTCAAACTCCTGGTTATCACTGCATGGGTCAGACTACTAAAGTCTTTCAAAGTTGTTTTTTTTTTTTTGCTATAATGTTATAATTGTACAAATTATTCTAGTTCTTACTTCATTCTCAATCAGTTCATAGAGATCTTCCCAGTTTCTTCTTTTTTAAAAAAATTATTTTAATTTTTTCTTTTTTAAAAATTAATTAATTTTAGTTTTCAACATTTGTTTAGATAAGATTTCAAATTTCAAATTTTTCTCCCTCCCTCCCCCCTCCCCTAGACAGCAGGTAATCTGATATAGGTTATATACATACATATATATGTGTATATATATATATATATATATAAAACCTATATCATATACATATATATAAACACATTAAACATATTTCTGTATTAGTCATGTTATATGAGAAGAATCTGCCAGTTTCTTCTTAAAACGTTCATTTTATCATTTCTTATGACATGGTATTATTCTATAACCTTCAGATATCACAATTTGGTTTTAGCTATTCTCCAATAAGAGGACACCTTCAAAATTGTCTATTTTATCTTGTGAGATCCTCTATTGCTTAGTTATGAACTCTCCTCCTATCCATAGATGCTAAAGAAAATTTCTCCCTTATTCCTCTCATTTGATTATAATGTGACCTTTTATATGTAGGCCATATATACAACCTTAACCCTAATGTGGAACTTATCTTGGTATATACTGTTGGGTATTGGTCTGAATTCAATATCTTCCAGACTTCTGTCCAATTTCCTAGCAGGTTTTATCAAACAGTGAATCCTTTCCCCAGTAACTGGCATCTTTGAATTTATTAAGTACTATATTATTGTATTTATTTGCATCTGTATGTAATATGCCTAATATATTCCACTGATCTACCTCTCTTTCTTTTTTTAACAAGTACCAAATAATTTTCAAATGATTTTTTAAAATGATTACTGCTTTGTATGTAGTACAGATTTTTTTAAATGATTACTGCTTTGTATTTAGTACAGTTTGAAATCTGGTACTGATACAACCTCCTTCCTTCCCACTTTTTTTCATTATTGCCCTTAACATTCTTGACCTTTTGTTCCTCCCTGAGTTCTTATTTTTCTTTATCATTGTTGTTCAGTTGTCTTTGACTCTTCCTAACCTCATGAACCATAGCACATTGGGCCCTTCTATCCTTCAACTTTTTCAACCTGCTGAGACACATACTCTGAGACTTGGTGACTGCCACATGGACATAAAGTTGGATTAAAGGCAGCAGCAGGATCGATCCCTCTAGAGTCTGTTTCTGGTACTGTCCACCTGGCTCTGCTTTCATAGAATCTCAGAAGTCTGGAGTTGTAAAGGACCTCACTCGGGAACAGGTACTCCAATTATACCCCCAAAGGAATTCCCAATAAAATTAAACTAACGAGTGATTGTCCAGCATCTGTTTGAAGACTCCTCAGGCCTCCCTCCCCCGGCACCGCCCTGCTGCCCCTGCCCTAGGGGGAACTCTATCTCTTGAGTCAGTTCAAATCACTACTGGACAGCTCTATTAGGAAGTTTTCTTGACATAAATCTAAATTATCCTTTCTGTAACTTCTGCCCATCAAGATCAAACACAGCAAGTCTGACACCTCTTGCACATAACAGACCTTTAAGTACCAGTATACAGCTCCATCATTTCCATTTCTCCTGAGCTGTGTCTTCTCCAGATTATGTATTCTGCCTTCCTTCAATCTATTCTATAGGATATGGCCTCAAGGGTCCCATTCTCAAAATACACTGCAGCTTTTCAAAGTCCTTCCCAAGCTTTAATGTCCAGAACTGAATATACTTTACATGTGGGTTTTCTAAATAGAGTTGAGTGGGACTACTATTTTCTCATTCCTGGAGGAGATGTTTCCATTTCTATACTCCAAGATGGAATTAGCTTTTTTTGGCTATCACATCTGGCAATTTTGCAGTCCACTAAAACTCCCAGATCTTTTTCATATAGTCTTTTTGTTTTGTTTTGTTTTTTCCCATATAGTCTTTTTTGATGATGCCTCCTCTGTCTTATAACCATGAAATTAATTTTTAATCTTTTTTGTTTGTTTGGTTTGGTTTTGGTTTTTTTTCCTTTGGTAAGGCAATTGGAGTTAAGTGACTTGTCCAGGGTCACACAGTTAGTAAGTGTTAAGTGTCTGAGGCCGGATTTGAACTCAGGTCCTCCTGAATCCAGGGCCACTGCTCTATCCACTGTGCCACCTAGCTGCCCCCATGAAATTAATTTTTAAACCCAAGTGTAAGAATTTACATTTATCTCTATTGGATTTCATCCTCTTAGGTTTAAGTCCAGTGTTCTAACCTTGCAAAGATCTTCTTGGATCTTGACTATTAGCCAGTGACTATCACCTCTCCCATATTTTTGTCATCTGAAAATATCATAAATATATAATTTACACCATTGTCCAAACCAGTGATGAAAATGTTAGCAAGTCCAGCGGTACCCCACTGTAAACCTTCTTCCCAGTTTACAGGGGAAAGTTACTCTTTGAGTCCAGCCTAGGAAGAGGAGATTGGTTTGGCCCCTACTTCTTTTATCGTTTGAAGACCAAATCAAGCTATAAGTTACTACCTTCAACTTGGGCAACAACCTACCGTGATCTGGCACCACACACAGTGGATTGAGGTCCCTGGCTGGTAGCACTTGATGCCTTTGGTGCAAAGGTCACAGTTGATAGAGGTATTCCCTTCCATCCATACATGCTGCATCACCTGCAGAAGGAAAAGAAACAATATTAGATGGAGTCAAATGACCTACAGCTAAGAACAAAACCCCAAGCAGAAGAGGAAGAGTCAGGACTTGGCTTATTTCATAATAACCGAACGATAGAATCTCAGAGTTGGAAAGGATTTGAGGGATCGGTTAGTTTATATGTCACTTAAATTCTGCTAGGGGCTGGATATGGAGCTAACAGTCCTTCCAGCAAAGCTTGGACTGTTTGTTGCCATACTTACTCCAAATCATCTTGTCTTTCTCCAGATAGTACTTTCCTGGAAAACTCTGCCCCCCCAGCTTTGATCTTACAATGAGTCCGTCCGTCCGTCCGTCCTTCCTTCCTTCCTTCCTTCCTTCCTTCCTTCCTTCCTTCCTTCCTTCCTTCCTTTCTTTTTTTTGGATGAGGCAATTGGGGTTAAGTGACTTGCCCAGGGTCACACAGCTAGTAAGTGTTAAGTGTCTGAGGTCAGATTTGAACTCAGGTCCTCCTGAATCCAGGGCCGGTGCTCTATCCACAATGAGTCCTTCCTTCCTTCCTTCCTTTCTTTCTTTCTTTTTCTTTTTGCAGGGCAATGAGGGTTAAGTGACTTGCCCAGGGTCACACAGCTAGTTAAGTGTCAAATGTCTGAGGCTGGATTTGAACTCAGGTCCTCCTGAATCCAAGGCCAGTGCTTTATCCACTGCGCCACCTAGCTGCCCCCCACAATGAGTCCTTTCTTAAAGGACCTGGAAGACATATAATGCCCAGGTCTTTAGTCACTTACACCTCAGCCTCCCTTGAAAGAGGGCCAGAAGGATTGTTAAATCCGAATGGAAATGGGTATCTAATTTCATTGATTTAGGGCGCTCCCGAAGAGGAGCCAATGGACTGAATGCCTGTTGAGGCATTCCAAGTCTCCAATTCTATGATTGTGTGGTAAAGAAGGGTTGGAAAACTAAGTGTCGACACCCAGGGGTATCAGAGATGGAAAGCAAGAGGAGTCCAGTGCTAAGGATTCACCCAGATTTCAGTCAGTATAGATACAAGGACACGACCAAGGTCTCAGTTGCTGGGGTACTGGCCTCTGGCATGATGGGCCAACTCCCTGCTACTATAATGCAATGTATAGTCTCAGAGGTGCCTAACGTCTTTTGAGAGGTGTCCAGGGTTACACAGTAAGGATGTCTTGGTGGGAATACAAACTTAGGTCTTCCTGACTCTGACTGGCTGGCTGTTCACTTTGCTACCGGCTTCTCAGAGATACAAGATATTTATCAAAATCAATACAAAGTAATTGAGTCAAAAGAAGGGTTGGTGTACTAACGACTATAGGACTCAGGAAAGGCTTCCTGGAGGAGGGGGCATTTGAGCTGAGCCTGAGAGGGAGTTGGGGCTTCTAAGAGGTTTATCTTTGCTAAAGATCAAGACTTTACTCTTGAGGAAGCCAGAGGATGCTCTTTTCTGGGAACCATCACATCAGAGACCTAGACCTAGAAGCTATACCCAAGGTTGGCTGGGAGAATCTTTTTTTTTTTTTTTTTGTGGGGCAATGGGGGTTAAGTGACTTGCCTAGGGTCACACAGCTAGTAAGTGTCAAATGTCTGAGGCCGGATTTGAACTCAGGTCCTCCTGAATTCAGGGCCGGCGCTTTATCCACTGTGCCACCTAGCTGTCCCCGAGAATCATTTTTAAAAAGTAATAGCTGGGAGATAGCTAGGTGGCGCAGTGGATAAAGCGCTGGCCCTGAATTCAGGAGGACCTGAGTTCAAATCCGGCCTCAGACACCTGACACTAAACTAGCTGTGTGACCCTGGGCAAGTCATTTAACCCTCATTGCCCTGCAAAAAAAAAGGAATAGCTAATATCTACCTCCAGATGGTGAGCTGGTAACTCAGAGGGCAGATTAAAGCATTTTTATTTTTGGACATGGCTAACATGGGAATTTGTTTTGCTTGACTCTTTATATTTGTAAGAAGTTTCATTTTTCTTTCTTTCTCAATGGGTGAGAAGGAGAGAGGTGGGAAGGAGAGAATTTGGAACTGAAAATAAAATTGAACTAAAAAAAATAGCTTTCATTTATCTAATGTTTTAAGGTATGCAAAGTGTTTTCTACATTTGATCTTCACAATGACTCTGGGAGGTAGGTGCCATTTATTACCCCTATTTTATAGGTGAAAAAAACAAGGCAGATAGAGGTTAAGTGACTTTCCCAGGGTCACACAGCTAACCAGGGCCTGAGGTAGGATTTGAACTCAGGTGTCCCTGACTCCAAGCCTAGCATTTTATCGACTCTGTCACCTCCATACTTCTGGCTTAAAGGGAGAGACAGAAGAGAGATTGGAATGACAACTGACCTTCCGACCTGGATTCTGTGAAGATGACTCCATTGCCTGGGGGCCCTTCGGATCATGGGATCATAGACTGAGAGCTAGGAAAGGACCTTCCACATGAGGTGGGCAAAGCTGTATCAGAAGCCAGGGGAGACTTCGCTTACCTCAGTCTGTTTTCTGGATTTCCCATATGTGCTGATGCATGGCAGGATATTTTGGGATGCACATCTTTGGTGGATTGTGTATTTACAAACTGAAGAGAGAAGAGAGGAACACTACTGTGAGTCACCTGTCTAACAGGGGCACAAGAGAGCCCCGCCCCCACCCTACTACCCTGTAGTGCCTTACTCACTGAAAGCACACCTTCCAAGGTTCAGCCCTGCCCATGATGCCCAGTTAAGACATTGTGGGATCAGGGGGAAGATGCAGAAAAGACATCTCCAAGTGATAATAGCATGCATCCCTGCAGTTCTGTTCCTGACTCTTCTAACCGTGTAACCCAGAAACAAGAAAACCCAGGATCTGGAAAAGTGGAGAGAGCGTTGTCCCTAGATTCAGAGGGACTGGGTCTAGATGCCACCTCTGCCATTTATTAGTTGTGTGACTAGTGAAGTCATTCATGTTCCTAGTCCTCAGTTTCTTCATCTGTAAAACGAGGGGACTGAACTAGACATCATTGAAAGCCCCTTCCAGCTCTCAGTCTATGACCTTATCATTTCTCTGGGCTTCCTTTTCCTTACTTGTCCAATGAGTGGGCTCCACTAGATTGTCTCTGACACACCTTCCAGCTCTGACATTAGAATTCCATGAGCTCTATAAAGGCCCCATACAGGATCTATGGCCATCATAGTTTCCTTCTGCAGGAGGAGGCTGCTCATGGACACTGGTGTCCACGCTAGTGGAAATAAACCAGGATGGGGATGACTTAAAAGACCTTTGAGTGCTGACAGAGCAGGGTTTTTATTTTAGGGAAGGATTAATCATAGGATCATAAATATAGAACTGGAAGAAACCTTACAAATTCCCTAATTATCCAAGTGAGAAAACTGGGGCCCAGAGAGGTTGTGGTAGGTGCCTCATAATGCTTGTGGACAGATTGATTGCTCAAGGTCATATTGCTAATGTCAGAAGCAGGATTTGAACTCAGGTCTTCTTGATTCTAAGTCTAACACTAAATCCACTGCTCCATGCTGCCTTATTTTTATTTATACTTTACACAAAGGTGAAGACCATCTTGCCTTCAGAAACTCCGTACACTCTGTGACAGGAATCTCCTGCATCCTATTTGGTCAGAACTGGGTGCTTATGTTCCATATTTTGAAAGTCCTGAGGGTATCCCGTCATGGGCACAAAACGTCACTAAGCCAGCAAGAGGAAGGTTGTTTGTTTGTTTTTTACAGGGTGGCAAATGGGCCCATTTTGAACTAGATGGAAGGGAGTTGTTGTTCATTCCTTTTTCAGTCATGTCCAATTCTTTGTGCCCCCATTTTGAGTTTTCTTGGCAAAGATCCTGGAGTGGTTTGCCATTTTCTTCTCCAGCTCATTTTATAGAGAAGAAAACTGAGGCAGAGATAAATGACTTGCCCAGGGTCACACATCTAGTAAGTGTAGGAGGCCAGATTTTTTTTCCCAGGGCAATGGGGGTTAAGTGACTTGCCCAGGGTCACACAGCTAATGTCAAGTGTCTGAGGCTGGATTTGAACTCAGATCCTCCTGAATCCAGGGCCGGTGCTTTTTCCACTGAGCCACCTAGCTGCCCCATGAGACCAGATTTTAACTCAAGGAAATGAGTCCTCCTGATTCCAGGCCTGGAACTTTATGCACTATAGACTGCCAGCACCACCTAGTTGCCCCAGATAGAAGTGAAAGGACAAGGCAAAGACTGGAGAAAAATGAGGGCAATCACCTCTTTTGGATATCAGAAGGAATGTATAAGCAATACTGAATGAAAAACTAAGGTCCTGGAATGGGGGATGGGGAGGAGTTTGAATTGAGCATCCCCTGCAGAGCATTCACGGGGCCAGCCTTATCCATGGGCCTTTTTTGCAGTCCTGTATAACCATTTGAGAGGCCAACATGGTGTAGTCAAGAAGAACTGGGTTCAACTCCCTTTGGTCTATACCTGCCATATTACCCTGGTCAAGTCTCAGTGACCTAAGTCGACTCAAAACTATAAAATGGGGATTAAGTGGAAATCTGCATTGGTGGAAGGAGTTTTCTCATTCAGGGGTTCCTTACACCAATAAAATCACAACTGACAAGCATTAATTAAATGCCTACTATGTGTCAGGACAGCCTAGGTTTGGCACTGTAGTTACAAAGACAAAAATAAAATTGTTCACACCCTCAGGGAGCTTCAATTCTGCCCTCATCTCATGGTACAATCCTTGCCCAGCATTGAGTACTTAGAGATGCCACATATCTTAGGACTTTAATGGGTGTTCCTTCCATTGCACAGAAGACGAATTCTATAGCTTGGGTTCCAGATGACTGTTAACAGTTTCAGTGACTGAAATATGTATCACCCCCTGGTCATTCTGGTGATGAGGTTCTCTGAACTACCTGGTCTGGTCCTCAGATAATATACAGGCAGTCCTTTACCAGGTCCAGGTTGGTGGGACCTAAGAAAGCTTGTAGCCTGGGGACATCTTGGTGTCACAACAAAGCACCAGAAGAGGGTTTTAATAGTCATTTGATGATTGACTTTCAAAAAGTGGCTCCTGTGTCAGATTTGACCACCTTCCCTGCCACTATGAAAGTAGAGTCTATCTAAGGGGTGATTTGGCACTTGTCCAGAGGCCCTTTGGGATACCCAAAGCCCTGGCCTGGGGAGACAGAGAGGAGGGGGAGCCAGGACTCACATGAACAGCGCAGGGCCTGTTTCCGCACTCCCACCAGCATCGAGTGGCAGAAATGACAGAAGGCTGGCTTTTTGAAATTCTTTAGCCTCCAGGCATGCTGGCCATCTTCATTCACATTCTACAGGTACAAATAAACACAGACCTTGGTGAAACTCCAGGAAAAAAGGCCCCCAAAAGGGAGGGGCAATTGTCCCCATCATCAGTTTTTTCCTTCCTTCTTCATCCCCACCCACTCGTGAGATGCTCTTACAATTTTTAGAATTGCAACAATAGGGTAGAGGAGTCATTCTCATGGAGATGATATGGGCCCTACTAACCTATCTTTTTCTTTCAGTGGAAAGAATGCTGGATCTGGAACCAGAGGCCCTTGGTTGAATCCTGACTGTGCCATTTAGAACCTTATGGGTCTTTGCCCCTCAGTGCCTTCAGTTCTTCACCTCTAAAATGAATGGTGTGTATTATGTGGCTTCCGAGGTCCTGTATAGTTCTAAACTTGTGATTTTATATCTTTACCTGGCACTGTGAACAAAGGGGGACAAGGGATTTACCAGCATTTATTACCCAGTATTAAGAGTGTCTCCTTCACCCACACTCTGGGGAACAGGTATAACATTAGACAGAACAAAATGGCAACCCCATGGGTTGATGAAATCTTAGGCTATATTAAGCGAGGGACAATGTCCAGAGCAAGTGAGGTGATAATCCCACTATAGGCCCATCAGACCACATCTGAAGTTTGAAAAATTACAGTCTAAGTTGAGGACTACAACAAAAATAACTATAATATAAAATAGAACATGATGATGAACACATTAGATAGCTACAAAGTACTATATAAGGTCCAAGGAAGAAAGATTGTTGCTAAGATGAGAGTGGGTAATCAGAGAAGGCTTCATGGAGGTGAGGACAATGAATATTGGGCTGTCTTATTTAATTGCCATCATTTCTATGTGAGCCATCTTTTCCCTCATTTTGGCAGACCCTACATCAGAAGGACAGGCAGTTTCTGAAGAGCTGTGGTTAAGGTCATTACTCCAAGTCTCAGGGCATCTGCTTACCAGTCTGGTCTGGCCCCTTGTTCCTGTTTACTGGGTAAACAGAAGCCAATTTGAGCTGAGCCCTACCCAGGGGATCATTCTTGTGTCCTCACTTTCTAATCAAGGTCACTTGGTCTCCAGTAGGGAAGCCCAAACCAGGGGGAAATTTTATTGATCTGATTGGAGGCAGCTGTCTCTAATGAAGCAACTGGCATTCAATGAGTGTCAGAGAGGGGAGTGATCAGCCACACCTGAAGGGCTACCTACCTGACAATCAGGTGGTTCCAGTGATGTTCTGCCAGGTTGATCTGAAGGAAGACACTCCAGGATTTAAAGTGCCCTTCAACCCTCAAATCGGGTCTTTGGGAACCGAGAGAGAGAGACCAGTAATCTCAATTTATTGGTTACTGCTAACCTAACTAATAAATTGATTGAGTAGTGCTCAGAACTCTCTCTCCGCTGGAATGTCATTTGGCACAGAGGAAATGTGGAGGAACACAGCTGGAATTATGAATGATATTTGGGAGTGCCACATTTTGGAAAAGACATGGATAAACTTTCCTTGGGAAAGACATGGATAAACTGGAGAATATATAGTGGAGGGGCTCCTGGAAAGGGTAACTATGATGGTGAAGGCCCTTGGGACCATACCTTAATAAAGGATGAGTTGAAGGAGCTAAAGCTATTCATTTTACAGAAGAAAAAGACATAAGAGGATTGAAATGACAACAGCTTTGAAATATTTGAAGGCTTGTTAGTCAAAGGCTTGACTGGCTAAAGATTAGACTTGATTCTGTTTGGCCTCTGAAGGCAGAACAAGGAGGAGAGGAGTGGGAAAATGCAGAAGAGACAGCCTTTGGTTTGATAGAAACATTTTAAAAGGCTAGATCTGTCCCAAAATACTATAGGCCATCTCAAGAGGTTGCCACCTCACTGTAGGACTTCCAGCAAAGACTGGACGACCTCTTGCTGACACATACATATGTGGAGTCCCTCAACTAGGTGGTGAGCTTTTCAAGGGTGGGAGGCCCAGGTGGGGGAGAGGTGGAGGCTCATAGAAGCTAAAAACCACACCACAGAAAGCTTTGCTGGTTGGTTGGTTGTTTGGTAAGTAGGCTTGAGGTTATCTTCGGACCAGAGAGCAGGCCAGGTGAGAGAAAAAGCTGCCCTCCCTCAAACCAAAACACCTGGGACCCTCTGAAGCTGGGGACAGTAGTGTAGCCTAGAAACAGGGCCCCCCAGTGGGGAGTTAAAAGTAAAGTAAAGATGAACAAGCAAAGAAAGTTGAGCATTATAGAAAGTTTCTTCAGGGACAAGGAAGATCAAGGGGCACCCTCAGAAGAGGATAGCAACCTCAGGGCCCCTACATCCAAAGCTTCCAAGAAAAATATGGACTGGTCTCAGGCCATGGAAGCGCTCAAAAGGGACTTTGAAGAGAAAGTAAGAGAAATAGAAGGAAGATTTAGAGAGAGGGAGGAAAGACTGGAAAGAGAAAGGAGAGCCATGCAGGAGAGTCATGAGAAAAAAGTCAACAGCTTGAAAAGTCAAATGGGAAAGGAGATAAAAAAGCTGTCTGAAGAAAAATTCCACTGACCCAGGGGCAGCTAGGTGGTGCAGTGGATAAAGCACCAACCCTGGATTCAGGAGGACCTGAGTTCAAATCCAGCTTGACAAGTACTAGCTGTGTGACCCTGGGCAAGTCACTTAACCCTGCCAAAAAAAAAAAATTCCACTTGCCCAGGTTAAAAACTCCTGCACAAGGGGCAGCTAGATGGCGCAGTGGATAGAGCACCGGCCCTGGATTCAGGAGTACCTGGGTTCAAATCCGGCCTCAGACACTTAACACTTACTAGCTGTGTGACCTTGGGCAAGTCACTTAACCCCAATTGCCTCAAAAAAAAAAACAAAGAAAAAAAAAAACTCCTGCACAAGATGGTCATGCAGGTCCCTTCAAGATCTAGCTCTATTATAGTCTTTATTCTTATGAACTTAACTTCTCTTGGATTCAGTTCTCTCTTCTGTAAAATGAAAGGTTGGAGTAGATGTCTCAGAGATCTCTTCCATCTGTAGATCCATGAGTTTATGAAGTGTGTCTGGAGGTATCTAGTGCCCTGAATTCAGCCTAAGAAGATTGTCCATGTCCTCCACACTCTAGCTGAATGAGACTACTTGTACATCCCTAACATGTTTTGTACTTTCCTGACTTTGTCTTTACCTGTATCTTTTCCTATGCCTGGAATGCCCTTCCCAGAAACTCCATTTCTACCTGTTAAAATTCTATCCTTACTTCAAAACTCAGTTCAAATGCCACCTCCTCCATGAAGTCTCCCTTGATTACCTCTGTTCATCTTAGCACTGGTCTTTCCTTGGACCTTGAATAGCACTTTGTATTTCTCTAATGCATTCATCACATTCTATTTTGTATTATAGTTATTTGTCTATGTGTTGTATCTCCCAACGCATACTGTAAGCTCTATGAATGTAAGAATCAAGCCTTATATAACTTTTTCCTTCCAGTTAATTCAGTTCCTTTCCTTTCAATTCAATTCAACAAACATTTATCAACACCCACTACAAACAAGGGCAGCTAGCTCCCATAGTGGATAGAGTTCTGGCTGTCAGACATGACTGAAAAATGACTTATTAACAATCAAAACTATAAACAATCCTTGTTCTCAAAAACCTTTTATTCTCCTAGGGGAGTATAAGATACCCCCTATGCCTACCATACTGCTTTGCATATTATCATTTATTATTAATAACTGCTCATTGAACTGAATGGCTTTGAAATCATATGTAATGGAGGACATTTTTTCTGCTCAGAAATTCACATTCCTCTCCATTGTTAATGAAAAATCCCCACTAAGGCCACCATAATAATTAATTCAGTCACTGAACTTGGGATTTTCTTTACAAAAGTGGAAAAGAGGGTTGTTTTTCCAGGCATGTTTAGTGAATGAAACATGGTCTCACTGCCGGCTCCTGAGGGCTTGTTATTTATAAGTAGCTTTAATCTACACGGAGCTTAAGCGATCAGCCAAAATTTACTAAGCACATTCTCTGAATCCACCCACAGCTCTTGTCATCTCCCGGCTATGTTTCTGTCTCAGTATTCTTTCTAAAACCCTGGGAGAACTTTGTTCAGTCATTTTCAGTCATGTCCAATTCTACGTAATCCCATTTGGGGTTTTCTTGACAAAGATACTGGAGTGGTTTTGCCACTTCCTTCTCCAGCTCATTTTACAAATGAGGAAACTGAGGCTAACAGGGTTAAGTGACTTGCCCAGGATCACAACTAGTGTCTGTAGCTGGATTTGAACTCAGGAAGATGAGTCTTCCTGACTCCAGGGACCAGCACTCTAGGCACAATGGTGCCACCTAGCGGAACTTTGTAGTATTTTAGATTTAGAAGAATTTGGTTGAGTCTGTACTGAGTCCTCTATATCTGGATTAGATAGAAGAGACTGCCTCTGCTTTCTAGGAGCCCAAGTATAGCATGGTGGGAAGACCACTGGTTTTAGAGTTGGAGTAGCTGGGTTCAAACACCACTTCTATCATCTGTGTAACCAGGGGCAAGTTGCTTCATGTCCCTGGGCCTCAGTTTACTCAAATGTAAAATGAAAAGTTGGTCTAAAGTCCCTTTTAGCTGTAGATCTCTGCCCCTATAATACTAATATAAAACCCTAAAATCATTTAACCTCCCTGGCCTTCAGTTTCCTCGTCTGTACATTAGGGGGTTGGACTAGATGGTTGCTGAAGTCCCTTCTAGAACTATGAGTCTATGTTTGTTTGTTTGTTTTTCCATAGGGAGTCTTTGAAGATTTTTGAGTTGAGGGTGGGGAAGGGAGACATATGACATAGTCAAATCTGTTGTTTGGGCGACATCAATTTAGTAGTTTTGTGGAGGGTGCATAAGAAGCAGGGAGGCAAGCGTCTGCCTGAGGGAGATTCTTCAATACAGGACAGGGATAATTAGAGAGAAATTAGGGTGTTTGTTTTACTGGCTCCCAAATAAAGAGGAAGTATTCCCTCAGGTGGAGACCTCTTTACCAGTATCTGAGAGGATGGACGTCAATATTTATAGTCACTCTATCTGAATCCGAGTTGCTGATATGGTCTCTCTTAAAATTCTCTCCCAAGGGCCAGCTAGGTGGCACAGTGGATAAAGCACTGGCCTTGGATTCAGGAGGACCTGAGTTCAAATTCGGCCTCAGACACTTGACACTAGTTGTGTGACCCTGGGCAAGTCACTTAACCCTCATTGCCCTGCCCCCAAAAGCAAACAAACAAAACAAAACAAAACTCCCCCAATAGAATATAAACTCCTTGCAGGCAAGAACTGTTTCATTTTTGTCATCATATCCTTAGTGCCTGGCACACAGCAGATGTCTAATAAATGCTTGTTGAAATGCTAGATTAATTTAACGGGGAGAGCCACAGAGACTTTCTTCCTGGACAAGATTTTGTCGGGCTAGCTTGGAGGTGGCAAGGTGAACCAAAGACCCCGCCTTGGTCTGGCATCTCTAGGGAGAACTGTTCCTCTTATGTGACAGAGCAAACTCTGGAAGTCTCTCCTCTCTGGTAGCCAAGACCATGCCCAGTGACCGGAATTAGTCCTGCCACTGCCTAGCTCTTCCTGACAGTTACTATTAATGCTCCACTCTAGAAGTAGCACAGAATCACAGGAGGCGCTGCACCGACCCCTGCTGGACAAACAACCTACAATTCCAGGACTCAAAGTAACTGAGAATGTGAATAGATTTGGCAGAGAGCTGCCCGTGGAGGGTGTCTGTTTTCCAAGGGTTCTCTGAGGAGCCAATAAAAGCTTTCATCCTTTAGTGTTTTTTGAACCTTCAAAATAAGTTAGAGGCAGCAGACAGGATGGCATCGGGGAGTGATTTTGTCAGATTTTCTGGCTGAAGACTGTGAACCAGAAGAAGTTGGAAATCCCCCAAAGTCACATATTGGAGCCCATCATTTTATAGATGAGGAAATTGACGTTCAGGGAGACCCCAGTTTCCTCATCTGTAAAATGGGAATAAGAATAGCACCTATCTGCCAGGGTTGTTTTGAGGATCAAATGAGAGAATTATTGTAAAGCGCTAAGCCCAGTGCCTGACACTATAGTAGGCACTAATTGATTGTAAGGGATCAGCTATTATTAAATGATTTGCCTGGGGTTATAGAGCTAGTAAGTATCAAAGGTAGGGTTTGAACCCAGGTCTTCCTGACTCCAAGTCAAATGCTCTGCTACATTGCTTGAATCTAAGTGGCTAGAATAGGGGGTCCTAGGTGGTGCCATAGTGCATAGAGTGCTGGGTCTGAACTCAGGAAGACTCATGTCAAATCTGGCCTCAGACACTTACTGTGTGACCCTGAGCAAGTCACTTAACCATGATTGGTTTCCTCATCTGTACAATGAGCTGGAGAAGGAAATGGCAAAGCACTTCTGTATCTTTGCAAGAAAACCCTAAATGGGGTGATGAAGAGTTGGACATGACTGTAAATGGCTGAACAGCCACCAGAGCTTCTACCATAGACAAGCACACAGAGTGGGCCAGGTGTGCCAGCTCACTCTTGGGAAGCTCCTGGCCCATGCTCCATGTACACCTGTGGCCTCTGACACAGAGGGTTTTATATGTATCTATGAATGTCCCTTTAGTTATGTCTATGTACATATATGCATATACTATACTATGTACACATATCTATGTAGGCTTATGTATACATAACATAAATAATATATATAGACACATATGTTGTTGTTTGTCCTTCATTTTTGAGGAGGACCAATAACATCACAAGGATGATCTCTCTCTCTCTCTCTCTCTCTCTCTCTCTCCAGTCCAGTTATATGTATGTAGCTGTAGACTGGTTCCCAGTGAGTGCTGCCTTTGGCACTGAATCAGTTCTACATTTCTGCCTATCCTCCACATTGGTCATTCTTTATGGCCATGGCCATTGTTTTGATGTCGCATACACAGTATGTTTAGTCATTGGTCTCCAAACGGCAATCTGGTTTGTGTCCAGGTCTTTCCTATACTATGCCTAATAATAAATCATCACAGGAAATTCTTTCTAACATGATTTTCCTACTTCTTGACTAAAACAGGTATAACTAGGGGGTCTCTAAACACAATCTAAGCTGCTGCCATGTGGAGGTTACTCAGGGCTGGGTGCTTTGACAGCACCCAGCATTTGGACAGTGGCCTTATTGGCCACTGTACATGAAGAACTGGTGACTCAGCGGATGCTTAAAAGGGAGTGACCCCGCCCCTGGTGCTCTCTTCCCTTCTGGCTGTGGATTCTGTCTGGGTTATTTGGAGTCACTTCCCATGAGAGGCAGGGGAAGGGTGGATTGCCATGCTTCCCTACACTGATCGATAAAATACAGGTCTTGCCTAAGTGAGACTGAGCCTGGGTTTGGGGGCTGACATCTTTGTGTTTATTCTTTCCCCATCTTAGGTGATTCAGTATCTATTTCTGAGATGGACTTAGAGGTGACCTCGTGTGGTACAGCACTCTCAGGTCTCTGGGTCTTTTTGGTTAGTGGCCTAGGGAGGAATCCCTGGCATGACTGCAGGACTCGGAGAAGGTGTCAAAAAAAAAAGTGGTTGAGCCCAGGGCTTTGCCAGAAGATGTGGAACAGGAATCGTTTGGACTATGCAGACCTGGAGTGAAATGTGGAATACCTATTTGGCTGCTTTATGTTCCAGTGAGAGTTAGTTATCCACCTTCCAGATGAGTGTAATAGTCATTGTAAGTTAAACTATGTTAAGTCATTCTCCCAATGCAAGCTGTGAGTCTTTTTTGTCCTTTTGTATGTAGAAAATAAACACCTGTCTCACACTTGATTCACAGTATACATTGTTATCTTTTTAACTCATCCTCTTTGGGAAGGCACCAGACATGAGCTGAAAACCTAAGCTTTGAGTGATTTGTCCTCAAATGACTCAATTTGGTCCAGAGTGGTTAGCAAACTGAAAACTGAAAAAAAAAGTGTTCAATTCCTTTCATTAGGGGTCAGGCTCTGACATGTATGGGTCCAGAGGGAAAAGGGACCCTTTAGAGAAAGGAAGTGGGTGTAATGCTCCTGTGCCTTGGGCCCAACAGCAGTTTTTGAATGTTAGACAGGGAGTGTTCTATTCTTTGATGGGGAAAAGAGGAGGGATCTTTGTATCTCCAGTTCCTGGCTCATAATAGGCACTTGATATAAGTGTTTGTTTATTGAATGATTAAAACAGTGTTTGGATTTCTCATTGCAGTGTAGAAATGAGACTGGGTTCTCAAAGGTTCTACCATGAGAACCCAGGCTCAATCGAGCAGAAAAAAGACTGTGAATAGAGGTCTGATAACTTCTATCTATTTTAGTTTGAAGGCTGGCTTAATTAAATTTGAGGTGGCTCATTAACCCACGTTTAACCACCTAATTATGTCTTTTTTGGCTCCATTCTGGGGATATAATGACAAAAATCTAAGTCTCTGTCCTCAGGGAACTTCTGTTCTACTGGGGGGCATTGTGATAAGTTGTAGGTACAAAGAGGAAAAAGCAGACAAAATGCTCTAAGAAAATACAAGGAAGGGGAGAATACTATTAGTTCTCTTTCTAAAAGTCACTTCTGTTCACCTGTGGTTTTTCTATCCTTATATTCTTGGGAAGTTATCTGGGATCATCTGTGGACTTAGCAGGGCAGATGAATTTGTTGTTCAGTCATGTCTCTTTGTGACTCTATTTGGCGTTTTCTTGGTAAAGATCCATAAGTGGCTTGCCATTCCCTTCTCCAGCTCGTTTTACACGTAAGGAAGCTGAGGCAAACAGGGTTAAGTGATTTGCTCAGGGTTACAGGTAGTTAAGTGTCTGAGACCAGATTCAATCTCAGGAAGATGTCTTCCTAACTCTAGGCTTGACACTCTGTGCACTATGGTGCCACCTAGCGGTTAGCTGGTTTTACTAAAAGCAATCAATTATTCACTGCGTGTTTTCTTTTCCATACATACCTATAATTTCCACAAAGAAGAAGAAGAAAGTAAACAGGACCCGGAATAGGAAAAAGTAACATTTTTTCCAATTTTACGAGGCTGTGGTGCTATCCTAGGGCGAGTTGTTTTCTCCCCTTCCCTGACTTCTCTTCTTCAGGCTTCATTCACACACCTCTTTGAAGAATCATGAGTGTCTAGAATGGGTTCTATTCAAGGATCCCCAGAACATATAAGGGACTGCATTTACTTAGTAACTGTTCATTTTCTTATGTGTGAAACTATAGTCAATTTTATGTTTTTCTGTGTGATATATTGTCCAGGGAAATTTATGATGAGAAAATGTGGTCCTGTTGCATGGCAACAGATGAATAAGAACATTGTTACCACAGTACCCAGAGGATGTGAAGAGACCTCAAAGACGACTTCCAGAGAGTTGGACAGATCATAGATCAAAGAATTACGGCTCCACAGAAGAGTGGGGCTTCTTGGCGAGCTAGTGAAACCTCATTTGGCAGAATGTGTCCTTTCCCCAATTAAAAAAAAAAAAAAAACACATTTCAAAGCTCCCGATTGTTTCTAGTATGAAACACAAAACCTTCCTGTCATAGAACCCTGGTTCTAGAGATGGCTTTTGAGACCATCTAGGCCAAAGCCCTCAGAGGCCCATGTTGGTGAGATGATTCACCTGGGTCACATGAGCAGAGGTGGGTATGGAGTCTAGGTTCCTTGATTCTAGAGCCATATCCTCCAAGAAGATTCATAGAACAGGAATTGCACAAGTTGAGAAGACACGGCTAGGTTGAGATCTGGACTGGGGGTGTGGGGTAATTTTTTTTTTTTTGAGTACTTTTTTTTTTTTTTTTGGTGAGGCAATTGGGGTTAAGTGACTTGCCCAGGGTCACACAGCTAGTAAGTGTCAAGTATCTGAGGCCAGATTTGAACTCAGGTACTCCTGAATCCAGGGCCAGTGCTTTATCCACTGTACCACCTAGCCGGCTCTGAGGGGGGGTGTGGGGGGTAATACCCTACATCAATGAGATCACAAATCTATTGATATATTGAGGTAGGATCACAGACTCATAGATTTAGGAAAGGAAAGGACCTCAGAGGCCATCTAGTGACCCTCCCTCATTTAACAGATAAGGGAAGGGAGACAGAGAGAAATGAATCAACTTGGTCAAGATGACATAAGGCAAATTAGAGTGACAGTGAACATTGAGCCCAGATTATCTGGCTTCAAATCATTACCATTTCCACTAAACCACATTATCTTAGGTTTTTAAAGTCCTAAAGTAATCCAAAAAGTGATGTTTTCTCCTAAAATTTGCCTCTTTTATGTTTCTTTCTTTCTTTCTTTTTTTTTGTGAGGCAATTGGGGTTAAGTGACTTGCCCAGGGTCACACAGCTAGTAAGTGTCAAGTATCTGAGGCCAGATTTGAACTCAGGTACTCCTGAATCCAGGGCCAGTGCTTTATCCACTGCACCACCTAGCCGCCCCTGAGGGGGTTTGTGGGGGGTAATACCCTACATCAATGAGATCACAAATCTATTGATATATTGAGGTAGGATCACAGACTCATAGATTTAGGAAAGGAAAGGACCTCAGAGGCCATCTAGTGACCCTCCCTCATTTAACAGATAAGGGAAGGGAGACAGAGAGAAATGAATCAACTTGGTCAAGATGACATAAGGCAAATTAGAGTGACAGTGAACATTGAGCCCAGATTATCTGGCTTCAAATCATTACCATTTCCACTAAACCACATTATCTTAGGTTTTTAAAGTCCTAAAGTAATCCAAAAAGTGATGTTTTCTCCTAAAATTTGCCTCTTTTATGTTTCTTTCTTTCTTTCTTTTTTTTGGTGAGGCAATTGGGGTTAAGTGACTTGCCCAGGGTCACACAGCCAGTAAGTGTCAAATGTCTGAGGCTGGATTTGAACTCAGGTCCTCCTGAATCCAGGGCCCGTGCTTTACCCACTGCGCCACCTAGCTGCCCCTCTTTCTTTATTTTTTGGTGAGGCAATTGGGGTTAAGTGACTTGCTTAGGGCCACACAGCTAGTAAGTGTCAAGTGTCTGATGCCGGATTTGAACTCAGGGCCAGTGCAAATATGCCTCTTTTAAAAAGATACTGTAAACAACCTTATTTAGTTTAGCTTTGTGAATGGGCACACCCATTTCATCAGTGTCATAAAGTGGATGGCCATTCTTCTCCTTTGCTATTTGGATGGTGACTTGTCCAGGTAAGTGATTCAAGGCTGTAGGACTGTTCTGAGTATCCCTGGTCACAGGGGCATCAGAGCTACAGATCTCTTCAGTTAACTGAAGTCTTTGTCACCAATGGGGATTAAAGGGTTAACTGAGGAGAAAGAAATCAGTCTATTGGGATTTTTTTTTTTTTTTTTTAGTGAGGCAATTGGGGTTAAGTGACTTGCCCAGGGTCACACAGCTAGTAAGTGTCGGAGGCCGGATTTGAACTCAGGTCCTCCTGACTCCAGGGCCGGTGCTCTATCCACTGCGCCACCTAGCTGCCCCCAGTCTATTGGGATTTTGAAAAAAATCATTTCTAGTCCTCAGCCTCAGAGCAAACACAGACTATGAGGAGATGGCATCTGGGCAGAATTTCTCCTTTGGGTCTGAGGTTAACTCCATGTGAGACTATGATATTCGAAGCCATAGTGGCAAGAATACAGGTTCTCTCTGCTACTAATTAGTTGTATGACCATAGAAAAGTTCCTTTAAACTGGAAATTGAGGGGATGTCCATCAATTCGGGAGTGGCTGAACAAGTTGGAATATATGAGTATAATGGAATATTATTGTGCTATAAGAAATGATGGGCAGGACCTGGAAAGACTTACATGAATTGATGCCGAGTAAAGTGAGCAGAACCAGGAAAACACTGTACACAGCAATAATAGCAACACTGTGTGATGATCAACTGCGATACACTTAGCTCTTCTCAGCAATATAGTGATCCAAGACAATCCCAAAAGACTCATGATGGAAAACGTTCTCCATATCCAGAAAAAGAACTATGGAATCTGAATGCAGATTGAAGCATACTATTTTTACTTTTGTTGTTGCTTTTTTGTTTCTTCTTTCTTGTGTGTTTCCCCTTTTGTTCTGATTCTTCTTTTTAAAAATTTTTTTTTATTTGGTTGGGCAATGAGGGTTAAGTGACTTGCCCAAGGTCACACAGCTAGTAAGTGTCAAGTGTCTGAGGCCAGATTTGAACTCCAGGGCTGGTGTTCTACCCACTGAGCCACCTAGATGCCCCTCTGATTCTTCTTTTACAACATGACTAATGTGAAAATATGTTTAACATGTATGTATAACCTATATCAGATTGCTCTCTCTCTTGGGGAGGGGAAAGGGAAGGGAAGGAGGGGAGGGAGGAAAATCTAGAACTCAAAATCTTCCAAAAATGAATGCTGAAAACTATCTTTACATGTAACTGGAAATAAAATATTCAAAAAAAGTTCCTTTATCTCTCTAGGTTCAATTTCCTTATCTGTAAAATATCTGGGGTTAAACTATAGACTTGGAATCATAAGATAAAAAGGGAAATTGCTATTTGACATTCAAGGCAACCGGATGCATTAGCCTCCTCTGTGCACTCAGAGCACAGGACAAGATTTGGCTGCCAGATTTCTCGTAGCATGGTGTCCATAATGAAGGTCCAGACCTCAATCTGCTGATCTGAATGGTGAATATGGACAGATGGTGACTGAGCTTCCAACTCAGATCACAGCCTAAAGAAATTATTTTTCCAATTGAGTTCTCTCCAATGACATTTGAGAAACCATGAAGAGCTGAGGAAAGGAAGGAGAAGAGTGCTGCCCGTCTGTGGAGCCAGAGAACTTGGGTTAGTAGCCAAGCTTTGCTACATGCCATTTCTATGACCTTGAAGAAGTTATTTAATCCCTCTGGGACTCACTTTCCTCATTTGTAAGGAAAGGTCCTTTCCAGCTCTAATCCTCTGACCTTATGCCCTGGAAGTACATCCAGAGCAAAGGCTGGCCAGGATGGCAAGAGGACTTGGGATCTGTAAACCTATATAGATTGTAAACTCCCTGAGGGCAGGGAATGTTTTATTTTTTCACTTGTATCCCCATTGTTTAATGTATGTGATGGGAAAATAATTAATTCATGTCATCTGAGAAAGGAATTCAGAATGGTTACACTGTTGAAGAGAAGATTCAGGCAGGCATGAAAGGAGGAAAGACTAGACATGTTCTCTTTGGGCTCAAAAGACAGAACCAGAATGGAAAGTACAAAGAGGCAAAATGCTACAATGTCAAGAAACAACAACAATAACTTTCTGAAGATTGGCATTCTTGAAAAATGGAATGGACTGCCTCAGTGGGTATGGGAATGCCACTAGCCAGGACCTTTCAGTGAAGGCTTATTGGCCACTTGTTGTAGATAGTGTAGAGTTCTGTCCAGATAGAAGTTGGGCCAGTTGATCTTGGAGGCTACTTCCAATTTTAAGATTCAGTGACTCTGGAAACAGAGCCGGGTGTTTTCTTCATTTTCATGTCAATCTACAAAGTGTTCTCTGCACCCCGACCTTATGAACCCCAGCTGCTTTGTTACTTACTGTTTCCATCCCTAGTAGGACCAGTAATGGAATGGTCGTCATTCCTCCCTGAATCCACTCTTCTAGAGTCACAATCCCATCATGGTCAAGATCAATCTCTTCCATCATTTCCTTCAAGATCTGCCAGGAAGCAAAGGAAAGAGTGTTGGGTGGGTGGGAATCAATTCCCTTCTTCTGCCTTGTCTTTCTGTTCTTCACTGTCCTTCCTTTCCATTTTCCCTATCACTTCGTTTTGGTCTTGATCTACCCCTCTTTTACCCACGAGGGTAGGAGTTGGTCCTGCTGACCTACTTCCTACTACTCTCTGGCTCACAAAGAACATTCTTCCTTCCTAAATGGAAGATCCACTTGTCCAGTCATCCTTTCCCTGCAGGATCCATTTTTCATCATATGACAAAACTATGAGGTTCACTTATTGTAACATCACAGAGGATTCTGTGAAACTAGGCACTCAAAAATTAGAATGTAGGAATCTTATCAGGCTCATGACCTTGTAGAGAAGGTATAATAAACATCATCTCAAAATTATTCTGCTCAGTTTGGACTCAATGAGATGAGAACACACCTCTCCCTCCTGTTATTTGGTGAGGTGAGGGATTATGGGTATGGAATATCGCATATATAGTCATACTCAATGGATGTGTTGGTTCATTTTGCTCAATTTGTCTCTCCCCCTTTTCTTTCTTTCTTTCTTTTCTTTAAAGGGATGGCTTTCTGGATAAGGGATGAGGGAAGAATATAAAAACCAAAAGTATCAATAAAAATAAAAAAAATTAATCTGACCAATATACTTTTGGAAGTAGCATTTTTTTTGGACTGGTACAATGGAAAGGTTACTGGCTCTAGAGTCAAAGGATCTAGTTTCAAATCTCACTTTTTATATTTTATACCTGTGTTACCTTAGTCAAAATCACTTAATTTCTCTTGACCTCTATTTTCTTATCTGTAAAAGGAAGGGACTGGAATTGATGGCTGCTGAAGTCCTTTCCAAATCTAGTTCTATGATCTGAAGTTGCTTAACCTCTAGAAGCCTCAATTTCCTCATATGTAAAATGAGAGAAGGGCTGGGGGGTGGGGGGTGGGGTGGGGTGTTAAACTAAAGGGCCACTATGTGGCGCCATAGTGCATAGAGCGCCAGACTTGAAATCAGGAAGACTCACCTTCCTGAGTTCAGATTTGGCCTCAGACACTAGCTATGTGACCCTGAGCAAGTCATTTCACCCTTTTTGCCTCAACTTCCTCATCTGTAAAATGAGAAGGAAAAGGAAATGGCAAACCATCCCAGGATCTCTGCCAGAAAACCCCAAATGCAATCACAAAGAGTCAGGCATGACTGAAAAACAACTGACAATCTATGATCGCTGATGTTCCAATGTTCACATTTCCCCTTCTTTAGATAATTGGATGACTTGTGTTTAATCCCTCCCAAGAATACAAATGCACAATGGCATGACAATCGCTTTTATCTCGTTGAGAGTGACATCCCTCTCAGAGAACTGGGGCCTCAGTTCAACTCAGTTCAGGTGAACATAAATCCCTTAAGTACCCACTGTGTGGATGGCTCTGTTCCAAGTGCTAGGGAAGTCAGGTTGGAACAGAAGCAAAACAGCCTCTGCCCTGAAAGACTCAGCCAGGGGGAAATCCAAGAAGGAAAACAGAGTATTTAGATTCTGGTCCAATGGCAATTACTAGTTAGTGACAGACCAGCTGAATTGTTTCTGAAAAGGAGTTAAAATCAATTTCTCTAGAGATTACTGTTTACATCCCCTTCACTTCAGTGCCATGGTTCTGTGATTTTTGTGGGTGTGAGTTTTCGTACATTTGACTCATCTCCATGTACTGTGCCTCTGAGTGACAAGGGCCTCCAGATCATTATGCAGGAGACACTCCATCTCAGGTCTGTCTCCCATGCAGGGTATACACACCCTCCTTCTTCATTTCTACTTCCTGGCTTCCCTAACATCCTTCAAGTCTCAGCTAAAGTCTTCCCTTCTCCAAGAAGCCTAACTTTTAGGCTTTGGGTGCATTCTGAGACAACTCACATTTGAGTCTGTCTATAGCTTATTTGTACATGGTTGTTTGCAAGTCATCACTCCTATTAAACTGTGGGTTACTTGAGGACAGAGACTGGTTTTTGCCCTTCTTTGTATCCACAACACTTAGCATGGTGTTTAGCACACAGTAGGTGATTAATAAATGCTACTGGACTAGCTCATTGTCTGAGTCTTCTCCCCCACTGACAGAGAATAGGTTCTTTTATGAAGTAGACCAAGTCACAGAGAAGGTGACAATCGGTATTTGTGGAGGCATTTCCCCATCTGGGAGTTCTTCTATCAATGAAATCACCTGCCTAGTCTTTATCTCTATCCCTGACTCTAACCTGAGCCTATGAAGGAGAAGAAAGTACTAGAGTCTCTGGGAGCTGAAAAAAAATCATCTTAAGTGCCTCAAAGTCAACTTGGGGATAAGGATTTTTGACTTATCCAGGCTGGTTATCAGGGTCCATCACTTACAGGCCTGAGCTCTGTGCAATCCCATTCCAGATATTCAGCCACATGCACCATCTGGTTGAGAATTCGCTCCAGCTCCTAAGGGAAAATCACAAGAAATAAGATGGAAGTGGGAAGACAGGATGAGTAAAAAGTGAAAGGTGAAACATAGGGACAAATCCCACCTTAGACACTTAGAAGCTGTGTGACCCTGGACAAGTCATTTAACTTCTCTGTGCCTCCATGTCCTCATCTGTAAATTGAGGGGTTGGACTTAATGAAGCCACTTCTTGCTCAGACTCTCTGATTCTCTGATCTTGTGTTGAATTTTCATTAGGGTAGTTACCAACAACTAGGAGTCAGTCTATTCCTCGTTTCCATTATTCTTGCCGTAAACTCAGGGTCAATAAGATCATAGGAACATAGGCTTAGAGGTGGGAGCAGCCTTAGAGACAGACAATCTTGTTAAGACGTGGGGCTGGAAGAGCCCTTAGAAGCCACCTAGGCCAACCCTTTCATTTTAGAGAAGGAGAAACTGAGGCTCAGAGAGGTTAATTAACTTGCCCACGCAGATATTAAAGAGTAGAACTGATATTTGAACCCAGGTACTCTGATCTTACATCCTGCCCCCTTATATATGTATCTCCCATCATATATATCCCATTTTATATACATATCTCCCATTATATATATCCCATTGTATATATATATATATATGTATATGTATATATATATATGTATATGTATATGTATATGTATATGTGTGCCCACACTCCCACACACCATAGAAAACTCACTGAAACGTTGACCTTTGTTCCCCTATGGAACAATTGTCTTTCCTTTTATCTCGTTTCAACCTAAGTATACCAAGATAAGATAGTCTTCTCTACTTCTTCAACGAGCAAAAATCTAGGATTGGCCATTTACTCCCTGTATGACCGTGGACAAGTCGCTTGGTCTCTGGGCATCAGTTTCTTCATCTGGAAAATGAGGGGGTTTGGACTAGATGATGTATAAGCCTCCTATTTCTAGCTATGTGACACTGAGCAAGTCATTTAACCCTTTTTTAGATACATGTTTGAATGATACTAGAAAGGCTACTGTGGTGATTCTGTTTTACTCATTAGTTGTTGAGGTTCCCTGTGGAAAGGACCAGTGATTCCATTCACTTTATCAAGCTCTACATTTAGCAAAATATTCTTTTCCCTGGGGGGGTTAATAAATATAAGCACCAGATGCATCAGACTTTTTGGTGAAGCTTCCATCCCTCTCCTTATAATCACATTGACTATAGAATGCCAAATGGATCAGAGCATCCGGGAGTCTTTGTCACACATACTTGCTATATTATGGCCTTTGACATGAGGTAAACATCTAAGGGGCAGCATCTGAGATGCTTCATTAGGTAGAATACTAGAAAGATGCACTTTGTTACACATGGATGGCAGGGACGTGATTGAGCATAGATGAGGTTTGACAGTAATAAAAGAAAAGAAAAAAAATCAATTGCAATAGGACATGGAAAAGCTATTTTGTCTGCAGTATCTGTGAAAAATATCTAAAAGTTTAAATCCCACCACTAGTTCACTATAAGCCAATAAGATAAAATAGCTGGTAAGAAAGCTAAGACTATCAGAGACTTTCTTTCTTTCTTTCTTTCTTTCCTTCTTTCCTTCTTTCCTTCTTTCCTTCTTTCCTTCTTTCCTTCTTTCCTTCTTTCCTTCTTTCCTTCTTTCCTTCTTTCCTTCTTTCCTTCTTTCCTTCTTTCCTTCTTTCCTTCTTTCCTTCTTTCTTTCTTTCTTTCTTTCTTTCTTTCTTTCTTTCTTTCTTTCTTTCTTTCTTTCTTTCTTTCTTTCTTTCTTTCTTTCTTTCTTTCGTGGGGCAATGATGGTTAAGTGACTTGCCCAGGATCACACAGCTAGTAAGTATCAAGTGTCTGAGGCTGGATTTGAACTCAGGTCCTCCTGAATTCAGGGACGGTGCTTTATGCACTGTGTCACCTAGCTGCCCCCGCGGAGGCTTTCTTAATAGAAATATAATGGCTACTGCACACAGGTCCGGGAGAATGGCTGAACATCTTGCTCTACCCTGCACCTATCCAATGACTTCGAAGTGCTGTGGCTAGGGAATGTCCACCATGTGGACAAATTGGAGCAGAGCTAGTGAAGGATGACTGGGATGGTTATTTGGTCAGGAAACCACACCATAGGGCGATAGCCTGGAGGAACTGGTGATGTTTTGGTCTTCAGATGTCTTAAGGGTTAAAATGATCTTTATTCTGCTTGGTCTGAGAGAGCAGAAGTAGCACCAGTAGGTGGAAGTTATAGGGAAACAGAGTTTAGCACAACGTAAGGAAGAAGTTTATAATAATGAGGACTGCCCAGAAATGGAATACTCTGTTTCATGAGGAAGTGAGATTCCCATCATGGGAGTGGCTGGAGAGATTCATAGAGGAGATTCCCCATGGGACTTAGAGAACCCACAAGCTCCTTCCAATGCTAAGGTTCTAGAATTCTCAGATTCTAGGATATCAGGACAGTTTTGGATATTAATCTCAATGAGGGCCATTAAGAAGGAGCAGATTTGGGAAACTGTTAGGTTGTCTGTAGCCCTGCCCAGGATCCTCTAGTCCTCTGTAGAGTTGAAATGAAACTTTGAGGTTCTGACCAGTGCCGAGGGAACAGGAGACATGTTTAGAAGGAAATCTACTTACACTACTATCCAGGTAACCGTTGCCATCCGTGTCATATAGGCGAAACATGACTGTAAGAAACAGGAGAGGATGGGAGGTGAGGTGTGAGGAATATGGTAGGATCCACCATTTCATGCTGAAGAATGCTTAAGGGGATGCATGTGGAGACTCAGGGACCCAGGTTCTAAATCTAACCATTACAATATGTCAGTTAAAGCACTGGACTAATGAGGCCAAAGCCATGATCTAGGTCTCTGTAGCACCTCAGCCCTAATCCTACATGAGTACTTCATCAAATAGGCATCACTGATCAGGAGAAAGCCTGGTGAGCATGTGTGACTAGAATACTGTGGGCCCCTCACCAATTCTGAAACATAATTCCAAGGCAATCTTCTGCTAGTGGTAAGACTGTAAGATCGTAGGAAGAATAACAATGCATTTTTCTATCAGTATACTGTCCTGAACCTGGAAGATTGGTGTAATGAATAATGACATGTAGATCTGAATTTAAAACCCACAATAGACACTCGCTAGCTGTTTTATCCTGGGCAAGTCATTTGGCTTAGCATCAGTTTTATTATCAGCAAAATGGAGATAATATTAGCACCTATATCCCAGGGTGGTTGTTAAGATCAAATATTATTATACATATGTATATGTATACACACATATACAAATATGTATATATATTCTCTGTGTATGTATATATGTGTGTATATATGTATATATGCATATATGCACATCTTAAAATGCTATTTAAATGTTACTTATTGGGGAGTTATTTAGGATGAAGATGGGGGTGGAGATGGGGTTAGGGAAAGCCTATGAGATAAAATAAGCAAAAAGGCAATTTTCTTAAGAAATGTTGAAAAGATATTAGTATGATGTGTAAAGAGTAGTGGGTTTGAAGTCAGAAAACCTGGTTTCTAATATTAGCTTTGCCACTTACTACCTATGTGATCTTATATAAGTCACTTCCCTCTATGGGCCTCAGTTTTCTTGCCTGTAAATGGAAGGTGCATAGGGACCTCCTCAGCTTTAGATGGATAATCCCATTAATAGTGGTTCATTTTTCCTATGGCAAAAGTGGTAGTAAGGGAGTTTCTTGAGGGCTTAGATGATTTCATTTTTGTCTTTGTATTCATAGTTCCTGGAACACTGAGAAGATCAATGAGCAATTTCAAAGGACAGAAGCAAAGGATGTGATTAGGTAAACATGTTATAGGAAAAGAAGATGGGCCAATCATTTGGCAAGGCTAAGGGGTGACTAATGGACAACTCCAGGAGTCTACTGGTATCTTTTTGATGTCAAATGAAAGACATTGAATTCTCATTGTTTTGAGTTAGTCTTAAAGCCTTCCCTGGTGTGAACAAAACATACCATGATAATGGTGTAAGAAATGATCATTAATAACTGATATCTTGGTGAGATCCAGTACTCCCCTTTCTTTCAAAATCTTGACTCCCCCCCACTTCAGCGTCCTTTTTGATGAGATTAAATTGACTCTCCTCAATCTTGGTCAGACATATCCAGCCTTTCCAGGAATTTAACCTAGGGTGGAGAAGCTCATTGTGTTCTACTCAAGCTTGGGTAGAGACAGATCTTTTGTCCAGATAGGAAGGCCCCTCTGTCCAGGGAGGGGCTTTTTAGCCCACCCATTGAAGAGGGTATGCATTCTTTGAATTGATAGTCCAAGGCTGGGGTGGTCTGGTATAGCCCTTCATTTTAATATAGCCTACCTCCAAATTACTGTTAAACAATTAGATTTAATTGCTGTTTGATGAACCACCTACTGTTTCAAGGGTAAATAAGCTATAATCCCAGTCACCATAACTGTCTTTGGTTGAAGAGAAATGGCCAATGACCATCCTTTAATTAATAACCTACTGGCCTTATTAATAAAGTGATTAAATTACTTAGAAACTATATTTCTCATATTTTTAAGTGTCACATTGGTTGTCTTCTTCCTTTTGAAAAAACTCTTAGTCTTGGAGGAAACTGAAACAATCTTCCAATTTTATCCCCTAATGCTTTGGGAATGATATGGATTAATTGAGTATCTCACTAAACTTTCTATAAACTTAAGTTTCCTCTCCACTGCTTCTCACTGTTTTATGAGGCTGTGGCTGTAAACTTCAACACCCTGTCATCACTTCTTGCTAATGAGCCATCCTGGACATAGTTATTGATTCTGGCTCAACAGTCTCTCACTCAGTCAAGGCTTAAAGCCTTTGGGTTTGCCTGGATCCTGAAAACCCTTGTCAATTGTTCTTGGCAAGAACTAACATTGACCAGGACTTTCCTGCTCATGTTAAAATTAGCTGGATAATCTCAGCATTAGCTGGAATGCAGACATTGGTCTTAACATTGCATAGATCATATAGAAGCTATGACTAACTTTATGTTCTTTTTCTTCACCTCTCCATCAAATATCTTTAATGTAATCTCTGATTTCCTCTATTTTCAAAGTTGCCCCTCAACTTGTAGAAGTCAGAAAACTTATCACAGGAGTGACAGGATCCAGAATGAAAACCCAGGCCCCTTTTACCTTCTACGGCCTTTAATTTCTGCCCCCAAATGTCACTGTCTCCCTTTACTGTTTTTGCAAAAGTCACACCAAACTAATAACCACTATTATTAACTTATTAACCTTTATATGACACCCTCAACTTTTCAAAACACTATATACATACACACAAACACACAGACATATATAATTTACTTGATCAATTGATTTCAAATAAGTTCTTATTGCTAATTTCTGAGAGGTCCAAAGAAATGGAATAGGATTGCAAGAAGACAGATTTTGGTTAGATATTATGAAGAACTTTGTTCTGTTTGTTAGGTTTAACTGTGATGAGAGCTGAGAGAACATTGACTATGGGATGGAAATTAGTTGTGGAATCCTCTCTCACCTAGAAAGGCAATCTCTGAGTCCAACGAGTAGGTAACAGGGAAGATAAGATAGCTTCTGGTAGTCAATTCCTAGCAAGCCATGGATCAAGACGATGGTTTCCCTCTCCAGATTTCTGGTGCCCTTCCTAAGCCTGTTGGTCAATCACCTGACTCCTTGTGTCATGGAGTTGTCTTTGGGAAACTTCACTCAGACCAGGTTTGGGAGCAGGGTTAGGGACTACCACAAAGCAGGCTGGGCAACTTCTCATGATCACAGGCTACCAGGGAATACGAAGGGGTAGCCCCACTACCAATCCACAGAGAAGGGCAAGGAATACAATTTCCCTTCATAGGCTACCAGGCAAATACCTAGAAACCTTCTGGGTCATTGAACCCTGCTGGGAGTGGGTAGGGAGAATGAAGAACAAGAGAAGAGACTTGGTTGCCTTGTATTCACATACTTACACTCCAACTTGTCCTGGGCCCGACCCCTTTCCAGCAGTGACAGGTAACAGATGATGTCTTTCAGATAGACAACCTGAGGCATGACTTCTAAAGATGACTGAGAAAGTAAGCTCGTGGATCTCTTCATAAGATTTGGGGCTTGGATATCCTGTGATGAACCTATGAGAGGCAAGAAGTAAATCACGACACAGTTCCTTGAATATGTGGTGAGGCAGAGTCTTCCTTGCATTTGTTCCATCCTCCACCACTAACTGCCCCTTCTGACTCACAGTATCCCTGTGGTCCCCATCCTTGCACAAACAGAATCAAGGAATTTATTCAGATGACTTGTTGGCCATCTCAAACCATGTTGCCTTTACAATGACCATTATCCTCATCTCCTCCCCACCAGAAGAAGTCTCTCCTCACCCCTGAACCACTCTGGACTCTAATAAGTGAGCTTTTGCTTTATTCCCTCACCTCAACCTTTCTAGTTTCTTCCCCTCCATTAGAATGTAAACTCTATATGAGGGCATGGACTGTCTTGTTTCCTTATATTGTCTGTCTCATCAGAATCATTGGTCCTAGATTTGAGTACTCAAAGTTCTTAGTTTTACAACTATGTGTATTCTATCTCCACAGATGGCGAAATTGTTCAACAAGCTTTTATTAAGGACCTACTCTACTGTGTGCCAGACACTGTTAGGTTCTGGAGACAGGAAGAGAAACACAAAATAGTATCAGCTTAAAGACTTAATCCATGTTAAAGAAGTTATGGAGGGGGCGGCTTGGTGGCACAGTGGATAAAGCACTGGCCCTGGATTCAGGAGGGCCTGAGTTCAAATCTGATCTCAGACACTTGACACTAGCTGTGTGACCCTAGGCAAGTCATTTAACCCTCATTGCCCCCCCCCCCAAAGTCATGGAAAGACAAAACCTCTAATTCACTCTTGGTGGAGCTATAAATTGGTCCAAGTCATCTTGAAAACAATTTGGAATTATTCAAATAAGTTGAGTAAAATATATATGCCCTTTAACTCCAAGACCCTACTACTAGGCAAGGTACCCTAAGGTCATCAATTCCCCCACTACCAAGTCCATAAACAGAAAAATGTTTATAGTAGCACTTTTTGTAGTAGCAAAGAACTGGAAACTAAGTAGGTGGACCATCCATTGAGGAATTGCTAACAAGTTGTGGTGTGTGAATGTAATGAAATATTATTGATGAGGAAACTGGGGAAAATAAGGTTAAGTGACTTGTTCAGTGTCACACAGCTACCTGAGGCTGAATTTGAATTCATATCTTCCTGACTCTAGCTGTGTGACCTTGGGCAAGTCACTTAACTCTGTTTGCCTCAGTTCCTCATTTGTAAAAATAAGCTGTAGAAGGAAACGGCAAACCACTCTAGTATCTCTGTTAAGAAAACCCCAAATGGGGTTATGAAGAGTCAGACAAGATTGAAATGACCCAAACACAACAACTACTACTTCCTGACTCCAGGCATGATTCTCTATCCACTGTGCCACCTAGCTGGAATATTACTATACTGAAAGAAACAGTGAATATGATGACTACAACAAAGCATGGGAAGACTTCTATGAACTGATGCAGAGTTAAGCAAGGAGAACCAGGAAGAGAAGGTACACAATGACTGTAGCAATACAAACAGAAAGAATAACAATAAAACAATCGATACATAATGCTACAAAATGATCAAGCACAAGCATGGCCCCAAGGAAAAAAATGTGAGAAGGCACTTCCTTCCCTTCTTTGCAGGAGTGAGGAACTATGGATGTGGAACATATCTTCTGTAAGACCTTTTTGATTCTTGGGTTATCTCATTGAATTGTTCCCCCTCTCTCTTATAAGGCATAGTTTTGGGGGACTAGCGGGGGGACAGGAGAAGGAGATACTGGGGAAAGTATGTGAGATAAAAACAAATGATATACATAAAATTTTATTTTAAAAAATTCCCTGCCTTCTAGGAGCTTATGGGGGAAATGACAAATGCGTAACTAGTTTAATACAAAATATAAACTAAGAAGATACAAAGTAACTTGGTGGGGGTAGAAACTGTAGGGATTGAGATGGGTCTCATCTAGGAAGTGGTACTTGAGGTGAGTCTTGAAGAGATCTAGGGATTCCACAAAGTAGAACTGAGGAGGGAAAATAATACAGGTATGGGGATGCAAAGTCATGGAGATGGGTGATTCTTTCTCCCTCATATTATCTCATTTAGTCCTTTGACTAAGATGAGAGTGAATAGAAGTCTGTGAGCTGTTATCTAATAGGTGACTTCTCTGAGCTTGGAGGTCAAGGTTTGGATGAAGTGAGCATCCTATCCATTATGACATACATGGAAATATCCGAGTGCCCCCTCCATGTATGACAAGAATTAACTGAGGAAATTAAATAGATGCAGAGTTTTATGAGCCTCAAGTCTGGTCACTGATAAGATATAGTTCAGACAAATCTAACAAATGTCAGTTACCTTTCTACACCTTTCCACTTTTCCCACATGGACAATAAAGGAAAGCCAAGACTTGTAACAGATGGATCAGCCTGGAACCTTTTTCTAGAACATGACTGGATCTTGCTGGTACAGGCCCTGCCTCTTGGGGGGCCAGCCAGGACCACCATTCTTGTCTCTGTTGACCAGGTGCCATTTAATTAAGACATCCACAGAAGCTGGCCCAAGAGCAAAAGGGATTCTTATCCCAAGTCACAAACAAAGGCGACAAGATGTGACACTCCCACTGTTTCTGATGACTAGTCATTGGGGCTCCCTATGGTTCTGAGGACAAGTGGAGCCAGGGCCTCTTCAATTACTTGACCCCAGGAAAATTCACCGCCCATAGGCAAGAAAATCATAGCCAATCATGGATCAGCTCACCTAGAGGGACATCTCTCCCTCTTCTGGGTTGTTATCACACCTCTATGTGTGCTAATAAGTGGGCTGGCATTGAGGTGAAGCAATCAGCCTGTTACCTTTCATCACTGTAATGAATCAGCCTTTCTCCACCCATTTGGACAGCTTTCCATAAAGAAATCAGGCCAGGCCAAAAAGGGGCCAGGACCCACACCCAAGCCCCAGACTTTGTTTACCTGAGACTTCCCTTGCTCTTCTCTTTAAGGGTGTACCCCGAGACTGCCAGCTTGGTGACTGCCAGCAGTCCTTGCCTATTCTTTGGGGTTCCTGTTTCTCCCCCATGGGCAGTTTAGAAACTACAAGTCCTTCTTCCTCTTCTTATTTTTTATTTTTGCAGGGCAATGAGGGTTAAGTGACTTGCCCAGGTTCACACAGCTAGTAAGTGTCAAGTGTCTGAGGCCAGATTTGAACTCAGTTCTTCCTGAATCCAAGGTCGGTGCTTTATCCACTGCGCCACCTAGCTGCTTGGTACCATGCCTGCTTGGCCATCCTCCTTGGGATGGTCTCTAGGGTGTCCATCTTGAAGGTCCATTCTACTTATTCCTGGTATAGGACTTTATGGAGATTTATATTACAAAGTGCCTCCTTGGTCTCCATTGCATGTTGTGCCTGAGGAAGGTGATTGGATAATAGATTCAGAGCTTGGGGGGACCTCAGAGGTCATTGAGTCCAATCCTCTCATTTTATAAATGAGGAGAATGGAGCCATAGAAGTGAGATGACCTATTCAAGATCACCCAGGTAAGTAAGCAGCCTCTGTGAGATTTGAACCCAGGTCCCCCAACTTTAAATCCAACGTTTTCACTTGTCCATTACATTCCCTTTCCTTGACTGGTATTCCAGCCTTTTACCTACAGGCAAGCTTGCAGACGATGAATTCTTAGCTTTGTTTTTCTTCACTAAGCATAAAGGAAGATCTAGGAACAGAGGGCTCAGTGGGTCCACAGAGAACTCCACAGGGCAAGAACAAACAGGTAATCAAATCATCTGGAAATATGGGGCAGCGCCCTCCTCCTATTAGTTTCTTTTTTTGTTTTTGTTTTTTGTGGGGCAACGAGGGTTAAGTGATTTGCCCAGGGTCACACAGCTAGTAAGTGTCAAGTATCTGAGGCTGGATTTGAACTCAGGTCCTCCTGAATCCAGGGCTGTTTTTTATCCACTGTGCCACCTAGCTGCCCCCTCCTATTAGTTTCTGAACCCATGAAACTGGAGCCCTAGTTTGATCCAGAGACTTTCCTCCCTTTCCTTCCACCTTCCAGCCAATCTTTTTAGGTGCTCCAAATGGACTCAGAACCACTCTGCAAGGTAATAAGATAGCAACAAAAATAACCATCACTCTAAGTATTGAAAATCAAAGGGATGCTCACCAATAGGGGGATGACTGAACAAGCTGTGGCATATGATTGTCATGGAATATTACTGTGCTATAAGAAAGGACAAGCAGGATGATTTCAGAAAAACCTAGAAAGACTAACATGAACTGATCCGTAGTGAAGTGAACAGAACCAGGAGAATGTTGTACAAAGTAATAGCAATATTATTTGTGAATTGTGAATGACTTAGCTATGCTTAGCAATGTGATGATCCAAGACAATTTCCAAGGATTGATGATGAAGTATACTATCAGCCTCTAGAGAAAGAACTGATATTGATTGAATAAACACTGCAGCATGCTATTTTCCACTTTCTTCCTTTTTTTCCCCTTTTATTTGAGTCAACTTGTACAAAATGACTAATATGGAAATGTTTTACATATTTGCATGTGTATAATAACTATATCTGATTGTTTATCATTTCAGGAAGGAGGAAGGGAAGGGAGGGATGGAATTTGGAACTCAAAATTTTAAATAAAAATGTTTTTAAAAACCCCACCACCACCACATACTCACTCTTAGCCTGAAGAAGGGGCAAGGGGCTTTTATCCATAGAGAAAGACACGGTTTTGCCCCGGTATTTTTTGTCCAAGTTGGTGGCTCTGCTTTTGGTCTCCGAAGGTAAAGAAGTGATCTGCTCACTCTCTTTGGGTACAGTGCCTGTGACCTTCTGAGACTTGGCAACATGTGTCCTGGAGCCACGGAATGCTGGCTTCCCATTGACATCTGCACCAGGGAAGGAGTAGGATCAGTTATTCTCCAAGGATTTGTTGAGTATCCTGGAGAAGTCAGGAAGCATTTATCAAGAGCCTGCTTTGTGCAGGGCACCATGCTAAGTTCTAGGGAAAAAGTACATAATAATTCAGATGAACCTCTTTTCCTCAAGGAACTGGTATATCCCAAGGGGATTGATGACATACCCACTATACATACGTGCTTACACAGATTTGTATGTATGAATCATTCAGATATATCTATATCTATAGCTATAGCTATATCTATATCTATATCTATAGCTACATCTTTATTTATATCTTTGCCTACACTCAAGGGTGTACTGGAGTCCACTCATACCAGCTCTTGAGAACTGATTGTGAAATTTTCAGTGGGAGCCTTTATATCTCAGGAAATCAACAAAAGTTAAAAATAAAGGCTCGATTTATTGTTTTGTTGATTGTCTAGACTTAAAGTGATGAAGAAAATACTAATAATGCAGATTGAATTTAAAATGTGTCATTTGTTTTTGGAAAGCTTGTTGTTAAACAGGCAACGCGACTTTACCTATACATACCTATATCTGTTCATACCTAAATCTGTATAATCTATTTCAATATTTATATAGATATCAACATCAATATTTATATCTCTAATACTGGTTTGGGGGTCCTAGACCTGTAATTTCATTGTTTTAAGGAACTCCCAAGTGAGAAAACTCCCTTCATCAGTACAGGTCTGCACCCTCCATCCCCCAGGGAATATTAAGTATAGAAATTGCAGAACAGGTGTGGGTCTGCATTGATTGATGTGGTTTCTTTACTTGGGAATAACCTATAGCAAAGAGATCACAGGTCCAATCCCCTGAAGGATGCAATTATCAGATAGCACTGATTAGAATTAAGTCAAATTTAGGCTACTATTTCCCATAATACACACACTAATCTCTCTCTCTCTCTCTCTCTCTCTCTCTCTCTCTCTCTCTCTGTGTATTATGTATGCATGTATTCTTAATGCAATTTTAAACTTTAACAACCTTAAGTAAGTTTTAATGTTCAAAACTTCACTAAAACTTTTGGAATACCCTGTGTCTCTATCTGTATATCTCTATATCTCAAAGACACCCTTGGTAGCCCCTTACCTGTTACAACTTCTTCTGTTTCAGCGGAGAAGCTTGCATCTGGTTTATTATCCTTTATTAACAACCAGATGATAAAAGGTCCTTGAATAAAACCTGCGTCCATCACTGCTATAGACCTAGGTCTTTCAATGTCATGAGGAGGTTGACAAGGAAGAAGCAAAGTGAGGTGTCAAAGTGACCTCAATAGGTCAATATCCACACTCTAACCTTGCCCAGGGCCATCTTCTCTGCCTCAAAAACTTAATACAGTTGGATGAGTCTGGGTAGATGGGTTGTGTTGTGTCCATGTTTACCTATCTCTGCCATTTGGACTTAGGTTGACTGTGTCTTCCCCTTAAAGGCAGGGGCTATGTTTCTACCTCCCCTCTTAATTTCCTTCAGTGTTCCTTGTACCATTTTAACTCACTCTAGCTTGTTGACTGACTGAAAGAACTTACTTTGCTTGGAAAGGCTCAGGGATCCCTCTCTTCCCTCAGTTTGGCTTCTCTAACACTATTCCTGCCTCCATCTGCTCTGACCACACTGATTTACCTTCCATGTGGGGAGAAGACTTCCTCACCTCCATTGAAAGACATGCAGTTTACCCTAGCACTACTCTAGGTAAAGGAAGGGTGTGTTGAAGGCCATGCTTTCTTTTTGGGGAGTGCCATCTCAGGGCTTTGTGCCACAGTAAGAGAAAGATATGGCTAAGATCTTATCTCCTGCTGGCCTCTGGTAGGGGAATAAGGAGCCAGGGACCCTCAAAGGTGTTTACCGTGAGTGTTGTCTTGGGAGGCACTGGAACTTCTTGTCTTTAGTGTAGAGGGCCCCTTCAAGTTCTTGCTTGTGAAGGACAGAAAAAGATGCTTACAGAGGTCCTCAGGGATTTCCTCATCCAGGTAAGTTGTCATGAAGACCTTGAATCCTTCATAGTCGATGGGCTGAGGAGAGAGGAGAAGAAGAAGGGCTATTATTGTTAAAAATGGGGGAAGAGGAGATGAAGCGGGGAGGAAGAAAGACAGAGGAAAGGGCATAAGGGGAAATAAAGGGGTTAGAATAGGGGAAAGGATCAAATATGTAGAAGAGGAAAGAAGAGGGAAAATGCCAGTCATCTAATGGAAAGGATGGTTGGTTTGTAGTAAGATGATGTGACTTCAAATCCTGGTTTTACCATTTATTACTTGTGTGACTTTTGGCAAGTCATGTGAATCAATTGACATTTATTAAGTGCTTACTGTGAGCCAGGCACTGTGCTAAGCTCAGGAAAGAAAAAAAAAAGGGCAAAACCAGTTTCCCTGGAGGAGCTCATATTCTAGCGGGAAAGACAATGTGTATTTATGTACGTACAAGAGCTAATGTAAATAGGAGTTAACCTCAGGGGAAGGCACTAGAATTAAAGGGGACAACCTCTTGAAGAAAGTGATATTTGAGCTGACACTTGGAAGGAAGCCAGGGAAGTCAGGAGGTGGTGATGAGGAGAGAGGGAATTCCAGCCATGGGGGACAGTCAGGGAAAATGTATGGAACCTGTAGATGGAGAGGGAACAGCCAGGCAGAAGACCAATGTCACTAGAACATAGAGTATGCAAAAGGGAGTGAGGTATAAGATTACTGGAAAGGTAGGAAGAGGCTGGGTTACAAAGGGCTTTAAAAGCCATTTGATCTTGAAGGCATTAGGGAGCCAGTTGACCTTATTAAGTAGGGAGGTGACATGGTCAGACCAGGGCTTGTTTCCTTAAAGGAGGCTTGACTGGATGACCTTTGAAGCGCCTTCCAATTTTGTATCCATGATCTATGTACACGAAAAAAGATGGATACAAAAGAAAAAAGAGTGAAAGGTAGAACATAAATATGGAAAGGAGAGATGAGTCTGGGAAAAAGAGGGAAGGGGTGGGAGTCATGCGAGACATATGGGATTGAAATGGAATGGAGGATAGAGGAAGTTTTTATAAAAGAAATGATATGGTCATAACATAGATAAGGGACATTTGGGATCCTTGAAAGCAGGTTATAGATGTCAGGGAAAACAAGTATAGGTCTGACCATGTCACCCCTTCTTCTCAACAAACTCCATTATTTTGGTTTGGTTATTCAACCCAATCCATTCAATTATACCACTATCTAGGAAATATATTTCTGTTTTTGTCCACAAGGATATTGTGAGATTTTCAAAAGGCACTGCTGAAATCTAGATGTTCTAAGTCCATGATATTTCTCTGATTTACTAGCTTAGTTATTACACAGAAAAAAGAGAAATACCCAATTAATCAATTAACAAACACTTATCAAATGCTCATTATGTACCAGGTGCTTAATAGTGCTATGCCAGTCAGTCAGTAAGTATTCATTAAGCCAGACACTGTGGAAACAAAAAGAAATAAAAGATGCTTCCTATTCTCATGTGGTTTATAATCTAATGGAGACAAAGACAAAAGTGAAACAGTCCTTGTCCACAGGGAGCTTATATTTGACTGGGGAAGACAAATGTACATATATAGGTAGATTCAAAATATATATAAAAGAAATCTGAGGATATTTTTGAGGAGGCCACTAACATCTGGGGATGGAGTGGGGATCAGGAAAGCCTTTATGTAGAAGGAAACATTTGAGCTGAACTTCCAAGAAAACTGGAGATTAAGAAGAAAGAAGTGATGTTATCTATTACTGTTGTTGCAATAATTATCCTCATGAATTTATTGTAAGGAACTCTCTCTCTTTGAAGTATTATATAAATGTAGTTTACTATAAAAAATGATGAGCAGGATGCTATCAGAAAGACTTGAAAAGACCTGCATGAGCTGATGCAAAGTGAAATGTACTTTATGCAAAATAACAGCAATATTGTGAGATGATCTGCTGTGAATGATGGTTATTTTCAGCAATGCAATGATCCAAGATAACTCTGAAGGTCTTATGAAAAATGCAATCCATCTATAGAGAAAGAACTTATGGTATCTGAATACAGATTGGACCATAATTTTTTTTTAGTTCCTTTATCTGAAGTTTTATTTTTGTCTGTTTTCTTTCACAACCTGGCTAAGGTGGAAATGTTTACATGACTGCTCATTTATAGCTTATATTGAATTACTTGAGTTCTTGGGGTGGGGTGGAGAGGGAGGGAGGAAGAGAATTTGGAGCACAAAGTTTTAAAAAAATTGATGTCAAAATTTGTATTTTACATGTAATTTGCAAAAATAAAATTCTAAATGTAAAAGAAGAAGAAGAAGAAAGAAAAAGGAAGAAGGAAGAAGGAAGAAGGAAGAAGGAAGAAGGAAGAAGAAGGAAGAAGGAAGAAGAAGGAAGAAGGAAGAAGGAAGAAGGAAGAAGGAGAAGGAGAAGGAGAAGAAAGAAGTGAGGCGGTGAGTCCATTTCAGGGATGGGGAATAACCAGGGAAAAAGTATGGAGATGGAAGCTGGAGTGTATAGAATGTGAGCAAATTTCAGTTTGGCTATAGTAGAGTGAGTGAAAAGTAGCAATGTATAATAAGGCTGGTTGTGAAGAGTTGTCAGATGGGTTTATATTTAGTCCTAGAAGCAATATAGAGCTATTAGGATTTTTTTTTGCAGGGCAAAGAGGATTAAGTGACTTGACCAGGGTCACACAGCTAGTAAGTGTCAAGTGTGTGAGGCCAAATTTGAACTCAGGTCCTCCTGAATCCAGGGCTGGTGCTTTATCTACTGTACCACCTGGCTGCCTCCTGCTATTAGGATTTATTGATGGGGGAGTGATAGGATCGGACTTGGATTTTAGGAAAATTGCTTAAAACAAACATACAAAAAAATAAAACCACTTTGGAAGCCATGTAGAGGGTGGAATTAGGATGTCATAGCAATACTTCAGGATAGTGCCAAGATGGCAAAGAAAAAGCAGGAACCTGCCTGAACTCTCCCAAATTCCTCTCCAAACAACTTTAAATCATCCCTCAAAATGAATCCTGGAACAGGAGAGCTTACAAAAGGATAGGGTGAAATAATTTTACAGACCAAGATAACTTAGAAGGACTGCAGGAAAGGTCTGTCTCGTTTAGGTAAAAGGGGAGAGCAGTCCAGTGTAGTCAGAGTCTGGGCAAGCCAGGAGGAGGTCCCTAGCCCCAGCACAGATCAGCAACAGTGGCCCCACATTCCCAACCAGTGGCACAAGGGGACAGTCATGAGGCATCCAGCCCCCACACAGCAGGCAATCTGCCAGCCCCAGAGGCCCCAGCATAGCAGGTGAATGTCCAGGCCCAAAGATCCTAGTGCAGCAGGCCAGTGGCCAGGCTCCTTGTTCCTAGCTAAAGAAGCTTGGGGCTGTGGTCCTGTACCTGAGGAATAGAGTTCAACCTTAAAAGTCACAAAAACAGGCTGAAAATGAGCACTCCCCCCCCACCCCCCGCCAAAAAACCCATAGAAAGAAACAGATAAGATCAAAACACAAACTTGAAAGAAGACAACAGGGTCAAAAAACCTACATGTGAAGCCTCAAAGAGACATATGAATTGGTCTCAGGCCCCAAAAGAACTCCTGAAAAATTTCAAAAGGATTTAAAAAAACAAATAAGAGACCCTTGAAATCTTAAATAATATTGAAAAAAAGAGTCAACATTTTGGTAAAGGAAGCTCAAAAAAATGGAAAAGGATGTATAAAAATCCACTGAAGAAAACAACTCTTTAGAAAGGCACAAAAGCTAACTGAATCCTATATCTGATTACTTACAGTCTCAGGGAGGGTGGAAGGGGTGGGGGGAGGAAAGAGGAGTAGGGAGGGAATTGGAACTCAAAACTTTAAGTAAAAATGTTTATTCCTTAAAGACATCATAAAAAGGGAAAAGGACCCACATGTACAAAAATATTTATAGTAGTTCTCTTTGTGGTGGCAAAGAAGTGGAAAATGAGGGGATGTCCATAAATTGGGGAACAGCTGGACAAGTTGCAGTATATGAGTAATGGAATACTATTGATCTATAAGAAATGATGAGCAGGCAGATTTCAGAAAATACTGGAAAGACTTAAGTGAACTGATGCTGAGTGAAGTGAACAGAACCAGGAGAATATTTTACACAGTAGCGGCAACATTGTGCTATGATCAATTGTGATAGTCCTAACTCTTCTCAACAATACAATGATCCAAGACAATATCAAAAGACTAATAGTGGAATATGCTCTCCACATGCAGAAAAAGAACTGAAATCTGAATGAAGATTGAACCATACATTTCCCCTTTTTTTGGGGGGGGATGTCTTTGGGATATAAACCTAGTAGTGGTATTGCGGGATCAAAGGGTATGCATAATTCTATTGCCCTATGAGAATAATTCCAAATTATTTCCCAGAATGGTTGGATCTGTTCACAACTCCACCAACAGTGGATTAGTGTCCCAGGTTTCCCACATGCCCTCCAACATCCAACATTTTCCTTTTTTCTTATATTTGCTACTATGATAGGTGTGAGATGATACCTTAGAGTTGTTTTAATTTGCATTTCTCTGATCAATAGGGATTTAGAGCATTTTTTCATATGACTATAGATAACTTTGATTTCTTTGGGTGACTCAATCTTAAAGGACCCATGCTGACTCTTTGAAATCACTGTCTCCTTATCTGGACCCTTTTAGGCAATCCCTTTAATGAACCCACTTTAGAATTTTTTCAAGACTTGAAACCAAGAGCATTGGCATCTAGTTGAAGAAATTCTTTTTTAGAAGACAGGAGCAATATTTTCACCCTTCCAGCCCACGAGCACCTCTCACTTAGCACCGTGATTCTCTGAAATCCCTGATGGTGGCTCCCCAGTCACATACAAAAGTCAACATTTCATCCCACTGAGATTTTTGCCATTTGGACAAGATGACAATTCCTGGAGCATAGCTAGTTTGGTGTTTCCTTTCCTTTCCTTTTTGAATTGTCACTAATCATTTTGCTCTACTTTTCCTAGTCTGAATACACCCCACCCCCCACCACTTTGTAAAGAAAGCAGAAGCAAAGGAATTGAGTATTTCCACTTCTCCTGTTTCTTTGTCCTCTTTCGATCCATTCCAAGCAGAGGCTCCATCTCTTTCTTGGATCTTCCATCTATCTTGGAGAGAGCTTTAGAAAGGCATTTTGGAGCTTGGTGTAGATCTCAGTGCACATTACTGTTCAGTTCTTCAAACCTGCTCTAACAGGATAAAGTCACTTTGGGGATCCATCCCCAGTTATTTCCTCTGCTTTCATCTCTTGAACATACCCTTTTAAATGCATATCTTGACCAGCTCCCTATTGAGCCAAATGGGTCTCTTTACCTAGGGTTCTTAACCTGGAGTTTATGAACTTAATTTTTAAAATTGATAAGTGTATTTCAATAAAATTGGTTTCCTTTGTAATCCAAGGTATTTTATTTTATGAATTTAACAAGATTCTGAGGAGTCTATAGGTTTCACCAGACTGACAAAAATGCTGAAGAATCCCAAGTTTAGGCTCATATCTATAACCTCCGGGGCAGTTAGGTGTTGTGGTAGATAGAGTAAAGGGCTTGGAAACAGGAAGACTCATTTTCATGAGTTCAAATCCAGCCTCAGACACTAGCTTACTTCCCTTTGCCAGGAAAAAACAACATACCTTACAATTCTAAATTTAGTAATAATTATTCAAATATATTTTAAAAATCATACATAAAGCTATAAGCTCAAAGTTATTGAAAATTTGTAAAAATGTATGTTATTACTAAAAAAAATGATAACATCCTATATTACTTCCATGTCCCTTTTTTATCTCTTTTTATAAAATCATTGATATAGAACCAAAAAGGGAAAAAACCCATCGACTTGTCTTCCCTCTCCCCCATTTTACATATGAAAAAACTTCGGCCCAGAGAGGTTGTGACCTGACTGGGTCATGTAGCTAGTAATGGTCTGAGGCAGAATTTGAACTGAGGTCTTCCTGGCTCCAAGTCCAGTCCTGTTTTTGTTTTTGAATTTTGTTGCTGTGATTATATTTTTTACATAGGTAGCATTGTAGGAAGCTGGGGTAGATCCATGGTTAGAAAGATGAAAGAACTGGGTATGGTTGGCCTGGGAAGAGAAGACTTAAGCTCTTCAGGTATTACAAGGGTGTCAGAAGGAGGAAGGATGGATTTGTTCAGCATAACTCTGTAGCTAAGGTTCTTCTCCTTGTTTGTGTCATGGACCCCTCGGGCAGCCTAGTGACATCTTAGAAATCATGTTTCCAAATGCATAAAATTAAACACACAAGATTACAAGAGAAACCAGTTAAATGGAAATGTTGTTATAATTTTTTTTTTTAAGTTTACAGACCCCAGGTTCAGAATCCCTCCTTAGAGGGAGGCACACCTCTATGCTCTAGGCCATGGATGAAAGTTGCTGAGAGGCAGATATAAGTGCAGTGGGCAATGGTTGGAACACCAAGTGCCTGAGGATATCTCCCCAGGTGAAGAGGCCGAAGAGCCTGCTTCCAGGAGAGTTGTGATGATGATGGAAGAGATGCTTCTTAAAGACACTTGAGCATGTGTAAACACTCTGTTACTCATTCTGCTCTGCTTGCTATGGGGTAAGGAGGAACCTTTTCAATTGGCTATGCCGCTGGAACTAGGGGGAGGCCTTCAAAAGGTTAGGGACCAGAACCTCAACCACTGATTTTCTCTGGCTGTTCTCTCTCGGTTGAACTCCTCACTGATGGCCTCTAGTGAGAGACGATGCCTTAGAAGCCTCAGATAATCTCACCCCTCTGAAGCCAACATGTGGTCCTCCACGTGGAGATTGGCCTCCCTCCTTTTGTTTTGATGTTTGTCCTCTCCTTTTAGGTTAAGAAGATAAGTCCGGAGACTCCGACCTTATGAATCAAGAGAGCTGAGGCTCTGGGATTCTGGAAGGCCTTGCAGCCAGCCCAGCAATGATAGATACCCTGAGGAGCAAGGAGTGCCTTTGGGACCCAGCCTAGGGACAGCTGAAACAGGGATTCCCCTGGCAGAGATTTGGCTGAATTTGGACATGAGCTTGGTGGGATCAACACTATATAATAACTGAGCAAAGAGCAAGTCCAGTTTTTACTAGAGACTGTGATGGGATACAGGGAGTGTGAGCCCAAAATGTTGGGGGCAAATGTTTGTACTTTTGTTCTTGCTATATAATTAAAGGAACTTGCCTTAGTGGCTAAATGGAACTGGGATGCTAGTTACACTGGTAGCTAATAATGGGAGAGGGGAGTTGCTAGTTACACTGGTACCTAATAATGGGAGAGGGAGCAAGACCAATGGCATTAGAAAAGAGATGTACCAAATCTCTCAGGGTACCCCCAAAACCCTGAGAGGGAGCTACAACTATAACAATGACTACTGCTTCCAGCTTTTATCTTCCTAGCTCGGAAAACCATTTCATGAACCACCCGATAATATATCCAGCCTTGAGACCACTTCCTGATGCTCCAAGTACTTACTGTTCTGCCTCTCCCACCCCCTAGAACTACAGATACCTGCCTTCCTTGTAGCCTCACATACACAGGGGGAGATGGGAAGAAATTTGCCTTTTAAATGTTCTAAATGACCCACCAACACTATCTGGCTCGTTGATCTGTGACCATATTGGTGGATGGAATTTCTATTCTGGGAGTTCTCTACATTAATCAAATCACGAATCTGGACTGAAAAAAATAGTTTTATTTAAAAAATCTGATCAAAAGCTTCTTACCTGTTCCGGATCATACTTTTCTTCCTGCTCGGTCCCATAAAAGTCTTCCAAGACATCTTTTAACTTCTTGGTAGAATCTAGGGAGATAAGAACCATTGATTTGGGAAATTATTAAGAAAAAGAGAGCAGGAGTCCCAATCCTTGGAGCCTTTTGGCTGCTAGCACCTCTACTCCAAGATTCCTTTCTTTAGATCTCTATATGTGCAAATGTTATTTCTTCCAAAAGAACACCAGCTTCTCAAGATAGAATGCCAGTTCCCTGAGATAACAAACCAGAATAGCTAGATAAATAAATGGGGATTGTCTCACTTTTGCATTTGGATCTCCAGCACTTAGTGCAATGCCCGGCATATAGCAGATGTTTAATAACTATGTATTGAAAGAATCAGGAGTTCTCTGAAAAACAAGGCGTGGGTCATTCTGGTCTCCATTTTCCCAGCGCTTGGCACAATGGCCGGCACAGAGTAGGAACTTAATAAATGCTCATTTGTTGATTGGTTGGATCCAACCATAATAACTCCTGGTCCCACTAGGACCAGGGTTCTTAATCTGAAGTCTCTGCACTCTTAAAAAATATTTTGATAGTTAAATTTCCACGAAATGAAAAGAGTTAGGGACCTCTGGCCCAGGATCTTTCCGTGCCCATGACATTAAAATAAAAATGTTACCAGAAAGGAATGGACATTTGAACAGAAAGGAAGAATCTATTTTAAAACGTTGCTTTATTTTGTTTTGTTGAACAAATAGAAGTTCCCTGTGCTGAGGTCATTTCCGAATCCTGAAGCCCCTCAGAGGATGGACCGAAAGGAGGGAGCTCCCCACAGCAGCTCAGACAGCCACCCAGCTTTGGGTCAAGGAGGGAATCTTTTGTTGGAGGCAGCACAGTAGAGAAAAGAACACTCAGTTTCCTCCTCTGTAAAATGATCAGGGGCTGGGGTTGGATGGGATGTTTTCTGAGTCCCTTCTGGCTCCAAAGCTATCATCCCCCTTTCTCTGGAGTCTCTTCCACTTGGGGAGGGCTCTGATCGTGAGCAGGTCTTTTCTTCCACATTGAGATGCAAGCTGCCCCTTGATCCGCTGGGGGCAGTCCCACCAAGGATGAGGCATCTCCTCTGTAACTCACTGTCCCTGAGAATTTCTCTGGGACCATGAGACAGGACATGACTTGTCTGTGGTCTATGTGTCAGAGACCGGACTCAATCTAAGAAGTGACCGTCTGCAAAGCCGGCCCTCGATCCCCTCCACCACCCATGTCTCTCTGCCCTGCTTTCTTTTCTAATGACAACCTTCCTCAAAACAAGCGATAACTCTCTCCTTAATGGTTTAATCAGGATACTCACATTCTGAATATTTCTGGAGTTGATTAAATTCCTTGGGACTGAGGGAGATCCACAGCCCATCACTCATCTTTCAGGTAAATCCTTGAAGATTCTGAGTGGCCACTGTGGGAATGGAGTCGGACAGAGTGCTGGGCCTCAAGTTGCTCCTTCGACCTTAAGCCTCGTCGGCATTCATTGCTCTAATGCAGTGAGTGCTGTAATCTAGGTCCTGTGACTTCCATTACTTCTCCTTGATATCAGCTGCAAGGGGCATCTCTCAGCCCACCACCAGACTACAGGTCAGGGCCTCTGCTATTCCAAAGGTACCATCTTTCTAGCCATAGTCAAGGTAAATTCCATGGAAGAACTCTGCAAACACTCCACTAAGGACCTCGAATCTTGGCTCTTTCTTGGCTAAGAGGAAGGAAGAAGTAAATTAGAGTCACACAGTGATTTGTCTGCTTCCTTCTTTTTTATTTCAGTTGCTTACTTTTTTGAGTTCTGTTTTGATTGATACCTATTATTTTTGCATTGCTTTTATTTCCAAACTTGCCCCACCTCCTCTTCCCTTGCCAGGGAGCCATTTCTTGTTACGAGGATTTAAAAAAAATATACATTACTTCTCTTTTCTTTCTTTTTCCCCCCCAGGGCAATGAGGGTTAAGCGACTTGCCCAGCTAGTGTTTGGTTTCTGAGGTTGGATTTGAACTCAGGTCCTTCTGAATCTAGGGCTGGTGTTTTATCCACTGCGCCACCTAGCTGCCCGTATGAGGATTTTAAAAGAAAAAGAACAAAACAGAGCATCCACCTGTAGGGTCTTCAATTTGGAGCTGGAAGAGACCTTTTTGGTCACCTGATCTGACCATTTCATTTTGAAGATGCAGAAACTAAGGCCTGTGGCCATGAAGTGAATTATTTAATTTTACCCAAGAGGTAAGAGACAGAGCTGAGATTTGAACCTAAGTCCTCTGACTCTAAGCCCATTGTCCTTTCCAATGTATGTTTCTGCTTCCCCCACAAAAGAGGCCCAATGACTTCCTAACAAAAGCAATAAAGGCAGGTCTTATATGGGACAGTCCTTCTAAAATAAGGATCAGAACTTCCAGGGATGATGAGAGAGTTTTAGATGATCATAGAATCCAAGGCCTGGTGCTGGAAGGGACTTTGAAAGCCATTTTAGTCCAATCTCCTCATTTTACAGAGGGGGAGACCAAGGCCCAGAAGTGAAGTGACTTCCCTAAGGTAACATAGGTACTGAGAGACAGAACCTGGATGTAAGCAGTGACATACCTTCAAACTGTAGCCTATATGATTACAGAAGGCTAAAAAGAGGCTAATTTTTAGGGGGGGATGTGGGCCATAGGAGATTACAGGGGGCCCTGCGGGGATGAAACCATTGGAGACTTGAAGAGTCGGCACCCACAGGATAGGTAGAGTAACGTGTGATATGATTTGAGGGGTGCAAATATCTCTATATGGATCCATGAAACTCTACCATTAATGATTCATTTATTTGGGTTACCAGTGGCTCATCCTTTGGGGCTCTGGTCCTGATGACAAGTTCTGAGGAAGTCCTACCTGCACCCTGCCCAGATGCCAGTCTTCTCTCACAACAGGAGCAATACAACCATGACTATTTACATGTCACTGATCAACAAGAAGTCAGGAACATAGAAGACCATTGGGCCACACCAAATGCCCAGATGCCATGCTCTTCAGACCCCTGGGCATTGCCATCTATCCTGTAAAGACCCCCCCCACACCCTGGCCCTTGCATTTGTTCTGCTGCTGACCCTAAAGGACCCCTTCCATCCCCTCTGCATTTGGACTCTCTGATATGGAATGTCTCCATTAGAATGTGAGCTCCTTGACAGGAGGGCTGGTCCTGATTTTCCGTTTCTATCTCTAGGATTTAGCACAGTACTTGGCACAGTATACACCCTTACCAGATGCTTGTTCATCCATTAGAAGGGTTTCTTGCATTGGATGAAAGAACTGTGTTTTACCCCTCTCTAAAGAGCTTGGCGGACTCTCAGAGCCCAGAGGCAAACTGTGCCAACCCAAGTCAGGCTCCTCTACAGCCTGTTATTAGGTGGTGTGGTGGATAGAGTCCTGCATGGGACTCAGAAACACTTGGGTTCCGATCCTGCTCCACACTCTGAATTATGTACATAACTATGGGCAAGTCATTTCACTTCCTTGTCTCAGTCTCCTTGCCTGTAAACAGCAGCACCCACCTCACTGGGCTGCTGTGAGGAGCAAATAAAATTACATACATTGTGCTATGCAAACCTCGAAGTGCTATTTAAATGCTAGTCATTGTCATTATAATTATTAAATGTTTAATAATAAGATTATTAATTAAATGTGGTAATAATGTGCTTATCTTTTAAATAATAATAATAATAATCAGCATATAATCCCTGGGTTAATAGAGATTTCCCAGCCTAGCATTTGAAACTCGACATCATCTGACACTTCTCTTCATTACTCTTAGAATATAAGCTTCTCGGGGGCAGCTAGATGGCGCAGTGGTAAAGCACCGGCCCTGGATTCAGGAGTACCTGAGTTCAAATCTGGCCTCAGACACTTGACACTTACTAGCTGTGTGACCCTGGGCAAGTCACTTAACCCTCATTGCCCTGCAAAAAAAAAAAAAAAAAAAAAGAATATAAGCTTCTGGAGGCCAGGAACCATCTTATTTTTGTCTTTGACCCCTCAGTACCTAGTGCAGTGCCTGGCACAAAGAGGTGCCTAATGAGTGCCCGTTGATTACATTTGATTCTCTTTCCACACTCTCCCTTCCAGTCAAACTGGAGCACCAGCTCATTATCTGACATTGTCATCCTATCTTGGCACAGCTCATCCCCTATGCTTTCAATGACTCTCTATTCATTCCTCTTGGAATCTTTATTTTCCTTCAGGGATCAGCTCAGGTCAAATTAATCAGTCGATAAACATTTATTAAATGCCTACTGTGTACAGGCACTATGCTGAGTGACCTCCAGGATATAAAGAAAGGCGAAAGACAATTTCTGCTCTCAAGTTCAGTCTAATGGGGGAGACAAATTGAAAATAACTGTATACAAACATGATAAATCCAGGATAAAAAGAAGGCAAATGACAGAGGGAAGACAGTGGCATTATGGGCACAAGGAAAGGAAAGGAGGTGAGGTTTTAGCTGGGATTTGAGGGAAGCCAGGAAATCTAGGAAGTGGAGCTGAGGAGAGAGAGTTCCAAGCATGTGGGGCAGCCAGTGATAATGCTGGGAGCCCAGAGATGAATGCCTTGTACAAGCAATGGCATGGTGGCCAGTGTTATTGGATCATAGAGTAGGTGATGGGGAGGAAGGTGGAAGATGGGAAAAGTATGAGGGGATCAGGTTATGAAGAGCTTTGAATGTCATATGATTTTATATTTGATCTTGAAAGTGATTGGGAGCCACTGGAATTTATTGAGTAAGGGTGTGTGTGTGTGTGTGTGTGTGTGTGTGTGTGTGTGTGTGTGTGTGTGTGTGTGAGAGAGAGGGGGGGGGGAGGGTCAGACCTGTGCTTTGGGAAAATTAATTTAACTGCATAGTGGAGCATGAACCTATGGGAGTTTAGCCATACAATGAAGGAGAGGGAATGGACGGATAAAATGTCACCAAAACATTTTCTGAACGTCTCCCTTTCTTCAGTCTCTAGTTCTCTATTGCTCTTCAGATTACTAGGAATTTGCTGAGGGACATATATCCTTCAGTGGAAATGCAATTTTTGATTGATGGATAGAAATGAAAAACCTTGAAGGCAGAGATTATCTCATTTTTCTTATTATATCCTCAGTGTCTAGCAAAGACCCCTGGATGTAGTATCTTTCTGATGTGTAGGATATGTGGTGGGATTGGCACAGGGAAGACAAGCTGTAAGAATTTCAAGGAAGGAGCAATTACCATGGAAAAGAAGGACAGGTCAGGCCTAATGAAGAAGAGGGGGCCTTAAGCTGGGCTTTGCAGTCTGCACAAACATCAAAGGAATGGAAAGTAAGAGGAAGGGAAAGGGTATTCCCAAAAGAAAGACCACAAGTAGATTTGAAGATTTTTTTGCTAGCAGAAATTAAGCTTGGACCAACATTTTATACTCCATTCCACCATACATTTTAAATGGATACATGGCTCTAAATTAAAGATCATACTATATTAAAAATGAGAAGAAAAATAGATCATATACCTCTTAAAGATACGAATAGGAGATGTATTCTTAACCAAAGAAGAGAAAGAAGCAATTATTTATTTATTTTTTATTTTCAACATTTATTTTTTTGAACATTGAGTTCCAAATCCTCTTCTCCCATCCACCCACTGAGTAGACAAGCAGTATGTCAATCATACAAGTAAAGTCATGAAAGACATTATTTTCATATTAGCCACATTGCAAATTGAAACAGGCCTAGTATTAGTATTTCTATTGTCATCGTCCCCCTCTTTATCAATTTTGCCAGCTTAATGAGGGTGAAGGTTGTTTGTATTAGTAATATTGTCATTATTAGTGAGTTGGAACACAATTAAGTCTTTTGATAGCTTGTATTTTTTTCTTTGAAAACTGATTATTCATATACTCTTAACATTTATAAATTGGGAAATAATTCTTATTCTTTTGAATTTGAATCGATTTCTTATACATCTTTTATACATTCTTATACATCTTTTTTTACACTCTGTCATGAATTTAAAAAAAAACTTTGTGTTCTAATTTCTAGAAGCAATTATTTAAAATTTTTTTGTGGGACAATGAGGGTTAAGTGACTTGCCCAGGGTCACACAGCTAGTATGTGTCAAGTGTCTAAGACCAGATTTGAATTCAGGTCCTCCTGAATCCAGGGTCAGTGCTTTATCCAGAAAGAAGCAATTATACTGCTCCAGGAATTGTCCTATGGCATTATTTTATTTTTCAAGAAGCAATTATAAAAGATAAAATGGATAATTAATTATTTGAAGCTGAAAAGCTTCTGTGCAGGCAACATTATTACATCTAGAATGAGAAGGGAAGTAGTCTAATGGGGAAAATGTTTGTTTTCAATTTCTCTTTTCAGGGTGTGGTATCTAAGAAATGTAAACAATAAAAATATATAAGACTAGGGGCAGCTAGGTGGCACAGTAGATAGAGCACCGGCCCTGGAGTCAGGAGTACCTGAGTTCAAATCCGGCCTCAGACACTTGACACTTACTAGCTGTGTGGTGTGACCCTGGTCAAGTCACTTAACCCCAATTGCCATATATATATATATACATACATACATACACACATACACACATACATACATATATATACATATATATATATATATATATATATATATATATGACTAATGGACATTTCCCAATAAATAAATGGCCAAAGGATACGAACAAATAGCTCTCACAAGAACTATATTCACAACCACATGAAAAATGCTTTAAATCTTAAATGAGAATTGCAAACCAAAACAACCATGAGGTTTTAGCTGATGCCCTGCAAATTTGTAAAGATGACAAAAATGGTAACAGTCAATGTTGGAGGAGTTGTGGAAAGATAAGTATACCAATACACTGTTGGTGAAGCTGTGAAATGGGACAACCATTTTGGAAAGCAATTTGGAATTAAGTAGATAAATTGACTAAAACATCCATTCCCTTTGAAATAGGCTTATTCCTCAAGGAAACCACCAGTAAGAAAAAGTTCCAGTAACGACATCCATTCCCTAGCACCCCATATCCAAAATGGCAATCAGCAGTGAGAGATGTCTCCAAGTAGAAGTTTGTGAAGTGGCAGGATTCTAACTTTCTTAGGCAACCTTTTGAAGAAGAAGTTTCCTTCAATAAATGAAGGAGAATAAAGAAATTTCCAGTCCTTCAATAACTTCAGCAAACCTGGACCACCCCAAACCATGCTGGTACTGGGATAAAAAGACTTGGCTCATCCACTTTCATAGTTGGAAGAAATGGATCTAGCTACGGAAGCCCCATACCACTGAGAAGGTGCCAGGTTCATCTTTGATGTAGGAACATGTTTGGGACTACACTATGATACCCTAGCTACTATAATAATTGATTTTCATCGCATATATATGTTTCGTTCCTTTAAAGAATTCCCAACATATGTGATAGAAGTATGCCATCTTTTGGCAGGGAAAATAGAAGAAACTCCTAAAAAATGTAAAGATATTATCAAAACAGCTCATGGCTTATCAAATGATGTATTGCTTGGTCAGTTTGGAGACGACCCAAAGGAAGAGGTCATGGTTCTGGAAAGGATCTTATTGCAGACCATAAAGTATGATTTGCAAGTGGAACATCCCTACCAATTCCTCCTCAAATATGCCAAACAACTCAAAGGTGATAAAAAGAAAATTCAAAAGTTGGTTCAAATGGCACAAACATGTGTAAATGACAGCTTGTGTACTACATTGTCATGACGACGGGAACCTGAGGTCAGAACAATAGCAGTCATGTACTTGGCAGGCCATTCACATGCATTTGAAATACAGGAATGGACATCACACTAGTGAACATATGAACCAGCTATACTGGCTGAATAGGTATCTGTAAGGATCAAATTTCCTTTTAAAAATCTACTTCTACTGAAAAATAAGTTTTAAATAATCCAGTATCATCTAAAGTCCTCTCCCGACATGTAGGAATTTGTAGTTGCCATTTCAGTGATGTAACTGGCGGAAGAAGAGGTGGCTGATATACTGGGACGGGATGACTAGGAAGAGGGACCTGGATTTTTGGTAGATCTCCAACCTCCACTGTGCTGATCTACTTGCCCCTCTCCCATTGAAACTGAAGCTGTGAGGGTTGGCTAACATTCTGGAGGAGGATGTACAAGTAGTATTTTGGGGTGTGTGTTCTCAGTTTTGAGGATTTTAGATGGTGGTGGTTCTGCTGTCTTATCTTCCTTAGGAGAAGCAACAACTGATTGTTTAATCTCTTCCCTTCAGTAACATTCTCCAGTGATACATGATGCTGTTGTCAGACTTTTTTGGTTTAACTGGTATTATCAGTCTTTTAATTTAAAAATTGTTTTGGACAGGTTGGCCTGGCTGGATTTGGGGCTGGTTTTTTTGTTTGTTTTTTTGGTTGGGGGGGGGGGGCAGGACAAGGGAAAGGAAACCAGACCTTGGAAAGTACATCTATTTACAAATTCCTATCCATACAGATATATTTTAAAAGTGTGAATGTAACATCATACTGTGAATTCCATCTTTGTTGCAAATGAGATTTCCTCAGTCAGTTACCTACCCAAATAAAATCAGTTCTGAAAAAAACAAAGAAAGTAAAATTCTAGTGGAGCCAAGAGGGTGGAGGAAAGGCAGTGAGCTCTCGAACTCATGACATGATTGCTCCCCAAAACTTCCAAATAATGGCATAGGACAATTCCTGGAGCAGCAAAATCCACAGAAGAACATGTTGAGATAAGTTTCCAACAAAGGACAGCTTGGAAGGTTGGAAGGAGGGAGCTGCTGTACTGAGACAGGAATGGAGTCCGATCTCGCAGTCACACTGACAAAGATTCAGTTCCAGGAAGGCCTTGCAAGAAAAAGAGACCTCCAGAGCCTCTGAATCAGCTGCAGGCCAGTGTCGTGTGGAACTAAGCTCATAGTCTGGTGAGAGGGCTGAGCCCTTGGCAAGGGGAGGGGACTACAGGGGTCTCTGCTGGCGCTGAGGCAGAACTTGGGTTTTTCACCCCTGCTGGAAACCAGAAAGTAGGCTTGAGTAGCTGTGGTCCAGGTGGGGGAAGGGCACAGGTTCCTTGAACCTGACAACCACAGCACACAAAGTTTTGCTGTCTGGTTGATTAGCTAGTTGGCCTGGGGTTATTTACAGACCAGGGAACAGGCCAGGTGAGTGAAGAACCTGATGCTCCTTAAATCATACCACCTGGGACCCCCTGAAGCTTGGGACAGTGCAGCCTGGGAACAGTGCCCCAGTTTAAGGAGCTAAAAGTCAAGTAAAAGAAAGACAACATGAGCAGACAGAGAAAGGTAAGGACCATAGAAAGTTTCTTTAGTGACAAGGAAGATCACGGTGCACCCTCAGAGGAGGATGACAACGTCAGGGCCCCAATATCTAAAGCTTCCAAGAAAAATGCAATTTGGTCTCAGACAATAGAGGTGCTCAAAAAGGACTTTGAAGATAAAGTTAGAGAGGTAGAGTACAAAATGGAAAGAGAAATGAGAGTGATGCAGGAAAGACATGAGAAAAAAGTCAACAGCTTGAAAAGCCAAATGGAAAAGGAGATACAAAAGCTCTCTGATGAAAATAATTGCCTAAAAATTAGGACTGAACAAATGGAAGCTAGAGAAACCAAGACACAATAAAGTAAAATTCCCCAAACTCCAAAATATCTATATCAGCACTTTTTGTGATAGCTAAGAGTTAGAAACAAAGTAGGATACCCATAAATTGGGGAATGGCTAAACAAATTGTGGCACATAAATATAATGAAATATATCACTGCACTATGAGAAATGATGTGTGTGACCAACATAGAGAAGCATGGGAAGATATCTATTAACTGATATGGCGTGAAGTCAGGAGAGCCAAGAAAACAATACACATGATGACTATAACAATGTAAATGGAAAGAACAATGATGCACCAAAAATAAATATAACAAAATTATAAGGACCAAGCAGCATTCAAATGAAGACATACAAGAAGATAGCCCCAATCTACCCTTTCATGGAGATGTGAGGTCCACAGGTGTTACACATCACACGTTTTTGGACTTTTTCAATACATTGAGTAATTGTGCTGACATTTTTTTCTCTCTCTAAAAATATTACTATTTGTCATATGGCATGGCTCTCTGGGAAGGGGAGGGGGAGGGAAACATGGGATACTATGATGACGTGACAGAGAATATCAATAAGAACTTCTTTTAAAAAGAAAGAAAAGATTGTTCATGAAGTAGTGACCAGATCAGTATGTCTGAGAAAGGGTGTGTTGGGGGAATTGTTGATAGAGAAGGCTGAGAAGGTAGGCTGAGGTTGGATTGTGCAGAGCCTCGAATGACAAGGTGGAAAATGTGGACTTTTTTCCCCTGTAGGAAATGAGAATGAACAAAAGGCTGCTGAGCAGAAAAATTATAGGATTACTTGCTTTAGAAAGACATAGGAATAGTCTTATAGTGCCTGGGCACAACATCTATTGCAGCTACCTTATTCAAGTCTTCATTGCCTCACACCTGAACCATTGCAATGGCCTCTTACTAGTCTCTCTGCCTCTAGTTTCTCCCAACAGCAAACCACCCTCCATGAAGTTGCCAAAGTGATTTTCTTCAAGTGTAGGTCTGACCGTGTTTCCCTCTCTAATAAACTCTGGGAGTTTCCTACTACCCCTAGGGACAAATACAAATAACTCTGTTTAGCCTTTAATTTAATGTCCTTCACAACTTGTGCTCAAGTTTTCTTTTCAGTCTTATTATATATTACTCCCCTTTACACACTCTCAACCAAATTGACTTCACACATGGTACTCCATCTTCCTGCTTTTGTATTGGGAGTCTGACATTACTGGAATGCACTCCCATCTCATTTCTAGAAACCCTACTCCATTCTGCCTCTCAATGTCCATTATCATCTTCATTTTACAGATGAGGAAACTGAGGCTCACGTAGGTAAAGCATTTTGCCCAAAGTCACAAAGCTTGAGAGTGTCAAAGGTGGGATTTGAAGTCAGGCCTTTCCTGACTTCTAGTCTGATGTTCTTCCCACCATCCTATGCAGCCTCTGTAGAAGGCAGCTGCCAGAAACCAGCTGGTAACCTTGGTCAATCAATTCCCTCATCTGGACCTGTTTCCTCAATGTAAAGTTGGAAGGGGAGGAGAGGTTGAACCAGATCATTTCAAAGGCTCCCTCCTGCTGTAACATTCTGTGGTTCCATTTAATTTGTACCAGGACAAACTTTGTTCCAGGCAAATGACAGTGTTCAAGGAGTGAGTAAAAAAAGAAAAAAAAAAACCCCGAGGCTCAGTGAATTCATCAAAGAAACATTCAAGCAGATCAGCTGTCTCAGGATGTCTGAATGAGCTAGTCACAGCTAATTTCTCCCTGGCACAAATGCCATCCTGTCTTCATTTCCTTCTTGCTGCTATAAAAATATTAATTTGTGGAAAAGGCATAAATCTGGGGTAGGTTTCAGTTCCTATGCCTCCTCCCAAATTTTATAAATAGCTTATGAGTGATGGGAGAAGACCGGGGCAGTGTGATGGACGGAAGCCTGAGAGGAACTCAAAGATGCTCGCTCATTCCGACTTTGGCTGCTGCCACATACCAGTTCACTTGACTGCTGAACCTTTGTGACGATGGAGAGACATGCCTTGCATGTTAATATTCTTCTGTTCCTAGAGGCCAGAGCACAGCGTGGGGCTGTGGACAGAGCTTTTGATTAGCAATTAGAAGGTGCAGATCCCAGCCCTGGCTCTTTCCCTTGCTCCTGGGGCATTATGGGTGAGTTCCTTCTTGGGGTTTCAGTTTCTTCATTAGTAAAATGAGTGGGCTGAATTAAATGATGTCTAAAGAACATAACTCTGGGCTAGAGGATCTAGATTCAAATCCTGTCTCCTGGGGCAGCTAGGTGGCGGAGTGGATAAAGCACCAGCCTGGGATTCAGGAGGACCCGAGTTCAAATCTGGCCTCAGACACTTGTCACTTACTAGCTGTGTGACCATGGGCAAGTCACTTAACCCCCATTGCCCTCTCCCCACAAGACACCCGCCCAAAACCCAAATCCTGTCTCCTTCACTTACTACTAATATGACCTGGGGAAAGACATGTCCTCTCTCCAGACCTCAGTTTCCTGCCCTGTAAGATGAGGGGTGAGACTAGATGGTCTCTGGGGTCCCTTCCAGATTTAGGGACACGATCCTCAGAGCCTGTGAAGAATTTACTTCTGCATTTATGAAATATAAAGTACCTGCTAGACTCTGAAGAGTCAAAGATGAATGCAATACATTCCTTCCCCTCAAGGAACAGACTTATTGGCAATGGATGAAGGACACAGATAAAAGGCAGGCATACAGTGGAAAGGAGATTGTTTCTGCTATGGGTTCATATCCCAAATTTGATGCTTACTACTGGTATGACCTTGGGCAAGTCACTTCCTCTCTAATAATAATATTAATAATTATTCTAAATTATACATATTATTACAAATATAATAAATTATTATTATGACAAACGTTTATATAGTACCTACTATGTGCCAGGCACTGTGCTAAGCACTTTACAATTATTATCATGCCAGGAGACTGAACTGCTTCTATTTGAATTGTCTTAGGAAGATTCTGATGGTCACCTGGAAGGATAAGGTACCAGACACTAAGGTCCTCTCTTGAGCTGAACTGCCAAGCATCCAAACTCTACTTCAGAGAGAGCAATTCTGATGGGTTAGGCACAGAGACCAAATGCCAAACATATGTTCGCCTAAAAGACTATTTTACGAGAACTCATACAAGGCAAGTGCTCACATGCAAATCAGAAAAAGCTATACAAGGACATTCTCATGGTCTCTCAGAAGAACTTTGGAGCTGATTGTGAGACATGGGAGACACTGGCACAGGACTGCCCAGCACAGTGGCCAAAGGAAGTGCTGTGCTCTATGAGCAAAGCAGAATCACAGTAGCTCAAAAGAAACATGGAATTTCAGGTGGTGGGAATGGCTTAGGCAAAAGCACAGAGGAAGGAGATGAGACGTGGTATTCCAAGAGCATCAAGGAGTCCATTTTATCTGGTACACATGAGTATGAAGGGAGAGGTTTCTTATGTCTCTGACTGCACTTGGGAGGTAATTGAATGTAAAGTGATTTCTGTGATGGTCTGAAGATAATTACAATTTTTCTACATTTTCTAAAAGAGGAGGTGCAGCACCTGTCATTCCCTGGTCCTGCATTGTGTAAATCTGCCCAGTCCATTTTGTGGAAGAGGGCAAGTCACATCACGTTGTAAAATAAGGTATATATTTCCCCTCTACTTGATTTCCTAGGAATACAGAATGTCCCCCAAATCTTAGAGCAGTTTAAAGTTATTAAAGCTTGCCAGCAGAATCCACCCAAGCTGTTTAATGTCCATAGGTATGCCCTTTTGGCATATTTGTCTCTTGAAACATATTTTTACTGATAATCTGTTGTTTTTATATTGACTAGATTTCCCCTTGTCTTTCTTCCCTTTTCCTTCCCAGTCAGCCATCTCATAACAAAGATTTTTTTGGGGGGTGGGGCAATGAGGGTTAAGTGACTTGCCCAGGGTCACACAGTAAGTGTCAAGTGTCTGAGGTCAGATTTGAACTCAGATCCTCCTGAGTCCAGGGCCCATGCTTTACCCACTGTACCACCTGGCTGCCCCCACAAAGAATTTTTTTTTTAAAAATAGAGGAAGAAAACAAAACCAGAAACACATAAACAAATCTGATTTCTATGCGATGCTTCCCACTGGGAGACAACTCCCCCCATCCTTTCCTGCAAGGAAAGTGGGAGGAGCAGCTTCTTAGTTCTAGTCTTTGGAGCCAAGCTTGATCTTAACAATTCTGTAACACTGTCCCATTGTTTTGTGGCTTTTCTTTCCATTTACAATATTGTGGTCATGGTGTATGTGATTTTCCTGACTCGGTTTATTTCATTCTGTTCATTCTCCTCATTTTGACTGTGGGGATTACACAAAGTGGACCTAATCATTCTTCCACATGTCAACCTTGAAACCATTTAAAGACAGTTGTCAGACTGCTCCTAAGTCTTCTTTTCTCTAGGCTAGTCATACTGAGTGCCTTCCAGTACCTCTCATTTGACATCTAGTTCTCCACCATCCTGATTCCAATTTGTCAGTGTCCCTTTTTAAGGAACACACAGAAATGAATGCAAGCAGTAACACAGTGGTTCTATCACCTACATTGTTCTCAACACAATAATTCTACTGAAGCAAACTAAGATCAGGTTTTGTTTTTCTTTTTTTCTTTTCTTTTTTTTTTCTTTTTTTTTTTTTTTTTGCGGGTCAATGAGGGTTAAGTGACTTGCCCCAAGGTCACACAGCTAGTAAGTGTCAAGATCTGAGGTCAGATTTGAACTCAGGTTCTCCTGAATCCTGGGCCATGCTCTATCCACTGCGCCACCTAGCTGCCCCCTAAGATCAGTTTTTTAAGTTAGCTACATCATTCGGCTTATTTTGACTCAAATTTGTTTGGCTTCATTTCACCCTAAAAGTGGGTGCCCCTAAGCCTCTGTCCTGGCCCTTCTTCCTCTTTCTGTTGATATTTGGTGATCTTATCAGTTCCATGGATGTCATTATTACCTCTTTGCTGACAGCTACTAGATCTCTGTATCCAGCCCACATCTTTCTCCTGACTGCCAATCCCCTCATTGTTGTATGTTCTTAAGACATGTTAAGATCAACCCACTGAAAATAGAACTATCTTTTCCCCCAACGCCCTCCCCTCTTCTTCTGAATTTCCCCCCTTCTCTTGAGGCTACCATCATCCTCATCCTCTACCATCACCAGGTTCTCTACCTAAGAGCCATTCTTTACTTCTCACACTCCTTCACATCCCATTTCCAAATAGTTGCCAAGTCTTATTGATTTTACCTGCACAACACTAACATCCTCTTCTTTCCACTCGATTACTACCACCACCCTTGTTTAGGTTCCTATCACCTCTTGCTCCGATGACTTATAATATATTATAATAATTCTTATATGATAATTATAATATAACACTAGCCTCCTAACTGTTCTCCCTGCCCCAAGTCTCTCTTTACTCTAACCAATCCTCCACACAGCTGAACAAATGATTTTCCTAAAGTTCAGTTTTGACTGTCACACTCCCCTGCAGAATAGACTTCAGTGCCTATCAGGTTGGACCAGATGGCCTCTCAATTCCCTTCTGGCTTTAAATCTATGACCCCACAGACCTCCAGGATTAAGTCCCACCACCACAAAGGTGTAAAACCTTTTGTATGATATGGCTTCAGTCTACCTGTCCTGTGTTATTATAGCTCACTCCCCTTCTCCCACTCTATGCTTCAGCCCAAAATGGCCCTTTTGCTGCTCCCCACACATGACCTTCCATCCTCCATCTTTGTGTCTTGTCTGCCTTGTCCGGCATGAGTTCTCTCCCCACCTCTGCCTCTTAGAATAGCCCATAGTTGCCATCAGAGCTACACCCTTCTTGATCCCTCTTCTTCCCTCCTAGCATCCCCCTCAAATTGCCTAGTATTTATTTTGCTTACATTTGGCATACTTGTAAACATACTTATATGTTGCTTATAGTAGGTATATACACATAAACACATTTCTCTCAATAAAACATAAGTTGCTTGAGGGCAGGGACTGCCTTCATTTTTGTCTTTGTATCCAATAGTACTTGGCATACAGTAGTTACTTCATACATGTTCATTTATGTAGATATTTTATCCCCCAACAAATGTAAGCTCTTTGAAAGCAGGGGCTGGCTCAGTTTTTGTATTTGTACCCCAATCCCTAGTTCAGTGACTAGCAGATAGTAGGTGCTTAATAAATGCTTGTTCATTGGCTTATGTGTGTTTATCTGTCTCCCTCAGTAGAATGTCTCACTTTTGTATTTGTAAGTCCGATGCCTGGCATATAATAGGCACTTAATTAATGTTTGTTCACTGGTTTGTGTGTTGTCTCTCCCAGTAGAATATCTCAGTTTTGTATTTGTAGCTCTAATGACTGACACATAGTAGGTGCTTAATAAATGCTTGTCCATTGGTTTGTGTGTGTTGGCTCCCTCAATAGAATATCTCACTATTATATCTGTATACCTAATACTGGGCACATAGTAGGAGATTAATTAATGCTTGTTGGTTGATTGAACTTATAGTCTACTGCAATTAAGAGACCTCAGTTTCTACATCATTTTCTCACCTTGCCTTCACCATCTTACACTTGATTTTTTGAAATCCACCTTTAGAACTACATTTATTGCTAATAAATTTCACCTCATTAGATGCAGCCATCAGTACAGCCTGTCAAGATCTGGTCCACATCCTGATTCTGACATCCAACATATTTCTCTTTCCAGGCTTCATTTTACCTGTGCATTTCATAAGCAGGACATTTCTGCCTTCATCTAAATCACTGATAAAAGCATTTACCAAAACATATGGGATTTGGGGGGAATTTAGTAGGACCATTCCCTTCATTCAGGTGTAGTCATGGTCCTATCTAAATGCCCATCTGAAGGGAGGGAGGGAAGAGACAGCTGGTGGAGGGCATCATAGAGAAATGAAAACAGACTTGCTTCCTAGGGAAATTACAGAGAACTCCAAATAACTGGCTATGTAAGCTTGGAGAAATCACTTGACCTCATCTGCAAACTGAGGGGATGGTCTAGATAAGCTCTAAGGTCCTTTCCATTTCTGAAAATTCTTTAGCCTGAGACCAAAGCTCTGGTCAACTCAACAAGCATTGATTGAGCAATGCCGGGCACTTCACTAAGTGGTAGGCACTGTGCTTTGTGTGCAAGGTGTGCTGCCCCTCCTAGAATAATGACATAGTCCATGTTCCAAGTCAACAAACATTATTTCGTGGCTACCATGGGTCAGCCACTTTGCTAAGTGCTAAGGATACAAAGAAAAGAAAAAAAAACCCCAAGTCTCTTCTCTCCTGGATCTCACAGTCTGATAGAGGAGACAAAATGCAAACAACTAGGTACAAAGACGATATAGCCAGGGTAAATTGGAGATAATCAATAGAAGGAAGGTATTTGCATTAAGGAGGGGGGTATACCAGGGTTCAAGTCTCCCCTCTGATATACACTGGCTGGGTGACCCTGGGCAATTCACTTCACCTCTTTGTACCCTAGGCAATTCTCTAAGATCCAATCTATGAGTGCCCAGTTGGGGGTGGGGTGTGCTACATTTCAGAAATTTTATTAACATACATATTGTCTTCCCTAATAGACTGTAAGCTCTTTGAAGTCAAGAGGGGTTTCTTCTTTGGTCTTTGTATTCCCAGGGCCTAAAACAGTGCCCAACACACAGTAGATGCTTAATCAATGATTACTGAATGATTAAGTACCATTTTCCTTCTTGTACTGTACAGTGAAACAGGGGTTCTTAACATGGGGTATATGAACTTTGTTTTTGGGAAAAAACCTATTACAATAATATTGGTTTCCTTTATTTGACTGTGTGTGTTATTTTCTGCATTTAAAAACGTTATTCTGAGGAGGGGTCCCTTAGAGCTCAACAAGACAGCGAAAGGGGTCTGTGAATGATACCAAAACTGTCTAGGCACTGCTCAAGGAACTGCTTTATGAGACCTGATTCAATTCAGACACTAATAGCTTTGTAATCAAGGACTTCTTTGATAGAATGTAAGTTCCTTGAGGGTAGGGACTGATTTTAAAAAATTGTCTTCACAGTGCCTGGCATCTAATAAATGGTTATTGCCTTATCACTTAGATGACTGTTTTTTCCTCCAATAACATACTCTAGTGGTACAACAAATATATCACGAGAAGTCTGGGTTCAATTCATACCCTAATAGCTTTGTGACCATGAATTAAAAAAAAAATTTTGACATAAGAATATAGTGTCCATGAGGGCACTTTTGCTTTTATATCCCCAGTGTCCAGCACTTAGTGGGACCTTAATAAATGCTTGTTGATTGATCATGGGCAATCTCCCAGAGACACAGTTTCTTCATCTAGTAATAATTATAGATAGCATTTATATAGTGCTTACTATGTGCTAAGTGCTTTACAGATATTCTCTTTTGACCCACACAACAACCCATAGAGGCAGGTGCTATTATTACCCCCATTTCACAGATGAGGAAACTGAGGCAAATAAGGTTAAGTGACTTGCCCAGGGTCACACAGCTCATATGTATCTGAGGCTGGATTTGAACTCGCGTCTTCCTGACTCTAGCCCCTTTGCCACCTAAGGAGATAACAATTTTCCTACTCTCTCATTGACGGGGCAGGGCTGTGGTGAAGAAAGTGCTGTACAGACTTGTGAGTGCAATAGCAATACATAAATGTGTCGTTATGACTTTCATTATTTCCTCCCCAACATGTGGTATACCTGCCCTGTCTTCCTGTGGGCAGGCGCAATAAAATGTGCGATATGGGCAGGACTCGGAACACATGCTATTTTAAACTCTCAGTAAAAGAAGAGGCATTCCCCCTCAAAAAGCGGGGAGAAAAAAGCACCCCCACACACACACACCGATTCCTGGAGGAGGGACAAAGACAACTTCATTAGGGAGGCTGGAGTTCAGCACTAAGCCAGAAGTGACTTTGGGAAGTGGACTGGAAGAAAGATCTGCAGCCAGAGCCCAGGAAGGGTTCGCTCTGCTGAGCCTGGCCATGTCTGGGATGGGACAGCCATCAAACCAACCAACATAGAAACCAAATCACCACAAGCTGAGTTCATCTTCTCCCTCCCTCTGCTCCCCCCAAAAATGCATCAGGTTAAGGCTTAAGTTTGGAACAGCCAGTGAGCCAAATGTTAGTTGGGTGAGCTGCTTCTGGACTGGGGAGAGGTAACCTGTGGCAACCCAGGCACCTGCTTTCTCTTGCTCTTTCCCCTGCAGCTATACTGCCTCCCCACCCTCCGCTTTGTCTTTCATCCTCAGAACCCACAAAAGGGAGTAGAATGACTACAAGACAAGGATAGGATCATAGACTCAGAGCTGCAAGGGACTCAAAAAGGACCAACGCTCTGATTTTACAAATAGGGAAACTGAGGCCCATAGAGGTAGGATGACAGGATCATAGACTTGGAGTTTCAAGGGACCTCAGGGACCACCTAGAACAATAGCTTAATTTTACAAACGGGGAAACCAAGATAAGATAAATGACTAAGGGTCGTAAGATAGATTTAGAGCTGAAAGGGACCTTAGCTAGTTCTGAAAGAGAAATCAGGTCTTCCTGACTCCAAACATCCTGCTCATTACCCAAGGCTGCCTCTCTACCAGGTCCCAGGTCCAGGTGGCTATTTCTTGGTTTGTCTATTCCCTCCCTATAATGGTTACTCATATGGTCATTTAAGGTTTACAAGGCATTTTTACACAGATTATTTTGTTTGAGAACAATCTCATAAGGAAAGGTATCAATCAATTAGGTATTTGCTTGGTTCTAGGCACTGGGGAGGCAAAGACAAAAATGCCTGCCCTCAGGGAGCTTACTATAGTCTTGACAGGAGAAACCATGTAAGTATATGGGTACATGCAAAAAATAGAAAACAGATAGGTAGTGACAGTTATCATTCCCATTTTCCAAACTTGGGCTCAGAGACCATCCAGTGTAATCTGCTCCTGAACCAGGAGCCCTTCTACAACACCCTGGATGAGCTGTGACCCTGAGTTTGCTTGCATATCTCCAGTTAGAAGGAGCTCATTACCTTCCAGAGCATCCTAATCTACTTTGGAGTTGATTTAAGCACCAAGAACCCCTTTGAGCTACTGAATTTTCCTCTCTTCAACTTTTACCCATTGTTCTTGGTCTTGAGACCAAGCAGAAATCCAAATCAATCTTCCTGGTGACAGACCTTCTGATTGCTACTCTCATTGTTACTTTTATTATTATTTTATCATTCATTGTTATTTTTATTGTTCTTCTTTTTGGTTTCAAGTCACCTTAATTTATGAATCCTTCTCCCCATACACAGGTCATTCTTTTTAACAAAGAATAAAAGAAAGAGGTGTAAAAGCAGTTTAGGAAAAACCAATCATATAGGATTATATGGATGATGTCCCACATCCATGATCCCCTCTTTTTGCAAAAGGGGAGAGGTGAATTTTCTCAGTTCTTTGAGAGTAGACATGCCAGATACGTGGCCAGCCTGGATTCAGAAAGACTCATCTTTCTCAGTTCAAATCCAGCCTCACACATTTACTAGCAGTGTGACCTTAGGCAAGTCACTTAACCCAACTGCCTCAGTTTCCTCATCTGTACAATGAACTGGAGAAGAAAATACTGAATCACTCCAGCATTTCTGCCAAGAAAACCCCAAATGGGGTTATGAAGGGTCAGACACAACTGAAAAATAAGTGCACAGAAATGATGTTATCAGCAAGGCATTGGATACGGGGATTAGGAAGGTCTGATGTCAAATCCTGCCTCAGACCGGGCAAGTCACAGAATCCTTCTGGTCTTAAATTTCCTTTTTTTTTTTTTTTAAATAAATTGATCTCTAAAGTCCCTTCCATCTTGAAATCTACATATATATGATCCTTCCTCTACTTGATAGACACATTTTCTCTTCTTCAGGCTAAATACCCCCAACTTTCTTCAACCGGTTCTCATAGGTCATATTTTATCACCCTGGTCAAGTCTGCTTAGGTCTTTCCTGAAATGGAGTGTTCATAACCAAAATCTTTGGACTCCAAATCCACTTGCTCCCATTCCATCCCAACTAGTATTACTTTCTTCTCTCCTTCTGACTCTCAGGTGCCAAGGATTCAGAATCCATTTTTGTTTTCTGTCCCTTCCCCTGCCCTCTGCCACTGATTGTCTCCCCCTATAGTAGGGAATATGTGGCAGCCTGGCCATTGACAATTTCTGGTCCCAGAGTTTCTGATGTTTCGAGACCTTCAGCACTAAGGATGCCCAGGGCTTGCTTTTTAGAGTGGTGATGAATAAGGAATGGATGGTATCCACAGGTAGAAGAGAGACTCAAGAATTTCTTTGGTGGTGGGGAGGGGGGAAAGACACAGAAAAGGGAGGGGCTAAGTGAATAAGGGAATGGAGGCTGGAGCAGGAGGGAGGTGAGGGCACAGACAGCCCTAGCAGTCATGAGTGCAAGTGCATGGATGAGAGATGAATAGTAAACTCTTTGTTATATCAGAGGAAACTAGCAACAGTGATCCTGTTTGTAGATGCCAAAGAAGTCAAAAGGGAAAAGAGAAAGACTAAAATCAGCACCAATTATAATTATTCATAAGAACCACTTATGACTATCATGTAACATGACTACTAAAAATAAATTTTTTTAATTTAATTTTTTTTTAGTGAGGCAATTGGGGTTAAGTCCCTCAAGATGGACAATTCCCATCCTCTGTTATCTTTGCCAATTTGCTATGCGCTCCTCATTTTTAAAAAAATTATTTTTAAGGGGCGGCTAGGTGGCGCAGTGGATAAAGCACCAGCCCTGGATTCAGGACAACCTGAGTTGAAAATCAGGCCTCAGACACTTGATACTTATTAGCCGTGTGACCCTGGGCAAGTCATTTAACCCTCATTGCCCCAGAAAAAATAAAATAAAATGAGGGAACATTAATTACTTCTTCCTGTCCCCCACATCTGTACCTTTGCTTAGGAAGTTATCCCCATCTAAAGCATAAAATCTATAGCTAGATAGATACTCGAGACCACTTCATCTGGAAGTTCTTAACCTGTGGTCCATAAAATTAAAAAAAATGTTGATCGCTGTAGTTCAATGAAATCAGTTTCCTTTTTAATGCTACATATTTTATGCATTCAAAAACACAATTCTGAGGAGTCCTTTAGGCTTCATCAGACAGGCAAAGGAATCCATGACACCAAAAAAGGTGAAGAACCCACAGTCTAGTCTAACCTTTTGATTTTACAAAGAGAGAAACGAGGCCCAAGGATCATGAAAATAGAAAAAAGCAAATCTGGAATGCATTCTCCTTTCTTCTTTCTCTCAACTTCCATGTTACATTTTTTCTTGCCCTAGTTTCCTGTAGGGCAGGCAGGTGATATAGTGGATAGAGTGCCAGGCCTGGAATTAGAAAGACTAATTTTCTTAAATTAAAATCTGACCTCAGAAACTTACTAACTGTGTGACCCTGGGCAAGTCACTTCACCCTGTTTCCCTCAGTTTCCTCATCTGTAAAATAAGCTGGCAAAGCACTCCAGGATCTCTGCCAAGAAAACTCCAAATGGGATCATAAAGAGTTGGACATGACTGAAAAACAACTGAAAAGTTTCCCCACAAAGTTCCCCTTCCCAGCTCCTTCTGACCCTAGGTACCCTATTTTAGAATGATTTCTTTTTTGAAATTGTGTGACCTTGGATAAATAACTTAGCCTCAATGGGACTCAGTTTCCTTGTCTGTAAAATGAGGGGCTTGGACTGTATGTTCTCTGAGGTTCTTTCTAGTTCTAAGTCTTCCTTGCTATGGTCCTGTGAGCCAATACTTAGAGCTGGGCTCCAATAGTCTAACATTACTTTGGATTCCTCCTTCATGAGTCATGTCTTTCTAGTAAGTTCCTTGAGGTCAAGGGTCTTTGATGTCTTTTGTTTTGGACATACAGACACACACACACACACACACACACACACACAGACATACACACATTTTGATCTCAAGTAAATTAACACCCTGGACCACTCACCTGGCATACATTGATACTGGCCCTGGCCGAGTTACCACAAGGCTCCTTACCCTGTTGTCCTGCGAATCCCAGAGCCTAAACACTGCCAGAGATATCTCTCCTTCCTTGAAGAGATGCCTTTTTTGTTTTTGTCCCCTGTTATTGTCAGCAAGTTTCATAAGCTGGTGGTAACTGTGTTTCCTCTGTTCTCCTTAATAGTATGCCTGAGAAGATTTAAGATGGACACATTGATCTTTCAGTAAATAGGCTGGTTTAAGGATGAGGGGCAGTGTGAGCTAATGGACAGAGTACTGACCTCTTCCATCTGCCAGAAGAATTAACTGGCTGCTGTTTTGGGCACCTCCATTGGCTTTCTGGTTGACCAAACCCTGATGGAAAGGTTGGGCAAATATTCTATCTATCAGACCACTGGGCAGATCATGTGTAGGGGGATGGGGCGGCCTCCTGCTAGCCTAGAGTCCAGAGCTTTGGCTTCTGGGGATTAGTGCTCCCTTTTGTGAGGTCATTCAGGGGCGGAGTCAGATGGAATGGAAGGAGACTTGAAGTTCTTTATTCCTCCCTAGAAGGTACATTGGGGAAAGAATCCAACAAAAGCCTTGGCTGTGTTCCCTCTGGGCTGCCCTGCCCTGAGTCCTTGAGCCTTGATTGAATTTATTTTATAGCATGATCCTATGAGAAAAACAGTGGTGATTCAGATCCCATCTGTGCTGCTTACTACCTGTGTGAGCAAGTCACTACACCTCTGAGCCTCAGTTTCCCCATCTGTAAAACGAGAGGTAGAACTGGAGAATCTTTTTGGTCCCAACTCGAGATACTATGATTCCCTGCCCGAAAACCAGGGGCTTCCAATACAACTTGGGAAATGGGATGCATTTTCTCTCTCAAAAAAATGGGGAAAGAGAAATGCAACATCGTTTTAGGGAAAATATTCACAGTAAAGTATTTCAAACATCTGAGCTTCTAAGGGTCAGAGTGACCTCCTGATCCCTGGCTGCCTGGGGATTTTGCATCAGATCACCCATCAGTAAGTGAAAAATGGGTTCCTGTGTGTACAATCTTGTCTGTGCTATAACAGCACTGGGTGCTGGGGTGGGATGTGCCCATTCCCCCCCCCCTTCTCGGACCACACAGATAAAGATGGCTTTGGCTAAATTGATGAACTACAAGGGTAGGTCTGGGATTTATCAACTGGCTTCAGGATCACCAGGCAATATAATTTAGCTCTGGCTTTTCTTGTAGCCATCAGAGACTTTCCTCCCCCTTCATGAGAAATCCCCCAAAGAGTTTAAAAATGCTACTTTGTGAAACATACCTCTAACCCCATCATACTGGGAAAATTAGAACAGCTCAGGTCATTAATTTAAAAAAGAAATGGTTGAGTGTTCGAAGAGAGCTTTTTTTTTTTCTTTTCTGTGAGGCAATTGGGGTTAAGTGACTTGCCCAGGGTCACACAGCTAGTAAGTGTCAAGGTCTGAGGCCGGATTTGAACTCAGGTCCTCCTGACTCCAGGGCCGGTTCTGGGGATTAGTTCTGGTTCACTGGCACTCAGTTTCTCCTTCTGTGAAAGGGGAATAATAAGACCCGGCCCAGAGGTGTAGATGCTTTGTAAACTTTAAAGTACTCTCTATAACAATCTTTCTATCTACTACTCTCTCTCTGTGATCATTATTTTTACCCTCCACAAACAAACTTCCTTCCCCCTTACTGGGACTTAGAAGGGAGTATTGTATGCCTTTTTATCCAATAATAAACTCTTGAGTTGGTGGACCTTCTTCTATATTTTCTCCATTCCCTCTGTGGGAGACCCATGAGATCACAGATCATAGATGACAAAGTTTTTTGAGGATTCTGAGATCCCGAAGCCCAGAATTTGAGAGCTGGGGGGACCTCAGAAGCTATTGAGTCCAACCCCTACCTGATCAGGGATCCCGAACCACAGCACAGACACATGATCATCCAGTCTTTGCGTGAAACATTCATCTAAGTTACACGATGACAAGTATACCTCATCTAATGGCAGCCGATGCTGAGAAAACAAGACATCGAGCAAACCTTATTCTGGAAATTGCCTCACTCCTTTTAGATAACGTTTATTGAGTCATTTTTCAGTAGTGTCTGACTCTCCGTGACCCCATTTGGGGTTTTCTTGGCAAAGATACTGGAGTGGTTTGCCATTTCCCTCTCCAACTCATTTTATAGATCAGGAAACTGAGGTAAACAGGATTAAGTGACTTGCCCAGGTCATATAGTAGGTGTCTGAGGATGGATATGAACTCAGGTCTTTCTGACTCCAGGTTGGGCGCTCTGTTAGCACACTATGGTAATCAATCTCTGGTAGACTAAAGCTTCCTGAAGATAGGGCCCCAGTGCTTGCCTTGGTGTATAGTAAGTAATCTGCAGTGTCTCATACAGGGATTAGTATAATCAGCAAGTGGCTGCATTATCATAAAGTTATAGAAGTGGAGCCATAAGTGACCTCAGAGGTCAGCCACTCCTATACCTTCATTTGACAGATTGGGAAACTGTGGTTCAGAAAGTCATGACTTGCCCGAGATCATAAAGTATTGAGACTGGGATCAGATACTACGTTCTTGTTCTCTCTGTCTCTGTCTCTGTCTGTCTCTGTCTATCTCTGTCTCTGTCTCTCTGTCTCTGTCTCTCTGTCTCTGTCTTTCCCTCCTTCCCTCCCTACCTCCTTCCCCATTATCAAAGTCAGGGGTTCTTGGTAGATTAATTTTTTAACTTACACATTTTGTTCTTATATCATCCTCATTTTCTAATATATCCCTCCCGCTCCTGCACTCAGAAAACTCCCTTTTAAAGAAAAAAAAATAACAAAAGGGGGTAGGGAGGAAGTCATTTAGCAAAACTAAGAAAACCATCAACTCTCTCTGGCATTATATTCAGTGTCCTGAATCATGGCGCAAACTTTAATTGGTCCTATAGAAGAATAACAGTACCTGTCTATTAAAGAATGAAATTATGATATGTGCAGGTAATGGGATTTTACTGCTCAGGTGAGGGAAGACTAATATGAAGAATTCAGGAAGCACGAGAAGACTTACATGAACTGATATAGAATGAAATTATTAGAACCAGAAAACAAACTGGAGAACTCCCCTCAGCTGCCAAGGAGATCTTGAAGTACAGGTCTGACCATGTTGCCCCTTGCTCAGTGATCTCCAATGGTTCCCTGTTACTTCCAGGATGAAATATAAAATGCTCTTTGACTTTTTTGTTTTTGGTGAGGCAATTGGGGTTAAGTGACTTGCCCAGGGTCACACAGCTAGTAAATGTCAAGTGTCTGAGTCCAGATTTGAACTCAGGTCCTCCTGACTCCAGGACCTGTGCTCCATCCACTGCGTTCCCTAGTGGCCCCCTCTTTGACTTTTAAAGTCCTTTTTAAACTTACTCCTTCCTAACTTCCCAGTGTTCTTACACCTTAAACTCTCCACAGTGACTCTGGCCTCCTTGCTATTCCCTGCATACAACACTCCATCTCCTGACTCATGTATTTTCACCAGATGTCCTGGAATGCTCTTCCTCCTCATCTCCAACTCCTGGATTCCTTCAAGTTTCAGCCAAAATCCATGCTTCAGGAAGAAGCCTCTCCTAGGCCCACTTTAATGCTCTTGCTTTCCCTCTGTGATTATCTCCACTTTATGCTGGAGATAATTATAATGACCACACAGTAATTATATTGACCAGACTAGACCCCAGAGTAGCTTGGAGAAAATGCATCTCCCCTCTTTCTTTGCAGACGCACAGAACTATGGGTATGGACTCATGCATATTCCTTAACAAATGATTGGTTTTGCTGAACTGCCCTTTTTTTCTTTTTTTTCCTTTTTTTGGTTCTTTGCTACAAAGAATGACTCTGGATAGGGGAAAGAGGAGGAAATATTTAGAAAGGAGGTCATGTAAAAACAAAAGTTATTGATGAAAATAAAGACAAGAATCAACAAACATCAGCATCGACCAAGATGACAAAATCCCACCATCACTGCAGCCCCACTTTTCCTTGTTGAGAATTGTATTTCCAGAGAGGCAGAAGGGGGGAGAGAGTGGGGGGTTGAAACCTATTTTAGGTCAGAGCAGAGATCTGGGTTTGTACCATCCATCCCACCTTTTTTCCCTAGTGTATGTGCAATGTTGCGTGGTTTCTCACACCTTGTGTCCTGTCCACTGTCTTAAACAAACTTGCCCCTGAAAACAGCAAGAGAGTTGAGCTTGATCCAGTAACCAGGCAGACCACATTTAAGGGGGAACTGAGGCACAGAAGCATGAATAATAAAATGTTTGCCTAACAACAAAAAAGCTCAAGTGGCAGAATGAGAGCCCAGGTTACAGGACTCTGCCCGGTGCCCTGCACTCCCACATCTCTGTGGGGCTGGCCCACAGTAGCCAAGGCAAAGCCGAGAGCATCAGCTGTGGAATTCAGAGGACCTCAGAAATCATAACAATGACTGCTTTAGAGCAGGAGGGGACCATCATGGAGATAGGATTGGGAGATTTAGAAGGGGAAGGAACATGAGATCACAGGGTTTAGAGGAGGGAATGAAGGATGGGAGAACTGTGGAGCTCGTCCTGGAAGGGAACTTAGAAGGCCACTGAGTCCAACCCTTCATTTTACAGAGGAGGAAACTGAGGCCCACAGAAGGAGGATGACATGCCCAAGGTCACACAGGTAGGAAACAGCAGGATTGAAAATTGGAACTTGATTTCTCTTTGATTCCACATCTACTCACTGGCTACCAAAGACACACAACCTCCCCTACCAATTTTGGAAGTAGCAAGATCTTGAGCTTTAAAGTGGGAAGAGACTTTAGGACTTGGGATTCTAACTTTGGCAGTTAGAGATGGAAGGGACCTCAGGAGTCATCAAGTCTGACCCCTCATTTTACAGAGGAGGAAACTGAGGCCCACAGAGGGAAAGTGACCTCCCTAAGGTCATACAACTCGCCAGGATTTGAATGCAAGTCTTTAGTCATGAGTTGTCCAAAACACAGTGCAATTCTCAGTCTCTCAGTCTCTCTCCCTCCTTACATGGGCCACTACTCTGACAATCATTAGACACTGTAGTCATTTGATTTTCAAAAACAATCTCTCCCCCCACTCACCTCCCCCATCTCACCCCTCTCCCCATAGGAACATAATTGTAGTTCCCTTCTGCCAAAGGGCTAATGTACTGTTTCACTCTGGAGTTAGAAGTAGAAGGGACCACAGACACCTGCCATAAAGTCAAACCTCCTCATTTTCCAAATGAAAAAACTGAAGCACAGAGAAGTTAGGCAACTTGTCCAAGGTCACACAGCCAGCAAGCGTCGGAGATGGGAATTGAACCCAGGTCCTCTGCCTCACGGACGAATGCTCTTTCCACTGCGCCACACTAGGTCCAAGGGGTAGGACTATTGCCAATCCTGAGAGAGTCTGCTTTACACCAAACTACAGCCCTATCCTTGTGTGGTCTCCCACTTTCTTTTCTCCTCTTGGCTCTGAGAGCTGGGCCAGGAGTCTGCTGCTCTGGTTCTCTCTCTTTTTAGGAACTCAGACTCTAGGAGAGAAAGGGGGCTGCCTGTTACTTCCCCAAGAAGCCCCAATTTAGGAAAAGTCAGGGTACAGGGACCCTGGAAATGAATGTAGAAACTGCCTAGGGAAATGCTCTCATTGTACGGATGAGGAATTTCTGGGAAGGGAAATTCCTTGCCCCAAGTCGCACAGCTAGTAACTGCTATTCATGGTTCCAGCTCGGGTGCTCTCATTGCAGATGGAGGATCCTTTCCATCACACAACTGAGGTGCCCCCAACAGAGAGTTCGGCCCCCTTCGCTTGCCACCCCCCTCACCATTCACCTGGTTCCCTTTCTTGAAACCTTATATCTCCCAACCTTGAGGACCAGCCCGCTGAATCTTGCCGGGATCACCGGAGTACTGCTTCCCAGTGGGTTGGACGGGGTGCCAGGTGAGCGGGGAGCTCTCAAACAGCTCTCTAGGTCTTCGCTTTAGCGGTACAGAATGTCCCAGCCGGGTACGATAGAAAGTGCTCTGGTTCTGAAGCCAGAGCAGTTGGCGTCAAATCTCTCCTCTGATGCTTACCACCTGTGTGACTTTGGGTAATCACTTCATCTCCACCCGCCTGGGTTTTCTCCTCTGTAAAAAAGAGGGGGCGAACTAAATGGCTTCTAAATTCCCTACCAGCTCTATAGTTCTGACCCTCAGAACTTCTCTGGGCCTCAATTTTCTCATCTGCAAAATGGGGGAGTTGGGTTCGATGACTTCCTAGGTCCCAACCAGATTCCCTCACCCACTTTAGACGGTTTCTGTCTGTCCCAGGGGAGGGGTGTGTGCGGTGGGGAGGAGGCAGGAGGGTCAGGCTGCAGGTGAAGCGATCTCCAGGCTCGCAACCTCCCCACTCCCTGTGTCCCCTCCCCAAGCCTCTGCCCTCCCATTGAGTGACTACAGTTCCCTCCTCTTCCCAAGTTGCCTTAAGAACCTTCCCACAAGGCGGAGGCTGGACCCCGGAACCCCCAACGCGCAAAGTTCCCTCCCTAGCGCCGACCGCAGTCTTACCTCCTGCCCGGAGCTCTTCTGGCTTCCAATTGATTCCCTTACTTGGGAGGAAAAACGCACAAGCAAGGACTGGGAGGAAAAAAAGGCAGAATGTCTTTGCAAGCCGAGGCTGACGTCTGGGTGGCTTACCCCCACGCAATCCCCAAGGTTTAGCCCCACTTCTCCATCTCCCTGGATAGCCAGAAAGGGGGAGTGACTGCCTCGGGGAGGGGGACTGACTGTGGGAGTGAGAGGGAGGGGCCGGCTTCCTTGCTCTTCTGGCTGGCTGCTACCCCGCTCCTCTGGGCTCAACCTTCCCCTCCCCTCTGCCCACCCATCCCCCCCCCCCCAGCCCCAGTCTAACAACCCCAGTTGACACTGTTAAGGTGGAGCTGTCTGTCCCCAGCCACTGCAGCTGAGCACTTCGGCAGGGCTGCGGACCAGCCTTCGGTGTCTCTGCTTTCTGAGCCCCCTTTGGGGCAATCGGGAAACAAAGTCAGGCTGGTTTGGAAAGCCCTTCTCTGGTCTGACTTGCATTGCTGGGGAGGTGGTGGGGGACGAGAGGTAGACAGAAGTCAGTGGAATTCCTCCTGAAGAGTTCTGCTGTCCTGAGGATGTCTGATATGGACCCCCCCCCATCCCCAAGCATCTCTTGTAAACACTAGTCTCGCTTTCACTCCCAACTTGTACAGAGCAAGACCTCCTTAAATACCCAGACCAAGCCAGAGAACCAGAAAACAGGCTCCCTACTTTCTTCAAAATCACATTCTGGAGTTTCCCGCTGGTTTACCAATCATAAAACACCATCCTGGGAGGCCATGGAGGTTCTGTGCACGGAATTTGGAAACAGGGGACCTGGGTTTGAATTCCGCCTCCGCTACTGTTAGCCTCTGGGGTCTTGGGAAAACCAAGCTTTCCCTCGCGGAACCTCATTTCCCTCATCTGTAAAATGAGGGGGTGGCACTAAGGGTCCCTGCCAGTTCTGAGACATTTCCTGTGAGACCCAAGACTGGTGTGGAACCTGTGGGAGAGACAGCTCCCCACTCCACTTCAGATGCTCTGTCTCCTGTCCAGAGAGAGACAGCTGGACTTGTGGGCATTCATTGAGCCTGCAAAACCTCCCAATTTGCCAAGTGTGTGTGTGCGTGGTCTCTCAGAGATCCCATGCAAATGATAGGTTAGAGGTTTAGTGTGGGATCTAGGATCCCCTGGCTCTGTATTTCTGTAGATCACTTGCGATGCTTCTCGGAAATGCAAAAAGTCTCGGTAACCAGAGCTGGGGGCAGTGGGGAGAAAAACATGGAGGAAGAAAAAGCATCTAATCTGCTCTTCTATCTTTGGGGTATATGCCTCCATGCTCCGAAGTGACCATTTCAACCATGCAGCAATTCTATCTACTTACATTTTGGGTTTGAAGTTTACATCCTGCCTCAGACATTTACTTTTTTTCAAAAATGGAGATAAAAATAACATCCCCCACCCCTTGCAGGTTTACTTCGAACATCAACTGAGATAACATCTGTAGAGCCCTCTGCAACCCTCAAAGTACTAAATAATGCTAGCTATTATCATCATTTCTTCTTCTTTATTGTTATTCTTATCATTATCCACCTTATTTATAGCTACCAGGAAGTTGGCATAGACATAGAAGCGACTTGGTTTAGGGGGGAATCAGGTGACCTGGATTCTTGTCTTACCTCTGGGGCCTTGGGCAAGTCTTTTAGCCACTCAGAGTCTCAGTTTTCTTATCTATAAAATGGGAATAAGAAAAACTACTCTTTTCACCTTCCAGACTATTAAGAAGATAAAAATGATACTCAGATACTCAGATAGATCTGTGATCCCATTTATCTGGATGTGCCCTCCAGTGATGCCAATCGTAGCCCATCTATGCCTATCCATCCTGTGTGGTTCTAGCCCCTGCCTTCCCATCTGGAGATCCACTCAGTTTCATCTCCTCCCCGCAGTGAGTTGAACTCTCTTTTGGATTTCTTTAATTTCTCCATCACACCCCTACTCTAGGTACCCCTGCTCCACACACACACACTCAGCTTTCTTTTGTGTTATGGATCCCCCCATGTAATTCTATCCATGCTCCAGTCCAACAGGAAAGTTTCCCGCTCCCCCCTCCCCAACCATATATTGTTGTCTCTTATATCTGTGTTTTTTCGGATACTGTTTGCCATGCTTGGAATGTGCTATATCTTTTCCTCACCTGTTTGATTTCTGACCCATTCTCTGAAGACCAGCTCCCATGCTGCCTCTGTGAAGTTATGCCTAATGCCCCCAGCTGGAAATGGCCTTCCCTGACAAAGCCCACAGACCACTTCATTCCTCTACCTAATGGCGTCATGCTTTTGCCGGGTAATAATTTGCATTGTTAATTATCTGCCTCCCATCTACTCAGTATGTGCCTGGTACATTCCTGATTATTTGCCTGTCACATCTCCCATTAGAATAAAAGCTCTCTGAGAGAAGGGACTGTTTTGCCTTTCTTTGCATGGAACAACCTAGTTCCTGGCACTTGGGAGGTAAGCTTAATAAAAGCTTATTGACAACTGACACCTCTGACACATACTGCCTGTTTGATCCTGGGTAAGACAGCTCACCTCTCTTTGCCTCCACGCAATTCAGTAAGGCTAAGGCTGCAAAGCAGGATCCAGGCTGCAGCCATAGTGAGAATTGCCTTCCCAAGTGGGAGTTTTCTTCTTTCCTTATGCCAATGATTGAATGGTGGGGTTTTTGGATTTTTTTTTTAAATGAAAAGGTTAAATATTTCAGAACTAGATTGTAAATTCTTTGTGGGGTATGGACCATTGTCTTTACTTTGTATTACTCCAATGCCTGCCCCCAGGAGGTGTTTAATAAATATTTGTTGTATAACAAAAATAATAACTTGGAATTGATATAGTGCTTTGAGGCCTGAGGGCCTGGAAGTATGATGTTGTCCCTTACGGTAATAGGGAAGGTAGGAGCAGGGGGAGAGTGTAGAAAGAGAATCCTTTCCCTTTTCTTTTCCTTTCCTTTCTTCCCCTTCTCACCCTTTCCATGTCCTGTTTTGCTGTCCTTCTAGAGGTGAGTAGTATATTCTTTCCATTTTGACTTAGTTCTCTGATTCTAATATATCTTTTTTATGTATAACGATTTATTGAAATAGGCTATTAAGGGATGTTTTTTGTCATTTTTTCAGGGAGTCTTCCCTATTACTCTAAGGGACAACATCATACTTCCAGGCTCTTAGAGCCTGGTAAGACATTGAAGGCACCAAGGTCATCCTGAGCCACCTCCAGTTGTCCTGATTTTTGTCTTAATGCACCTTGATGACTCTGACAGAGAGAGTGAGGCTGAGGACTTTGGCAGCTCTGCCTCACTTAAATCCAGTTCACTCATGAGTCAAGACATCAATCCCGTGATGTCATCATTCCTCTTTGAAAGTGAAGGATGGGGGGCAGCTAGGTGGCACAGTGGATAGAACACCGGCCCTGGAGTCAAGAGTACCTGAGTTCAAATCCGGCCTCAGACACTTAACACTTACTAGCTGTGTGACCCTGGGCAAGTCACTTAACCCCAATTGCCTCACTAAAAAATTAAAAATTAAAAAAAAAAAGAAACTGAAGGATGGACAATAACAACCACTGTTGGCACATATCCCAAACATACCAAGGGAAGAGGGGAAGGAGCCACATACAAATATTCATAGCAGCCCTTTGGGTTTTATGAAGTGTTTGTTTTGTTATTTGCATGATATACAGCAAGAACTGGCCTCGGAACCAGGAAGACCACTGACTAGCTTTGTGATCCTAAGCAAGTCACCTCTGCAATATTCCAAGCCACTCTGAGTTGCAGGGTATATGCCAAATTGCATTGATAGACAGAGTCTTCTCCCTTGGAAGTCCCAGAGCCCAAGTACCTATCCCTCTCCCTTTTGTGAAGCAAATAAATGGAAACAAAGTGAGTTCCTACTTATTTGGGAATGGCTAAACAAATTAGAGCATATGAATGTAATGTAATATTATTGTGTTATAAGAAATGACAAAAGGGACAGATTCAAAGAAGCTGAACTGCCTTGGCCAATTTTACAGACACATAGGGTCAAGGACCTCAGAGTCCATCTAGCCCCAAATTCCCATTTTACAGACAAGGAAGCTAAGACTCAAGGAGAGGAAGTGACTTGTCCAAGGTCACACAGATTGTAAGTGATGGAGCCAGGTCCTCTGTGGTCTAAAGCCAAAATTCTTTCCACTAAATTTTGTTATGTTTATGATGCTAGAATTGGTGGTGTTCCCAGGAGACTGTCCTTCAACTGGTCTTGGGAAGGTTTGTAAAGGATGATCATAAGGTTAAGTGTTGATAGGCAAGTTAACAAAATTACTTATTTGTTCATTCATTCATTCATTCATTCTTAGGTTTATTATTTGTTTGTTTATTGGAGCAGTCCTATGATTCCTCTCGTTCAGGGAACTTTAGTGAGAAAGCTCCTTCTACCAGTGCAAGTAGGCACTTTCTTGGCACCTTGTTGCCTTGAACAAGGAGAGGTTTGGTGATTTTCCAGGATGACAAAGCTGGGGTGTGTCAGGGAAGCACCTGAAGCCCTGACACCAATCTAGGACCCTCTGCCCACTGTGTCCAATGTAGAATCACCCTCACAAATATGAACAATAAAAGATGAGAATGAGAATTCCACATTTCACCATAAAATCTTTTTATCTACATTGGGATAAAGAGGAAAAATGCACAATTCACTTAGTTTTGTCATCTGGCAAATGAGGGGGCTGGATTAAATGGTCTCCAAGGTTCCTCCCCGCTCTGAGGTGCCAAGTCAGGTTAGAATGCGGCACAGTCAGAGGGTGGGGGAGAGTCGGGAAGGCAAAATGGTAGAAAGGAAGGAAGGAAGGAAGGAAGGAAGGAAGGAAGGAAGGAAGGAAGGAAGGAAGGAAGGAAGGAAGCAAACTTAAAATTGCTTTCACATGTAATTGGGAGAATATAATATATTAACATTTTTAGAAATGCTGCATAGTCAGCAACAGAGTGGTTAGGGAGCTCTTCACAAAGCAATATTGGCTGGTTCTTCTGATGAGACAGAACTGTTTGGTTCACACATCACTGCTGCCCCAATGATCTTGGATGCTGGGGAACCCTGGCTAATGCTCACAGTACCCTCCTCCTTTGCTTCTTCCTCTTCCTCCTTCCCCACCTCACTTTCTTCCTACTTTCTCCTCCTCTTCGTCTCCTCTCTCCTCTCCCCTTCTTTTTCTTCTCTAGCCTTTTCCTCTTCTTCCTCTTCTTTTTCTTCCTTCTTCTCTTCTTTATGCCTCTACCACTTCTCTCTCTCTTTCTCTTCCATCTCTTCCTCTTTGATTTATTCCTTTTCTTCCATCTTTTTTCCTCTTCCTCTCTTCCTTCATCCCTATTTCCTCTTTATCTCCCTCCTTTTCCTCCTCTTCCTGTTCTTCCTTCTCTTCCCCCACTCTTCCTTCTATTTTTCTTCCTTTATCTCTTCCTTTTCTGTCTCTTCCAATTCTATATCTTCCTCCTTTTCTTTCTTCTCTTCCTCCTCTTACTTTGCCTCCTCCTTCTGTTCCTTCTCATACTTCTCTTCTTGAAGTCTTTGAAGTTTGTGGTCAAACTGAGCCAGAGTTTGCTCCTCTTCTGTTTCCCCATCAAAAACAATGTAAATGCTCTCATTTCCAAAGCTCCAAACCTCTGAAGATTCTAATGTTTCAAGGAGGGCATAAGCTCATAGTAGGTACAGATTGGGGATGTTGGACATTGGTCCAGTTTACAGGGAACAAATATATCAGTCCAAGTTTCTGCCATTGTGCAAAATGGTCTATTCAAGATGCTCTACCCTGGCTATGCTCTTCTTTCAGAACTTAATTTGGCTTAGTTAAAAAAAAATGCCTGGCAGATACCCGGACCTCTGTTGTGGCCACTGGCCAGCTAGGAAGGAGTTAATGAACAAGAGAAGGAGCGGGGAGAGAGGGAAGTGAGAGAAAAGAAGAAGCACTTTCCCCTCCTATTTTAGGTCATGGATGGTAACGGCTAGGCTTTTAATAAGCCCATAAAGCGTCTAATTTTATTTCGGTGGCATTTTCCTGGGTCTGTTTCCTCTTATGTGTGGCCAGGGGAGCCAGCCATGGAATCCATCGTTTTTTGCAGGCCAAGCTTTTAATTAGATCCAGGAAGAGCTCCACCAATGCTCAGTTATAGGAGGGGGGGTGGTGTGCATCTTCCCTCCAGCCTATAGGAGAATTCCCCAGAGGGAGAGAGAGACTCCAGTCCTGGTTTAACATCCAAGGTTCAGGCCCGACTTCAGCCTGCTCAAGAAGGAAAAATGGGATCACATTGCAGAGATTGACCTCCACCAGCCAAGTCTCTCCAAAGTCAGTCCAAATAGAAACCCACCATGTTTGTTTTGGAGGCTTCTCACATGCGCAGCCTGTTCTTCAAAGAATGCTGGGGTAGCTTCTTGTCTTAGAGTGATGGATTTGGGAAGAGAAGCTCCCAGAGGACAAGGAGTATGTCACTTTTGTCTTGGAATCCCCAAGGACTGGCGGAGTGCCTGGTATACACATAGGCTCTTAAGAAATGCTTGTGAATTGACTGATTGTCTTTGCCTTCACAGTGCCTAGTCTAGTCTGGTACACAGCAGGTACTTAATGTTTGTACACTGATTGTCTGCCTCCATGATGCTTAGCATACAGTAGGCTCTTAATAATGTTTATGAATTGACTATCCTTGCATCCACAATGCCTAGCATAGTCTGATATGGAGTTGGTAATAAATGTTTGTACATTGACTAGCCATAGTGCTTAGTATAGTTTGGTATACAGTGGGTACTTAATAAGTGCTTATATACTGATCTATTGTCTGCATCCATAGTCCCTAATATAGAGACTGGTATATAATAGGTGTTTAATAAATACTTGTGCATTGATTGTCTTCTTAATCACAGCAGCTAGTACATATAATTTTGGACCTGGATCTGTGATTCTATTGGCATAAGGATCTCTTACAAGGAAACCTCCCTCTCCCAATGTACATTGGCTACTGACCTGCAATTTATAGCATCATTGATTTTTGTGGAGGGCCAAGAGGGAAATGACTTGTCTAGGTTCACTCAGTCAGTTTTGTCTCTGTTGCTTCCCACCTATGTGACCTCAGATGAGGCAATTCACCTCCCCTAAGCCTTGGTTTCCTCATTTGTAAAATGAAGTAGTCAGACTTAGATTGCTTCTAAATTCTATTTCACCTTTAAAGCTAAATACTATGAAATCTCCCTGGGCCTTGATTTCTTCATGTATAAAATGGGGGGAGTAGGTTGAATCAGATGGCCTCTGTGGTTCCTTCCAGCTCTGGATCAATCATCCTGTAGGTCAAAGGCATTGGAAAAAGCGTTTGTACTTTGTTCTTGCCATTATCTTTGAAGTAAATATCCCTTCATACAATCTAATTACTAGTAAGTAGTTAAATGGAACTGGGGGCTAGTAATTGGCACTAGCTGAGGTAGAGAAAGAGTCCCCCACAAACCCCTCAGGACATCTTTTAACCCTAACGGGCAGATGTAGCTTGCCTGGCTCTGGGCCAGGCTACACATTTCATTCATTCGTTCATTCGTTCGTTCATTCATTCATTCATTCATTCATTCATTCATTCATTCATTCATTCATTCATTCATCCCCAACTGAAGGGTACCAGAGGAAGCTTCCTAGAGGTAGTTACACTTGAGTTGGAATTTCAAGTGGGGGCAAGGGCAACACTTGGAATTGGACAGCTAAAGGGATGGATAGAGGGAACAGACCGAAGGAAGGTAAAGAGGCATAAGGGGACAAAGAACACAGTAATTTGTCGAGAGCTTAGAGTCCGTCAGTCCACAAACATTATTAAGCACTTACTAAGTGTCAGGGCTCCTGCTAAGTATTAGGTATGTAAAGGAAGGCAAAGAACAATCATCCCTGCCCGCCCCCCCCCCCCGCCCCCAACGGGCTCAAGGAGTAATGAGACAGAGCTGAAAAGATAAGGTTTAGTCACATTGTGGAGGTTGATGAATTTGATACTAGGTCTTTCTGGAACAGTGTCATTTAATTCAATTCCACTCAATTCATTTATCAAGCATCTGCTGTGCACTAGGCACTGTCTTAGGCACTTGGGACACATGGACAAAATGCAACAGTCCATGCCTTCCAGAACTAGGAAAGGCAATGTGTACATAAGTAGATACAAACTAATAATAAGTGGAAGTGGGTGTTACTTACCGGGGGAGCAGGAATGGCCTCGTGTTGGAGGGACACCTGAGATGTGTGTTTGAAAGAAGCTGGGAATGCTACAAGCCAGAGGAGGAGGGAGCGAGGTGTAGATAGGGGGATGCCTGACACCTGTGCAAAGGCACGAAGGTGGGAGACAGAACATCCTGGGCTCTTGATTTTCTCCTTCAAACTTGCTCCTTATTTTAGCTTTTTATTGTCTGTTTATTCTTGGCTCCTTTTCCGTGAACTTTCCTTTCATAATTGCATTTCTTTTTCCAGAAACAATGAAACCCTCGTGTCATCTGCCGTCTCTTTACACAGCCAGGGAAAGCTTGCTGCTGCCTCCTACTTGGGGAATTAGCAGGGGAAATGAACCTTTGAAATGTGTACACCTGGAGAGAGGGGCTATGATTGAAAAATGTTGGGTAGGTTTCCATCCCCTCCCTGCCCCGCCTCCCCCATCCCCTGGTTGAGTAACAGTCTTTGTCTGATGAACCAGAAACATTTCTGCAAACTATCATACCTGCAATTGCATCATAAAGGAAATCCCTAGAAATTAAAAGAAATTGTAATAGAAAGAAATGCCAAGCTGACCAAATCGTGGTACCCAATCTTCTGGAAGGAGGCAGGATCAAATCACAAGATCATGGATTTTCATAGTGGGAAGAGACCTCTTGGGCCATCCCCGGAAAAGAATCCCATCTAAATATACCCAACAGGTGGCCATCCATCCAGCTTTTGCTTGAAGACTTCCAGTAATGCAGAACTCACCACCTCCTGAAGCAATCCATTCCTCTAATGCCTCCAATTGTTAGGAAGTTTTTCTCAATGTTAAGCCTAAATTTGCCTCTTAATGACTGCTACCCAGGCTACTTCTTCTGTCTTCTTTCCTATGACTACTAAAAATACTTAAAGACTTCAATCATCGTCTCCCTCAGTCTTCTCTTCTCCAGGCTAAACACTCCCAATTCTTTCAGTTTACAGATCCTCATATGGTACAGATGTGAAGCTTTTACCATCCTGGTTCTCAGGCTTAGATTCCTCTGCAGAGGATACTTTAGGTCCTTCCTAACATGTGGCACCCCAAACTGAGTCCAATTACCAAGTGCTTTATCCAGGGCAGAATACAATGTGATGTCTGGTCATCGCTCCCTTATTTATGGCAGATGAGGGGGTCTTCTTCACTGCAGCCTGACTGCTTGGGATCTTTTTCTGGGATTCAGAGGCTTAGACAGTTAACTAGACAGATAGGTTGGAATCAGGTTGTGAAAGACGTTAGATGGAGCTAAATGGAAGGTGATTGATCAATCAGCCAGTTGGTGCTTTAAGCAATAGGGTCTTTAACTTGGCTAATTTATGGAGAAGGCATGTGAGCTAAACTGGAGACACTCAGATCACATGATGCTCCCCCTCCCCAACAAGGGACAACAAGAGAAGATATTAGGGTGGTTTTTGACTCCCAACTGTGTGCTAGGAGGTAAACACAGGGGAAACAAAGAGAGACAAAAGACAACTTCTGCCCTCGGGGAGTTTATAGTCTAATGCAAGGGACAACACAGAAGTAAGTAGGTATATCTAATATAAGTACAGAATGGAATGGGATCTAAGAGGGGAAGGCATTGGTAGTTAAAGGGATGGGGAAAGCCTCTCATTCAGGAGGAGGGATTTGAGCTGAGTGTTGAAGGAAGCCAGACACCCAGGAATTATATAAATAGAACTATAAACAGCTGTTTATAGAGGTACAGATCTAAATAATTGGAAAAGTATTAATTTCTCATGTGTAGGATGAGTCAATATAATAAAAATGACAATACTACCTAAATTAACTTGTTTATCCAATGTCATACCGATCAAACCACCAAAGGATTACTTTATAGAATTAGGGGAGGAAAGAATGAAATTAATATGGAGTTTAAAAGGTCAACAATCTCAAGAGAATTAGTGAAAAGAAATGGGACAAAGAAATGGTGCCCAGCAGCACCAACCAGATCGGAAACTGTTTTATGAAGCAGTAATTATTAAGACAATTAAGTACTGGTGGGAGTGTATGGGATGCTCAGTGAAGACTAGCACCTCCAGTGTGAGGGCTGCTGAGCCCTTTTCAGGGTTTGGGCGGAAAAATAATGAGTTGTTTTGGATATATTGAGTTTTAGATGCCTACTGGATGTCCCTAAGAAGAACATTAATTACTTATCCATCTTCCTTCCTTCTTCCCTTCTCTTCCCTTCCCTTCCCTCTTTCTTGTTCTTACTTACAATTTCATTGGAGTAGGGAATTTGTGAGGCAGCCTGGTAGAGTAAATAGAGTATTAGCCTTGGAATTAGGAAGACCTGAGTTTTAATTTTCTCTAGCAGGGACATCCAGGTTAAGATATTCAAAAGACAGTAGGCCATATGGGATTATATCTCAGGAGAGAAGTTAGGGCTAGACTGATGGACCTTTAAATCATCTTCATAGAAATGATAATTGAATTCATAAGAGGGAATACAAAAAAATGACCAAGTGATATATAGGATAGACTGGAGCAAAAGAGAAGGGGCCCCAAGCCTGAGTCTACAGGGAAGGATCAGGTCCAGCTTAAGTGGTCTGATTGATTTCTATCTCTTGAGGTCGCAGACAGGGAGGTGCCAATCAGTTGGGAAATGGGACAGAAGAGTCCATATATGGAGGAGCAGAGTGAGAGTGGTGGGACTCAAAGCCTTGGTTTATATTCTGTGCAAAATTCCCACTGGACAAACAGAAATAGCATTAGCAATGTGAAGATTCCCCGAATGCCATCATTTCTAGCATAATTCCACTAAGAAGCAGAGCTGGTTTCCTTTCCAAGATGATGTCTGCCACTCTGTTCCTGAATGACAAATAGTCCAGAAGGACTTGAAAGGGAGAGTCTAGACCCAGAGGCTGCAGGGAGAGGAAATCCCCTGAGCTGTGGCAATGGGTCAGAGGTCTGCCTTGTTCTCACATGACGCCTATTCTTTGTATCAGCCTTATGAAGTAGGGAGGGATGTTACCTCCAATATTATTGAAGAGGTAGAAGGGTAGTGCAGTAGAGAGAGCGCCAGCCTGAGTCAAGAAGACTCATCTTTCTGTGTTGAAATCTGGTTCAAACACTTACTAGCAGTGTGGCCCTGGGCAAGTCACTTAACCCTGTTTGCCTCAGTTTCCTCATCTGTAAAATGAGCTGGAGGAAGAAATGGCAAATCATTCCAGTATGTCTGCCAAGAAAACCTCAAATGGGGTCACAAGCGGGCATGACTGAAATGACTGAACAACAAAAAGGGACACAGTGAAAACCAACCAGGACTTGGAGGCAAGAGACCTGAGTTTGAATCTTGCCACTGATATTTCCTGGCAGTGCAATCTTAGTAAGTCACTTGACTGTTGAGAGCCTTAATTTCATAGTATGATAGACCCCTGAGGCCATCTTCTTTACTTTATTTACAACTTCTTTTATTTTACTGAGTGGGAAACTGAGTCCCAGAGAGGGAAAGTGACTTCCCAAGGTCACTCAGGTCAAAAGTAGCAAGGCACTCCCTAACCAGTGCCTTTTCCTCTGTATAAAGCTACAAGGCTAACTGACGCCTATTGTAGGTGATGGGAGATTCTATTTCAGGAGAGAAGTTAGGGCTGGATTGATGGACTTCAAAACCTTTGGAAGGTTGTGAGGATCAATTGTGAGACCAGCCTTATATTGACTGATCTGTTGGTCCAGAGCAGGGGTTTGTAAACTTAGACGGGGAAAAGAAAATGACATCTTTGTTTTCACCAACTGCTAACTGCAATTTATAAATTCCTTCAATTATAGATTTAAAAAATGTTCAGAGAAGGGCTCCATAGAGTGTTTAGAACTCCTGTTCTAGAGTGTGGTCATAGGAGAGACAAGTAATAAGGAGGTTGGTTAAGGGCAGCCAAATGGTACTGTTGATAGAGCCCTAGACCTGTTCAAATTTGATTTGAATCATACCTCAGAGGTCAAATCTGTCCTCAGCCACTTACTCGATGTGTGACACTAGGCAAGTCACCAAAGCTCTCTATGCCTCTGTTTCCCCATCTGTAAAATGGGAATAATAATCACACCTACTTCCTTCTGGTGTTATGAGGATCAAATGAAATGTTTGCAAAGTGCTTTATAAACCTTAAGGTATTATATAAATATTATTGTTATTCATAGTAGTAGTAGTAGGAGAGTTCAAATCTGGCTTCGGGCACTTAATAGCTCTATGACCCTGGGCAAGCCACTTCACCCTGTTTGCCTCAGTTTCCTCATGGGTAAAAATGAGCTGGAGAAGGAAATGGCAAACCTCTCCAGTGTCTTTGCCAAGAAAATGCCAAATGGGGTCACAAAAAGTCAAACACAACTGAAATGACTAATCAAAAGTAGTAGTAATAATAGTAGTAGTGGTAGAGATGGTGGTGGTTGGTCTTAGGTTGTAGCAAAGAAATACAAACTCCTGCCCTAGATCAATGGGAAGAGCAATGGAGTTGGACTGAGAAGCTCCAGGTTCAAATCATACCTCAGTTACTTAATTGACCTAGGACAGTCCATTTTTCTCTGGGGCTTAGTTTCCTTATTTGTCAAAGGAAGGGGTTGGATTAGATGGAGCCTGTGTTTCCTTCTAGGATCAGTGATCCCATGACATAGGTAAAGCATTTTACAAACCTTAAGGTACCATTTAAATGCCAATTTTAATACAGGCAGGCAGGTGATGCAGTGGCTAGAGCATTGGCTAGAGGAGGGACCTTGACCAAATCATTTGGCTTCCCTTTGCCTTGTCTTCCTCATTTGTAAAATTAATATCTAGCACGGACCTTGTGAGGATAGAGTGGGATAATATTCATAAAGCACTTTGTAAACCTTAAGCATTTTGTAAATGCAATCATTAGCACCACCACTCCTACCATCACCACCATCACCGCCACTACTCCCTCCTCTTCCTCCTAATAGTAATTTATCTCTTGGGGGGACATTTAACCTGTGATTTTACTTTGTAAGGTAGCCCCAAAGAGAAAATAGAACCTTGGCCTTGGAATTAGGAAGACCCAAGTTTTAATCCTCCCTCAAATATTTACTTGCAGTGTGTCTGGGGCCAGTAGCTTCCCCATGTAACGATTGGAATAACGCCACCTGCTGGATACTTACTGTAGAAGAGTTCTGCCCATGAAGCGAAGGTCTTTGAGGGCAAGACCAGGAGTCTTTTCTTTGGTATCAGGAAGTGACGCGGACTAGTGGGAGGAGGAAGGAGGAGACTGGGGCGCTCTTTCCTCTGGACGCTGGCGGAGAAGGGAGCTAGAAATGTGCTCTCCCTTTAATAGATAGGAATCTAGGCCTTTCTCTCTCTCTTTACCAAATTCTTATTCTCCTTAATAAATGCTTAAAAGTCTAACTCTTGCTAAAGCTTATAATTTATTGGCGACCACTCATTAGATATTTTAGACAGACTAGCTAGAATTTTAGCCCTTAACACCCATCCTGGGTCTCAGTTTCCCCACTTGTAAAGTGAGGGAGTTGAATTGGACCCTTTGGGCTCTCTCTTTCTCTAAGTCTAGGATTTTCTGCCAGAGCAGATGGACGTCTGTCATGTGACTCCCCATCTTCCAAGGCTGCCGAGTTGGGCACCGAGTGGTCAATGGACTGTGAAGGTCAGAAGGGGCCCTTGAATCCAGGTCCTCCTGGGTCCTGGAGAGCAGTTCCTCATACCCAGAGAGGAGTGGGGATCTGCACGCATCCCTTGTCTACGGAGTGGCCAATCCAGCATTCAGATTTTGGTCTTGCCTCTTCCTAAATCCTGAGCTCTTTCCCCAGCATCAGGCCCTTGCTGGGTCAAGCTTTTGAAACTAGGAGGTTAAGACAAATCATAGTATTGTTGGTATAGAAGGGACCTCAGAGGCCATCTATTCTGACCGTCTAATTTTACAGATGGGTAAACTGAGTCCCAGAGAGGTGACACAGTTTGCCCAAGGTCATGGAGATATAAGGCCCAAAAGGAAGGATTTGAACTAAGCTGGATAGATTCATTTGAGAAAACTTACAAACATGGATGCATCCAACTATTCACAAACTCACAGCCACCACATTCTGAAACCCCTCTTGAATGTCCAGGGCACCCCGGCCCTCTGCCCTGTCTATAGCACAAGAATATGGCTGTCTTCTTAGACAAACTGGGGAAGTCCTGAGTCCTTTGAACCAACCCTGGAAGGTCATACAAGGCCCTCTCATCTCTCCTTTGGCTGCTCTGATAGTTGGCATTCTCATTCACTGACATTTTATGGAATCAACATGTCCTTTTTTTCTTTTTTTTTCTTTTTTTTTGGTGAGGCAATTGAGGTTAAGTGACTTGCCCAGGGTCACACAGCTAGTAAGTGTCAAGTGTCTGAGGCCGGGTTTGAACTCAGGTCCTCCTGACTCCAGGGCCGGTGTTCTATCCACTGCGCCACCTAGTTGCCCCATGAGATCAACATGTTCTTTATGGAGAGCCATTTGAGATGGAGCCAGGAGTGGGAATTACCACCGTATCAGAAGGAGGAAACTAGAACCTTAGTTATGGATGTTCCCCATATCCTTCCCAGATCTCTAAGCCACTGGACACCTGAACCCAGCTTCTGCAAGGTGCTGAGGACTTTCCCTTGAGCAAAGTCTTCTGAGCTGGCCAGCAGGTATAAAGGGCTTTTATCAATGATTTGGGGATGGAGAAGCCATTGGGAAATTATTTGGGAAAGCAGACTTTGGGGAGAGAGTGTTTGTTCTTATTGAGTCTTCAACACACAGAGAAACTTGGCTTCATGGGGACTAGCCCTAGAGAATCAGAATGGGGGACCCTTAATGAGAATGAGAGAGCATTCTGCAGAGGAAGTGGCTGCCTCACTTGGGGTGTTTAACTTGTAAAAGCACAGACCTAGGATCAGTGTGATAAGAATACTCAAGCATTTAAAGGGGTGTCATGTGGAAGAGGGATTAACTTTATTCTTCTTGACCTTGGTTGGGGGGAGTGCTAAACTAAAGGCATTGGGTAGAAGTGTAGATCTGTAATTGATATAAGGGGAAAACAACCCCAACAACAATGTCCTAACATGGCCCTGTGTAAAAACCACTGGCTCTGAATTCAGAGGACCTGAGATCAAATCTCATTTCTGATGCTTGCTACCTTCCAGACTTAGGACAAATCACCCAACTCTCCTCAGTCTCCTGTTTCCTCTTCTGCAAAATGGTGGAGATAAGACTGGATGGTACCTAAGGGCCCTTCTAGTTACCGATATATGATTCTAAATCACTTTTCTCTGTGCCTCAGTTTCTTCATTTGGCAAATGGGCTTGGATTAGATGGCTTCCAATTACCCTTCTGGTTTTAAATGGATGGTCCTTCTCTCTGGGCCTCAGTTTCCTCATCTGTGAAATGAGAGGGTCGGACTAGATAATATCCATGGTCTCTTCCAGGTCTAAAGATGGTATTTGCTCTGATGAGATCATTAGAATTTTCCCACAGTGGACTGGGATGCCTTGGAAAGTAGTAGGTTTCCCCCACACACGATGAAGGTCTTCCCACAAAGATTAGAGGACCCCTTAGGAGGCTGTAGAGGTAATTCAGGTGAAATAACATCCCTCAGGGCCCTTCCAAGTCCAGAGGTCTGTGATAAAGACTCATCTTCTGAGCCACCCTTCTAGATGCATTTGGCAGCCCTGCCAATCTAGGAGGACCATAAACTCACAGGGTCATAGACCTCAAGCTGGATGGCACCTCCAGGGGCTTCAGTTTCAATCCCCTCATTTTACAGAGGAGGAAACTGAGGCACAGAAGGAAAAGGAACTGGTTCAAAGTCATACAGGGGGTAGGTAGGGGAGCCATGACTTGGACCCAGATCTTCAAGTTTCAATCCAACATCTGACTTCCTATTATGATGCATTTTGTTTATTATCCTGACTTGGATGTTTGGTGACTCGTGTCCTCTCCATTCTGCCCCACCCTCACCCTCCAGTACAGCAAGAACTTTACTCGAGCTTCACTCTGACATGGGTGTTTGTCTTGTCTCTCTATAGTAGAAGGTAATTCATAAGTCAGAGCTTCCCAGAGCCCTCGACCCTTGCTATTCCAACCTGCACAGGGCTGGGTGTAGAGTAGGTGCTTCATAAATGTGTCTATTGGTCTATTGATCTCATCAACAAGCACTTATTAAGTGTTTTCTCTGTACTGGGCATTGTGCTAAACTCTGGGGCTACAAAGACACAAACAAAAGGTGAAAACAATCCCTTGCCCACAAAGAGCTTATATTCGAATAAATATATAATCTGCTCTTCCATGACTCTACTTCTGCTTGTCTGTTTTAGGGTGGGGATGGGGTAGGGAGCAGGGGCAGGAAACACTGGCCTGTGGGAAGGTCCCCAGAGAACAAAACAGATCCAGAAAGTTCCTATTGTCTCTCTCCCAGGTGCCTAAAGCACTCCTCATGCTTTGTTGCCATGCAAGGAACTGTCCTAAGTTGACTGGACCCATTGTTTCCAGGTTGCTAAAGGACAGCAACATCCATGTCCCCCTTCCTCTATCCACTACACACATACACACACACACCACATACATACACAGAACACACATACCTTATGCACAATACCATACATACAACACACATACACATACACCACATATACACAATACCACACATATACACAACACACATACACACACCACACACCACATACATACATACAACACACATACCTTATACACAATACCATATATACATATAACACACATACACATACACCACATATATACAATACCACACATATACACAACACACATACATACACAGAACACACATACATATATACCACACACACACACACACACACACACACACAAAGTCAAGTACTCTCATGGACCTTTACCTGCTGTTTCTTGAGAAGCACATGTTTTTTACTTCTAAAAACATTACAAGTTTGGGATCAGGAGAGTATGAGAATCATCTCCATGCCCACCCTTCTTATTTGCACAGGTTCCCCAAGTGGGAGGCAAATGCTCTGCATACTCAGCCACTGAAAATCTCCTGTGGTAGAAAGGAAGTCATTCTGACATTGACTTGTTCCTGTGCAGAGAGAATGACCACCAGAGGTGCCCCAGATGCACAACCCTGCTGGAGTTTGACTGTAGCCCAATCACTTAAGCTCTGTGGGGTTCATCTGTAAAATGAGGTGGTTAGCATAGAGGGCCTCTAAGTCTAGGGTCTCCCTGGGCCTCAGTTTCCCCATCTGTTAAGTGAGGGGATGAGTCAGCCTCTGAAGTCTTTTTCAGCTGAAGCGCTATGCACCCATGTATCACCATTCAGGACTTTTCAGCTGATAGTAACTCTTATTGTCTCAGAATAAGTGTCCCGTCAGAAGTGTGGTTTGGAACTGACTGTCATTTCCACACATGGAAAAACCAAAGTGGGAATTAGGACTATGAGTAATGACAAGAGCTTTGAGATCTCAAATCAGTGGTCAGGTCTAGAATCCCATGAAGTTCAGTGGCTTGTTCCAACCCAAGCTTGAAAAAGAACCTTTTTTATGACATCCCTAGGGGGTCTCTGCTTGAATATCTGCAATGAGGTGAACTCCTCCCCTCCTAAGGCAGTCCTTCCAATTTGGGGGAAGTTCTAATAGGAAGATTAAATGAAGAGGAATTTTGTTCCCTGGGAAGCTGAGACCTCAGCAGAATCCTATCTAAGGGCAGTCCTATCCAGGGAGTCTTCAGTTGGCAGGGAGTCATGTCACTCTGAGATTCTTCAGACAAGCCTGCCCCAATTCTTTTTTTTTTAATATATATATTTTTTTTTTTTGGCGAGGCAATGGGGGTTAAGTGACTTGTCCAGGGTCACACAGTAAGTCACTAGTAAGTGTCAAGTGTCTGAGGTCTGATTTGAACTCAGGTACTCCTGAATCCAAGGCCAGTGCTTTATCCACTGCGCCACCTAGCTGCCCCTCCAATTCTTGTATGTACTAATTCAGGTATGTGTAGTTTTCCCTTCTCTTGAAGGCAGGGCACCTTTCATTTATTCCTTTTCATTCCTTGTATCTAGCATACTAAAAGTGCTTAATAAATGTTCATTGATTAATTGATGGATGGATGGATGGGAGGGAGGGGAGGGGAAAGAGAAAATACCATGATGGAAATGTCAACCATCTCTTGCTTTTCTGAAAGTCATCTCTACCTTGCCATGTGGTGGTAGCCATGGGCAAATCATTACTAACGAAGGGAGGGAATCCTATTGAGAAACTGTCAGATTTTGTTAGTGATTTGATTTCTTTTAATCAGATCCATCTGGTTGGATGAGAGCAGAGTTGGCAGGCTCTCGGGACCCACTGCCTGACCCTCCTCCCAGGGCTGTGCCATCAGTAGTGATAAACACAGGAGGGATGAATGGATTCTGAGACGGAAGGCTTTAATAGGAGAAGCTAGAGACAAACCTGTCCATCTGCTGTCTGAAAGCCTGGCCAGGCCTATGTCTGTGTGCCCTTGGGGATCCACCTGAGGCCCCTCCAGGCAGTGAGGAGAGGAAACCAGTGGACATTTTGTCGAAGGGCTGGTCCATTTTCTTCTTCGGCAAAGTTTGTGCTTTCATTTGGATGTTTCTAGTAGCCTGGGGAGTATCATGGTATAGTGAATGTGAAGAGGACTAGACCTGGGGTCTAGGGGACAGAGGGTCCACGAGGAGCATGTTTTTTCCCCTGCCTTCCCCTGCTCCCAGCTACCCTTGCTGCTCAGAATCCAGTGGGTCTGAAGAGTCCTTCCAAGTAGCCTTCCTGCCAATGTTCCCTTCCTCTCTTCCCATCTGTAGCTAGATAGAGCAGTGGATGGAGTACTGGGCCTCAGATGCTTCTTAGCTGTGTGACCTCAGACAAGTCATTTGGCCCCTATCTGCCTCAGTTTCCTCATATGTAAAATGGTAATAATAATAGCACCTACTTTGCAGGGTTGTTGTGAGGATCAAATAAGATGTAAAGCGCCTAGCATGGTGCCCAGCATACAGTAAGCACTTAATAAATGCTTGTTCCCCTCCCTTCCCCAGAAAGTCTGACCTCCATCCCTACCTTTTTGGGAGGGAACTCAGAGCCCCCCTATCCACATCGATCTTCAGCTCCTCCCATCCCCATTCTAGGCAGGACATAGCAGCTCACATCACTTAGATGAGCAACTATAATCCTTCTGGGAAGATGAAGCACCCCTGGGCCTTGCCATCTGCCTTGCCACTGATCCATACGGCCTACTAGGCCTTTCCACCTTATGGTCTATCAGTCAGTGCACTGGCACTGACCCCTAAGGAGTATCAGTCCTTACCACTTTCTCTGTCCTGTTTCCCTAATCACCACTGAGCCCTCCCATACCATCACGATGTTCTTGCAACTCACCCCTGCTTCATATCTTCTCTCCTAATTAAAGAGGAAAGCCTTGAGAACAGTGCCTGACTTGCTTTTCTATTTGCATCATGGAGCTGATCAGAGAGCTCGGCACATAGAAAACATTTAATAAGTGCCTGTTGATTGCTTGAATGATTTATAAGCCTACAATTATTTTATAGGTCCAGGGCACAGCCTGTTCAGGCTTTGTTCTCCTTGGAGTGTCTTGTCCTTGTCTTTCCACAACTAGTCATCTCAGGAGCCTGAAATTACAGGCTATTTTTGGAATTTCCATGGACAGAAACCTCCATATGCAGTTCTAGAGAGAACCCTAAAGAGTTAAATCAGGCCAACTGGGTCCAGTTCTGGACACCTAATTACTAGGAAGCCACAAGCAGCTTGGAGCAAGTTCAAAGGAAAGTCAGAGTAATATCATCAAGAGTTAGTGAGCCTGATTTATAAAGAAGGATGCAGAGAAGGAAATCTGTGTACCCTGGCCAAGTGACTGGATGAAGGAAGGACAATAACCATCTGTAGAAAGGATACGGTCACCAAAGAGAGAAGGGGAGAGACTCTGAGGAGCCCAAAAGGAGACAGCAGGATGTAGGGAAAAGAGCACTGGGTTTTGCTTCAGAAGTCTTGGGTTCAAGGTCTAATTCTGACACTTATTGACCACATCACTGATGATATATCATCGTTGTTATATATTATCATGATAATAACTCTTGTACCACCTCCTTCACTGGGCTGTTGTGAGAAAAGGGCTACATATACTTGAACCAGCAGAGAAACAAGAATCATGATTTGTTTGTGAATTTATAAATATATTTTATTTATTTTTTCTTTTTACATCACCTACATTTTCCATGTCTTCTCTTTCTTCCCAGAGAACAGTTCTTTCTACCAAAGAGTAAAAAGAAAGGAGGGCAAAAACAGGTCAATAAAACTATCAAATATCCCAAAAGTTCAATGTGACTTTTGATGTTCAACACCCACAGTCCAGTACCTTTTCAAAGAAGTGTGAGTGGTGACTTCTCATAGCTCACAGCTCTTCTTTGGGACCAAATCTGGTTATTCTAGGGCAACTAGGTGGTACACTGGGAAAGAGTGCCAGGGCTGGAGTCAGGAAGACTCATCTTCCTGAGTTCAAATCTGGCCTCAGACACTTATTAGCTGTGTGACCTTGGGCTGTTAGACCTGAGTGATTTATGGATCATTTTCACAGCTATTAAAGTGATACAGGATTTCCTGGGAACTTCATCCTATTGAGTGCACTCTTGGACCAGAAAAATATTATTTGAGGTATATAATGAAAAAAACTAAAAGAGGCCAGAAGGGGCTTTAAACATGAAGCCTTTTTTTGATTCTCCCTAACGTGCCATGCATTCATTTTGTATTTCTTCTAAATCTATCTATAGTCAGTCAACAACCTACTATGTGCCATGCACTGCTCTGCACTGCTATCTTCTTCAGTTCTCCTTGAGAACAGGGAAAACCTAGAGCAGTGCCTGACACATAAAAAGGGTGTAATAAATGTTTGATGACTGCTTGATTGCTTGCTTTAGGATAGGATCTTGGCCAGGGCAGACATGATATGTTTTTAGAATTAAACTGGATTACCACACTCACATACTCCACCAAGATAGAATATAAGATCACTCCAACTTATATAAAGGCATGTCTCTGCATCATGAGTAGCAATACCCTACAGATGGCACGGCAGTAAGAATGAAGAGGAAAAGGAGAAGAGAGTTAGAGGGAAGGGAAGCAAGGAGTGAGAGACAAGAACACTTTGCAGTTAAATCTAGGGTTTCTGTCTTATGAAATGAACAAGTCCAAATGATGAGGATTAAATTGTATATATCAGATATAAACTCTCAGCCTGGATTTCACTGAGAGATGTTAGAGAAAGAAAAGAAATTTTAAAATATGGCTGTGTAAAGGTAATGCAAAATATTTCTTAAGTTCAGAATAAAAAAAAAGAGAAAATGAATTGAATCGATCATCATTTATGACTTATTAACATATGCATAATAACTAGTACTTACAGGGTGTCTCTAATGTCTTTTTTTTTTTTAGTGAGGCAATTAGGGTTAAGTGACTTGCCCAGAGTCACACAGCTAGTAAGTGTTAAGTGTCTGAGGTTGGATTTGAACTCAGGTACTCCTGACTCCAGGGTCAGTGCTCTATCCACTGCGCCACCTAGCTGCCCCTGTCTCTAATGTCTAAATGTTGTTTTAAGCCTTAATAACTGAAAACTTCACCAAGACTTGGGGATATCCTGTAATGCATGCCAAATTAACTGTGTTGTAAGCTTTGTCGGATTAGCACACTAAGATCTATAAATGAAGTTTTTTGTTGTTCATGTTGTCTGTTCACATAAAAATATATTAGAGGGCACTTTAGATTTGAATGTAATCTTGGAAGAGAAGTAGTGACATTCATAGTGGAGAAATATTTAAAAGAGTAAAACAATGATGATGGAGATGGAGGGGGATGTGGGGCAGGGGGCAGGAGCGGGGAGGGGGACTGTCCTGCTCCACCCCCTCCAACAGCTGGACACAGTTGTTTCATCAGTTAGTCCCACAAGTTTGTATTTATGAGGGGAGGGTGAAGGAGAGGAAGGGAAGGGAGGACAGAGGATGGTGGGGGAAGAAGGTAGGGGAAAAGAGCTTCCTTGGCTGCTCATTGTCTGTTCCAGATGAATCCCCAGGAAGTAACCTGTGGGTTCTTACCTTCTTCCCACAGCTGGACACAGCTAGGTCATGAGTTGGCCCCACTGGAGACCTTTGCTGTCCTCTACTGGTGTCAGTGAAATGTATGGGTGCCTATGCCCTCTGCTCAGTTACTCTTTTTTTTTTTTTTTTGGCGGGGCAATGAAGGTTAAGTGACTTGCCCAGGGTCACACAACTAGTGAGTGTCAAGTGTCTGAGGTCGGATTTGAACTCAGGTCCTCTTGAATCCAGGGCTGGTGCTCTATCCACTGCCCCACCTGGCTGCCCCTGCTCAGTTACTCTTAACCCTGTCAGGCCCTGAGCTCTGTCTTTGTGTGGTAAAAGTAGAAATAGTGTTAGTCTAGGCTCTGCCCCTTTGCAACTTGTGCAGCTTTGGGCAAGTCACTTCACACTAACAGGCCTCAGTTTCCTACTCTGGAAAATGAAAAATTGGACTTGATAGCTTCTAAGGTTTCTAAACCTATGATCTAAGACCCTAATCCTCTCCTCTCCATTCTCCCTCTTCTTTCCTCTGCAATCCAGCCCCTCTCCTCCTTATTTCTATGAGCTTTCTCCTTCCTCTTCCTGGGCCTCAGTCTTCCTCTGTAAAATAGGAGGAGAAGGGCTTGGGCTGAGTAACCCCCCACCCCCAGCTCTGGACCTGTGATTCTGTGATACATTCTACATGCGTTGAAATCAGCTGGTCAAACAATTTGATTGTTAGTAATGCCCAAACCAGGTGTTGGGAGGAGACACAGAGTTGGACAGTCTCCATAAATCAGGCTGGGAGAATCCTCACAAAGTGGCATGAAGTAAACCACCAGCTCAGCCGTGGCTCTGCTCCTGCCAGTTTACAAGCAGAGGTTCTCAGAGAAGAGATGGAGTTCACCATTATCCATCCTCTGTTCTTCAGGGACTGTCTGGGTGATTGTTTCTGAAGTCACGTAAAGGACTTTGCATGTATAAAATTTCATCTTCTTGGATTCAGCTCATTGTTCTTGCCTTTCAAAAATATCTTTAGATTCTCACTCTGCCATCCAGTATTTTAGCTATACTGCCCAGCTTTCTGTCAAGAGCATATTTAATGTGCCATTTATGTGCTTAACCAGATCGCTGATAACATTTTAAACAGCACAGGGTTGATCCCTGGGGTACTTTACTGGCCCCCTGCCTCCATACTGACATGCTGATATCTTAAATGACTCTTTGATTCAGGTTGTACTATTGTCACACATGTATTTCTCAAAATTTTCTACAAGAACTGCATGGGAGACTTTATCAATCTAGGTAATATAGAATCATCCCTTCCACATCACAACCTTCCCCATGGCAGTTTCAATATATTTTGGGTCGGCATCAGAAATTAAATGGGAATCTGGGGGGAGTTCGTTTGACACAGAAAAAGTTTAGAAACTCAGAAATACATAAAATATATGCAGAGTATTGTAAATACCCCATAAAAGAAAAAAGAAAAAAATAGAATTCTTCTCTGGTATGAAGGGAGGGCCAAAAGATTTTACATAGATTTTTCAGGTCCTGGGACAGTCATGCCCTTAACCCGCAAGATGTGGAAAGGATAGATGTACCTTAGCTCTACTCTTTCAACAAAATGGAAAACAGCTAGAAGGGGCTCAATCCCTCATTTTACAGATGAGGAAACTGAGGCATACTTGTCCAGGATCCCACAGCTAGTAAGTGTTTGAGGTGGCATTTGAACTTAGGTTTTTCTGACTCCAAGCCCATGTTCTACCTACTGTACCATATGATCTTTCTTGGGCTCTAGGATCAGGGTTCTTTCTTCAACTATGGTGCTTCTTGCTCCTTGAGATCAGAGACACAAGCATGACTCTCAGGGCTGGGGATGAGAAGTTACTGATGCCTGTCCTTATATTCAGTCACAAATGTTTCTCACCTTTCTGGTGATTACAGACTTTCTGACAATCTCTTTGTTTGGTGCTGTCCATGGTTGTTCTGGATTTGTCTCAGCAACATGCCTTTGGATGATAAACTATGAGAGGGGGCTTTTATATTTTGTGTACTCCTTCTGTAACACTGAATAGGTACACCACAAATGTGACTGAATAGTGGTAATGGTGGCTGGCATGTGCAACTGGGAATGTCATGGTGGAAGTTATTTTTTAAAAATCCGTTTTATTGGTGCTTTTTTTTTTTTTGCTTTTACATCACAATCATTTCTGGAAATAATATGGACCACATCCAGCCCTTCCTTTCCCAATATAGATTGAACCCTCCTTTGTAACAAAGAAAAGCAAACCCATGGGAGGTGATGAGATCACCAAGTGAGGGTATAGAGGAAAAGAGGACACAGGACAGAGCCTTGAAAGATACCCAGAGATAGTGGTAGTGACCCAGATGAAGATCCACCAAAGAAGAGAGGTAGGAGAGCCCGGAGACTGCAGTGCCACAAAAACCAAGAGAGGAGAGAGGATCCAGGAGAAGAGGGTGATCAGCAGTGCCAAAAGCTGCAGAGAGACCATGAAAGATGAGCACTGAGAAGAGGCCATCACAACTGGCATCATTTTAGAGAGAGCCCTGATGAATTCAGAGCTAACTCTCAATCATTCAGGAGCTGATGCCCAACTTTTGGACTGGATTGAGAGCCAGGGAGGACCTTTACATCTCTTCTTCCTTCTTCCTGCTGTTTACTTCTTAATTATTTCTGTTTACTAAATTCTTCAACCAGAGTGGAGGTAATAGAGGAAAGGGGCTGGACCTATGCATTAATTATTTTTGTGCCTTTTCAGTATCTATGGGAGAAGATCTGATGGCACATAACATTAATTACTTGGATTTTATCTTTTGGCTTAAATTTTTTCCTTATAGTCTTCTGCTGTCATAGAGCATTGGTGGTGTATTTTTATAGCATTTGTCCATCTCTGAGGTCATTGGGGTTCTTCATCGGGGGCTGGAAGGGACCCCAGAAGCCACCTTGCCCAACACCCTCCTGTTATAGAAAAGAAAACTGAAGTTCACAAAAGCGAAACAACTTGTTCAAAGACACGGGGGGTAGGAGGAGAATTCAAATCTCTGTCCTTTGACTCCTGAACCAGCATTCCTTCCATGGTACCAACCCGTCTCCCTTCGTTAAAGCAGACTGAAACCCCCCTTAATCTATTTTTTCTCTTAATATTGGGAGGAGAGAGGAAGAAGTGGAAGAACTATCCCAAACTGGAGATAGGAAAAATTAGTCATGGAGTTCACTTACTTTCTCAAGGTTGTGAGAACCAGCAGAACAAAACAATGATCCCGGCTTTAAAAGTAATAGATAACATTTGTGGAGTGCTTTGAGATTTGTAAAGAGGTTTAGAAATATCATTTCTTTTATTGTCACTACAGTATCATGAGATGGTTGCTATCATATCCCCATTTTACAGATGAGAAAGCTGAGGGTGGAGGAGCTAGGTGGTTCAGTGGCTAAAGCCCTGGTCCTGGATTCAAGAGGACTTGAGTTCAAATCCGACCTCAGACACTTGACACTAACTGTGTGACCCTGGGGCAAGTCACTTAACCCTTATTGGCCCGCAAAACAAAACAAACCCAAAACTGAGGGTGAGAGAGGTTTATGTTACAGCTTGTAAGTATCTGGGTCTGGGAGTCTTTGCTGCATTTACAAATGTTCTGCCCCCTTCACACCTCCCAGCCAATGACTGAATTAAGGAGGAATGGTTATCAAATTCAGTATTCAGGGACCTCATGGAATTGTAAAATCAGAGGAGCATGGTTTAAGAACAAGGTGGCACAGCAAATACTGGACCTGGACTCAGGAAGAACTCGGTTTGAATCCTGCCTCAGATACTAACTGTGTGAGCCTGGGCAAGTAAGCCACTTAACCTACCTGAGCCTCAGTGTCCTCATCTGTAAAATGGAGATAATAATGCCTCCCTCATAGAGTTTTTGTGAGGATCAAATGAGATAACATTAGTGTTACATGGTTCTAGCTTTTGTTATTTCAGCCAATAGAGGAGTTCATAGAACATAGTAGGTGCATAATAAAGGCACTGGAAGGGACCCCCCCCCCCGCCAGTGATTGAGGTGAATATAATCCTGGCTGCCCCCAAGACTAATAATCCTCTGCCTTTTTTAGAATCTCCAAAGCTTCTAAACAGCACGTACTGAAATTTAGAAGCACAGCCTGTGAATTTCACAGCTTGTATTTTGTAGCAAGGACCCTGGGTTAGCCAACATTCTTCACCAACTGACAGTTCTCTCAAGGGCTGGAACGTTAGGCTAACAAATGTTAAAAGTGAACAAGTTGTGAAGTCACACCCTGGTTAATTATGCTTCCCCACCAGGATGGCAAAACAGTTTGATCTCTTCATCCCTGTCATAAAATGGGAATAGTCATCCCAGTGAGAGAAAAGAAGCATGAGACTTTTCTCTGGGGCAGGAGAGGCAGAGAGTGGTCTTCAAGACTGTTTTCTAAGTAAGAAGATGAGAGGGGGATGAATAAAACAATGTTTGATCTTGTTATTCCAATCTGTAAAATGGGAATAGTCATCCCAGTTAGAGAAAAGCATGAGACTTTTCTCTGGGGCAGGAGAGGCAGAGAATGGACTTTAAGACTGTTTTCTAAGGAAGAAGATGGGGGGAAGGGATGAATAAAACAATGTTTGATCTTGTTATTCCAATCTGTAAAATGGGAATAGTCATCCCAGTTAGAGAAAAGCATGAGACTTTTCTCTGGGGCAGGAGAGGCAGAGAATGGACTTTAAGACTGTTTTCTAAGGAAGAAGATGGGGGGAAGGGATGAATAAAACAATGTTTGATCTTGTTATTCCAATCTGTAAAATGGGAATAGTCATCCCAGTTAGAGAAAAGCATGAGGCTTTTCTCTGGGGCAGGAGAGGCAGAGAATGGACTTTAAGACTGTTTTCTAAGGAAGAAGATGGGGGGAAGGGATGAATAAAACAATGTTTGCTATTGTTATTACAATCTGTAAAATGGGAATGGTTATCCCAGGTTTTTTGGGGGGAGTGGGGGATGAGGCTTTTCTCTGGGGCATCAGAGGCAGAGCATGGTCTTCAAGCCTGGCTGTTTTCTAAGGCAGAAGGTGGAGGGAGGGCGTTGATGGCTGCTTTGACAGGAGGCCAGCCCCTGCCTGCAGAGAGCCAGAGTCTGTCTGCGCCTTGGCTGGGAGGCAGCCCCTGACCGGCTGTCCTAAGTGAGCTCTTCATGCAGACGGTGAAGAGGACCAGCAGCCTTTGCCATCTGCCAGGGGATTACGCTGTCAAGAGAGCACAAAGCCCTAGCTGCTCCCCCGGGCTCAAGGTTTCCAAATAGAGTCCGAGTCCCGCGGGGAGAGGAGCCCCGGCTAAATATAGCCTTGACGTTGCAGAGCTGATTGTTATGTTTTTTTCTCCCAGAGTTCACCTAAAATAGCCCTCCGATGAATCTGTGCCCTTTGCGTGGAACAAGAAAACAGGCGGGCGGCTCAAGAGCAGCTCCTCGGAGGCGCTAAGAAATCGGGCTTCTGCACAAAGGAGAGGAGGCTTTTGGCTCATGTGGGGGGCGCGGGAGGAAAGGGCTCAGCTTGAGGTTGGGGTCTGAGGTCTGCCTCAGTTTCCTCCGCTGTAAGATAGGGATTTTCCCAACGAACTGCTTCTGTAATAAAGTATCACAGCCTCCTCCCTCCAAAGATGAAAGGCACCTCAGAGGCCATCCTGCTCATGTTCCAAGTGAGGAAACTGAGGCTCAGAGAGGTCCAAGAACCAGAGGTTTAAAGGTGGAGGGGATCTTAGAAACCTTTAGTTCACCCCCCTTGTGGCTGACCTCCAGCGCTAACTACCCTGCTACTTGGGGTGAAGCATTCTCTCTGTCTGGGCCTCAGTTTCTTCACTTGTAGAATGAGGAGATTAGTCTAGATGAATGTGTAGAAACTATTGGTTATAACCAGGAATAAAAATTCACCTCTGCTTATGATAATAAGACCTCATATTTAGGGCTTACAAAGCATTTCCCACATTGTGACTCTGGTGCAGGTGGTAAAACTACCTTCCTACCCATTTCTCAGAGGCCACTAAATGGCCCAGTGGAGAAAGACTTAGGCTGAATAAGGAAGTCTTGAGTTTGAATCCTGCCTGATACTTACTAGCTGTGTGATCCTGAACAAGTCACTTAACTTCCTCGGGGTTTCCTTTTCCTCCTCTGTAGAATGAGGAGATTGTCCTTCAATATTCCCATAAGTCCTTTTGAATTCTACATCTGTGACCTGCAGGGTCATATGGCTCAGTCACATTAGGGGATTTACCCAGACACATTGCTAGTAATTGTCAACATCAAGACTTGAACCCAAACCTCTCAATTCCAAATCTAACAATATTTTCTTTAAAAAAAATTTCCTTTTTTATAATGAACTTAACAATGATCAACACATTTCAATATACACAAAGATCAGAAAAGAATATTATATAGGAAACTGAACTTCTGTTATGTATAGTTCTTAAAGAATATATATTCAAATGTATAAAATACATAAATAATATATATGTAAGAATGTAATAAATAATATAATAAAATTATAATGAAACAATAAACAATATAATAAAATTATAAAAATATAACAAAACATTATCAGAAGTTCCCTGTTTGTATTCTCTTCTTAACCCCTTTAGCCTTTTTTGTTTATTTTTGGTTTTCATTTGTGTATTTTTGAAATATTTCATTGATGTTCTTTTTTTCCCCTTTTGTGGGTGTATGTCCATGGAGTGTGGGGGAGGGGGAGGCTACTTATTAAGCCATCCCCTCTAGCCTCTGAAGCTCTTGTAATAAAGAAATAGAAAGACACCAACATGTGGGTCAGAAATGAGTCAGACGTGGCCTGTCTCCTTGTGTATCCCTTTTCAGATGTGGCTGATGTGTCGATGCTTTGCTAGGTCTAATGTCTATGTCTCTGTGTTCTTAATCTAGTTTGTGAAATGGATCTTCCTTGCCTCCCCTTCGTCTGACCAGAACCCAGCACTCAGACTGAGATCTCCATCCCAATTCACTGAAGGCAGAGCTATTCTGATTTTACATCAACCCTCACACCCTGCGGTTCAAAGGGGGAAGTGCTGGGACAGCCAAGCATCTGGGCAACAGTGGAGGGAGTTTTCAGCCAGTGGTGTTCTCAGAGAGGACGCCGGGCCAGCTGGGACTAGAAAACAACCCAGAGGCCGCTGTCCAGGCTGTCTCCAACTTGCAAACACTGCCTGAGTTCCAGAAGTTAATTTCTGAATCCACTGTTTGGAACTTGAAACACATTTTCCCAAAGAAACACTTGGGAATACTTGGTAGTTAGTTTCCCAGGCGAGCCCATGAAAGCCCATTTAACCCTTAATGTACCTGAATGCCTACATCGCTAGAAGGCCAAGTATTGATCCTCTGTCCATACCTGGAAAGGCCCTTGAGGGACTTGGAGTCCCTCATTTTAGATATGAAGGTACTCCCCCTTCCTTATCTGGACGTTTTATTTACAGATAAGGGAAGTCATTTTATGTGAAATGGAAAACCATCTCAGGGAGAAACAGAGACAGCACTGAAGGAATCTGAGAGAAAAGTGGCTCCTTCCATTTAAAAAAAGTGTTTGAAGAGAGGCCCATAAAGTTCTGAGAGGAACAGAGAGAAAATCTACTCCTTGGGCAAAAGTGCTGACTGAAGTTCCCTGGATTCGGGAGGACCTGAGTTCAAATTTGGCCCCAGACACTTGACACTTACTAGTTGTGTGACCCTGGGCAAGTCACTTAACCCCCATCCTTCCCCCCACCACCCCCCACACAAAAAATACAAAAGTGCTGACTGAAGGACAAGGTGGAGACAGCTGCATTGCTTCCCAGCAGCTAATTTATATATAACTGTCTTGGAAGTTACTATTGGGAAATTCTGAATCAAATTACAGCTTGAAGAATTTGGGATCATTATGTATATTAATTGTCTACAACTATGGGACTATGGGGTTATTGGTTATATTAACTGGGGGCAGTGAGGTGGTGCAGTGGATAAAACACTGGGCCTGGAGTCAGGAAGACTCCTCTCCCTGAGTTCAAATCTGGCTTCAGTCACTTACTACCTGTGTGACCCTGGGGAAGTCACTTCATCCTGTTTGCCTCAGTTTCCTCATTTGTAAAATGAGCTGGAGAAGGAAATGGAAAAACATTCTAGTATCTTTGCCAAGAAAATGGGGTCATGAAGACTTGGACATGACTAAACAACAAAAATTATATTAACTACAAACAAACTATAGGATTGTGGAGCTATTATGTATATCAGCTGTCTACAATTATGACATTATTCTGCATATTAAATGTCTATTTCTATAATTGTGGCATTATTATGCATTTCTAGTAATAATCATTTTTATTAATAGTTTTGGGTTCCAATTTTTGTTCCCCACTTCCCTCACTCCCCTCTTCCTTTCCTGAGGCGGTAAGTAATCAGATGTGGGCTATACATGTATGATTATGTAGAACATTACCATATTAGTTGTTTTGTACAAGAAAACTTGAATAAAAGAAAAAAAATGAAAAAAAGTAAAAAATAGCATGCTTCAGTCTGTTCCATCAATATCAGTTCTTTCTTTGGAAGTGGATAGTATGTTTCATCATTAGTCCTTTGGGATTGTCTTGGATCATTGTATTGCTTGGATAATTGTAGTTAAGCCATTCATAGTTATTCATCAAATAAAATTGCTGTCTCTGTGAAAGATGTTCACTTGGTTCTGCTTATTTCTCTATACATCAGTCCATTCAAGTCTTTCCAGGCCTTTCTGAAATCATCCTGCTTGTTGTTTCTTATAGCACAATAATACTCCATCACCATCATATACCACAGCTTGTTTAGCCATTCCCCAATTGGTGGGCATTTCTTTGATTTCCATTTAGCTACTGCAAAAAGAGCTACTATAAATATTTTTGTACAAATAGGTCTTTTTCTCTTTTGGGGAATGTCTCTGGGATATAGACCTAGTAATGGTATTGCTGGATCAAAGAGTATGCACGGTTCTATGGCCCTTCGGGCATAGTTCCAAATTGCTTTCCAGAATGGTTGGATTTTTTCACAACTCCACCAAAGGTGGATTAGCATCCCAGCTTTCCCACATCCCCTCCAACATCCAATATTATCAATTTTTGTTTATTGTTATGCATATTAACTATATATTAGCTATTTGTGTTTTATCTGACAGAAATGTCCATTTGGGTGCCTCTGCCTAAAATAGAAATGGATCACTACACATAAGGAGGCTCTGATTTGAGGCATCAAAATCCATATCAGAAGGGAGTTGAGAAGCCAAAATGACTCAGAGATGCTGCTTCTGGAAGCCAAGCCATCAGAAGACAGAACACAGAAGATGATGGATCTGAGAGAGGCAACAAAATCCACTAGACCTTGGGAGCTCACAGGGCAGAGCACAATTGAGACCAGTTGGCTAGTGGCAGATTCTGTAGTCAATGTGGGGAGCTGATCAGACTGGTGGAAAGCTTTGATGCTGGGAACTGATTGGGTAAAGCAAGATCCCATGCTGTTGAAAGAACTACCTGGAAAAGAGTTGCTTTGCTGCCTAGTGCCAACTGTAGGCATGACAGAGGGAAACCCTTCAAAGGCTTTCCTCCATTGCCTTTTGCTGACATTTATACATGCAGAGGGAAAAATCCCTCAAAACCCATAAAGATCTGACCTGAATAGCTTTGCAAATCCTAGGCTTAAAGGGAACTGCTTTTTATTGGATGAATTTCACATGTCCTCAGCACCCGGGCCAGGGAGCAGAACTGCGAAGCTTCTGGTGATCCCAGGCTTAAGGCTACTGTTAATAAAAAGATCTCAGCACTGTTCCAGTGGTCCAAGAGGAGCAGAGAAGCAGTTCTGTTCATCAGGACTACAGAGAAGCTCAGAAAAGGAGTAGTTCTGCCAGTCATATGACATGCTATGCAAACTATTCCCTAAAGAGAACACAGATATCCAAGTCTACAGTCCAAAGTTCTGTATATTGGTGGGAAAAATGTGATGTGGGTTTATGGATCAACTGGTGTGTTCTGATTAGAGGCAGCCAGGTGGCACCATAGTGCATAGCGCTCTGGGCCTAGCATCAGGAAGACCTGACTGGCCTTAGATACTTACTAGCTGTGTGACCTTAGGCAAGTCATTTAACATTTGTCTACCTCAGTTTCCTCATCTGTAAAATGGGGGATGATAATAATAACAGCATCTGTATCCCAGAATAGTTGTGAGGATCAAATAAGAGAATATTTGTAAAGTAGTAAGTATAGTTTTTGGAAAATTGTAGGCAATTAATAAATGATTATTTCCTTCTTTTATATTATTCTTGCTTTTCCATTTTACTTAGCAAATCTTAATTTTGTCTTATTTTTTCAGTAAACGTTTCACATTCAAGGATTAATGGCATCATTGTGACTATTTTGTGTAAATGGGCAGCACACCAGTGGAGGCTCAGGTGCTACTTCTTTGTAAGGTAACTGATACAGACATTATTATTAGTATTGAGAATCAATATGGACATGACCAACAAGATGGAAGACTACATGTGTTCTCCAATCTTCATGATCTCTCAAACTTCTCCAAACTATGAACTATTTATAAAAAATAAAGCAATTTTAGTTGTTTTGTTTAAGACAATGGTATCAAACTCATATATAAATGGGGATAACTAAACTGTACATAAGGATCCCTAGAGGCCCAATATTGCCTTAGAAAAACAGGTATTCATATTAACTATGTTCTATTATATTTTTATTTATTTTGTAAAATATTTCTCAACTACATTTTAATCTGGTTTGGGAAACACTTGGCATTGTCATGGACTGTACGTTTGAGACTTCTGGTCTAAGACACCAAGAAGCCAAATGAGGTGAAAACCCACTGAAATAACAGCAAAGAAAGCTAATCCCAAACTTCTGTTATGCTTACCTTCTCCCTCACCAGACACCACATTTGGGCAGGGTTGCACAAGCTGACACATGGGACTTGAAGAGAATTCTACTTTGTTCCCCTTTCCCCTTCCCCCCACAACATGGAAAAAGGTAAAAGCTTTCTTTGGATGTCAGCATGTCAGAGCTCCGTGTCATAATGGTACTCAGCTAGAGAACTGAGGTAGAGGGAAATAGGGCGGTGCACCAGTATGTGTGGCACTCCACTAAGCCTGAGGGAAAGGGGATTCGCATCCGTCTGAAACTAGTTCTATCTCTCCAGAAGTCACTTGGAGCGAAGAAATGTGAATTCCCTATCCTGAGAGGACAGCTTTGAAGTTTAGTTCTAGGGGAAACAACCTTCAAAGGTGAAGGAATCAGAAAGTGAGTAATATAAGGAAACAAGATTGGAATTACCAAAGATCTCAAGAGGAAGAAAACTCAGCTAAAGATATTGAGCATAAGCAAATCAACCACCAAGGAAGGTATTAATAATAGAAAAGAATGTGGCCTTCAATTCAGTTTCAGAGTCTAAAATCTACAAAAAAATATTGTAAGACAAAGGAAAATAAATTAACACTCAAGGAGGCAGAGGACATGGAACTACAGCAGGATGTTCCCAAATGGTTTAAGGTTTAAGAGAAAAATAAGAATCATGAAAATAGAATATATGACCTTCACAGAAGAAATAATAAACAAAATAGAAAAACTTGAATCCATTATGGCAAACTTCACCAAACAAACAAAAGAGAGAACAAATGATTGGGAACATAAATACTTTGAAGCTAAGGACAATCCAGAAGGAAATAAGCAATAGCAATAACATTAAAAGAAAATATGATCAATATAGTGGCAGCTCTGTGACAAAGTGGATAGAGGGCTGGGCCTGGAATCCGGAAGACTCATCTTCTTGTGTTCAAATCTGGCCTCAAACACTTAATAGCCATATGACCCTGGACAAGTCACTTATCCCTGTTTGCCAAAGTTCCTTTTCTGTAAAAATGAGCTGGAGAAGAAAATGACCAAATACCCTAGTATCTTTGCCCTGAAAACCCCAAGTGGGGTTATGAAGAGTAAGACACAACTGAACAACAACAATGTGATCAATATTCAAGCAAAACATACTCTTGAAGAAAAGATATGTAGAGACATTTAAGGATTATAGGTCTCCCAAAAGAATATGACAAGTTAAAAGAAAAACTTGAACACAATAATGGAAGAAATAATACAAGAAAGATGCCCAAAACTTTTGAACATAGAAAACAAAATGCCAATCAAAAGAATCCAGAGATGTCCTCCAGAAACACTAGTCAAACACATCTTGTTCTACAAACACCAACATATATAATGGTTAATGTAAACAGTTCCACCCATAAACAACAAATTATGCAAGCAAATGGAGGAAAGACCTTCAAAAATAAGGGAAAGGAAATTCAAATAACACAAGACTATTCTGCACCTACCAGAAACTATAGGAACGAATGGTATAATGTGTTCATAAGAACAAAAGAGCTCAAGATGTAACCCAAAGTGACATGTCCTGTGATGCTGAGCCTAACCATCAATGAAGAAAGATGGATACTCAACAAAAAAGTTATTTGAATCATTCCTACAAAGAAAACCAAACCTGAACAAATTGTTTACTTTTCAAACATCCCAAACAAACAAAATCCAAGAAAGATAAATACAACAACCAAGGAGGTCACAAATAATAAAATAAATTACCCTTGGGAGAAAAAAATGGGGAAAAAACTAAAAGAATCAGTATGATTTATTGGTGAGAGCACTGGATATGGAGTCAGGAAGACTTGATTTCAGCTCCAACCTCAGATACTCATTAGCTGAGTGATCCTTGGCAAGTCACTCTCTGTACCTAAGTTTCCTTATTTATACACAAGGGGTTGACTTTAACAGCCTCTAAGGACCCTTCCAGCTCTAAATTGATGATCCTATAATCCTATTTCCATAAAAAGAAACTGAGGCACAGAGAAGTTAATGGATTGATTTATGCAGCGTTAGCACATTATGATTCCAAGTGCAGCCTTTTTTTCCCCCACAACACCACCCAGCAATAATAAATAGATCCTGAGTCTATCTTCCCTAGTTATAAAGCATGGTACAGAAGGTCTCACCCAGGAAAAATAACTGTTGATTTGGTCATGAATCTCAGGTTATTTTTTTTTTTTTGCAGGGCAATGAGGGTTAAGTGACTTGCCCAGGGTCACACAGCTAGTAAGTGTCAAGTGTCTGAGGCCGGATTTGAACTCAGGTACTCCTGAATTCAGGGCCAGTGCTTTACCACTGTGCCATCTAGCTGCCCTCTCTCAGGTTATTTTTAGCTCGCTTCTCCACAGGGGGCTCATTCGGGTGGAGCTGGGAGCTTGGAGCAAGGAGTGAGAGATGGGGTGGCCTTACCTTGTCATTTCTGCAGAGCAGAAGCTCCAATCTTCTATCTTTCTAACTTCTTTTCCAAGTGTAGGAAGGAAGAAGCAAAGAGGCAGGGTAGAAAGAGAACTCAACATTTTAAAAGGAAGCCAAAAATCCAAATGAGGCGGTGGAGCTCTGGGCCAGAAGGCCCATCCTGGGCAGGGACACATGTGTGGTTACACATACACATAGAGACAAAGGCTGCAAACCCAGAACATTAGGAATGTAAAGACCTTGTTGCACATCATACTCCTCCTGTGTCTTCCCTGGAATTACATGGCACAGTAGAAAGATCATTGCCTCTGGAGTCAAAGGTCTTGGATTCAAATCCCAGCCCTGACTTTACCTGTGGGACCTCCAGGCAGATTGCTTAACCACCTGGGCTTAAGTTTCCTCAACTATAAGATGAGATGGACTCGGAGGTCTTTTTCTAGCTCTGTCTTTATTATGAACCTATGATCCTAGGTCACTTAACCTTCCTGACCCTCAGTTTCCTTATCTATAAAATGAGACAATTAGAGTAGAGGAGTTCTGAGGTCACTTCTGGCTCTAGGTAGACTTTGATTACCATTTTAATATAATTGGCTTAATTTATAATTCAATGCATTTAAACAATTATTTTGAGAAGGGGTCCATTACACACACACACACACACACAAAGATTATCTATGATCCTTTGCTGCCTGATGACAACTAGAGATGGGAGAGGAGGGGAAGTTAATACTGCCAGTGAGAGCCCCCAACCCCCTTCTCCAGGCTCTACAGGCAGTTCCAGCATGAGAAAGAGGCTCACCTCAGAATGGCTGGATGCATTAATTGCCTTTAAAAGCAGGCTTGGAGGGCAGCTAGGTGGCACAGTGGATAAAGCACCAGTCCTAAATTCAGGAGGACCTGAGTTCAAATTTGGCCTCAGACATGTGACAGTTACTAGCTGTGTGATCCTGGGAAAGTCACTTAACCCTCATTGCCCCACAAAAAAAGAAAAAGCAGACTCTGGGGCGATTATTCCAACACTCACTGCCACTGACCAGCTCGTTCTTCAGAGGGCAGCTGCTACATCTCTCCTCAGGGTTGCAGGGTTAGCTTTGAGTAGGTGGGAATCTTTTCTAATCTTATACCTCATGAGCCTCCACCAGTGTGCTTCTCCCAATGATTATAATTTGATATTAGTCAGCCATACTTAATTAGCCTTTAACATTCATATGGTGTATAACCCCATATAGATATATTAAAATATAGGACACTTGCAAAATGCTTTATATAATATATTATTTCATTACCCCAACGATGGGAAGTAGATGCTATTATTATCCCTATTTTGCAAATGAAGAAACTGAGGCAGATGGTGGTCAAATAATTTTTCCACAGTTACTCAGCTAATAAGTGTTTGAGACCCCACTGGAACTGAGGTCTTCCTAACTCCAGGTCCAATTCTCTGTCCACTGTACCACTTAGCTGTCTTTTAGAAAAGCATATTTGATAAGGTGGGATTGTAGGAACAGTTGGTACAAAGCATTCCTCTCAAATTCGGAATACATACAAAGTCCAGAGGAAAATGAGTTCAAGCTTAGAAAGCACACACGCTAAGTGATAACTCCTGAGTCCTTGCTGTTGGCAATCCTTTTCTTACTTTTGTGAGTTGCTCAGAAAGGTTCCCCCAGACATGGCATAACTTCTTTGCTGGATCCCTTTTCAAGTTTTAACCCCAATTTGTCCTTGGCCATAAATGCAGGCACCTTATTAATTGTGCTGCTAGGATGCTGCTAGGACAAGGACCCAAGGGGAAGTCAAAAATTCTCTGCCCTTCAAAGTTTACAAGGTCTTTCTCTGGTTTGAGGCGGGAGGAGACTGAGGCCAAGGTCAAGACTAAGGTTCCTCTCCTCCTTCTCCAAGTCATTCCTTCTCAGAGGCTATGCTGACATACTTCTTTATTCTGGTAGATGCTCAAATCCTTCATTCTAAACTACCCTGCCGATTTTATACAAGACCCAGAGTTGTTTTCAGTTGAGTCCAACTCTGTGTGACCAGATTTTGGGGGGTTCTTGGCAAAAATACAGAAGTGATTTATCATTTCCTTGTCCAGCTCATTTTGCAGATGAGGAAATAGGTAAATTGGGTTATTTTGCTCAAGGGCACACAGCTAGTAAATGTCTGAGGCCAGATTTGAACTCAGGTCTTTCTGACTCCAGTCCTGGTACTCTATCCACTATGCTATCTAGGTGCCATAATAGCTGACTAACCCCCTCCACCAATTTAGCCTTCAGTTGCACCTAGTTTGAAGATCTCTAGTTGAGTCAATTGAAATGTCTAGGTGTTCACACCTTTGATTGAATCATTCAAGTAAGATGTGTCTTCATCTAATAGAAGTAACAGGGCTATATCCTTGCTATGCCAACATGACCAATGCTGCTTCTTTTCTGTCTTTATTCCATTTCCCTCTTTTTGGTAATTCATTTCTTCTAAGTGATTTTCTCAGAGGGTGGATGAATGAGAAATTAGTCCACACTTTGGCTTTTAGAAACAGAATGTTAAGATTAGGAGGGGAGGAGGTTATACTTGTCAAGTAAAATGAGATTATCTGTGGAATGTCTATGAATTTAAGTTAATTCTGTTCTCCTCTGGCCTGTATATTGAAGGGTTGACGAGATTTTTCTAATGGGGTCATCAAGAGTTCCTTTGATTATATTGCCTGGGTATTTCTCATACAGAGAGCAAACTATTGCTTTTAAAAAGTGGGCATTGTCTGATTTGGGGTGCTCTTTGAATCTACTTCTCGAAGCAAGAGCAGCACTTTACCCCCTCCCCCCACACACAAGGTAGTCCATAAGGACAATGTGGTGCTAGGTAAAGAATTCTGAATTCAGAGCCAGAAGAAATGTGTTTGAAACCTGTATGACTTCAGGTAATTCAATTTAACCTTGCTGGGACTCAGTTTCCTCAATTGTACAAAGAGACTGTTGAACTCTAATTTCTTTTCAATTCAACATTTATGATCCTATAAACCTTTTTGAAACTCACTTATCTAGAAAATGAAGAAACGATATCAGTAATTACTCCATAGGGTCGATGGGAAGGTCAAGTGAGATAACACATATGCAGGGTCATAGATATAGAGCTACAAGAGATCTAGGAGACCTTCTGCTCTAATCCCCTTGTGTTCAGATGAGTAAACTGAGGCTGAGGCCCAGGGAATTTAAGTAACTTGCCCAAAGGCACATAATGTCGGGATCAGCATTTGACCCAAAGTCTTCAGATTCCAGAGGCAAAGATTTTCCTACTGTACCCTGATTCCAAAGGTGCCTGTTCCAGACAGGAAAAACCTCTGACTATTTTGACCTTCAAACTCCCTGTTCCTTAGACATTCCTTCTTCCTCTTTTTTTTTTTTTTTTTTTAGTGAGGCAATTGGGGTTAAGTGACTTGCCCAGGGTCACACAGCTAGTAAGTGTTAAGTGTCTGAGGCCGGATTTGAACTCAGGTACTCCTGACTCCAGGGCCGGTGCTCTATCCACTGCGCCACCTAGCTGCCCCCCTTCTTCCTCTTGACTGCCACACTTGCCATTTTGCTTTGCCCCTTTGCTGAACCCACCCCCAGTGTGAAAACTTTTTTTCTAGACTAAAATCTTTCAGTCCCCTAAATAACTTGCATCTCCCTGCCTGGGATCTCAGAACTGGGAAATAAATCAGATCCTCCTGAATAGGATCTTACCTCTTCCCATGTAGCCCATAAAAGTTATAGGGATCATTATCTCAACTTTCACTCACATTAATAAGTCGGGTCTAGAGAAAGACTACATCCTCCCTTAGGGATCTTAGGGGTGCCCATTTGTAGATCAGGGTGCTTCTCAAATGCCACTGACATTCTCATTCCAGTGTGCCATCTCTATCCTTTACCAGTTACAGTTAGTATATTCCTTATACCATTGCTGCCTTGATACTATTTAACCGATTAATCTCAGTTAGCTTCTACAAAGGGATATTTACCAAGAAAATATAGCAAGAACAGAAATACAAGTGTTTTCCTCCAATACCTGGAGTCATAATCTTCCTTGGTATTTATCATTTCATAGCATACAGTTTCAATTTTCATCATCATGATGATGATTTCCACTTATATTGTTTGATCCTTTTGTATATAATTTTCCTATTTCTTCTCTCTTCACTTTGCATCTGTTCAGATAAGTCTTTCCATACTTCTCAGTATGCTTCATGAGATTGTTTCTTATATAGCAGTAATATTTTATTACACAATGTTCCAACATTTGTTTAGCTGTTCCACTGTCAATGGGCATATATGGAAAGATTTCTTAACTATTAGAACTGCATTTCTTAACTATTAGAACACATTCCAAAGAATGTGTCAAAGAAGATGAGCAAACAGCTCTTAAAAGAATCCAGACTATAAACAATCTTGAAAGTTTTATCCAAATCACTAACAATAAGGGAAATTCAAACCAGACAACTCAAATTTCTCACCTCACCCCCAGCAAAATGATGACAAGAGATGAGAATAGTCAGTGTCAGGGAGCGATGAAAAGATCGACTCACCAGTATATCGCTGGTGGAGTTCTCATTTAGCCTGACTAATCAAGAACGAAATTTGGAATGATCCTAAGAGTTCATCATCCATGCCCTTTGACTCAGAGATTCTAGTGCTAGACATATACTCCAAGGAGATCAAAGGTTGAAAGGTCCTATATATGCCAAAATATTTGTCACAGCACTTTGCACAGTAACAAAAAACTGAAAACAAATTAAATGGCCATTAATTAAGGAATGGATAAACAAACTGTGGGGCAGCTAAGTGGCACAGTGGTGTTGAACCTTGAATCAGGAAGACTCACCTTTGTGAGTTCAAATCTGGCTTCAGACAGTTACTAGCTGTGTGACCCTGGGAAAATCACTTCACCCTGTTTGACTCAGTTTCCTCATCTGTAAAAATGAGCTGGAGAAGGAAATGCCAAACCACTCCAGTATCTTTGCCAAAAAACAAAAAACAAAACACCAAATGGGGGCATGAAGAGTGAGTCTTGACTGAAATGACTGAACAAAAAATAACAAAACAACTTAATCCCTTGTGCTCCTTTATATTGGTTTTGAAGTTATAGTTCCTTTGTAAATAAAACTTATTAGAGTGAATGTACTTTGAACTTGGGAGAGGATGGAAATAACAGGGAGCTTGACCTGTAAGAACTGGACAGTGGCTGCAAAGGGCTGGGAGTATAGCATCATAGCTCTGGACCCAGCAGGGACCTAAGGGATCATTTATTTTGTCCAAGACCCACATTTTGAAAATGAGGAAACTGAGGCACAGGGAAACAAAATGCCACATAGGATGATGGGTTTAGAGTTGTAAGGAACCTTAGATCACGTCTAACTTCTTCAGTTTACATTTGAGGTTACTGAGTCCCAGGCAACATGGGAGAATGAATAGTAGTGGACTTCTAGGTTGAGTTAGGCAGAACTAAATTTTAATTCTGCCTCAGACACACCTACTAGCTGTGTGACCCGGGCAACTCACTTAACTTCTCCCAGTCTATCTCTTTATTTGTGAAATGGAAATTATAACACCTACTTCCCAGGGATGTTATGAGGATAAATGAGATAATATATGTAAGGCACCATGTAAGCCTTAAAGTCCCTATACAAATGCTAGCTATTATTAGCTATTAGAAAAAGAATAGGGTTCTGTTTGTCAGCGTTTCTTAAGTGAGGCAATTCTGTACTCTTGACTGATGTTTGAGATTCTTCTAGATCAGCTGACTGTTGAACAAATCTACCCCACTCTACCCTGACCCCCCAGTAGGCTAGAACCTGCTGAAATGCTACATATGAAGGGTTTCAACAACCATCTCACCCAAATACTGAACACCATCAACAGGCCTGGGAGCCTCCAAGTTTACAAGAACTTGATTCTGGAAGTTCTGAAAGCCCTGAAGTTTATTCCATCATCCAGGAAGAGATGGAGCTGTTACTATGCATTCAGCAGCACATGTATGCACACAGTTGCATGCTATGGTCCATGGGATCACAAAGAGTCAAACGCAACTGAATGACTGAACAACAACACACACAATATTTATAATCAGATTGTACTCTGTGTAGCATATGTTATTTTGAGATGGCCAGTTCCTAGGCATTTAGTAAGTGCCTAATAAATGACTATTGTTTGATGCGTCCTATGGTTTCATTCATTTAGGGAATTCTCAATGAGGAAATTCTATCTATCCATGGAAATTGTCACTAGCTCTTTAAGCTTTTAGTTTTAACCTTTAGGAGTTCTTCACCTAAGGCCTTGTAAACTTAAAAAAATTTCCTTTGATAACCGTATTTTAATATAATTGGTTTCCTTTGAAATACCATGTTTTTTTTAATGCATTTAAGATCATGATTCTGAGGAGTGCAGACGCTTTGCCATCCTGTGTGTTCATGACACACAAAAAAGGTTAAGACTCCTTGGGCCAGAGAGTTGCTTGGAACACTAAAATGTTAAGGGACTTTCCCCAAGGTCTTACTGCCTATATACATTGTGATGTTTAAAATCTAAATGTGTGATGATTAAAAACTCTAAATTAGAAGACTGAGCACCAGTCTTTCGGCATTAAGCATTTATTAAAGCATACCAGGTATTCACGTGGAGTTTAGAAAGTTAAGAAAAGGCCTATCTAGCCTAGAATTCTAGCCTGGTCGGGTTCTTCCTCAAGTCCTCCGCCAGGAGCCTGCTTTAACCACAAACTCTTCTCAAACTGAGTGTGGAAGCTTTTTATAGGTCTGGAGCAGAGGTGGTCCTTATACACTGCTTCAAAGTTTTTAGCTTCTGAGAACAATACTTTCTTAAGGGCTAGCCAGGTATGGTTACAATCTAATTAACTTGAAGTAGGCTAATCAGCAAAGTCAATCACCCTCACTTAATTTAATCAGTTTAGATTAATCTCCAGGTGAGCCTTTGAGTATCTGCCAAATCACATTATTTTCTCATAATGTCAAAGGCAAAACTTGAACCCAGATTTTCTTGGAGCTGGGGCTCCCTCTCTATCCATTATATCACAGCTTCCTTTTCAGTAATACTTTTAAATGGTTCTAAATGCCATTAACAAGAAACCAGATTTGACACGCCATGAAATCTGAGTGCCAATAACTTGAATGATCCTCAAGGGAGGAAAGAGCAGTAGAAGAAAAGGTCGTATTTCATTCAGAAAGGCTATTCTTGTCTTCTCTCATTAGGCGCAACTGAAGCATCCATGATACAAAACCACCACCACAAGCTGCATCATTCATACTGAATATTTTGTTGGAACCAAACAAAAATTCAAGTTGACAAAAATTCCCAGGGCATATGGAACCAGGGACCCCTTACAATAACTGTGTGGCTTGCCAGCTAGATAGTCCATCACCTGTAATATGGGAAGCACTGTCTAAACTTCAGGACAGATTTAGACTATGGCAACCTGTGTTGCTCAAAATGAGTTGGACCCTTTCCCTCTGTCTCTTTTCCTGGAGACTCAGACTACCAGGGCATTTTCTAATAAAAGTTAAGATATTCATCCCTTTGATTTTAGAAACCAACAAAATATGAAGTCAATTTCACAGCTCCCAAGGGATACCTAGGGTAGAAACATCATGACCAAGGACATGAACAGGAGTCCTTGGATAATTTCCTTGGTAACTGCCCAAATGCCTAATGTGACCTGGATGAGACTGAAACAGTTATTGTTCTGGAGCTCAAGATGGGGGAGGGGAAGTCAATGGCCGGGATCAAACCTGGATAAACAACAGTCTTTTGCAGTCGGTGAGGAGTGTGGTTAAGTGGAAAGAGCTAGTAGGCTTCCGCCAGTCGTGGACAACCATGGATCAACGCCTTGAAGAGCCACAGGCCACAGTGTGACTGTGCAGTCCGATACGGGAGCTGCAGCTCTTGTGGCAATGAGGACATCAGAAAACTGCGCTCTCTGTTGCCCATCGGTTCCTGCATCTCATTCGTTTTTCTTCCTCCAGAGCTTGGAGGCCCATCTCAGCTGCGCGCAAGCTGCTCCTGAGTACTGAACTCCATCGGGAGTGGTCGTTGGCCATCTCCTCCCAGCTGCTGGTGTCTATTCCCAGAGCCCTCAAGTCTTGCTTGCAGACATCTCTATATGGAAGCTGGGGGCGTCCAGCAGTTCTTTGGCCTGAGGCTAACTCACCATAGAGTAGGTCTTTAGGAATGTGCCTGTCTTGCATGTGGTGCACATGACCGAGCCAGCGCAGCCATCTTTGTTTCAGTAGCGTGTAGATGCTAGGAAGTTGCACGCATTGGAGCACTTCTGTGTTGGTGATCCTATCTGACCAAGCTATGCCAAGGATGCACTGAAGGCAGCTCATGTGGAAGCTGTTAAGCTTCTTCTCTTGTCTAGTGTAGTCCATGTTTCACTGCCATACAGTAAGGTACTCAGGACACATGCTCTATAGAAGGCAAATTTGGTTCATCTTGTCAGTTTACTGTTTGCCCAGACACACTTGGCAAGCTTAGACATGTTTGAAGTAGCTTTCCCAATCTTCTGATTGATCTCAGAATCAAGTAACAAATTGTCACTGACAATAGAGCCAAGATACGAGAATTGGCTTACGACATCCAACCGGTAGCTACCAATGTGTATCAATGGAGGCGACATAGCACTCTGACACACGACTTTCGTCTTTTTAAGATTAATGGTTAGTCCAAAGTCCATGCAAGCTTGGGAGAAGCGATCCATCAAGGTCTGCAATTCACACTCTGAGTGACAGGCAAGTGTGGCATCATTGTCGAAAAGCAGGTCTCTATGGGTGCTACCTCTCACTCTGGTTTTGGATCTCAGACATGAAACATCAAACCGGCCTCCTTCTGACCGGGAATGCAGATAGATGCCATCAGTTGATGAACCAAAAGCATGACATAACAGCATGGAGAAGAAAATTCCAAACAGTGTGGGAGCAAGCATGCATCCCTGCTTGACTCCGCTGTTTATGCTGAATGCTTCAGAGGTGTTGCCTTCGAACTGTACAACACCCTGCATGTTGCAATGAAAGGAGCAAATAAGGCTATGGAGCTTAGGAGGGCAAAGGATCTGGGATCTTAAACCCACTCTGATGGTTACTATCTGTATGATGTTGGAGAAGTCTCTTTATGTTCTTGGGCCTCAGTTTCCTTGTTTATAAAATGAATGGGGTTGGATTAGAGACCCTGTGAGGTCCTTCCAGTTCTAGGTCTAGAACCCAATGAATATCACCATTTGGATATAGAGACAGCTGAATGTGTCACGTCAAAGTCACCCCTCAAAGGGTATTATGAGCTGAGACTAGACTAGCCCTCTGTATCCCCAGTGGCTGGAAGCTTGTCTGTAGTGTTCCCAGGTAATTTTAAGTCTTTCAGCTCCTGCTTCCAGGAGGAAGAATTCAAAGCTAACCCAAACTATTATTTAAATGCAGTATAGATACTATTTAGTCAGATTGGGTTGAGTGTTGGACTGGGAGTCAGTAAGACCGAGTTAAAATCATGTCTTATACACTACTAACTGTGTGATCCTGGGCAAGTCTCTTGGCCCCTGTGGGAGCTAAAAGGGAGACAACAATAGCATTTAACACACAGGGCTGGTATAAGGATCAAATGAGATACTCTACGTAAAGCTCTTTGCTTTCTAAGTGAATGGGATCATTATCATCCTCCTCCTCCCCCTCCCCCCCTCATCGATGACATCTTGGTCTTCATCAGTGTTAGTATAATGACTGAGAAGCAGTCCTGGAATACTGCCCAGGGTAGAAATGTCCCTCAGATTGATGTCAATGGACAGGTCTCATTGAAGAGGAAAGAAGATTCTTGTGAGGTGAAATCTGTGACAATACTGAGTCCCTCCTATATCCTCTCTATTTCCAAGGAGTTAGGAGACAGATAATATTATAACAACCACTCTTCAGATATTTGAATGCCTCCTAAGAAACGGCTTATTCCCGACCCCTTTCAGACAACCACAAGAGCATGAGTAATAACTTTAAGCAAATTTTATCAAAGAACATGAAAGCCCATTAAGCAGAGGATTCAGAAACCTGTGGTTTCTTTCATACATTGTTTTTGTGCAGAAGAAGAGGCAGATTTGCATTGTGATGCCTGTTCTGAGGGTGGGCTAGAGAGGAATAATAGAACTATAGATGATGAGTTAGAAGGGACCCCAATAGCCGCGAATTCCAACCTCCTCATTTCACTGAAGTTCAGAGAAACAGTCAACTTGTCCACATTCACAGAGGTAGTAAATGACCTAAGGTTCTCTGACTCCAAATCCAAGCCTCTTCCCATGGTGCCATGCTGCTTCTGACACAGTAGCTTGCACATATTATCTCAATTTATCTTCACGGCCATCCAGGAATACCCCCATTTTACAAATAAGGAAACTGAAGTCCAGATAGCTAAGTGGCTTGCCCAAAGTCTCATGGCAAGTGAGTTGGGGAGCTGGGATTCTCTTTAGCTCTCGTCTCTTCTCTAAGCAAATATAAATCTACTTCTTTCCTGAGGGGGACTTGGAGGGAGTAGAAATACGTGACCACATTTTATGCATTGAAATGGATTAATTTAAATGTAAATAGTTACCGAATTGGCATTGTTGTTAACATTGATGCTTGGTGTTGAGTGTTAAATAAAGCATTTAATTAAAAATATAATCTCCTAGAGAAAAAAAATAACAGATTCTATTTAGGAGAAGCCATGCTTAACTAATGTGTTATTGTTCTTTTAGGGGAAAAAGGATTTACATATATACATACAACACATATATATATACACACATGTGTGTGCATGTATACACATATGTGTATAGATACACATACATACACATATACATATGTGTGTGAATGAACCAATAGGCATAATGTGTTTATGTTTTCAAAAAATTTCCTTGCAATTTCATACTAAAGGCTATTAAAATAAATTAATTACTACCAATTTGTAAAGGTTGTTATGTCATGGCCCAGGATAACTTCAGAGTCCTAAAACTTACCATTTCATTTATATATTCGATGCTGTGAGAAGCAACATGATATAGTGGATAGAGAGATGGTCTTGAAGCCAGAGAAGACTTGGGTTTGTGTCTTCCCTCTGACTCATGCTGACTGTGTGACCTTGGTCACTTAAGTTCTCAGGGATCCAGGCAACTCACTTAGACTAGAAGCCAAAGAACAGTTGAGGCATTGATAGAGGGAATTCCCTTACTTCTGAGTTCTCCAGACCCATGAAATCATATGTCCATCCCTGTCCCTCTCCCTACTTAATGTAATAGCAATCAAAATACCAAGAGTCTTATTTAAGGAACTTGACAAGATCATAGTGACATTTACATGGAAAAAATAAGCAGACAAGAATGTTAAGGGACTCTTAGAGAAGAGATGGGGCTAAAAGGGGTCTTAAACTCCTAGACTTAAAAGCATCCAGTGCTAGGTTATCACAAATATTATTGACAAAACTGTCTGGCACGAGACAAAGATGGAGAAATAAATCAGTGGAATAGAAAGAAAACACTGGCATAAAGCAAAAATATATAAAATAATGGTATTTTTAAAAACCTGTCAATTAGGCTATAAAGGAATTTGGATCATATTTCAATTCATTTATCAGCAAGCATGTATTGAGTGCCTACTATGGGTCAGGCACTGAGCAAGGTGCTGGGGAATGCAAAGCTATTATTATTATTGTTATTATTATTACATTAGTGGTATTAATAATATGCATTCTAATGAGGAAGATAGCAACAACTTATATAAGTCTATGAAGAATAAATAGAAATAGAATAAATAAAAAGAAGCTAAATATACCCCCATTGAATTTGACTGGGTCAGAGCCTTAAACATAGGGGAAGGGGGCAGCTAGGTGGTGCAGTGGAAAAAGCACAGGCCTGGATTCAGGAGGACCTGAATTCAAACTCAGCCTCAGACACTTGACACTTACTAGCTGTGTGACTTTGGGCAAGTCACTTAACCCTCATTGCCCTGTGCAAAAAAAATAAATATAGGGGAAAAATAACTCTAGAAAAGATGGAAGATGGTGGTGTAATGCCTGCTTGTGGCTCACTCATCCAACTTGCACTACCACTGGCCAGTTAGTTCCTCGGAGGAGCAACTGTTACTACTCTCAGGATTGTAAGGTAATGCTGTGGGGGACTATCCTCCAAAATGCTAGGTCATGAACCCTTATTCATATGCTTCCTCTAAACAATCAACTAATAAACTAATATCTTTAGTTTAACAGTTAAAAAATTAAGGTAGACTGAGGCACAGAGTTCTGAGCATAATTTACCAATAAGTAGGCTCTCAGCTTCCCCAGCAAAGCTAAGACCCTGAGATGGGGGATAGCAAGACTTTTGGTAGTTTTTAGGGAAGTACACAGCAAAGAATAAGTGAGAAATAAATTATGATTGGTTAGAAATTGGAAATGAGGCTCTAGCAACGAGCTCCTCCTTTTCTCCTATGACTTAAAAACGTTCATTGTTTGATTCCACCTACAAGGTCAAAGATAGTGAACCAGACTTCTTTGGATAACAAACCAGACATCCTTCAAGGGTAACAGATTTCCTTGACATGAGAATAGAACAGTGATTAACAAGAGAACTGGATTTCTAAACTTAACTCTTTACAGGACAGCTGAATTTCTGAACTAAGTTCAGAGACAAAGAACCATGACTTAGGTAGTTACAGACAAAGTCAATTCATTATAAACAGGTTCAAATAAAAAAATACAGAAACAATCTGATTATTTCATTAGTGAGGACATTTGCTTAAATAATGTAGCAGGAACAGTCATTACAAATAATTTTCACCAAAACCAGAAGTACCATTTTCCACAAAACATCCAGAATCTAGGACGGGAAAAGAGTTGGAAGGGCCCCAAAGTACAATGTCAGTGGGGCACATGTGGGGAATAGGAGGGCCTCAAGGTCGTTTTTTGTTTCTTAGGGTCCTTAAAGTGTTTGCTCTGAGTTCCTCCTCTTTCCAGTGTCTCTATTAGTGTCTCTGGTGGACTGGTGCTCCATTGGACCTGCTCCTTGACCAGCGGGTAGGCTGCTCTGAAAATTGAGTCACCATTTGAAGAGATGAGGCTGGAAGCCAGATTGAAGAAGGTTTTAAAGAGAATGAAAAAAGGAAATGGAGGAAATGAATTAAAAAAGCTTTTTCGAGGAATTTAACTGAAAAGGGGAAGAAAAGAGACAAAGGATGAACAGCTAGCAAGTATGAGAGGCCCTAATGATTTTTTTTTTTTTTTGGTGAGGCAATTGGGGTTAAGTGACTTGCCTAGGGTCACACAGCTAGTAAGTGTTAAGTGTCTGAGGCCTGATTTGAACTCAGGTCCTCCTGAATCCAGGGCCGGTGCTCTATCCACTGTGCCACCTAGCTGCACCCCCCCCCAATGATTTTTTTAAGTGGGGAGATTGGTGTTTGTACACAGCAGGGAAAGAAATAGTAGAGTGAAGATCAGAGTGAATTAGAGGGAGGATAATAGTTTGGGCAATAGATTGGAGGAAATTAGAGGGGTTGGCCTTGGCAAACAGAAGAATTTCTTTATCAGAGACAGGAGTTAAGGAAGAGATAGTGAAGATAATGTCAGGTGGATGGGAGATGCCAAAAAGGAAGTGCTCCAGAGAATGATCCCTTCATAGAAAATGTCAGACATTGACTTCACTGAGAAAGGAGGGGGAGGAGACAGCTAGGTGGTGCAGTGGATAGAGCACTGACCCTGGATTCAGGAGGACCTGAGTTCAAATCCAGCCTCAGACACTTGACACTTACTAGCTGTGTGACCCTGGGCAAGTCACTTAACCCTCATTGCCCTGCAAAAAAAAAAAAAAGAAAGAAAAAAGAGAAAGGAGGGGGAATGTCTTGGAGGTCAGTATAGAATGACTACTTAGATACAAATTGGGTGGTGTTTGGATAGTGAATCTCAAAGGAGGAGAGATTGCTGAATGATAGTCACAGAGGGAGAATCTAGAAGTGGTAATGGGGAGGGAGGAGTATTGTTGTTCAGTCCTCTTTCAGTCATGTCTGACTCTCTGTGAACCCATTTTGGGTTTTCTTGGCAAAGATACTGGAGTGGTTTGCCATTTCCTTCTCCAGCTCATTTTACAGATGAGGAAACTGAGGCAAACAGTGTAACATGACTTGCCCAGGGTCACACAGCTAGTAAGTGTCTGAAGCCAGATTTGAACTCGGGAAGATGACTCTTTCTGACTCTATACCTAGAGGTCTATCCACTGTGACACCTCACTCCTCTGAGAGGAGTATTAATATTCTCTAACTTTACCAATGCAGATTGCTAACTATCTTCCTCTTCATTTTATGCAATTCTTCTCTTCCAATGTATTTCCTAAATAGATGATCCATCTTATATTTGGGAGGTCTTTTCATTGTTTTTTATATAAAAAGATACCAGAGCAGTCCGTAGACAGACCATCTGCTGTCTCATTCTCACCATGTAGCAGCCCCCTTCCTTTTCTAGTCCTACATGACTCAGGGGTGTCTTTTAAAGCACAAGTAATCCACAGTCATGTTCTGTAACTTCCTTATGCCCCAAATGCAGTTTTCCATTTCCTTTTCAGTTACTTGCCATTTTGATTCTTTGGAAACTGGGTGTTTTCAGATTCATAATCATATGACATCATTAGGAAAATATTGATATTGAAATGTTGGGGTTTTGTGCTGGAGTAGATTGAGATCATTCAAAACATAATTTCCCAAAGGATATATAACCAAATTTCTTCCTCCTAATCAATTCTGAAGCCATTTATTATCCATCTGCAATGTTTGCCTAAGGTATAATATTGGTAGTATGCATTTTCATCCATTCTGTTTTCCAAGTGTGGATGGTAAACCAGTCTTTTTCACATTGCTGTGGATTTCACAGGGAATTCCTTGTAATGTTCTAAAGGTCAATGGAAGGAATACAATGATATCTCTCAAGGGGACCATTTGGAGAATCTTGCCATCCACAGGGAGCCCATCTTTTGTTTGTCTTCCTATAAAACTTCGCTGAGTATCAACCCAACATTCTGTTTTCCTCTAGGTCTCTGTACCTTCTCTGGGTAGTTACCCCCAAATTAGATCTCTCACTTCTTTGCAAGTCCCCCACCTTTTCTGACCATATATTTCTTGAGTTATATCTTTTCACCATCTATTTACATTCAACATGTCTCTCTCCATTGCCTGCTGTATTAGCTACTATTTTGATTCTTCAGACACTGTGACATTCTAGGACTCACTCAAATAATATCAGTGAAAAGAATAATGGAATTTAGGCTTTGGGATCACAAAGAACTTGGGATTATTAAAAATAATACCTAAATACCTAAAACACCTAAAATTCTAAATACCATCCAACCTTCCTTCTTCCCTTTTTTTTCAAACTTGGGTTTAGCCCATTATCTTTCTCCAAGATAGAGTTACTAGTAGACTGAAGCAATGATCTATAGATAATGGATAGATAATGGATAGAGGTGAATTGACTAGTTAAAGTACAGGTAGTAAATAGAAGAGACAAGACTTGTACTTAAGTCTCTGCCTCCAAGGTCAGGGCTTTTTCCATTACATTGGGGTTCTGAATCTGTGATTCACACACACACACACACACACACACACACACACACACACTATAGATTTCAGGAGGTCCATGAATTGTGAGAGAAAAAAATACATCTTCACTTATACTAATTGGAAAATTAACATTTCTTTCAGTTATTTAAAAACCTGACTCTGAGAAGGGATCTGCAAACTTTACTAGACTACCCCAGGGGAAAGGGGCGCCCATGACATATAGAAAGGTTAAAAACTCCTGTACTGAACCATGCTTTGAGAAGAACAGAATACAATGCAGAAATATGTTTAATATGATGGCACATATATAACCTATATCAGATTGCTTTCCATATTGGGGAGGAGGGAGGGAAGGGAGGGTGGGAGAAAAATTTGGAACAAGAAATCCTATGAGAATACTAGAATCAAGTCTAGTGATCAAAGGATCACAAATCTAGAACAGGAAGGTTCTCAGAGGTCACCTAATCCACCCCCTCCCCCTTTTCTCAATGAAAGAAACAGATTCTGATAAATGCAATGCTTAAGGTCACACAGGTAATAAGTGAACCTCTGACTCCTGACCTGGCTCTTTCCTCCACACCCACACTGCTCAGATGTTTGCTACCTATTTGATGAACATCTTCACTATGACATCAAATTTCTTTTGTTGTTTCTTTAGGGGTATCTCCTGAAAGCATCATACGTGTTATCAGTTCTAGGTGACAAGTGATTCTTGGGATCAAACTAACCAACCAACCAACCATTCAATCAATTAATAAACATTTATTAAGCACCTACTATGGGACAGGCACTGTTCCAAGCCTTGGGGATGCAAGGTGGCCCAGCGGATAAAGCACCGGTCCTGGATTCAGGAGGACCTGAGTTCAAATCCAGCCTCCAACACTTGACACTTACTAGCCATGTGACCCTGGGCAAGTCACTTAACTGTCATTGCCCCTCCCAAAAAGAGAGAGTCCCTGTTCTCTAGAAGCTCATAGTAGTCTAATGGGGGAGAAAATACACAAATATGTGAGCTCCATAGAGGATAAATTGGAAATAATTAGGAAATGATTAAGAAATAAGAAATAATGGATAATTAGAGGAAAGGCACTAGAATTAAGAGAGGTTGGGAAAGGTTTCATGTAGAAGATGAGATTCTAGTTGGGACTTAAAGGAAGCCAGAAGAAGGTGGGGATGAAGAGGGAGAACATTTCAGGCATGGGAGACCCTCAGAGAAAATACCCAAAGCCATGAGATGGAGCATCTTGTTCGTGGAGAGTAGTTTTAAATGATCAACAAGTCAATGAGCATTTATTAAGCACTTCCTATTTGCCAGGCACTGTGCTAAGACCTATCGATACAAAGAAAGGCAAAAATGTGGACCCTACCCTCAAGAAACTCCAAGTCTAAAGAGGAGAGGGGACGGTGCAGTGGGCAAACAAGGCACATACAAGGGAAATTGGAGGTGATGTCAAGAGAAAGCACTGGCATTGAGAGGGACTGGGAAAAACCTCTTAATGGCTTATTATGTGTCAGACATTGTTCTAAACACTAGGGATATGAAGAGAAAGTGGAAACAGTCCCTGATCTCAAAAAATGTACATTCCAACAAAGGAGACAACATGTACAGAAATAGGTAATTAAAAGACACATCCATTGTGGGCATAAGGCAACCTTAGTGGGGAGACATTAGCAACTGGGGATGCTGGCAAAGACCTCCTGTAGAAGCTGGTCTTCAAGGGTCTGGGATACGTGGCCAATGTGGTGGAGAGTACCCTGGCTGGGAGCCAGTGGCAGCTGACTTCCAACCCCAGCTCCTCTAGTGTCTGGGGAAAGTCATTTACCTTGGGTTCCCTCTAACTCCAAACAAAGAGAGCAAGGCCGATCAATTCCAGTGCTGATGTGGAATGCCAACCTCTCAGGGACCCTGGGGGACAAATGAACTCATGGTTCTACATTAGTTTGAGCCCCGCGGGAGAAAAGTCCTGTGTAACTATGTGAGAGGATTAAAAATAGAAAGAAAGCAAATCTATTCAAGCCATGGATGTATTTTTAGATTGTTGAAGCCCTGAACTCCTACTGTATGCACCGTGGCATGTATGGGTCTCTTAACTGGAGTCAGAAGGGAATTTGGTTAAATTGAGGGACTTATAAGGGAGAACCCAGGCTCAGACCTAGAGAAGAATTGTGCCTAGGAGAGGCATCTAGCTGTGAGCTGGTGGACAGAGATTTGGTCTTGGTCAAGAAAGACCTAGAGCTTTAGCTCCTTCCTCTGATACTGTTCTTAAGACCCTGATCAAATCACTTATCCTCAGAGTTCACGTCTCACTTCTGATGGCCACTGGTGTGTGACCCTGGGCAAGTCATTTGCCCTTTGGATTGAATTCCTTCCTCTGCCACCTACTGGCTGTGTTATTACATAAACTTCCTTTGCTCTAGGAGAGTGTACATTGCAGTATATGATCAGCACCCCCACTTTGTTGATGATAAGACCAAGGCTCAGCACAATTGGTCCAAGGTCATGGGGTTATATAGTGTTTGAGCCTGGGCTTGAACCCATGCCTTCCAAATGCAATTCCAGGGGCTCTCCCATTTGGTGATATTGCCTCCTTGGGACAATGAAGCTCTCATCTTTTCTGGGCTGGGGCTCTTTTTGCTTTCTGGAGGCCTCAGGAAGGTGCAAAATAGAATAACTTGATGTAATTTGACTTGAGGAATTTCTTTAATCCACTTATGCCTGGCATTGAGTGCCAGGGAATTAAGCGCCAGGACTCTTTGGAGCCATTGTGCTTGGTTTCACAAATGAGGGCCACGCTTTGCCTAGAGGCTGGGCTACAGATCTGGAACAGAGTAAAACAAGAAGGCTCACTTCCGTTTTCTCCGAGCTTTCTGGGTTCCGTGGCTTTTTATACCCATCATTATCTTCTTTGCACGCCTGGTAACAACGGCCCCTTGAGGTAGCTCATGGAAGGATTATTATTCGCATTTTACAGAAGGGGAACAGGCTCAGAACCAGGTTTCCTGAATCCAAATCCAGCCCTCTCTTCCCTGCCCTCTCCTTCCTCATCATCTCAGGGCTCACCGAGCCTCTTCATTTTCCGGGCTTGGACATTGGAAGCCAAGAGTGACTTGCCCAGGGATCACAAGGGCAAGAGCCATTTGGAAGCCTGTCCTTTGCCTTCAGATCCCCTCGTTCTCTTGGCCCTCGGAGCACACGCCCTTCGGCCAGCTGAGGGCACTAGGTCAGAGATGATGGTTGGATTCTAAGGAAGATGCTCTGAAATAGCCAGGGCAACCCAGGCAGTGAGGCCATGAGAAATGTCCAGATGGCCACCAGAAGACCCTGCTCCCCCCGGCCCCTGTGCTGACACTCATGCTGTACTTCCTAATGCACTCGAATATTTCACTTCTCACTCACTTTTCCCACTTGCTTCTACTTCTCAATTCTTACTCTTATTGTTGTTGTTGTTAAAGCAGCAGCATTGGAGGTGACCAGGGAAAAGCCCAGACAGACGAAGATTGGGACCCAGGCCATTGATCACAATGTCCCGAATTTAAAGCTGGAAGGGAACTTATCAGTCACCTAGCTGAAACCCCTCATTTTAGAGATGGGGAGATTAAAATGGACAGAAGTGACTTACCCAGGGTCACGCAGGCAGTAGGTAGCAGAGCTGAGATTTTAACTGGAGACCTCTGACTATGAATCTAGCTTTCTTTCTACTCCTGACCCTAGATGATGACCGAAGGAGGCAGTGGGAAGAGGGGACTCTGGGGGGAAGAATAAATGAGGTCCTGTGACTTTCGTGCATGCTTCCGGTGTCCAGCATCACTAAGTACAGGGGCAGAATTGTGCATCTCTCATTTCCTGCTCACCTCCCACTGAAGGCCCTTCGGGGATTTTTTTTTGCTTTCAAGGCTGCCGGTGGGTACTGGGGGAACAGGGACGGGAGAAGTACAGAATAGCTCGCAAAGGAGAGAAAATGAACCAGATTGTTGGCTGCTCGTTTTCAAAACTCTCACAGTGACTGTCCTGTGGGAGGCTATTTTTAAAAGGAATGATCCCAACTGTGAGGCATCTCTAAGGTCAGTGGGAGGATTTTGGAGGCCTCTGTTTGCTACAGAGGCGTTTGGGGGGAGATAAAGACAGCATCTGCTCAAACTGGCTTGTACAACTATGGGTCTAGAGAAGGGGGCTCCTGAAGGAGGAGTCTGGGGCCACTAAGTGCAAAATTAAGGCTCCTTTCTGGGCCTCAGAGTCATCACCTGTCAAATGACCAGCTTGGACCTGATGACACAATATAAAGATTATTTGAGCGGGGGTGAAGGTGACTCTGGGTTCAAATCCTGATTCTTTAACTTTCTACCAGTGTGATCTTTGCCTGTCAATTAAATTCCCTGGGTCCCTATTTTCCCAAAAGGATTATTAGACCAAATGACTTCTAAACTGCCTTCTGACTCTAAAGCCATGATCCTGTGGCCTTTGTGACCTTGGAGTAGTCTCTTAAACTCTCTAGGCCTTGGTTTTCTCATTGGTAAATTAAGAATGTTGGAATGGATGGCTTCTGGGATTCTTCCAGCTTAAGATTCTATAACGTGTGCGACTCTTGGAAACTTAGTTCACTCTGGGCAAGGCCACAAGCATTTACTATCTGCCTGGTGTGGCGTGTAAAATTATATGTGGCCACCTTATTTCTGTCCCAAGTTTGGGGAAAATTAGCTTGGGTTCCTAATATAGTTGTTACTTATAAATTAGAAGCTTTAGCACCAGTTTGGGGGCATTAAACATTTATTAAAATATATTAAATATTAGTAAAGAGAGCACACATATCTCTGAAAGTTAAGAAAAGGTCTATCTAGCCTAGAGGAGAGAATAGAGCTCAGCCTGGCCTGCTTCTTCCTCCAAGTCCCCAAACCCTGTTATTTTCTCCTATTCCCCATCTGCTTCAAAGAAACAGGTTTCCTTAAATGAAGCAATAATATTTTACAAAGGGCTCTCATCCAAGGACTCATGATGATTAACAACATAAAGGGGAATGAAAAGAGAGAAGAGAATTTGAGCAGCACATTGACAAAAACCTAAAGGGGGCAGACCCCTTTAGGAGGTGGATATTACAAATAGTGTATGCAGTAGGAAAAGGAAAACAGGAAAATGTTCATTTAAGTCTTTCCAAGTCTTATCTCAGATGATTCTTGGGATGTCATCTGGTTGTGGTTTTGGATTCTGGGCATATTCTCAGGTGTGGTTGTCTCAGTTGTTTCAAATGCTGATGATCAGCTAGAAAGTCTCCTCAGCTGGAAAGTTTCCTACAAAATTGATCTTAACACAACTTTAAATAGCTTTGCCAATAACCAAATCAAACAATGGGAGTTCTCAAAAACATATGTCTAAGGAAATTCAGAATCTTTTAGAAATTTTACAATTATTTATTGTCCAGTTGTTATATATGAAACAGATATAATAAAGACAAAAATTGAAACATTTTCTTAAACTTAATATTACTACATAGCCCCCTCTGGAGAAGAAATTGAGAAGGTGTAATATAAAAGTTGCCAGATTAATTTGTTATAATAACTTCTTAACAAAAATGGATGTCTCCTTAAGTTACTTGCAAGAGAGTCCATAAGTTATGCTGGTATATCCTTTTTCAATACAGGGCTAAGACAATTGTAATATTAATTAAGAAAAGAATTTATATCTTGATTTCATCACTTTTTGCATCATTTGCCTAATTATCCTCATGCCATTATGAGAAATTAAAGAATCTAATATAACTGGTAACAGATGTCAAAGCCAAATTCAACAGCGTGTTTATCATGATAACTGAGATAATTATGGGGTTACCATAAAAGAACAGAGAAGTAAGAGAAATGAGCGTTGCCAAACTTCGTGGCTCTGCAGACAGTCAATGCAGTATGTTGAGGGGAAACTGAGTCAGGCTTAATCAGATGCATGGAATTGAGATGTCAATGGCATCAGGCATATAGGAGGGTGAATTGAAGTCAGGTATAGAATGAAATAGCCTAGCCTGGCCATCCCATGCTACGTGGGGGAAAAAATTAAACCAAGAGAATTCAACCTCAGCTCTTGCCAATGGTCAATCTCTCAGCCTTTCCCAAGGCAGTGTAGTACCTGGACTTCATAAGTGTCACCCATACTGTGACAGTATAATACCCGCTCTTGTATGTATCCCCCTCATTAATGGCTGGCATCTTGGCTGCTCTGATCTGATAACTCAGAATAAAGGCAACTAATGTCTCAAATGCTAAGTTCCCATAAGCCAAGGCTCATAGATTTAACAACTGAGGGTAATGATGACAGCAAAAAATGTGAATTAGCTTTATGACTCAAGATATAATATATAATATACAATAATTCCAAATAATAACTACAACTATATAATCACAATCACATATAGTAGATGATAGATATAAATTACTAACAACATTGTTCATTATTACATAATTTCCATGAGTGCATTACTTGTCAAGTATTGGTACTGGTTTTATGTGGGAGCAATGGATCCAAGAGTCCTTCTCTCCGATTTTGATGGCAGTTGGAGTTGTCAACAATAGCTGGAAAGGACCTTCCCAAGCTGGCTGGGTCCCACTAGTCTGCCAAAAATTTTTGATATATACACCATCTCCTGGTTCAAATCATGTAAGGAGAAGTCCAAGGGGCCAGTCTGTACTGCTGATCCTGCTTTGTGGAGTTCATGTAGCCTGGCTTGTAAGTCCTGTATATAGGAAGCAACAGAGGTATCCCCTTCTACTAATGATGTATATACTGGGGGAAAAGGTTTTGCTTGGATAAGGGGAAGCCAAAAAGCATCTCGAAAGGTGATATATGTAGTTCTCCTCTTGGCCTGCTGCACAGATAGAACAGTGCCAAGGGTAGAACATCAGGCCACTTCAAGTGAGTTTCAGTGCACAATTTGTCAATCATGCTCTTAAGCTCTTTGTGAATACATTCTACCTGGCCTGAGCTTTGTGGGTGGTAGGGTATATGGAACTATGGAGTTACTCCCAGGAAAGAGTAGATTTGGGATAGAACAGAATCAGTGAAATGTGTGCCTTTGTCAGAATCAATGTGGGCTGGCAGACCAAAGCGAGGGATAATCTTTTTAAGGAGAACCCTGCCACATGAAGAGAGGTGGAAGAAATGGAGGTTGATTGTCCAGGAGAAGGGAAGAAGTTTCAGATGACACAGCTTGTGAGGATCCTTCTAGCTCTGAAATACTGTGATTTCTATACCCTGGTGGAAAATGGAAAGTGAGGCTCTGTGGGTAGGGGAAATGGGCTCTCATTTTTAAGTCTCTCTCTCTCTCTGTCTCTGTCGCTTTCTTTCTCTCTCTCTCTCTCTCTCTCTCTCTCTCTCTCTCTCTCTCTGTATGTGTGTGTGCACGTGCATGTGTCTGTCTCTTTACTCTCTCTCTATCTCTCTGTCTCTGCCTTTCTGTCTCTGTCTCTCTCTTTATCTGTCTCTCCCGCCCCCTTCCTCCCCTTAGTATGGCAGGAACTTCTTAAAGGGACCTACTGTGCTATTGTGAATTTTCTACAATATTAATAATTATTGAATGCTATCTTTCTTGGGTCCTCCAGCCCAAAATCTGATGTTGCCTCTTTGAACATCACAGAGTGGGAGGGACCTGAGTCTCCATGAAGTCCTACCTATTTATCACATACCCAACAAGGAGTTATCCAGCATTTTCTCAGAGACCTCCAGTGATGGGGAACCCATTACCTCCCAAGGCAGCCCATTCCCTTTTGAGATAATTCTCATTGTTGGGAAGGTTTTTCCTGACATCAAGCCTGTACTGGTCAGAGTCAGCGTGGAGTCCTGGAGAAAGTGCTATACTTGGACTGAGGAAGTCCTGGGTGCAAACCCCATCTCTGGTACTTGGTAGCTGTGTGACCACGGACAAGTCACTAAATTTCTTGGCGCCTTTGTAAAATGGCGGGTGCAGATGTGGGTGGGGAATTACACGGTCTCTGCGGTCCCCTTTATGTGGGATTTGCCACGTAACTTGCACTCATTGCTTTGGGTTTGGTCCTCTGAGGGGAAGCAGGGCAAGCGTGATCCCTCTTTTTTCAAGGCAGCCCTTCAGATTACTTGGGGCTGGTGATCATTATTTTTCCCACCTCCAGGTTTCTCTTCTCCAGGCCAAATAACTTCAGTTTCTTTAACAGCTCTTCCTACTTTGGAGGCACAAGCTTGGAGATACATAGGCGATTTTCTCTCTCTGCTTTCCTTTTCAGCTTAAAGTCATTCTGATGACACACTCAAAATGCTGGTTGTTTAAAAGTCTGCTCCAAATGACAGCATCAGGGAAGGAGGCCCAGTCTATAATAATCTGACATCCTGAACAATGTATGTCAGGATCAGGGCATGACACAAACTCTAACGTGTAATAACCGTGGCACTCAGAATACAAACTGCTTTTTAACATTTGTACTTTAATCTGTTTTTTTTTTCCGTTTTTCTGATTTATTAAGACATATTCCACAAAGTTTCTTCAATTAGAAATTCTTTGAAACAATACCATCATTTTTTGCCAGCCGGAGAATAGAGTCATCAGATTCTCCCATTCTACAAATTGCTCCACAAATTGCATAAGTTTTAAATTGGCCATTGAATCTGCCTGTGACCTTGTCAACCTCTGCCATGTTCATCTGGATGGACGCGTGGTCCTTGGCCCCGTGGTCCTTGGCCCCGTGATCCTGTTGCTCGCAGAACATTTCCGCGGCCCGCACAGGTCCACGCACTCGCCAGCGTCGAGCAGCTGAGGGAACCGAGTGCAAACTCGAAAGCGGCAGAAGAGAAAAAGGAGTTAATCTGTTTTTAAAAGAGGCAGTTTGGTGACATAGTGGATACAGCACTGGGCTCGAAGTCAGGAATACATGAGTTGGAATCTTGTTGCAGATACTTACTAGGTGTGTGACCCTGGGCAAGTTATTTAAACTTTATCTACCTCAGTTTCTTCATTTGTAAAATGGGGCTAATAATAGCACTTATTTCTGAGAGCTATTGTGAGGATAAAACAAGGTGGTATTTGTAAAGTATTTTGCAAATCTTAAAGTGTTAAATAAATACTAGTGTCATTGTCGTGGTCATCGTCATCATAGAGTCAGCCTTGACAACAAGAAGACCTGTGTTCAAGTCCTACCTCTGAAGCATACTGACTGTGTAACCCTAAGTAAGTTGTGTTGCCTCTCTATGCTCTAGGCAACTCTCTAAGACCTTAAACTGCAGAGAAGGTGCCAACCAGCATTGGTGGAGGGAATTTCCTCATCTAGGAGGTACCCATATCAATGAAATCAATTTCAATCCCTATTCCTATTTTAAAAAGTCGTCCAACCTTTTCATTTTACAGATAAAGAAAACTGAGATCCAGAGAGATGTCCCAGATCATTAGTCACACAGCTAATGAGTGTCTAAGGAAGGTTTCAGACCCAGGGTTTCCTGATTTCTTAATTCCAGGTCTAACCCCTGCCTGCTATGCAACATGTTCCATCCTGAGTTTCTCTATATATAGACACCGGCTCTCAAGTATCAGCTCCCATGAACTCAGTCATCATCTCCATACAAATGACTCCCACAGCTACGCACCCAGGCCTAATCTCTCTCCAGGACTCCAAACCATTTGGCTGACTTCCAGGGAACGTATCCACCTGGATGTCCCATAGATGTCACACATTTAAACATGTCTAAAATGGAACCCATCCTCATGGAAAAACCACCCTTCTTCCAGCATTTCTGCTTCTGTCCAGGGTACCACCAATCTTTCTATCACTCAGGATTTCAATCCCAGAGTCAGCCTGGGCTCTTCACTTTCCTCCCCCATCCCCTATATCCAACCAGTTACCAATTCTTGCTTCCTTCCTAGTATCTCTTAAATCTGTCCTTTCTATCCTTTAAAATGGCTACCTCCCTCTCAACACCTTCCCCTAGGCTACTACAACATTTTCTTTGTTGGTCTCTCCCCCCATAGTCTTTCTCCACTACGGTCCATCCTCCGCAAAGCTGCCAGATTACTATCCCTATAGTAAAGATCAAACTTCATCACTCTCTCCTACTCCAAAGCTTTAATGGTTTCCTATTGCCTCTAGGATAAGATACAAGTCCCAGGGTAGCTAGGTGGCAAAGTGGATAAAGCACTGACCTTGGATTCAGGAGGAATCCAGTCTCAGACACTTGACATATACTAGCTGTGTGACCCTGGGCAAGTCGCTTAACCCTCATTGCCCCCCCCCCAAAAAGATACAAGTCCCTCTGTTTGATATTTGAAGTCCTTCACAATTTGGTTCCAACCTATCTTTTGACACTGATTTAATATTTCTCCCCCTCAGGAATTTTATATTCCTGTGAGACTTACCAGCTGTTCTCCATATATCTGAGGATGTCCCCCATACCTGGTATGTTCTTCTTCCTCACTTCTACCTTTTGAAACCCCATTGAAACACAACACAACTCAAGTGCATTCTCCATGGATCTTTCCTGATCCCCAAGTTGTTGAGGAGCCTTCCCCAGATATTATTTTGTATTTACTGTGTTTATATTTTGAATTTACTTATCAGTACACATTAAAGAGATGGCTAGTGAAAGTTTAGATAAAGAAGCCAGGATAACAAAGAGCCACCATGGCCATATAGAGAACAGATAATGTCAAATTGATCTTACTTCCCTTTTTGAAGTGTTTTGAAATGAGAAGGTCATGGGAGTGCATACTGCTTATATCATTTTCCTGGATTTTAGTAAAACTTTTGGTAATGTTCTCATGCTATTGTTGTGGAAGAGATGGAAAGAGGAGGAGTGGGCAATAATATAATTGGATGGACTAGGAAATGGATGAATGACCAGACCAAGAAGTAGGCACTAATAGCTCAATGTCAACTTATCAGCAAGTCTCCAGAGATCTATGTTTGACCCTGCACCATTGAATATCTTTATAAATAACTTGGGTAAACACATAGATGACATCCTTATAAAATTCACAAATGACACAAAGCTGGAAGAAACATCAAATGTACGGGATGAAAGAATCAGGATACAAAAAAAAAAGATCTCAACAGGCTGGAGCATTAGACTGAATCTAGGAAGAAAAAATTCAGTAGGGATGATTACAAAGGTTTACACCTGGGATCAGAACTTAGCTCTACAAGCAGAGGATTGGGGAAGGGAAGGCATAGTTAGTTGGCAATTTGCCTGAAAAAGATATGGGGGCTTTCATGGATTACAAGCTCAATATGAGTCTGCAAATCTAATGTAGCTAATGTAGTCTTGGACTGCACTAGAAGGACCAGAATTTTTTTGGGGGGGTGTGGGACAATGGGGGTTAAGTGACTTGCCCAGGGTCACACAGCTAGTAAGTGTCAAGTATCTGAGGCCAGACTTGAACTCAGGTCCTCCTGAATCCATGGCCAGTGTTTTATTCACTGCACCACCTAGCTGCCCCCAGGACCAAAATTTTAAAATATCTTCAAGGACCAAGCAAATTTTGAGTCAATTGATTTTCCTTATTCTTCTGGTGTTAAGAGTTGCAGCTTTCAGGAGTAAGGAGGTAGTAGTCCCAACTAAAATCCCACCTTCTACAGGAAACCTTTCCCAAACCTTCTAAATTCTTAATGTCTCCCTTTTAATTGTTTCCTATATAGTTCGTTTGTATATATTTGTTTGCTTGTTATCTCTCACACTAGATTGTAAGCTCCTTGAGGGCAAGGATTGTCTTTTACTTCTTTTGGGGATCCACAGCATTTAGCACAGTGTCTGGCACATAGTAGGCAATTAACAAATGTTTATTGACTGACTCTCTACTTTGCCACAGACAGACTACATCTTTAGCACTATGTCCTGTACTGGACTCAACAATTTAGGAATATGCAATATGCATGATATGAAATATGAAGTATGCAGTAGCATCCAGGAAATAGCAACTGGAACAGAGAAAGGTCTGGAGTCTACATAATATGAGAATCAGTTGAAGAAACTGTAAATGTTTCACCTGGAGAAGAAAAGACTCAGGAGGGAGATGATACACGTGCTCAGGTATTTGAAGGGCTGTTGTGTATTGGAAGAGGGATTTGATTTGGTCGGTTTGGTATAGAGGGCAGAACTAGGAGTGATGGGTAAAAGTTGCAAAGGGACAAATTTTGGTTTTACATCAGGAAAAACTTTCTAACAACTAAAACTGCCCCAAAGGAGAAATGGGCTGTTCAGAGGGATGGTAGTTTCTCCCTCCTTGAAGGTTCTCAAGAGGTTTGATGATCATTTATCAGGTATATTATAGTGGGGAGTCCTTTGGGGTATGGGTGGCTAGGTGGCACTGCAGTAGATAGAGTGCCAGGCCTGAGTCAGGAAAACTATTCCTGAAATCAAATATGGCCTCAGACACTAGCGTGTGATTCTGGGCAAGTCATTTCACCCTGTTTGTCTCATTCTCATCACTTGTAAAATGAGCTGGAGAAGGAAATGGCCAAGAAAACCCCAAATGAAGTCATGGAGAGTCAGATACGACTGAAAAATGACTAAACACTGGACTAGATGGCCTTTAAGGTCCCTTCCAATTATAAAATTCTGTGATTCTTTGTTACTTTCCCCTCAATTAGAATGTAAACTCCTTGAGGCAGAAACTATACTCACTTTTCTCTCTATATTAACACCTAGGACATCACAATAATAATGGATATTTCTTTAGCACTTAAAAAATTCCAAATTCCAGTACAGTGTGTGGACTAGAGAGTTCATAAGAGGGGTAGCCTGGGTTATACCGATCCACCTCAATCCTTTAATTATAGAAAATGCAAGTTTCTCATAAACTTCTAATTCAATGTCTAGCTGTGGATGAGGGACCATGACTGTTGGCTGATTAAGCAACTTGTTTGGGATCATATAACTGGTATGTGCCTGTGGAAGGATTTGCACTCAGAACCTCTTAATTCAAGTCCAGGGGACTACCTATTATGCCATACTGCTAAAAAATATCAATGGATCTGTGACCTCAGCAAAGTGGGTGCTAACTCCCAACAGAGCAGGCTACCATCCATCCATGTCTTGTCATTCTATGCTCCTCTTCTCCATGTGTTCCCCTAATTCCTCTCCACAGTGTCTGACTCAACAGCTTACAGGCTGAGGAACTTCTTCCGGATCTCTTGATGCTTCATGGCTCCCAATGGAATGCATGTACACTCCATTTATTATCCTGCACTCTTTTCCCTGGCTGACCCATTCCCTCTTCCAGACATACTTCTCTTGGGTGATGTCACAGAATCACGGAATCACAAAATTAGAGAATTTTAGAGTTGGAAGAGATTTCAACAGCAATATAGTCCAACATAGACTTGTAAGGCATTCCCACCTTAACATGTTTGACAGGTGGGCATCCAGCCTCTGCCTAGGCTCTGCAGCAGAGGCTTATTTCTTTTAAGCTGCCTCCATTGTGTAGTTCTTCATCAGTAATATGGCATGGCCCACTCACACACACCATGCATCTCCTCATTTTCCTCTGAGTGACCTGTGACTTTAATTAATTTAATTAAGTTATTTAATTCTTTAAATTATTTGTTAATCATGCAATTCCATGGTTCATAACCCTATGGAATTCTCTGGAAGATTATTCATCTTAAAAAGATGAACTTTTGTTTTAGGTAGCATCTTGGGGTCATTAAAAGAAAGAATCAATTTCCCCAAGACTCCACCCCTCTTTCTCTTGTTCCATTATGGGCCAGCTCACTAGCCATTTGCAGTATCCATCCAAGATATAGATGCTGAAGCATTGGCTATATTAACTATCCATCAGTTGTGGGTATGCCAAGGCCTGGAGAATGCGCATTAATTCTTCACTTGTCTTAATCTTCTCTGTGCAATTATGGAAAATATAAAAATAGTACCATACATTTATATAAATGGGAACTTCCATTATATATATATATAAAATACATGTGTGATTTTCTATTATATATAAATGTGTGGGTTTCTACTATATATAAATGTGAGCTTTCTATTATATATAAATCCATATATATGCATAGAGAAAGAGACAGACAAGACAAAGAGAGGGATAAAGAGACAGAGGAGAGGCAGAGAAGAGAGAGAAAAAGAGGGATACAGGGAGAGAGAAAGGGAGAAGGGGAGAGAGGGAGGAGGGAGAGACATAGAGAGGGATGAGAGAGAAAGGGGGAGAGAGGGAGAAGGGAGAGAGAGAGAGAGAGAGAGAGAGAGAGAGAGAGAGAGAGAGAGAGAGAGAGAGAGAGAGAGATTGTAGATTATATTACACAGCAGGATAAGGGAGAGAGAAAGAGAAAGCTATTCAGAAATCTGGTGCAGCCTGGTGCTTTTACCCTCCATTCATTAAGTGTGAAATGCCTAGTGGAGGTGTTTGTATGTGTTTATCAAACTTGTTTATAAAAAGTGTAAAGCTATGTTTGCTGACAGCTTTTTTCTCCCAAATGGGAAATAAGGGAATGGAGAGGTTTGGACGGGGGTTGGGGAGACAAGAAACTGTAACAAACAGAAGTGTTTATTAACATCACTCTTCCCCACGTCTGTGACTGCCTTGGGGATGCTTAAGAGCCAAAGGCCTGACAGTTCCCACTGGCTACAGTGGAGGCTTCTGTGGGAGGATGGCTTTGGAGACATCTCCAGTAAATGGTACCCATGCACAAGATTCTTTATGATCTAAGCAGCCTGATTACATAGTGATGGTGCCCACAGGAAAATATTCCCAACTTCCCTTCCTAACGCTCACTAACACATGACATTAAAAGTTTACCAATGGGGGCAGCTAGGTGGCGCAGTGGCTAAAGCACTGACCTTGGATTCAGGAGGACCTGAGTTCAAATTCGGCCTCAGACACTCCACACTTACTAGCTATGTGACCCTGGGCAAGTCACTTAACCCCCATTGCCCCACCAAAAAAAAAAAAGTTTACCAACATCCCCACCTGTGTTATCTTGTTAGCTCTTCTTACTGGGTACTTGTCAAGGCAAGTCAACAAGCATTTCTTAAGCATCTAAAAGGACAAACAGCAACAAAAAACACAGTCCCTGTTCTTAAGGATCCCCATTCTAATGGGGAAGACAACATGCAAACAACTCCACACCAATGAGAGAAGTACAAGATGACTTTGAGATAAGCTCAGAGGGAAGGCACTAAGATTAAGAAGACCAGGAAAGGCTTCTTGCAGAAAGATGGCTTTAGCTGAGATTTGGAGGAAACCAGGGAAGGCAAGAGGGGTGGGTGAGGAGGAAAAGAATGCCAGGCATGGGAAAGAGCCAGTGAAAATACAGAGTCTTGAGTTGGAGCAAGAATCATAGAGGATGGGGGTTGGGGGTGGGGGATAAAGTGCAAGTCCAGGTTATGGAGGGTTTTAAAAGCCAGGCACGATTTTGGAGGTCATTGGTAGCTGCTGAGGTTGACTGAATAGGCAGGGGGCTGTATTAGAGCTGAATATTAGGAAAAACAATTTGATAACTGAGTACAGGACAACAGATAATGAGTCACTGCCCATGCTTAATACAGACTCAAGAAAGGAAACAGACCATTCACTTCATAAGAAGAAATTGAGAGAGATATAGCAGGAGTTCAGGTTTCCAACACCTCATTATCAGAATGTGGCAGATTTGCTAAAAATATGGATGACAAAGATATTCATTACACTCATATGAACTGTTTATTGAATAAGCTGGAAATAACCAATCTATGGAGCAAAAGGAATGGAAAAGCATTTTCTTTTCAAGTCTAAACAAAACTATCCCCAAAATAGAATACCTATTTGGTCACCAAGAAGCCCTTGATAACCCACAGAGGCAGAAAATATATGTGATATAGTCATAAATCACAAGGCAGTAAAATTAGAAACTTTTTTTTAATTGAAGAGGACAGAATCTTTTGGCTGTTGGATATGAGTTCGACCTTGAATGCTACCAAAGTTTTTGAATAAACATTTTTTTAAAAAGAGGTGGAGTGTGAAGATTTAGAAAGAGAAATCTTGATCCCAAACCAGAACGATAAGTTATTCTCAGCATTCTTTTTCTCTTTTTTGAAAGTTACTATACTTTTTGTTAGGGGAAATTCCACAGACATTGGTTACCTGCATCGAAGGGTAGCATTTGAGGAAGTTTCTCATGTCATCCTTGTGGCAAAGATGGAGAGGTATAGTCTTGAAGGTCCCTTGGGTGAAGAAGGGTCTGGTTGAATGAACAGACTCAAAGAGTGGTCAGTAATGACTTGAGGTTAACTTGTGGGGAGGGGCAGAGTAGAGAGTGGCAGGCCACAGGTATACACCCTCAGCCCTGTGATGTTTAATATTTTAAAGCTCAGTTGCTGCTGGTGTGTGTATGTGTGTGGGGGAAGAGGGTTAGAACTAATGATAATGGGCAAAGTAAAGTAGCCTCAATCTTTTTTACTTCTTTCTTCTCTGTTATCAAGGGAAAAGGGAGGATAATAGAAATAATAATGGAAAAATAATTTAAATAGGGAGCTGAGATGCAGTCATGATTTGGGGGTCAACAGAGCTTCTATCACTAACTTTGTGACTTTGGATAAGGTGCTTAGACCTCATAGGTCTTCATTTCCTCGTGTATAAAATAAAGTCAATCTGGATGACCTCTGATGCCCTATCTAACTTGAAAGCTATGGTCCTATAATAAATACCCAAGGGAGGCAAGGAAATATTAAGAAGTACCCAGCCACCTGTGATGAGTTTTGCTCATTAGGCCCTGATGAGGTTCATCCCTGTCTGTCCTTTTGAAGACTTCTCTATTGCTGTTCCTAATCTCTCAGCCAAAATCTTATCTTGAGGGGGATCAGAAAACCCTTTTAAATTCTAAATGATAATCCTATTTCCAGGGGCTCCAGTTAGCAAAACTGCAGAGGATCTGAGTGAGGCTGTGATGAGATGTCTATCACCTTCTGTTATAACCATCCTCTTAATCACAAGGACTAGCATCAGTTAGTGAATAGTTAAATAAATTGTGGTCCATGAACGTAATGGAACATTCCTGGGCTGGAAGAAATTATATATGTGATGGATACGGAGAAGCATGGAAAGAACTATATGAACTGATAGAGTGAAGTAAGTAGAGCCAAGAAAACAATATGAACAGTAACTATGACATTGTAAATGCAAAAAAAAAAACAACCAAAACCCCGATAGATAGACAGAGTCAAAACTGAATGTAACAAAAGTCAAAATTGTAACAAACTTATAAAGATTAAATGGGACCCGGATTGTCATTGTTTGTCCTTTGTTCTTGAAGAGGACCATGACATCAGGAAGGTGATATCTTGACTTGCAAATGAATTGGATTTAAGTGAGGCAGAACTGTGCAAAGTCATTAGTCTCACTCTCTCCTCCAGAGTCATCTGAATCCATTGGCAAGACATAGGTTAGGACGATTGGAGATGACCCCAGATGCAGTGGGTGACCTTGGCCTTTTTAAGCTAAGGTCTTTCCCAGGTCTCAGTTTGTCTGAGGCAACCCATTCAGTGATTTAAGGCTAGATAAGAAATGAGGCAAAAGATGACTTATTTGGTAAAAAAAAAAAATCAACTGGGGGGTTTCCAGCCAGGACAGAAACAACTGAGCCATCAAAACCCAAACAGTGACTAAGTGAGGCTTGTGCTGGGACCTCTTATTGGCCAATCGATGACAGAGTGATTTGGGTCAAGTAACTATTTGAAACCTAGAGAGCTTCATCAAAGCCCCTTTTTCCCTGAGATCTATTTCAAGAAATCATCAATGAAACTTACAGGGGACAAAAGTTAACTGTTCCAATTTTTAAAGAATAATAGAACCCAAATGAAGAAATATGAGAAGATACCCTGCCACTTACCCTGTATTGAAGTTGGAAGGTCCACAGGTGTTACACAGGGCACAGGTTTGCAGATTTGTTCAGTCATGCTGATTTTTTTCTCTTTGTCTGATGGGATGGCTCTCTAGAAGAGGGAGGGGAAGGGACTCATGGGATACTATGGTCATGTAAGAAACAGAAAATATCAACAAAATCTTATTTTTAAAAATCACAAGGGCTGGGATGATTTGCTCTACTTTTCACCAACAAGTGTGTGGTGGATAAGGGGGAAGAGGAAGAGTTAAGGGGAGAAAATTAGAACAGCGACCAAAAAAAAAAAAGAAGAAAGAAAATAGTACCAATAAAACATTTAGAAAAATACAGAAGAGAGCAGAAGGAAGTGTACAAAAGAGCACAGGGCAGGACAATGTTGTTACTACAAGGCAGCAAAGTTACTTCTTCCGTTACCCATCTCTGCACCTTTGTACTTGACTGTCCCCCATGCCTAGAATACTCTCCCCCTTCATCTCTGCTCCAAAGAACTCTCGGCTTTCTTTAAGCCTCAGTTTAAATGTCACCTTTCATATGAGGTCTTTCTTGATCTTTCTCTCCCCCTCTCCCCCCCCCCATTCATAGTCTCTCTTCTCTGAAATTAACTTGGATAGAGTGGGACTTGAAATAAGGAAGACCTGAGTTCAGATGTGTGACTGACCGCGGGCAAGTCACTTAACCCTGTATCTCAGTTTCCTCATTTATAAAAGGATGATAGTAGCAGCTACTTCCTGAGTTTGTAGGATAAAATGAGATAAAATGAGGATAAAATGATAATGTTGGATAAAATAAGATTGAGGATAAAATGAGATATTATTTTAAAGTGCTTGGCCAACCTTAAAGCATTATATAAATGTTAGCTATTATTATTTGATACACACTTTTTTTTTAAAGCGAGATATATATGAAATAGATATTCATGGTTTCATAGCCGTCTTCTTTTTCCTCCTTCTTCACAAATAGAAATGTCCGTGTTTGTCAAGTTCATGACAAAAAAAGAAACATGTTTTTAAAAAGGAAAAATCAAGTTGTGAGCACACTAGGAAGAGGCCTTGGCTTGTGGTGGAATGGCTTTGACCATGTTGGTGGCTTAAGTCTTTTGCACAGAGGCTGAGGTGAGTGGCTGTTTGTGCTTCCCAAAAATGTTCATACTCAGAATGGCAGAGCTGGGAGGAGGCTGCCTGGGGAAGCAGTGGGTCCCCTCCCTCCTCATTGTAGGCCTTCAAGTAAAGGCCAGATGGTGACTGGTCACGATATGGAGGAAGGGATTCCTGTTTAGGTCTGGGTTAAACTAGATGGTCCCTTTCATCTCTAAGATTCTCTACTTCTTCTTTCAGGCATTCTGGGGACACATTAATAAGGGCATGAAGGCTATGGTCAGTGCTAAAACCTGGGAAATAAGCTGGCTGGAGTCAAACCCTACAGATCCAAGGGAATTATAACAAATCATGGGACTCCACCCTTGGCGCCCCACATCTACCTTCTCCAGCCTATCCCACCCTCCAGGAATCCCATCCCCATCTCTTCTTACTCAACAGACACTTTTCTTATTGAGTAAAGGGGTAGATCAGGTTCCTGTGTTTGGGTCCTGTGAGTAAGGGTAGGCACAGAGGCTAAACCCTCGAACAAAGTACTCCATCTCCTGGCTCTGAGCAGTCCCTCTGGCTGTCCCCCATGCCTGGAACTCTCTCTCTTCTGCTCTGACTTCTGACTTCCCTGACTTCCTTTCAGTGCCAACTAAAATCCCACTTCCTTCAAAAAGCCTTCCCCAAACTCCCTGAGTTCCAATGCCTTCCTTCTATTAATTCCTTCTTATTTATCTCCCCTATTAGATTGTGAGCTCCTTGATGGCAGGGGCTGTCTTTTATTTCTTTGTATCTTTAGGGCCTGGCACATTGTAGGTGCTTAATAAATGTTTGTTGATTGATTTGTGATTGTATTGGTAGAGGGAAGTTCCAGATGACAAAATTCCCTCTACCAATGCAGGCCTGCATTTTGTTTCTGCAATTTCTCTTAGTTGCCTGGAGGTTAGATGACTTCCTCAGGGGTCTCGCAGCCAGTTTGAATCAGCAGCAGAATCCAGACCATACCAGCTCCATGGCTAACTCTCTGTCCACTAGGCCAGTCAATTTAACTGTCCCTTAATTAGGTCATTTACTACTCCCCTGACTCTCAACCTATCAGTTCTTGAAATGCCAAATTGAAGATCCAGTAGAAAAGGGCGAAGACATTATGGAACCCAGATGCCTTTACCCATGCTCCAGATTGTCCCTGACTGGTCTGAGTGAACATCACTCACTTTCACGTACTCCATGTTCCTGTCAAACTGGCTCACTTGCTGCTTCCATTTCCCATCTCTGTGCCTTGCTTTGGCTTTGGCCCATGCCTAATATGCTCCCCCCACTCAACTCTGCTTTGCATCCTCCTTAGTTTTCTTTATGGCTTTAATGAATTACCTTGCCTTTCCTCATCCTTCCCTCCCCCCTGTCCCCACAATTGCTATTTCCTCTTCCCTGAAATTGCTTTGTATATGTTTCTTATTTATTTTTTGGTGTGCAGCTGGGTCCCAATGATCACATTAATGAAAAGTAATGAAACCTGTGAAGTGGCCGCAGTATTCACTTTGTTCCAAGTTATAATATATATTAAATATGGTGACTGGTTTCGGTCTAATGGAAATACATTGTGAAAGATCCCTCAGAAACCCTCCCTCCCTGAGTGTCCCAGGTCACACAGGTAATATGCATCAGAGGCTGGCTGATCACAGGGAGATGGCCTTGCTTTCTCTTCATATTAATCACTCCACCTCTCTGGATTGGTTGAAAACACGGTTCTGCCCTGCTCTTGGTCCGGTCCCCACGGGAGTGATTTCTAATCTTTTGTGTGTCTCAGGCTCCTTGGGGTATCTGCTGAAGCCTAAGGACAACTCAGAAAAAAAAGTTTTAAAATAAAATACATAGAATTACACAGAAAACCAATCATGCTAAAAATAGAGTGAAAAGGAGTGATGAAAATGGGGCAGCGAGGTGGCACCACAGTGCCAGAAAGATTCTTCCATTTGGAAAACCTCTTCCCTTTAGCTTTAAGACATATGTCATTTAGGTAAAAATGTATCCAGGAGGGCAGAAGGAGGAGGAGTGGCGATTCTCAATTTCTCGTTAAATAAAAAACACCCGCAGCAAAAGCACAGTGGAAAGTCTCCTTTGTTGGAAGTCAGAGGGCCTGGGAAAATATTTGACTCTGGAGTCAGAGAATTTGAGGTTTGGCGGGTAGGACCATGCATGAAGAAGAGCAGATAGGCCCGTGTGGCAGGACCATTGGCTATAGGGAAGGCAGGAAGGCTTCAGAAGACCAGGAGATGCAGTGAGTTGGATGGGGAATAGCTGAGCGGCCGATTTGTCTGGAACACAGAATGCAGGGAGGGCCAGAAACACAAGTTAGAGTCGGCCTGGGAAGGGCAATAGATTCCAGATTGAGCCCTCGGCTTTTATCCCCAAGGCCAAAGGGAGCTATCTGAACTCCTGCAGGATGATTTTGTCAGCTCTGTGGAGGAGGGACTGGAAGGCAGCATCCAACGAGGAGTCTGTTGCAGTAGTCTGGGAGAGATGGTCTACAGGCCTAAATGCAGTGGTAACCATGGAAACGGGATGTTTTTGAGAAATGTGGAGGTAGACGGATGAGTCCCCATAATTGCGTGAATGGAGGGGAAGGGGGGGCGAGAACTAGGGAGAGGAAGCAATACGATAGATAGGAGGAAAACTGAGAAAGGACCATTGAATTTTGCAATTAAAATCATTGGTAACAAACTGGGCTCAGAATCCTCCTTTTAAAAGGACACAATTAAAAAATAAATAAACAAACAAACAAATGAATGAATGAATAAGGAAAGAAAGAAAGAAAGAAAGAAAGAAAGGAAGGAAGGAAGGAAGGAAGGAAGGAAGGAAGGAAGGAAGGAAGGAAGGAAGAAAGAAAGAAAGAAAGAAAGAAAGAAAGAAAGAAAGAAAGAAAGAAAGAAAGAAAGAAAGAAAGAAAGAAAGAAAGAGGCAACTAGGTGGCCCAGTGGATAGAGCACCAGCCCTGGAGTCAGGAGGACCTGAGTTCAAATCCGGCCTCAGACACTTAACGCTTACTAGCTGTGTGACCCTGGGCAAGTCACTTAACCCCAATTGCCTCACCAAAAAAAATTTTTTAAAAGGACACAATACCCACCCTGATACTATTTTGAATTAAATTGAAATGACCAAAAATCTCTCTCTACAAAGGGGATGTTTTAGATTTGGTTTGCCCCAAATTAGACGTACTCAATCCATTAATATGAGAAACAATCTATCCATTCTGGCTCAAGCACATCAAGAATGTGCCATATTTACAGGCCAGGCAAAATTAGAGAATGATTGTGAGTTTTGCAAAGTGGCTTAGTTAACGGATCCCTTTAGAGAAAGGTGCCTTAAAGCACTGAACACAGGATTCAAGTAAATCTATTATGTAAAGTGTGATAAATTATATACAAAGAAAAGTGGATTCCAGAGGACCCTCCTTTATGAAAGAACAAGAAGACAAATGTTCCTTTGGCTCGGTGAGCCCTCTTTTCCTGGGCTTCATCTCGGGAAAGGGTCTGTCAGCTGTCTTGGAGCAGATTGAGTGGGGGCTTAATTGGAGGGGCCTGCTTGAGTACTGAGTCATGGCTAGGACCAATATGGTCTGAGGTTGAAGAATGTGTCCTGCTGTGCTCAGAGAATCTGGTTGAGCATGTTATAAATTTAAAAATGAATTTGTTGTCTATTCCCTGGTACATGAGGTTCCTATGTAGGGTCTTGTTATGAGCAGAGCAGAGCAGAATAAGTGGAGATGGGATTATAGGCAGGGATGGATTTCAGAGGCAGAGTGGGAAGACAGGTGGAAGGGCACTGAGGGGAGGATCAGAAGCAAAAGCAGAGGCCGGATGAGGAAATGGGCCTGAACCAGGAGAGACTAGCAGGGGGTGGGGAGAGAGAGAAGGGTCGAGCAGAAGGCAGATGAGCAATCAAACAACGAACAGATGCCCAAAGGAAAGGAGAGAGCCACATGGTTGGAAGCCAGGCAAACTGTCAGGCCGGGGGAGAGGGATGGGGAAGAGGATGAAAGGGACTAGACCACCCAGACCACATTCTGCTAAGGCCCAATCATATCTGGTGCATTGGATCCCATTCAGACTCCATGATCTAGGAAGGCTATTGAGAAGGCTAGAGAGGAGGCCAGCCAGGGCATTGGGCAGGAACTGCGATGGATTTGCTTGAGGAAGAGAAGACTGGGGGGGGGGCGCCATCTCTCTTCTGGTATCTCAATTGTTACATAGAAAGAATTAGACTTGTCCTGTCAGCCCCAGAGGGAAGAACTGGGAGCAATGGGGACATCGTTAGTTGGGAACAGGTAGGCTTTAGCCTTCATAAAAAGGACAATAAATTATAACAATTAAAGCTGCTCCAAACTAGAATGGATGGACAACACAGTCAGTTGGCAAGCATTTTATTAAGGGTTTACTATGAGCCAGACACTGTTCTAAGCCTGGGGTGGGAGGGAGGGATAGAAAGGCAAATAGCCTCTGCCCTTACAGGGCTTCCATTCTAATGGGGAGACTCTATCTAGCTATCTATCCATCTATCCATCATCTATCTATCTATCTGTCTGTCTGTCTGTCTGTCTATCTATCTATCTATTATATGTGTCTATCTATGTATGCATCTATGCATGTGTCTATGTGTCTGTCTAGCTATCTAATCTATCATCTATCTCTTTCTCATCTATCTATCTGTGTCAATCTATGTATGCGTCTGTTTGTCTATTTAGCTATCTAATCTATCTATGTCTTTCTCATCTATTTATCTATCTATCTATCTATCTATCTATCTATCTATCTATCTATCTATCTATCTATCTATCTATCTATCTATCATCTATTTATCTATCACCTGTGTCTATGTATGCATCTATATATGTGTCTATGTGTCTGTCTATCCAGCCATCTAATCTATCATCTATCTCTTTCTCATCTACCTATCTATCTATCTATCTATCTATCTATCTATCTATATCTATCTATCATCTGTGTCTATCTATGTATACATCTATGTATGTGTCTATGTGTCTATCTAGATATCTAATCTATCATCTATTTCTGTCTATGTATGCATCTGTGTTTATCTATCTATCTAATCTATCATCTATCTCTTTCTCATCCATCTGTCTATCTATATATCTATCTGCCTCTATGTATGTATCTATGTATGAGTCTATGTGTCTGTGTATCTAGCTATCTAATCTATCACCTATCTCTTTCTCATCTATCTATCTATCTATCTATCTATCTATCTATCTATCTATCTATCTTCTATTTATCTATCTATCATCTGTCTATCTCTCTATGTATGCATCTATGTATGAGTCTATGTGTCTGTGTATCTAGCTATCTAATCTATCACCTATCTCTTTCTCATCTATCTATCTATCTATCTATCTTCTATTTATCTATCTATCATCTGTCTATCTCTCTATGTATGCATCTATGTATGAGTCTATGTGTCTGTGTATCTAGCTATCTAATCTATCACCTATCTCTTTCTCATCTATCTATCTATCTTCTATTTATCTATCATCTGTCTATCTCTCTATGTATGCATCTATGTATGAGTCTATGTGTCTGTATCTAGCTATCTAATCTATCACCTATCTCTTTCTCATCTATCTATCTATCTATCTACCTATCTATTTATCTATCTATCATCTGTGTCTATCTGTCTATTTATGGAGAGAGTGGGTGAAAGGTATTCTCAAGGGGAAGGCATCAACAGGAAGAGGGTTGGGAGGAGTAAGATGATGGTGAATGTTTAACACCTAGTTATCTAAAAGAAATGATGTAGAAACCACATGATTTCAGGTGGAATCTCTATTAAATTTCCTCCATTGCTTTATTTAAATCCAGAAATCAATGAACCAATGGATTAACTCTGTTGTTTCCTGGCTTCTCGGGTGTGAATCCTCCCACTGGGAAGCAAGGGTCAGAGGTGACAGGGAAGAGCATCACAGGCTGGAGGTGGGGAGGGCCTGCCAGTGCAAAGGCAGAGACAGAGATGGGAGATGGAGGGTCTGTGTTTTAACAACAGCGAGAAGGCCACTGTTGCTGCAGTGCAGGGTCTATGGAGGCAAAGAAGTATAAAAAAGACTGGAAATGTAGGAAGGGCCTAATTGTAAAAGACTTTAAAAGCCAAAAAGAAGGTTGTAGATTTGATCCTGGAGGAAATTCACAGGAAGCGGCTGGTTCTTGGTTTGAGGGGAAGGGTGGGCAAGGGAGCAAGCCTGATGTGGTCAGACCTGAACTTTAGGAAGACTTTTGGCAGCTGAATAGAGGATGAATAGGAGTTGAGGAGAGACTTGAGGCAGGGGACAGACCTCTCCCCACAAAGGACTTTAAGCAAAAGCTGGTTGTGGTGGATAAAGCACCAGCCCTGGATTCAGGAAGACCTGAGTTCAAATCTGGTCTTAGACACTTGACACTTACTAGCTGCGTGACCCTGGCCAAGTCACTTAACCCTCATTGCTCCGCAAAAACCAAAAACAACAGAAAAACTCGTTGTGAACTTGTCAGGTTTATTTAAGAGGAGGAGGGTTCCTTTTCTAATCTACTCGTTATTGATCACCTTCTGCTTATACATAGAACAGGGCTAATTACTAGAGATGCAGGCAAAAGAATAATCCCTGCCCTCAGTGAGCTTGAATTCTATTGGGGGGGGAGCACATGGTGAAAATGCAGCACGGTCATTCAGTCATTTCTTTTCAGTCATGTCTGACTCTTTTTCTTTTACCCCATTTGGGGCCTTCTTGGCAGAGATATTGGGGTGCTTTGCCATTTTGTTCTCCAGCTCTTTGATAGATGAGGAAACTGAGGCAAACAGTGTAAAGTGACTTGCCCAAGGTCACATAGCTAATTTGTGACTATGGGAATATTTGAAGTCAGCAAGATGAGTCTTCCTGACTCTAGGTCCAGCACTTTAACTCATCTGCCTTGCAGCACAGTCCATATCGAGTTGATTATTAGATTGTAAGCTCCCTGAGGGCAAGGACTGTCTTTTGCCTCTTATTTGTATCCCCAGGACTTAGCACAGTACCCAGCACATAGCAGGTGCTTTACTGATGGGCGGTGATAAAAGAAGAGAGATCCCTGAAGACTGGGGACTAAGACAGGCTTCCTGTAAAAGGTGGTCCATGGGTCTTAAAGCTGTGCATTCTGAGAAGAGAGCTGAGAGGAGGAGTTCATCCCAGGAATGTCCCAGGCAATACTGGACCTTCCTGGCCAGTGGAGTGACCCAGTCAGACTTGGACTTTAGGAAGATGATTTTGGCATCTGTATAGTAGATGGCTTGAGGAAAGGGGACCATGGCCCCTGGCAAACCCATTACAAGGCTATTGCAGTAGCCCGGGCTGGAGGCAATGGGGGTCTGAATTAGGTTTCTATGTGTGGAGAGGGGAGGATGGGAGAGATTCTCTAGAGGCAGAGTCTACACGATCTGGCAACTGATTGGACACAGGGGAGTGAGGAAGAGGGAAGAGCTGAGGGTGATTCTGAGGTTGGGACCTTGGGTGACAGGAATGAAAGTGCTACCTTCTACAGGAAAAAAGGTAATGTGGAAGAAGGGTGAGTTTGGGGGGAAGACTGTGGACGCCATTTTGGCTAAGTTGAGTTGGAGATGCTTGCAGGATAACCAGCCTAGACAGACTTCAGGACTGAGACTCCTTCCAGATCAAGAGGCAGAGTGGTACGGTGGCTAGTGCATTCCACTTGGATTCAGGAAGATTGGAGTTCACATTCCCCTCAGATTCTTAGAACCTCTGTGACTCATGGGAAGCCCCCCTTTACTCTCTGTGCCTCAGTTTCCTCCCCTGTTAAAATGAGGGGATTGGATTCTAAGATCCCTTACAGTTCTCCATTTAACACAACACTGGTTGCCAGTAAGGGATTCCCCGTCTATAATCGCTCACACTCAAGTCTCTTGTGATTGCACATTAAAGAGTGAGCTGAAGGCAGGAGGAATTTGTTACCAACTCTTCTGACGCATGGCATGTTTTTTTAAAAGACTTTAAAAAAGATCTTTTCTTAAACCTCCTGCGCAAAGTCTACGTGAAAGTAAACTATTTCAAGAATAGAATGTGGACACAAGTTTCCTTCCTGTGCCTCATCATGTCAGGGAAATGAGGCTGAGCCCACAGGGCGGAAGTCCAGGCAGCTCCCTACCTAACCTGGCTTCACCTGGGGTCTTGGGAGCTAAATTCCTGCAAGCCAATTCCAATGATGGAGAGGTTCAACACGAGTGTGCTGCTTTCTGTATGGAGAGCCAGAACAATAAGATGCCGTCAAGAGGTGGGAGGGACCTTAGAGACCATCTGGTTCAACCTCTATTTTACAGAAGAGGAAACTGAGGCCCAGAGAGGCTAAGAGAACATCACAGGATGATAGGTCATCTATTCCAACATCCTCATTTTACTAATAAGGTAACTGAGACCCAGGAGGGTTAACAGACTTGTCTATGGTCACAAAGGTCATTAAAGTCCAGGGTAGGATTTGAACCTTTGGCTTCAGAGCCAGTGTTATTTCTTCTATCCTATTGCTGCCTCTGGGTTTATTGTTTGTTTGTGTATAGTCAGTCATCGTGTTGATCATAGTTACCATGAATGGATGTTTGAAACACTATGCCCATTTCCCTATGCAGCTTTTTTTTTTGTTTTGTTAGTGAGGCAATTGGGGTTAAGTGACTTGCCCAGGGTCACACAGCTAGTAAGTGTTAAATGTCTGAGGCTGGATTTGAACTCAGGTACTCCTGACTCCAGGGCCGGTGCTCTATCCACTGAACCACCTAGCTGCCCCTTTCCCTATGCATCTTAGTATGCTTTGTGCCTGGATGGAAGATAGGCTGATGAACCATATGGTTTATCACCACCCTGTAGTGGGCCACCTCCCATTCCTGCTATTATTAATAGGGCTTTCTCTGGTTCTGCCAAGGCTGATCTCTTGGTATCTTGATGTGATTGAGAAAGGAAGACTTCTAGGGTTCAAACCATCATGAAAAAGCAAGGGATCAAGAGAAGAGAGATAAATCTGGGGAAGGCAGGGCTCATGGACCTGAACCACCCATCCTTGTCCTGCCTCATCTGCACCTCAGACACTGTGGCATGGGGCAGGGAGTGTGGTAGGAGAAGGAAATAGGTGGTAAAAGGATGAACCACTGTAGTTCCAGTCCTTGTTTTTCAAAATTCTCCTGTAAAGGAAAGAGTCCATTTTATTCACTACCACATGGATTCATGCAATCGAAAGTAAATTGGCTTAGGTTGGAAGAACACAAGCTTTCTGAGGGCAAGAAGAGTTTCATTGTTTGTCTTTGAATCCTCAGCACCTGGCATGGCTCCTTGCACATAATAGGCCTTTAGTAAACACTGACTGGATTGAACTTAATTAAGGAAGAGATTTAGAGAGAGCCGGGACTCATAAGCATTGATTTGAGTAGACAGAACCTGAACTACGTTTCCAAAGCCTGTGGATGACTAGGGAAGGGTAAGCAAAGGATATAAACATATATGAAGCACCTGCTATATGCCAGGCACTGTGGTAAGCATTTACAAATATGGTCTTGGATGATCCTCATAACAAACTTAGGGGAGCAGCTAGGTGGCACAGTGGATAAAGCACCAGCCCTGGATTCAGGAGTACTTGAGTTCAAATCTGGCCTCAGACACTTGACACTTATTAGCTGTGTGACTCTGGGCAAGTCACTTAACCGTCATTGCCCTGCAAAAAAAACCCCAAAAAACAAACAAACAAACTTAGGAGGAAGGGGCTATTATTATCACCCCCATTTTATGAATAAAGCTTTATAGCTATAGATGAGGCTTTAAATATTATATATCTCTTTCAATCTTCACAATAACCCTGTGAATTAGGTGCTATTGTTGTCTTTATTTTAGAGTTGAAGAAACAGAGGGTAAATGACTTGTTCAGAGTCACAAGCTAATAAGTGCCTGGGGCAGGATTTGAACTCATGTCTTCCTGATTTCAGGTCCAGCACTTTATCCCCTGCACCACCAAACTAGGAAGCACTCTTTTGCACAGAGATCTGTGACTTTGTTGGGGGGGGGGGGCGTGAACTCCTGGTACGGAGAGCTTCTCTAGCTACCTAGATAGTGATCCATCCATGACTAAGTAGGTAAGTTATGGAGAAAGGCTTAAGGAATATAGAAGTTATGTGACCTGCCCACAGTCATACAATTAGGACATGTCAGAGATGGGATTTGAACTCTTCCTGAATCCAGATCCAGGAGTTTTGGCATTCTATTTCTAGTGTGTGGGATGTGAAAGGTGGTGGCCAGCTTTCCCTGGGGCAGCTCTCCCTAATAGCCCAGCATCTGAGGAGTGTATGGTGGTGGAGTGTGCCCTGATGAAGTTCTATACTTCCTGTTTCCATATCCAGTGCTTGGTTCAAGGAGTCAGGCTGTCTCTGAAGAGGCACTACAATTAGCATGATTTTTTAAACCAACATTAAATTCAGTGAAGGAAAACTCTCCCCCAACAAGCTGTCTCCCATAATTATGTGAAGATCACACAACATTTCTACTTCCCATATAAAATCCCATCTTCCACAGGAAGCCTTCCTCATTTTTCTTTTTTCTTTTTGTGGGGCAATGAGAGTTAAGTGACTTGCCCAAGGTCACACAGCTAGTAAGTGTCAAGTGTCTGGGGCTGGATTTGAACTCAGGTCTTCCTGAATCCAGGGCTGGTGCTTTATCCACTGTGCCACCTAGCTGCCCCGACCTTCCCCATTTTTGATGTTGTTTATATGTTCAGTTGTATCTGACTCTTCATCTACATATCTGAGATTGTTGATATTTTTTTCGGCAACCTTAATTCTGGCTTTTGATTCGTCCAGCCTAGCATTTTACATGATGTATTCTGCATAGAAGTTAAGTAAATAAGGTGACAATATAGAACCTTGTTGATTCCTTTCCCAATCTTAAACCAAACAGTTTTTCCATGTTTGGTTTTAACTGTTGCTTCTTGGCCCACATACAGGTTCCTCAGGAGACAAATAAGATGATCTGATTCTCCCATCTTTTTGAGGACTTGCAGCATTTTGTTGTGAGCCACACAGCCAAAGGCGTTAGTGTAGCCAATGGAGCAGAAGTAGATGGTTTTCTGGAACTCCCTTGCTTTCTCCATAATCCAGTGAATGTTGGCAATTTGGTTTCTAGTTCCTCTGCCTTTTTGAGAACCAGCCTGCTTTTCTGGGACTTCTCAGTTCACATATTACTGAAGCCTAGCTTGCAGAATCTTAAGTATAACCTTGCCAGGTGTGAAATGGGTGCAATTGTTTGATAATTTGAACATTTATTGGCATTGCCCTTCTTTGGGATTGGGACATAAACTAATCTTTTCCAATCTAGTGGCTATTGTTGAGCTTTCCAAATTTGCTGGTATGTTGAGTGCAGCACTTTAAAAGCATCATCTTTTGGGATCTTAAATAGTTCAGCTTGAATTCCATCATCTCCACTAGCCTTATTGTTATCAATGCTTCCTAAGCCCCATTTGACTTCATTCTCCAGGATGTCTGACTAGAGTAATAACCACACCATTGTGGTTATTGGTGATATTAAGATCTTCCCCAAATGCTCTTTTTTGTTGTTTTGGGAGTTTGGGGTGTGTTGTTTTGGTTTTTTTGTGGGAGAATGAGGGTTAAGTGACTTGCCCAGGGTCACATAGCTAGTCAGTGTCAAGTGGCTGAAGCTGGATTTGAACTCAGGTCCTCCTGAATCCAGGGCCGGTGCTTTATCCACTGTGCCACCTAGCTGCACCCACCCCCCCCCCCCGGCAAATGCTCTTAATTCCAGTGCCTTCCCTCTGTAAATTATTTCCTATTTATCCTTCGTGTATTTGGCTTTGTATATATTTGTTTGCATGTCATATCTCCCATAAGATTGTAAGCTTCTTGAGGGCAAGAATGTCTTTTACATCTTTTTGTATCCCCAGCTTAGCACAGTGTCTAGCATATAGTAGGTGCTTAATAAATGTTGATTGATTGAGAATTGATAGGGTGATGACTTTGGATAAATCATGTTACTACCCTGGGTCTCTAAGGTCCCTCCTGGCTCTAAATCTAAGATCCTATGAGACTGTCACCTCTTTGTCTAGAGGTCCCCCACCTGTAAAATGCGAAGTTTGGGCTAGACATCCTCTGAGGTCCCTTACAACTCTAAATCTATGATCCCAAGATCTACTAAAATCACCAAAAGATTTTTGGAATGCATTTACTAACTAGACTCACAAAGGACAGATCTGACCTCATTTCAGAGAGGTGGGGTTCCCCCCCACTCCCATCCCTGTTCACAATCATTTCCTGGACTTTCTTTGCCTAGCTCTACAGCCCTACTCATCATGAAGTGTGAACACACCTTTAAAAAAAGTATAAATGTTGCAAAAATCAAACCAAGCAACAGGAGAACCTGCAGGAATTGGTTCTTTCCTCTCCTCTCCTCTCCTCTCCTCTCCTCTCCTCTCCTCTCCTCTCCTCTCCTCTCCTCTCCTCTCCTCTCCTCTCCTCTCCTCTCCTCTCCTCTCCTCTCCTCTCCTCTCCTCTCCTCTCCTCTCCTCTCCTCTCCTCTCCTCTCCTCTCCTCTCCTCTCCTCTCCTCTCCTCTCCCCTCCCCTCCCCTCCCCTCCCCTCCCCTCCCCTCCCCTCCCCTCCCCTCCCCTCCCCTCCCCTCCTCTTCTCTTCTCTTCTCTTCTCTTCTCTTCTCTTCTCTTCTCTTCTCTTCTCTTCTCTTCTCTTCTCTTCTCTTCTCTTCTCTTCTCTTCTCTTCTCTGTCTCTCTCTGTCTCTGTGTGTCTCTCTGTGTGTCTGTCTCTGTGTGTGTCTCTATCTCTGTCTTTGTCTCTCTGTCTCTGTGTCTCTGTCTCCGTCTGTCTCTGTCTCTGTCTCTCTCTCTTTCTTGCTCACTCACTCTCCCTTGCTCTCTCCTGCCCTTCTCTCTATTCAGAATGTAGGATGTACAAAGGAAAGATCCCACGGGAATGCTAGAAGAAATTTATAGGTGCTACAGGCTGTAACTCTGGTGAAAATTGTGAAGACAGTAGGTATCCCCAGGAGACAGCAGGCCAGCCAGGATCTGGCAAATGGTTGGATATAAGGTAGAACATAAGGTTCTTGAGGGCCAGAGTTGCTTCATTAGTTTTGCATCCTCAGCATTTGACACTGGGCCTGGCACAGAGAATGTGCTTAATAAATACTTGTTGATTGACTGACTGGTTGATATGAAACCAGGGGTTGGGGAGACAGGAGAGTCAAAGGTGATGACCCTGGGCTGGATAAAAAGATCATATTATCATGAACAGAAATAGAGACATTGAGAGATGTCAAGATTTGCAGAGAAAGATGATGAGTTTAGTCTTTGATAGGCTCAGCAAGTAATTCAAATGGAGACAGCTGATGGGAAATAGCAGACATTGCTTTGGAGTCATCTTGGACCTTGTGTGCATGGGAAGGCATGAGATCACAAAGGGAGAGGTCAACAAAAAGAATGGAGGCCTGAGCCTTGGGGAGATGGATGGTCATGATTGGGAACGGGGGATGCATAACAACCCAATCAAAGAAGCCAATCAGCTTTTATTAAGCACCAATTATTCACCAAACACTTTTCTAGGGAATGTGAACAGAGCCAAGAAAACAATACACACACACACACACACACACACACACACACACACACACACATATATATATATATATATATATATCTGTAAGGGTAGGGGTAGGGGTATGGAGAGAGAGAGAGAGAGAGAGCAAGAGAGCAAGAGAGCACAACTACAACAATGTAAATGGTTTTGTAACTACAGAACCACAAAGATGAATGTGGCACAATTACAAAACAAAACCAAGCATGGCTTTAAAAGAGAGACCCCTTGGTTACCCCTTTGTCAAAATTAAAGGGCTACAGATGTGTTATATTACATCTTTTGATTAATTTTTGATGAATGAACTGATTATTTTGCTGATTTTTCTCTTCTTTTTTTCTTTCAACATGTTATACAGAATGGGCATGCAGCTAGTCATACAGAATGGCTCTCTGGGAGGGGGAGGAGGAGGAGGAGGTTACTGGGGGAAATGTTGGTGATGTGAGAAACCAAAGTATAAAAACGTTTTTTGTTTTTTTGTTTTTTAAAAAGAACAAGGGGGCAGCTAGGTGGCACAGTGGATAAAGCAACAACCCCAGATTCAGGAGGAACTGAGTTCAAATCTGGTTTCAGACACTTGACACTTACTAGCTGTGTGACCCTGGGCAAGTCACTTAACCCTCATTGTGCCGAAAAAAAAAGAACAAGATATATTCTCTCTCTCTTTTTTTTTTTTGAGGCAATTGGGGTTAAGTAACTTGCCCAGGGTCACACAGCTAGTATATGTCAAGTGTCCGAGGCCGGATTTGAATTCAGGTCCTCCTGAATCCAGGGCTGGTGCTTTATCCAGTGCACCATCCACCTGCCCCTGAACAAGACATACTCTCTAAGGGATCAGCTGAAGTAGGAGCTAGCTCTCAGGAAGGAGACACTATGCCCAATAGGGAGCCCAGCAGAACAACATTCTTAGTAGAGATGTTGTACCCAGGGGAAACAGCTTAATTATACCACAAGAAGAGAAAGGACAAAAGTGCCCTGTAACACTGGAGGTATGAGTCACCTCTGTGTTTCTTAATATCACAGAATTGAAAAATTTGAGAGTTGGAGGGACTTCAGCAGCTCTCTGGTCCAACTACTCGGCCATGGAAATCTCTAGTATCCCACATGTAATAAGAGGTCATCCAACCTCTGCCTGCAGATTGTCTCCCAGGAAGCACATTTCACTTTGGGACAGCTCTAATTGTTGGGAAGGTTTGTTTTCCCTGTCCATAAGACACCCTTTCAAATACATAAATTTAGCTACCATGTCCCCTCTCCATGCACTTTCCTCCTCACTACATGCGTCCAAATCCTTCACCTGATCCTCATATGTCACTACCTCAAGGTCCCTCACTAACCTGGTTGTTCTCTTCTAGAAATTCTCTGTTGATCAAAGACCGTGCCTCCTTACTAGTATACTCTGTATGTGTATACTCTTAGCCTTGATGCTGTGTGTATTTGTGGGAGAGTGTGCTCCAGGTTTATGGTGGAGGGAGGATGTTGTGTAGCTATTATTCTTATATTTTGTCAGTAGATACTTTTTACATTAGGCTAAATGTGGTTCTTGCCTATTAAAGGTAAATTCACTGGTAGGGGCTTGTGACTTATAGAGTTTTAGGAGTCCAGACCCACAGATTAACTTGAACCTTGGGTAAGATTCCAGGGGACCTCTGCTGTGATCATAAAGTAGGAGAGGGGTAGCCAAGAGAAGGTACTACACATATATTTTTGGATATGTACATGTTGTCTCCATTATTAGAATATAAGCCCCTTGAGAGAAGGTACTATTTCCCTTTTGTTAATAAAAACAACAACATTGATTAAGTGCTATTACGGGTCAGGCACTGGGCTAAGTGCTGGGAATACAAAGAGAGGCAAAAGACTAACCCTTCCCTCAAGGAGCTTGTAATCTATTTTTTTTTTTTTTGCATTTCCAGTGCTTAGCACATGCCTGGCACATAGTGATTTTTTAAAAATAAATGTTAATTGATTGAGAAACATGACTCCTGAAGAAAAGCTGTTATGTTTATTTTCTATCATTATATATTATTTGATGGTTGTGTACCTTTCAATTAAAAAAAAAGGCATTGGGGGCAGCTAGGTGGCGCAGTGGATGGCGCACCGGCCCTGGAGTCAGGAGTACCTGAGTTCAAATCCGGCCTCAGACACTTAACACTTACTAGCTGTGTGACCCTGGGCAAGTCACTTAACCCCAATTGCCTCACTAAAAAAAAAAAAAAAAAAAAAAAAAAAAAAAAAAAAAACCCTTAAAAAAAAAAGGCATTCACTTGCTTGGCTAGCTAAATTGATTAAATTAACCATTTGGGGGGCAGCTAGGTGGCACAGTGGATAGAGTACTGGCCCTGGAGTCAGGAGGACCTGAGTTCAAATCTAGCCTCAGACACTTAGCACTTACTAGCTGTGTGACCCTGGGCAAGTCACTTAACCCCAATTGCCTCACCAAAAAAAATAAAATTAACCATTTAGTTAGTAACAAACAATCATTTACTCATAAACAATTATTTACAAGTCTACTTTATACCCTAGGACAGTCACAGGGATTTTTAAAAAATAAAGAAGCATATTCAGTCACATTGCAAAAGGAATTTTTGTGTCATTAATAAGTAAAATGTAAATACTTTAAAAAATTTAAAGGAAAAGACTTTATAATTCAAAATATTTTAAAATTTTCTGTTCTAAATTTTCTCCCTCTCTCAACTCCCTTCCCCACTCAAGATTCCATATAATTTTTAAAAAATACCGTGTAGCAATAAGGGTTCCATCTAAACAGCAAGAATTTTTAGTGGAGCCAGTAAAGAAAATTTGACAATTTCTTCGTGTGCTGACCTTGAAGTCAAAGGACTTAGTTCAAATTCCAGAACATTTAGTATCAAATGTGATGGATTTGCAGCTCTTTGCAAACCTTAAAGCTCTATATAAATGCTAGCTGTTGTTGTTATTAGCTGCATGTCCATGAATGAGTCCCTTTATCCTTCTAAGTCTCAGTTTCTTAATCTGTAAAATGGATAAAATACTACTGCTTACCTCTCCCACAACCTTAGTTTTGAAAAAAAAAAGAAAAAGAAAAAAGAAAGAAAGAAAAACCATGTTGTGAACCTTAAGCTACTATTTGGTTATGAGTTATTATAAATGAACTAAAAAGAGCCTTTGACAAATGAAAAACCCATTGGATCATAGATTTATAGCTGGGAAAATCCTCAGACAGCTTCTAGTCCAACCCCACATTTTACAGATAAGGAAACCCAAAGCTCAGAAAAGCTAGAGGACTTGGCTAAGGTCATAGGGATCAGAACTGAAGAATTGCCCCCAGGACCTCCGACACCCAATCCAAAGTTCTAGAGGTGAATTCAGGGTCTCCGGTCTCTTTCAAGGTCTTAAGCCTCTGTCTTCTCACCAGTGTCCTTTTCCTGGGCTGCCCATCTGCTCTTCGATGGCAGATCCAGACATTTCCCTCTTCTCTTAGATGCTAAAGCTGTTCCTTGAGCAGAGTAGTTCTGACCACAGGACAGAGCTGGACAGAGCTGGGATCCTGCTATGTTATCAAGATCATTTCACAGCAAGGCCTTCGAGACTTCCACAAATGCTTTGGCTGAGTCCACTAAATCACCTCTTTGTTGGAGTCCATTAATTAAAAGATTGTAAAGTCCTTCATGCCCATGAATGTCACGTGCAGTAATAATAACAAATCAGAGGGGATATATAGCTGGTCTTCCTTTTCATACATTGCATCCTCTTTCACCAAATGTTCCAATAATTACAGAATATCTATTTCTGTCTTTGTTTGACCTGATTCATAGTTTCATTGATTTGGGGCACTTCAGGTAAAGGAACTCCCTCTACGAACACAGACCACTTAAAGAGCTCCTGTGTCACAAAAGAGTTAAGTGACTTCCCTGGGGTCAGACAGTCACTACGAATCAGAGACAAGACTTGACGGTATCCTCCTCACTCCATGACTCCGCTACAATGCCAAGCCACCTCTTTTTTTGCACTTTATCCTTGTAAAGAACTCCCAGTGAGGAAACAACATCTACCAATGCAGATTGGCATCTACTCTGCACCTGGTGGTTTTAGGGAGCTGTCTGTGGTTACTGAGGAATTAAGTGAATTGCCCAAGGTCACAAAACAATGATGTGTCAGAAGCAGGACTGGAAGCCAGGGCTAGCTTTCTGTCCACTGCTGGGTGACTCCTGCCTACAGTGAGGAGGTGTGGATAGGAAAAGGAGTGAGGGAAATTACTGAAGACATCTATAGATAATGGAACAGGGGGACTACACACCTCACAACACTACCTAGCTTATAAGAAGGTGTGCTTTTAGAGTGGAAAAAGGGAAAAGCCTTCTTGTCAAAACCTGGAAATAACTCTAGCTTGTCCCTCATGTGACCTAGGGCAAGTCATGTCCCCTCCCTGGGATTCAAGTTTCCTCAACTTTAAAAATGAAAAAGTTAGATTAGACGGTCTTTAAGGTTCTTTCCTGCTCTAAATCAATCATATGAGATAATATCTGTGTAAGGGATGTCTGCGTGTCTGCATGTCTGTGTGTATGTGTGTGTGTGTGGGGGGGGGGTTGTCTTGCTTTTGTATATAGGTTTTGTGTGTCCACATGGGTCTGTCTCAGTGTGGCTCACAGGGAGACAAGAGTAGATCTTTCTAGCATCTCTTCCCCTCACCCTTGTTCAAGGAAGACTTGGATTCCTGCTGGCAGGGAAAGCAGGAGGTTGGGGCCAGAGACTGATCACTCTGCTCTCCTCAGAGAAAGGGGATGGTGGGCTAGAATTAGATCTATCAGCCCCCTTAAATATTCTACATCTACATCTACATTTGGATCTACATACCACATAATACAGAATGAATTAGTTCTCCCATTGGGAGTAAGATAACAGCTCAACACACACACACACACACACACACACACACACACACACAGAGGGAGAAAGAGAAAGAAAAAGAGACAGATAGACACAGACCCAGATTTCACCTAAGGGGAAATTCCTTCAAATCTCTGGTGTAGCAAGCTGGAGATATGGACATGATAGATATCACCAACTTCTCTACATGTCAGTTTCTTCCCAAGATCTTTCTCTCCATGCAGGGACATGAAGATAAAGTGGAATGGTGCATCTTCTTTTGCAAAGCTGGAAACCTGAAGAACTTCCTTCTCTCCAGCTTGGCACTGGAGTGAGATGAAAGTGAGATGAAAGTCTCATGCAATTGACTCTTTGAGCAAAACATCACATGTATAAAATGCTTAAGTGCCTTGCAAACCTTAAAGCACAATATAAGTCCTAGTTAATATTATGAAATCAATGTGGAAAAGGAGTGATTGCCAGAAACCCCTTGGTATAATGGATACAATGCTAAACTGGAATCAAGAATACCTAAGGTCAAATGTGGCTTCAGATACTTAGTAGCTGTATTATCATGGTGCACACTAAGTATTTAATAAATGCTTAATGACTGATTAATTGATTTACCAATGTGAGTTTATGAGTCTATTTTCAGTCAATTAGCATTTATTCCATGTGCCAGGCACTATGTAAAGTGCTTGGGTTACAAAGAAAGGCAAACAACTATGTACAAATAAGTTATATGGAGGGTAAATTGAGGGAAGTTTCCAAGGGAAGGCATTAAGGTTGAGGAGGACTGGGAAAGGCCTCTTGCATGTGAGGCTTTATCTAAGATTGAAAGAAATCAGGGAAGTTATGGAGTTTGTGCTTTAAGTATGATCAATTAATCAATCACCAACCATTGATTAAGTTCCTACTATATGTATGTATGTGTGTATATATATATATATACACATATAAGTATATGCAGTAAATATATATGTATGTGTGTATACATATAAGTATATATGTATATAAACGTAAATAAAAGAAATGTGAGGTAGTTAGGGAAATAGATGGTGTTAGGAGTGAGAAAAATAAGTAGCTGTCCTTTACCTGAAATCTACATTATTCACTGAGTACTTTTTCTTGAAGGGTTCCTGTTAATCCCTCTTGGGGGAGGTCCTAGACTTGAGCTGCACTTAGGCCTTATTTAAGAGGCTTTTCCTGGAACTCCAAGATGAGAGCAATGCAAGATAAGGAAAAGCCTGATCCTGTCTCCTTTAAAGGTCAGGTTTACACAGGACTGACTCCCCTTGTAGGATCACCACCCCTATCCCTACCACCAGCCATGAGTGATATATGATGTTATGATCCCCTGATGGTGTTGTAATTCTCTTTTGTTCTTAGGGGCAGTTTGCAAAGGAAAGAAAGCTCCTTTTCCTGATAAGAGTCTGGGGACAGAGCTTATCAGAGGTTACCATCTTTAATAATAAAAGCGAGCATTTAGATGGTGCTTTAAGGTTTACCAAGTGCTTTACAGATATTATCTCATGCTAGATATCCAGCTCTAGCTCAGAGAGCCTGTGTTTCTAACTCCTTTAACCTCCTGGGTCCTTAGTTTCCTCATCTATAAAATGGGGGTGAAGGTCCTTTCTAGCTCCACTTTCATTGTCATGATTTAGGCATTCCCAGCATGGGAACTCCTTCGATACAAATCTCACCCCATCAATGTGGGAGTCAGAGTCAGAGGACCTGGGTTTAACCCAAAGCTTTACTTCTTGCTACTTGAGTGAATTAAATGCCACTTAACCTCCCACACCTCATTGTCCTCATCTGTAGTTAGGTTGTTGGACTAGAGGACACCAAGTTCCCTTCTAGATATTAATCTTTGATCCATGACCCATCTCAAGACTCTTAAAAGTTGGGTGGCCTGTGACAAAGAGGTTGAGTGACTTACCCAAGGTCACACAGCTAGAAAGTTTAAGTGGCATCTTGTTTTCAAGTATAGCAGTCTACCCACTACCCTTTATTCTCTCTGGTTAAAATACTATATACCAATGTAAACACCTTCCCTGCAGAGGACATGAAGACAAGAGAAAGCCCTAGAATTATTACAAGGACACTCAAGGCTTACTTTTTAAGGTTTAGATTTTAGGGCTAATGGAGCATTGGAAACTTTGAAATTTTACATACATATGCATACAGAGGGAGAAATTCTTACCTTGCCCTATTTTAGAACCAATGTCAATTATTCTTTGGAATTTGTGAACAAAAGAAAAAACCTTGGCTTTTATTTCAAAACCCTGCAAACTACAGTAACACATTCTTTAGCCTCTGCATATTGTCAGCTAATTCAGCTTCCCCAGCTCCCCCATGATCCCCACCCCCACCCCCAGCAGGTCCTCCCACTTGTTCCAGAGAGGCTTAGAAAATAGCACGTCACCCACTCAACTCCCTGTCTCCTTCTTCAAGGAAAATATTTACATGATACCACAGAGAGGGTTTCCATGGCAGTGATGACTTTCACACAGTTGCCTTGACAACTGCTTGAGGCTGTCTTGAACAATTTGAAATACTCTTCTTGGACAAATAAGGAGAACCTGTTAAAAGTGACATCCAGCCTATGGAAGAATCCAGAGCCTTGGAATCTCTCCATTCCATTTTTCTTCCTTATTCCTTAGTTCATTTTTGCTTCCTCTTCTTTCTTTTTCCCATCCATCCCTTCCATCTATCATTTCCCTGAACACACTCTCTCTCTTGGTTTCTTTATTATTATTGTTTCTTCCCCCTGGAATTCTTCCTAAGCATTATGCTTTAATTCACTGTGGAGTCAGCTCCTGTGAGTTCTGGGAAGGGTTAAAGATGTGGCATGTAGGGGCTATGCCAAAGATAACAGGAGGGAGAATAAATAGACACATGGTCCTTTTTATAGAGCTTGGGGACCCTGCTGGTGGGGACAGGAGGCATGCTTCCTTCTGTTGGCGGGGCTGAGAAGCAAGCCTGAGGAGAGAGTCTACAAAAGAAAGAAAGAAGGAAATGTCTCACAAGGACTAGGCTAAAGACCCCCAAGTTTCTAATACCCTAAGGTCTCTTCTGTATTAAGACAATTTCCTAGCCCTTCACTGAAGGAGGAGGAGAGTTGTGGTGGAGAAGACTTTGGGCTGAGAATTAAGAGACCTAAGTGGAGTCCCAGCTCTGCTATGGGCTGGCCTTGACCAAGCCACTTCCTTTCCCTGTGCCTCAGTTTCCTCATCTATATGTGGGATATTTTTATGATATCACAGGTCCCTCCATACTCTGGCACTCCTGGCTCATATTTCCCAGGGCCAGGACCCTTTTGGTTTTGTCTTACTATCTATAGAACCTAATACAATGACTGATACACAGTATAGATGCACATCTATTGATTGTTAATCACTGCCATCCCCCACTGCCAAGACAACTACTTGGCTGATTCTTCAAATTCTTCCTCTAAGAGAAAAATTTTAAATAGGACCTATCTATGAATTAAAACTGGAAACTCTCTTTAAATGTGATAGGTAGGTAGATAGATAGATAGGTAGGTATGTACATACATCAATACATAGAGATAGCTGAAAGAAATTCTATAGATAGATAATAGAGGTGATAAAGATGATAAATAATACAATGATATTAACTGATAGAGTTAGGTAGATAGAGAGATTGACAGATATAGATAACTTTTTTTTTTTTTAGTGAGGCAATTGGGGTTAAGTGACTTGCCCAGGGTCACACAGCTAGTAAGTATTAAGTGTCTGAGGCCGGATTTGAACTCAGGTACTCCCGACTCCAGGGTCGGTGCTCTACCCACTGCGCCACCTAGCTGCCCCTGTAGATAACTTTTGAGAAGCTCAGAGTTTGAATTTTGCTACTGTCACTAATTGCCGATGGGACCTTCAGAAAGTCACCTTATTGTGGCTGGAGTTCTGTCCCCTGGGAATTGAGACCGTTGGACTGTATGACCTCTGAAGTCAATTCTGGCTCTAAATCTATTATCTATCCCACGATCATCCCCTTCCCCTCTCCAACAAGCCAACCCTTATAACAAAGACCAAAAAAGGAAAGGGAAAAGGAAAAACAGTTCAGCAAAAGTAAGCAATATATCAATCAAGCCTGAAAGTATATGTGATGTTCCGTACCCATACCCCTCATAGCCCTCCACCTCTGCAAAGAAGAAAAGAAAGTACATTTTCTCAGCTCTTCTCTGGAGCCAAACTTGTTCATCATAGTCACGTTAGTATTCAGCTTTCTTGGGTTTAGTTCTTCCCATTTATATTATTGTTATCATCATGAATCTAGTTTTTCTGTTTCTGCTTACTTCGCTCTGCACCAATTTATATAAATCTTCTCTGGGGAGTCTCTACACACAACTGGACAGAGAAATATGGTTCTGATGACAGAACCACTTGATAAATCAGGTGCTTTGAAGATGGAACTACAATAAGCTAACAAGTAAATAATAATTGGAAAACCTCTGGGAATCAGTAATTTTCCCTGCAAGGGAAATCTCTTTTATGGAGTCCATTCACCCTTGCTAGAGCTTGTTCTTAAACTTTTCTTCATTGTGGAAATAGTTCAAGATAGAAGCTGCACCCAGAGCCCAACAGCACCCAGAGGCCAACATTGCTGACCTGTTTTGCTCCATCCTTTCTCCCAGCCTGTGTATCTGATTGTGGGAATGCTAGAGAAAGAAAGCAAATTGTTTAGATTATTTCCTTTTTCATAAAAGATCTCAAAACTAAACAGGATCTCAGAGGCAATTCATCTAGTCTATGCTCTCCACACTAGCCATTCCAAGTGGTCATTGATTTTCAGCTTGAAAACTTGAAACCCCAAGTTTTCCAGGAATGAAAGAAGAGACCTAATCTACTTCCAAGCAGCCATAATTGTTAGGCAATTTGTTCTTATATCAAGGCTAAATTTGCTTCTATAAAACAGATACCCATTGCTCCTACTTTAGCTCTTTGGGGATAAGCTAGGAGGATTTATGTCTTGGGCAAGGAGAAGTTTTTAAAAATTGTATAAAAAATTTGCATACAAGAGGGGGTATGTGGGATTAACCAGTGATGGCCCAGTGAAATATTACCTGCCTGGTCCCAATCCAAGATGTGAAGGCTTGGTGAATTTACATCCAGCCATGAGTGACTGAGGGTCGATACCCAGGGGACAAAAAGTCTTCCAATAAGTTAAAGAGCTGAAACTGAGAGTGAATAGAACAAATTCAAATTTTAAAGATCTCTCTTCCCTCTTGTCTCTCGAATGAGGCAGATTGCCATGAGCCACTGGGCAGGGAAAAGGCAGGCTGCCCAATTTCCTGCCTGGCTGCCATGCGTCTCTGAGTATATGGCAGTGCTGTTTCTTTTCTGATAACTTTTTTTCCCCTGATCTTAGATGATAGAATATAGAGAGATGGAATAGACCAGGCCACAGTCTCATGAGAAGAGCCAACAAGAGGTGCCCTCAGCAACCAGAATGGGCATCAGAGATCACCAAAGCTGGTGGCAGCAATCTGAGTCCACTGGCCCAGGGACAGTGGTAGAGTAACCTGTCAGCTGCAATGCCACGTCCTTTAAGGAGACAGCCTGGCTGAGCAAGGGGGCAACTCTTCTATCAGTGACACCACACACAGAACTTACTTCATGGGGACTCAACAAGAAGACCAAGAGTCACGAGGTACCTCTGAGTCCCATGGGATTGAGTGCATGTGGAGGGTGGAGTGTGCTCTGATTTAGGGGATATTTTTATAACTTCTACACTTTCTATAGCTTCTCAGGGAATACTTCTTTTTAAAAGCTGATAGCAGCTAGTTGATTGATATGAGTGAAAACATATTGGCTGGGAGCTCATGAAAGATAGTTTTAGAAGTCCCAAATCCCACTGAGTTACCCCTAGAATCTTGAAGGAGGATTAGTTGGCTCACTCCAGAATCCTACCTTCCAGTGTGAGCTGGGGCATGGAGACAGAGCACCCAGAGTGAGTGTTACCTTCAAAAATAGAGTGGGTAATGGGTCAATAATTGTTTTTTAGGGAGGGCTCTGTATTTTATTTTTAATTTATGGAATAGAACAAGCATTTCCATAACAGAGTAAATAATTTTCAAAGGCAGAAAAAGAGTTCAGGCGAGGGGCCATCCATCCCATGAAGATGACTTACTCATTTCCCCAAAAGTTTTCATGGCATTTAGGGCTTGAACAACATCCTCACTCAGACCCCCTTAGATTTCCCACTTCCACCCTTAATTAGGGCCTACTTTTATAGAAATAAGGCTGGGGGGTGGGATGGCGCAATTGGTTATTTTATAGAAGAAACATTGGCAAGGCCCAGAAAATTCCTCTCTGTCATAGAGATCAAACTTATACTTTTGTAATAAATCTTGTTATTTGTAAGTATGATCATCATTAACAATTTACTAATTATTTAATTGATCACTAATTAATTTAGATAATTAGTAATTCACAGGTATGTAGTTTAAGACTATTACTACTAACTACTAAAGACCCTCTCCCCTCCCTTTTTAACAAAAACCTAATGGGGAAGGTCCTATAGACATTGTTATGCCATCTTAGAGATAAATAAATTGGGTCTCGAAGTGAAATCACAAAATCACAGACTCTGAAGGGACCTTGGTGACCATCCAGTCCAATACACACCTAAAAGGAATCTGCAATCTGTTCCACCTAACAAATGGTTATCCAGCAGCAATGACAAGGTGTCTGCTGTGTGTCACAGTGCTAAGTCCTAGGGATACAAAGAGAAAAGTAAAAACAGTCTTTGCCTTCATAGCTGATGTTTTAATAGCAGGATACAAAGCACAAAGAGGAGTGGTGACCAGGGAGGGGCACTTTGACCCAGAATGGGACGGGGATGGAGAGTGGGGGCATAGGGGAGCAGTGGCAGAGTGCATTGGATTAAGGAGAGGGGAGATGACTGGAATTCTCCCTGCCTAGTAGTGAGGCAAGTGGCAAGAAGATGGCCAAAGAAGCAGCTGGAATTCAACTGCATTTCTTTCATGTTATCTCATCCCACATCCCAGGAAAATCCAACTACTGATTTTGAATCAAGTCTTCCCCAGCCAGCAAGCACAAGCTTTTTCACTAGCCCTATCCTGGTACTTCAGACTTGGATGGGGCTCAGCTCATATAGGTCTTGATCTCTTCAAGTGACTAAGGATGAAAAATAACTTGGTGACTGGTTTTAGATGAACAATGCTTTTTAAAAGCTCTAGCCAGAGAAATCGTCTTCTTTCCAACAACCAGACTATGAGCTCTGTGTTAATTCTATATAGCACCGAACTTGGAGCCAGGAAGCCTGGGTTCAGATCCCTCCTGGGACCCTTTAAAGCTATTCAACCTTGGGGAAAATCCCTTTTCTTCTCTGAACCTGAGTTTCCTCATCTAGAAAATGAAGGGGTGGACTGGACTGGGGCTTCTTAAACGTTTTGCACTTGATACCCCCTTTTGCCTGATAAATGTTTACACAACCCCCCGGAATATAGGTATATAAAATACATATACGTGACCTTTTACTGTTGCCAAATTTTTTGTGGCTCCCACATTCAGTTACATGATCTTACATAGGGTTGCAACCCACAGTTTAAAAGAAACTAGGGACTAGACATATTCTAAATTCTCTTCCAACTCTATCGTAGTTTACCTGGGGAAAAAGGTAGGGGGAGCCCATGTGTCTTAGCTTGAACAAAGACTAAAAGAAAATATTTGAATGAGAAAAATCAGGGGCAGCTAAATGGTGCAGTGGATCAAGCACCAGCCCTGGATTCAGGAGGAGCTGAATTCAAATCCAGCCTCAGACAATTGACACTTACTAGCTGTGTGACCCTGGGCAAGTCACTTAACCCTCATTGCCCTGCAAAAAACAGAGAGAGAGAAAGAGAGAGAGAGAGAGAGAGAGAGAGAGAGAGAGAGAGAGAGAGAAATCATAAAACCAAGCAATTGAGAATGCCTAACCTTTCATATGGCTGCTGGAAAAAATCTTCTATATAAAATTATATATATACACACATAAACATATGTAATTATGCACACATGGGTATTTGTGTGTATATATGCATATATACATACATACCTTTTTTCTTCCTTTTTTGTGCTGATAAGACTAACAATAACACCAAAAAGGCAGCGTCTATAACAGTAATTAAAACCTCAGAGAGGCAGTCACGACTCCTGGGCTCAGACGTGGGTCATTGCCATCTGGGTGGTGAGAAGAGATCTTACAGACAATGGCATTGAATGACACCCCTCCTTTTCCCTCTCAAACCACAGCTGGATCTAGTGGTGCTGCAGCGGGGGCTATTGGGGAGATGAAAGCAACAGAACAAAAGCAATCTCTGCCCACTCCTTGCCCCCACTCCCCCGCTTCCAGCATTTGAACCTCAGTTCCTGTGACACACATCAATGGTAGCACTTACAAGGCTCTATTCTCCCACCCACCAGACCTGAGGGAGCCCCCACCCCTTCCCAGGTCCTACAGATGATTGGCAGTTCTTCCCAGCTGTTTGTGAACCCTGATGGACAGACCACGCATCCTGAATTTGGGGATAAGCTAAGGTATTCTATTTTCCATCTCACCCACACCATCCTCTTAGAATCACAGGATGTCAGAGCTGGAAGGGATCTGGAGCTGAATCAGTCCAAACCCTCTCATTTTTCAGGAGAATGACTTGCCAAGAGCAAAGCTATCAATCTCTAAGTATTACTTTCTTCTTAAGAGAAAAATGTCATTAAACTCGTCAGCCTGAGCTGCCTCCCAGAAGCAGGCAAACAGCCCTTGGGAGGAGACATTCTCCTTTCTGATGCCTAATACTTGGGAGTCAGAGACCTTGTGCTCTGGGCAGTCCCATTAGGTCAGCTGAGACACCCCTAGACATTCGTGATGAAGGGAGAAGAGGAGAAATAACAACTATCTTCAAGCATGTGAAGAATTGTCAAATAGAAGAGGGATTGGACTTGATCTGTTTGGCCCCAAAGGACAAGACCAGAAGTAATTCAAGCAAGTGGGAGAGAGGCTGATGACTGGAAACCATTTGTATGAAGAATGACTTGCACCCTAGCCCATGAACAATCAGGATAGTTCACCTTTCCTCTTCGATGAGTCCTACGTCCCCAGGGACCTCAGCAGTCCTCCAGGCTTCTAGTACAACTCCTCAAAAATGGAAACTGCTCAGGCTCACCAGAGAGCAGACCCCTTTTCTTGGGACCTGCACAGTCTACATACTCACAGAACCCAAGAACTGGGTGTGCTTCTCCTCACTGTGACTGTCTGTTGCTGCTCCCAGCTCCAGCTTCCTCTTGGCTCAGGAATTCTTCCACTTGGTGCAAAGCCCTGGTGTGGTCCAGGGGGTCACCTCTACTTGGTCCAAGAGGCTTAGTTCAGGAACCCTTTGTGGTTCCATCCTCTCTGTACTAATGCTATTGGTTTAAGTTCCTGCAATTTCGCTTGCTTTAAGTTGATCCATGACACCCCTGGGACCTTGGTTGTCCTGGAAGGGGTCTACAAATATGTAGATCTCCTTCAAGAAATTAAAGGGAGAATGGTTCAAAGATTTAGTTAGATTTAGCCTGCAGAAGAGAATAATGGATCACATTTATAGCTCTTTATTCACAACAATCCTGTGGGGAAGAGATATTCTGCTCTGCTGGTTTATACCACCCATCAGTCTTTAGCTTCCTGAAGCCTAACCCCCAGCCCCACCACATGACTGATATTACTCTCTCTAAAGTCACCAATGACCTCGTTTTCATACAAAAAGGGACTTTTCTCAGGCTAATGGCCCCAAAGAATACTGGGTAGCAGAAAGAGTATTTATTGGCTGTGGAAGAAAAACACATAGGTTCAAATCCCATCTCTGGTGTTTACCACTTTGTGACCTTGGGTGAGTTATTTAACCACCTTGGGCCTCAGTTTCCTCATCTGTAAGATGAGAGCTGCATCCTTTTCATCTCTAAATCTATAATCCTATATCTCTCCATCAGACCCAGTTCACTTTATGAAGATTTTATAGCCAATTTCCTTTGCAAAGATACAATTTCCAGACCATCAGGAGATTTATCTAAATAATGTACTGTCCATTCCTCTAGCTGGGACCTTTAAGATAAAACTTCCTTGAAAATCTCCGCAATTAGATTGTAAGCTCCTTGAGGGCAGGGGCTACCTTTTGCTTCCTTTTGTTTCCTCTGCACTTAGCACTCTGTCTGACATTTGCCTAGGCATTGAATAAATGTTTATTGATTGAAAATAGCTGCTTCTCATCTAGTTAATAAATATTGCTCATCTATTGCCTGCTTTTTCTATACTTCCTATTGAAGATTTTCTACACTGCCAGCAGAACCCAAGATCCCAGTTCTATCCCAGCACTTTTTTTCTCTTTGATCTGTTTGAAGCATTTGATGTTGTTTACTGCCCCTACCTTGTGGCTACTCTTTCCTTCCTTAGTTTCCATGGTCTTATTCTCCCATGGTTCTCCTCCTACTTCTCTGCCAATCCTTCTTCCTCTCATTTGCCAGGTTTCTTTTATTCTTTCTAACTGAGGGCATTGGTCCCAAGATTCCATTCCTGACCCTTTCTCTTTCCTCTCTCAACTCTCCCTCTGTAATTTCATTCCCTGTCATGGCATTGATTTCTGGGAGAGTAACTCCAGCTCCCACTCCCACTCAAGCCCTGGCTCTCCAATCCATGACCAGACTGCCCCACCTGCACTGCAAATAGCAGACCAAACATCTCTGATCTTTCCTCCAGAATCTGTCCTTCCTCCTAACTTTTCTACTGTTGTTAACACTTCGTGGCCAGATCATATTTCTGTTGTCTCTGCCTGTCTCTTGTACTTCTTTCCTCTCCACTGGCATGTCCAAGTTCAAGGCTTCATTCTATCTGGCCTCCTGGCTTCCCTGCCTCTAGTCTCTTTCTGCTCAAATTCATCTTAAACCTTCTTGCTTGAGTAATCTTTCACAATACATAGCTCTGATCACATTCCTTTCTCATTCAAGAACTTCAATGGCTTTATGCAGGCCTGCTACAACCTATCTTTCAGGTCTTGCATTATACCCATGCATGCTCATTTTCCCTTTGTGAAAGGTGGAGATTGTGGCATGAATACATGCCAGGCCAAAGACCAAGGATGTACAGAGGCATGATGGGTAAAGGGGGAGGATGAGCTGGGGGGTAGTGAGTAGTCCAGTTTGATCAGCCAAATTCCTTTGTTCATTTCTGGCCTTTCACCTGGAATGGTCTGGCACCACATCTGGTCAACCAATCTGGAATACTCCTTGTCCCCTGAGCCCATCCTGCTTTTTCTGATGGCCATGCCCCGGTCTTTGCCCAACTTGTAATTGTGCTCCATCTTCATTTGGTGAAATCTCTTAAGGTTCCACCTCCTCCATGAAGGATGCTGAAGTACAGTGTCGGAGCTGGAATGGACCTCAAAAGGCCCATCCCTTTACAAATCCTGGGGCCAGCCTCTGGCCTGCAAAAGCCTGCCTGGAGAATAGATCACCATTCCTCAAGATGGCCCTTATCACGAATAACAGATTCAAATATGGCAACTTCCAGTCTTGCTGTCCCTCTGACCTCCAGGAGGCATATCCTCCAATTGAAGGAGCACCCCTCATTTGATCAGGAGTCCACACCTCTCTCTAATTCCTCCTCAGTATTTCCATCTGGTGGGGAAGAATTTCTCTCGAGTACCTGGACAGGATTATTCACATCACCCAGGGTGGAGGAGAGAGGGGTCAAGTCAGTGCTGCCAGCCCATGGCAACCAGTGTCTTGGCCAATCAACAACAACAAACAGCAACCAGCATTTTGTAGCACTTTAAAAAGTACTTTATGTATATTATCTAATCTGATCCTCATAAAAACCTTGTGAGGAAGCACTCTGGTTATTCCCATTTTACAGATGAGAAAACTGGGGCTTGGAGAGGTCAAGTGACTTGTTCAGGGTCACAGAGCTAGAGTAGGAGGCAGGATTCGAACTTGGGTCTTCTGGACTCCAGCATCTAGCTGCTTGTAAGCATTTATTAAGCACCTACTGGGTACTAAGTGCTGAGGACAAAGCAATGAAATGGTCTCTGCCTTTGAGAAGGGGACATCATATCAGGGGAGACAAAACATGCAATTAAGGAGACAGTGAGGTGCCATGGAGACCAAGGGCCTGGGTTCAAATCCTTCCTCCAATATTTACTTGCTGGATGATGTTGAGCCAGCACCTGAGCCTTGCTCTGGTTTCTCATATGAAAAATAAGGAGGTTGGACTAGGTGGCCTCTGAATGCTGGGCCGCCAGGTGGTGCCATAGTGCACAGAACACCCATCCTGGAGTCAAGACTCATCTTCTTGAGTTCAAATCCAGCCTCAGATACTTCCTAGATGTATGACCCTCGGCAAGTCACTTAATCCTGTTTGCCTTAGTTTCCTCATCTATAAAATGAGCTGGAGAAGGAAATGGCAAACCACTTCAGCATCTTTGCCAAGAAAACCCCAAGTAAGTTTTACCTAATATTAAGAGTTGGGTACAACTGAAATGAATGAACAAGAATGAAGAATTATATTTAGTATATTAAAGTATATTATGTTATGTTATATTGTTCTATTATGTTACGTAATAAAAACCGAATAAATACAAGATTGGTTGGAAAGGGAAGGCATCAGCAGCTGGGGGAAATCTCTCAGTCTCAGTTTCCTCATCTGGGGATAATGATAGGACCTACCTCCCAGGGTCATTGTGACGATCAAATGAAACAATGCATGTAAATGTTGAACATAGCTGTGGGCGCCAGTCATATTTGGGGATGTGCACACTGAGATGTCGGAAGGTGAAAGGATAGCCCCACAGAGTGCAAGGCAATATAGCATGATGGAAAGAGCACTAAACTTGGAGACCCAGACTTGAGCTCTACCTCATCTTCCCATCCCTGAGTCTCACTCTTCTCCTTTGTAACATTACAATGTTGGACTCTAAGGTCTCTTTCCTTTGAGACCATGTAAAGGAATACGTGGCCCAGCTCACAATCTGCATGATCCTCAAAAAGCCCAGAAGAAAGGGATCCGTGTCTATGCTTCCCTCCAGAGCCAATCACACAGCTCCTAAGACACAAGGAACACAGAGACCAACAGCCGTCCATGGTTTCTCTTGGAAGTTTCATAGGCTGCCTTCAAGGGCTGTTTTTTAAGTCTATGGCGCCATCCTGTGGCTCTTTCCTTTAGCTAGTTGGTTAGTACTGTTCATTGTCCATTCCATATGTTCACCACTGGCCAGTGCTCCCACTACGGCAACCTCCTTTGAGCTCTGTCTCTGGTCCTTCCACCTGTCTCTCCAGTGGAAGCTAAGAGAGGGAAAGGGTCATATGACTAGTAAGGGACAGAGATGGAGGGAATCTGTTTTCTGACTTGCTTTGGGCTCTTTCCACTGTCTCCAGTCTATGTGTGGCCTTAGGATTGTAGGTTTGTAAGTTTTAGAGAAGCCAGAAACCCTTGAGTTCATCTTCTCCAGTCCCATAATTTTACAAATGAAGCCCAGATGGCCCAGCCTATCCCCAATCACAGAATCATGGAGTGGGAGCATTGGAAGGGATCTTTGTCACCTGCTAGTCCGTGCTGCACAAAAAGGGCATTCCCACTATAACATACCTGACAAGTGGTCATCCAGCCCAGTTGGAGACCTCTAGGAACAGAGAACTCACCACTTCACAGGATGCCCACTTTACTGCTGGACAGCTCTCATGTTTAGGAAGGTTTCTCTCCAATATCAAGCCTTAATTTTCCTCTACAATTTCCATTGTAGAATCATTGCCCCTGGTTCTGACCTTGGGGGTGAAAGAGAATAGTTCTAACCCTTCTCCCATATGACAGCCTTCAGATACTTAAGGTCAATTATCATGTACCCCCTTGAATCTTCTCCAGGCTAAAAACTCTCCCTTTCTTGACCCTTTCTTCTCCCTTTTTTGACCAATAGGGTTTGGGGTTTGCTCTCTCTCTCTCTCTCTCTCTCTCTCTCTCTCTCTCTCTGTATATATGTGTGTGTGCGTGCATGTACACACATACATATATGTCCACACACATATACACATACATGTTTGTGTACATGTGTGTGTATATATGCACACACATATGAACCAGGTCTTCCAATTCTCTGACTGCTGGATTTGGAGTCAAAGATCCTGGGTTCAAATACTGCCTCTGACATTTTTCTCCTCTATAAAAATAAGGGGAGGGAAGAGTTTGGACAAGATGAAATCTAAGGTTGCTCCTAGCTCGAAGATATATGCTGCTGTGATTCTATGATTTCTAAAGTCTCATCTATGTCTATGATGTAAAATTGGACATTCTCTGCACTGTATCTCACTGCTTTCTTAAATGTGATCATCTATGGAAATATGTTCTACATGATTACACACATGTAACCCCTATCCAATTGGTGCCCATCAACTGGTAATGCTTAATAAGCCTTAGTATATAGAATCATAGATGTAGGGCAGGAAGGGACCTCATGAATATAATGGAACGTTACTAAGTTGTAGTAAACAATGGATATGAAGAATACCGTGAAGCATAGGAATACTTGTATGAACTGATGGAGAAAGAAGCATAACCAGGAAAACAAGATGCACAATGACTACAACAATGAAAATGGAAAGAACAACAAACAAAGGAAATTGAATGCTAGCTAACTATAATGACTAAACTTGGCCCCAGAGAAGAGATGAGAAAATGCGTGTCCCTCTCTTCTTTGCAGAAGTGGGGGACTAGGAGTGAAGAATATTACATATATTTTCATACTAATTCATATGTTAATTCTGCTGTTTTTCCCCCTCTCTTTTTAATTTCATCTTCAAGAGATGGGTCTCTGCATAGGGGAGAGGAGAGTAGTACATTTGGAAATAAAGATAATGTGAAAATGAAAGTTATTGAAATTTTTAAAAGAATAAATGCTTGTTTAATGGATTGAACTGTTTTATTTTCTCTTTTGAAGTTCAAAGGAAAATGTGAGAAACCCCAGACATCAGGAAAATAGAGAAATCCCCAGAGACCACAGCTTCTACTAATGAGGCTTCATATATCCAAGCATTCTGGCAAACCAGAGGTAAAAAAGTTGGGGGTGTGGCTTGGGAAAAAATGAAGGCAAATTCCAGGTAGGCTCCACACACCATGATTCTATTTGGTCCTAGAGGGCAGGAACAATGTTATCTCATTCTGAAACTTCCCTCAGCACTGGTAACCTCCTCACCCTAGAATATCTGACCATCCCTGTAGGCTTTTCAAGCTGGAACATCCATTGTAAGATCCACCTCCTTCTCCCATTGGCTTCTCCTAGAGCCTGCATTTTATAGAGTAGTACAGTAGTACTTTATTCTCTTCCTGGTCTCATTCCTGGCTTCCAGACTTTAAAATTCTCCCCATCTCTTCTCTTTCTTTCCCACCCCACTTTTCAGCTCCTTTTTCTGTATTGTCTTTCCCCCATTAGAATGTGGTTCCTTTTTGCTTGTATTTGCTTCCCTAGCACTTAGCAAAGTTCCTGGTACATAGTAAGCATTTAATATATGCTTATTTCCTTCATTCCTTTGATACCATCTAGTCATCCAACTCCTTCATCTTCTGAAAGAAGAAACTGAGGGCTTAAAGAGGTTAAATAACTTTCTTGAGGAGCCAGAACTGTAAGTAACAGAGTTAGAATTTGAACTCAGGTCTTGTGACTCCAAACTAAGGCTCCTACTATTGCACTACACTGTCTCTTTAGTAAAGCCTAGAAGTGAATAACCACTACTACCAGAAAATGTGAGTTTGGAATGTGACACTCTACAAAAGAATACACTCTCCTCTATCCTAGAACTAGAGTGAAATACTGGAACACCCTGACAAATCATACACCACAGAGGAGCTAATTGAGGCTTTATGTCTAAATGAGGCTTCATTTTCAGTCCTGTTAAGTCCATAGTGAAGCAAGTTTAGTGAGCTACAGTTTGTTTACTTGGAAATTAATTTGTTGGCTCATTGAGTCATGGTTCTGGAGCTAAAAGAGATCTAGTCATCCAGTCCATTCCACCTCCCTACCCCACAACTAAGAATTAGAATTTTGCTCCGCAATTGCTGTGTGACCTTATGAAAATCTCTTCCCCTCTCTGAACTCAATAATCTTCAATAATCTTTAAAATAAAGATAGAGACTAAATGACCAAGTGGCCTTTTCTGATGTTCGCACTTTAAGAGCCCATAGTTCAATGATACATTTAAAAAATCACACAGTAAGATCCATGATTCTTTAAATTAGGAGCATGCAAAGTTCTTCCAGCTTAACCCTCACCAATAGCTCTCCATTCCTCACATGATTCCAAGCCTTCCCACTTGCCATCATCCCTCTGTGGTTGCCCCTTACCCAGTCGCAACTTCAGGCTTTCTTCTGGGCCTCCCCCTTTCCAAGGAATAAATTTGCCAGCTAGCATAGCATCAAGCTGCCTCCAACAAACTGCTCTTCAAACCACATTTGTTCCATGAGGTCTTTCAGCTTAGATGACCGCTCTGTACTGTGCCTCACCACCAGACTGTGATGAAAGGCAGCAGAATTATCCACTTTGGCCTCTGTCTGCTGGACCTCAGGAAGCAGAAAGACTCCAGACTCTGATTTAGGGGCATCTCGATCTGTGAGAGGAGGACACAAGGGAACACCCGCCTGGGCTGCAGGCAGAGGCACACATGAGTCTCTTGATCATCTGGGCTCTTCACTTAGGCAAACCTCTCATTCACAGATGATTTGAGAATTAGAAAGGACCTTAGCAACCAAAGAAACAGTCCAATCCACACCTGAAAATGTATTTGCACTCTAACCTACCTGACAAGTGGATTCTCCTTGGAGACCTCTAGACAGGGGGGAGTCACCACCCACAGAGATAGCCCGTTCCACTTTTGAACTCAAATTTGAGTGTTGGGTAATGACTAAGAGGCTTCAATTTGTTCTTTTTCATCTCCCACATTATTCCTGCCCTCTAGGACCAAATAGGATTACGGAGTGTGGAGTAAGGAGCCATGGAAACTACTATAGTAATCTATTAACCCTTGGAAGCACCAATAACCACAATGAAGGTGAAGTCCTGCACCCACCCATCATTGGATGACTGGTCCTTTCCCTATGTGGCCTTAGGGGGAGGAGGAGAAAGATCTATTTGAAGACCCCCAAATTCTGGGGTTATTATTCTGACATTCTGAAGTTATTCTGTGACTGGGAAACTAAAAGAGGGAGGGAAGCCAAACTCCAACCTGAGAGGGTGCTGTGGACAATGGGAACAGGGAGTGAGTGGGGCACTGAGGTTTGAGATAAATGTGTGTAGTGCTATGTTATTGTACAACACAGTTAATCATCTTGCTCAATGATGACCTTGCCTAGGGGGGTGAGTGGCTGAAACAATGTCGAGTCTAGACAGGAAGAGATGTGGAGAGGAGTCATAGGCACGATGCTTCCTGACACATCTTGTTAAATAAGAAGCAAGGATGAAAGGAGCTGCAGGATTTTGGGGGTTTTCTTTTTATTTGTTCACACCTGGGATTTCAAGGTTGTAGGGAGTACCTGGGGATTAAAAGCCCTTCTACCAACACAGATTGGCACCAGCTGTGAAATCCAGAAAGCTTTATGAGGTGCCTCCTATATTATTGTTCCCATTTTAGAGAAGAAGAAATTGAGGTTGAGAGGTGAAGTGACTTGCCCAAGGTCACATGGCTGGCAGAACTCAGTTTTGAAACCAGGTCCTTCAACTATAAGTAATAATATGGTTAATTCATTTTCATTTAAAGGTTGAGGTCTTTTGACTTAGATGGAGGAAAAAGCTACTACAATCTGGTTTTGTTTACAACTGATCTTACTCAGGGCAGCTAGATGGCGCAGTGGATAGAGCACCAGCCCTGGAGTCAGGAGTACCTGAGTTCAAATCCAGCCTCAGACACTTAACACTTACTAGCTGTGTGACCCTGGGCAAGTCACTTAACCCCAATTGCCTCACTAAAAAAAAACAAAAAACCAAAAAAAACAACTGATCTTACTCCTGTGTGCTGATATAGCTGAGGCCTAGAAAAAATAAATGCAAAAGGATAAAAATAAAAGTAATTTATTTAAACTTTTTGATGTGAGGGGGACTTAGTACTATAGGACTGAAGTTAAGACTCCAAAGCAAATCTGAGAACTACAAGCATGTGGCTCTTGTGTTGTTGTTCAGTCATTTTTCACTTGTGTCTTACTCTGTGACCCCATTTGAGGTTTTCTTGGCAAAGATCCTGGAGTAGTTTGCCATTTCCTTCTCCAGTTCATTTTCACTGATGAGGAAACTGAGGCAAACAGAGTGAAGTGACTTGCCCAGGGTCACACAGCTAGTAAGTGTGTCTTGAGGCCAGATTTGAACTAAGGAAAATGAGTTTTCCTGACTCCAGGCACAGTGTTCTGCGCACTATGACACCACCTGGCAGGCCCCCTTGTCATTGTACTATGCTTCCAAAAGATAAAAACATGATGATAGGGGCCAGGGAGAGAAAAATCACCATTGGAGCTACAGAGAAAGGAGAAAAATAAACTCTGGGACAGAGCTGTGTTTGCTCCCCAAAGTATGAGACCCCAGGCTGCAACAAGACCTGCTGTTGGACCAAGTTTCCAGAAATACCCTGTCCAAGGGTGTGCTGATAAATGTTTAACAACCACCTCTCTGAGGAAAAAAATACACACGACACTCTTATCAGCTTAATCTGTACAGGTAACATTTCCCCATCACTTTCTTAAATCTAGACAATCAATAAAACAAGAAATCAAGCCCTGATTTATAACATTTGTTGATTTGTAAAATGTAAATGTTCACACTGAAAATTTAACTATCAGCTCTCAGGGGTCTATAAGAGCTAATTCTAGCACACCCATGGCCTTGTCTCTGCAATGATCTCCACAGTGTAAAAAAGTGATTGATCACAATCTAGGGTAGGGAATCAATACAGAGAATTCATCATACAGAGATTTCAGGATGTCCAACACCTCAGATGGAGAAAAAAAATCCCATCTTTATTTCAATATTATAGGGTTTCTATGCAATATTTGTACTTAATATTATGCATTTAAAAATGTGATTCTGAGACAGGGCCTAGAGGCATCACCTGCCTGAGACCAAAGGGATCCAAGACAGACGAATGGTTAAGAAGCCTTGATATAGGGTTTGAGTGTTAACCACTTGCTAACACTAGCTCCCTCAGTCCTGCTGAGGTATGGAAGCTGTGTTGTACAATGGTTAGATAACAATGCTTGTCAGCAGAAGGATACACTTGAAATCTGTGATTTAGGTCCTGTAATGACCCCCTTTTTGGTCCAGGGTGAACCAACCTTCCTACAACTTCATACTGTGTTTTGGTTTGCGGTTTTATGGCTAAAAAGCATGAGGCAGAAATAAAGTGAAATAAACTTTGTGTTGGGGATTCCTTCATGACACAAAGGGCCTTTCCCAGGATCACTTTGGGAATTTCTTATGCCTCTCATTGGGCCCCACCCAAAGAATCTGGGAAATTGAGGACCTGTTATTAAACCCCCGGGTTTGACCAACTCAACTTGCAAACACATAGTTCTCTTCATCATGTTGCAGTTTCTCCAGTGCCCAGAAGATGGCAGCAGATTTCTGCCTCTAAAGTTTAGTCAATAAGTATTTATGAAGCACTTACTAATAGTAGGCTAGGTACCTGAGTGGGTAGAGCACTGGGTCTAAAGTCAGGAAGACTTGAATTCAAATCCAGCCTCAGTCACTTACTAGCCCTGTGACCCTAAGCAAGTCACTTTACCCTGTTTGCCTCGGTTTCCTCACTTATAAAATGAGCTGGAGAAGGAAATGGCAAACTACTCCAGTATATTTGCCAAGAAAACCCCATGGACAGTGTTGGCATGCTATGGTCCATGGGGTCACAGAGTCAGAAACAAATGAACAATTTCCTGACTATTTGGGGGGCTGTAGTGACCTCATCACCAAGGGCTTCAATTCTTCAGGATATCTTCATCCGCCTTAGTACATCCCCATCCTTGCCATGCCCTATCCATTCTTCCGCTACAATATTTCTCAAACCCATGCTTTCATTTGTCCTCTCACTTCCATCACTTTATTTTAATGGCACCTGTAGCTGCCTGACTGGATTCCCTAATTCTGGCTTCTCTCCTCTCAAGTGTATTCTGCACACCACTGCCAAAGGAACCTTCCTAATATGTAATTCTGACCATCACTCCCTTTCACAAAGACCTCCATAACTCCCCATTACCTTTAGGATAAAATATAAGCTCCTCCTAGTATTTTAAACACTGTCCCCCATCATCTAGTTCTGCTTTACCATCTCAGCCAATCTGACCAACATGTTCTTCCCTGATTTTCCATTGTTATCCCTTGGTTCTGCTATCTCCTAACCTCCTCAGGTCAATCTGTGAAAACCTCAGTGTCCCTTCATGCCTCAGCTAAAGTGCTGCTTTGCCCATGGATTTTTGAATGATCCTAGTAGCCAGCAGTGATCCCTCCCTCCTTCATCAAAATTCCCTTGCTGTTTGCTAAGTAAAACAGAGTTGTTATATTCCATTTGTATTATGGATATCTCCCTAGATGTAATATCCTGCCCCCCTCCTCCACCACCAAAATAGAAACTCCTTGTGGGCAGGTCATAGGATCCCATTGAGAACCAGACAGGACCCCAGAGGTCATCTAGTCCCATATTCTAATTTAGTGGATGAGGAAGCAGAAACTTAAAGAGCAACTTGCCCAGGGTCATGAGGCAGTGAGTAGCAGAACCAGGATTTGAACCCAGTTCCTATGACTTGGTAGTTAAAATGTTTCCCATGGCACTCCATTGCCTTCTGTAAATTGGGTTGTTGTGTATTTGTAATTGCCCAGCACAATGTGGTGCACATTGGAGATACTTGATCAAATTGGTTTTGATGCTGGAATGCAAGAAAGTTGGGAGTCTCTTCTCTGTCCCAGGGTCACTGTTAGTAGGTATGTCCTGACCTTAGGTCATGGAGAATGATGTCTCCAACCTGAAACCTATTTCCCCCCATGTCTTATGGATCTAATGGGATAAAGGGTGAAAAAGAGAAATCCCCATGAATGGGCTGACACAAGATGGCGCCCCTTCCTAGCCAATATTTTGCCATGTCAGCTCATAAAGAGGAACTCTTTAGATTAATCTCGGTTCCTCCTCCCCATCTCTTCCCCTGATCCTGAGGGTGTCCTGTAAAGGACAATGTGACTGCTGGCACATCTTTGAACCTTTGTTGCCCGCATGTGCCTCCCAAAGAGCCAGGAATGTGAAATCCCTGTCTGTCATGGACACTGGTCTGCAATAGAGCAGGAAAGAGTGCAGTTCTCCTGGTTTTCCAGATCTCTCTCCCTAGAGTAGTAACTGCCCCCCAAATCTCTAGGCTCATGAAACTTTGCCCAGGTGTCAGACCCACTCTTGCTTCCCTCATGTTCATAAATGGCATCAGGTTGGGATATGGTGAATCCAAAAGCTTGATACCTTCCCTTCCCTCTCTTCCCAAAATGCAGGTGAGAACATAGACCTAGGTCTAGAACCTTGAGATGAACTCCAATTTCTCTTCACTTCTCTTCCAAGTCCTCCTCAGATTCAGGGCAATTATTTTGGGTTCTTCCCAGGGACACTGTGGGGTATCAGAAAGGTCACTGGTGTTGGAATCAGACAAGACTGGGTTTGGGTTAGTTTCCTGAAGTAGGTGGGGTGACTCATAGTTCCAATGATGCACTGAAAAATCTGTCAGTTTTCCTTTGTTAGAGAGAGTCTAGACATCAAACCTTGGAAGTTCGGTGCTGAGGGAATTTGGCAGCCACAAGACCAGTGGAGATGTCTTACAGAGACAATGCAATGTTCAGCAGAGAAATGATGCCAAGCACAAAGAAGACAATGCCAGGATTTGAGGGAGGGGTCTTATCATTAAAGAGTGGCCTTATTTTAAAAACAGCTTTGCGAATACCCCTTCTCCCAAAACTCTATTCTTCCCCTCTCTTCTCCTCTCTCCTTTCCTCTCTTTTCTCCTCTCCTAACCCATCCTTTCCCCTCCCTTCTCCTTTCCTGTCTTCTCTTCTTTTCTCTTCCACTCCTCTCACTTTATCTCCCATCCCCTCTCCCCTTGTTCCTCTTCTTTCCTTCCCTCTATTCTCTTCTTCCCTTATCTCCATACCCTCTTGTCCATCCAGCCCTTTTCCCATCTCTCCATCTAGTTATTTTGTGAGGGAACTTAGAAAAAGCACTTGGAAGTCATTGTGAACTAAAGATTAAAGCTTGGCCCCCTTGCAGTTATTTAGCAGACTTTTATTGCCTTGGTGCCTAAAAAGAATTCACCCTTCGTGAAAGCATGAGAAGATCTGGGCAAATGTTGGAACGTCTCCTCGTGATTACAATCAAATGGTCAGGATGGGAAGAAGCCCCCAATGCCATTCATTCTCCTAATATCATTTGCAGAAAGAGCATGGGAGTGACTCCGCCATTAACACCATTAACAGACATTCGCATCCCTGTTTGGTGCCTTATCTGAGAATAGCATTCTGACAGCTTTGAACAATTCTCTCTTGAATCTTTTGGGATGTCTTGTATAATTTCAGATATGCAGTGGAGGGGCAGCTCAGTGGTGCAGTGGAAAAAGCACTGGATTCAGGAAGACCTGATTTCAAATCCTGCCCCAAACACTTGACACTTACTAGCTCTGTGACCCTGGGCAAGTCACTTAACCCTCATTGCCTCCCCCCCTCCCCCCAAAAAACCACATAAACACAAAAACCAGATATGCAGTGGAGATACCTTTTCTTAGGGGGAGAGCTCTTAAGGAGCTATTTCTCTCTGCTAAAGCAGATGATATTTTAGTCACCCAACAACAAGCTCAGTGAGATCTTGCATTTTCTAGACCGTGACCAGCTGTAAAGCTCTGGTCAGCTGGAGAATGGAGGCTCTCAGTGGCCTGTTCTCTTTGCATATTTTTGTAGGCTGACTTTGAGCATATTCTGTTTGCCTAACACAGAGCCTCTCAAGTCCCCTACACTACTACATGGGTGGGGAAGTCTTCTGTCATTGGCTTCCTATATCTTTAAAAGTGGTGATACATGGGGCAGCTAGGTAGTGCAGTAGATAGAGCATCAGCCCTGGATTCAGGAGGACCTGAGTTCAAATCCAACCTCATATACTTGACACTTACTAGCTGTGTGACCCTGGGCAAGTCACTTAACCCCTATTGCCTCACAAAAAAATAGTGGTGAGACCTAAAGTGTTTATTCTCTTTCCACTATCACAAAAATGAATGATTTAAAAAAAAAATCTGGACAGTCACATCTCAAGAGTAAAAGACGATCAATGGACACCCTTCATAGGATCATGGGGACAAAAGAACATATATTGATAGTGATGTGGGCAGGAAATTTGGGGTCAAATTGATCGTGAGTCATCCCAAAAGAATTACAAGACTCGGTGACTCAGTTTCCCAAGTTTTATTGCAATGCTGTGAGTGATCACAGGGAGAGAACCAGAAAAATGGAAAGGTATCTCTCGAATAGTGAAAGAAAAGACAGTTATATTTATAGTATTGATAAATTGATTATCAGTCTCATTATAATAATCTCCCCCTTGGGGAGGTACAAGGGAGGGCCTGCCTTACTTATTATAATATTCTCCACCTAGGGGTGTTACAAGGGAGGGCTTATCCTAATTTGGAGTTCCTGGGGTCCTAAGCCAACCCCCAGGTGGGTACCTTTTTCAGTGGAGGTGTGCTTTGGGGATTTACACATCATAAAGTGAATCTGGGGACAAATTTGGCCTTTTCTGCGCATGTCTCTTTCTGTTTCCCATGGCTAGTTTCAAAACATAATCAATTTTCTTTTATTTCTGGTCTGTATTTCTATGGGTTGTCAATTCCTTTATTGTAGTCAGGTCTCCTTGGCCTAGGTCCCTCTGTTCCTGTTATGGGTACTGATTTATGTGGGCACGGGAACCTAGCATAAGTTATCCCTTAACTAGGGTCTGACTCCCTTTTCGAGCTAATATCTGAGTTAAAGCTTGGGTCTTAGGTTTTTCTGTTAACCCTTTTTTCACCTCCTACATTAGATAGGTCATTTGCTCCACCAGTTTTATAGAAACTGAGTCCTAGAGAGGTAAACTGACTAGCTTAAGGTTAGACGGAAAATGAAACATGATCCATGTCCTCTCAGTCTGAATCCAGTGAAAGCTCCTCCTATCCTAAGCTCCCTCTCTACCATGTTTCACTGGGTATCCAAAAAAGCTGAGATCATGAGAAGCACTGTTTCTTCCAACCCCCATCCCACTTTACCTAGATTGGAATTTTAGGATGGTATGGTGTGACAATTAAAAATTTGAGAGACAAAGTTTCTGGTTAATTCAATCATTTTACTAATAAGGCCAGCAGGTTATTAATAAAAGGAGAATCATTGGCCATCTCTCTCAGTCTAAAGACAATCATGACTGTGGGGTTCACAGCTTATATATCCTTGAAACAGCAATCATATCTAATTGGTTAATGTAATTTGGAGGTAAGCTATATTAAGATGAAAGGCTATACCAGACCACCCCCTGCCTTGGGCTATCAATTCAAAGAATACATACCCTTTTCAATGGGTGGGCTGGGTGACCCCTCCCTGAACAGAGAGGCCTTCCTCTCTGGACAGAAGATCTGTCTCCACCCAAGCTTGAGTAGAACATAAGGAACACAAGGAGCTCCCCACCCTAGATTCCTTGCAATCTTGGGTTGGGTCTGACTGTTAAGGGCTAAAATTCTAGCTAGTCTGTCTAAAATATTCAATGAGTGGTCGCCAATAAATTATAAGCTTTAGCAAGAGTTAGACTTTTAAGCGTTTATTAAGGAGAATAAGAATTTGGTAAAGAGAGAAGAAAGGCCTAGATTCCTATCTATTAAAGGGAGAGCGCATTTCTAGCTGCCTTCTCCACCAGCGTCCCCAGGAAAAAGAGCAAGACTGAGCGCCAGTCTCTTCCTTCTTCCTCCCACTAGCCAGCGTCACTTCCTGATGCCAAAGAAAAGACTCCTGGTCTTGCCCTCAAAGACCTTTGCTTCATGGGCGGAACTCTTCTACAGTAAGTCTCTAGCAGGTGGTGTCATTCCAATCGTTACATGACCAAGATGAAGAGATTCAATGCAATCTTATTTCAAGAAGAAGCTGGACCTCTAAAATTCATGGCTTTGGAAGAAGGGGGAAGCTCTGATCTCCCCCAAGATCCCAGTTACTAATAATCATTTCTCAGAGTGGATAAGGGTTGTCCAAGTTGGAAAGGAACAAATGGGTCATTATCTGCCTCAATGGAGGGAGTATCTACTACAATGACGTCACACTTCCCCTGGGGTATTGGAATATCAAGTAAAGGCTTCCACAAAAGCCTTGATATGATGTCTACCAGTCGTGTAGAGGTGACCTTGAATTCTTGAAGCCTACATAAGCAGGGCACAAATTCTACAAAGTCCTACCAAAGTCCAAAGCTTTCAAATCCTTGAGGACCAGTCTTTCTTGCTTGTGAGATTCTCATGACCAGGAAGTCAGTGTCAAGGTAATGAACTTTTTCAGTGAGAGGAATCCATGAAAGACACCTATTAAGACACAAAAGGGAGTACAACCTATATCTGATGGGTATTCTCACACTGAGAAAAATCACAGATCCTTGAAGAGTTGAAGCAATTATGAAGAGGGGTTGCAATTGTCATTACTGATTCAATTTCAGAGGCAAGGGTCTTGATTCAGCACAAATACCTCAGGGCGATGGGAGTAGAGAGCATGTGAGACTAGAAGCAAGTGTTCATCAACACAGGTCTCATAGTTACCCCTGCTATTTGCTCAAGTCTGGCGGTCCATCCCACCATCATTTTACTCAAAAAGGGCTGCCTAAAATCTTCCTCAAGATGAGTTTGGCATCATCAGCCACGATATGAAGAAAATATGAGTGTATCCTGTAGGTCTTTCCAAAATGGAAGCCAGCACCCATGAGGCCTCCACTCCCAGAGCAGAAGCCCTCAGCCAATTTTAGGAGCTTCTCCATGGCATTCTTCTCCTTAATAAGTGCAATCAAATCCAGAGACTCGATGGGGGCCTTGATCTCTTCCACAGGTCTTCCCAACTTTTGTGCCACCTGGAGAAGAGATGCATCATCCACCCCAAAAACATTTCGATAATGTTTCAGACATTTATCCAGTGTATCTAAGTCATTCAGAAGGAAGCCTGCTAATGGAATAGTGGCCCAAGTGCCAGTCTTCAATGCCTCCAGCCAGATCCTTTCTTGTAGGGCAGCCTTCTTCCTCTCAATTGCAGCCTCTGAAACGTCAGGGAGGGCCAGCAAAAAGGAGTGGCGTTTAAAAGCTGGGAGATCCTTTAACAGGGTTTCCTCCAGTTTGGGGAAGTCATAATCAGTCAAATCAAAGTTAGAGACTAAGAAGACCTGTGCCTCACTCACACCTTCACTGTAGAGGTTTTGCAGACAGTGCTCTCTTATTAACCGCAGAATTCTCTCCTTAGAGAAAGATGTGGGTTTGGACTTCCTTTCATTATCCAAATCTGTGTCTACCTTGGTTCTAACAAAGTAGAACTTCTTTTTCCTCTCTCTTATCTCCTGGACCAGCTTCACATCATTGGTCGTGAATCTTGTAGCTGAAACGATGATGAAGAAATCATACTGGTCGAACTGCACTTGATTCAGATAAGTGTCAGGATGGAAATCAGGGGTCCCAATGCCTGGCAAGTCCCATAGCTTCACATGAGGATATTTAGGGTGCTCATAGGGAATAGCCTTCCTGGTGGTCTCTACAACCCCAGTGTCCGCAGAGTCCTTTTCTTCATGCCCAATTCCTCGAAGGGCATTGATGAAAGTGGACTTCCCAGACCCAGACTCTCCTGTTACAGCAATACTCAAGGGGGCATTTTCTGATGCTTCCAGTGTCTCTTGGATCCTAGAAGCCACCTCTCCTAGTTTGCCCTCCTGCAAGGTTTTCTGGATCCAGGCAATAGTTTCTTCAGGCAAGAGGCTACCATGTGTACTGGTTACCATTCTATAGTATGGCATAAAGGTGGAGGCTAAGCTCTGGAGATTGCCACCACTGAAGGCAGAACCCAATCCCTCCATGATGCCAAATTATAAAGGGACCTGAGAGGGCAAGGGGGGGAAAAGAGCAGATTAGTTCAGTGGTGTCACTGTAAAAGGATTTGTAATGTTAGATGTGAGAAAAATCATTGGATTAGAATCCCCCATCCCCCCAAGAAAACTCCTCATCTTGGAGGGTGCAGCTTTGGTATCCATGCCTCATTAACGCCTTTAGGACTTCCTGTCCTTCTGACTGGAGGGCTGAAGGCTGGGGTAAAGACCTTCTCCCACAGCCTCCATTGAAAGAAAACTCCCAGAACAACCATCTCTTCATTTCCCGACAACTTGAACTCCTTGAACTGGACTCCAAGATGCTCCTCTGCTAAATATCTTCTTCCCCAGGCTCCCCACTCTCAAGCATTTTCAACTTCCTTTTCTGTGTTACCTCCTCCCATTAAACTATAAGCTCCTTGAGGGCAGGGACTATCGTTTCCATTATTTGTATCCCCAGTGCTTAGCCAGTGCCTGGCATATAGTAAGCATTTAATAAATGTCTTTTGACTGAATGACCAGCAGTCAGGACATCTGAGTTTTCCTAATGATTCTGGGTCTTTGGGCAGGGTCTTGGCCTCTCTGGGCCTCAGTTTCCTTATCTGTGAAATGATATGGTCATATTAGACACTCCTTAAGGTCGCCTACAGTCCAAAAACAATGCTACAAACAACACTGGACATAAGTCTGTTTTCTCTCTGCTCCCAGGACTTAAGGGTCTTCACCATTAGAGAGCCAAAAGTTCACCCTTCAGTGATTGAGATGAGTTACATGTCTCCTTTATATTTATAGAATTTCAAGTTGGAATGGCCTTCCCACATGACTTCTATTGACCTTGGCTGCCAAGATAACATCAGGGCACCAATGGCTAGTCTTTCTTCCCAGTCAGAAATACCCAGCTCTTGAATACCTTAGCATCCCAGACTAAGAATTCTCTTATCTCCAACAGACCCAACAAGTGTTTAACCAAACCTTGAGCTTAGTGGCAACACAAGGTCAGCTTATCTCACTGCAGTTCAGAATTCCTGAGCTCAAGAGATCCTCCAGCCACAGACTCCCTTCCTGTGGGAATTATCAATGGGAAAGGCACGTGGGACCCTGGGCAAGACATTTCACTTTTGGATGCCTCAGGTTCCAGATATGGAAAATAGGGATGATATTAGCACCTGACTCCCAGGGTTGTTGTGAGGACCCAGTGAGATCATTATCAAGTGTTTAGAATAGTGCCTGGCACATAATGGGTGCTATAGACATGTTAGCTGTACTTATTGTCCCTATTCTCCACCATAAAGACTGTGTGCTTTGGTGCAAGACTGTGACTCAGCTCTACATCCAGATGGTCCCATATTGATTATTCTTATTTTTGGCTTCTATTGAATAAATGTTATAATCCTTCCTGCTTTTGCTTTGATTGAAACCAATTTACTGCCACTGGGAGGTACAATGATGGGGACTCAGGAGCTAGCATGTTGAGAATAGCAGGGAATCTTCCTCTTTTCTCCACCATATGAACCTTCTCTCACGATGAACCAACTTTATCACTGAGATTCAGAGAGAAAGAGAGGTTGAGTTGTAGTTATATTTACATAGCCATGGCCAGCCCTCCTACTCTGGGAATATGAAGATAACTTGGGGTTAGTCAATGAGCCCAGATCAAGAGAGAAAGAAGGGGCAGCTAGGTGGTGCAGTGGATAAGGCGCCAGCCCTGGATTCAGGAGGACCTGAGTTCAAATCCAGCTTCAGACACTTGACACTTACTAGCTGTGTGACCCTGGGCAAGTCACTTAACCCGCATTGCCCTACAAAAAAAAAAAGAACAAGAAAGAAGAATGACTGGGTGGGGGGCAACTAGGTGGCACAGTGGATAAAGCACCGGTCCTGGATTCAGGAGGACCTGAGTTCAAATCCTGATTCAGACACTTGACACTTACTAGCTGTGTGACCCTGGGCAAGTCGCTTAACCCCAATTGCCCCACCAGAGAGAGAGAGAGAGAGAGAGAAAGAGGGGGGATAAGGGGGTTGGAAACAGACAGACCAATACACACACACACACACACACACACACACACACACACACACACTGAGGCATGTGTGGAGAGATGGTGTAGGCACCACATCAAGCACCTAGCCAGAGAATGATATTGCCAGACTATGTGGGTCTGAGACCACGCCCAGGCCACATCTTTATGAAGACATAGGCATTATATTGATTACGTTTGTATCTGACAGTAAACAAAAAGATATTACCAAAAAAATTGGTTGATTAAACTGGGATCAAGAAAGTTCACAGAAGGCTGCAATAATGGATCAATTCAGATAAGCTGAAATTTAACAGAGCTAAATGTAAAGTCATTCAAAAAATCAACTGCATAAGAAAAAAAACAGATGTAGCCATTTAGCAAATGCCTGTCAGTGCATTGCATTGTAGTAGGCAGTGGGAGAGAGAAAAAGGTTAGGTAAAGCAGAATCCCGAACCTCATGGTATACACAGCATGAAAGCGGGATAAGACATAGAGCAGATAACCATAAAATAAAATCACAAGTGATAAGAACATGGGAGCACTGCAAAATAAAATGTCCTGTGAACTCCTTCTGATATTAGCCAGCCAATGCAATCTTAGAATAAATTCATGATGACATGGTGTCCCCAGTGAGAGAGGTGCAAGTCCTCCCCAGCTCAGGTCACATTTGGAAAATTGTGCACACTGAAGATTGCCACATTTCAGGAAAGATATTTCTAAGCTGGAAAAAACGGGAAGAGGGTCAATAGGAGGAGAGTCAACAAGGAACCTGGAAACCATGTCACTGAGATATATATCAGTTGAAGAAATAAGGGACGTCTAGCTTGAAGAAAAGGTTCCTAGATGTCATAAAATGTGATTTCAAGGAAGGCCATGTGGAAGATGGATAAGGAGGAACAAAGAGAAATCTTTGTTCTCCCTGTGAGGAAAAACCCAACAGTTGACACTGTCCAAAAAACAAAGGATCTGCCCTCCCGAAATGATGATTCCCCACTCCTTCAGGTCTGGAAATAGGCTGTACTGGGGATGTTGCAGAGGGGATAGGACCTCTAAAGTTCTTTTCAACACTGCATTTCTATGATCCAATGATTCCGAAATGCAAAGACAAAAATAATATGGAGAAGATTGCTTTTCCTCTCCTCTCTACTTCCATGCCTTCCTCTCCTTTCTGTCCTTTGCTTCTTACCTTCCTGTTTCCCCCTTCCTCTTCTTTTTCCTCTTCCTTCCTCTTTGTTTCCCTTTCCTGTCCCCACTTCCTCTTCTTTACCCTTCCTTTTCTCTTCCCTATCCCTTGCCTTTGCACTCCATTTCAAATCCAGTGTTCAAATTACTCAGAACCAATTCATGGGAGGAGACAATAAAACAATAGGAGCTGGTATGACATGACACACACATCTTTGTGAGCCACAGGTAAACTTTTAAAATTGTTTCCTTTCTCTATATCTATTTGCTCTTCTTCTACCCCACCTCCCTTCTATGTCCCCAGCTATATGGTATACTGGATAGAGTGTTTGACTTGAAGTTAGGAAGACCTGAGTTCAAATCCTGTCTCTGGCATGAACTAGCCGTGTCATCTAGGGCAAGTCAAGTCATTGCTTTGAGTCTCATTTTCATTTGTAAAGTGAAAATAATAATTGCTCTTGTCTTAAAGGATTCTTGTAACGATCAAATGAGATAACATGTGAAGCATTTTACAAACTTTAACTTTTAATTTTTTTTTTTTGGTGAGGCAATTGGGGTTAAGTGACTTGCTTAGGGTCATACAACTAGTAATTGTTAAGTGTCTGAGGCTGGATTTGAACTCAGGTCCTCCTGAATCCAGGGCCAGTGCTCTATCCACTGTGCCATTTAGCTGCCCCAACATTTAATTTAAAAAAATTTTTTAAGTAGTGGTGATGGTGGCAGAGGTAGTAGTATTAATATCTCCACATCTGTAACTCTGATACACTTTCCCACCTAACTACTCTCTGGCAATTTTATATTATTGAAATTAGTCTAGTGGTGATGGGCTATTGTCCTCTCTTTCCTTTGTATGTGTGGGTGTTTGTGAGTGTAGAACACTATACATAATACCACATATCGAAAAAGCATTTTAGTTAATTTTACTGAACTTTGTTTCCTTTCCCTCTTTTTTATTTTCCATTACAAAGTTTGGCTCTCTGGAAGGGGAAGTGGGAAGGGATACACTGGGAAACATGGATCATGTCAAATTAAAAGTTATCAATAAAAATTATTATGAAAAGACATTATGTGACTGCGAAGGAACAAAGGAAGGACAATATCAAGTCAACAAGGCAAAGCAACAAGCATTTTTTTTTCAATTTTATTATTTATTTTTAGCATTTAAATTTTTTTTTTGAGTTCCAAATTCTCTTCCTCCCTCTAGCCCTTACCTCACCCATGGAGAGGGCAAACAATATGGTATCAATTATGGATGTCAAATCATGCAAGACATATTTGCATGTGAGCCATGTTGCCAAAAATGCAAGAAAAACAAACTGAAAACAACTATACTTCAATCTGCAGTCAGAGTTGATCTGTTCTCTCTGGAGGTAGATCGCTTTTTTCATCATGAGTCTTTTGGAATTGTCTTAGATCATTGTTCTGATCAGAGTTAGTAAGTCTTTCGCAGCTGATCACTTTTACAATATTGCTGTTACCACATACAATAATCTCCTGGCCACTTCACCCCGCATCAATTCCCAGAGGTCTTCCCGGATTCTTCTGAAGCCATCCCTCTAATCATTTGTTCTATTTGTAAAACATCTTTTTAAAATTTATTTCATTAAATATTTCCCAATTACATGTAATTTTTAACATTAATTTTTTTAAATTTTGAGTTCAAAATTTTTTTCCCACCCTTGGGAATGTAAGAGATAGGATATCAATTATATATGTAAAGTCATGCAAAATATATTTCCATATTAGCCATTTTGCAAAAGACAACACACACACAAAGAAATTGAGAAAAGTATATTTCAATATGCACTCAAAGTTCATCCATTGTCTCTGTGGAGGTAGAGAGCATTTTTCATCATGGGTCCAGAATTGTCTTGGATCATTGTCTTGATGACTGTAGCCAAGTCTTTCACCCTTGATCATCATTACAATATTGCTGTTACTATGTACAATGTTCTTCTGTTTCTGCTCACTTCATTCTGCATCAGTTTATACAAGTCTTTCCAGATTTTTCTGAAACTACCCCCCTCATCATTTCTTATAACAACCATTTATTATGTGCCTATTATGTATGAGGAATCGACAAAATTTTATAAGGGAAATGAAATATGAAAAGGGCAATCAACAGCTTAACTCATGATCAGAATTTTTATGTTTCCCCTCCATTAGAATTTTAATCAAACTAGCATTAATAGGTATAAAGGGGAATGGGCAAAAATTTTTTTTTTAAAAAGGGGGGAATGGGCCTGGCTAGTCCTACCAAAGGTCATTGCTCTAGGCCCACCTTCTCCTCTATTTTTCTGGAAGGCCCATGTTTGTCCAGTGTCCTTCAAACAGAGGTTTCCCACACTTTTCTGAGGAGAATTTTAGCATCATTGGCCACTGTCTCAAGGAAGTACAGGCGTGTATAGTAACTCTTTCTGAAGTAGAGGCCAGTGGCGAGTAGACCTCCATTCACTGAGCAGAATATCTCAGCACATCTCAACAGTTTGTCACTGATGCTTTCATCCCTCCTAATTGTCAACAGATGTGGAGACTTGATAAGGGCTTTCACCTCTTCCACAGGTCTATTTGATGACTTGGAGATCTTAAGAAGAGAAGCATCATCCACCCCAAATTTTCTTTGATAACTGGTCAAATGCTTCTCTAATTGGGCAATATCATCTTCTCTAATGACGCCCACGAAAGGGATAGTGGAACAAATGCCAGTCTTCAAGGCCTCCCGCCAGATCCTGCACTGAATATGAGCTCTCTTTTGATCAATTATATCCTCAGAAATATTGGGCAGGGACAGAAAAAAGACGTGGCGTTTGTGGTCTGGAAGCTCTTTTGCCAAAATATCCTTCAGTTTAGGGAAATCATAGGATCCTAAGTCAAAGTTGGAAATTAAAAAGACTTGTGGCGCCTCAATCTGTGCTTCCCGAAGATGCTGTAGGCAGTTCTTTTCTATCTTCTGCAAAACATTCTCCTTATTGAAAGATTTGGGCTTAGACCTACTTTCATTATACAAATCGATATCTACTTTGGTTCTAACAAAGTAAAACTTCTTCCCCATGTCTCGGATCTTCTGGCCAAGCTTCACATCATTGACTCGAAATCTTGATGAAGATATGATGAAAAAGAAATCATAGCGACTGAAGTTGACTTGTTCTAGATAACTCTCTGGTTGGAAATTAGGGGTCCCAATGCCTGGCAGGTCCCATAGCTTTACATTGGGAAATTCTGGGTGTTCATAAGAAGTAATGTTTGTGGTGGTTTCCACAACCCCCGTGCTAGCAGCATCCTCATCTTCATGCCCAACCCCCCGGAAGACATTGATGAAAGTGGACTTTCCTGTACCCGACTCCCCTGTCAGTGCAATGTTCAGGACAGCATTATCTATCTCTTCAATTATTTCATTGATTATAGATACTGTATTTTCGAGTCTCCCCTGATTCAGGGTTGATTTGATCAAAGTGATTTTTTCTTCAGGCAGGAAGCCTATCCCCCCAGTATCTTTATTGTTACAATCACATGTCATATTTGAAGTCGAACTCTTTGGGTTTTCTTCAGATGGTAAAGAAGAGGATGAATGGCTCATGACTGGTCAGTGAAGATGTCTGAAGAAAGGAAAGAATAAGAAAAGTGAAGGAGAGCAGGCCATCTAAGTGACCTTTAGAATCAGCTGATACCAAAGCAAGCTGGAAAGACAAGTGTCAAGAGAGGCCAAGTTATGGGTTTGTCTCCTGGAATATTAATCTGTCTCCCTCAATTCCATAAGTGTGTTTTATACTCTTCTTTAACCTTCATTTTGTACTTTGTCAGTGGTCAGTAAGTTGTGGTGGTGGTTTTCATTACCTCTGCTAGTCTGAGCTTTGGGGTAAAGGGGAATATCATTCTGGCCTTACAGTTCCACAGTTGTGCTTGGTAAAACTACCCAAAGTCAAGTCAAGTACAGAGGCATTTATTAAAGACTTACTAAATTGGAGTGGAGTGTATAGCAGAGTACCAGAAGCAGCACAGTGGGTTCCTCTCCACAGACTCCTCCAGGTAGATATAGAAGAAGCAGCAGATGAAATCCTGAGGCAGAAATTCAGAAGAAGTCACAGTGAGTCATTTTCCTAGCCCATAAAAGCATATGGAGACACTTAGGGAGGTCTTCAGACACTGGGGATGACTCAGGCCAAGACCATCCAGGTGGAACACCCCAGCACCCAGAGAGAGGCTGTCCATCCAGACAAGAGAAGGTCCCACACTCATTCTGGGATGCCACTAGACCCATAACAGGGCACCAACAGGGACTAGTGCAAGCTGACTGCATTGTTGCCCTCTACCTAACCAAGGTAGAAATTCCAGACCAAAGGGAAGCCCATACTTCTGTCCCTCTGAACCAACAGAGTTTTCCATCTGGCTGATGTGGCCGAGTCCAGTGGTGGTCTGCTCTTGCTCAGATCCAAACTCAAGTCACCAACTTGCAGGGCTTAGAACAGGGACCAGCCTGCCCTGCATCATTGATAATCTTCAGGTCCTCAGGCTGTCCCTGACTTCAATATCCAAAGAGAGCAGGAAGAAAACCAGTCCCAATCTTCCCTTCAGGAGTGTGACTGAATCCAGCCCTAACATCAAGTCATGAAGTAGACTAGAAGAATGGGCAAACAAATCAAGAATTCCACCATGATGAGCTCTTGTGGTTGTAGTGATGATCAAAACCACAAACCCAGAAGAAGAGAATTACTCTAAAACATTTACAAGGAAAACACAGCTCAGGTGCTAACTCAACTAAAATTGTTGGAAGAGATGAAGCTAGAGTTTTAAGAATTTAAAATGTTTTTAGAAATAGAATGAAATATTTCTGGTGCCAAGATGATGAATGAAGAAGGAACCCTCTGAAGCTCTCCCAAATTTCCCCTCCAAACAGATATAAAACTGCCTCTTAATCATTCCAGGAGCAGGGAAGCAGCCTACCAGCCCAAAAGGAAAGGTTTGTCTTACCTGGGGTTGGGGGGGAAATGAGGTCCAAGAGCAGCAGCAGAAGCTACTTCTGGGTTCACATCAGGGAGCCTGAAGCAGGGCTCTGAGCCCAAGGCAAATCAGTGAGGCTCCATCCACATGCAAACCACCAGCCCCTTAGGCAAGTAAGCAGTCTGGGCAGACTAGAAGGGACCCTCACTAGGCACCCCACAGCTAGCACAGACTACCAGGGAGGCCTTGACCCCACTGCTGACCAGTAGTGAAGCCCTACCCAAGGCTGAGCAACAGCAAGTTTGCACCCCTGGGATCTCCCAGCAGAGAGACCCTTTCCTGGGCAAACCAGCAGCAGGGGCTCCAACCCTCAGCAGATCTGCAACAAAATTACCCTTCCAGGGCCTGCTAGCAGAGGGACTCAGTTACCAAAGCAACCCAGGAGCAGGGCTCCCACACTTGGGCAGATTTGCAACAAAATGATTCCTCCCGGACCTGCTAACAGAGCAACCCAGCAGCAAAGCACCACCTCTGGGGCCAACCAACAACAAGATCACCCCTTCAAGGCCACCTATCAGAAATACTTTGTTAACTTTTGCAACCCAGCACCAAGACACGACTCCCTGGAGAAGGTCAACCCACACCTAGGGAAGGCCAAAAGGGAGTTCTAACCAGTCCCACAATAGCAGTCAGAAGGGAAGCTTACTCTACAGATAAAGCAAGCAGCTAAGCCCTGAAGCCCAGTGAAAGTTACCAGTAAGACCCAGAGTCTCAGCACAAAAACTTGGGACAGTATAGGAATAGAGCCCAACTCTCTCATAAAAACATCCAGGCACAAAAATGAGCAAAAATACCCCCCAAAAGCTTGACTATTTACTGTTACTACAGTGATAGGGAAAATCAAGGCATAAACATAGAGGAGGATGAGAGAAATGAAATAGTGTCACGCCAGAAAACTGTTGTTATCTCAGAAGAAGGAGACAGGGAGGGAGTATGGGTAAGGAAGGAGAACTGCAGAAAGGGGCCTCAAGGCTAAAAGGGAGTCTTGCAGGCAGCTAGAAATAGATGATAGAAGGGGACCTCAAAGCCAGTAGTCTAGCTAGTTTGTTCTGCACTTGCTTATACATATTAACTATTAATACCCCAAAGTTATAGACTGCTGCCATCTTCAAACATGTGATGTATGGAACAGGAGGGGGGACATGTTAAGGGGAAATATGTAGAGGTGTTCCAGGTAGATCATACACCTCTTAGTCCTCAACCAATGAGATGAAGAGGGGATGGACCTCGTTTTGTTTTGTTTTATGGTGCAATGAGGCTTAAGTTACTTGCCCAGAATCACATAGCTAGTTAGTGTCAAGTGTCTGAGGCTGGACTTGAACTCAGGTCCTCCTGAATCCAGGGCCCCATGCTTTATCCACTGAGTCACCTACCTGCCCTGAGGGGAGGGACTTTGCATTAGATTTAAAGATAAAAAGAGAAGTTTGCTGTGGCAAAGCATGGCACTTTTCTTTATAGTGCATGCCCATTTCTTGCAAGAATGTAATAAAGCCTTCATATATTCACCAAAAGGGAAAGTCTCATATTTTTATTTCTAACAGAGGACAATAATAACAAAATGGCTGCAGGTGAAACTTTGAAGAAAAATGTATATTGGTCTCAACCCAAAAAGAATTCCTAGAAGAGCTTAAAAAGGACTTTAAAAAGCAAATTAGAGAAGTATAAGAAAAATTGGAGAAATAAATAAGAGCAATGCAAGAGAACCATGAAAAAGATATACAAAAATTTACTGAGGAAAATAACCCCCCAAAACCAGAATTACCCAAACGGAAAAGGAAGTACAAAAGGTCACTGAAGAAAAGAATTCTTTAAAAATTAGAATTGAAAAAAATGGAAACTAATGACTCTATGAGACATTAAGATACAATAAAACACAATTTTTAAAAAATAGAAGAAAATGTGAAATTTCTCACTGGAAAAACAACTGACCTAGAAAATAGATATGGGAGAGAAAATAAGAATTATTGGGGGCAGCTAGGTGACACAGTGGATAAAGCACCAGCCCTGGATTCAAGAGGACTTGAGTTCAAATTCGACCTCAGACACTTGACAGCTATGTGACCCTGGGCAAGTCACTTAACCCTCATTGCCCCATGAAAGAAAAAAAAAGAAAGAAAGAAAGAAAAAGGAAAAGAACAAAAAGAATTATTGGACTACCTGAAAGCCATGATTTTTTAAAAAGCCTGGATAACATCTTTCAAGAAATTATCAAAGAAAACTGTCTTGATATATTAGAATTAGAGGGCAAAATAGAAATTAAAAGAATCCACAGGGGCAGCTAGGTGGCTCAGTGGATAAGACACCAGCCTTGGATTCAGGAGGACCTGAGTTCAAACTCAGCCTCAGACACTTACTAGCTGTGTGACCCTGGGCAAGTCACTTAACCCCCATTGCCCTGGAAAAAAAAAAGAAAGAAAGAAAGAATCCAATGATCACCACCTGAAAAAGATCACAAAAATGAAAACTCCCAAGAACATCATAGCCAAAATTCAAAGCTCAAAGATCAAGGAGAAAGCATTAAAAGCAGCCAAAAACAAACAACTCAAATATGATGGAACTACAGTCAGAATCACATAACATTTGGCAGCTTCCATATTAAAGAACTACAGGGCTTAGAATATGATATACCAGAAGGAAAAGGAGTTAGCTTTACAACCAAGAATCAGCTACTCAGTAAAATTGAATATAATCTTTCAGGGGAAAATGGATATTTAATGAAGTAGAGCACTTTTGAGCATTTTTGATTAAAAGGCCAGAGTTGAATAAAAAATTTGACCTCTAAATCCAAGAATCAAGGGAAACATAAAAAGTTAAAAAAGAAAGAAAAACCAAGAAATTCAATAAAATTAAACTGTTTATAAGAATAATTAAAAGGAGTATATGTAGATTAAGGATGTGGTTATAAGGTGATATTGATAGGATGAGACCCCCAAAAACAAAATAAAGGGATAAGAAAGAAATTGCATGGAAGAAGGAGGGGAGTAAAACTATCCCATAAAAAAGAGGCATGAAAGAACTGTTATAATGAAGGGGAAAATGGGGGTTGTGGGGTTCAGGCAAAGATTAAACCTTATTCTCATCAAAGTTGGCTCAAAGAGGAAATAACAAACACACTCAGGTGTATATAGAAATTTATCTTACCCTATAAGGAAGTTAAAAAAGGGACATAGCAGCAGCTAGGTGGCGCAGTGGATAGAGCACCAGCCCTGGAGTCAGGAGGACCTGAGTTCAAATTTGGCCTCAGACACTTGACACTTACTAGCTGTGTGACCCTGGGCAAGTCACTTAACCCCATTGCCACACACACACACACACACACACACACACACGCACACACATGCACACAAAAGAAAGGAAAAAAGGGACAGGGATAATAGAAGGGGGTTGGGGGGACTGATACTAGGGAGGGGATATTGGGGAAAGTGGTGATCATAAGTAAACCGCTTCTGAGGAGGGAGGGTGGGATACAAGTGGAGGGGATAAATAGGTGAAAATAGCATGGAGAAAAATAAACAGTTATCCTAACTATAAATGTGAATGGAATGAACTCACCCATTAAACAGAAGCAAAAAGCAGAATGGATTAAAAATCAAAATCCTACAACAATTTGTTTACAAGAAACATATTTGAAGCAAAAAGATACACACAGGGTAAATGTAAGGGGCTGGAACAGAATCTATTATGCTTCAGCTGAAGCAAAGAAAGCAGGGTTAGCAGTCATGATTTCAGACAAAGCAAAAGCAAAAAGAGATCTAGTTAAAAGAGATGAAGAAGGAAACTATATCTTGGTGAAAGGTACCATAGACAATGACATTATATCAATACTTAACATATATACAGCAAATGGAATAGTATCTAAATTTTTGAAGGAGAAATTGAATGAGTTACAGGGGGAAATAGTGGATAAAACTATCCTTATCTTAACTTTCCACTTTCAGAACTGGATAAATTTAACAAAAAAATAAGAATGAAGTTAAGGAAGTGAAAAAAAAATCTGGAAAACTTAGATATGATAGATCTCTGGAGAAAACTGAATGGGAATAGAAAGAAATATACCTTCTCAGCAATACATGGGAGCTACTCAAAAACTGACTGTGTATTAGCATGTAAAAACTTTTCAACCAGATGTAGAAATGCAGAAATAGTAAACACATCCTTTTCAGATCACAATGCAATAAAAATTACATTTAATGATAGACAATTGAAAGAGATTGAAAATCAATTTAAAATTAAATAATCTGATCCTAAAAAAGTGCAAATCATAGAAACAATTGATGATTTCATTAAAGAAAATGACAGGGCAGCAAGGTGGCACAGTGGATAAAGCACAATCCCTGGATTCAGAAGGACCTGAGTTCAAACCCGGCCTCAGACACTGGACACTTACTAGCTGTGTAACCCTGGGCAAGTCACTTAACCCTCATTGCCATGCCAAAAAAAAAAAAAAGAAAAGAAAAGAAAAGAAAAGAAAATGACAGTGATGAGAAAACATATCAAAATTTATGGTATGCAGTCAAAGTGGTACTTAGGGAGAAATTTATATCTCTAACTGCTTACATCAGCAAAATAGAGAAAAAGCAGATTAATGAATTGGGCATGCAACTAAAAAAACTAGAAAATGAACACATTAAAAATTCCCAACTAAACACCAAACTGGAAATCCTAAAAATCAAAGAGATTAATAAAATTGAAAGGTATGGTACCTTTCAGCAATAAAATTGAAAACAGACAAACATTGGTTAATTTGACCAAAAAAAGAAAAGAAGAAAACCAAATTACTAGTATCAAAAATTAAAGGGGTGAACTAACCACCAACGAAGAGGAAATTAAGACAATTATTAGGAACTATTATGCCCAATCATATGCCAATAAATCTGACAATCTAAATAAAATTAATGAATATCTTCAAAATATAAAATACCCAGATTAACAGAAGAAGAAATAAAATACTCAATTCAATTTTAGATAAAGAAATTGAACAAGCCATCAATGAACTTCCTAAGAAAAAGCTCCCAGAACCAGATAGATTCACAAGTGAATTCTACCAAACATTGAAAGAACAATTAATCCCAATACTATACAAATTATTTGAGAAAATAAGTGAAGAAGGTGTCCTACCAAATTCCTTTTATGAGACAAATATGGTGCTGGTATCCAAACCCAGAAGAGACAAAACTGAGAAAGAAAATTATAGCCCAACTTCCCTAATGAATATTAATGCAAAGATTTTAGATAAAATACTAGTAAAAAGATTACAACAATACATCACAAGGACAGCTAGGTGGTGCAGTGGATAAAGTACCAACCCTGGATTCAGGAGGACCTGAATTCAAATCTGGCCTCAGACACTTGACACTTACTAGATGTGTGACCCTGGGCAAGTCACTTAACCCTCATTGCCCCACAAAACCAAACAAGCAAACAAACAAAAAAGAAAAAGAAAAGAAATTAAAAAAAAAACACCCCAATACATCACAAGGATCATACACTATGACCAAGTTGGCTTTATACTAGGAATGCAGGGCTGGTTCAAGATTAGGAAAACTATCAGTATAATTGATCATATCAATAACAGAACCAACAGAAATCATATAGTTATTTCAATAGATGCAGGAAAGGCCTCTGACAAAATACAGCACCCATTCCTATTAAAAACACTAAAGAGCATAGGAATAAATGGAGCTTACCTTAAAATTATAAGTAATATTTATCTAAAACCATCAGTGAGCATTATGTGTAATGTGGATAAGCTAGAAGCCTTCCTGGTACAATCAGTGGTGAAGCTAGGATTATCACTTCTATTATTTAATATTGTACTAGAAGTGTTAGCTATAACAATAAGATAAGAAAAACAAATTAAAGAAATTAGAATAGGTAATGAGGAAACAAAACTATCACTCTTTGCAAAGAATCAACTAAAAAAACTACTTGAAATTATTAACAACTTTATCAAAGTTTCAGGATATAAAATAAACCTAAATAAATCATCAGCATTTCTATATATTACCAACAAAGTCCAGCAACAACAGATAGTAAGAGAAATTTCATTTAAAATAACTGTGGACAATATAAAATACTTGAGAGTCTACCTACCAAGACAAACCCAGAAACTGTATGACCAGAACTATAAAACACTTTTCACACAAATAAAGTCAGATCTAAACAAATGGAAAAATATTCATTGTTCATGAGTAGGCTGAGCCAATATAATAAAAATGACAATACTACCTAAGTTATTTATTTATTTAGTGCTATACCAATCAAATTATCAAAAATATTTTATAGATCTAGAAAAAATAATAACAAAATTCATTTGGAAAAATGAAAGCTCAAGGATATCATGGAAGTCAACAAGAAAAAAAAGATGGTGGTCTAGCAGCACCCTTTCTCAAACTGTATTATAAAGCAGTAATTATCAAAACAATCTGGTACTGGCTAAAAAATAGATAGGTAAATTAGTGGAATAGAATAGGTAGAAATTACACTATAGTACATGACTATAGTAATCTAGTATATGATAAACCCAAAGATCCAAGCTTTTGGAACAAAAACTCATTATTTGACAAAAACTGATGGGAAAAATGGAAAACAGTATGGTAGAAACTAGGTACAGACCAACATCTCACATTGTAAACTAAAATAAGGTCAAAATGCATATATAATTAACATATAAAGGGTGATACCATAAGCAAATTAAGAGAGCATGGAGGGGGTAGCTAGGTAGCACAGTGGATAAAGCCCTGGCTCTGGATTCAGGAGGACCTGAGTTCAAATCCAGCCTCAGACACTTGACACTTCCTAGCTATGTGACCCTGGGCAAGTTACAAAGTGAGAGAGAGAGAGAGAGAGAGAGAGAGAGAGAGAGAATTGTTTATCTGCCAGGTTTATCGACAGAAGAAGAATTTAAGACCAAAGAAGATATAGAGATCAAAACAAAATATGAAAGAGATAATTCTGATTATATAAAATTAAAAACTTTTTTCACAAATAAAAGTAACATAACCATGATTATATGGGAAGCAGAAAACTAGGAAAGAATTTTTGAAACAATTATCTCTGATAAAGACCTCATTTCTCAAATAGATAGAGAACTAAGTCAAATTTATAAAAATAAAAGTCATTCCCCAATTGATAAATGGTCAAAGGATATTAAAGTCGGTTTTATTTTTTAATTTAGATTTTTATTTTTTCCAAATTACATGTAAAAACAAATTTTAACATTGGTTTTTAAGTTTCTGTTTCAATTTTTCTTCCTCTCTCCCTACCGCCCCCCCTTAAGAACTCAAGCAATTCAATATAAGTTATATATGTGTAGTCATGCAAAACATTTACACATTAGTCAGGTTGTGAAAGAAAAAAGACAAAAAACCTTTAGAAAAAACAACTAACAAAAAAAAAATATGCTTCAGTCTGTATTTAGATACCATCAGTTCTTTCTCTGTAGATGGATTGCATCTTTCATAAGTCCTTCAGAATTGTCTTGGATCATTGTATTGCTAAAATAAAAAGTAAGTCATTCACAGCAGATCATCTTATAATATTGCTGTTATTTTCTATACAGTACATTTCATTTTGCATCAGCTCATACAAGTCTTTCCAGGTTTTTCTGATAGCATTCTGCTAATCATTTCTTATAGCACAATAATGTTCCATCATAATCTCATCCCACAATTTGTTCAGCCATAACCCAGTTGATGGGCATCTCCCTAATGAAAGTCAGTTTTCAAAGAAATCAAAGCTATCTATAATCATGTGAAAAAAATGCTTCTGTTAAAAAATATAAATTAAAACAACTCTGAGATATTGCTTCACACCTATCAGAGTTGCAAATATAACAAAAAAGGAAAATATTGGATGTTGGGGAAGTTGGGACACTAATCCACTGTTGGTGGAGTTGTAAAAAAAAAATCTAACCATTCTGGAAAGCAATTTGTAACTATGCCTAAAGGGCTATAGAACTGTGCATACATACCCTTTGATTCAGCAATACCACTGCTAGGTTTATATCCCAAAGACATTCCAAAAAGAAAAAGAAAAAGACCTATTTGTACAAAAATATTTATAGCAGCTCTTTTGTGGTGGCTAAGAATTAGAAATCAAAGGAATATCCATCAATTGGAGAATGGCTAGACAAGCTGTGGTATATGATGGCGATGGAATATTATTGTGCTATAAGAAATGACAGAGGGGTGGAGCCAAGATGGTGGAGGAAAGGCAGTGACTTGACTGAGCTCTCCCCACAACCCCTCCAAATACCTTCAAATAATGCCATAAGACAATTCCTGGAAAAGCAGAAACCACAGAAAGACCGGGTGAAATAATTTTCCAGCTAAAGACAACTTAGCAGGAAAGGTCTGTTGTATGAGGATGAGAGTGGAGTTCAGCTCCTCACATGCCACACCAGCACAGACTCAACCCCAGCACAGACACAGACACAGCCAGGAACAGACCAGGAGCAGACCTTGGGAGGCTCTGAATCAGCAGTAGCAGCAGCAACTGCTTCTGGAACTCAGCTCACAGAAAGTAAGGGGGTGGAACAATGGGCCAGAAGGAGATTACAGGGATCTCTTTGCTAGCACTGAGGCAGGACTCTGTTGTTTTACCCATATTTGGATCCAGGTCAGTCTTGGGTAGTGGTCCCAGGCAGGGGAGGAGCACAAGCACACCAGAGTTTGCAGTCACAGTGGAATGGGATTCTGTTCATAGTTCCAGGGCAGAAAAACAGGCCTATGGTTGCTTGCAGACTAGAGCACAGGCCAGGAGAGTAGTTAACATGCCTCTCCTTAAATCATACCACCTTGGAAGAACTATAAACTTACAAATTCCTAGAAGTATCTCTGAACACTGCTGCACAACTCCCCTGAAGCTTGGGACAGTGCACTCTCCACCCTGGAAGCAGTGCCCCACTTTAACAAAGAGTTAAAAGTCAAGAAATAGGCTGGGAAATGAGCAAACAGAAAAAATGCTGACACTAGAAAGTTTCTATGGTGACAAGGAATATCAAAATATACCCTCAGAAGAAAATAACAAAGTCAAATCTCCTACATCCAAAGCTTCCAAGAAAAGTATGAATTGGTCTCAGCCCATAGAAGGGCTCAAAAAGGACTTTGAAAATAAAGTAAGAGAGGTAGAGGAAAAAATGGAAAGAAAAATGAGAATGATGCAAGAAAATCATAAAAAAAATAAACAGTTTGGTAGAGGAGACACACACACACACACACACAAATACTGAAGAAAATAGCACCTTAAAAACAGACTAGGAAAAAAACCAGACTAGGCCAAATGTTAAAAAGAGGTACAAAAAGCCAATGAGGAAAAGAATGCCTTGCAAAGCCAAATTGGTCAAATGGAAAAGGAGGTACAAAAGCTCTCTGAAGAAAATAACTCCTTAAAAATTAGGATTGATCAAATGGAAGCTAATGACTTTATGAGAAATCAAGAAACAATAAAGCAAAACCAAAAGAATGAAAAAATAGAATGCAATGTGAAATATCTCATTGGAAAAACAACTGACTTGGAAAATAGATCAAGGAGAGATAATTTGAAAATTATTGGACTTCTTGAAAGCCATGATCAGCAGAAAGAGCCCAGACATCATCTTCCAAGAAATTGTCAGAGAAAATTGCCCTGATATTCTAGAACCAGAAGGTAAAAAAGAAATTGAAACAATCCACAGATTGCCTCCTGAACAAGATCCTAAAATTAAAACTCCCAGGAATATTATAGCCAAATTTCAGTGCTCCCAAGTCAAGGAGAAAATATTGCAAGCAGCCAGAAAGAAACAATTCAAGTATCGTGGAGACACAGTCAGGATAACACAAGATTTAGCAGCTTCTACATTAGAGGATCAGCGGGCTTGGAATATGATATTCCAGAGGGCAAAGGAACTGGAATTACAACCAAGAGTCACCTACCCAGGAAAACTGAGTATAACCCTTCAGAGGAAAAAAATGGGAATTTAATGAAAGAGGGGACTTTCAGGTATTCTCGATGAAAAGACCTGAGCTGAATAGAAAGTTTGATTTTCAATTATAGGATTCTAGAGAAGCATAAAAGGGAAACAGGAAAAAGGAATCATAAGGTATATTAAAAGGTTAAACGGTTTACATTCCTACATGGGAAGATGATACTTGTGACTCATAAGAACTTTCTCATTATTAGGGAAGGTGGATGAAGTATATTTAGACAAAGGGCACAGGTATGAGTTGAATATGAACAGATTATATCTTTTAAAAAATAAAATTAAGGGGTGAGAGAGAAATGCATTGGGAGAAAGGGAAAGGGAGAGGTGGAACAGAGTAAAGCGTCTCACATAAAAGAAGCAAGAAAAAATTTATACAGTGGAGGAGAAAATGGGGGAGGTGCTGGGGACTGAGTGAACCTTACTCTCATCAGAATTGGCTCAAAGAGGGAATAACATACACACTCAATTGGGTATAGTAATCTGTCTTACCATACAGAAAAGTAGGAGGGAAAGTGGATAAGGTGGGGGAGGTGATAGAAAGGAGGTCAGATTAGGGGAGGGGACAGTCAGAAGCAAAACACCATTGAGGAAGGAAAGGGTGAAAGGAGATATAAAATGGAGTAAATGACATGGGGAGGGAGTAGGATGGAGGGAAATTCAGTTAGTGATAGTAACTGCCAAATGATGAGCAGGATGCTCTCAGAAAAACCTGGAAAGACTTACATGAGCTGATACAAAGTGAGATGTACTGCATACAAAGTAACAGCAATACTGTAAGATGGTCAACTGTGAATGACTTGGCTATTCTTAGCAATGCAAGGATCCAAGACAACTCCGAAGGACTTATGAAAAATGTGATCCATCTCCAGAGAAAGAACTGATGGTGTCTGAATACAGATTGAAGCATATTTTTTTAGTTTCTTTTTCTTAAGCTTTTTCTTTGTCTTTTTTCTTTCACAACCTGACTAGTGTGGAAACATTTTGCATCACTAAACTTGTATAACTTATGCTGAAATGCTTTCCTTCTTAAGGGTGGGGAAGAAAGAAAATTTGAACCACAAAGTTTTGAAAATGGATGTTAGAATTGTTTTTACATGTAATTGGGGACAAAATAAAAATCTAAATAAATGAGAAAAAAAGAGATGACATGTAGGATGATTTCAGAAAGGCCCAGAAAGACTTGTACGAACTGATATATAGTGAAGTGAGCAGAACCATTATGCACGGAGACATTAATATTGTTCGATGAAGAACTGTGCAATACAATGATCCAAGACAATCCCAAAGGACTAATGATGAAGCATACTATCCACCTCCAAAGAAAGAATCAATATTGATTGAACACAAACTGAAGCATGCTATTTTTCACTTTCTTTCATTTTTTCCTTTTATTCAATTTTCTTATACAAAATTACTAATATGGTAATGTTTTATATGATTGCATATGTATAACCCACATCTAATTGTTTACTGCCTTAGGGAGGCAATAAAGGAGGTATAAAATTTGGAACTCAGAACTATAAATAAAAATGTTGATTATTAAGAAATAGAATGAGAGTGCTTGAGGGAAAAGAGGTAAACAAAATGAGAGCTATGGAACAAAGAATTGGAAAGGGAAGTAACAACTTGGCACAAGAGGTACAAAACCTTGCCCAAAGCAAAAACAGATTCTATGAAAATTAGAATGGACCAAACAGAAGTCAATTATTTTATGAGGCAACAAAAAATGTTGAAACAATTTCAACATTTCTTGTTGCCTCATAAAATAATTGACTTGGAACCAAGATGGTACAGTAGACAAGGTATAGGCCAAGATCTCCCAAAATTTTCTTGTAAATGACTTTAAAGAAACAGCTCAAATAAAATTCTGAAGTAGCAGAGTTAACAAAAGGGCAGCATGATGCGTTCTTCCAATCCAAGACAACATAGGAGGTCAGAGAGAAAGAGATCTGTGACATGGCAGATGAGGGGTGGGGAGGTTGGCCCAGAGACCAGTGGTAGGACTAAGTTGTGGCAACAGGAAAAGATATGATGGAGGTAAATACACAGTTAGTAATCATAACTATGAGTATGAATGTGATGACATCACCCATAAAATGGAAATGGATACCAAAGTGGTTTAAAAACCAGAATCCTAGGGGGGCAGCTAGGTGGTACAGTAGATAAAGCACTGGCCCTGGATTCAGGAGGATCTGAGTTCAAATCTGGCCTCACACACTAGACATTTACTAGCTGTGTGACCCTGGGCAAGTCACTTAACCCTTGTTGCCCCCCCCCCAAATAAAAAGAAAAGAAAAGAAAAAGTTATTAATCCTAACACCATTTAAAGGGGAAAGGACCCACACGTACAAAAATAGTTATAACTGCTCTTTTTGTGGTGGCAAGGAATTGGAAATGGAGGGGTTGCCCATCAATTGGGGAATGCCTGAACAAGTTGTGATATATGAATGTAATGGAATTCTATTGTGCTGTAAGAAACGATGAGCAGGAGGAGTTTAGAGAAACATGGAAGGACTTGCATGAACTGATGATGAGTGAGATGAGCAGAACCAGAAGAACACTGTACACAGTATCATCAACATTGCGTGTTGATCAACTGTGATGGACTAGATTCTTCTCACCAATGCAATGGTACAGGAGAGTTCCAGTGGACTCATGATGGAAGGTGATCTCCAAATCCAGAAAAAAAAGAATTGTGGAGTATGGATGCTGATTGAACAATACTATTTCTTTTGTTTTGGGGGCTGTTGTTTTTCTGTTTTGAGGTTTTTCCTTTTTGCTCTGATTCTTCTCTTATAACATGACTAATGCAGAAATAGGTTTAATGTTTTATATATATATATATATATATATATATATATATATATATATATATATATATATATATATATACAAAACCTATATCTGATTACCTGCTGTGTAGGAGAGGGAGAGGGAGGGAATGAGGGAGAAAAATTTGAAATTTGAAATCTTATATAACAAATGTTGAAAACTATCTTTACATGTAACTGGAAAAAAATACTTTTATAAAAAAACCCAACACCCCAGAATCCTACAATATGTTGTTTACAGGAAAAACAGCTTAAAGCAGAAGGAAAAACAAAGAGTAAAGGTAAGAGGCTAGAGAAAAATCTATTATGTATCAGCTTTTTTTTTTTAAAGGAATAGCAATCATGATCTCAGACAAAGCAAAAGCAAAACCAGACCTAATTAAAAGGGATAAGTAGGGAAACTATATCTTGCTAAAAGGAACTATAGATAATGAAGTGATATCAGTACTAAACATTTATGCACCAAATTCTTAAAGGAAAAGTTAAATGAGTTACAAAAGGGAAATTGATAGCAAAATCATGCTAGTTCAGGACCTCAAACTTCCTCTCCCAGAATTAGAGAAATATAACCAGAAAATAAATAAGAAATAAGTTAACAAGATGAATAGAATTTTAGAAAAGTTAGATATGATAGGCTCTGGAGAAAACTGAACAGGAATAGAAAGAAATTTATCTCAGTGGTCCATGGTACTTAACACAAAAAAATGACTGTGTTAGGGCATAAAACCTCCATAACCAAATGGAGAAAAGTGGAAATATTAAATTAATCCTTTTCAGATTATAATGCAATAAAAATTACATTTAATAAAGGGCCATGGAAACAAGAATATCAAGGGAATAAATGAAAAAAATGTGAAAGAAAGTAACCTAGAAGTACCTGATCTCAAGCTGTATTTCAAATCAGTAATCATCGAAACAATCTGGTACTGGCTAAAAAATAAAGTGCTGGAAAAATAGAATAGATTAGGTACACAATATACATTAGCAAATGACCATAGTCATCTAGTGGTTGATAAACACAAAGACCCAAGGTTTGGGGACAAAAACTCGCTATTTGACAAAAATTGCTAGGAAAACTAGAAAGCAATTTGGCAGAAACTAGGCATAAACCAACATCTGGCACCATATACCAAGAAAAGGTCAAAATGGATAAATGATTTTGACAGAAAGGGTAATATCTTAAGCAAATTAGGGGAGCATGGAATATTTTTACCTGTCAGTTTTATGGAGAAAGGAAGAATTTATCACAAAATGAGAGATAGAGAGCAGTACAGGATGTAAAATGGATAATTTTGATTTTATTAAATTATAAAGGTTTTTTACAAACAAAACCAATGCAACTAAAATTAGAAGGAAAGCAGACAACTGAGAAAAAAAGTTTGCAACAAGTTTCTCTGAAAAAAAGTCTCACTTCTCAAACATGTAGGAAACTTTAAATAAAATAAATAAAATAAAATAAAGATAAATGCTATTTCCCAGTTGATAAATGGTAGGAGGATATGAATAGGCAGTTTTCAGAAGAAGAAATCAAAGCAATCAATAGTCACATTAAAAATGTTCTGGATTCTTCTCACCAATACAATGGTACAAGAGAGTTCCAGGGGACTGTTAAGGGTTAAAATTCTAGCTAAACTGTCTAAAATATCTAATGAGTGGTCGCCAATAAATTATAAGCTTTAGCAAGAGTTAAACTTTTAAGCATTTATTAAGGAGAATAAGAATTTGGTAAAGAGAGAGAAAAAGGCCTAGATTCCTATCTATTAAAGGGAGAGCACATTTCTAGCTCCGCTCTCCACCAGAGTCCAAAGGAAAAAGCCCGAGACTGAGCGCCAGTCTCTTCCTCCTCCCACTAGTCCGCGTCACTTCCTGACTCCTGAAGAAAAGACTCCTGGTCTTGCCCTCAAAGACCTTCGCTTCATGGGCAGAACTCTTCTACAGTTAGTATCCAGCAGGTGGCGTTATTCCAATCGTTACAGTCCCCCCTGTTGTTCCTCAAGAAACAAAATGTTTCCTTGACGGAACAGTAAAAAGAATATAATAACTATTGCTAGCTAATAATATGTGAACAACAATATAGAAAAGGAAGAGAGGAAAGTTTTGTCCAGAGGGGCGATTTTTTTTTTGTCCTCATGAACCGACGCTTTGACATTAGTCTTGCAAAGGGAGGGCCTCTGCAGAGAGTACATGTTACAGATGGTGTATATTATAACAGAAAGAGAAAAAAAACAACAAAAACAACAAATCAAAACTGTTCATTTAAAGTCTCTGAAAGTCTTTTCTTAGATGTCCTCTAGGTGTAGTCGTGGAATGGAAGTCTTTTCAGGGGTTGATGTGTGGATGCTGGTAATCAGCCAGAAAAATTTCCTACAAAATTGAGCTTAACACAACTTTAAAATAGCTTTGTCAATAATCAAATCAAACAATGAAAGTTCTCAAAAACATGTCTAAGGGAATTCAGAATCTTAGTTGTTACACATGAAACATATAATAAAACAAAAATTAAAACATTCTTTAAAATTATAATCTTACTATAGTCCCCCCTTATGGAGGGTAATTGAGAAGACAATTGCTGCGATATTAATTTTTAAAAATAATTTTTATCTTTGTTTCATCACTTTTTGCATCATCTGCCTAATTATCCTCATGCCATTATGAGAAATTAGAAAATCTAATATAATTGGTAACAGGTGTCAAGGCCAAATTCAACACTGTTATTTATCATGGCACCTGAGATAATTATGGGGGTTACCATAAAAGAACAGAGAAATGATGGGATATGAGCATTCCCACACTTGAGCTATATGTACTGTCCATGCAGTATGCCAGGCTTAAAATAGGTGGATGGAATATATGTCCATGCCACCGAACATATTGGAGGAAACTGAGTCAGACTTAATCAGATGCATGGGATTGAGATGTCCATGGCATCAGGCATATAGGAGGGAGCATAGAAGCCAGGTGTAGAAGTGAGATGGGTGGGATCAATACTTCCAGCCATCTGTACAATATTGTGGGGAAAAATAAAATAAAATATTAAACCAAGAGAATCCAACCTCAACATTAGTCAAAAGCCGTTCCCTCGGCCATACCTTGACTTCATGCATGTCTCCCCTCATGTGACAATTCAGTGTCTGCTCTTGCATGTATTCCTCTTGTGATTGGATGGCACCTTGGCCAACTGGCATCTGATAACTCAGAATAAAGGTAATTAGTGTCTTAAATGATAAGTTCCCATAATCCAAGTCTCATATGGATTTAAAAATTGAGGATAATAAATGATTGCAAAAAATGTGAATACATCTTGACTCAGAACACAATATATAATTATGCAACAATTTCAAATAATACCCCTTTTTTTTAACTTAGTATACAATTACTTTTTTGAAAAATCTGAACATATTTAAATACAAGTTAAAGCACAACACAATCTCAAAGAAAACTTTTTTTTTGAAAAAAGAAAACTTTTACAAATGTTCCCCTCTTTTTTTTTTTTTTTTGGAATATGCTTATCAAAAATAATACTTCTAGAATCAATTTATACTTGCCATGGCAACCAATTTGCCAGGGAAATGCTTTAAAGAGTTTGATCAAATAATCAGTTGAGAAAAAATAACAAAAACAAACAACTCAGAATATGGGAGCACAATACTCCTAGAATTAACATTGTATTATGAAATCAAAACCATGTTTCAAAATTAGATAGATGAATGAATAGAAGAAGATACACGTGGAACAATAAAAGACAATGAAATTCAAACTAAGGAAATCTAAATGAGCATGAACTTAATATTAATAAGAGTATTATAAAATATAAACTTGATTACATGACTAAAAAGCTTTTACAAATATTCTCCTTGTTTTAGAAACTAAGTATAAGACACAATCTCAAAAGCATTAAAATCTCTATGAAAATAAACCCATACCATTAATTTCAAAATGTATGTGTAATAGCATAGAAATCCTATGTAACCTCTGAACTGACATTATTACTCTGAGTGAATTCAGAACACTTTTGATTCCGATATCTAAAATCCCCAATACTCATATCAATACCTTGCTGCTTACTTCTACATTTCTCTAAAATATATACCCTTCCATGGCAAAAGAAGCAGAGTCTTGAACTATGTTGATGGTTGTCATTCTTATTCATCTTAAGTTTTTCTTCTTTAACCCCTTTATATTGTCTGTCAGTCTTTTCACCATACAAATGCTTTATAAGATTACTAATTAAAGACAAAAGCAGGTTAGCAAAATTATGAACAAAACAGGCATATGTGGAATTTAAAGGGTTTTCTAAAGTTGTCTCAGAAGCACAGCCAGGCTGGGGAAGGGCTGAGCCTGAAGCTGCAAATGTAGTTAGAGAAAGTTGCGCATGAGCATCAGATCTCTGGACTTCCCAGGCCTGGGAAGCAATGGGCTTGGCCATGGGAGGAGTAGAGGGTGGGGTCTGGAGAGGAGGGGAGGGACCAGAGCAATTTGAATCAGACTTGATTTTGAACTCAGGCCTGGATTCCTCTTCCCCCACTTTGCCTCCAGGTGCTAGGGGATTAAAAGCTTCTAGAGGGTGGGTCATTGCCTCCAGGCATGCAAAATTAGAGCAACAATTACTGTTAGAACTGGGAAAAGCTGCAGGAATCTCTTCAGGTTTCTCTGAAAAAGCATGGTTGGGAGAGGGGGAGATATTTCTTTGTGGGAGTACATTGCTGGCTCTTCTAACAAAAATAAAAAGAAAAATAGAAAATCCACAAAAACAAAGCATTAACATGATCTTATCTCCCATTTGTCTGGTTAAACAGACTAAAATCAAAAATAGGATAATTAGGGAGTTTAAAAGGTCCATTTGAAAAAATTTAAAGGGAAAACACCAGGCAATTCAGCAGTACTTAAGATTTAAAGGGTTAGGGTAGGGAAAATTTCTTACCCAACCGGAAGATCAGAAGTGAGGTTCAGCTTTCCTCTTCGTGGTCAGCCATCTGTTAAGGGTTAAAATTCTAGCTAAACTGTCTAAAATATCTAATGAGTGGTCGCCAATAAATTATAAGCTTTAGCAAGAGTTAAACTTTTAAGCATTTATTAAGGAGAATAAGAATTTGGTAAAGAGAGAGAAAAAGGCCTAGATTCCTATCTATTAAAGGGAGAGCACATTTCTAGCTCCGCTCTCCACCAGAGTCCAAAGGAAAAAGCCCGAGACTGAGCGCCAGTCTCTTCCTCCTCCCACTAGTCCGCGTCACTTCCTGACTCCTGAAGAAAAGACTCCTGGTCTTGCCCTCAAAGACCTTCGCTTCATGGGCAGAACTCTTCTACAGTTAGTATCCAGCAGGTGGCGTTATTCCAATCGTTACAGGACTCATGATGGAAAAGGCTCTCCAAATCCAGAAGAAAAAAAAAGAACTATGGAATATGGATGCTGATTGAACCATACTATTTCTTTTGTTTTTGGTGCTGTTGTTTTTCTATTTTGATGTTTTTCCTTATTGCTCTGATTCTTCTCTTATCGCATGACTGATGCAGAAATATGTTTAATGTTGTTATGTATGTGTATATGTGTATATATGTATATGTGCACATACATACATACATATACACATATATATGTATGTATATATATATATGTGTGTGTGTGTGTATATATATATATGTATATATATATATATATATATAAAACCTATATCAAATTGCCTGCTGTCTGAGGGAGGGGAGGGATGGAGGGAAATTGGAAATTGGAAATCTTATGTAAACAAATGCTGAAAGCTATCTCTACATGTAACTGGAAAATAATAAAATACTTTTATTTTTAAAAAATGCTCTAAATCAGCACCGATTAGAGAAATGTAAATTAAAACAACTCTGAGGTACCACCTCACACCTATCAGACTAATTAATATGACAGAAAAAGAAGATGATAAATGCTGGAGCGGATGTAAAAAAATTGGGACACTAAGGCACTATTGGTGGAGTTGTGAACTAGTTCAACCATTCTGGAGAACAATTTGGAAAGTACTCCAAAAAAGCTATAAAACTATGTATACCTTTGACCCAGTAATACTAGGTCTGTATCCCAAAGAGATCAAAGAAAATAGGAAAAGACTTATTTGTACAAAAATATTGGGCAGCTAGGTGGCACAGTGGATAAAGCACAAATCCCTGGATTCAGGAGGACCTGAGTTCAAATCCAGCCTCAGACACTTGACACTTACTAGCTGTGTGACTCTGGGCAAGTCACTTAACCCTCATTGCCCCACAAAAAAACCAAACCAAAACAAAAACCAAAAAACTTTTTGGGGCAGCTAGGTGGCGCAGTGGATAAAAGCACTGGCCCTGGATTCAGAAGGACCTGAGTTCAAATCCGACCTCAGACACTTGACACTTACTAGTTGTGTGATCCTGGGCAAGTCACTTAACTCTCATTGCCCCACCAAAAAAACCCAACAACAACAACAAACAATAACAACAAAAAAAAAACCCAAAAATATTTATAGCAGCTCTTTCGGTGGTGGCAAAGAATTGGAAATTGAGGGGATGCCCATCAACTGGGGAATGGCTGAATAAGTTGTAGTATATGATTTTGATGGAATACTATTGAGCTATAAGAAATGATGAGCAGGACGCTTTCAGAAAAACCTGGGAAGACATATGAAAACACATACATGTACATATATGCATATACACATACATGGTTATATAGTATAATTATATATGTGTGTACATATATAAACATGTATATATGTATATATTTATAATATATAATTATGCAGGGATTTGTTTTGCTTGACTATGAGTATTTGTAACAAGGGGATGACTTTCTTGCCTAATGGGGGTAATGGGGAAGGTGGGAAGGAGAGAAGGAAATTTTCTTTTGAAAAAAAAATTTAATAAAAATAAAGTTTAAAGAACAAAAATAAAAATAAAGTTAAAACAATTCAAATACAAGAATTTGAAGGAGGACAAAGATCTTAGAGAAGATAGTGCTAAATCTTACCAAGTAAGAGATTCTCTTAAAAAAAGATAAAAGAGGGGCAGTTAGATGGCGCAGTGGATAGAGCACAGGCCCTGTAATCAGGAGGACCTGAGTTCAAATCCGGCCTCAGACACTTAACACTTACTGGCTGTGTGACCCTGGGCAAGTCACTTAACCCCAATTGCCACACACACACACACACACACACATACACACACACAAGAAGAGGAGGGCCATTGAAACATTTTTTTTTTTTTTAAGTTCAGGGGTACTGAAAGAAGGAAGTCTGGAAAGAAGGAAGCCCAGAAAAGAACCATTTTGAAAATGCCTGGTTAACTTTCTTGTATACCTCTTTAAAAAGTGGTATGAACTAGAGATGGACGGTTATAAATGCAATCCTCTTTTAGTGCTCTATTTTGTTTGTGGAAATGCTCATTCTAGGGTGCTTAAGTTCAGATTTTTGTAAAAAGTAAAGATATAATGAGTAGAGAAAGAGATAAGAACAGAGATAGAGTTAGAGACAGGGCTGATCATGTGGTAGAGAAGCGTCAGCACATGAGGCAAAGAACCTTGTGGACTTTAAGTGATCCTTCACCTTTCTTTCTGGTTGTTTGGTCCTCTCCTTTCCCTTTTTTCCTCTTCTTTTTCTTTTGTTTATTAATTCATATATCGTTGTTGTTGTTGTTGTTGTTGTTGTTGTTTGTCCTTCATTCTCAAAGAGGACCATGACATTAAGGTGATGTCATTACTTGCAGTGATTTGGATTGAAGTGAGGGAGGGCTGTGCAAAGTCACCAACCTCATTCTCTCCTCCAGAGTCATCTGGGACCAGTGGCAAGACATATATCAGGATGACTGGAAAGGATCCCGGATGTTTGAGGCAATTGGGGTTAAGTGACCTGTCCAGGGTCACACAGCTAGTAAGTATCTCAGGTAAGATTTAAATTTAGTATTTTATTTTTTCCCCAAAATTACATGTAAAAACAAATTTTGACATCACTTTTAAAAAAATTTGTGTTCCAAATTCTCTTCCTCCCTTCCTCCCCCCTGCTAAGAACTCAAGCAATTCAATATAAGCTGCACATGAGCAGTCATACAAAACATCTGAGGTAAGATTTGAATTCAGTTCCTCCCAACTTTAGGGCCAGTGCTCTATCCACTGTGCCACCTAGCTACCCCAAAATTAATATGTCAAACAGCCAGAAGAAAACCATCTATTAGATGACCCCTGAGGTCTCTTCTCATTCTCAACCTACCATCTGTTCCAAAGTATATTCAGAGAAAGAGGAAGATTGTTAGAATTTAAGGGGTAGGTGGAGGTTGGGCTGGCTTTCTGGGAGAGGTGGAATTTGAGATGGACTTTTAAGTGATGGATGGGAAATCAGTCCATGAAGAAGGGCAGGGGCAGGGAGAGCAGGTATTGCAGGCATTGAAAACAGTGTAAGGGAAGACCAAGGGGTGAAAACTTTAGGGGAGGACGATGGTGGGAGAGTGGCTGTTTGGCTAGACTACAATGTGTGTTCATATTAGGCACAAGTAAGGTTGAACAAAGCAACAAAGCTACTGCATAAATTTAAGGGTGGGGAGGGGTATGGGACAGGGAGGAGAGGGGGAGGGCAAGGAAGCAGTCCTTTAGAATGCTTGCCCCTAAAGTCCTGCCTCTTTGAAGCCTAATATGTAGGGTCTTGTCTTCCCAAACTCTACCCCATATCCTAGCATTCCCCCAAAGTGCCCATCCCGATCTGGAGAAGAAATCCAACCAAGATTACATTTTTATTTACAGAAAATGACCATACTCGGTCATCTTTTCCATAGAGACTAGAAAATGAGCTGAAAAGCAGTTCCTAAGTCCCCAAGATCCCCTGTGATTTCATCCTGACAGTTAGCCCAGAACTGTGCCATCCAATTTACTTTCAATCCCTTCAGTTACAGGACCTTTTAAAGAGGAGTTTGGGGAGAGGGGACCGTATCCAAGTATCTTAATTGGATTTTGTCACCCCTTGAATCTACCAGCTCCTGAGCAAAAATCAATGGCTTTAACATGAGGCTTAGGACAGGACACGCCGAAGAAGTAAGGGGAGTCAAGCAGCCCCCAAGACAGAGATAACTCCAGAAGTCAGGACCACCATCCCTCATTCAAGCCTCACCACCTATTTCCCCAGTGACAGCTTCAATGAGAAACCAGCTCCAGACTTACCTCTGGGGTGAGTGGGCAAATGCTCTGACCTCTCTTGGATTCACAGGCAGCTCCCTTTTGTGACCCAGAGCTTCTGCTGCTCAAATGAGACATGTGATTTCAGGACTCATTCCAGATTCAGTTCCCACTCATACAGTGTGGTTTGTGTATCCAGAGATAAAGCTTTCAGTTTCATTTTCCCAGAAAAGACAAAATTCTTATAAAGGGATAATATGAAAGATGGGTAAGAAGGTTTTGAGATCACCGACCAATTCCTAAGTGAACAAGCAGGTGTTCTCTTTCTCCTCTCTGTTCAAAGTTTTTAAAATGACTTCATTAAGCACCTACCACATGTAAGGCACTGTGCTTTGTTCAAAGAGCAAGGGTTCCTGACTTCAGGGGACTTTGGATGTGCAGAAAGAGACACAGGCAACTCTCATAAGCCACAGGAGTTGCAGACAAAGTGTTGGGAGATAAGTGGGGTCCCTTCTACTGGAAGGATCAGGGGAGGCTTCATGGAAGAGGCTCCTTAGCTGGGCCTTGACAAGTGACCAAGCTAAGATAACAAACATTTGGGGAATGGCGAGTTGGTCCATTTGGGAGGATTATGAAATAAAGTTGATAGAGGAATGTCAAGGTGAGCCTCTTTGATGCGGCAGCAAAGAAAGGACAAGGACAGGGATAAGGAGATAATGATAATAGCCAGCATTTATGTCACCCTCTAAGGTACACAAAGGGCTTCACCAATATTGTCTCATTTGATCCTCACAACAATGCTGAGAGGTAGGTACTATTATTTTCCTCATTGTGTAGATGGGGAAGGGCAGCTAGGTGGCACAGTGCATAGGGCTCAGCTTAGAATCAGGAAGACTCTCTTCATGAGTTCAAATCTGGATTCAAACACTTACCAGCTGTATGACCTTGGACAAGTCACTTCACCCTGTTTGCCTTAGTTTCCTCATCTATAAAATGAGAGGGAGAAGGAAATGGCCAATCACTCCAGTATTTTTGTCAAGAAAACCCCCAAATGGGGTCATAGAGAGTTGAAGATGACCGAATAACAATATATGGGGAAACTGAGGCTTACAGGGGTTTTGACTTGCCCAGTATCATACAGCTAGTGTCTGAGGTAGGATTTGAATTCAGGCCTTCCTGACTCCATGTCCAGCATTATGTCCACTGTGTCCCCTCCTGGCCATGTATTAAGCTGAGGTGGTAAGGAGAGTCCCTTTCCAGTGGGATTGAATCCTTGTATACTTTGCCAAAGATCTAAAGGTCTGAGTAGCTCATTGACATATGAAAGGGTAGGAATAGATTTGGCCTCAGAAGATAGATTTTTCCTTATCTTTTTTCTGTTCATTTAATCATTTGCGTAGACCAGCAGAAAAACCTTGGAGTAGGAGTTGGGGGGAGGGGGACAGGAAGTGTAGAATCCTGAAGCCTTGAGCTGTTCAGTAATGATTGGATATATAACCATTACAAGGTTATCATCTAGCTGGGAGAGGTATTGGATGTCTCCTAGTGATGAGAATGGGGTCACTGGTAGAGAGAACTCAACTCTGGACCTAGCAGAGTTATCAAAGCCAAATCAGTGTTCTCCCACCCCTGATCTGGGGGGTGGAAATCCCCAGAGCTCCTGAGGAAGCAGAACTGAAGAGGCTACTGCTAACCCACAGTAGTAGTTCCTACCTCAAATTCCAGGCTGCATATTTAAGTGAAAGTAAAAGCAGTTGCCCCAGAAAGGGTATGTTGCTCTGAATTAACAGTAACCATATTATGTACTCCTGTATGAGTCTGCTCCTAATACTGTAGCTCATGAGCCCCCACTGGTGTGTTTCCCACTACTAATCAATCAGTGGAATTAACTAGCTCTTGGAAGAAACGTTTTATCTGCATGGCATGGGAAAAAAAACTGACAAAAACACTATCCCCCCCCCCCCAAAACTGGAGTGGACTCTTCCACAAACACACACTTAAAGAGAGTGGACACAAACTTAAAGGCAAATGATGATAAGGCACATATGTAAAGAGAATATGTAGCCAAAACAACTCTCAAGTTCTGGTGCTTAGGGGCATTGATGTCCTTTTTTCCCATAAATTCAGGACCATGATGTACTTTGGAAAGTGTTCATGAGGTTCTCTGCTTCGCTTGGCATTTGTGCTAGGCAGGTCTCCCTGATGGCATCTGTGTTTCCTCCTTACTGGGCTCAACATCTCCACTCAACTAGTCACTCATCTGAGCTTGTTCCTCACAAAACTCAGCATTGTTCCTGGACAGGGTAATCAATTCAACTCCCTGGGCTTGCTCCTCAATGGGTAGCTATCATCTTCACTTCCTATAACTTCAAACAGTAATGCTGTCTTGTTTTATTCTTTGATGAAATGATCTATTGTTTCTGGGATTTATATTTGTTCCACCTATTCTTGGAATCTGAATTATTTAGTTTCCATTTAAATCATATGATAAATATATTAAAAGAACATGGAAGGAGATATTTTACATAACAATTGGTAGGGGAAGAATTCTTGATCATGGAGGATCACAGGAGCTTAAATGGGACATTTTGATTACATAAAATTTTAAAGCTTCTGCACAAACAAAATAAATGCAGGCAAAAGTGCAATCAGGAAAAAATTTTGTGGCAATCTTTTCTGGTAAAGGTCAAATGTTCTAGACCTAAAGAACTGGTTAATAGCTAATTCTATTATATATTTTTAAATTTCCAAATTAATAAATGCTTAAAGAATATTAAAAGGAAGCTTTGAAGGGAAGAAATACAAGGAATCAATAGCCAACTGAAAAAAATGCTGCAAATCACTATTAAAGAAATTTAAAATAAACTCTGAATTTCTCATCACAAACATCTGATTAGTAAAGATGACAAACTCAAACCCACTTAAGAGATGATGGTTAACATTTTTACTGAGAGCATTTATACCTCAGAAAGGCGGCAGTAGCTACAAGTTTGGGCTTGATTTATTGTTTTGTTGACTGTCTACACTTAACAAAATGTTAATGATGCAGAATGAACTTAAAAGTGTGTGTATGTATACATTTCCTCCCCAGGGAGATGGTTGTTAAACATTAGCCAGCTCCCCACTGTACTGCTCTATCACCTGTAAGAAATTAATTGTTATTTGGGTTTTCATAACCCTATCTTTGCTTTATTATGAAAAAACATAAGCTTAAAAGCCTAAGAGAAGATGGGTGTGTACTTTGAGAGAACTGAACAAACAAGAGGAACTCTGACCACAGGGAACATTTATTGAAACTAAGTAACTAAAGTCTTCTCTAATAACTTCCCCACGCACATGGGTCTGGCAAGATTATAATGGGGACAGCCCATGTGGGTGTGCTGAGCCGATTGTCCCTCCCCTTCCTGTGGGGGAGTCAGTTAGATTTAGTTAGATACAGTTAAAGAGGCGGTTAGAGAGGGAGCTGAGGGAAACTGGGAAGGAAGGAAGGAAGGCAGACAATTAGAGGAGCTGCTGGTGTTTGACTGTTAGACAAAACCAGAAGAGACTATGCAGCTAATTCTCCTTAGAGCTACAGATTTTGGGTATTGGTGAGTTTGTAGGTTTTTTTAGGCAGAGCTAGCTGGGCTGGAGGCAGGTTCGGGTGCCTGGGGCCTTTTTACCCAGGGATTTATACATTGTTTCTAGTTCTATTAATCTCACTTGTGTTTTAAACTTGTTACCATTAATAAACCTGTGTTCTGTGTTTTTGAAAGAGGCTGTTTCTTTTCTTACCCCAATATTAAGGTGAGCCATCCAATGAACTCTTCTCATACTAAATTTGGCCCTTATAGACCATTGAAAAGCTCAGACAAGGAAGTTTCAACCAGACTGGAGGCCTGGGGGCTGAAGGCTAATAATAATATAATAATTTGTATTGCACTTTAAGGCTGACAAAGTGCTTTACATTCATTAGCTCATCAGACCCTTACCCCTGCCACCCAGGCTCTGCCAATGAGCCAAAAGTCCATGAATCACTTGGGCTGGGAATTATTTTTTAAGGTAATCTTGGTATCTTCTGATCTGCTCCAACCAGGGTCAAGGTCTACTTGCAGCCCATGCCCAACTTCAAACTTCTATTAAGAAACACTTGAGGGGCAGCTAGGTGGCACAGTGGATAGAGCACTGGCCCTGGATTCAGGAGTACCTGAGTTCAAATCCGGCCTCAGACACTTAACACTTACTAGCTGTGTGACCTTGGGCAAGTCACTTAACCCCAATTGCCTCACTAAACAAACAAACAAACAAAAAACAACAACAAAAAAAATGTTCTGGATTCTTCTCACCAATACAATGGTACAAGAGAGTTCCAGGGGACTCATGATGGAAAAGGCTCTCCAAATCCAGAAGAAAAAAAAAGAACTATGGAATATGGATGCTGATTGAACCATACTATTTCTTTTGTTTTTGGTGCTGTTGTTTTTCTATTTTGATGTTTTTCCTTATTGCTCTGATTCTTCTCTTATTGCATGACTGATGCAGAAATATGTTTAATGTTGTTATGTATGTGTATATGTGTATATATGTATATGTGCACATACATACATACACATACACATATATACATATATATGTATGTGTATATATATATGTGTGTGTATATATATATATATATATATATATATATATATATATATATAAAACCTATATCAAATTGCCTGCTGTCTGAGGGAGGGGAGGGATGGAGGGAAATTGGAAATTGGAAATCTTATGTAAACAAATGCTGAAAGCTATCTCTACATGTAACTGGAAAATAATAAAATACTTTTATTTTTAAAAAATGCTCTAAATCAGCACCTATTAGAGAAATGTAAATTAAAACAACTCTGAGGTACCACCTCACACCTATCAGACTAATTAATATGACAGAAAGAGAAGATGATAAATGCTGGAGCGGATGTAAAAAAATTGGGACACTAAGGCACTATTGGTGGAGTTGTGAACTAGTTCAACCATTCTGGAGAACAATTTGGAAAGTACTCCAAAAAAGCTATAAAACTATGTATACCTTTGACCCAGTAATACTAGGTCTGTATCCCAAAGAGATCAAAGAAAATAGGAAAAGACTTATTTGTACAAAAATATTGGGCAGCTAGGTGGCATAGTGGATAAAGCACAAATCCCTGGATTCAGGAGGACCTGAGTTCAAATCCAGCCTCAGACACTTGACACTTACTAGCTGTGTGACTCTGGGCAAGTCACTTAACCCTCATTGCCCCACAAAAAAACCAAACCAAAACAAAAACCAAAAAACTTTTTGGGGCAGCTAGGTGGCGCAGTGGATAAAAGCACTGGCCCTGGATTCAGAAGGACCTGAGTTCAAATCCGACCTCAGACACTTGACACTTACTAGTTGTGTGATCCTGGGCAAGTCACTTAACTCTCATTGCCCCACCAAAAAAACCCAACAACAACAACAAACAATAACAACAAAAAAAAAACCCAAAAATATTTATAGCAGCTCTTTCGGTGGTGGCAAAGAATTGGAAATTGAGGGGATGCCCATCAACTGGGGAATGGCTGAATAAGTTGTAGTATATGATTTTGATGGAATACTATTGAGCTATAAGAAATGATGAGCAGGACGCTTTCAGAAAAACCTGGGAAGACATATGAAAACACATACATGTACATATATGCATATACACATACATGGTTATATAGTATAATTATATATGTGTGTACATATATAAACATGTATATATGTATATATTTATAATATATAATTATGCAGGGATTTGTTTTGCTTGACTATGAGTATTTGTAACAAGGGGATGACTTTCTTGCCTAATGGGGGTAATGGGGAAGGTGGGAAGGAGAGAAGGAAATTTTCTTTTGAAAAAAAAATTTAATAAAAATAAAGTTTAAAGAACAAAAATAAAAATAAAGTTAAAACAATTCAAATACAAGAATTTGAAGGAGGACAAAGATCTTAGAGAAGATAGTGCTAAATCTTACCAAGTAAGAGATTCTCTTAAAAAAAGATAAAAGAGGGGCAGTTAGATGGCGCAGTGGATAGAGCACAGGCCCTGTAATCAGGAGGACCTGAGTTCAAATCCGGCCTCAGACACTTAACACTTACTGGCTGTGTGACCCTGGGCAAGTCACTTAACCCCAATTGCCACACACACACACACACACACACATACACACACACAAGAAGAGGAGGGCCATTGAAACATTTTTTTTTTTTTTAAGTTCAGGGGTACTGAAAGAAGGAAGTCTGGAAAGAAGGAAGCCCAGAAAAGAACCATTTTGAAAATGCCTGGTTAACTTTCTTGTATACCTCTTTAAAAAGTGGTATGAACTAGAGATGGACGGTTATAAATGCAATCCTCTTTTAGTGCTCTATTTTGTTTGTGGAAATGCTCATTCTAGGGTGCTTAAGTTCAGATTTTTGTAAAAAGTAAAGATATAATGAGTAGAGAAAGAGATAAGAACAGAGATAGAGTTAGAGACAGGGCTGATCATGTGGTAGAGAAGCGTCAGCACATGAGGCAAAGAACCTTGTGGACTTTAAGTGATCCTTCACCTTTCTTTCTGGTTGTTTGGTCCTCTCCTTTCCCTTTTTTCCTCTTCTTTTTCTTTTGTTTATTAATTCATATATCGTTGTTGTTGTTGTTGTTGTTGTTGTTGTTTGTCCTTCATTCTCAAAGAGGACCATGACATTAAGGTGATGTCATTACTTGCAGTGATTTGGATTGAAGTGAGGGAGGGCTGTGCAAAGTCACCAACCTCATTCTCTCCTCCAGAGTCATCTGGGACCAGTGGCAAGACATATATCAGGATGACTGGAAAGGATCCCGGATGTTTGAGGCAATTGGGGTTAAGTGACCTGTCCAGGGTCACACAGCTAGTAAGTATCTCAGGTAAGATTTAAATTTAGTATTTTATTTTTTCCCCAAAATTACATGTAAAAACAAATTTTGACATCACTTTTAAAAAAATTTGTGTTCCAAATTCTCTTCCTCCCTTCCTCCCCCCTGCTAAGAACTCAAGCAATTCAATATAAGCTGCACATGAGCAGTCATACAAAACATCTGAGGTAAGATTTGAATTCAGTTCCTCCCAACTTTAGGGCCAGTGCTCTATCCACTGTGCCACCTAGCTACCCCAAAATTAATATGTCAAACAGCCAGAAGAAAACCATCTATTAGATGACCCCTGAGGTCTCTTCTCATTCTCAACCTACCATCTGTTCCAAAGTATATTCAGAGAAAGAGGAAGATTGTTAGAATTTAAGGGGTAGGTGGAGGTTGGGCTGGCTTTCTGGGAGAGGTGGAATTTGAGATGGACTTTTAAGTGATGGATGGGAAATCAGTCCATGAAGAAGGGCAGGGGCAGGGAGAGCAGGTATTGCAGGCATTGAAAACAGTGTAAGGGAAGACCAAGGGGTGAAAACTTTAGGGGAGGACGATGGTGGGAGAGTGGCTGTTTGGCTAGACTACAATGTGTGTTCATATTAGGCACAAGTAAGGTTGAACAAAGCAACAAAGCTACTGCATAAATTTAAGGGTGGGGAGGGGTATGGGACAGGGAGGAGAGGGGGAGGGCAAGGAAGCAGTCCTTTAGAATGCTTGCCCCTAAAGTCCTGCCTCTTTGAAGCCTAATATGTAGGGTCTTGTCTTCCCAAACTCTACCCCATATCCTAGCATTCCCCCAAAGTGCCCATCCCGATCTGGAGAAGAAATCCAACCAAGATTACATTTTTATTTACAGAAAATGACCATACTCGGTCATCTTTTCCATAGAGACTAGAAAATGAGCTGAAAAGCAGTTCCTAAGTCCCCAAGATCCCCTGTGATTTCATCCTGACAGTTAGCCCAGAACTGTGCCATCCAATTTACTTTCAATCCCTTCAGTTACAGGACCTTTTAAAGAGGAGTTTGGGGAGAGGGGACCGTATCCAAGTATCTTAATTGGATTTTGTCACCCCTTGAATCTACCAGCTCCTGAGCAAAAATCAATGGCTTTAACATGAGGCTTAGGACAGGACACGCCGAAGAAGTAAGGGGAGTCAAGCAGCCCCCAAGACAGAGATAACTCCAGAAGTCAGGACCACCATCCCTCATTCAAGCCTCACCACCTATTTCCCCAGTGACAGCTTCAATGAGAAACCAGCTCCAGACTTACCTCTGGGGTGAGTGGGCAAATGCTCTGACCTCTCTTGGATTCACAGGCAGCTCCCTTTTGTGACCCAGAGCTTCTGCTGCTCAAATGAGACATGTGATTTCAGGACTCATTCCAGATTCAGTTCCCACTCATACAGTGTGGTTTGTGTATCCAGAGATAAAGCTTTCAGTTTCATTTTCCCAGAAAAGACAAAATTCTTATAAAGGGATAATATGAAAGATGGGTAAGAAGGTTTTGAGATCACCGACCAATTCCTAAGTGAACAAGCAGGTGTTCTCTTTCTCCTCTCTGTTCAAAGTTTTTAAAATGACTTCATTAAGCACCTACCACATGTAAGGCACTGTGCTTTGTTCAAAGAGCAAGGGTTCCTGACTTCAGGGGACTTTGGATGTGCAGAAAGAGACACAGGCAACTCTCATAAGCCACAGGAGTTGCAGACAAAGTGTTGGGAGATAAGTGGGGTCCCTTCTACTGGAAGGATCAGGGGAGGCTTCATGGAAGAGGCTCCTTAGCTGGGCCTTGACAAGTGACCAAGCTAAGATAACAAACATTTGGGGAATGGCGAGTTGGTCCATTTGGGAGGATTATGAAATAAAGTTGATAGAGGAATGTCAAGGTGAGCCTCTTTGATGCGGCAGCAAAGAAAGGACAAGGACAGGGATAAGGAGATAATGATAATAGCCAGCATTTATGTCACCCTCTAAGGTACACAAAGGGCTTCACCAATATTGTCTCATTTGATCCTCACAACAATGCTGAGAGGTAGGTACTATTATTTTCCTCATTGTGTAGATGGGGAAGGGCAGCTAGGTGGCACAGTGCATAGGGCTCAGCTTAGAATCAGGAAGACTCTCTTCATGAGTTCAAATCTGGATTCAAACACTTACCAGCTGTATGACCTTGGACAAGTCACTTCACCCTGTTTGCCTTAGTTTCCTCATCTATAAAATGAGAGGGAGAAGGAAATGGCCAATCACTCCAGTATTTTTGTCAAGAAAACCCCCAAATGGGGTCATAGAGAGTTGAAGATGACCGAATAACAATATATGGGGAAACTGAGGCTTACAGGGGTTTTGACTTGCCCAGTATCATACAGCTAGTGTCTGAGGTAGGATTTGAATTCAGGCCTTCCTGACTCCATGTCCAGCATTATGTCCACTGTGTCCCCTCCTGGCCATGTATTAAGCTGAGGTGGTAAGGAGAGTCCCTTTCCAGTGGGATTGAATCCTTGTATACTTTGCCAAAGATCTAAAGGTCTGAGTAGCTCATTGACATATGAAAGGGTAGGAATAGATTTGGCCTCAGAAGATAGATTTTTCCTTATCTTTTTTCTGTTCATTTAATCATTTGCGTAGACCAGCAGAAAAACCTTGGAGTAGGAGTTGGGGGGAGGGGGACAGGAAGTGTAGAATCCTGAAGCCTTGAGCTGTTCAGTAATGATTGGATATATAACCATTACAAGGTTATCATCTAGCTGGGAGAGGTATTGGATGTCTCCTAGTGATGAGAATGGGGTCACTGGTAGAGAGAACTCAACTCTGGACCTAGCAGAGTTATCAAAGCCAAATCAGTGTTCTCCCACCCCTGATCTGGGGGGTGGAAATCCCCAGAGCTCCTGAGGAAGCAGAACTGAAGAGGCTACTGCTAACCCACAGTAGTAGTTCCTACCTCAAATTCCAGGCTGCATATTTAAGTGAAAGTAAAAGCAGTTGCCCCAGAAAGGGTATGTTGCTCTGAATTAACAGTAACCATATTATGTACTCCTGTATGAGTCTGCTCCTAATACTGTAGCTCATGAGCCCCCACTGGTGTGTTTCCCACTACTAATCAATCAGTGGAATTAACTAGCTCTTGGAAGAAACGTTTTATCTGCATGGCATGGGAAAAAAAACTGACAAAAACACTATCCCCCCCCCCCAAAACTGGAGTGGACTCTTCCACAAACACACACTTAAAGAGAGTGGACACAAACTTAAAGGCAAATGATGATAAGGCACATATGTAAAGAGAATATGTAGCCAAAACAACTCTCAAGTTCTGGTGCTTAGGGGCATTGATGTCCTTTTTTCCCATAAATTCAGGACCATGATGTACTTTGGAAAGTGTTCATGAGGTTCTCTGCTTCGCTTGGCATTTGTGCTAGGCAGGTCTCCCTGATGGCATCTGTGTTTCCTCCTTACTGGGCTCAACATCTCCACTCAACTAGTCACTCATCTGAGCTTGTTCCTCACAAAACTCAGCATTGTTCCTGGACAGGGTAATCAATTCAACTCCCTGGGCTTGCTCCTCAATGGGTAGCTATCATCTTCACTTCCTATAACTTCAAACAGTAATGCTGTCTTGTTTTATTCTTTGATGAAATGATCTATTGTTTCTGGGATTTATATTTGTTCCACCTATTCTTGGAATCTGAATTATTTAGTTTCCATTTAAATCATATGATAAATATATTAAAAGAACATGGAAGGAGATATTTTACATAACAATTGGTAGGGGAAGAATTCTTGATCATGGAGGATCACAGGAGCTTAAATGGGACATTTTGATTACATAAAATTTTAAAGCTTCTGCACAAACAAAATAAATGCAGGCAAAAGTGCAATCAGGAAAAAATTTTGTGGCAATCTTTTCTGGTAAAGGTCAAATGTTCTAGACCTAAAGAACTGGTTAATAGCTAATTCTATTATATATTTTTAAATTTCCAAATTAATAAATGCTTAAAGAATATTAAAAGGAAGCTTTGAAGGGAAGAAATACAAGGAATCAATAGCCAACTGAAAAAAATGCTGCAAATCACTATTAAAGAAATTTAAAATAAACTCTGAATTTCTCATCACAAACATCTGATTAGTAAAGATGACAAACTCAAACCCACTTAAGAGATGATGGTTAACATTTTTACTGAGAGCATTTATACCTCAGAAAGGCGGCAGTAGCTACAAGTTTGGGCTTGATTTATTGTTTTGTTGACTGTCTACACTTAACAAAATGTTAATGATGCAGAATGAACTTAAAAGTGTGTGTATGTATACATTTCCTCCCCAGGGAGATGGTTGTTAAACATTAGCCAGCTCCCCACTGTACTGCTCTATCACCTGTAAGAAATTAATTGTTATTTGGGTTTTCATAACCCTATCTTTGCTTTATTATGAAAAAACATAAGCTTAAAAGCCTAAGAGAAGATGGGTGTGTACTTTGAGAGAACTGAACAAACAAGAGGAACTCTGACCACAGGGAACATTTATTGAAACTAAGTAACTAAAGTCTTCTCTAATAACTTCCCCACGCACATGGGTCTGGCAAGATTATAATGGGGACAGCCCATGTGGGTGTGCTGAGCCGATTGTCCCTCCCCTTCCTGTGGGGGAGTCAGTTAGATTTAGTTAGATACAGTTAAAGAGGCGGTTAGAGAGGGAGCTGAGGGAAACTGGGAAGGAAGGAAGGAAGGCAGACAATTAGAGGAGCTGCTGGTGTTTGACTGTTAGACAAAACCAGAAGAGACTATGCAGCTAATTCTCCTTAGAGCTACAGATTTTGGGTATTGGTGAGTTTGTAGGTTTTTTTAGGCAGAGCTAGCTGGGCTGGAGGCAGGTTCGGGTGCCTGGGGCCTTTTTACCCAGGGATTTATACATTGTTTCTAGTTCTATTAATCTCACTTGTGTTTTAAACTTGTTACCATTAATAAACCTGTGTTCTGTGTTTTTGAAAGAGGCTGTTTCTTTTCTTACCCCAATATTAAGGTGAGCCATCCAATGAACTCTTCTCATACTAAATTTGGCCCTTATAGACCATTGAAAAGCTCAGACAAGGAAGTTTCAACCAGACTGGAGGCCTGGGGGCTGAAGGCTAATAATAATATAATAATTTGTATTGCACTTTAAGGCTGACAAAGTGCTTTACATTCATTAGCTCATCAGACCCTTACCCCTGCCACCCAGGCTCTGCCAATGAGCCAAAAGTCCATGAATCACTTGGGCTGGGAATTATTTTTTAAGGTAATCTTGGTATCTTCTGATCTGCTCCAACCAGGGTCAAGGTCTACTTGCAGCCCATGCCCAACTTCAAACTTCTATTAAGAAACACTTGAGGGGCAGCTAGGTGGCACAGTGGATAGAGCACTGGCCCTGGATTCAGGAGTACCTGAGTTCAAATCCGGCCTCAGACACTTAACACTTACTAGCTGTGTGACCTTGGGCAAGTCACTTAACCCCAATTGCCTCACTAAACAAACAAACAAACAAAAAACAACAACAAAAAAAATGTTCTGGATTCTTCTCACCAATACAATGGTACAAGAGAGTTCCAGGGGACTCATGATGGAAAAGGCTCTCCAAATCCAGAAGAAAAAAAAAGAACTATGGAATATGGATGCTGATTGAACCATACTATTTCTTTTGTTTTTGGTGCTGTTGTTTTTCTATTTTGATGTTTTTCCTTATTGCTCTGATTCTTCTCTTATTGCATGACTGATGCAGAAATATGTTTAATGTTGTTATGTATGTGTATATGTGTATATATGTATATGTGCACATACATACATACACATACACATATATACATATATATGTATGTGTATATATATATGTGTGTGTATATATATATATATATATATATATATATATATATATATAAAACCTATATCAAATTGCCTGCTGTCTGAGGGAGGGGAGGGATGGAGGGAAATTGGAAATTGGAAATCTTATGTAAACAAATGCTGAAAGCTATCTCTACATGTAACTGGAAAATAATAAAATACTTTTATTTTTAAAAAATGCTCTAAATCAGCACCTATTAGAGAAATGTAAATTAAAACAACTCTGAGGTACCACCTCACACCTATCAGACTAATTAATATGACAGAAAGAGAAGATGATAAATGCTGGAGCGGATGTAAAAAAATTGGGACACTAAGGCACTATTGGTGGAGTTGTGAACTAGTTCAACCATTCTGGAGAACAATTTGGAAAGTACTCCAAAAAAGCTATAAAACTATGTATACCTTTGACCCAGTAATACTAGGTCTGTATCCCAAAGAGATCAAAGAAAATAGGAAAAGACTTATTTGTACAAAAATATTGGGCAGCTAGGTGGCATAGTGGATAAAGCACAAATCCCTGGATTCAGGAGGACCTGAGTTCAAATCCAGCCTCAGACACTTGACACTTACTAGCTGTGTGACTCTGGGCAAGTCACTTAACCCTCATTGCCCCACAAAAAAACCAAACCAAAACAAAAACCAAAAAACTTTTTGGGGCAGCTAGGTGGCGCAGTGGATAAAAGCACTGGCCCTGGATTCAGAAGGACCTGAGTTCAAATCCGACCTCAGACACTTGACACTTACTAGTTGTGTGATCCTGGGCAAGTCACTTAACTCTCATTGCCCCACCAAAAAAACCCAACAACAACAACAAACAATAACAACAAAAAAAAAACCCAAAAATATTTATAGCAGCTCTTTCGGTGGTGGCAAAGAATTGGAAATTGAGGGGATGCCCATCAACTGGGGAATGGCTGAATAAGTTGTAGTATATGATTTTGATGGAATACTATTGAGCTATAAGAAATGATGAGCAGGACGCTTTCAGAAAAACCTGGGAAGACATATGAAAACACATACATGTACATATATGCATATACACATACATGGTTATATAGTATAATTATATATGTGTGTACATATATAAACATGTATATATGTATATATTTATAATATATAATTATGCAGGGATTTGTTTTGCTTGACTATGAGTATTTGTAACAAGGGGATGACTTTCTTGCCTAATGGGGGTAATGGGGAAGGTGGGAAGGAGAGAAGGAAATTTTCTTTTGAAAAAAAAATTTAATAAAAATAAAGTTTAAAGAACAAAAATAAAAATAAAGTTAAAACAATTCAAATACAAGAATTTGAAGGAGGACAAAGATCTTAGAGAAGATAGTGCTAAATCTTACCAAGTAAGAGATTCTCTTAAAAAAAGATAAAAGAGGGGCAGTTAGATGGCGCAGTGGATAGAGCACAGGCCCTGTAATCAGGAGGACCTGAGTTCAAATCCGGCCTCAGACACTTAACACTTACTGGCTGTGTGACCCTGGGCAAGTCACTTAACCCCAATTGCCACACACACACACACACACACACATACACACACACAAGAAGAGGAGGGCCATTGAAACATTTTTTTTTTTTTTAAGTTCAGGGGTACTGAAAGAAGGAAGTCTGGAAAGAAGGAAGCCCAGAAAAGAACCATTTTGAAAATGCCTGGTTAACTTTCTTGTATACCTCTTTAAAAAGTGGTATGAACTAGAGATGGACGGTTATAAATGCAATCCTCTTTTAGTGCTCTATTTTGTTTGTGGAAATGCTCATTCTAGGGTGCTTAAGTTCAGATTTTTGTAAAAAGTAAAGATATAATGAGTAGAGAAAGAGATAAGAACAGAGATAGAGTTAGAGACAGGGCTGATCATGTGGTAGAGAAGCGTCAGCACATGAGGCAAAGAACCTTGTGGACTTTAAGTGATCCTTCACCTTTCTTTCTGGTTGTTTGGTCCTCTCCTTTCCCTTTTTTCCTCTTCTTTTTCTTTTGTTTATTAATTCATATATCGTTGTTGTTGTTGTTGTTGTTGTTGTTGTTTGTCCTTCATTCTCAAAGAGGACCATGACATTAAGGTGATGTCATTACTTGCAGTGATTTGGATTGAAGTGAGGGAGGGCTGTGCAAAGTCACCAACCTCATTCTCTCCTCCAGAGTCATCTGGGACCAGTGGCAAGACATATATCAGGATGACTGGAAAGGATCCCGGATGTTTGAGGCAATTGGGGTTAAGTGACCTGTCCAGGGTCACACAGCTAGTAAGTATCTCAGGTAAGATTTAAATTTAGTATTTTATTTTTTCCCCAAAATTACATGTAAAAACAAATTTTGACATCACTTTTAAAAAAATTTGTGTTCCAAATTCTCTTCCTCCCTTCCTCCCCCCTGCTAAGAACTCAAGCAATTCAATATAAGCTGCACATGAGCAGTCATACAAAACATCTGAGGTAAGATTTGAATTCAGTTCCTCCCAACTTTAGGGCCAGTGCTCTATCCACTGTGCCACCTAGCTACCCCAAAATTAATATGTCAAACAGCCAGAAGAAAACCATCTATTAGATGACCCCTGAGGTCTCTTCTCATTCTCAACCTACCATCTGTTCCAAAGTATATTCAGAGAAAGAGGAAGATTGTTAGAATTTAAGGGGTAGGTGGAGGTTGGGCTGGCTTTCTGGGAGAGGTGGAATTTGAGATGGACTTTTAAGTGATGGATGGGAAATCAGTCCATGAAGAAGGGCAGGGGCAGGGAGAGCAGGTATTGCAGGCATTGAAAACAGTGTAAGGGAAGACCAAGGGGTGAAAACTTTAGGGGAGGACGATGGTGGGAGAGTGGCTGTTTGGCTAGACTACAATGTGTGTTCATATTAGGCACAAGTAAGGTTGAACAAAGCAACAAAGCTACTGCATAAATTTAAGGGTGGGGAGGGGTATGGGACAGGGAGGAGAGGGGGAGGGCAAGGAAGCAGTCCTTTAGAATGCTTGCCCCTAAAGTCCTGCCTCTTTGAAGCCTAATATGTAGGGTCTTGTCTTCCCAAACTCTACCCCATATCCTAGCATTCCCCCAAAGTGCCCATCCCGATCTGGAGAAGAAATCCAACCAAGATTACATTTTTATTTACAGAAAATGACCATACTCGGTCATCTTTTCCATAGAGACTAGAAAATGAGCTGAAAAGCAGTTCCTAAGTCCCCAAGATCCCCTGTGATTTCATCCTGACAGTTAGCCCAGAACTGTGCCATCCAATTTACTTTCAATCCCTTCAGTTACAGGACCTTTTAAAGAGGAGTTTGGGGAGAGGGGACCGTATCCAAGTATCTTAATTGGATTTTGTCACCCCTTGAATCTACCAGCTCCTGAGCAAAAATCAATGGCTTTAACATGAGGCTTAGGACAGGACACGCCGAAGAAGTAAGGGGAGTCAAGCAGCCCCCAAGACAGAGATAACTCCAGAAGTCAGGACCACCATCCCTCATTCAAGCCTCACCACCTATTTCCCCAGTGACAGCTTCAATGAGAAACCAGCTCCAGACTTACCTCTGGGGTGAGTGGGCAAATGCTCTGACCTCTCTTGGATTCACAGGCAGCTCCCTTTTGTGACCCAGAGCTTCTGCTGCTCAAATGAGACATGTGATTTCAGGACTCATTCCAGATTCAGTTCCCACTCATACAGTGTGGTTTGTGTATCCAGAGATAAAGCTTTCAGTTTCATTTTCCCAGAAAAGACAAAATTCTTATAAAGGGATAATATGAAAGATGGGTAAGAAGGTTTTGAGATCACCGACCAATTCCTAAGTGAACAAGCAGGTGTTCTCTTTCTCCTCTCTGTTCAAAGTTTTTAAAATGACTTCATTAAGCACCTACCACATGTAAGGCACTGTGCTTTGTTCAAAGAGCAAGGGTTCCTGACTTCAGGGGACTTTGGATGTGCAGAAAGAGACACAGGCAACTCTCATAAGCCACAGGAGTTGCAGACAAAGTGTTGGGAGATAAGTGGGGTCCCTTCTACTGGAAGGATCAGGGGAGGCTTCATGGAAGAGGCTCCTTAGCTGGGCCTTGACAAGTGACCAAGCTAAGATAACAAACATTTGGGGAATGGCGAGTTGGTCCATTTGGGAGGATTATGAAATAAAGTTGATAGAGGAATGTCAAGGTGAGCCTCTTTGATGCGGCAGCAAAGAAAGGACAAGGACAGGGATAAGGAGATAATGATAATAGCCAGCATTTATGTCACCCTCTAAGGTACACAAAGGGCTTCACCAATATTGTCTCATTTGATCCTCACAACAATGCTGAGAGGTAGGTACTATTATTTTCCTCATTGTGTAGATGGGGAAGGGCAGCTAGGTGGCACAGTGCATAGGGCTCAGCTTAGAATCAGGAAGACTCTCTTCATGAGTTCAAATCTGGATTCAAACACTTACCAGCTGTATGACCTTGGACAAGTCACTTCACCCTGTTTGCCTTAGTTTCCTCATCTATAAAATGAGAGGGAGAAGGAAATGGCCAATCACTCCAGTATTTTTGTCAAGAAAACCCCCAAATGGGGTCATAGAGAGTTGAAGATGACCGAATAACAATATATGGGGAAACTGAGGCTTACAGGGGTTTTGACTTGCCCAGTATCATACAGCTAGTGTCTGAGGTAGGATTTGAATTCAGGCCTTCCTGACTCCATGTCCAGCATTATGTCCACTGTGTCCCCTCCTGGCCATGTATTAAGCTGAGGTGGTAAGGAGAGTCCCTTTCCAGTGGGATTGAATCCTTGTATACTTTGCCAAAGATCTAAAGGTCTGAGTAGCTCATTGACATATGAAAGGGTAGGAATAGATTTGGCCTCAGAAGATAGATTTTTCCTTATCTTTTTTCTGTTCATTTAATCATTTGCGTAGACCAGCAGAAAAACCTTGGAGTAGGAGTTGGGGGGAGGGGGACAGGAAGTGTAGAATCCTGAAGCCTTGAGCTGTTCAGTAATGATTGGATATATAACCATTACAAGGTTATCATCTAGCTGGGAGAGGTATTGGATGTCTCCTAGTGATGAGAATGGGGTCACTGGTAGAGAGAACTCAACTCTGGACCTAGCAGAGTTATCAAAGCCAAATCAGTGTTCTCCCACCCCTGATCTGGGGGGTGGAAATCCCCAGAGCTCCTGAGGAAGCAGAACTGAAGAGGCTACTGCTAACCCACAGTAGTAGTTCCTACCTCAAATTCCAGGCTGCATATTTAAGTGAAAGTAAAAGCAGTTGCCCCAGAAAGGGTATGTTGCTCTGAATTAACAGTAACCATATTATGTACTCCTGTATGAGTCTGCTCCTAATACTGTAGCTCATGAGCCCCCACTGGTGTGTTTCCCACTACTAATCAATCAGTGGAATTAACTAGCTCTTGGAAGAAACGTTTTATCTGCATGGCATGGGAAAAAAAACTGACAAAAACACTATCCCCCCCCCCCAAAACTGGAGTGGACTCTTCCACAAACACACACTTAAAGAGAGTGGACACAAACTTAAAGGCAAATGATGATAAGGCACATATGTAAAGAGAATATGTAGCCAAAACAACTCTCAAGTTCTGGTGCTTAGGGGCATTGATGTCCTTTTTTCCCATAAATTCAGGACCATGATGTACTTTGGAAAGTGTTCATGAGGTTCTCTGCTTCGCTTGGCATTTGTGCTAGGCAGGTCTCCCTGATGGCATCTGTGTTTCCTCCTTACTGGGCTCAACATCTCCACTCAACTAGTCACTCATCTGAGCTTGTTCCTCACAAAACTCAGCATTGTTCCTGGACAGGGTAATCAATTCAACTCCCTGGGCTTGCTCCTCAATGGGTAGCTATCATCTTCACTTCCTATAACTTCAAACAGTAATGCTGTCTTGTTTTATTCTTTGATGAAATGATCTATTGTTTCTGGGATTTATATTTGTTCCACCTATTCTTGGAATCTGAATTATTTAGTTTCCATTTAAATCATATGATAAATATATTAAAAGAACATGGAAGGAGATATTTTACATAACAATTGGTAGGGGAAGAATTCTTGATCATGGAGGATCACAGGAGCTTAAATGGGACATTTTGATTACATAAAATTTTAAAGCTTCTGCACAAACAAAATAAATGCAGGCAAAAGTGCAATCAGGAAAAAATTTTGTGGCAATCTTTTCTGGTAAAGGTCAAATGTTCTAGACCTAAAGAACTGGTTAATAGCTAATTCTATTATATATTTTTAAATTTCCAAATTAATAAATGCTTAAAGAATATTAAAAGGAAGCTTTGAAGGGAAGAAATACAAGGAATCAATAGCCAACTGAAAAAAATGCTGCAAATCACTATTAAAGAAATTTAAAATAAACTCTGAATTTCTCATCACAAACATCTGATTAGTAAAGATGACAAACTCAAACCCACTTAAGAGATGATGGTTAACATTTTTACTGAGAGCATTTATACCTCAGAAAGGCGGCAGTAGCTACAAGTTTGGGCTTGATTTATTGTTTTGTTGACTGTCTACACTTAACAAAATGTTAATGATGCAGAATGAACTTAAAAGTGTGTGTATGTATACATTTCCTCCCCAGGGAGATGGTTGTTAAACATTAGCCAGCTCCCCACTGTACTGCTCTATCACCTGTAAGAAATTAATTGTTATTTGGGTTTTCATAACCCTATCTTTGCTTTATTATGAAAAAACATAAGCTTAAAAGCCTAAGAGAAGATGGGTGTGTACTTTGAGAGAACTGAACAAACAAGAGGAACTCTGACCACAGGGAACATTTATTGAAACTAAGTAACTAAAGTCTTCTCTAATAACTTCCCCACGCACATGGGTCTGGCAAGATTATAATGGGGACAGCCCATGTGGGTGTGCTGAGCCGATTGTCCCTCCCCTTCCTGTGGGGGAGTCAGTTAGATTTAGTTAGATACAGTTAAAGAGGCGGTTAGAGAGGGAGCTGAGGGAAACTGGGAAGGAAGGAAGGAAGGCAGACAATTAGAGGAGCTGCTGGTGTTTGACTGTTAGACAAAACCAGAAGAGACTATGCAGCTAATTCTCCTTAGAGCTACAGATTTTGGGTATTGGTGAGTTTGTAGGTTTTTTTAGGCAGAGCTAGCTGGGCTGGAGGCAGGTTCGGGTGCCTGGGGCCTTTTTACCCAGGGATTTATACATTGTTTCTAGTTCTATTAATCTCACTTGTGTTTTAAACTTGTTACCATTAATAAACCTGTGTTCTGTGTTTTTGAAAGAGGCTGTTTCTTTTCTTACCCCAATATTAAGGTGAGCCATCCAATGAACTCTTCTCATACTAAATTTGGCCCTTATAGACCATTGAAAAGCTCAGACAAGGAAGTTTCAACCAGACTGGAGGCCTGGGGGCTGAAGGCTAATAATAATATAATAATTTGTATTGCACTTTAAGGCTGACAAAGTGCTTTACATTCATTAGCTCATCAGACCCTTACCCCTGCCACCCAGGCTCTGCCAATGAGCCAAAAGTCCATGAATCACTTGGGCTGGGAATTATTTTTTAAGGTAATCTTGGTATCTTCTGATCTGCTCCAACCAGGGTCAAGGTCTACTTGCAGCCCATGCCCAACTTCAAACTCCTATTAAGAAACACTTGAGGGGCAGCTAGGTGGCACAGTGGATAGAGCACTGGCCCTGGAGTCAGGAGGACTGGAATTCAAATTCAGCCTCAGACACTTAACACTAGCTGTGTGACCCTGGCCAAGTAACTTAACCCCAATTGCCTCACCAAAACCAAAACCAAAGAAAAAAACACTTAAGGTCTCAGTAAGACCAAATGAGAGACAGACAGATACAAAGACAGACAGACACGCAGAGAGAGACAGAGAGAGAGACACAGAGAGACAGAGGTAGAAAGAAAGACAGAGAGATTCAGAGATTGAAAGATATATATATATATATATATATATATATATATATATATATATATATATATATAGAGAGAGAGAGAGAGAGAGAGAGAGAGAGAGAAAGCCAGAGAGATTCAGAGTCAGAGATTCAGAGAGAGAGAGATTCAAAGAGAGAGACAGACAGAGACACAGACAGGTAGACAGAGACAGAGAGAGATTGAGACAGAAACAAAGAGAGAGAGAGACAACGGGAGAAAGAGAAACAGTAACAGAGACAGAAGCAGAGAGACACAAACAAAGGCAAAGAAACACAAAGACACACAGAGAGACAAAGAGAAACACAGAGACAAATACAGAAAGGCAGACACAGTGACACAAAGAGAAGCACACAGACACGGAAAAAGAGAAACATAAACACAGAGGATGGAGAGACAGAGAAGACAGAGACACAGAGTGAGTAGGCTCTTGACTGACTGCCCAATTCAGCTTCTAGCTCCATGCCCAGCATTCCCAACATCTCTACCATGAAGGTGGAGGCTGAGGCCATGAGTGACCTCATGAAGATTTTTCAAGTTGCCAAAGACTTGAAACAACTTTTCTTGCACAAAGTACCATACACTCTCCTGTTAACTGGAGAGTCCTTTTTTACCTTCCCTCTCCCAAAGTCTGTTCATTCCTCTAGTAAGATGTTGCTTTAGCTAGTTTAAAAGGTTTCCTAATAGTTTTCATATGTGAGTCTGCAAGGTGACATGATATTCTGGGATGTGAACTTAGAGAATCCCAAAGCCTGCCGGCATGCAAATATATCCTGTCTGTTGAAATGTGCTCAGAAAACTGTGCAGATCTCTACTGGTGTCCGACCCTCACATCTACCTTTGCAAACTTTCATTGATTTCTGTTTTGTAGGCTGTCAAGAATTTCAGAACAAAGAATTCAGTTAGGAAAACCAAAATAAAACATTTGAGGACTCATCCATGTTTACAACCAGCAAGAAAAAACAGAGAACAGACTACACTTCTCTAAGGTCAACAGATATTCACCTCATCTTCTAAGCCCACTGCTGCTGCTGACCTAATTTCTGACTGGATATTGGGTGGCAGCCAATGTGCCTCGACCCAAAGCACTGGCTGGCTCTTTTCTGTGTTCACATCTCAACATGAATTTAGCTCCTATTTTGCCTTGCTCTTAAATGTCTGCCAGCCCTGTCCTTCCTCACTGTATCCCCGACTGGCCAAGCTACCCATGATCCAGTGTGACCCAATCCTATTTCACTGTGGACTCCCCCTCAAAACAATTTAGAAAAGTGTTGGGGCATGTCGGTCCTGGGGGATTCCACTGTGTATATACACTTCTCTAAACAAATATTTGCCTAATCACCCCTTATCTTTCTTCCTTCTCTCTAAGCCAAATTATCTAACAATCTCTTAATACCTTAAATAGTCCCTTGTCCTCAGATTCAACTTAAAAAAACTATTTTATTTATGCTTTTAAAAAATCACCATTGTTTCCGAGTCCCCCAAATTCAGATTCCTTTCTGGCTTCCAACAAGAAGCCTCCCTGATAACAAAGAAACAAGGTTAAGGAAAACAAACCAATATATTGGCCCTATCTGACAACATGTTCCTAATTCTGCACCCCTAGCCCACTTCCTCTCTACCAAGAAAAGGTAACCATGATTCACCCAGAATCCTCCAAAGCAAGTCTGGTGACCTCATAGATCTTTCTTTTCAAGGTCATTCTGTTTTATATTTTCAGAGTCTTTGTACAAATTGTTCTTCTGTCTTGGCTTATTTCACTCTGTACTACTTTATACACACCTTTATACATGCCATCATATTGTCCTTTCTGATAGGTTAGCTGTGTTTCTTCATGTTTATATAAGACCATTTATTCAGCCATTCCCCATTTAACAACTATTCACTGAGTTTCCTTTTATTTGTTATCACACAAAGGGCCGCCATGGATGTTTTTCTGTGTGTCAGCTCCTTTTCTGTTTTTGACCTTCTTCAGGCATATCCCCTGTAGATTTCATTTTAAAAAAATTAAATATAAATACATATGTGTGTATGTATATACATACACATCTATGTGTGTGCATGTGCATGTACGTGTGCATGTGTGTGTGCATGTGTGTGTGTGTGTGTGTGTAGTTAAGAGTAGGATCTTTCAAAATCACCATATATGACTAGCTCTGATAAATTTTCAAGTGAGAGAGAACACACCTGTACTGTTAACTAGACATGAACACATTTCTATTTTTTTTTTTTTTGGTGAGGCAATTGGGGTTAAGTGACTTGCCCAGGATCACATAGGTAGTAAGTGTCAAGTGTCTGAGGCTGGATTTGATCTCAGGTCCTCCTGACTCTAGGGCCAGTGCTCTATCCACTGTGCCACCTAGCTGCCCCTACACATCTCTATTTTTAACTAGGTTTGAACAAGGCCTAAACACCACTAGAATAGGTAGGGCTGGACTCTTCAGATTGGCTGAGGAACCTGGCCACACCCTCTGGGGCCTGTGTCAAACCTACTTGGGGTCTGAGATCCAAGCATCTGAAGGGAGAAAGGAAAGAGAGTTACCACTGAGACACTATGTCTTCAGAGGGAGGAGAGTACTTCAGGCTCTGTTTTCCTTCTCTCATTCTCCCATCTGATCAGAGGAGGACTTTATAAAACCTTTGAAATTCCACAGGATTTAGAATTTTTCCCATCTTGCCATCAGAGCCCTAATAGTATTCCTGAAATAGCCGTTGCTAGTGTTTGCATTAGACAAAGACCCAAAGCTCTACAAAGATGACAAGCAGACAAACTGCACCACACTTGAGAGGGACATCTTGGGCACTCAGCAAAGGGACTCTCTGGACCCATCCCTTGACTACAAGTGCCACTTAAGCTTTAGCCCACTTTCCACTTGACTCTGTATGTTCTTGGAGGAAAGTGTGCCATTTCCATCAGCTGTTTTTAGTACAATACCCTAGTAAATACCCCCTTCAAAAAAAAACCCCAACCAACAAGCATCCACCTCACTCACTGACATCAACTGATAACCATGGTGGAAAGTATACTGGTGGGGGCTTGTGACTCATAGTGCTAGAAAGATTATCCCCAATTCCTCAGGGCTCCTGCTGGACTTTGAAGAGACCCACCTCAGGCTTGCTCCGGGGAGCCAACCTGTCAGAGTATGTAGCCCCAGAACCTGAACTAGAGATTATCTTATGCTGTTACAAATGGTGCTATTAGGAATCTTTCATACAAATAAGTTTTGACAGGAAGAAAAGGCATATCTGTATAAAATGTTCATAGCAGCACCATATGTAATAGCAAAAGGTTGGAAATAAAGTCTTTGCCTGGTGATTAGGAGTAGGTTAACAATAGAAAAAATAATAATAGCACTTATATAGTACTTTAAGGTTTGAAAAGTCCTTTATAACTATTATTTCCAAAAAAATCCCAAAACCCATTATCTCCATTTGATCCTCACAATAACCCTGGGAGGTAAAGGCTATTATCTCTATTATTTATTTTTATTATTATTATTTTTTAATGGGGCAATGAGGGTTAAGTGACTTGCCCAGGATCACACAGCTAGTAAGTGTCAAGTGTCTGAGGCCAGATTTGAACTCAGGTACTCCTGAATTCAGGGCCGGTGCTTTATCCACTGTGCCACCTAGCTACCCAAGGCTATTTATTATTGAGCAGAGGATATTATTATCCTCATTTTACAGATGAGGAAACTGAGGCAAACATTAGGGGATTTGCACAGGGACACACAGTAAGTGTCCGAGGCTGGATTTGAACTCAGATCCTCCTGACCCCAGAGCTGATGCTCTTATCTATTGCACCACCTAGCTGCCTTAGCATATATCAGTGGGATATCATATAATGGGATATTTCTGACACATATCGGCAGTGATCAGATCTAAATCGCTGAAACTCTGAGGATCCCAGGCATTGCTCTTAGATTACATATTATAGATGAGAGATCGATTTACATTGGTACAGTGGGTATTCAATATGATAATAAAACCAAAAAGAAAATTCCCATTTAGTATTTTGGAAAGACAGTTATCCCAAGTAATCCATTTTTACTTGCAGGACTCCTAATGACATGAGGTGCAATGTTAGGGTTCTACAGAGGTGATGATGAACCTGGAAAAAGGAGTAGCTCATGTCCTTATGCCAAGGTGGGTAGAACCTCCTTCTTGGTGTCAAGAAGCATTTTATGAAACTCACAAAATGTGCTTATCAATTGCTTTATTTACAGCTGTGGTTTTGCCCACCAGACCAGTGGCATCAAGCCTCAGGTCCAAACCCACAAGCTCCCTCCATCACTCCATGATACGGCGGAAGGATTGAACAGCTGCACATGGGGAGCCCCAATCCACAGGCTTGCGGTATTCCTTCTTGTCCAAGAAGTACTGTCTGCCATGATAGTTGGGCTGCTCATAGAAGACCCAGACCCCATCCAGGACCTTACAGGACTGGATCTCACGGAGGTGGAACTGTTCCATGATGGAAGGGCAGTCCTCGGTCGTCTCATACATCTGGCCGTTGAAGTCTCCCCTCTCAAAGATCTGAAGTTTATACTGGCCTCCACTCGACTAGAAGACAGATGCAACAAGGAGTGCAGGCTGTTAGGGAAACCCTCATGCAGAAGAAGTGGCGGGGAGGTCAGTGACCACCATTGAGAAGCTAGATCGCCCACTGGATACTGACTCCCAAGCTTCACTGACTACAGGGTTGACTAGACAGAAGTGACTTAGCCTCCCTGAGGAAATGGTCCTGGTAATAAGAACTAGTTACCTTTAGAAAGACCAAGTCTGAGCCGAAAGAGATATGAGAACATGCCTTCTTCCCATTTTTGCAGAGGTGGGGTGCTAGGGGTGTGGAACACTGAATATAATGTTGGATTTGGTTAATGAATTGGTTAATTTTACTCAATTTCCTTATTTTTCTCTTTCTTTTGAATTCTTGGTGGTTCAGAGGCTAGAGGGTTGGACTTGGAGTCAGGAAACCTGAGTTCGAATTCTTGTCTCAGAAATTTACTAGCTGTGTGACCCTGGGCAAGGCACTTGGTCTCTCTCAGGCTGTCTCCTCATCTGTAAAATGCATATAATAATAGCATTTATGCCGCCCCACCATGGTTGTGAGGCTCAATGAGATAAAATGTTCACAAACATCAAAGTGTTAGATAAATGTTGGCCATCGTCTTCATCTTTGCTCTAAGAGATGACTCTTTGGGTGGGGGAAAGGTTAGAATACATTGGGAAATGGAAGGGCTGTGAAAATGAAAGATATCCATAAAATTTGGAAAAAAATATTCTCCATACTTGGCAACCCAAAAGGACAATGAAAATGTTTGTGAATAAGAACTTCCATCTCAGATTCAGGCCCAGAAGAGAAAGCCTAGTATAAAATGACTCAAAGATTTTCTTCAATTGAAGGCAACAAATATTTAGTAGGTTTCCACTCTGGGTAAAGTATTGTGTCAGGTTCTGAGGATAACAAAGACATTCTCTGCCCTCAGCTTGCTTATAGTCTACTGGGGAGGCAACAGTGGGTTTACAAGAATATATAAAGAATATACAAGGTAACCCAGAGTCATTTCCAGAGGAAGACAAGCTAATGACTTGAGGAATGCACAAAGGCTTTGTGTAGGAGTTAGTACCTTAGCTATGCTTTGGAAAGACTTAAGCATTCCTTCTATAAGGTGGAGGGGAAGGAACAAGTTCCAGAAAAACTGGGGCAAAGACATGGAATGTGTTTGCGTGACTGCAACTGAGAAAAGATACCCGCCCATGATAGCCTGTGATAAGAAGGCTTAGAGAATTGGGAACTCTGATAAACACATTGACCAACCCCAATTCCAAAGGTCTCATAAAAATGCAACCTCCTTCCTGATAGAGAGCTGGGGGGAGGCTCATATTCTCTTTCTAGCTTTTCCCTTATTTTTTTGTTTTCTTCCAGAATGTGGCTAATGTGGAATTTTGTTGTGCATGACTTCCGTTTGTATTGGGTGTTGTATTTCTTGCCTTCTCAATGGATAGAGGAGAGAGTCAAAGGAAGGGGAAACTTTGGAATTGAAAATAAGATAAAACTGAATTTAAAATGAAGAAGAAAAAGAAAAGGAGGAAGAGAAAGAAGAAGGAGGAGGAGACAAAGAAGACAAGAAGAAGAAGAAGAAGAGACTTATTATCAAGCCTTTTCCCCGAATGTCCTTGAGAATCATGGACTCACCAGATGGATGACCTTGCAGGAACTAAGTCGGTCATTGAGCCCCCTCCAATGGTGGTAATCGGGGTATTCACCCTGAGTTAAGATGTACATGTTCCCAGCAAAGTTGGGCCTCTCATAAACCACCCAGGCCCCGCCAGCCACTCGGATGGAGTTGCAGCAGCTCAGATAGGTGTGGAAATCGGCACAATCACTGTCACACTCATAGTGGTGACCTTGGAAATTCTTGTCATCGTAGAAAGTAATCTGAAACACAGGCCCACCAGGCCAAGAAGTAAGGGATGGAACTTTGCTCAACTATGTCACAGAAGAGTAATGGAAGTATTCTCCTTAACCATGCCTCTCTCCCTCTCTCTCTTGCAAATTCCTTTTCCTAAAAGGCAGCCAGGTAGCACAATGGGTGGAGAGCTGGAGTTGGGGTCAGGGAGATCTAAGTTCAAATACTGCCTTAGATACTTACTCCCTGTGTCTTTTTCATCCTCAGTTTCCTTCTCTGTAGAATGGGAATAAAATAGCACCTACCTCCCAGAGTTGTGAGAATCACAGGAGATATTTGTAAAGTGCTTTGCAATGCCCTAAGAGCCATTTAAACAATAGCTACTATTATGGTTGCGAGGAAAAGATAACAGATTACTTCTCTATGCAATTTACTTCCCTGGGCAACTTCCCTATGTGTCAATAACATCCAAAGTTCTTCTGGAGGCTGGCCCAGAATAGTCCAAGCAAGCAAGGATAAAACTGGGATCTCCAATCCAATTCTAGAAGGGTTTAGAACAGGGAGCCTAAATCTGGGTTCCAAGGGGTTCTATGAAGCTGGGTTGGGGGGAAGATGACATATTTATTTTCGTTAATGTCTAAATGAAATTTATCATTTCCTTCAATAACTTAAAAACCTGATTCTGAGGAGGGATCCCCAGGCTTCCCCAGATACTGCCCAAGGGACCCAGGACACAAAAATGAAGGTTATAGACTCCTGGTCTGTAGCACAGAACATTGATGGTAGGTCTAGAGCTGAAAAGAATCATTCGTGATGTGTCTGAGAGAGGGGCAGAGAGAAGAAGCATGGTGAACAAAGCCCATGGCCAGAAACCGGGGCTCAGAGTTAGAAAGGCTAGGCTTCTGGTCCCCACCTCTGACACATACCAGTGGTGTGATCCTGGGCCAGTCACTTAACCCCTGAGAGTCCCAGGAAACTCCCTATATTCTCTTATTGGGCACTGTTTACAATCATGGTCAGTCATATGAGCATTTATTAATCACCCACTATGTTCCAGGCACTGTACTAAGGGCTTAAGTTACAAAGAAAAGGAAAAAAAAGAAAGGAAAAAGATTGATTTTAAGGAATTTACACTCTAATTGGGAGCAGGGAACAGCCTGCAAAAGATGAGGTACAAACAAGATCAATTGGTGATATAAGAAGGAAGCACTAAGGAGGAGTAGGAAAGGCATCTTCCAGACAGGTAAGGGTAGCACAGGTCTGGCAACAACAACAACAATAAAAACTTAATATGGCATGGGGCATAAAAAGACAGTACCTTTGTCCACAAGTTTACATTTTACTCCAGGGATTAAAAAAAACCAAATCTGTGATTTCAGTGGGGCAAGAAATAACACAGATGAGCACCTTCTCTGCAGCTTGTGGTCTTGGGTCTGACTGCCTGGGGGCACTCAGGGGGGAAGTGACTTGCCCAGAGTCACACAGCCCGGATGGGTCCAAGGTGGGACTTGAACCCGGATCTATCTGAGTCAGTGGCCAGATTGGTATCCATAATGCCCAGCTGTCTCTGCTGAAGAGATGGGCACTGATGATTTAGGGAGGAATGAGAGGGAAGGGCCAGCTAACTGGAGGAGGAAAGGCTTTTTGCAGGAGATGCCAGACTTCATAGGCTCAGAGATCTAGGGCTGGAAGGATGGAGGCTATCTGACCCAACTCCCTCATTTTACAAATGATGAAACTGAGAGAGGCCTAGGTCACAGGTTGCAGGCTTAAACATCCGCCATTTACTGAATGCCTGCCCTCGTGTGCAGACAAGTGCATGCATCATGGATCTAGAGAGCATCCAGGGCAAGCCCCTAATGTCAAATAAAGGATTTGAATCCAGGTCCTCTGACTCCTGGGTTGATGTTTTTGACCTTATACCAAACTCTTAGGATCCATACAAGGGAAGGGAATAAGCATCGATGAAGCACCCACTGTGTGCTAAGCACGTTGCAAATATCATCTCATTTGGTCCTCACAACAGCAGCTGGTTTTATCATCCCCATTTCACAGGTGAGAAAACTGAAGCAGAGTCATGCAGCTAGTAAATGTGAGTATGGCTAGGAACTCAGCTTTTCCTGACCCTAGATCTGTATCCACTCCACCATCTAGCTGCCTCTAACGAGCATTTGTTAAGTGCTTCCTATGCACCAGGCATAGGAGACAGGAGGAGCGGCCCAAACTGCGCTTGCTCTCATGAGCTTACACTCCAATGGAGGAGACAACGGTGGCAAACAGCTGCACACATACCCGGTAGAAGCAGGGTAGGTTGGAGGTCATCTCAGAGGGTAGACACCAGCATTGAGGGGAAGTGGGAAAGGCCAAGACTTAGAGGAAGCCAGGGAAGGCAGGAGGACGTTCTGGACATGGGGGACAATCTGGGGAAATGCATGGAGGTGGGGGGGGGGCTTGCATGGAGTTGGGGGGGGGGGCTGGGGAGGGAAGAGGAGGAGCAGCAAAGAAGCCGGTGTCCCTGGATTTTCAAGTACGTGGATGTCACAGGCTTAAAATTTCAAGCAGAGAGTTTTGTTTGATCCTGCAATTGATAGGGAGCTAGTGTCCTGGTTAGACCTGAATTTGAGAAAGATGGCTTTGGAGCAGCCAGGTGGTGTAGTGGATAGAGCACTGACTCTGGAGTCAGGAGGACCTGAGTTCAAATTCAGCCTTGGGCTGTTACTGGCTGTGTGACCCTGGACAGGTCACTTAACCCGGATTGCCTAAAAAACAAACCAAAAACTCCAAGAAAGATGGTTTTGGCAGCTGAGTGGAGGAGGCACTAAGGGGAGGAGAGAACAGGCTAGGTAATGAAGGTCTGCACCAAGGTGGTGGGCCATGTCTGTCAGTAGGGAAAAGGGGATGTATCCACAAGATGTTACAAAGGGAGAAAGAGCAGGAGCTGGCCAGAGATTGGCTATGGTAGGGGGGGGGGTGAGAGTGAGGAGCCAGGAATGGCACCTAGGTTGGGAGCCTGGATGAGGATGGTGGTGCCCTTGACAGTAAGAGGGAAGTCTGGGAGAGGGGAAGGTTTGGGGAGAAAGATAATGAGTTCTGGTCTGGACATGCTGAGTTTAAGATGTCTACAGGAAATCCAGTTGGAGATGTCCCATAGGAAGTTGGAGATGGGAGGCTGGAGGTCAAGAGAGAGGTTAGGACTGGATCAATAGATCTGAGAGTCACCAGCATAGAGGTGACAGCTGGTTCCTTGGGATCGACAAGAGAACCAGTCCAGAGGAAGAAGAGGAGAGGGCTCAGGATAGAGCTAGGAAAATGACGCGGTACTTTTTTTTTTTTTTTGCGGGGCAATGGGGGTTAAGTGACTTGCCCAGGGTCACACAGCTAGTAAGTGTCAAGTGTCTGAGGCCAGATTTGAACTCAGGTACTCCTGAATCCAGGGCCGGTGCTTTATCTACTGCGCCACCTAGCCGCCCCCTGACGTGGTACATTTTGAGAAACACACTAGATTTGAAGTCAGAGCTTCGGGGTTCTGAGAAAACCGTTATAGGAAAAGAACCCCCAAGCTCTCTCCTGGCCTTAGGTCTGTGAGCCTCAGTAATTCCTCTCTGGGGGACTCAGCTTCTGGATCAGTAAGAATTCTGAGCTCAGCTCAGACTGCTCATTTGCATTTCTAGTGCTATCACCCCCCCCCCCCCCCCCCCCCCGTGGAAAGCTTTGCTTCATTTAAAGCAGGGACAGTTGTCCTTGGTCATTTACATTCACTAGCAGCCTCAAAATAGGCTTATTGTCCACTGGGGACAAAGCCGAGCTCTGGGGCTCCCTCTGAGCACCAGGAGAGGCTGGGGAAGCCAGAGTACAAAACTTGGGAGGGCCTGGGAGATCAAAGCAGAGAGAAAATGAGAAGAGACTCATTTTAAAGGACAATTTCTTTTTAATTGAGACAAGGCACTAGACTTGAAAGAGGCTGTGGTGCAGTGGAAAGAATGCTGGACTTGGAGGCAGAGGACTTGAGTTCAAATCCTTGCTTGGCTGCTTATTGCCTATGTGACATTGGGCAAATTGCTTTATCTTTCTGGGCATTTCCCCATTTCTAAATGAAGAGATTAGATGACAGCCTCTGAGGTTCTTTCAAGATCTAGAACCCTGTGAGTCTATACTCTGTGTGACTCTAGGAAAGTGGCTTCCCTTCTCTGAGCCAGCTCTAAATCTTAGGATCTGTAAAAACTCTCCTCCCCTCCCCCAAATTAGGAAAAAGGTCAACGACAAGAAAGCAAATAAAGGAGGTAATAACCATGAAAGCCTGACCCGACAATACATGTGTCTGGGAATAATAGTAATAATAATGAAGGAGGAGTGACCCTGGGCAAGTCACTTAACCTGTTTGCCTCAGTTTCCTCATCTGTAAAATGGGGGTAATAACAACATCTACCTCTCCTTGGGTTGTTTTGGGGACCAAATGAGATAGCATGTAGCACAGTGCCTGGCTCATAGTAAATGCTTATGTGAACGTTAGCTATTAGCTATGAGCCTAAGTCACTCTCTGAGACTAATTTGCAAAGCAGGTGACCATGTAAATTGGTAGAAGGGGTTTACTCACTGGGAGGAACCTATACAATGAAATCACAGACCTAGTACTTAATTTTAAAAAATAAATAAATCCAGTCCAAGAGTTCTGCTTAATTATTTTAATTGAATGAGAGAGGCAGGATGGCTTTACGGTCAGAAGCTGATCTTGAAGCCATCAAGATCTGGGTTCCAGTCCTGCTGTCACATCTTAGTTATGTGACTCTGGGTGAGCAGTTTAACCTCTCGATGCCTCAGGCAACTCACCGAGTCTATATCTTCGAAGTCAGCTTCTAAACTCAGAGTTAACCCTCACTAACAAAAGAGTACGATGGAATAAGAAGACACTACTTAACGATAACAGCAACAATAATGATAGAAAGCACTGATGGAGCACTTTGAGACTTGAAAAGCTCTTGAATATTACCTCATTTGATTCTCACAACCACCCTGGGAGAGATAGATGCTATTTTACAGATGAGGAAACTGAGGCTTTGAGAGGTTAAAGTGCCTTGCCCAGGGTTGCATAGCCAGAGTCTGAGGCTGCATTTGAACCCAGGCCTTCTTGATTTCCGGAGCTCTAGCCACTGCAGAAATACAGAAGAGTTTTCGCTGCTGAAAACTGCACTAAGAATTTGGGGACGCCCCATCTAGCTGGGCAGGACAGAATCGCTGTGGCTATTTATCGGTTCCAAGATTTTGTCAAGGGGAGGCAGCTCCCAAGCTGTGGATGATACAGACGGTCAGCAGACAGTCAGAATGGAAACCTTTGTTTGTTTATCAGGGTTTGGGAAGAGCAACTAAGTGGAAGGGTTTAAGATAATAAGCTTGAGGAGAAAGGTGACTAAGTGGGGCAGAGAGAAACTGGAAGATTCAGCTTCCAGTTTTCAGCTCAGGGGACTGAGTTCCCTAAAATAACAACGGGTCTTTGAGAAAGAAAGAGGAAATTGACCCTCTCTTACCGTCTCTCAGAGCTGTCAGTAAAAGGATGCACCAATGAGAATGACGGGAGTTTGGCTGAAGAGGAGATGAGAAAATTGCAGGTCCTTCCCTTCTTAGCAGAGGTGGGGGGACATGGGGGTGGAACTTTGCATATGCCGGCAGATGCAGTGCATGCGTTGGCTGTTTTTGCTAAATGGGTTTCTCTTTTCTCTTTTGTATTTTTGTTATAAGAAATGACTTTCTGGGTGGGGAGGGGGGTATATACAGTAAAGATGATGTTCAAGCAAAAGATACCAATAAAATGAAACTTGACATTTAAAAAAAGAGGAGATAGATTTCCATTCATCTGGGATGCTTTCAGTGAGAAGAGAGGGACCTTTGCTAGCATAGGAGTCTGTGACCCTGAATTCTCTGGGACGAAAGTTTCTACAAAATCTCTCTCCTAGGAACTGGAGGGCACTTCTTAACCCCTTATATTGTCCCTCCCGCTGTCCCTGGAAACCGAGTTACGTCTACGGTGATTATTTTCATATTATAGATGGCAACAACCAAGTGCTCAAAATTGGTGACTTTGTCTGCCACTCCCTACCATTTCAGTAGGAGCACACTGCCAGCTAGCTAAGTAACCATGTGGAGCCAGAGGGCCCTAACTCAACTGATTCCAGCCTCAAAGTCACCTACTCTCCCTCGGACTCAGTTTCTCATCTGAGAAAATGAGAGAACTGGCAAACTAGATGTTCTCTATCTAGCTCAAAATCTGTGTTCCTATGAACCCCTATGCCTCCATTTCTTCTTCTGTAAAATAAAAGGGTTCTACCACATGCTCTCGAAGGTTCCTGCCAATTCTAAATGTTAGGATACCATGAAAACAACATCTCTTAAGCGACACTTTACATAGGAGGCTGAGGCAGGGGCAGGAGTGTTGGGATGTCTCACCAAATGCATTGGGCCAGTCTCTCTTTACCCAATCATATCTTTTTGGAAAGTTAATGGTCCCAGTCAAGAAGTCATTCCAAAATGTAATATTCCAAACTTACCAGTCCGTACAAATTTTAACTATCTTGTCTTCTCCCCTTTGGAAATATCTAAGTACGAGTCTACATTAATTAGAATACCCAATCTGGGCCCGGGAAACAGAGGACAGAAGCAGCGGCCATTTATGTCTCTTTTTCTGAGTACTAAGTAAGGCCAGCAGTGAATCAAATCAGCCTTATTTATTCCCAGTCTCAGCAGAAAGTACTAATCACACTAAGCCAAGTGGGCAAAGAGAGCAGGGACAGATAAGCGAGAGTAATTAGTATCATCATCTGTCTGTCTGGGCGCCATCGAGAAGGAGAAGCGGGTGAGTCAGAGGGCAGGTCTGCCTGTTCACTTACCTTGGCTACACTTTTAGACATAGTGGTGGCCCAGGTTGGTTTTTCCCAGAACGAACAGAAATTCGGAAACAGCTACAGTCGGCCAGGGCCACCGAAATGTTTTATACTGGGCTGGATTCAAACCAAACATTTGCTTGGTCATGAGAATGGGAGGCAAATATTGAGTCAGTTGTTTGGAGGCTACAGATACTTTCTAGAAAAACGCCTGGGATTATGAAATAAAGCAAGGCTTCAGCGCCTGCTTTATTGCTTACTAAGGCCTGATGCATTATGGGTTGTGCTGAGTCAGGGCACTGAGTCGGGGGGCCATCCCCCCCAAAATGAAAATTGAAAGACTGAGCTCTCCCTCCCTTGGGATTGGAGGGGGATCATAGAAACTTCTCCCCCCTAATTTTAGAGATGAGGAAACAGGCCCAGAGAGATTAAGTGACACCAGAGTCAGAGCCTGTTCCACTGTGATACAAGGTCTCTCTCCTGAGGAAGGTCCCATACTCCTAGAATGGTAAATTCCACAAAGCTCTCCCCGATGCCCCATCCCACTGTGTGGGCGGCCCTGGGCTCTCAGAAAATGTTCGAGGTCTAGCAAGGTCTAGCAATGTTCAAAGTCTTCTAGCAAGGCACCAGGATTGCAAGGATGCCTGTCATATAAGGACCAGGCCCAAGTAACTGCAGAAATGCTCGCTAATAGGGTTGGCTGAAGGGCAGCTGGGGGCCACAGCAGACCTCAAAGACCTTTGGCTAAGTTAGAAAGGGACTGGGATCCACAGTGGTGGAGAAAGTGATGGATTTGCCAGGACAAGATTGAGGATCCACGGAATTGCAGCATTTGGGAGTCGGCAGCAGGTGTCAGTAGCCAATGAGTCCAACCCATGCACAAAAGCACTGGGATTTAAGATGGCAATGGATTCTTTTTCTGGCATCCTTGGGTCTTCCCTTCTGAAACTGTCCACAGAGTTAGCTGCCTTTGGACATGTCATGACACATGCAGGAAAATGTCCCTCCATTTGCATCTCAAATGTTGCTGTTTCCTGGTGAACTGTTTAGGTTTGGAAACAGGCTAGACTTCCTGTCTGTTCTCCCCACCCTCCCAATGCCCAATCTCTCTCTCTCTCTCTCTCTCTCTCTCTCTCTCTCTCTCTCTCTCTCTCTCTCTCCCTTACGCACACACATGCATTTACACATACATGCACTACACACATACATGCACATGCATACACACATACACATACATAGTTACACACATATACATGCACACACACACACACACACACTCTACCATAACCTAAATCTAAACTATATAAAATTTGATCATAGCTTTTCATTTGTGTCATTTTCAACGTGCATTTGTCCGTGTTTTTTTCCTTTCAAAGAGACCGAATTGAAGAGTGGTCTCTCGGGGGGCCTGGCCCCTCTTTGGACCTCTGGGGTCAGATGCGGAATGATGCTGATATTTGGGGTGCAGCCATGAAGGAGACGGGGCCCACCTTTGCTCTCTCTCCTTTGGTTGGAAGAGAAGGGGGACTCTTTAGACCTCCTCCCCTTCACAAAGGCATTGTGGCTGCCTGGTTATTCTTTCTCTCAGATGTTCCTTGATTTGGCAAAGTGAAATGTCCAGGTGGAAATCAGTGGTTTCACTGTCTGGATGGAAGAACTGAGAAAAGAAAAGAAAGAGGAGCTGTCCTTGGTACCTATAGCCAACCACCCCATGTGAGAACGAGGACTGGGTTCTTAACAGGGGCCTTGGAGTCACAGATTCAGAAAAGGAAGGTCCCTTCCTTTTGACCTATGAGGCCAATTAGTCCAACCCTGCAGTTGAGAAAACTGAGGCTGAGAGGTAAAGACACTTCCCCAAAGTCACACAGGTAGTGAGGGGCACAACAAGGATTTGAACCCAGGTCCTCTGACCTGGTGCTCTTAGTCTCATTAAAACAAAAACCCAAAGGCAAAGTAAAATTGCTTGTAATGTGTGTGAGGGAGGAACCCCTTACGACACCCAGACCGAGGAGGGACCAGACTTATTTCATGGAAGGAAGGAGCTCTGGGGGAGGAAAGGGCTCCTGGGAATGCAGACTGACTCCTCCCCTGCCAGGGCCTCAGAGAGTTGCCCCGGGTCACTGATCCTCAAGTGACCCTGTCCAGTCTTCTTGGCTCCAGCACCGGCTCTCCGCCTGCTCAGCCACTGCCCCTTGACTTGGAAAAATAGTCTCCCGTTCACATTTTTGTACAAAGAAAACAAACAGAAGATCCTCATGCCTTGGTCCCCTCCCTGTGCCTTATTGTCTTGGAGAGAGAAGCAAGCAAACCAAAGTCAGAGCAGAGCTGGTCTCTGATCTGATGCAAACACATGTCAGCCAATCAGTTATATAACTGCTCCCCAGACTTTTGCTGCCCAAGTCCTCCTCTCCTTCCACCCTTGTCTAACACACTAAGCCATCCCCATTGTCACTTCTGTCCTGGGTAGGGCCCAGCTCAGATCATCTGGTCTGAAGGTCCCAATCTGGGCCCTTGGCGAGCCGGACTATCCTCATATTTGGGATAAGAGCATGAAATATCCTCGTTCTCCCTGAGCATTGTCGTTTCCATAGCCAACTGTACTCCTTTCAAAACACCAAATCCTCTCTTCCCTCCACCGACACAAACAGGGCATCCCGCAAACCATTTTTATTAGAATACGAGGAAAACAAGCATCTACAGAGTGTCCTGGGTGACTGGCCCTATGGAGTCTGTGGAGATCGGAAGCCAAAAGCAAAGCTATCACAGGGTCCTGGATTCAGAACAGGAAGGGCCTGAGAACACTCATTTAACAGATGCAGAAGTGGAGGCAGAGAGATTGTGACTCCCTGGATCATACAGCTGGTGGCTGAGGTGGGGATCCGAACCCAGGTTTGCCTGACGCCAATTGCAGCATCTCATCTACTATACCAGGCCACTTGGCTCTTCTTATCCCGCACTGGCTGCACGTTGTAAGTATCAAGGGTTCCATGTAATGAGAACGATCAGATGGGGAAAGACTGAAGGCAAAAGGAGAAGGGGATGCTGGAGGAGGAGATGGATGGATGGTGTCAAGGAAGCAACAGACATGAGCTTGGACAGTCTTTGGGAGATGGGAGGACAGGAGGGCCTGGCCTGCCGTGGTCCACGGGGTCACGAAGAGTGCGACATGACCCAGGGACTGAGCAGCCGCCTCCCCCTCCAAGCTGAGCCTGTCTGTCACCTCTCTGTCAGGAGGCGGGCCGCATACAAGGTGGGCTTTCCAACCACACCCCAGAATCATTCTCACAGCTTCTCACTCCAGCCCAGTCTGTTAAATTTGGTCTGCAATGCCACTCACCAGCTGATGTGCAACCTCAAACAGAAAGGTTCACTTGACAATACCTTGTTAAAAACCTCGCCCAGAAAGTGATGAGCCCACGTTTTGCCACTCCTTTTATTCGCTGAGGCACAAACAACAGGCCTGTCTATGTCATCACCCAACCCTGAGTTTTGCAAGACAGTTCCAGGGCATTTGTGCCTACCTCTAAATCTCACTACTTTGGGGAGATTACAGTAATCTATTGCAGAGACCATGTTATGACCAGGTGGGATTTATACCAGGAATGCAGGGCTAGTTCAGTATTAGGAAAACTCTATGCAGAACTGACTATATCAGTAAGAAAAATAACAAAATTCCTATGATTATATAATAGATGCATACAAGCTTTAGACAAAACACAATCCCGATTCCTGTTAACAACTCTAGAAAGCAGAAGAACCAATGGAACCCTTCTTAAAATGATAAGTAGTATCTATTTAAAACCAAGATCAAGCATTATCTGTAATGGGGATAAACTAGAAGCCTTCCCAGTAAGATCAAAGGTGAAGCGAGGATGTCCAGGGTCACCGGGATAATGTTTTGGAAATGCTAACCATAACAACAATCAACATAGCATTCCAAGACAATGCCAAAGGACTGATAATGAAAAATGCTACCCACATCCAGAGAAAGATCTGATTAACTCTGAGAGCTGATAGAAGCATAATTTTTTCCCTTTTGTCATTTCTTGCTTATTAGTGTTTTTTACAATATGGCTAATATGGAAATATATTTTGCTTGATTTCACACTTATAATTGAAATCACATTTCTTGTCTTCTCAATGGGGAGGAGAAAGGGGCAGGAATGGGGCAGGAGGGAAAGAGAGAACTTGGAACTCAAAACATTTTTTAAATGAATGTTTAAAAATAAATAAAGAGGGGCAGCTAGATGGTGCAGTGGATAGAGCACAGGCCCTGGAGTCAGGAGTACCTGAGTTCAAATCCGGCCTCAGACACTCAACACTTACTAGCTGTGTGACCATGGGCAAGTCACTTAACCCCAATTGCCTCACTAAAGAAGAAAGAAAGAAAGAAAGAAAGAAAGAAAGAAAGAAAGAAAGAAAGAAAGAAAGAAAGAAAGAAAGGAAGAAAGGAAGAAAGGAAGAAAGAAGGAAAAATGGAAAAAGAACACTAAAAAAAGAAGTGCTAGGTATAGCAATGAAACAAGAAAAAGAAATCAAAGGAATCAAATCTATCACTTTGCATAAGATATGATGGTGTGTACTGAGTGAGGGGGAGAGAATTAACCAAAAAACTAAAACAATTAACAAAGTTACAGGATATAAAATAAACACAAACAAATCATTCTATATACTACCAAGAAAACCCAGAGGAAGAGACAGAAAGAGAAATTCCATTTAAACTAACTGTAGACAATACCAAATACTGCCACCTGCCTAGGCACACACAGGAAGTATATAAATATAAACATAAACATGGTTACAAGATAATTTTCATACAACTAACAAAAACTGAGCTAAACAATTGGAGAAATATTAATTTCTCACAGGTAGGCTGAACTAATATAATAAAAATAGTATTACCTAAATAAATTCACAAAACCACTTTATAGAGCTAGAAAAAATAATTTTAAAATTCATCTGGAGGAACAAAAAGTCAAGAATATGAAAGGAAATCAATGAAAAAAATGTACAGAAAGGAAATCTATCAGCATTAGATCTCAAATTATATGACAAAGCGGTAATCATGAAACCAACTTGGTACTGGATAAAAAAGAGATTGATCAATGTACTAGATTAGGTAGACAACACACAGAAGCAACTGAGCACAGTTGCCTGGTGCTTGATAAATGAAGAACCAAGGGATTGGGAGTAAGAACTCACTATTTGACCAGAATTGGAAAGCAGCCTGGCAAAAACAAGGAACAGACCAACACCTCACACCATATATCAAGATGAGCTCAGAATGATTACATGATGTAGATATAAAGGGTGACATAAGCAAATTAGGGGAGCATGGGAAAAATTACCTGTCAGACTTAGATAGGGGAAGTTTATGACCAAACAAGAGACAGAAAGGATCACGGGAAGTAAAATGGATAATTTGGATTACATTAAATAAAAAGTTGTTTCAGAAACAAAACCAATGCTGCTAAATTTAGAAGGAAAGCAAAAAACTGAGAAAAAAAAATTATAGCAAGTTTTCCTGATAAATGCCTCATTTCTCTAATGTGTAAGGAATTGAGCCTAAAGTTATAAAAATAAAAGCTCCCCAGTTGATAAATGGTCAAAGGATATGAACAGGCAATTTTCAGAAGAAGAAATCAAAGCTATTAACAATCGTATAGAGGGGCAGCTAGGTGGCACAGTGGATAAAGCACTGGCCCTGGATTCAGGAGGATCTGAATTCAAATTTGGTCTCAGGCACTTGACACTTACTAGCTGTGTGACCCTGGGCAAGTTAAACTCCATTCCCCATTGCCCTGCAAAACCAAACCAAAACCAAACCAAACAAAACCAACCCCCCCCCCAAAAAAAACCCAATCATATGGAAAAACACACTAAATCATTACTGATTAGAGAAATGCAAATTAAAACATCTCTGAGGTACCACTGCATACCAAGAAAATGGACTAAGATGGCAGAAAAGGAAAATGACTAATGCTAGAGGGAATGTGGAAAAATTGGTGGTGGAATTCTGAACTGACTCAACTATTCTGGAGAATAATTTGAAATTATTCCCCAAAAACAATAAAACTGCATACCTTTTGACCCAGCAATACCACTACCAGGTATGTATCCCAAAGAAAGAGAAAAAGACCTATTTGTACAAATACTTACAGCAGCTCTTTTTGTGGTGGCAGAGAATGGAAATTGAGGGGCTGCCCATCAATTGGAGAATAGCTGAACAAGTTGTGGTATATGAATGTGATGGTACACTATTGTGCTATAAGAAATAATGAACAGGATGCTTTCAGAAAGACCTGGGAAGACTAACATGAACTGATGCAAAGTGAAGTGAGCAGAACCAGAACACTGCACACAGTAACAGTAATACTGTAACAATAATCAATACTGAAACTTGGCTACTCTGATCAATACAGTAATCCATAACAATTTCAAAGAACTCATGATAAAAAATGTTATCCACTTTCAGGGAGAGAACTGATGGATTCAAAGTGAAGACTGAAGCATATTTTTTCTTTATTTTTCTTACAACATGACTAAGGTGGAAATGTTATGCATTACTTCATATGTATTTCTTGCCTTTTCAATGGGTGAGGGAGAGGGAAATTTTGGAACTGAAAATAAACATAAAAACAATTTTTAAAAAATCTTGCATTTGGGGCAGCTAGGTGGTACAGTGGATAAAGCACTGGCCCTGGATTCAGGAGGACCTGAGTTCAAATCTGACCTCAGACATTTGACACTGTGGTGAATAAAACTATATGTGTGGTCACCTTATTCCTGTCTCAAGTATAGGGAAAGCTAACTAGGGTTTACTTATAAATTAGAAGCTTTAGCATTACAAATGATAAATTAGAAGCTTTGGGCATTAAGCATTTATTAAAGCATACCAGGTATTAGGGAAAAGAGAACACCTGGGTCAGAAAGTTAAGAAAAGGCCTATCAAGCCTAGAGCTCCAGCCTGGTCTGCTTCTTCCTCAAGTCCTCCACCAGAAGTCTGTCTGAGCACCAAACTGCTGAGTAACTGTGTGTGGAAGCTTTTTATGGAAATGGAGGAGAGGCAGTCCTTACACGCTGCTTCAAGCTAATTGGCTAGCATCAAACATATCTATTGGTTCACAGGACTTGAGTGTGGTCCCGTGTTGAGGTCAGAGTTCACACCCTCTGAGAACACACCTTCTTGAGGGCCAGGAAGGTGTGTTGTTTTAATTGAATTAACTTTAAGTGAGTTAATCAGTGAAGCCAGTCAATCCAATCAATCTTAATCCAATCAATCCCAGCAGGGGCCTTTGGGAGTTGGCAAAGCCCATTATTTTCTTACAACACTCACTAGCTGTGTGACTCTGGGCAAATCACTTAACCCTCATTGCCTTGCCTCCTCCCCCCCAAAAAATCTTGCATCTCCCTCCCCCACTTCTTTAAATGAAGGAAATAAGCTTCTCTAACAAAATGTAAACTTTATTTTGACATCACAGAATAGCTCTACTTGAAAATCTCAAGCATAAAGGTAGAAGCTCTATATTCTTACAAGGAAGCAAAATTACCAATTACAATTTCCAACAGATAAGTAATAAACATTATTTTTTTTAAATTTCATTGTTTCACAGATGAAAGGCTAGAACAATCTCTATACAAAAATATTTCTTCTGACTTTTGTACACCAAGAAATAACAACATTATCTATAGCTATATGTATATATATATATATATATATATGCATATTTCCATCAAAAAAGTTTTAAAGGCATACCAAATTTCAGTAGACATATAAAAATATCTTTCTTTAGCTCTACAAGGGGCAGCATCTATTTGCTTCCAGATAAAGGCTGTTCATTTCTAACCCAATAGCCTGACACTTCAGTATAAAAATAATAACATGGTACTGTTGTCACCAACTTTTCCATCTTCAAAATTATAAAAACTGGCATTCTTTGGTTTGTGAGACCCCTTGTTTATATGGCAGATTTTGTCTCCAATTCCTTTAATTCTATAAGAAGAGAGTAAGGGACTAAATCAAGCCAAAGTCTCCCATAGGATAAACCCAATGGATTCCAGTGCTAACAGCTGCCCCGATAATTCCTTTAACTTAGCCTTGAGGTACTAAAATTCTTCAATATGTTGTCATGTCTCCTGCACCCTGCTAGTAACAGAACAGATCACACACATTTCCTTAGAAAGGACAGGAACGTGCCAGAATCATTACAATTGGTTTTCTGTGTTAAAATTCGCGATAAATTTTATTCTGAGGTGTGTGGAGAAAGAGGCAGGGCTCACGTGCAAGTCTTTTTCCTGCTGGGATCCTCCATTCTCCTGCGCTGCCTTGTCCATTGACATCAGACATCCCTCTCTTGACACCTAACAGAATGAGACAAAATTGTGTGATGAGTAAGCCCACTTCCAAGCCCTCTTCCCTGTGTGTTAGCAGGAAAGGTCCGCCTGTGTTTCTGTCTCCACCAGTGTGGTCCTTCATTTCGCCCGTAAGCCGTGGGGAAGCAGAAATCAAGTGCTCTGTGGGGCTAAGTCTGGAAATGTACTAGGCACATATGTGTCCCTCAGAAGCCATCGCTCTGGAGCAGCTAAGGAGAAGAGGGTCAGAAAAAGAGTCATAAAGGTTTAGAAACGGAATGTAGTGGGCGTGTCAGCTATGAGTGGGGACGGGAGCTCAAGAAGACAGTTCTGCTGTGATGGCTGGCCTTCATCTCTCTGGCTTCACTGCAGTGTTTTTTGTTGGGTTATTCCTTGCTAACATGTAGAAAGTGTTTAAAAACATCCCAGACCTACCATGGCTTTGTCTGACGTCTTATCCTGCGGCCTGTTTGGAACCTGCTGCGGGAGGCACAAGACTGTCAAGCTGCTGGCTCTGTCCTGTGTTAATCAACCATTCATAAAACTTGTTCTCAACCAGCACCTGGAACTGCTTCCTTTGATCCCTAAAATGTGGAAGAGGGAAGAAAAAACAATCCGGGTATGATTAGCTCCTAGGATAACAACCTTTTTTACTCCAGATCATCACAAGTTACATGGATATCGCTATCCGCTGAGGAGTTTCTCGCCCCCCCAAGCAGCCCCCATGCCTGGGACATCTACACTACCAGAAGACAAAGACAAAATTCCAGCACGTTACAGCTATTTCTTCTTCCTCATTCACAAGACTCATGACTTGTTTACCAAAAGGAAACAGATTGGTCAGAGAGAGTTCTCTTTACAAAGAGACCTGAGTGTTACTGTTCCTCGTTCTGCTATTGGTCTGCAGGAAGATCACAGTCTAGCATCTCTCCAAACAAGGCACTGCTTTGTCTCCTCACTTCCAGTTTCACTTGGGACCGATCAAGACACAAAAGTCTTGTCCAAGAAAAGGCATCCAAAGAGCCTTTTCTGGCCTTACTCTGGACTTGGCAACCACGCCTCAGCTGCCTTCTCCCTCCATCCCCACAGAGCCTGCTTCTCGAATGCGTGCCCAGGAGATGCCTCAAACTTGACACATGCACAACAGAACTTATCATCTTCTCCCCTAAACCCTCTCCCCATTTACCTTCCCTCCATCACCCCAGGGGTCATCCTGGCTTCCTCACTCTCTCACCCCCCACATCCAATATGGTGCCAAGGCCTGCCAATCCCACCTCTGCAGAATCTCTTAAACATGCCCCCCTTTTCTCTCTGGCACTGCGCTCATCAGCTCATGCCTGGAGTCCGGCAATACCTGCTGGGGGAGGGAGGTGGGGGTCTGCCTGCTTCAAGTCTCTCCCCACTCCAATCCATCCTTCATTCAGCCACTAAAGGGATTTTGATTATGTCACCCTCCCCCCCCCCCAATAAACTGCATCGGCTCCTATTGCCACTAGAAGCAAATAAAACCCTCGGACTACACCCCCAGGTCCCTACACAGGGTCCTTGTCTTGGCCTTTCTTTGCCTCTCCAGTGCTCAGCACCGTGTGGCACGGGCGAGCTGTCAATGAATGCCTGCTGACTGATGGCCGACCAACGACAACTTCAGGCTGCTGGAATCAGCAAAAAGAAGGAGCAGACGCGGACTGAGCGGCCGCCAATGGCTTGGCAATGTCACCCAAACTTGCCAAGGTTACCAATCACCAAATAATAGAAATGGATACAAAGAGGCACATTCCTCGGGGATTAGGGACCCAGTGCAAACTCTCAGTGGCTGAAAGCTGAAGTCCTCCGACAACTGGCCCCACCGACCTGATTTCAGCTTCTCTCTCTCCTCCCCCACTCGCGCTTGCTTGTGCTCCTGTCCCCCTCCCTGGTCACACCTTTTTTCACTGCCTGCTGGCATCCGTACCCCCAGCACTCCACGCAGAGCCTGGCATGCAGCACATTAATCAATGCTCTTTCAGGAGTGCCCCCAAGTCTTACAGCTCCCGCTCATTCGAGCTCGGCCTCTACCAGATGACATCTCTGATGATTAGGCTAATTTCTTTTGCTGAATTCATCAGCTGTTACCGTCTAACAACCCAGCACTTGACTTTCTATTGTTTTGTATAATTCCCGGGTTGCTTCTTGGGTGCCAGCCTTATTTCCCCACCCACATCACCAACCACTTAAGGTCAGGCCTGGGCCTGGCACTGCCGTGGTGTTCCACACAGCACTCAGGGGAGGTGCTACACTGAAACAAATGGACACAGAGAAGTCTGAACTCCAGAACTTGAGGGGAGATGCGGGTCCTCTGAACAGGAAGATTACAGTGTTGACGGTTTGCAAAAGTGTTGGCTTTTGGCCATATTTTAGGCAGCAAATATATTTCTGTCACTAGGAATGACTCACTCACTTTGTCAAGCCTGCCTCCTTCACCGTCTTCTGCCAGATCTGTATCTTTTGTTCTCGCTGGCCCAGGGCCTTCTGATAGGCTGGGGGGAGACCCCCTGGAATATCTGTGGTGTCCCCTTCCATCTCAAATGGGATCACAAACACATAGAACTCACAGGGGGGCAAGAGCCGGAAGACCCTTGCATCATTATTCTCCCTGCACACAATCATTGGCTTGTCCCAGTAGTTGGGCACTGTGGCCAGTCCGGTCCTGGCCATGTGGTCTTCAAGCATTGGGTAATGAGTGTGGAAAGGTGCAAATGTCACCATCTGGTTTCCAGAGAGGAGAAGAGGGCGTGTAGGTGTCAAAATGTGAAAGGTGCAGCCTGTGGTGGAAGAGATCGATAAACGATGGCAAACAGCAATGACCTTCACGTTGTCACAGCTGTGGAGGTGGAGCGCTGTTTGTATGGGTCCCAGGACAAGAGTGCTGCTCCTGCACTTCTCGACTGTCACAGACCTGAAAAGGAGAAGGCAGGGAGTCAGTGGGGATGCTTTCCTGAACTGGACGGCCCTGCTTTGTGAAGGCAGAGCTGGGGATGATGTAAAATGTCATAAACGAAGAGAACCCTCCTGGTTCCAAGGAGCTGCTTACCGTAAAGGTGACAGCAGGTATATGAAAGACTCGTTGCATCGGTGAATCTTCACGTGGGCACCAACTAAGGTCTCAGAGCTCTTGGCCAATGTCTGCTTGTACACCTGGGTCATCACCACAATGCGGTGAATCTTGGGGGCCACGTGCGTATTGCAAGCAATCTTGGCTCTCTTGGTAGTTCCTTCAACTGCAAATACACACATGCATGCACATAGACGTACACATAGACACATGCACACATACACAGAAACACATGCAAACAAGAATTAAATACAATTTAATGAAATTAATGGAACATTAGTATCGAGAGACATTCACGTATGTGCGACAAGCACACTTGACAGTTAGGTGAAACAAGGTCACCAAATGTGACCCTGAGCCCACCAGAAACCATATTTCATTTCCCGACAGAGGCCCTGGGGTTCTTCTTAGAGCCCTACAGTCTCTAGTTCCTGGAGGTCCACTCTCCCCAAGGCCAATCTGACCAGTGGGGTCACCATCTGCTCTCCCTGTTATTGGGCTGTTTGGCATTGCTGGAAAAAGCCACAAAATCACATGGATTTGGCACATGAAAAATTCATGAGCCTATGCTGAAGTGGGCCTTCCCCACTGCCAAGCAGTGCTTTTGAACAGCTGCTGCACTCTCCCAAACATTTTCTTTATTCCTACTCTCACCTCCAACTTTACGGAGCTGCTTCTCCTCTAAACTTGAGACTCTCGCTCAATAATCATCAAATGAACATACTATGATGGGAAATGAATCTATCGACTTTAACATGCTTGCTAAAAACAAGACCAGAAGACCAAAGTGAGCGGTAATTAGACAGTGTGGCCCACAGGTTCTCTTTGCAGGGGCAAACTAGGGCGCTGGGCTGATCCTGCCTGAGGGCCACCAGAAGCATAAGTTCCTGGGACTTGTTGATTCTTGCGCACTGCAGGGCTCCTGGTAAGCGCTGTGAAGGGACCCCATGAGAACAGCTGCCCAGATCACCGCGCGGGCTATGGGGGGGGCTTGCCTGACTCAAGTCTCTGCCCACTCCAGGCACTCTCCATTTGGCCACTACAGGGATTTTCCGCAAGCACAAGTCAGTGAACTCCAGGGACTCCCTCGGGCTTCCAGAAGTGAGCAGAAAACCCTTTGTTTGGCATTCAAAGCCCTTCACAACCTAGCTTCCTCCGGCCTTTCCATTCTTTGTACATGACTCCCCAGCACGTACTCCTGGGTGCAATGACGCTGGCCTCCCGGCTGCTTCACCAGTGAGACTCTCTAGCTCTCAGCTCTGAGCCTTTTCACTGGCTGCCCCCCAAGCCTGGAACACTCGCCCTCCTGCTCTGACTACTGAGCCTCCTGCCTTCCTTTAAGTCCCAAGTAAGGCCCTGCCTTCCACAGGAAGCCCTTCCAAGCCCTCTTATTTCCTATTTGTCCAGGATATTGCTGCTTCTGCTTCTATTTGCTGGCATGTTCTCTTCCTCAATAGATTGAAAGCTCCTTGAGGGCAGGGACTGTCTTTTGCCTCTCTTTGTATCTCCAGGGCTTGCCACAGTGCCCAGCACACAGGAGGTGCTTCATAAATGCTTACTGATTGATTATGTACATACACCCAAAGAAGCAGATGAAAAAGCGGAGAAATTATGCACAGACTCTGAGAAGAACATCCAGATTAAATCAACCCACATTGTGATACTCGGTAACATCCGTATGAACAAAAGTGGATAAAAGCAATGACTGAGAAACAGCGAGTTGGGAAATCTTAGTCATGAGTATGGCAGGGGAGAGGCCACTGTATCAAAGCCCCGGTCCAGACACCATGAAGATGTTCTGTAAAAAAAAGCTTTGCCAAAAATCAATATTGATTATGTGAAATGATTCATTATTCCTGTGGGTATCATCCTAAAATCAGCTATCTGTGTACAGTCAGACTCCTGACTTGTTAGAGAAAAGATCAAAATTAATATGGAAGGAGAAGCATAAAAATGAGAAAAATATGAGGTAATGAAGGCACTTGCAGCTTGACCTATTTAACCAGGTCACTGACACTTAAAATGGGAAATGGATGAAAGACAGGATATAGACATCGATTAAAAGTTTCAAACAAAAATTTATCCAATATAAATCAAAAGTCACAAAGAGCCTAAAATTGGCTTCCATTGACAAAAATCATGAACTACCTGCCAGATCAAGAAATACAGCATCCAATGACACCAGTTTAGAACAGAAACTTTTTTGCAAAATCTCAGAAAAGGATGATGGAGGACACTGAACATGATTACTTCATAAAGTAGGAAGAAGCAATTGGAGGTGATAAGCAATATTGCTTCAAAAGAAGGAAGAAACAGGGAAGATAAGAGAAAAAATTAGTTGAAATAAAGGTTGATGAGATAACCAAATAGCAAAATCATCCCAAGGGCATTTAAAGATGAAACTGGAAAAGATCAATACTAAATTAAAAAAATTAGTCAATTCCTTTCAGCATCAAAGGCAAAGCAGAATGTTATCTCATTTGAACTCTAGCATCACTGTCCCAGATAAGTTTCTGGAGGCAATAGAAATGGAATTGAACGAACAAAAATAGGAAGAGCAGAATAACATACATCTATTTAAATACCTTCGACCATCTCTTTGAGGTTGGTGTCACTTTAAGACAAAAGAAGAATATAGTCCTCTTCATTGTCTCTCCTGAGTTTCTTTCTTTTTTAAGGTTAGACACAGAAGAAGCAAGGTCATTCAGACCCCAGAAACAACAAGTCATTCCACTGGGGATGCTCCAGAAATTAGAACTTACCTTGCTGGGCCCAAGCCAACTTCTTTCCGGTCTTGAGGCAAGCAGATGTGCCAAAGGGGTTGGCAGTCAAACAGCATCTGAGCCAGGCTTCCAGCTTCGGGAAGGAGAAGGTTTTGGAAATCTTTGAGAAGCCGCTCTCTGAATGCAGAGGCTGCCACAACGCAAGCTCATGGAGCGGATAGACCTTCCTGGCTTTGCTGACTGTGCCTTCAATGAGAAAGCTGAGGGCCTGGACAGCTTCGGGAGAGACCAAGCTTTTATGGGTGGAGTGGGAGGAATCAGTGAGCTGCTCTGGGTCCAAAAGAAGCTCCAGTAGATAGGACAGGTGATTATAGACAAAGGCTTGGTGGCTGTAATCATTCCAGGTCTGAGAAGTCAAAAGAAAGCAGTCTTAGTGAAGAGCTTTCCTAAGACATAAACATTGGATTGGAGGCATCTTGGTGCCAGCTTTAGAGTCAGGAAAACCTGAGTTCAACTCCAGCACCAGAGCTGTGTGACCTTGGGCAAGTTCCTTAACCCTGTTTACCTCAGTTTCCTCATCTGTAAAATGAGCTAGAGAAGGAAATGGCAAAAGTACTCTAGTATTTTTCCCAAGAAAATCCCATAGACAGTATGGTTCACGGGGTCATGAAGAGTCAAACATGATCAAATGACTCAGCAATAACAACAACAAAACATTGGATCAAATAAATTCTTTCCAAAGAGTATCTGCAAGACAGGGAGGAAAAGTCAGAAGATGGATTTTCTCTTTACCTTGGCTTTTCAAGGCACCCTTAGTCTCAGATCAAATATACCACAGATGTGATCACATCAGACATTTGGCTAGCTTAGATCGTCTAAGAACAGATACTTTACCATCCTTTGGAGGAAACCATGCAGCATGTAGATTAAAAGGGCAAGTTACCCCTGAACAAAAGAATGCTTTTGAGAGGAAGTCATAACAAAACAGCATCTCTTGTTTCTAAGAACACTTCCAAACACTACGATAGTTCTACCTGACACATCCCTGCATTTTCTTTCTCAGGGGGATCTAGACCACTAACATCATCATGCTGATGCAGATTGGGACTTCATAGGGAAGCCGTATTCTGAGAGGACCATCTATGTCACTGGGAGGATGTGATTTATTCAGAATGACACAGGTAGGACGTGTTAGAATTAAGATTTGAAACCAGGTATTCCTGACTCCAAAGCTGGCACCACGCTGCTTTTCATATGACCATAAAATGAAGGATTATATGCTTTATTGGAGGTCATCAGGATCTCTCAGACATCTACAAAAATAGGAATTATGCACAAGAGATAATGCCATTTTGTCTGTCTCTGTGGCAACATCTGGGCCAATCACCTGAAGACTGACATCACTCAGTCTATCCCAGTGCCTAGCATACAGTAGGTGCTTAATAAATACTTCTTGATTGACTAATTGATAGTAAATGTATTGAGTGGCATTCAAAGCATTTTGCAAATATCACAATACTTTTATCAAATATGTAAATGGCAGGTATTCATATATTTTTAAAGGATGGGAAAGTTAAATGCATGGGAGCGTGGGCGGCTACTTCACAAAGTAAGCACAGGAACACTAGGGACTTACAGTCTTCTTCCTCTGTCACCGGCAGATTACTGACTCACAAAGGAATCCCAGACTAATGGATCAGTCTGAGAGATGTGATCCCTTCACAAGGGAATTGTGATGTCTGGACCACAGTACCTTATTATGACAGATGGATTTTCCAGTCAAGTCAGGGGATGGAGATCTGTTTCTGGGACTTGGCCACTCTTCTCCAATCAAAGATGTTCTTAGGGAGACCTTGTTTAACTGCTGTATATATAAAAATAGCAGGAACTGGAGGGTATCTACTGAAAGCTGTCCAAAAAGAAAATAGGAAACTTCAAAATGTTGATCAACAAAATCAACGACCAGGCTGCGAATAAATAGAGCACAGCTACATTTCATTTTACCAGAAGATAAAGAACCCAAGCGTGAGAATCATTCACCAGGTGTATTTTGGTTAAAAAGCTGCAGCACTTTCAAAAATTGAACCAATTATCTAAAAACCATGTATATAAACGGCTGAGGAGCTTCCATGGCCACTCCCTTAAATGACAATAAAATGTTCTATTTAGTACATTTTCAAAAACTTCTTCGTTTTAAAAGTTATAAACAGAAATCCCTCTAACAAAAGCTGATTATCATTTTAAAATCAAATTCTATATTATGCATAATTCATAGGCCCCATTAACAGTTAAATTTAACCACAATTGAAAAATACAAAGAAAAAATAAAGGAAAAATGCAAGGAAGTCTGAATTTTCTGAGAAGCCTGTCAAGATTCTGGTAGAACAGAAACAAACAAAAAAAAAAACCAAAAGAAGATGAGCTGGCCAAAAGGCCAGATTTTTATGATCCATTCAAATTTGGTTAGTCAGATGATAAAGCCAAATTTGCATTCGTACATAATACTTTGGCCATTATTTGCTTTATCAGATGCCCTGGAAAATGGAGCACACATTTTCACAATTTCATGGTCCCTGGTCTGCTCTTCCAGGGTATGTATCCATCCCTTTTGATTTGGTTTTCCAGAAATGGTGACAGGTTCGTACAAAGTCATTCCCAAAGGTGCCTGATGCCCCCTAGAGACCAAAGGCTGATACCTGCCCATGTAGCTGATACCTGTAGAGAACAGTCCCTTCCTGAAAGTTTAAAGGGAACAAAAGGTTGATTCTAAAAAGAAGAAATCGAGCATTCTTGCCATGAGACAACCAAGTTATGGAGTAATCCTGAAAAGTCAAGAGGTATTTGGGAAATGGGACTTTTAAAAATGTGAGTATCTCTAAGCTCACCTGCTATACAGACTAGCAAATACCTGACATAAATCCACAGCATCTGGGTGGTACCTGACTCTAGGGTACTCCCATTTCCTCCTCAGGAGTTTTCTTCATTTCAGTTTCCTAGTCCAAATTCTAAGCTGGCATCCTGTTCTCTTTTTTGTAGCTCACCACAAGGTAGCAAAGGTACCTTCACCCAAAGCTTCTTAAACTCTGGGTCTTGACCCTATATGGGGTCACGAAAAATTTGGCAGGAAATGTTTGATTGGTATACCTATTTTTAATATCTATATACCCAGAGCTGCATAACAATTTCTCAGGTGAAAAGGGGTCATGAATGGAAAAAATGTAAGAAGCCCTGCTTTAGGTGAATTCCCAGTGTAAATTATTCCATATTTGGCACGTTGCAAAAATAGGGCATATTAATTTTGTGTGCGTGAGGAAACACGAATTCTAAGCTCAGCCTGGCCTTTTTGGGAGGCCTTGGCTGGTTACTTTACCTTGCCCACAGAATCTCCAAGGCCCCTTCAACCTGACAAGCTGGTCGTGCCACTACCAGCACTAGCCTAACGCTTTCTGCCTTTTATCCACCCTAAAGACTGAGAAGTGCGCAGAAGTGTGGACAGAGCCTGCCTCGGAGTCAGAAAGCCGGGACCTGACCTGATCTGGGCATCGAAGTTTCAGTTCAGACACATATTTGCTCCTTCAGGGAAATCCACGTCTCGGTGCCCCCGGAAACTCCTGAAGACAAGGAGCAGCACCCAAGTTTCTTCTATCAGTGAAAGCACAGCTAGGGCTGGCCACGCTCCCAAGGATTAAGCTTTTAGAACAGTGTGATTTGAAAAAGGTTAACTAGTTCTTCAGCCTCCTCACTTCACAGAAAGAATGGCCAGTCTTCCCTCCTGGGCTAAGAGGCTGCTTCCCTTCTCTGTGGGATTGCTGCGGTGCTTCTGCTGGAGGGGCTGAGGCTAATTCAGAACCACAGACACTGGCTCTCTGAGGCCACAAGGGGCCTCCCTAAGCTCTCCAATGCCACTGCACAAACCATGGCTTCTACCCCATCTGAACCACCAAGGCCTACCTTACTCCTCTGTTTCTCCACATCCTCCTCACACGTGCAGCTCGATACCAACTCTGCCCACTCCAGACGTTCCTCTGGGGTTCTTGCCACCAGGCTATCAAAGATCTCAAAGTAAAGCCATGCAATATCCTTGGCCAACTGCAGCTTCCCGCAGGCAATATGTCTCCACACAGGCCAGAAGAGGCGTGGGTAACCTCCTTCCCTGGCGCGGGTTCGAACATAAGTGGATATCTTTCTGAGATAGTGAAGGCTGAATTTGGCTGGAGGAGGTAGAGGCAGAGTGCCCACTATAAACGGTTCTGTTCTCACCCACAGGTGGACCGCTGACTGTTCCATTTTAATTCAGACACCATCTGTGTCTTAAGAGGCTCCTCTGCAAATCTAGGAAACAAAGTGTCTGTATAAATTAACTAGAAACAAAAACATGCATACATTTACCAGTGAGGCACTGACAACATATTGAAATGAACAACAGACTGAAGTAGCACCCAGAGGCCTGCAGAGTTTTGGCAATATGGAATTAGAAGCAGCTGGTACTTCTTAACAAAACAATTCCTACCTGTACGGTTCTGCTCGATGTTTTAGAAGAAGCAAGTGCAAGAAGTATGAGTTTGTGCTTGTCTGTTGACTTTTTAAAAGTATGTGATTTGGGGGCAGCTGGGTGGCACAGTAGATAGAGCACCAGCCCTGGAGTCAGGAGGACCCGAGTTCAAATCCGACCTCAGACACTTAACACTTACTAGCTGTGTGACCCTGGGCAAGTCACTTAACCCCCATTGCCTCTCAAAAAAACAAAAACAAAAACAAAATAAAATAAAATGATCCTAACAGCACCTCTGGGGCCTGTCTCCTGGTGGCATCGGAAGGATCAGATGAGACCTGGTGCTTTAACAATCTTCTAGCATCTTACAAACGTTAGTTGTAAACACGGAAACTCCCAAATCATGATTGAGCCTGGCCTACTTTACCAGATCCAGAACATCCACTATGCTAAGACTAACCATTGGGCTCCATTTTAAAAGGGGCCCTGAAAAGAAAGGGCAATCTGTGACCTCTTCTGGTCATGACGCAGGGTCACCTGGCTGTCTGGAGAATCATGACCTTGTTCCAAGACCAAGTGCATCACCAGGACTATGAAGGTGTAACAAAGTCATGCGGAAGGGGCCTTGAGGGAGCTCCAACAGACACCCTCACTGAGGACATGGCAGTGATACTAGGGAAAGCCGTGTCACTGCCAACAGAGAGAAATCTAGCAGACCGTCGGCATATCTACAAAATGGAAACGGCCTGAATGATGCACGTGGAAAGTCACTGATGCCAACGAAAGTGATCCAGAGTCAGCTCCACAGATTTCTTCTAAGAATTTAAGGCACAGGGAGTTTGTTTCTCCTTTTCCCAGCCCTGCTTTATCTCGCCACCTCCACGATCTCTATATATTCGAATAGAGGCATGTTAGCATTTACCTGCGTGGGTGCTGTCCATAAAAGTGTTTCTCCTTGCTACTGTGTCTCCTGGATAAATGAAAAATGCCACAGGGCTGTATTGATCATTCTGAGGAAACTGGGGGCCAGAAAAACTTCAAAAACCACCCATAGAATGTTATGGACCCTTTCTTCTTTCCCTGTGGGAAAAAGTAAGAACCATAGTGTGTGTGTGTGTGTGTGTGTGTGTGTGTGTGTGTGTGTGTGTGTGTGTGTGTGCGCGCCTGTGCGTGCTTTTAAAGTCCCTAGTATTATTTTGAAAAAGTCATCTCTTCCTTTTCACTGAATAATTCCCCAAACTGTTAATAAAAAGAAATCAGGTGAAATTCATGCAGTTGGAATAAATTCTTCCTCTGAAGTACACATCAAAAAGACCATTGTGCTGAAATCTTTCCCCACTGGAATCCTTGGGAAACAAGCCAACTTAACAATAAGGAGAGTAAAGGAACTGGAAACTATGTCTGTCACATGAGGCTGGATTGAAGAAACCAGAGATGTTTATTTTGGAGAAGAAAAAACATAATGGGAACAAGACAATTGTCTGCAAATACTTTAAAGGCTTTCATGCAGAAAAGGGATGAAACTTGTTTAGTTTGGTTCCCGAGGGCACAATTTTGACAAGTGGGTGAAAGTAGAAGCAGATTTCAGGTTCCATATAATAAAAGAGTTCCCTAATTAGTTTCTCCTGGCTTTCAAGCACAGGCTCCCCTGAATGTGAGGTTTGACCAGCTAAGGTCTGGGGTCCCCAAAACTCCAAACTTTCCTCCTTTTGTTTTGTTTTGCTTTTTAAAATCTTCCTGGAAATCAAAAGGAGGTGGGTTTGGGGGCTGAAGAAGCAAGTGGTGCAATCAAAGCATCCTCTGGGGACCCCCAGCTTCCCACCAGTCCTCCCTCTCCCCCTGCCTTTAGGATCCAGCATCTGCTTCACCCTCCAGACCCCTGGGGTCACAGGATTCCAACCCGTATTAAGCCCGGGGCCACAACTCCCAGGGCAGACAGAGCTGGGTTCAGTGTTTGGGTGGCACTCACTGGGACCCTCCCCATTCCAGTAGGCCATGTGACACCGCCCCCCCACCCCCCATCCAGAGAGTAGGCCATGAACCTTCTAAGGAAGCACTGAACCCCCTCCCGCCAAAAAAGGGGAGGCCTTGGGATCCCCTCCAGCAAGATGGCATTCACTGCACCCCAGACCTTTCGACCTTTCCCACTGGGGAGGCTGCATGACCCCCCCCAACTTTACAAGGGGAGAAGCTGTGATGCCCCAGCAAATGAGGCCATACGACCCCCTCCCCAAATGGGCACAATCTGGGACCCTCAAATGGATAGACCCTCGGATTCCCCTCAAAAGGGGAGGCCGGAGGACCGCCCCCCCTTAAATTGGAGGGCATGGAATGATCCCCCCCAATACATGGGGGGAACCTGAGACCCCTCTCAAATGGGGAGCCCTAAAGCTCTCCTCTCTTAAATGGGGGGAGGTGTCAGGGGTCAACCTTTGGCTTCCAAAGGCGTGTGTGCCCCCCCTCCTCCCACTAGCCCTGGCCGTTACCTGCAGTCAGCGCCCGGTCAGAGCAGGGGGCGGGACCCGAGCGGCTTCCCTGACACACGCTTGCGCCTGCGCAGAGTCTTTCTCTGCGGATGCTTGAGGTGAGCCACTGCGCAGGCGCGCAGACACAGCGGGAGAGATTCGAGTCCGCCGGGAGGCCTAGAGCGGCCGCAAGAGCCTCCTTCAAGGGGCTGCTAGAGATTCGGACCGCCCGGGCGCTAGATCATGTGGTGCTTCTCGGCGTTCACGTTGACAACCCCCGCCTTGGAAGTATAACACTGAATTTCATTTAGTTAAAATCAATGGTGAGGGGTCGGTAAAAGATCCAGTTGCAGTTGACCTCCGATTTTGAAAAAACCTAACCCTTCACTTCCCCAAGCAAGGCCTGCTGTAAAACTCCCGGTGATTGGTTCGGGATTAGGGCAGAGGAGCCACCGCTTCTAGGGATTGGCAAAGCAAGGCAGGAGGCGAGGCTCACAAAAAGCGCTACTGCCCGCTATTGGCCAGTAGTCCGTCATTTTGCTCCAATCAGAGTGCCGCGTATAGCTATCGGGAAAGGGAGGGGCCGCTGCGACGCCGGTGACGCTAAGGCCTGTGATTGGTCGGCCTCAGGATGCCGCTCTCCCGGTCCGTCCCTCACGGGAACGCGATCTAGGCGTTGAAGTGTCCGTCGGTGATTGGCCGCAGCGCCGGCACGGGCTGATGCCCAGGGTGCTGATTGGTCTAGAGCTGCATGGGCCCCGCCTCCCGCGGGGAGCGGGGACTCCCGGGATAGGGGAAGAAGGTGCGGGCTGTCGCTGAGGAGACGGACCATGGCCCCGCACAGGCTGGGTGGCCTGTGCCTCCTGCTCCTCTACATGCTCGGAGCCGTGATCGCGGGGTGAGGAGAGCGGGGCCTCGGCGGGGAGGGCGTGAGGAGGCGGGGGCGGAAGGGTCGGGGAGGATGAGGCGGGGAGGGAGGGAAGCGCCGCCGGTGCTGGGGGGTAATGGGGGAGGGGACGAGGGGGGCTGAGGACCGAGGGGAGGCAGCGCCGTCTGTGAGCGGGACGCAGGTGTGCGGGGGGCGGGGAGGCGGTGCTGGTGGCGGAGATTGGGGGGCAGTGTAAGGGGGGGAGTCCGAGGAGTGAGGGGTAAGACTGTCCGTGCTGGGGGGCTGATGGGGGAGGGGGTGAGGGGCACGGAGCTTGGCGTGGGGCGAGGACTGAGAGGCCAGCGCTGTCTGTGATGGGGAAGGGGACGAAGGGGCTGTCTTGCTGGGGGGCCGGGGGGGGGGGTGCCAGGAGGAAGTGAAGGGGCTGGGAGAGAGTGATGGAGGGAGGGGGCGAGAGGGGCAAGACCGTCTGATGGCGGGGTGATGGAGGAAGGAACGTCTGTGCTTGGGGCGTCTGATGGGGAGATGGGGCTCCTGCAGAGGACATTGCATAAGGGAGGAGATGGAGGGCACCTGGGGGTGGGGGGAGCTGTGCCGAGGGTCAGCCTGGGGACAGGACTGGGCAGGTTGGGTGGATGAGGGAGAAGGCATCGAGCAGGGCCTTGGGGGGAGGTGGGGGTGAAGGGGCGAAAGGGGAACCCTGATGGGGCGGGGGGGGGGCGGAGGGGAGCAGGGCTCCTCTGAGAAGGGGTCGGGGACTGGGGAGCGTCTGGAGAAGCTGATCAGGGATGGACGATGACCATCCCTCAGGTGCGAGGGGAAGATCTGTTTTGCTTGGCCCCAGAGCAGCGGATTAGGAGCCAGCAGGTGGAAGTGGCAAAGTGGCCGCTTTAGCCCTGAGGAGAAAGGGGGAAAACACGAATCAGAACCTCATAATTAGATCCTCCAGAAGTGGTGTGGGCTGGCTCGGGATGTAGAGGATTGCACACAGCGGGTCTTCAAGAAAAAGCCCAATAACCAGATTTGTAAGTTAATGTTGCAAAAGAGAGAAGGGTTCTCATTCAGTGGTGGGTTAGACTGGACCAGGGCTTTCTCAAACTTTTTACACTCATGACCCCTCTTGGCTCAAGAAATTTTTACTGGACCCTGGGTACCCTGGTATAGATATATAAAATAGGTGTATGATATAGGTGGTCATAACCTTTTACTGTAGGAGTGTCTTGCAACCCCCCACATTCTGTTACATGACCCTATGGGCTCGAGACCCACAGTTTAAGAAGCTTTGGACCAGATGACCTCTGAGCCTGTCTATAGATAGCCCTTCCAACTCCTGCTCTGTGATTCTGAGGGAGGGGGGAGCAAGACCAGTAGAAGAGAGTGTACAGTGAGACTAGGTAATTGATGGGAGTGTCAGAGATCAATAGTGCTTTATTGGAGGAGTGTGGGCCGACTGAATGAATGAAGACTTGTGGTGTGGGAGAGGGAAATGGAGAGAAGAATCAATGTCATGCTTCACCACTGATTGAATGCCTTTTAAAAAAACTGAGTGAGGGGTGGACTTTGTCAAGTATGACCGGGGTGTAAGACTGTACTGAGGCAAGGGAAGTGAGAACCCCTGGGAGTCCTTGTTCTTTCCAAACCCAATGGAGTTTGTTGGACATCATCAACATCTTGTGTTCCTTGTGTCCCTGTCTAGGGTACCTCCTTGAGTACCAGTGTGAAGTAGTGGAAAAAGCACAGTTGGAGGAGAAGACCTGGGTTCTAGTCCTCCATCATTTATTAACTGTGTGTCTTTCTAGATGTTACCTAACCTCTCTGGCCCTCAAATTTATCTTCAAAATGAAGATAATAAGGTATCTGAATGAAGACAGGGGACTGGACAATATGATCTATGAAGGGCTCCTACAGCTTTAGGATTCTGTGAGAAGATTAGCGGTCATAGGCAGTCATTTCTTTGGTATTATGATGCAATTTCCTCCCAAGTGCTTTATTTTTCAACTCAACTAGCACTTAAGAAATGCCTGTGCTGTGTGAAAAGTGCTCTGCACTGGGAGTTAAGAAAAACAACAACCTGCTCCCAAGGACTTTACATTCTCTTGGGGAATAAAAAATGCAAAGAGAAGTAAAAATGGATAATTTGAGAAAGAAGAGAATATGAAAAACTAAAGGATTCTAGGAAAGGCTTTTGGAAAGAGATGGTGCCTGAGCACCTTGAAATTTCGTCACTAAGGCTTCTTGTCTTTATGAGGAAATATAATCTCACTACTACTTAGAAGTAAAACATTGATATATCTTGAGGCTCATGTCATTGACATATTGTGGACGTGTCTAGAAACTGGGTGTTTCTTGCACTTTATGTCAGTCATACCTAACACAGTAGTTAATGTTCTATCCTACCTGCTGTCTCATAATTGAATTTTTTGAAGTGTTACTGCCAAAACAGATCATGTGAGAATACTTTACACTTGCTTTATTCTGAATAATTTTTATTGGCATGTTCTGGTCAAACTTGGTTCTAAAATAGGATTAAGATTTGTGTTAGTTATAACTATACTTTTATAGTTCCTGTAGTTGACCACCTGCAAATACTTTTATAGATTTTCAAACAGACTACTCATTAATATTATAAACACCTTTGTGTTTGTGAGACTGATTCAGTTCTTTTACTTAGAGTCTACTGGGCAAGGGAGTCTTAGAACTCCTAGGTTTCAGGTGTTCTGTACCATATGTCCTGGGATACAGCAATTTTATCTACCTTCACACCTTCATTTCTACTTTTCCAGTATTATTGTCACCTACAGCTGTCAAGAACGACCTGACCCTTCCATAGAGATGAGATAGGGAGGTATTTAGAACTTATTCAGAATAATTTGTACCTGGGAGAGGAAGTCGTTCTAGGAGGAAGAACTCAGCCCTAAAGTATCTTTCCTTCCCAGCAGTGAGGTCCCTGTGACTTTAGCAGCCACTCTTTGCCGAAGCCCTAGACTATCCGTAGACTTTTACCAATTCTTGTGAGCTGCATTTGGTCTACTAGGAGTAAGTTAAAATGTACCTTTTTATAAAGCTGTAAGGCTTACATAACCCTTTTCTCACAAGGCAGGAATTGTATTAGGCTCATTTTATAGATGAAATTTAGGTGATCCAGGTCCTCTGTAGGCCACATGTTGACTTAGAAAACCACAAATTAATGTTGCCTATGCTGTATTGTATTTTTATTTATTTCCTTTCCCAGTTATATTTTAATCTGGTTTTGGCCAGCACTGAGAAGTTTTGTGGGCTGCTTGCAGTGACATCTTTGGTTTAGATGATTTGCCCAAGGTCACACAACTAATCAGTGTCAGAGTTATTGAACCCAGGGTTCTCTTCACCCTGAATCTAGAACACTTAATCACCTTGTTATAGACTGAACATGCCAACAAGCAGCCAGTATTACTCAAGAGGTATGATAATGATCCTGTTGTTTTTTCCATTATACAAGAACGTCAGAATTCAAAAATTATAAAAAATGAATGTTGTTCCATTCAGAGTAGTCAAGTCACGCTGGGAAGCTCCATATGGATTCCAGTGCTAAAAGGGGTTGGAACCTTCTCTCTAGGACTCACTAAGTAACATTTGAACAAAAGTAGAATTCAGGGGATCATAAGCAGCAGTGGAAATAGTCCTAATGATAAGTGTCTTATATAGGGTTTTATTTTCCATTTTTATTTGATCTCACAACAACCATTGAAGGTAGATAGTACAACTCTTTTTGTCCCCCGTTTTACAGATGAGGAAACTGAGGCTCAGAGAGATGACATGAAGTGCCATATAGCTAGGAAGTGGCAAAGCTGGGGTACAGACCCAGGGCTCCTCATTCTATTCCCAGTGTTCTTTCCACTACCTGAGACCGCCTCTCCAAGTGTGTAGCCTCTCAAGGTGACTATTTTAAAGGGGACAACATTTATTTGTATGTGTAAGTTCTGGTTTGTTAAAAATTAAATCTTCTAGTCACGCCTCTGGTACAGTCTTCCTCTCCATCACTCAGGCACAAATATGAGAAAAGGTTTAGGGAGTATTTTCCCACAAAATAGTCTAAAACTCTTATAACCAAGTGATTTCTTCTCCCCAGGCGAGATTTCTATAAGATCCTAGGGGTACCCCGGAGTGCATCTGTAAAAGATATTAAAAAGGCCTATCGGAAACTGGCTCTCCAGCTTCATCCTGACCGGAACCCTGATGACCCGAAAGCCCAAGAGAAGTTCCAAGATCTAGGAGCTGCCTATGAGGTCAGTCAAGAAAATGCATGTGTCACAGTTGTGAATAGGCCCACACAGCTGTTGAGAAAGCTGTCTGACGTTGAGAAAGGCTTGATCTCTTTGCTTAGGGGGCTTCCATTTTAAATAGGTGAGCTCGAAACATAAGGAGGATTTAATGCCAAATCAAGTGTGGCCACCATACTCATCTTCCTAATAGCTAACTTACTCATTCTTTCTTTTCCTTCATCTCCTTTGGGGAGATGAAGGTGAAGAAATGAATGGGGCCTAGGTACACATCTTTAGGGAGCTGGAGCTAGAAAGAATGGAAACACCTTTTCCTCTAATGAAGTTATAGTGCTGGTCAAATGTGCCACCTCACAGTGTTGTCACTACTCTCAGGGGTCCTTTTTCTCTTTTAGCAAAATGGCCTAGGTGGAAAGTAAGTGAGCTGAACAAGTGGTAGAGTGAGAATTTTTAAATAATTCTCCCTTCTTTTTGCTAAAGGAAAGAATGGAAATCAAACATGAAAACTGACCTTGGTGGTAGAAGATGCTTCAAAGGGGAAGGTCTTGGTAGCCACCAGTCTTTTTTTTTGTGTGTGTGTGCGGCAGTGATAGTTAAGTGACTTGCCCAGGGTCACACAGATAGTAAGTGCCAAGTGTCTGAGGCTGGACTTGAACTCAGGTCCTGAATCCAGGGCCAGTACTTTCTCCACTGTGCCACCTAGCTGCCCCCCTACCACCAATCTTTTTGATGCTTATGCTTCTCTCTAGCTTAAGAGAGGGTTCTTGTATTACCTTCTTGGTTGTAAAAGCACATCCCAAGTAACCAAGCATCTGTACATGCTTGAAATAATGGTTTGCTCCTCAGTGAAACTCAGGGCAGATCTGGTTCCTTTAGTACTGCCTTCCTTAACTTAAGGACCCAGGTGCAAGTGAAACTTTACAAAAGGCATCCGCAGTGCATGGCACTATCTACATTTGAGGGTCCAAATCCTGGCCCTGCCCCGTACTAGCTGTGTATGACCTTGGGCAAGTCACTTTTGGGCCTTGGGTTTAAAATTTGTAAAGATGAATTGGACATGCAGATTTCCAAGGTCTCTTCCACTTCTTAAAATTCTGTAATCTTCCTTTTTTTCTTTTTTTTCTTTTTAGGGCAGTGAGGGTTAAGTGACTTGCCCAGGGTCACACAGCTAGCAAGTGTCAAGTGTCTGAGGCTGAACTTGAACTCAGGTCCTCCTGCATCCAGGGCTGGTGCTTTATCCACTGAGCCACCTAGTTGCCCCTCTGTAATCTTCCTTTTACACATAGTTCAAGGAAATTCTATGAGTTATCTGTTGAAATAAGCACTTTTGCCCTTCTCTGCAACCCTGTTTACCTTACCTCAAGGCTAGAAATCAGTTGGATGAGTATCTTTCCAAAGAAGAATTGCATAGAAGCCCCCCATCAGCTCTTCTCCTAATGACAATCTACACTTAGGCTGTTCACACCTTTCTTCCAGGAGCATTAAGTTACCTATGTTAGTAACACATAGGATTCCATTAACACCGCATTTCCCCCAATTCAGTGCATGACATCATTGTTTCCCATGAAAATAAAGAGGGTCTTTTCTAAGAAGTCGCTGGGTGTCAGCAGCTTTAGGGCAGTACAGCCCTCTGGTCCTTAGGCAAAGGGGTTCCCCATAAGTTCATGGACCCATAGGGTTTTAGAGCTGGCAGAGACCTTGTGGATCCCTTCCTTCAGCCCTCTCCTTTTGCAAATGAGAAAACATGTTGAAATGTTAAGTAACTTTCCTTGGCATCATCACATATAGGATTTGATCCAGTTGAATTCTGTGTCCTCATCTCCTAAATTTAATCAAATTTATAGGATGCTCTTCCCCTGGCCAAAGCTCTAAGCCATTATTATCTTAATAATCTCAGGGTCCACATATTTGACTCTTTATTCATTAAAACTTAGGCATTTATTCCTCTTTAAGACCTTCTTGGTCCTTAACCCCTTTGTCCCTAAAGTGAACACCTATATTCTTTAATTATGTAGGGGCCAAATTTTAATTGGGGAGTGTTAGTTAGGCAGCTGGCCGCAATATTGGGGCAAGGAAGGAGATTTAACAGCCTCTTTCAAAAACAGAACAGGGTTTATTAACAAGAGCGAACTTAAAAACACAAGTAGGATTAGTAGAATTAAGGGAAAGGAAAAAAAAAAGAAATGGGGGAAGGATAACAATACAACCTGAATCACACCACCACCCAGGGCTCAGCAGAACACACAGCTGCGTCCTGTCTCTTTCCAGCTCCAATGCCAGAATGTTGAAATTCCTCCTTTCTCCTTACCAGCAACCTCCGGGGCTCCCAGGAAACGGGGCAGACAGACACACAGCCCCTGGCAGCCCTGATTGACAGAATTAACCAGCCCCTCTGCGACTTCCAGCCCCCCTTTAGCTTCCTGATGCTGGAGATCACCTGACTGCCTTCACCCAGCTTCCAGTCATGGCAGGGCTGCCCTCATTATAATTTGGCCAGGCCCATGCAGGCACACGGGTGTGCCGGAGCGAGGTCAGGGCGCACAGGCGCACGCCAGGGTCAGAGTGCACGGGGTTTCTAATTTTAGGCAAAAATGGGGTCATAGAAACCTCAAATCACAATTCTTTACAATTAGAATCTTCTGGAATAGATACATCATCTTGGACTAGGAGCATCTAGTTTTTGAAATTTGACATAAAAAACTTGTTGTCCGTTCTCTTTCAGTTAGATTTTATCCAGCCATGATTCTCTTTCATTCTTAGAAAGTTTGCCGGAAAGGAATGTTACAGAGTCCCAATAAATGAATATCTAACTCTTGGATCTGCCACAAGCAAGAGTAGCTTTTTCCTTGAGAAGATGTTACTTAAGCTACGTTAGTCCATGCTGGTCACGTTTATCAGTATTATTATTGAAGATGCAAAAATGCAACAATTGATATTCTAGTGACTCATTTGCTTCTAGCATTCATAGGCCAGGTAAGTACTCATTCCTTTGTGAAGGGAGGGAGTTGGCCTAAAAAATAGCTGCTTTTAGTATTGTACAGTTTCCAAGCACTTTCCTTACAACCTTGTGATGCCATAGCTTTATAGAGATAGAAGGCCTTCTGAGCCCTTCAAATAAAACCTCCTTATTTTAGATTATGGGAACTGAGCCCAGAGAGGTTTAGCACCTGGCCTAGCATCACACAGATAATAGGTATCAGTGGCAGGATTTAAATCCAGGTCTTCTTGACTCCAAGCCTAGCAAGTTAGATACATTTCACTGTGTCTCCCCATGTCTTTAGATCCCTTAATTTTAGACATATTGGTGGATTTAGGAAACACAGACAAAGCTCAAGGGATAAGTTAAGGGAAACTGGGACCACCTAAGGCTTGAGCAGGTGTTTGATCAACAGGCTACTTGGGCTAGCCCATCCACTAAGTTAGAAACGTAACAGGAGGAATCAAAAAACCCAGAGGGAAAGGAAAGGAAAGAAGTGTCTAGGCACAGATTCCCTAGTAGTCAGAATAGGAAGGTGGCTGTGACAGCTGAGGTGGCCATCATTTTACATACGGGAAGTGGGGCTGAGGATAGGCCACCAGCGGGGTAGCAGGAGAGCTCTCCAGGTCTGGGCCCTGCTCGGAAGTGCTGTGATTCTGTTATAGAACTGAAAACTAAATGTACTCTAGTACAAACTTCTCTTGTTTATTGAAGTGGGATCGGAGATAATATTTTAGGGAGTTGAGTATTTGTGGTTTGCTTGCCCAACCTGTGAACAAACCATTCTGGTGACTTTTCCCTTTTTTCTTTCCATAATAATAGTAATAAAGCATTTTTAAGACTCACTATTAAGAAGTAGCATGGCCTTAAAGTTAGGAAGACTTGGATAGACAGTCTGTCAATGGCTCGACAGCTGGCCAAAGAGTTAGGAAGACCTGGGTTCGAGTCTTGCCTCTGATCCATCCTGGCACTGTCACCCTGGACAGAACAATTTACCTCTAACTCAGTTCCCTCTGGGCTACTCTGTAAGACTGAAAGTTGTAGCCTGCTAAGCAGTCTACATTAGTAGAAGTCTTTTCCTCTTTGGAAATCTCTTATCTCTCAAGTTGTTATTACTGATAACAACACAGATAATTTACTCATGATAGCAAGTTGTAGTGTTTGTCCAGTTCTAGCTCTTCCTTCACCTCTTCCCCTATCAAATGGAGGTGAGTGTTCTGGCCCTGCCAACCTCGAAGCCCTGTAGAAAGAGAGACACCGATACTGAATTCACTTCATTGCCATGAACAAGACCACAGAAAGTAGACTGGAAGGTAAAAATCTGAACAAAGTAGATTGCTTCAGCTCTTCTGAGGATTCTGAGACTTCACTGGGGCCACTATAGACTGCAGTTTTCAGATCACAGCCTGTCTGGGTCTTCGTGAGGTGCTATGGGCAGAATACTTATGTGGCTGATTCCCCCTCAGTCACCTTCTAGTGATGAGCCTCGATGACCTTAGGATGGCAGACAAAGAATATGGCTAGTCCATGCCCCTAATCCAGGTGTGGTAGGGACCACTCGTTTCTGTTTCTTCTCCTCGATTCAGTTCACGTTCCATAAGCCTTTGAAAACCAAGGCGCTGGAGTAGGATTTTGGTGGTGATTGTCCAGAAAATTGATTGTTAAAAACAACGCTGAGTGCTACACTTTCCCCAAGATCTGCTGCCAGCAGATTTCCTTTTGCTCCTGGTGGTTTTGGCTGGCATCTGTCTTGTGATACAGGCCTGCTTTTCCTCTCTCAGGATGCTTATGGACCTCATTTATCCCTCTGTATGCATGTGCAATATTTACGGTTGCCATGGTTCCTTTCTTCCCCATCTCACACCACCTCTTTCTGACACACCACACAATGTACCATTTGAATCTTCCTTCAGTTCTGCTGGTGCAGCTTTTCCCTTTTTTGGGGGGGTCACTGAAAGAAAAGATTGGGCATAGTTTTCCCCTTCATTAATCACGTTAAAATGAGAAGATTATATAACACATTACTTTCAGAAACATCTGTAATAAAAAGCAAATACTCGTTAGCAGTAGGAAGAATTTTCAGGAGTTTATGAAACCATCAAGGGATTCATTCTAGCTGACATTTGTAAAGATCTCAAATTTCAAGGTGCTTCATGTCCATTATCTCATTTAAGGAATTGTAAGTAGATAGTGTTACACGGGGACCAAAAGAATTAGAGAAGACCTCTATTGTAAGAAACCCATCTTCTGAGGGGCTTTCAGTGGAAGACCAGGGACCACAGTGCTCCAGAATGAGGAAGCAGGAGTTCACCGGGTGCTGCAGCTTTAGAAGGAAGGAGCTGCACTAATGAGAGCTCTTGACTTAAAAATAGGGCTCATGATCACAGTGAGAAAGTACAATAATGGCCAGAAAGGGAGCTAGAATCTACCTCTGATGTGCCAAGGAGGTGGCCTCCACAGTGATAGGGACCTTAGGGAAAGGGGGGAGGGAACCAAAAACGTCATACTCTTTGACTCAATAATCCAGTCGTTGGGGGGTAAAGTACCTTGACCCTTTCTGTCTCTAATTCTCTATTAACCTTTGACCGTTCATTCTGATTCATTTTTCCTCACATGCTCATTGGCAGTGTATGCGCCATTCTTCTGGTTTTGCTTTTTTTTTTTTTTAAAGTCTTTCCAGTTTATTTGTATTCCTCATACTTGGCTACTTTAATTGGATTATTCTATTCTCTTACATTAATATTTCTCAATTTTTTTAAACCATTTCCCTACTGTTTGAAAGAATATTTTTAAATGACTAGTTTAATTTGGGGGCTAATCTGATTGGGGTGACTAATTCTGGGACTGTTGACTACCTGGCTATCTGACTGCTGTTAATTGAATGCAGGCCGTTTATAAAATTCCACCACACTGCTCCACTCCCAACTTGATAAACTAAAGATTAAGAAGGCTCTTAACTAAATAATCAAAGCAGAGTTTATTTATGAGATACTATTTCAAATTAAGAATACAGGGAAATAAAATGTACAACCTGACTGCATTGTGGTGCATCTCTTTCCACTGTGTCTCTTTCCCACCTGCTGTGCCTGGAACTTTTTTAATACAATAAGGGCCTTAGCTGCCTCTGGCCTCAGGGCACGTTACACTTTAGTCTAACTCCCCTTTCACTTTGTAAATCCCCCTGCTTCTAACTTTCCTCTCCTTACTGCCACTGCTGAACCCCTGTGTTTCTCTCTCACCAACCTTTTGTCTGTCTGCTCCATCAGTCTGCCCTCTGCCACCTTTGCTGCCCCTCTAATCTTGTCTGCCTCTCTTAATCTTGTCCGCCGGCCTTTCCTCCTTGCTCCTGGTCCTGCATTATGGTTCGTCTCATCCCCCGTCTCCTTGTCCAAACCTCTCTAATCTCCTCAGCCCCCCCCACCCCCCCAGTCTAACTCCCAGGTCTATATATACCTTTTCTTCTCTCCACTCAAATCTCGGGGCTTCCTGCGCCCCCACAGACCAAGCTAATCCTCCAGCCAGAGCTGCGTCTGGTGGGGGGCAGGGGGTGCGCTCCAGCTTCATGTGCCTCAGCACAGGCTATCCGGGATCTTTCGGATAGCTCCACTCAGGTCGGAGAGAGCTGGGGGCTTTTTCCCCCCAGCTGTCTGACCTGGTGTCTTGTACAGCCCATGGGGCTTTTTGACTCAGCTGAAGCTGAGGAGGAGGGGCACCAGCCCCTCCCACACAGAAGAGACCCTGAGGGCCTAAGGCTTTCCAATCTCAGCCCAAAGGTAGGGTCCCCAAATCAAAATAAATTTCCTCATGTTGGACATTTAAGTTGTTTTTTTGGTTTGATGTTTTTTGTTTGTTTGCAATTACATATACTATTGCTCTTCTGAAAAATTTTCAACAGATAGCTCCAAAAAACCCCAAACACCATGAGGGATATTCCCAGCAGTTGAATTATTGAGCCAAAGGGTAGGATTATTTTTTGTACCTTTCCCCGTCAGACTCTCCCCCTTTTATAATTTCCCTGTTACTGTGGAGGCCATCTGGGCTCACAGGCTGGGTTTCATTCTCTACTCCTCACTCTGTCCAGAGCCAATCAGTTGCCAAGTGCTGTCATTTCTAAATTTACAGTATCTTCCATATATTTTCCCCCTTTTCTCTGACACTGCCACCCCCTGGTCCAGGCTTTCATCATCTCATGCCTAAACTATTGCAGGAGCCTGCTGGTTGGTCTTCCCCCTTTAAGTCTCCCCTCATTCTAGTCCATTCTCCATTAAACTGTCAAACTGATCTGGCTTTGTAAGTCCCCTTGCCCCATTCATTCAATTCCAGTGATTTCCTCTTGTCTCCAGGATCAGATACAGAACCTTGTGTTTGGTTTTCAAAGCCCTCCATAACCTTGCCCCTTCCTGCCTTTGCAATCTTTTTTCTTCCCTGTGTACTCTGCAGTCTGGTGACACTGATCTTCTAGAGAGTCCAACTTCTAATTCCAGATATTTTCACTTGCTTTCTCTCACATTTGGGACACTCTCCCCTCATTTCTGCCTCCTAATTTATCTGTCTTCCTTCAAGTCCCAGCCCAAATTTCACCTTCTGCAAGAAGCCTTTCCCCTGATTCTCCTTAATGCTAGTGCCTTCCCTCTCTTTATCACCTCCTGTTTATCTTGTCTATATCTTGTTCATTTGTCGTTGTTTGCATGTTCTCTTCCCCATTAGACTGTGGGTTCCTGGAGATCAGGGACTGCCCACCTTTCTTTGTATCCCCAGGGCTTATCACAGTGCCTGGCACATAATCAGCATTCAATAAATGCTTGTTGACTGACTGGCTGCTACATACCACTGTATACCAGGTGATTCCACCATAGCTCCTCATCCTTGCCAAAACTGAGTTTCATTGTTGTTAAATACTTTTGCCAATTTGAGTGGGAAGTGACACCTCAAAACTGGCATCGATCTCTTTGATTATTAGTGACTTTGGCGTTTTTTGAGTGACTTAATTCGTGTTTCCTATTTTGAAAATTCCTCGTTTATAGCCATCGACCATTTCTCCATTGTGGTCTGGGAATGACTACAGTTCCCTAAATATGTCGGACATCAAGGGTTTTTGTCATTCAGGATATGCCATTATGTCTAATCTGAGTGATTTGGACGCTGCCTCCAACAACACAAATTATAACCCACTTGTGCCTGTCCATCTCATGCGACTCTTTTCTGTGTCCTCCCATAAGTCCACCCCTGCAGTTCACCCAGTATACTGAAGCCTCGGGGCCTCACTTGCGTCTTTCTGATACTGTAATCATACTAGTGGAGCACATGGGCTGTTCATCAGTTGTGGCTCACCCTCGTCATGTGACTAATGCCATTTTAATTTTCCTCATACTTTTCTTGGATGATAAATCTTCCTCCAGTTCTTCTCCATCCTTTACTTGTTCTATGTTGCAGCCTTCTTTTTGTGCCCACCATGCACATCTCTACTTTGCTTTGAGTGATAGTAGTTTTCATTTTGTTGGAGACTGTTGCTATGTGACTCATCCATATAATATATTTGCCATAATTTTTTTTCTTAAATATTAGATTAACTTTTCATTTTCACCACCCAAGAATACAAAGGGTATAAGTTGTTTGTTTGTTTTTGCTTCAAAGATATTTCCAGGGGTTAAAGTTATTCTAGACTTCCTCTGCTTCCCTAGAATTACCTCCTTTATCCCATAAGCCCTGTCCAGTGAAGCCCATTGCTTGTGGTTATTTTAGATTTCTGGTACATGACATCTTGTATATCATGTGCATGAGGAATTGGGATCTAATATGGGTGTAGTAGATAGACATCCACTTGGGTTACTCAGTTTGCTTGGGATAGCTTTGAAAGTATTAACAGAGAGGGCCTGGGAGGAATTACATATCAGCCATTCCCCCTTCCTCCTTTTCTTAGCCTCTGTCCCTGTCCTTGCCGTTCTTGCTGGTCAACTCTTTCCATTCTTTTTAGTCTCTAGGAACTCAGTTCTTTTCTGTTGGGTTTCTGTCACCTCTGGCTTGTCTGAAGCTACCATCCGCAGGACCAAACACCTCACTTATATAGGTAGAGGGATGGTTTTCTAACTTGTCTGCTCTATTTTATTACACTCAGAGCTTGTGGTCCTGATGGGTTTTTGTCTGTTTGTTTGAAGGTCCCCAGTTCAATTCAGCCAGCATTCATTAAATGTTTGGTATGTTCCGGGCACTATGCTAGGAGCTGGGCATAACAGATATAAAAAGGAAAATGGCCCTGACCCTAAGGAGCTGCTCTTATGTTGGAGGGAAGCATGAAAGTGCTACTTCCTTTAAGAGGCGGCACTTGAGCTGAGCCTTTAGAGGAGGTAGGGATTCCAGGAAGCACGGATGAGGAGGATGTGCTCCTGAGCAGGAGACCTTGCCTTACAGGCACCCAGGCAGGAGATGCTGTGGCAGAGATGGGTCCCTGCGAGTGTGCACAGGAGGGAGGCCAAGGGAAACAAACCAAGCTAGAAACCTAAGTCGGAGCCAGATTTTGAAAGGATTTAGATGTCAGACAGTGGTGGTTGTATTGTATCTCCGGAGCCATCGGGAGCCACTCCTGAATGGGAATGAGGGGGTCAGACTCCTGCTTAGGAACATCAGTTTGGCAGCTGGGGGATGGACACATTGGAGAGGGAAGGCTGGAGGCTATTTGTTGTCTAAATGAGAATAGATAAGGCCCTGAATCAGGTGCTTTGTGAGCAGAGGGCAGACAGATGTGGGAGAGAACTTGGGGACTGCAGTCAGTACCATCAAGCATTTCTATAGTACTTTAAGGCTGGCAGAGCACTTTATAGGCATGATCTCATTGGATCTCACAACAACCCGGGGAGGGAGGTGCTTTTATTATCTCCATCTTACAGATTAGAAAGATGAAATAGACAAGTGAAGTGACTCACATAGCCAGTGAACATCTGAGGTCAGATGTAAACTCAGATCTTCCTAACTCTAGCTGGCAATCAAACATGAGGATTATTTTGTTTATGGGAAAAGAGGGAGTGGAAAGTAGGACTCCTTGTCTCTGAAGTTGCAAATATGGATGACTTAAAAGGTGCTGGTACCCATGACAGGAACAAGGAGGTTAGGAAAGGGGTTGGGTTTGGAAAGATGTGAGTTTTGGATATGCCAAATCCGAGCTGCCTGCCTGTCTCAGTGGAGCTAACAAGGAGTCAATGGGGGATTGGAGCACAAGAGAGAGGTTCTTTATCTGTTTCTAATGACTGATAGAAACATGCCATTATGTAAAATATGAACCATTGCAGATAATTAGAAAGTCATCAGAGTCATCTGAAAAGAGAACTCCTTGCTCATTTTAAAAAATTGGTCATTCCCACCCCCTCCCCCCCAAAAAAGAAAGAAACCACAGCTCCCATTCACAGCCTTGTTGTTCCAGGGTCCCAGAGACTTTGTATAACTGTGAGGGCCAAAATTTGATATATGGAGCGTTATTTGGGTGACTTGCCTTAATATTAGGGTCCTGGAAATATGAGGGACCTTTTAGGTTTATCCTCCCCTCTGAACTGCCCTTTTTAGATATTTCTCCCAGATCAATAAGAAGGAGCCTTTAAACTTTAATTCACAAAAGGATCAGATTTTATTACTTGGGAATTAATTAAACAACAAAGGTGAAACTAATAAAAAACAAATCAAAGATAAGGAAATAGGAAAATAGAAATACAGAGAAATGCTCTTAACTCTAAACTTAACCTATGTGATCCTCAGACCATTCCCAATTAAGCTAGTTCAAAGGAATTTAGGTTTTTCCGTAATTAACTCACCCAACCTGAAGAACACGCACCACACACCACCACCACAAGGACCAAGTACCAAAAGACCGAGTTCTGGAAGACGCCTAGCGTTCCATCTCTCTTCAGGGAGCATTCACTCTTTCCTTCCCCAAAAGGGGAGGTCCTTCAAAAGCTGCCTATGGAGAGTCTAATTTTTTTTAACCACATTTCCCTGCTTTGTTTCTTTGGAAAACCTGTATGGGTTTGCCGATGAAACAGCCAAAAATAACAGAATATAATACCCTATGCTAGTAAACAATATGTTAATATCAATATAAAAAGGGGAGAGAGGAAAGTTTTGTCCAGAGGGGAGGTCCCTTATGAACCGGCGCTTTGACACTGGCCTTGCAGAGGGAGGGCCTCTGAAGAGAGTACATGTTACAGATGGTGTATATAATAACAGAAAAAAAACCCAACAAAACAAAACTGTTCATTTAAAGTCTCTGAGCTCTTGTCTTCTTGGAGTGGTAAGATGTCATCAGGAGAACTGGACTCTGATCTAAAAAGCTTGACTCTGGTCTGGACTCTGGTTGTCTCTGGACTTACTTCTTTAGCTGTTTGAACTGCTGGATTTTTACTAATCCTTAGCATAGCATTGTCAGTGATCAAATTAAACAGTGAGAGTTCTTCAAAATATAACTCACTCAAACTGGATATATATATACATTCCCCTTCTTTATATAATGCAGGGTTGAGGTAGTTATGCAATCTATAACATTTCTTACCACCATGTGTCTGGATCAAAGCCAAATTTAGTAATGTGTCCACAACACCTGAAAATGTTATGGAGGGACAGCTAGGTGGCACAGTGGATAGAGCACCGACGCTGGATTCAGGAGGACCGGAGTTCAAATCTGACCTCAGACACTTAACACTTACTAGCTGTGTGATCCTGGGCAAGTCACTTAACCCCAATTGCCTCACCAAAAAAAAAAAAAGTTATGGAAAGGTTACCATCCCACATCTCATGGTTCCGAGACATCTGACAATTGTGCTAGGCCACAGGTGGATGGATTCTGACCATGCCATCAGACTGAGTGAAAGAAAAAAAAAACTTTTAGGAGGGAGAGAGGAAGAAACTGGACTGTGTCCAGCAGTTGTGGTCTACATAGTCGCCATTATAAGCAAACTACGGACTTACGTGTACCCGTCTCTCCTCCTCTTGTACATATATTCTCTCTAGGGCCTGTATCAAACTCACTGTAAGAGCAGTTAGTCTCTGAAATGATAAGTTTCCATAATTCATAAATCTCACATTAATTTCACCAAAGACAGTATGATGTTAAAAATGCATGTTACCACTGCATAACTGAGGATGTACTTGTAATATATACAATAATTCCAAACCATACCCAGAGTATAATGACATATAAATGATAAATGAATGTAAAAGAATAGCTGATAATATTAAACATTATTACATAATCTTTGAGCAAGTAAATACATCATCTTATACATGAATTCTCTATCTAGTATGACAATAACAGATACTTAAAGTGATAATCAATTTATCAAAAAGAAATAAGACTTCAGTCAGCAAGTCTCAGTATTCAATATGTTCATTGATAAATAAAGCAATAGGTTTCAATAACCCTTTTTTTTTTTAAAACATAATCCCATAAACAAACTCATTAAACCCATGGTTCTTTCAAAAATAAAAAAAAAATTGTGATAGCTTCTGAGGCCCAGTGACCCCACAGCATATACTTAAAATGTCTTTGAAAATTCACTTAGTTTACAAAATTGAGTTAAAAGAAAACAAAAGAAACAAAAGTCAAAAACAAACCCAAAAACAAAAAAGCAAAAGATTTGCTAAGCACCCTTTTGTGCTCGGGAGGAAACTTAAAGGATGTGATGAATTCCAGGCCTTTCCTTCAATGCCTTTCAAAAACAAAAGAAAGTAGGGGGAAGGGAAAAGGGGTGGGGGGAGATTGAGGTAGGTCAGAAAACAAGGCCATGTGCTTCAGTGGTTTACCTGCAGAAGGAAAAGCTTGTTAAAGTTAAGTTATTATGCTGCTAGAGTTTTGGGGTATACCACATCGTTTTAACTGGTTCCCCAGTTCTCTGCACGCCAAAGTGGCAGGGATTTCTGAATTGTCATTGATTTTTCTAATGCTATGGCTTTGTGCCACGAATTTGCCATGGGGTTTATTCAACTGGTGAATGATTACATTCAGCTGGGGATTCAGGGTCAGGTTTGCTCACTAGGAATTACATTCAGCTGGTTATCCAGGGTCTGGTTTACTTACTAGCAGACAATCATAATACACGTCTTTAACTTTGAGGGTCACATGAGGTTCGTTACTCTGGGGAGGGGAGCATTCAAAAAATCTGGATCTGGGAATATGCGGCTTTCAGTATCTATTTTCCATCCTTCCCCTTCATCTCGTCAATCCTGTGCCCCCCTCTGAGGGAGACTGGTTACTTTGATTCTGGTTCTCTTTCTGTACCTTCCTGATAGGGTCTGCGGTTATTCTGATACTGTCTCTCTGTATTCCCCTGAAAAGATCTATTTCCATTTTGATTTCGCCTGTAATATGGCCTATCAATACCTTGGTCCTCGTACATTATCTGTCTAAGTACTCTTCTCCAAGTCCCTCAATGAATGTCCTTCTTTATCACAGTAACCACACATATTAGTGTCCTTGTGTTGGCTCTTATATGGCTGACCAGAGAATGCTGTTGCAAGGATACTCTGTTTAGTCTTAACTCTCCTCACGTGAGTCAAAAACAGGTCACAAATTCCTTAAGTCTATCTATTGTCAGAGTTCTCCAATCTGGACATTGTGTGAGAAAATATTTGCGAATTTCTGGTGACGAATTATGAACAAATGTGTTGAGTACAATATAGGAATCTCTCAACTCTAATGGATCCAGTCTGGTGTACTGTCTAGCGGCCTCACAATGTCTATCGTAAAACCTGTTTGGTCTTTCGTTAGTCTCCTAATCTAGGTTTAAGAATTTCTGCCAGTTTTCAGGTTTTCTAGAGCAAGATTCCAGTCCCTTCAGAAGTGTTCCCTAGCATCTTTTAATTCTTGGAGTGGTCAGTCATTATTATAGTTCCAATTTGGGTCCCTAAGAGGCCATGTGGCAGTGGCCTGGCCTTTTTCCACAAGGGCATTTCTGGCTGAGATAATATCTATAATCTCACTCGGGGATAGTAAAGTTTCCATAAGACAAGTAACATTGGCCCAAGGGGGTTGATATGCATTAAATATAGTCCTTAACTGTGAAATTACAGTGTTTGGATTTTTATCAAAACTAGGGATGATTGATTTCCATGCACTCAAGTCACTTGGTCTAAAGGGACTATGTTTTCTAACTTGAATTTGCACTTCTTTTTTTGGTATGTTCTATAGCTTCCTGCAGGGGGAGCAGTTTCTGCTGATCTGATTCTAAAGATTGGTCAAGATCTGTTCCTGAACTCAGATCATCTCCAGCAGAGGGAGCTGTCTTGGCGTCTCTCTCGCCACGTGGCCCCCTATCCTTCCACTTTACAACAATGATAATAGCGACAATGAAATTTATAGTCATTTGAACGATCATGAATATGGTATTAGAATTTATTTTAACTGCAGGTATGAAATTCCTACTAACATTAAACACGTGCTCAGTGGAGACAGTCACACCCATGCCATTATACCAAAAATTTTTTGCTGTGTGAATGAGGAGGAAACAAATAACGTTATGAAGGAACATTGAAGCTAGTTGTCTAAGTTGGGACATTATGCTGTCCCAATACATTCCAATGAGAAAACTCAAGAGGATCACAAAATATTCAATCATGTTGCCCTTTAAACCAGACCAGCTTTTAACTTTAAAGCAAGGCTTTTAAAGGGAGAGTAGTCAAATGAGGGAAAGTTAGTGGGGGGGTGGGGGGTGGGGCGGTTAAGAGAAAGTCTACCAGACTTGTTGGCTTGTGGCCGAGCTAGGGGTGGGTGGGTGGGTTCATAAGCTCCTGGCTTAAGACTCCAAAACTGTGAGGACCAAAATTTGATATACGGAGCATTATTTGGGTGACTCGTCTTAATACTGGGGTCCTGGAAATATGAGGGACCTGTTAGGTTTATCCTCCCCTCTGAAATGCCCTTTTTAGATATTTCTGCCAGGCCAATAAGAAGGAGCCTTTAAACTTTAATTCACAAAAGGATCAGATTTTATTACTTGGGAATTAATTAAACAACAAAGGTGAAACTAATAAAAAAAAAGATACGGAAATAGGAAAATAGAAATACAGAGAAGTGCTCTTAACTCTAAACTTAACCTATGTGATCCTCAGACCATTCCCAATTAAGCTAGTTCAAAGGAATTTAGAGTTTTCTGTAATTAACTCACCAAACCTGAAGAACATGTACCACACACCACCACCACAAGGGCCAAGTACCAAAAGACCAAGTCCCCGAAGACACCTAGCATTCTGGAAGTAGCCTAATGTTCTGCCTTCCTTCAGGGAGCATTTAATCTTTCCTTCCCCAAAAGGGGAGGTCCTTCAAAAGCTGCCTATGGAGAGTCTCACAAAATCATGGAACTGAACAGCTAGACATGACCTTGGAGATTTTTATAGATGAGAAAACTGAGGCTTATGAGGAGCTTGACTTGCCCACAGCCTCACAGTTTGTGAGTTGAAGAGCCCAGGGTAGAATGAAGTCCCCTTCTTGTCCAGCATTCTTGCTGCTCCATCCTATTGCTTCATCCTTTGTCTAAGTTCTCTGTTCTTATTGTGTTTAAACTCATCACTTGTCAGCAGAAACTTAAAATGACTTCTGGTAGCCCTTCATCTATTTGCAGGTGGTAAAGGTCTCCATGAACCTCCCATTTTCTAGGTCAAGTAAGTCTGGCTTTGTTAGCCTTTACTCAGAGAAGAAACTGGCTTCCTGTAAGCCTTAGTGCAAAAGGGAGCTGAGTGACCATGTGCTCCACTGCCAGCAGGATCTTGAAAGAAGCCCTGCAGGGCAAATGAGTCCTAAGACAATCCATTCTACTTTCTTCTAAAATCACATCAACCCTGCAGCTAACTGGGTTTTCCCTGGGGTGGTTAGGTAAGTGATTTCTCCTGGGGTATATATGAGAAGTTTAGATGAAGGTTCTTTTTCTTCTTTTTTCTGTTTTTTTGTTTGTTTATTTAGAATTTTATTTTCCCCAATTACATCTAGAAACAATTTTTAACACTCATTTTTAAAACTTTGTGTTCCAAATTCTCTTCCTCCCTCCTTCCCCTTTAAGAAGGCAAACAGTTCAATATAAGTTAAATGTGTAGTCTTTCAAAACATTTACATATTGGGTTGTGAAAGGAAACAAAAAAACTCAAGAAAAATAAAGTTTAAGAAAATTATGCTTCAATCTGTATTCAGACACCATCACTTCTTTCTCTGGGGATAGATCACATTTTTCATCATAAGTCCTTCAGAGTTGTCTTGGATCATTGCACTGCTGAGAATAGCCAAGTCATTCCCAGCGAATCATCTTACAATCTTGCTGTTACTTCTTACACAGTACATTTCATTTTTCATCGGCTCTTTCCGGGTTTTTCTGAGAGCATCTTGCTCATCATTTCTTATAGCACAATACTATTCCATCATAATCGCATACTACAGTTTGTGCAGCCATAACCCAGCTGATGGGGGATCCCCTCAGTTTTGAATTCTTTGCCACCAGAAAAGAGCTGCTGTGAATATTTTTCTACATATAGGTTGAAAGTTCTTTTTCATCAGAAGTCTTGACTGTGTCAGGTCCAATAAATATCACTGTGGATATAACTAAGGCTGGCTGTTTCTAACTTCCCGTCTTGTGTCTTTTCCTTAGGTGCTATCAGATGAGGAGAAACGAAAGCAGTATGATGCTTATGGTGAAGAGGGACTGAAGGATGGTCACCAGAGCTCCCATGGGGATATCTTCTCACAGTAAGAAATTTACCTGTCTCCAAACCAGCCTGCCTGTAGGAATGATTCACTTATTCGTGACACTGGGAAATGATTTTCACTGTTAGCTTCTGGAATGTGTGCTGTCTCTAAAACATGAACCTTATAAAATAGAGAAGGAAATTCCACCTCCAGACACTGATCACTTCTTCCTCCATCCTTACTCTCATTCTGTGCTCTCTGTAAGGGGCTAAAATTCTAGCTATGCTATCTAAAATCTAATGAGTGGTCGCCAATAAATTATAAGCTTTAGCAAGAGTATTTAAGTGTTTAAATATTTATTAAAGAGCATTAGGATCAGAGAGAAAGGTAAAAATCGAACTATTTCTAAGAGACCCCATCATCTGACCCCACCATGATGAGGTCAGGAACCAAAAGAGGAAAAAGCCCTCCGCCAGCATCTACTTCCTACTTTGTGTTCTCCTCCCAGAAATGGGAGGCTCCTCAAGTTGATTGGCTGGTAGCTTTGATAGACGGCACCCATGAGCAAATGTCACGTCCTGATGCCAAGGAACTGACCACATGGCTTGCCCTCAGACACCTTCTCCTCATGGCAGAGCTTTCCTACAGCAGTTCTCCAGCAGGTGGTGTCATTCTAGTTGTTACATCTCCCTGTTAGAAGTGTCAGGGCAGTGATTATAGCCAGTAGTGGGGAGTAGAGACCCTTATAGTCCAGCATTTACTGCATTCTCCATGGCCGGGGTGTGTGAAGGGCTGAGCAAAACACCATTCCTGTTGAGCAGTAGAACTGTCACATTCCATGACAAGATTAAAGTGTCCCCTTCATAATCTCTGAAAACTGCAATATATGCCAGAATCATCTAGTGAGGCCAGAGAGATGCACCTTCATACAGAGCATCAGATCTGCCTGTCTACCCTTTGACTGTGGGAGATAGACTGTTGGATTGAAAGTTTTTTAAGAGGTGCAGTGACTCTGGTCACCCAAAGTGGCCACAGCTACCTCTGGAGCGTTTTAACTTTGAAAGCTAGCACTGAGGCTGATAGAGAGGTGTGTGTGTGTGTGTGTGTGTGTGTGTGTGTGTGTGTGTGTGTGTGTGTGTGTAAAATCCAAAGTGATACCCCTTTTAAATATATGTTACTTTTGCTTATAGATTTGCCTTTTAAAGGCTTCCATTTCAGTGGAGACATTATCTTTAGGTTTTGGCTTATATAATGACACACATAAGGGGAAAATGTGACATTCACAAAATTCAGTCACCTCAGAGCATGTGAGCAGCATAAAGGATAAAAATGTTATTACCATCTCAAAGACACCATGTATGTCTCTATCTGGAATTACAGATCTAACGTTTGTCTATAAGAAGTCTTTGCTTGTCTTCCTTAATTTCATTGCCTCCTCTTTGAAATTATCTGCAATTTATCTTGTATATAAATTTTGTTCGTGTAGAATTGTTTGCATGTTATCTCTCCCATTAGACTGTGAACAGAGCAGGAATTGTGTTTTGCCTGTCTTTGTATCCCCAGCGATTAGTACAGTAATTGACACATCGTAGGCGTTTAAGAAGTGCTTGGTGGCTGGCTGTAGTTGGTCAAAACTTGGATTTTTCCTCCCACCCTAATGATTCCTTGATTCCTTACAGTTTCTTTGGAGATTTTGGCTTCATGTTCGGAGGAAGCCCACGCCAGCAGGACAGGAACATTCCAAGAGGAAGTGATATTGTTGTGGACCTGGAAGTCACTTTAGAAGAAGTATATTCAGGAAATTTTGTGGAAGTGAGTTGAAAAGAATGGCTACCATAAATACAGGCCTAATGGCTGCCCATACATGCTAAGGAGACCAAAAAAAGATTCTTAAACACTTTCTTGTCCTCACGTCTTTCTTAAGAAAAAAAAGGTTGGTGGGTTAAGAAAAGCCTTGATTGGCAAATGTATAGCTCTTGTGTCTGTGAGGGAAGAGAGCCATTAGGATCATCATTCTGGTGACAAGGATGGGCTGCTGTGTCATAGGTATCTAACTGGGGGGCAAGGATTTCTTTTCATGGCAGCCTTGAGAAACAGGAGGCACCATGACACCCCTTAGGTTTGGGAGGAGGCCTGTCTGTCATCAGGGAGTAGGCAGATGGACCTCACCGAAATGGAGGATCAGATCCTGGTTTTAAATACTCTAGGGGAGTGTGTGGCTTAAGTGATCATATTCTCATCCTTTTGGAAAGGAAATAATTTTCTTGGGACAATGAGACTTTTTCACAAACCTAGGTTTTCACATGTTGGGGCTGCCTGCAAATAGCCAGTTTCTCCAGGCATTTATGTCACCATTCTGCTTGAGCCTATGCCTTTCAGTTGAGTATTTTAACTAATTGTTTTTAACTTAATAAGAATGAAGCTCTGCAAATGAACTTATGACCACATCCTTGAGGGGATTTGGATGTTTGGTTCTACTCCCTCCTCAAAGAAATCGGCCTTTTATTTCTTCTTACATATTAAAAGTTTGGGCCTGGAGATTGTGAGGAGGAAAGAATTCCATACCCAGATTTCTGAGACAAGTCATTTCATGAGAATAACCTTGAGGTTAGGTCAGAGCTTTGACCGTAGCCTTGTGACAGTTGTCATTGATCTCCAGGGTGGAGCCTGTACGCCCTCATGCTGAGGCCTTTTCAGATTTTAAAGGTCTTTCATATCCATTGCTTCATCACGGTCTCCTAGTCCTATTCTGTAGCAGCCCGGTTTAAGAGAGGAGGAAACTGAGGCTCTGAGGTGCTCAACTTACCTCAAGCTACTTATCCAGGCGGAGCAGAGACAGCACCAGAAATGAAGACTTCTGACTTTTACCCCATGTTCTTCTGACTGTCTCGCACTGGTTCCCTTCCTAACATTAGCTCTTAGAGAAAGTATCTCTGCAGCTTAAAATTGCAGATACTAGTTCTCTTTCAAAATGAGCCCCTTTGCTTTGTACCTTCCTCACACTTTGACACTTGTGATGTTTGAGCCTCTGTTTGCTTCATTTCTCTTTCAAGAGATAAAGTTCTGAGGGCTTTGTGCTTCATAAAGGACTATGATGGTAGAAATTAGGGTTTGGATTAGGTGGTATTAAGGATGTAGCACTAGGCTTGGATTCAGAAAGACATAAGTTCAAATCTACCCTCAGACAATTAACTTCTAACTGTATGACCCTGAGCAAGTCACTTAATCTTTGCTTGCCTCAGTTCTTCAACTGTGAATAATGAAGCATCTCCCTCCTGGGGTTATTGTGAGGATCAAATGAAATAATCTTTACCTGGCACTTTGTAGGGGCTTAATAAATGCTTATTTCCTTCCTTCTCTGATTAATCACTGAGGCAGCTAACTATTCTTTTATTTGGTGTGTGAAACCCAGGAGCAGTGGGCTAAAACAGGGAATCTGAAGATCTGCTTGACCCCTCCTTTGTCTTCCTTTTGTAGGTGGTTAGAAATAAACCTGTGGCCCGGCAGGCACCTGGCAAACGGAAATGCAATTGCCGGCAAGAGATGAGGACAACACAGCTGGGGCCAGGGCGCTTCCAGATGACCCAGGAAGTGGTCTGCGACGAATGTCCCAACGTCAAGTAAGAGCTTAGCCTTGGGTCCACTCTGAATTTCAGTTATTGATACTTTGGGGTTTTACCCCCTCTTCGTCTCAGAATCGATCCCTGCTCACTGAGTCATTCCTTGTAATAAAGATTTTTAAAACCCCCAGCTGATCAACATATCGCCCAGTTCTGACAGTGAAGGCGGCGCTCCACACTGATAGTCCTGTCAATCACCAAACATTTGTTGATTGCTTACTGTACGCCGCGCAAACAGCAATGTCTGGGTGAGATGTGCAGTTTGTGGAGACAAGGGGATCTCCCAGGGAAGGTGCTGTGTGTGTGTGGGGGGGGGGCTCTGGGACCGCCTCTCAGAAGAGGAGACTTGAGTGGGGTCTTGGAGGAATCCAGGAGGCAGAATTGAGGACAGAGAGCCCTCTAGGAACAGGGGAGAACCAGGGGAGGCTGGACTGTTGTACGGGAGGAGAGTGCAAGGAGGCCGGTGGTGTTTGGTTCTAGAGTAGGTCATGGTGAGGACGGCGTCTAGGGAGAGGCCAGGCTGCGAAGGGCTATAAGAGACAAGCAGGTGTGCATGGCGTTGATCCTACAGGCAATGGGGAGCCATTGGAGCTTTTTGGAAAGGGGGTTGACATGGTCAGATTTGTACTTTAGGAAGGTCACATTGACAGCTGAACAGACTGGATGGGGAAGGGACTTGAGGCAGGGAGACCTCCCAAAAGGCATGAGTTGAGAACCTGCACAAGAGTGGGGAAAGGGGAACAGACAAGAGATGTGAAGCTAGAAACAACAGGACTTAGCCACAGATTGAGTTTATGGAATGAGAGTAGAGAGGATTGGAGAATGACACTTAGATTGTGAAACTTAAGACTAAGAGGGAAGAAAAAAGGATTTTGAGGGGAAAGATAGTAAGTTTTGTTTTGAACATTGTAGAGTTTGAAATGCCTGTAGGATATCTATTTTGAAGTGTCTGTTAATTAATGTGAGACTGGAAGTCAGGAGAGATGGGAGAGCTGGAAATATGGATTTGGGAATTACCTGTGTAGATGAGATCATCAAAGAAGTGAGCCTTGGGTAACACTCCAGTTAGTGGACACAAAGTAGAGGGGAAAAAAATTCAACCAGAGAAACTGAGGAAGCCCTCAGAGAGGCAGGAAGAGAACCAGGAGACAGCTGAACACCTAAAGAGGAGAGAAAGGAAGGTGATGGACAGTGTCAGAGGTTAACCTAGAGGTTAAGAAGGGTGAAATGGAGAAAAGGCCATTGGATTTGGCAATTATTTGGTAACTTTGGAGAGGGTAGTTTCAGTTAAATGGTGAGGTAGGAAGCCAGATTGCATAGTTTAGAGTGGAGCGAGAGGAGAGGATGTGAAGGTGTAGGTTGTAGAGAGCTTTCTTCAGGAATATATCCAAGAAGGGGAAGAGAGTTAGAAGATGATGGGTAGGGGCAGCTAGGTGGCTCAGTGGATAGAGCACTGGCCCTGGATTCAGGAGGACCTGAGTTCAAATCTGGCCTCAGACCCTTGACACTTACTAGCTGTGTGACCCTGGGCAAGTCACTTAACCCCCATTGCCTCACTAAAAAAAAAAATTAAAAAAAAAAAGATGATGATGGGTAACAGGGATTGAAGGATCAAAGGAGTGGACAGAGTAGGTAAGGTACCCACAGATGAAGACACCCTCCCCCAACCCCCCCCCCCACACATGTACATGCGTGCGTGTGTGCGCGTGCGCGTGCACACACACACACACACACACACACACACACAGAGTCTCTGCCTGCATTCAAACTGAAGTCAGTTGACAGGGGTGAATTTTTGGTTCTGTTTCGTTGATAACTTGATTGTAACTCTTCTTTAAATACACTTGTATAGTGCCTCATTTTTATTCTGTCCATCTTTCTTTTTTTGGGTATAAGCAAAATATATAAAGGTTTTGTTTTCTTCCGTAGTCTGTTACTTTTTCATGTTATTGGACTGTTTAGGCCATTTTCATTTACTTATGAGTTAGGCTTATATTTTCCTCCATTTGTCTCTATTGTTGTTCACCCCCACCCCAAGGATAGGCCTTTATCTATTCACTTATTTTAGCTTAATCTACTTTAAGGTAACCCTCTTGCCACTGGATTTTTTTCCTGTCATCTACAAGCCCTTTTCCCTTTCTGTTTATTACTCTTTTGCCTAGTTTTAGAGTTTTGCTTCACTTACTAGTTCCTTTCTATCTTCCTTTTATTTAGTTATCTAATTCTTCCCCTCTTTTTATTTTCACTTGGTTAAGCAGTCAAATGAGATCTCCTTTCATCTCTTCCACTTCAGCTTGTTATTTTAAATTTCATTTTCTGTGCTTTTTTCTAAAAAGGATTTCTTTTTCTTGTTCTCTTCATTATTTCTCTTCTCTTTCTGTCTACTCTAGACTTGTTTTCTTTGATTCATGGCCCTTATACTTATTTATTCCTTCTTTAATGTCTTTTCCTCATAGAATTTTAGCATCTAATTTTGTGTTCCCTCTTATAAACAGTTTCTGTGTTATTACCTTGTAGATCTTGCCCCTAGATCACCTTTTTCTGTTGAGTTTCATTCAGAAAAAACAATTCCTGCAGGTGATAGAGAAGATAAAAATATTGCCCAATAGTAGAATGGTCATGATTGTATTATGCATCACTCTCCTTTGTCTTCCTCATGTTCTTCTCTTTTCCCATGTCATGAAATCTCCTTGCATCCATGCCCTCCTACTCTTCTTTGCTCCCAGGAGCTCTGACTCCCCTTTTCTGAGACAGAAAAATCCCTGCAGATTATATCCACTTTAAGATCTGTGTCTTCCATTACAGATTATTTCTTTTCCCTCATGGAAGGGTTCTTCAGTGGAAAGTTCTCCCACCACCGAAATAAGATTTTCCTTTTCCTCTTATTTCAGTCCCTCCATTTGTTTCCTCACCCATTCTCTTGTAGGTCCTCTTCTCCCTGAGAGATTACAGGAGTTATTTTTCCCTTCATTGTTAACTTTTGAATTGATTAAGGCACATTACATATTTCCCCCTATCTTCTAATATCCCTCTTGCCCTTGTATTCTGCAATTTTGTCCTACAAAAAAACAGTGATTCAACCATAGGCATGCCATTGTAAGATTTAGTCCTGCTATTTCAGGTATAATTCCTCCACCATCTCTTTTATTTTACTTGTGCTTTCAACTTTATTTCCTTGTGTGATTTTAGAAAAAAAAAAGCTTTATTGGTCTCTCTGTTGTTCTTAGTAGCTGTATTTATTTACCTTGTATTTCTGTTGTCTATGGTGTTTAAATAACAAATAGGGTTTTTTTCAGGTCTGGTTTTCTTTGTAGGAATGCTTTGAACATCTCTTTTTCATTAAACAGCTATCTTATCATTTATGGTTAGGCTTAGGTTTGCAGGATATATCACCAGGGGTTGTATATTGAGTTCCTTTGCTCTTTTGAATACATTCCATTCCCTCCTACAGTTTCTGGTGGGTACAGAATAGTCATGTGTTATTAGAATTTCCTTTCCTTTATATTTGAAGGTCTTTTTCCTGGTCATTTGCAAAAATTGTTTGTAATTAGAATTGTTTAATCTAGTCACTATGAGGCATAAATTTTTTCCCCCCTTGAAGAGAACTGTGGCACTTTATTTTCTATTTAGAAGTTCTGGGCAATTTTCTTGTCTGATTTATTACATTATGGTGTTGAGGTTTTTTGGCTTGTTGTGTTCCTCTGGGAGACCTATAATTCTTAAGTTATCCCTACACATAGTATTTTCAAGATTAATGTATTTCGCTTGAGGGGGCAGCTAGATGGCGCAGTGGATAGAGCACCTGCCCTGGAGTCAGGAGGACCTGAGTTCAAATCCGGCCTCAGACACTTAACACTTACTAGCTGTGTGACCCTGGGCAAGTCACTTAACCCCCATTGCCCTGCAAAAAAAAAATATATATATATATATTTCACTTGTAAGAAGAGCATGTTGTCTTCTAACTTCATTGCTTTTTAAAACTTGGCTTCTCTTCTCCCAGATGGTCCTTTATTTCCGTGTGTTTGCACCCCGATCAGTCACTCTTATTTCTTTGGTGAAACTTGCTACTAGAGATGCAAATTCTTATATTTTGCCAGTTATTTCTGCGACATAGGCCATAAATTCTGCTTTCACAATTCTTGTTTCTCTTTTAAAGCATCCGTTCTTGGGAGTCCATGAGGTCCTCTGCTTCCTCAGGTGTTGATTCATTTTTCTTTGTCTTACAGTATTTATTCAGAGATATCTGAATTTGTTTCATACATCTGTAGGTCCTAGTACTTTCTGTTATAAATATCTTCATTGTATGCCAAATGTCAATTTTTTTCCACTTGAGGTCTTTAATAAATTCAGCAATTTTTTCCCTTATCTTCCTGTATTCCTCTCAGACTCCTCCCCCCTTAATGGTGTTTTCTTTGGGAGCTGGACCTCAAGCCTATCTCAGCCTTCCCACTGGGCAATTTACATCTCACTGGCCTCTGCTCCTGTCCCAAGTGGCTTCTGGGGAGACAAAACTGGTCCCAGCTAGATACCAGTTCCCTTGGCCCAGACTGGTATCTTGTTCCACTTCCTTCTGCTCCTCAGTTTTCTGAGTATGATTGGAGCCCAGAGTGCTACCGCACTATAGTCCTGGCCAGAGCAAGCATGTGGGTTGGTTAGTGCATCCTTGTTAGAGAGTGGATCACTAGTGGTTGAGGGAATGTTGAATGAGCCTCCTCAAGAGGCAAGAAACAATGGGTGTAAAGAATTCTGAGAAGCCCAAGAAGTCTAAAGTCTGTGGACTGTGGCAGAATGAAATAAAAACCTGAAAATCAGTACCCACAATGACAATACTGTAAACAGGAAACAAGAAATGGAATTCTGGGTAATAACTAGTGTTGTTCAAGAGAAAACTAGAAATCACATACTTCATGCCTTGACAAAGGTCAGGGAAATTCTCTGTGTGGTTAGCGCATATGCTGTCTGACATGATTACTGGGTTTGGTTTTGTGGGACTGCTATTAGTCTTTTTTAAAAATCATGGTTCTAAGGTTTGTTTTTGCTGTGTGGGGAAGGAGGAGAGATATATGTTCTGGTGATATAAAAACATCAGATTAAAAAGAAAGGTTGGCAGTGCCTAATTTTTGCAACTCTATCACCAGAATAACATTTATATTATGAGGTAGGTCTTTGTGCTGAGGAACATTCTGGATCATTTAAAGCTCTATGTATGCTTTCCCAAATACAGTCTAGCTCACTCTCTTCCTTTTGTTCAATTTTGGATACAACTCACAGTGTCTGCCTAGTGTGCCTGTCTCCAGTATGTATGCTAAGACTATCTATACCATAGGCAGTTTTAAATTCACCTGGTTTTTTCTGCATGGATTGCTAAACTGACTTGTTGAGTAATCCTGTATCTCATCAAGGAGTTCTTTTAATTTTCTGGGTTTAATGCTATCAGTGAGGCACAGTAGATAGTGAGGCCTGAAGTCAAGAAAACTCATCTCTCCTTGTGTTTTTTTTTTAATTTCATATTTTCCTACCACTTACATGTAAAGACACTTAACATTCTTTTTTTTTTTCAAATTTTGAGTTCCAAATTCTCTTCCTCCCTCATTGAGAAAAAGTATCTTTGATCTTCATTCAGACTTCCACCACTTCTTTCTTTGGAGGTAGTACCTTTCATCATAAGTGCTTCAAATTATCTTGGATCACAAAATTGCTGAGAAGAGCTAAGTCATTCACAATTGATCATCATACAATATTGATGATACGGTATACAATGTTCTTCTGGTTCTACTCATTTCATTTTGCATCAGTTCATATAAATCTTTCCAGGCTTTTCTGAGAGCATCCTGCTCATCCTTTCTTAGAATACAATAGTATTCCATTACATTCATGTACCACAACTTGTTCAGCCATTCCCCAATTGATGGGCATCCCCTCAATTTCCAATTCTTTACATATAGGTCCTTTTTCTTTTCTTTCTTTCTTTTTTTTTTTAATCTCTTTGGAATACAGACCTAATAGTGGTGTTGCTTGGTAAAGGGTATGCATGGTTTTATAGCCCTTTGGGCATAGTTCCAAATGTTTCCCAAGAATGGATCAATCAGTATACAATTTCACCAGCAGTTCTTTAATGTTTTCATTTTCCCACATCCCCTCCAACATTTGTCATTTTCCTTTTTTGTCATATTAGTCAATCTGATAGGTGTGTGATGATAGCTCAGAGTTGTTTTAATTTGTATTTCTCTAATCAATAGTGATTTAGAGCATTTTTTTGTATGATTATAGATAGCTTTGATTACTTTGTCTAAAAGCTGCCTGTTCATATTCTTTTGACCATTTATCAATTGAGGAATGGCTCTTACATCTATAAATTTTACTCATTTTTCTATATATTTGAAAAATTAGTTTTTGGTGGGGCAGTGAGGGTTAAGTGACTTGCCCAAGGTCACACACCTAGTAAGTGTCAAGTGTCTAAGGTTGTATTTGAACTCAGGTCCTCTTGAATCCAGGGCTGGTGCTTTATCTACTGCACCACCTAGCTTCCCCCAAGAGAAATAGTTCTTTATCAGAAATTTGCTGTAAATTTTTTTCCACAGTAATGATTACTGATTTTGTTTTTCCCTCCATCCTGATTTCCCCTGTTTATCCTGCTTGCTCTCTTTCCTTTCAACCTCTCCATTCTCAAAAGTGAAAAATGTATTTTTGTGAGTTCAAATCCAGCCTCAGACACTTCCTAGCTATGTGATCCTGGGCAAGTCACTTGACTCTGCTTGCCTCCCTTTCTTCATCTGTGAGCTAGAGAAGAAAATGGCAAACCACTCCAGTATCTTTACCAAGAAAACCCCCAAAATGGGATTATCAAGAGTCAGACACAACTGAAAAACGGCTGAACGTTGCTATCAACACAATATCACCCATAACTGGGACATGCTATAGGCCTTCTGTGTCTTAGATTCAGCCAAGGACATTCTCCATGAAATTGGCAAACACTTTGGCAAATTATATATCCTTATCATATGATGCTTGGCATTAGTAATTAGAGGATCATTTAGCAGTTTTCTCTATGGTTGCATTTATTATGAGATATCATAAGATCTTAAAGTATACATGAAAAACTCCTTGTTAAAGGAAGTCACCAAAGCCATATCTGTCACTATACTTTCAAATACCATCTCTTTTGGTAATCACCAATCAGGAAGGACACTCAGGATTTCATTATCTGTTCCTTTCAGTCAGTCATTCAACAGTTATTGATTGTGTGACTATAGAGATATGATCTGCTATAGAAAATTATTTGCAAAAGCCCACCTATTTTCTGCTGTTTTTATCAAGAATAGCTTTAAAAAGTTTAGGTCATTCTCATTAAAAAAGCATAAAAAAGTTTGAAGAAGAGAAAAGCCTATGGATTGGTAGTTATTGATGTCCTCTGTCACCTTTTCTGAGCAATAATATTCTGCTAATTTTTGCATTCTTGTTGTATCTTCATCTCCCCAAGACATCTTATAATAGGACCCCATGGGGCTATTAAGATTGTGTCTTCTCTAGCACAGATTTCCTTGGTAGGTACAGGCTCTGGTCATGCATATCTTTGTGATATCCTTTTCCTATGTGTTATTTCTTCTTACGGGATTGTCATGAGACTCAACTGAGATAATCTTTGTAAAGCTGAAAGCAGCACATCAATGGCAATTGTCATGTCCTCATGTGGTGGTAGATTGGGAACTGAAGTGTTTGCCTGAATTGGGAGACTCCATCAATGAGCAAAACTGATTATTCCAGAAATGTAGAAAAATCTGCTTCAGGGACAGGATACATACATACCCCCGTGGAGGTTTCAGAAAAATTGATTTTTGCAGTTGTTTGAATGAATGAGATGGAGTGGTTTTGTGCCACCTTGATGCAGTTCTTTGAGAGGCTGCGAATTGAGGCCGTGTAATTAATTCCAAAAGTCGAATGTGGAGGTGACAGACGGCTTCTTGGAAGGCTGACAGAATGGTGTGTATTTGAGAGCTTTCTCTCTGAGCACGTATCCTCAGGCATGTACATGTAGGGCAGGCATGCCCATGCTTGCTGAGCAAGGGTCAGAAACAATGTTTCTCTAGTAGACAAGCTTCAGCTCTTCCCTGTTTGATCGCTCATCTTGGTCATTTTTTAATTCTTTTCCGTTTCAGGTTGGTGAATGAAGAACGTACTCTGGAGGTGGAAATAGAGCCAGGGGTGAGAGATGGCATGGAGTATCCCTTCATTGGAGAAGGTGAAGCATCACTGTCCTATTTTCTTGGGGCTCTCTTCTCTCCCTCCCCCACCCCCATTATTTATCCTCACGGCTCCATCGCGGTGCTTGTAAATGTCTTGCTCGCGTCAACCCTGCTAGTCATTGGTACTCTAAGCAGTAGTCTGGGTATTCATTCTTTTAGTGTGATGGACAAAAAGAGCCCTTGTCTATCACTGAAGACTTTCCGGATTTAGGGCTTGGAAAACATGAATTCTAATTAGAGTTTGTTTGTTTTTTTTGTTGTTGTTGTTTTCAGTGAGGCAATTGGGGTTAAGTGACTTGCCCAGGGTCACACAGCTAGTAAGTGTCAAGTGTCTGAGGCCGGATTTGAACTCAGGCCCTCCTGACTCCAGGGCCGGTGCTCTATCCATTGCGCCACCTAGCTGCCCCTAATTAGAGTTTTTTTTAAGACACATAGCCACGGTTGATATCAATACAGCTGTGCTTTTGGACCACACTGCTGGTGTTGATGTTAAATGAAAAACCCTAAAAGAGACAAAAATGTTTGTGATGGCATTTATATTTTTTCAAGTCAGTGAATTTACTTCTCAAACTCTTTAAGAAACTAGAAAAATCAATAATTTGCTTGGAGCCTCCAGTATACATGTATTCAAGAGTTTCAAGCTTGATGTACCCAGGTCTGTACATCTAGCTTCTCAGCTATACCTTGAAGATGCTAGTCAGTGCTTGCATAGAGGCTGTCTTCTGCCAAATGCTTTGCAGTTGCTTAGATTGGGACATACATTAATCTGTAACTTTCTGACCTAGGTGAGCCACATGTGGATGGGGAGCCAGGAGATTTGCGTTTCCGGATCAAAGTTCTCAAGTAAGTGGCGTGGTCTCAATCATGTTGAAATTTCTTTTTCTTTTTCTTTTTTTTTTTGTGGGGCAATGGGGGTTAAGTGACTTGCCCAGGGTCACACAGCTAGTAAGTGTCAAGTGTCTGAGGCCGGATTTGAACTCAGGTAATCCTGAATACAGAGCTGGTGCTTTATCCACTGCGCCACCTAGCCGCCCCATGTTGAAATTTCTTTAACAGAGAGCAGATTAAAGTTCCACCAGAATAGATTCAGGATGTAGAGGCCATGTCCTCTGCCTTTCCCAAGAGCTCAGGGGACCAATTTCATGACATTGTTCTTCTTAAGCCTCATTGCTAATACTTTAAGAAGGGCTAAACATATAAACATTGATCAGACATTTCAGAAGTAAGTAAAGGGGGCAGCTAGGTGGCGCAGTGGATAGAGCACCGGCCCTGGAGTCAGGAGGACCTGAGTTCAAATCCGGCCTCAGACACTTGACACTTACTAGCTGTGTGACCCTGGGCAAGTCACTTAACCCCCATTGCCTCACTAAAAATTAAAAAAAAAAAGAAGAAGAAGAAGAAGTAAGTAAGTAAATAAATGAGGACTGAACTAGATAAATAAATCGCTGTTCTTTGAAGTCCTGAGCTGGAGGAAAGTTGTGCCTTGATAGCAATGAGGTGTAGAGGTAAGGGACCTGTGTCACACAGGAACCTCCAGGGCTGCCAGGACAGTCATTGAGCCAGCAAGGTCACATAACTCCACATCCAGTTCTTGATGGGCAGCAGGTAAAACTAGACGAGGCAAAGACAAGCCTGGATCAAAGGGCCTCTGGGAATAGAATTATTCCGAGTTTCCTGATCCCATCTTGGTATTGCTCTTCCTGTTTTGAGGAAGGGATGGTGACTCAGACTAAAGCCCCATCCCTGATCTTGTTTGCTCTACAGACACCCTGTGTTTGAAAGGCGTGGAGATGATCTATACACAAATGTGACGATCTCCCTGGTGGAGTCACTGATAGGCTTTGAGATGGATATCCAGCACCTGGATGGCCACAAGGTAAGGTCAGCAGCCTGAGAGGGCTGCCTCTTCCCATAGCCACCCAAAAAGAGCAAACCATTGGAAAATCTTATTGGTGGCATTGTCTAATGCTTCTTGATATGATGAGCTAATCCATTGCTTAGAGAATCGTTGGTCAGTGATGACAGCTGCTGAGAGCCGGTATTTTTCTCCTTAATTTGGAGATATTCTCCTTTCGATTTACCTCCACTTGGTGATTTTTCATGCTTTTTCACCTTTCCCCCATCCTGCATGATGGACTTGGGCAGGAGCTGCCTGCGGTCTGGGCAGCTGCAGGGCAGGTCTTCTTGGACAATAGTCCTGCCCTCTCATAGCCCCTCTTGTTTTCTAGGTTCATGTTGCCCGGGATAAGATCACCAGACCAGGGGCTAAGCTGTGGAAAAAAGGAGAAGGGCTGCCCAGCTTTGACAACAACAACATCAGGGGCTCTCTCATAATCACCTTTGATGTTGAATTTCCAAAGGAGCAGTTTACAGAGCAACAGAGAGAAGGTATGTGCTCTCCACATAGAAATTTGACCAGTAACAGCTACCAACCCCTGGAGGAGTGGGCAGGCCCTCAAATGAGGGCCCTGTGGGGGAAGGGTCACCTGCCTGTGAGTGATCCACTTCCCCACTTGGTCTGTTCCTTCTTCAGTAAAATATGGGTACTGTTTGCACCCGGGCATGTTGAGAAGGAAATACTTCAGGAACTTTTTAAAGAGCTATAGAAAGGGGGCAGCTAGGTGGCACAGTGGATAAAGCACCGGCCCTGGATTCAGGAGTACCTGAGTTCAAATCCGGCCTCAGTCACTTGACACTTAACTAGCTGTGTGACCCTGGGCAAGTCACTTAACCCCCATTGCCCCGCAAAAAAAAAAAAGAATACTTTGTTGGAAAAAAAGAAAAAGAAAAGAAAAAAAAAAGAGCTATAGAAAGATGAGCCCTGTCCACAGGTGTCCTCTCTCTCTGTCTCTCCCTCGGGCGTGTTACCCACACAGGCCACTTATCGGGGAAGGGGGACCAGGCTTGTCCTCGTTCTGAATGGTTCTTGGCCCTTTCTCTTTCCAAGAGTTGGAGATGTGTTGAGCATGGTCCAGTAACTGATGGGGGCGTGTAAATGGCACTGAGATAGACCTGTTTGTCACCCCTCCAGCAGGTGAGTATGAGCTCGTCACCAGAAGTGTGACCATTCCTTGTTCTTTCTTGCTCTCAGGTATCAAACAGCTACTGGAGCAAGAATCAGTGCAAAAAATCTACAATGGACTGCAAGGATATTAAGTGGATACAATTGGACCTTGTTTAACATGATAAGTGGATCAGAGATATTTATTATCTGCAGGTGTGCTTTTTGTAAAAGACATACAAGATTTTTTTTCTAATGACCTTCATGGAGTGAATGAGAAGGTTTGCGTTTGTCCATTTATGATCAGAAAAGGCGTATGGAGACTGATTGACCGAAAGATTAACCCTTACCTCTCCTTTTGAGGAGCTAATGCCTGGTGCTCTCTGTAGAGTTCTTGAAACTGAAACTGAAACAGTAATGGCACACAGCGACTTCCCAAGCCAAGGAAAAGCATCTTCAGGACATGGGGTGGTGGTTAGCTGTTTCACTCAAAGTATCAAGTGGAGAGGTCTGTTTTTAAATACATTTGGCTGTTACTTTTTCTCGTCTCTTGTGTCTTGTTTTAGTAATACAGTTGTCTTCCCTATTTTCCCTTGGTCTGCCCTTACACACTTGAGAACCATTTGGATTTTTTCCTTGTCAGAAGAATGAAGGAAACAAACATTCTAGAGAATGATGGGAATTCATTTTTTGCACCCACCTCAGGTGAGCTAAGTTAGAAATGGGTTTGAAGTTCCTGACTAAACTGGAAATCTGAAAATAAGGTTCGGGTGGCACCAGGAGGTCACCTGCCATAGGCCATCGAGGAGCAATGGGCTTCCATCGAGTGAATTTGACAGCAAACCACAAGAAATCATTTTCTTTACTTTTTACATTAGAAATGGTCTTTCCTGTCTTCTACAATTTGCTCAGGTTTGTATTAGAGAATTAACTCCAGCTGATCCACTTAGCTGGGAGGTGTATTTAAAATGCATGGTTCATATGTGAGGGTTGAGCATTTCTAAGAAGTTCTTGTATCGACACTTGAGCATTTCAGACCAACCTTGAGGATTGTTTCCATTTGCCATCTGCGAATTTAAAAGAGACCAGTTGTGTGCAGGAGTTGAGAGATGGTTGTAGGGGTCCAGCCGTAAATTCCTGCCCAGATGAGATTCCTCTACCAACGGGGTTGCAGTTTTCCCCTTTGCCACCAGGGGGCTCCCACGGTGGCCAGGGCTGAGCAGTCAGTCCTGTGGCTGCTGCCCAGAGCCAGGGGCAGAGGCTTGGTCTTCGGCCTTCTTTTCATAAAATAGGCTCTGTGGATTAGTAGTGACCAGGAAGGAAGCTGGGCTGGGGGAAAAAGATGTGGGTTTCCATGGAGATGAAGTATTTACATTTATTTGCACATTTCCCTTGACTGTGCCTTTCATCCGTGAAGACATGTTCAGAATTCAGTTGAAAGGGGACAGTAGTCCCCCCGTCACTGCGGTCTGGAGAGGGGTTTAGCCAACTGATCAGGCTAGTGCAGGGCTTTTATCTTTTGTATCTTTTTACCAGACCTGTTCCCTCCTGGGTATCCAGGGACCTGGTTACGAAACTCTATCCCCCAGTATTCCTGGCTCTGCCACTTAATAATTGATAAGCATTTGTTAAGCACCATCTGTATGTTAGGTACTGATAAAAATGGAATGTTCTCTGTCCTCAGGGGCCTTCTGTTCTCTTGGTGTGGATACAGCACATCAATAGATAAGTAGTGTGCTGTAGCCAGCTCCTACTGGCTCAGGAAAGCTGATTGTTAGGAAAGCAGCAAATACTACAAATCAAAGCTTGATTTGTTATTTTACTGGTTGTCTAGACTTAAGAAAGTGATAGAGAAAATGTTAATGGGACAGATCAAACGTAAAAGTGTATTCTGCTTTGGAGAGCTGGTTGTTAAATATTTACCAGCACACCCCTGTATCTAAGTCTATACAGAGTTAAGAGAGGCAGAGTATGGAGTATTGAATAGAGAACTGACCTTGAACCTGGTTTCTGAAATTTGTCCTGGCTCTGATAAAGATAGTTGTGCCAGACCTAGGCTCTCAGTGCTCCAGGCAGTTCACTAAGACTAAAGGTTTCCGGGAAGGTGTTGATGATCTAAACTGATAAGAGGGGAGCTTCCTCAGCCTGGAGCCCTTTTTTCCTGGGAGGAGGTCAAGGATCAGGAAAGATTTCATGGAGAAGTTGGAGCTTGATCTCAATCTTGAAAGGAAGTAATGGGGTCTTGGGGAGGGCAGGGGGGGCTGCCGAGGAAGAATGTGTTACAGGCATGAGGGGAGGGGAGGGGCGGGGGCAGCCAGTGCAAAAGTGAAGAAATACAGGGAGGGAGTGAGGGAACAGCAAGAGGACCAGATTGGGGGTGGGGGGGGCGTCAGTGGGAGAGACAGTGGTGTCTAGTAGGCTGGCAGTTGGCAGAGCACTTTAAAAGCCAAGCAGAGGCATTAGATCTGATTCTAGCGGTAATGGTGAGCCCTATGTTACTCCAGTGTAACGAATGGAAGAGTGATACAGTCAGGTCTACACTTAAGAAGAATTACTTCTACCTCTGCATAGGGGATGGGTTAGCATGGAGAGAGACAAGGCAAGAAAACCCATTAGGCAAGGCTTTGCATTCTTCTGCACCTCGAGGTTGTCGTTAAGTGACCTGGCCAGGGTCATATGGATGATACATATGTGTCAGGAGGCAGGACTTGAACCTGGGTCCCCCTACCCTGGAAACCAGCTCTCACTCCGTTAAGCCAGGCTGCCTCTCTATTCTTACTTTCCAGTTGTCCTGTCTTGGTGTTTGCAGTGAGTAGAGCGGCAGCTTTACTCTGCTCTTCCCTGTAGTTCTCCATAACTGCCAGTCAATGCTTCCACTCACGATGTCTCCCAGCACAGGCTCTCTGCTTGCCATTCTTTTTCCTTTGATTTACAAGCTTTCCCCAATAAAAAAGAAAAAAAGGACATTTGTCACAGTGTCTAAAACGGGTCTGGCAGAGGGCAGCCTTCTTCATGGCTGGGCCTCCAGGCTCTGCCACCCAGCTTTTCAGTACATGGCAGTTGTCCTGTGTTCTGGTCAGAGACCCACCTGGAGCTGCAGAAGACAATTGCATGGCTCCCATTTCTTGGCAGAAACACCCCATTTGCAGCCATATAAAGCCCCTTGCTTCCTATTTCTTCCTTGTGCTGTGTTCTGATAGCCTCTGGCCACCATCAAAGTGTGTCCCACAGTTCAGAACTTAGGAGCAGATATCTATCCCAGTACTAGGCAGAGTAGGGCTCATTCTACAGCCCAATGTCTGTCGGCTGGTAATAGCACCAGCCATGGTCTAGAGCAGATTATGTTTTTGTACCCTGGACCCTGTCTCAGAAGAACATTTTTTTCAGTTAAGTGTCAGTTAAGAGGTTAATGCAAATAAAGATGAATTTTCCCCCCATCCAATCCATGGATCTCCTGAAATCCATCCATGATCCTTGGACCCCAGTTAGGAAATCCTCATTTGGAGACTCAGTGTACGCATACTCTCCACATCCTGGTTTCTTCAGTCTTGCAAGTTATTCGGGAGCAGTTACACAAAAACAACCAAAGAGAAGGAAACTGCCTTTTCTGAGCAGCTTGACTAATGGGAAAGGCTTGATGGCTATTGACTAAAGAACTACAGCAAGCCCCTGCAGGGAGGGAAGTGGCTACCGACCAGCCTCATTAATGGTGACTAGAGCTGCCACCAGCCCTGAGGAAAATGCCTCACTCAGTGGAAGCTTTGTCAGACCCAACAGGAGATGAACACGATTGCAAAGAGGTGTAGTCCTCCCCTGAAAGAGAGAGGCTTCCTGACTGGCATCCCCTGGTGGGCAGCTGACGGAGCGAGGTGACCAGGGGGGTTCTGAAAACCATCCAAAGCGGACGCTAGTTATGCCTGACAGGGGGCAGCCCCACAGGGGCATCACCAGGGTCCATCAGTAGCTCTGCCACACAGGAAGTGTGAGCTGCTGTCCATTCCCCCTCCCCTCCACCCCGTGCATGTGTTCTGTCTTCATGTTTCTCTCTCATGTGTGATCCCTATTCATATCTACTCTTCCCTCTGAGGTGATGTTTCTATTTGGAAGAGTGACCTCCAGGCTCATGGGGAGAATGATCTGTATTATATCTTTTCATTAAATGATTTTGTTTTCATCTCTGCGGTCTCTGGATGATTAGTATAATATTTCAGGGTGGATCGGATCTGTGAGATGTCTCGGGAGCACTGGGAAAAGTCATGGGGTAAGGATGGAGGCCTTGTCAGGACGCCTGGTTCTGGGGCTGACAAATGGCTCCCTGGGAAATAACTGGACTGACAAGATGGCCACCTGGGGGCGTCTAGATTTAGGGATGATGCAGGGTAGAAAATAGCAAAGGAGTAGGAACAGACCATTCCAATTATAACTAACAAACTAATCCCAATCCCTTGATTTTATCACATTCCTGTCAAAAAGAGGAAACATGATAATAAAATAGGGTGGGAAAGCACACCTAACAGTCATAACCATGAAAGTGAGTGGGATGAGCTCACCCCAAAAAGAGGGGAAGGTGACAGAATCATCTATGAAGCAGAATCTGACAATACATTGTTTACAAGAAACACACTTGAAGCTAAAAGTGAAGAGCTAGAGTTGCATTTACTATATAACAAGTGAATGGTGGCATCACTAGAATGCAAATAATCAGGGGTGGTAGTCATAATTTCAGAAAAGTAAAAATAGTTAAAAGAGATAAGGAACATATATTGACACAATAGCTAATATACCAGTACTAAATATACATACACTGAAAATCAGCACCTGAATACCTAAAAGAACAGGTCATTGAACTTTGGGAAAAAATAGAAAAAAATATTTGGGGGATCTTAGTATGTTCTCTTGAGACTTAGATAAATCTTACAAAAAGATGAACAGGAAGTTAAAATGAACAAAATTTTAGAAAGGTTAGATATATGATACACCCCCCTTTTTTGTGGGGCAGTAGGGGTTAAGTGACTTGCCCAGGCCACACAGCTAAGTAATATGATACACCTCTTTTTTTTTTTCTTTCAAGTGAGGCAATTGGGGTTAAGTGACTTGCCCAGGGTCACACAGCTAGTAAGTGTTAAGTGTCTGAGTCTGGATTTGAACTCAGGTCCTCCTGACTCCAGGGCCCCGAGCTCTATCCACTGCGCCACCTAGCTGCCCCATGATACACCTCTTAATGGAAATCATAACCAAGTGTACCTATTTCTCAGCTTTGCAAAGCAAACTTTATAAAAAAAAATACCTATTGTAAAATCCATCTTTACAAAGATTAACCATTTACTAGGACAAAGAGCAGAAATTAAGCAATACAGAATATAATGAAAGAATTCATGAGTCAAAGAACAAATCATCTGAACAAAAGATAATCTTAGCAAATTGGCTAGGTGGCGCAGTGGATAGAGCACCGGCCCTGGATTCAGAAGTACCTGAGTTCAAATCCGGCCTCAGACACTTACTAGCTGTGTGACCCTGGGCAAGTCACTTAACCCCCATTGCCCCGCAAAAAAAACCCAAAAAAACAAAAACCAATGAGATAACATACCTAGAGTTGTGGGTTATAGGTAAAGTGATACTTAAAGGAAAATCCCTCTAAACGTGTTCATCAAAAACAGATCAAAGATCTATTGGGTGTGCTGCTGGGGCAGGGGCAGGATGAACAGCTACAAACCTTTTAAAAAGTAAATCCTAAAATTTTGAAAATAGGATAAAAAATATTTCAAACTCATTGAATTAATAAAACTTGGAGTGAGCTTTTTGAAAAAAACTAATAGTGAAATCACTATCTAACAACGTAGAGGAATACCAATAAGAAAAATCCCAACAAATGAAGAAGAAATAAATCATTGTCAGAAGCCCTTCTGCTCAATTGTAAGCAGCTCCCCACCCCCAAATTGATAAGCTTTAAGTACTAGATGGATACTGACCAGATCATGTAACAGAATAAGAAACAGAATTGTTGTAGCAAAAGCCTGAAAACAAAAGAAGTGGCTGTCAATTGGGCATGACTAAACAAACAACTTAGGGTTATGGGTGGAAAGGGAAGTGAGTGAATCATGTCTTGTGCAGTACCAGACAGATGGGAGCCAGTTACTGACCATGATTGAGATCCCACAAGAGACCAAGAACTAAAGTTACTTACAAATGAAAAAAAGAATTTTGTGTTCTCACAGCTATACACCAAATGTCCACCATTAATTAACACCCATGCTAGATCTTGTTAGGCCCTTATAAGGTCTATATATAAAAAGAATATTGTGTGAGAATCTAGGATTGTGAGCAAATAAATACAAGCTCGGAGCGGGGCAGGGACTGTCCTATTTTTTTTTTCCTTTCCTTCTATCCCCGGCATTCAGAAATGTGCCTGGTATATAATAAATACTTGGAAAATGTTTGGTGAATTAAACGGAATAAAGGGCAAGGAAAAAGGTGGGCTAAGGGGGGTGTTGGTAGATATTTTACATCCAGCTCTTTGAAAAGCATGACTTTTTCTTCATTGCTTTCTTAAGTCTAGACAATCAACAGAAAAATAAATTAAGAGCTGAGTCCTTTCTGTCCTTGAATAAGAAACTCCTCTACAACAGCCCCAGTGAGAGGTTGTGGCCTTTGCTCGAATACCCCCAGTGATTCAGGTCTTCTGATTCCAAATCCAGTAAGCTTGGTTACTGTGCTGCTGCTGCCTTCTCTAGGATTCTGCAAGGCTTTGTTGTGGCTGTTTCAAAAAGAAATCTAATTAGAGGCAGTGCCTCACTTCTTTCTAAGCCAATCAAATAATCAACAAGCATTTATTAAGTGCCCACCATGTGCCAGGCATTATACTAAGCGATTCATTCCTCTTGTGCTCTTAGACCTAGCATCTAGGCCTCATTGAGATGGTCCAGACCAGAAATCCAGGTATTCTTGTGTAGTTGGACGGTGTTTGCTTATCTGAGTAGAGGTGTTCAGAAAAGAGAACATAACCCTACAGACAAAATCCAAGTATATAAGTCATGACCAGACGTCTAAAACCAGAAGCAGAGGAAGTCTAGCAAAGCTGGAAGGATCTACTATTGCAGAAAGGAAATCATAAGTGAGCCTACACCACTAAGGAAGAGTTGGTTGGGTTAGGTCAAGGTCCTGGGAAGCTGCTTTGCAAGGGTAGTGATATAGCTGTTGGGAAGTGAGGGAATCAAGGCTGCACTCAGATCAGAGGCAAAGCTGACAATGCTGTCCAATAGAATTTCATCTACCCCCATTGCCTAGAGTCAAGATTCTTCCCAGAGGCTAAAGTCAGGTGGGGGGTAAATAGCCACAGGACAGGAGAAAGGCAATTATCTTGATTTGCAAAAAAGGAAAGTGAATGGAATCTGCAAACTATAGATCAGTGAGCTTGATTTTTCAAAACCTGAATTGTTCAGGAACCTATTATTTAATTCTCTCTCTCTCTCTCTCTCTCTCTCAAGTGACTTGCCCAGGGTCACACAGCTAGTAAGTGTCAAGTGTCTGAGGCCAGATTTGAACTCAAGTCCTCCTTAATCCAAGGCCAGTGCTTTATCCACTGCACCACCTAGCTGCCCCCTGGGAACCTATTATTTAAAGAATGGTTAGAGAACCTCTAGAAAAAGGGAGTAATCACAGTGGTCCAGCCTGGCTGCGGCAAGCACAGGGTATTTCAGATTCTACTTGTTTCCTTTTTGGCATTGTCTCTACACTGGGTCAGTGGAATACTATAGATATTGTTTACCTCTTAATTTTAGTTAAATTAAGTTTAAGAATTCAGAAAAACACATTTGGCAGTTTCTCGTGCTATTCTTGTGAACAGGATGAAAACTTGTAGGTTCGACAGTGATATAGTTTAGTGAAGTTGGAACTGGGTGAATGGTCAGACCCAAAGGATGGCTATCAATGTTTCAGTGCCATCCTGGAAGGGGGTCTCCAGGGGAGTGCTTGCAAGGATCTGTGCTTGTCCCTCAGGTGCTGGGCCTTTTAACTTGGGGTGCATGGACTTGGTTTTAGCCCCCTAGGACTAGTGTTTCCCCTATTCTGATTACCTCCAGTTTATCCTGCCTAGATGTCCTACATCATTCCTACATCGTCGAGAGCGGGGATTGAGTTTTGTTTGTTTCTTTGTCTTGCTTTTCTTTCTGTTACAAAAGCTTAGCACAGTGCCTGGCACATAGGGCACTTAACAAATGCTTGTTGACTTGATAGGGATGTCAGCTATTAACTATAAACTATCTATCATTCCTAGGATAGTTTGAATTTTGAGGCAAACTGTGGGGCAAGTACCCAGGGGAAAAATGAATCCCTGGAGAAGGAAATGACAAACCAAGCTAGTATCTTTGCCAAGGAAACCCCAAATGAGGTCGTGAGGAATCGGACATCACTGAACAACATGCTATGAGATTCCTGAAATTTCCTTCCCCCACCACCAAGAAACTGAGTGCCGCCTCTCCTCCTCTTCCTCCTGCTGCCTGCCCAGTTTTCAGTGGCAAAGGGAGTCAGGTCTGCCTACTCTCCAAATAATGGCCATGGGCATCGTTGGTCATCTATGCCTACTTTCCCCCTCTGTGAGCAAAAGATGGCTCAGAAGGGAGGTGGAATCAGGTGAGTGTTTGGGGAATGTTGGGGAAAGGAGGGGTTCACTGGCCAGCTCTTGAAGGAAGTGAATTCCTGGAAGACACAGGCCACCTGGAGTCAGTAACTTCTCTGCAACATTAGTTTTCAATAGCTACCTAGAACCAAGGCAGTTTCTGTGGCTTGTCCAGGGTGACTTAACCAGCGCACATCTTCCTGGCGTCATAGCAGACTCTATGGACTGCACTATGCTGCCTTTCATATTTTTCATTTATGATATTTTTATCCGTATTATCACTTGCCCCGATAGAAGAATTACCCACATCCCCAAGATCTAGATTTAGTGAAATGCTGGCCTCCCAAGGTTTGGTTTATCCTTATATTTCTGCTGGCTGTTTTCTAGATTCGTATGATGTGGCCCACTCTGCACACCCAGCAAGGTGGCAATAAGGACAGCTGATGTTATGTTGGGTTTTAAGGTTCACAAGGAGGGAAGATGGGATTTCAAATCCAGCATTCTTTTTCCTACACAATTTTGCCTCCAACTTACAGAAGACTTCTGGGATTGGCTAATACTGTCAAATCAGTTTCCATGTAAAAGAGTACTTGCTCTGGATGCTGAGGTTCTGGATTCAAATCCCACTTCTAATGCTTACTTTAAGCTCCCACTGCCTCAGTTTCTTTCTCTGTAAAATGAGGGGTCAGACTAGAGGGTCTCTGAGGTCCCTTCCAGATACAGGGCCGTGGTCCCATGAATCTAGATCCATATTCCTGCTTTATTAACCTTGGACCAGAGAATGTATATTAATGAAGGTTTATTGAACGAGAGATAAGGGGAAATCAGGCCCTTGATGTACCCAAGCCAATTCTCCCATTAGAGGTTGGAGAGCAGATAAACAAATCCCCACTAACTACTTCCAGGATAAATCCCCATTTACCTGTAACATCATCTTTTCACTGAACAAACGTCATCCCGGCCAGGGGTGCGGGTGGGGGTGGTCCACAGAGTAGTGGAAAGGGTGGCCGGGTCTCAGGGAGTAGGAGACCAGAGAAAAGTGTTATGACTTGGCTAGGCCAGGGGCCAAATGGGTGGGTGGGAAGAGATCCTTGTGTCCTAAGGAAGGTAAATAAATGTCCTTTGTGTTATGGAAGTCCTTGCTTTTATCTTGGCTGCCCGGGAAGGTGAGTGTTTCCTTTCTTGGGAGAATATTTGAGAAAGGAAGTCACTTGGGACGGGGGGCGGGGGGGGGGCTGGAGATAGCCATAGAAGGTAGAGACACACCAGGAATGTTTGTATTATTGAATTCGAACATTGGGTGGACATTTCCCATTCCTAGTTTCTAGGTATTTGTCTTTCTGGAGATACTTGACTATACCTTTAAACCCAAATCACACTCTGGCTCTCAGTGATTGGTCAATAATGCATCCCAGTCTTAGCCTCAGCTGCTCATGGTTTGGGTTTTGATGGTTCCAAGTGAGTGTAAATAACAATCGTTTCTGTTCTGGCTAGAAACTCTGAGGGTCTTCCCCTCCCAGACTGATTCTTTTGTGAAGTCAAACTAGTCCATCTTTGGTCTCCATTCTTAAAGTAGGTGTTATCTCAGACAAAATGAGACACAGGAAAGACCTTAGCTTAAAAAGGCCAAAGTTGGGGCAGCTAGGTGGCACAGTGGATAAAGCACCGGCCCTGGATTCAGGAGTACCTGAGTTCAAATCCGGCCTCAGACACTTGACACTTACTAGCTGTGTGACCCTGGGCAAGTCACTTAATCCACATAGCCCTGCCAAAAAAACCCAAAAAACCCCAAAAAGGCCAAAGTCTCCCACTGCATCCAAGGTCATCGCCAGTCAGCCTGACCTGGATCTTACCAGCAGATTCCTTTCGATCTTTGTCACAACCCAATTTTCCTTTTCATGACTGAGGCAATCCCACCAACCATGTAACCCAGGGTTGCCTGTGAATTGCTAAAAAGAGCAAAGCTGTCCAAAGAAATCACAGCACAAAAAGGAAGAGAACAGGGCAACCATAGCCATCTTTCAGTTTCAAATTTTCTTCCTATTCCAGGCAACAGCAGAACCAGGGGTCCCTAAGTGAGCAGGAGGAGCAAAGAGAAAAGAACTTGGCTCCCTAAGAGAAGACCCTTGGGGAGAGGAGAGAACTCTCTCAAGAAAACTTTTTGCCTGCCATTACCTCCCTAGTCAATCTGATCTTTCATCTTTTATGTTTATTTAATGCTTTATTGTTTATACAAAAGTTTTGGAAACATCTTTTATTTTGATCCCCACAATGACCCTGTGAGGTAGACCAGCAAGCTCTTTTGTCTGCAGCTGGGGATTTCCAACCTCCATGTTTTGTTCAGGTTCCTTTTTCTCTTGTTGAATTTTCTCAGGGCTAGAATTAAGAACCACCACCAATAGAAATCATGAATGGGTCATGAAGGATATGTTCTCTCTTTGGCCTTTGTGGTTTCATGTTTTTATACAGATTTGGCTGAAGCCCTACATGTCACTCTTGTCAAACCACTCAAGACACAAAGCTGGGGGAGGGAGCAGGGATAGCTGACACATTGGGTGAAAGTCAAGAATCAGAAATGACTCAATATGTTACTATAATGGGAGGAATCTAATAAGAAGCAAAGTAATGAGATTAATACCTTGTTTATTGTCTTTCCTTCTCAAAGAAGGCCAGTGACATTACAGAGTAATGTCTTGACTCGTGTGTCTATTGGATTTAAGTGAGGCTGAGCTGCACAGCCATCAACTTCACTCTCTCTTCCACAGTCATTGACGTCCAGTCGAAAGACCAAAGTCAAGACAACCAGCTATGCCCTGGGCTGTAGTGGATGACCTTGGAGCCTTTGATGTCTAACCAAGTTCTAAGCACTCTACGATTCTTGTTTTGGCCCCCTTTGTGGACATCGAAACAAATTATTCTCCACCCATTTCATCAGGGGAAGTCTTCACATGGTTAGAGTAGGCATCCCCCTAAAACACCAAAGGGGATGAGACCTGTCAGTTACCCCAAACCTGGCTGACCCCATCTGCCAAGACAGTCTAATAGGCTGTGTCTCCACGTGCTATAGCTCCTTAGAGCTACAGGTGAGAGTCGAATGCCAGGTGGACAACCAAAGTGGATGAGCAACCCTGAAAAGGAGTCGGCAAGCCCTCACACCAGAGGTGCTAGTCCTCTTTGAACCCTCACACACCCCAGATATATAAATACATAGTTCACAGTTGTTCCTCTCCACCAGAGCTTCCAATTTGCTGTTACACAAAACACCTGCCTCCTAATAGACAGGGCTAGACTAGCTACTCAGGGTGCATTCTCTACATGCACCACCAGATGGCTCTCAAAGCTTGAACTAGATGGCCAAGGTCCATTTCAATCCCTCTGGGCAGACAAGAAGTGGGTAATTTTCTCCTGCCTCAGCCCAGGTTTTCTGTCTCAGCTGTGAGTATGGAAATCATACCTTATTCGACTCCTTTATGCCTTCACATCACTTGAAATTTTGATCTTCTTTCCAATTTCAAGAGACCTGAAAGGCGGGTTAGGGTTAACCCTAACCCTAACCCTAACCCTAATGTTTACATTGTGTATTAAAGTATATTTATGGGAAGGAACCAAAAGCAAAGGACGCAATATTAAAATTCCCAAGAGAGGAGACCTTCAAAGATGTGGAATTCTCATCCTTCTGAGGTAGTCCGTTTGTTTTAGATATCTCTGATTGATAAAAAGTTATTGCCTGGCATAACAAGTCTAAATATGCCTCTTTGCAATTTGCATCATTGCTCCCACATCTGTCCCCTGTGGACTAATAATGATACTTGCTAACACTTTACCAATATTACCATGTGCCAGGCACTGTGCTGAGCACTGTGCAATTATTATCTTATTTGATCCTTACAACAGCATTGGATGCTAGATGCTATTATCACCCTCATTTTACATAGAAGGAAACTGAGGCAAACAAAACTTAAGTGACTTGCCCAAGGTAATACGGCTAGCATGAGTCTGGGGTCAAATTTGAACTCAGGTCTTCCTGACTCAGGTCTGGTACTTTATCCACCGTGCCACCTACCTGCCCAAATCTAACAGAACAAATTTATTCCCTCTTCCATGTAATGCCATCCAAATATTTAAAGACAACTATATTACTCCACTGCCAAGTCTTTCCTTCTCCAGGCTAATCATTCCCAATTCCTCCGACTGGTCCTCATGTGACATGGACTTATGACTCTTCACCAGCCTGGTTGCTTTGCTCTGAGCACTACCAGAGTCTGAGCTCATCCATGTCGCTCCTTCACTGTGCATAATTCTCCAGATGTATTCCACCAGAGCAGGAGACAATGGAATGTCCACCTCCTTCTCCCCAAGAAGCTCTGCCTCTTTAATTTTTAAAAATTTACTTGGGGGGGGGGCAATGAGGGTTAAGTGACTTGCCCAGAGTCACACAGTTAGTGTCAAGTGTCTGAGGTCGGATTTGAACTCAGGACCTTCTGAATCCAGGGCCACTGTGCCCCCTAGCTTCCTTCCTCTGCCTTTTTTAACACAGCCCAAACACTCAGATTTTTTTATGTTGCTCTACTCCCACATGGGCCCATATAGAGCTTAAAGTCCACCACAGCCCCCAAATCCTTTTCATATAACCTGAGTTCTCCCCAAGCCTTCCTCATCTCACACATGTGAAGTTGACTTTTTAAAAACTCAAACATAAGATTTTTTTTGTTTTGTTTTGTTTTTGCAGGGCAATGGGGGTTAAGTGACTTGCCCAGGGTCACACAGCTAATAAGTGTCAAGTGTCTGAGGCCGGATTTGAACTCAGGTCCTCCTGAATCCAGGGCCGGTGCTCTATCCACTGCACCTCCTAGCCGCCCCCTCAAACATAAGATTTTAAAATGATCTCTTTCAGATTTTGTCCTTTTCAATTTGAACCAAAGTGCTAGCATGTCAAGCTCTTTCAGAATCCTGGCTCTGTCATCCAGTGTTAGCCAAATCATCCAAAATATTTGTTGAAGTATAAATTTGTTTTTTACTTTACTGCAAAAATTTACCAGAAACCGCAACTTACTGAAAACATGTGGGGCGGGGTACATGTTAGCTATCTTCAAATAGCTAAATAAATGGGAAAAAAGTGTTAAAATTTGCCAAACACAGTGCTAAACATTTTGAATTGAATTTTGAATTCAAATTTGAATTCAAAAGCAAAAACAGTCCCTGTTCTCAAATAGCTTACATTCTGATAGTAGCAGACACTACATAGAAGGTTAGAAAATGTCAAAGAGGAGTATCTGGGGTTGGAAAACTTAAAGGAATATCAAGAGAAGCATTGGGAAGGAGGACATACCCTTTCCAGTGGAGCTATCACCACATTGACTTGATTATGGTTCTAGAGCTGGAAACTGGGGAAAGGAGAGGGAGAGGGTATGTGCATGGGAGCAAAGCAACTGACAAAGTGATGGCCAGGGAATATAATGAAGCATGGGGGGAGTTGGCACTGACCAATCTCAGCAGGAGTCCCAGGGCAGGTGTTCTCAATTAAAAGGATTAAAAAAATGCTATAGGATTATCTCAGCTGGGAGAGTGGGGGGGGGGGGCAGGGAGGTAGACTTGTTCTATTTTGATCCCAAAGGGTAGAAGTAGAGACAATGATGAAAGAGACAAATGTAGGTTTGACATCAAGAGTTAGTGGAATGGCTTGCCTTGGGGAGTGTGTGTGAATTTCCCTTCATTAGAGATCTTCAATCAAAGCCTGGATGGGTGATGACCCATCAGACATGACATAGAAGGCATTTTTGGTCAGGGAAGCATCGGACTACTTAGCTCCACTTCCAACTAAGATTTTTCCAATTCCGTCATTCTATGATTCTTATTTCTGTAATATCTTCCCTAGCAACAGAACCTACCTTTGGCTGAGACAGAACCAGATGAGAGTGGCAAAAGTAGACGTGACAATTTCATTCAATAAAGAGCTATAGACCAAGGGAAGGATGCAGAACTAGCAATGAATCATCATGAAACCCAGAAGCATATCTCACCGCCATCTTGGGAAGACAAGGGAAGCCTCTGGAGAGTAAGTTACCATGACTCAGAGTCAGTTACTAAAGAAGGAAACAATTAGAAGGAATGACAAGGAAAACCACTCATCCAGAGACCACATAGAGCCTCCCTGGCCAGGGCAGATCAGGAAGTCACAATGAAGGCTGCAAGGACATTATTGTCCATAAAAGGATTTAGGTATTTCCCTTGAGCTCTGTTTGAGCCATATGTGTTTTCTTAATAACCTTATTCATTCATACAGTTTGTGTTAGTAATTCAGAGTGTCAGACAGTGAGGCTCTGTTTATCTGTATCTTTTCTGTCGTTGTTGTCCTGGATAGACTTTATGGTTGGGTTGACCGTTGGCTCCGGGGTCCTGGGGCAGGTAGTCCCCCAGGGCAAGGGAGGCAAGTAAGGAAATAACCAGGATTGTTTAGATCAGAGCCAGAGGCAGCTGAGATAGCTATAGCAGTGGTTGGGTTGGGTGGTATTGGCAAGGTCAGCCATTTGTTGCTGCTGCTGCCCCTGTTCTAATTGAGTCTGCTACTGTCTGAAGGCCTCCAGCTAGGACCTGGGCTGGAGGTGGGATGGCAACCCAGGTTTCTCTGGCTTCAATGCTACCTCTCTGTCTACTCCTCATTTCTGCCTTTCTACAGATTTTAAATACTTAATAAGCTTTAATTGATTTGTTTCACAAATAGGACATTGCGGAACATTTTTAATTATTCCAAGAGTCTCCCTTTGACAAAAACCCATCTTGTTAATATCTTTATTCTCAAGGTTATGCTTTACACCTGCCAATAATGGAACAGAACCCACCTCTCAGGGACAGCCCCTCCAGCGTATTAATACATATCTGTTTGTTGTTGTTCAGTCATTTTCAGACATAGCTGAGTCTTTCCGACCCTATTTGGTATTTTCTTGGCAGAGATAATGAAGTGGCTTGCCATTTCCTTCTCTAGCTAATTTTATAGATGAGGAAACTGAGGCAAACAGGGTGAAGTAACTTGCCTAGAGTCACACAGCCAGTAAGTGTCTGAGGCCTGATTTGAACTCAGTTCTTCCTGACTCCAGGCCCAGTGCTTGACCCACTGCGACACCCAGATGCCTTGCATGTAGTAGGTACTTAATAAATCTTTATTGCCTCTTGTTAATCAACCACTGACTATTGTGTCACATTCATGGAAGAATGTGATCTGGGTTTATATGTTTATTATGATATATTTGACTATTTATGTGCTACATTGCTATCTATAATAGTAATATATTTTGCCTTACTATTAAGCAAATTGTTATGTTTAGGATATAAAACTGTCATTTTTGCAAATGTCTGATTGTAAAAAACATCATGCAATGAATGGATGCATCATCTTGTTATGTGGCTGGTTATGTAAATGAAACTCACATTGGATGGGAACTCAATAAGTAAAGTGCTGAGTAGGGGAAATATACTTCCTATGCACAGAGTTACCCACAGGACCCTGACAGAGGTGAACGGAATCGTGTGGTGGTGGTCTCTTTCTGGGACCTTAGACCTGCTAGTGTGGGAGCAAGTTGAAGGGAATGACCCAAGCCCAGAGAGTATCTCCCATATCTCAGTGAGAGGCCCCAAGTGGGGCATTCTGTGGGGTTTGTAGCACATTTTTTCTGTAGGCCCCACTGTCTCACTCTATTCGTGTTACATTTTTCTGGTACCAGAAGAGACCAAACATCACTGCTGTTATGCCATCAACTGCACCAACAAGGGATGGCTTTTAACAGGACCTGATCACTGCCATGAAGACAACTTCAGGCAAACTTCCCCGTGTAAATCCCAACCACAGTAACCAAAAGGACAAAAACATTAGCAGGTGTTCAGATGCATATAGACACTGGCATCCTACTATAACTTCTCTGCCCCCGGGGAAGAGACTGGGCAAACCCACAAGCCCTGGGGAATTCCCTTAGCTGTATGTGAGAGTTTCAGTTCTACCTCTGATTGGTGGGTTCATTTGCAGGTGGGTTGTCTGGGGTTGTTTGTAACCCTTCCTGGCTGTGCCCAGAGCCCTGGGGTCTCTCTCTTACTAGGTACCCATCAGGCAGCAGCTTTCATAGCTCTAAGTAGAAACTGACAAAAGGCGTAATGTAACCCCCCCAAAATCCAGAGTTCAGCAGATCTACTCCCCTTTTGCTTGCACTGCCCCTGCCACAAGACAATGATTACATCCAAGACACCACCCTGGTGTTAATGTGTGAAGGCAGTGTGTGTGGACAAGAGACAGAATTTGAAGTTAGGAAGCCATAAATCCAAGTCCTAACTCAGATTCTTATAGCTGTATGACCCTGGATGTTACTGAACCTCTTATACTTCTTTTTCCTCATCTATAAAATGAGTGTCAGTGGCCTCTAAGGGGCCTTCCAATCCTACATCTGTGATCCTTCTCTCATCTCCTTGGCTGGTGTGGACTCATTTCCCTCACTATGATCAATCTGAGAGACAGAACCCTGGAACAGAGCCCTCGCGTTCTACCTAGAATGACCTCTGATGCCAGGTTGATCAGCAATGCTCTCGGCCCGGTCTGGTTATTGCTCTCATTTAATTCTTCATCCTAGTTTGGATGAGAACTCGGACTTGATCCCCAGCAGGCCCACTTGTCTATTCAACAAGTGTCTTTTAAGCATGCGTAGAGTCATGCATAGTGCTACTGCTGGGAATAAAACAAAGAATGAAAGGTCCCCTGCCCATAAGGAGCTCATGCTCCACTGTGGAGGGAAAATATCCAATAAGTAGGATTCTAGATTTGGAGTGGGAAGGCATATTAGAGTCCAACCCCCTTATTTTACAGATGGGCTGGTCAACTAGTTTTCATTAAGTATCTGCTATGGATCAGACACCATAGTAAGCACTTGGGATCCAAAGGCCAAAAATAGTCCCTGCTCTCAAGAGTTCACATTTGGATGGGACGAGGAAACTGAGGCACAGAAAGTTGGGGTCACACAATTGTCAAGTGTCTGAGGTGGCATTTGAATCTTGGTCTTCCTAACTCCAAGTCTAGAAGTCTATTCGCTCTGCCTTGCTGCTGCCTACAAATGAACTTCAATCAATTTATTAAAGTCCAGCTATGTGACAGGCACTGTGCTAAGCACTGTGAGCACAAAAGGAAAAAAGTAATCTCTCTCCTCAAGGAGCTCATATTTTTTGGACTTAAGGAAACAAAACAAAAGATTCCCTGGGCATCCTTCTCTAGGGCTCCAGCTCAGCCTCACTCAGTTGTGTCAGTGCCATTTTCTTCCTTCTATTCCCAACTTCCCCTTTCTTCACATCTCCGCCATCTCTATGTAAGAAATGTGTTTATGAGCTGTATTAACTAGATAAACATAGCCTATGGTTGGCATAGATAGATATAATTTGAGGTCTGGTCCATTTCTGTAGAAAGTATGAAGAAAACTATGTTGGTTCCATTAATAGCCCTGGGGGAGAGGAAGGTAATGTTGGTGGGTAGAAGCAAACAGGATGTAGGACCACCAGAAATCCAATTATATTCTCCTGTCTCCAAGAAGGGTATTTGAATTATATTTATCTGCCACACCTCAAATATCTCTATTCTAAGGGTATGGGTGGGTTCAGAAGGAAAGCTGCTTCCCGGATCACTCCCAAGAGTGAAAATAGCCCTTGGCTTATACTGGGCAACTTCTTCCTTCACAGTGAATTCTGCTTACACAAAATACCATCACAAATAGGGAATAAAAAGTAAATCCACTTCTCCAAGCAAAATGGTAAAGAGCAATCTGAGAAGTTCTAGACATTATGCCAATGTCTACACAAGAATAAATAAGCTCTTCAGCTGGGATAGAGATAAAATCTCAGCTCAAACAAGAAGAGAGAATGAATGATCTCACCCAGGGCAGCTCCACTCTCAGCTGAATCAAGAATTGCAAACCCTGAAAGTCAAGGAACGTGATGGGGCTGGGGCTCCAAGGAATCCCTTCTGTCATTCCCTTGACTCTCTCGAGGACCAGTGTGCCCTACTAACTGAACCAAGCCCCTTATGTCAAGTCCACAGCATCATGATGATCATTCTGTCCCTCAGCCATCAGGACTCACACCTCCCTCTATGTGCATAGTTCATGTCATGTGACTTCCCCCATCTTGCCTGGGGGACAATGGATGTTATAATGAACAAAGTTGCGTCTGTCTCTGGATTGGATGCTGCTGCACTTTGAAAACCACAATCAAGCTTTAAGAGAACAGTGTGTTGACTGATTGGTTACATCTTCCTCTTCATTTTGGTTATATGGAAGTAGTACTTCACCCACCCCTTCAGCATTGCAAAGGGGTGAGTGCCTATGAGAAGAGCATGCATGGAGAAGCAGGATAGAAAGGATAATGCCCGGGGTAGATGGGGAAGTAACATGTTTGGGCGTGATGCACTAGTGAATTGAGTGACTTTGTGCCACTCACCAATATAGACAGTTCATCCCCAAAACAGAAAACCAAAGCTGAGTGGGTTAACTCCTCATGATCTCTGAAAGTCTGGTACAGAGAACTGTTCCAGCAAGCACCTACTATGTGCAGGGAAGCTAAGTGCTGAAGTAGAGAAAGCACTGTGCTTGGAATCAGGAACACTCATGTTCGTGAATTCAAATCTAGTCACAGATATTTACCAGCTGCATGACCCTGGGCAAGTCACTTAACCCTGTTTGCCTCAGTTCCTCATCTATTAAATGAGTTGGAAAAGGAAATGGCAAACCACTACAGTATCTTTGCCAAGAAAATTCTAAATGGGATCATGAAGAGCTGGGCATGACTGAAAAAAAATATGGCCAGTTCCACAGCAAGAGCCCACCAGAAACAGCCTTTCCTGAGTACCCACTAAATGGAAGGAGGCAAGATCCTCATTTGAAGGATCTTGAGAATATTGACTCTCAGAGGGCTGTACTTTGTCAGCGACTAGACCTGAGGTGATCTCTCAATGGCAGCAAATCCCAGGGCAGGAGAAACCTATGGATGGGGAAAGGGGAAAGAGGAATAGTGGCCCAGCAATCAGACTTTTGATCAACAGGCACTTAAAAAGCACTTACTATGTGCCAGGGACTGTGTGGGGACCACCTTGGGAAGCACTTTTTGGAAAAGTCTTTAAGGCCATGTTTTGCTTCAGGGAGGTAAGAGTCTGTTTATTAAATATAGCAAGATAGGGGCAGCTAGGTGGTGCAATGGATAGAGCACCAGCCCTGGATTCAGGAAGACCTGAGTTCAAATCTGACCTCAGACACTTAACACTTACTAGCTGTGTGGCCCTGGGCAAATCACTTAACCCCAATTGCCTCACCAGAAAAAACAAAAACAAAAAAACAACAACAAAAAGATATAGCAAGATCTTAAATTCTTTTTCTCCACCCCTTAGTCAATGGTGAGTCTGTGAAGATATCACAGAATCATAAATTGGAAAATGGAAGGGACCTTAGTAGCCATCTACTACAACCCCCTCATTTTACAATCGAGGAAAGTAAGACCAGGGGAGTAAGTAAGTTACCTGAAGATGCTAGGTAATTTCTAGGTGAAGATGCAGAGGGCTTAGGTGTCAGTTGGATTCAATAGAATCTGAGGCCACTTCCAATTCAGAGATCCAGTGATCATTACAGTCTGCCCTGCTGATCTTCATTCACACCCTTGCTAAAGCTCTCATGTAGTAAGGCAAGAGACTCAAGTTCTCATATAGCAATACTTGTGGCTTAATAAATCTCCCTTTCTTGACTTCTTAAGTAGACTCTCTCAGTCCTAGAAATATTCATGCAATTGTCTCCCCTACTTACCAATGGCAAGTTCATCTACCAAAAACTGCTTTCTGTCATATCAAAAACAGTATGTTCTAGCCAAAAAGAGAAAAACACAGGATTGGATTTATGACTGCAAGATATGAGATCAGATCTCAGCTCTTTTAGTAACTAGTTATTTGATCACAAAGAAGTCTCTTCCAGCTCAGTCTATGAGTCATGTCCTTTCCACACACCTTGTAAAAATATCCTTTTTGCAGAAAACTATTAACAACCACATGAAATATTGCCCCAAATTACTCATCAGAGAAATGAAAATCAAAACAACTATGAGGTTTCACACTCAGAAATTGGCAAAGATTAAAGAAAAGGATAGGAATAGTTAATGTTGAAGGGTCCATGGGAAGGTAGATACACTCATACATTGCTAGTGGAGCTGTGGATTAGTCCAACCGTTTTGAAAAGCAATTTGAAATTATGCTTTAAAATAAGACTAATATTTCCATACCCTGTAATCCCACAGCTAGGCATATGCCTTAAGTAGCTTGAAGACAGAAAAAAGCCCCATTTCACCAAAATATTCATAGTAGTACTTTATGTAGTAGCAAAGAACCGGAAACACAGTAATTCCCATAGACTGGGGAATGACTAAACAAAGTCTGGTACAGGAATATAATGGAATATTATTATACTGCATGAAAAATTCAGAAAAGCATGATGAAATATATGAAATGAGGCAAAGTAAGCAGAAACAGGATAACAATATACCCAACAATGACAAAAATGAATCGGTAACAAAAAATAAAATTGAACACGATGTGATTTTAGGTTCTTTCTTGCCATTGCACTAGCACAGTGGAAAGAACACCAGCTCTAGAGACCAAGGACCTGGGTTCAAATCCCACCTCTGACATATAACATATGTCTGGCCTTGAGCAGATTTAACTTCTTCAGTTTCTTGATTTGTAAGATAGATTAGACGGCATCTGAGGTACCTTCGAGAGTTATGACTGTGATTACAACTAATTACATAATTCAGAAACTTTTTAAAAAGTTATTGAATATATTTCCCCTTATTTGGGGGAAAAGCAGACTCTTTTTTCACTTTGTTTAATTTTTGGTAGAGAGAAGGCTTTCTTCCCTCACTTTTTTCCTCTTCTATCCCCCACCAAGATTAGCAGATGTCTGAGCAAATACATTCAGTCATCTCTCCAGTTACCATAACAAACAGCCAATTTCTCAAAAGCTCAGTTTCAGGACCAAGTGAGCTCATTCCCTGGAGTCAGATTCCCAACAATCACTGGCAAAGCAACAGAACCAAATGAGAAGGTGAGGTCGGAGGAGAGAGGTGGGAAGATGGATTAATCATAAACTCCCAAAAGGTCAGAACTGGAAGTGAACACCACATCGGACTGGGGAAAGGGAAGTGGGGAGAGAGACAGGACTGGAGACAGCTTACAGTGGCCTCCCTGCATCTTGGGACATCTATGACCACAACAGGGATCATGGCCACTGAGGCAGAAATGGAGACTGGCTGCTCACATTCCTCCTCGGCATTATAGAATTTCCCAGTCTGAATGGACCTTAGAGGTCATAAGACCACAGCATCATAGATGAACCTGGGAGGGACCTTAGAGTCGGCTTACTCCACCTCCACTTTCCAGAGGAGGAAACTGAGGCCTAGGGAGGTCAGGTGACTTGCCTGGAGTTTCACAGCATATGGAACAGAACAAATAAAGTGACCAGTTGTGACTCTAGAAAAATTTCTGGTGGGCAGCTAGGTGGTGCAGTGGATAAAGTACCAACCCTGGATTCAGGAGGACCCGAGTTCAAATATGGCCTCAGACACTTGACATTTACTAGCTGTGTGACCCTGGGCAAGTCACTTAACCCTCATTGCCCTGCCAAAAAAAAAAAAAACCAACAAAAAAAACCCCAAACAACTTCTGATGAAGCCTGCTCCCTCCCCCCACCTCTTGGAAGTGAGGGTACTAGAGGTACACAAGGAAATACCAAATCTCAGATATAGCCAATGGGTCGATGTATTTTGCTGGTTTGCACTTATTACTTACAAGGTGGAGCTTCTATGGAGGTGGGGACAGGTTTTTAGTGGGTAGATACATGCCCAGAAAATGAGCACTTAATAAAATATTTTTAAAATGCACAGAGGAATGCAAAAATGAAGTTAAGGAGATGCACACAGGGGAATGTTGTTACTGCCTTGTTCAATTTAATAGTTTACGTTTCATAGTTAATAGGTTCATAGACAATCCTCTTTTTTTACTCTTCTTGGAATAGTAGAACATTTATATTTTTTATTGTTTAATTAAGGTTTTAAAAATCAAGTTCATTTTTTATTAAGTTCATTTCAAAAAGATGTTTTAAAAACACCAGGCATCTGCTATCCCCACTGTCCTCACCAGCCCTCAGTCTCAACAGACTCATTTTAAGGTTTTGTTTTCCAATATTACCGTAATGTTAAAAGCCTGGGGGTGGGGGGTCAGCCTAGCCATGTCAGCACAACAGACAGGGGCCCTTGCCGCCAATGGAAATCTATGTGAATGCTTTGTAAATCTCTGTCTCTCAATGTGTAGATTCAAGTGCATGGTTAATAAACTTTCCACAGCATATACAATTCAGAGAACAGGGTTTGTAAATCTAGATGGGGCTTTTATATCTAGGTAGGTTGTCAAGAAGCTGGAGTATGTGACTTGAGAATTGATAACGTGCAGTTTACAAGCCTTTTTTGATATTTAAATTAATGGGCATAGGTTATAAGTTTGTGTGCGGTTTATAAAAAAAGGTAGATGGCCTCCGAGGTTCCTTTGGGATTCTTTGATATGGTTACTAAATTAGTGCATGTGGTTCATGAAATATGGTTTACAAAGCAAATATAGCTTAGAAATGAGTGTCCCAAAAAGTGCACATGGGAATGGAAAATGACATCTGCAGACTTACCGCAGCTGAGTTTCAGAGGCCCTATGTGGGACTGGTTCTAACATCTGTCCCTACTCTCTTCTGTGTTGGTGTACAATTGTCAAAGAGTCCCACTGTCTAGGAGGTCGCCTCACTCTCTCACACATACTGACTTTCAGATCTCACAAAAGGTGGACCACTTTGACAACAGTACACCACTCCGAATGTAAGAAGCTCCAGAAAACTCAGAACTCATGATGGCAGACTGAAGTTCCTTCCCACTTTCCCTTATGGTTCTGTTTGTGTCGACCCAACTGCAAAACTTTTTTTTTCCTGAACAGTAAAGGAGTTCAGGTGGAACATCCATATTCCCTCCCAGGTATCTGCAGGGGGCCTTGGTGGACCCTGTGCTGCCTCTAAGCCAGGACAAAGTACATCCCCAAAAGTGAGGGTGTGTCTTTCAGTCTTGACCCAAATGCTGCATGCAATATCTGGTCTCCCCTCACTGAAATTCAGTCCTTATCTCCTGCAAAGATGTCCAGAAGGTGACATCTGCCATGTATATAGTTCATTAATAATTTAGGGGGTGGGGCTTAGAAATCGGGAGACATTTTTAACAAGATCATTGCATATCCTTGCAATCATTCCATTCCACATCCTGATTGGTGTATGATGGCTGACAAAAATGTCGATGTGGTTCACAAATCACTGTGAGGTACAATAAGGGATTGTAGCTATGAAAGTAGATCTTTGGATAATCAGACCAACTTCCCCTCTGGCCACAGATTGAAAGGAAGCTGGGAACTATTACCCTTTACTGAACTCAAATCCTTACAATTTGGCTTCCAACGTTATCATTCCACCAAAACTGTTCTCTCCAAAGTTCCCAGTGATCATTTAGTTGCCAAGTCCAATGGCCTTTTGTGAATCCTCATTTTCTTTGACCTCTCTGCAACCTTTGACACTGTTCCCTCATACACACACCAGGTTAGCCCTTTTAATGTGTCTTAAGAGAGGCTGCAGAAACAGGAACCATGAGAAAACATTTGCTTTTTTTTTTTCTTTATAGCCAAAAAAGGAAATAAAAATGAAACAAAGAAACCCAATACAGGTGTTTGCAGAGGTAAATGGTTTTGTACATGGCTTTAACATTATAAACTCAAGACAACTCATAGACAAAAAGGTGAACTCCCATAGCTATCACCCATCTGCCAAAAAAAAAAAAAAGTTTATATGGAACATCTGTCCAGTCAAAACCAATCCACTCTGTCCCTTGAAATTTCATCCAGGTTTTTTCCAAGACCTCTAAAAGGCCTGTTTGTCTTGAAGTGTCCTCAGAAGGCTCCGCCAGTGATTAGATAACAGGATAAAACCCCTGTATTCCATTCAAATAGAAGGTGAAAAGAAAATGGGGGAAAAGCTATTCAAACTATTTTCTTTCTTTGTGGTTTGCTGTCTCCTCTTCCTCAGCCTCCTTAGAAACCACCCTGACCTCCAAGTTTCTTTGGCCTCTGCCACCAAACTCCCCTTGACTTCCTCTATTGCTTCCTTGGCCACCAAATTCTCCACAACCACCCCCACCCCAACAGCCATCACAGCCTCTGAAATGATTGGGCTTGGCCCAGAGTTAGTTACTTTGCTTCCATCAATTTCCCTGTCTTCCATGGCTTCTTCACAGCTTTAGCATCTTCAGAAGTGAACCCTGTATGTGACTCTCCTGGCACTAACATAGGCATGAACTGACCCTTCAATGTTTCTTCTGTCACATCTTTGGACAGACCTTTGACGAACAAAATTTTGTGGGCCTGGTTCCTCAAGGCTGCATTGTCTTCTATCCCTTTGGCTTCAACCTGATCACTGCGTTCAGTTTCTATATTGTTATAAGAACTCAAAGTTTCTTCTGTATCTTCCACAGAGGCAAACTCAAGGAATATACATGCTTTAGGTCATAAGCAAGGTTATTCAGTATTTAGGTCTTTGGGTATGCCATCTTGCTCTTATTCTCACTCCAGGAATTAATCCTTTCCACCTCGTGAATGCTTTTGCCTTTGCTTCTTGCCTTTTCTCCCCTGCGTAATTTAGAATGAGTGACCAACCATCAATCTCAGTTTCCTGTTTCTCTTACAAGGCCTTGTTCATATCTGTTTCTGTCTTAAATTCAATATAAGAAATTCCTTCAGGTGTTTCATCTTGGTGCAAACCTCAATAGCATCTTCAAACACTTCTTTGAGTTCTTCCTGAGTTACTTTATAAGACAGATTCTTCTTAAATTAAAAAAAAATGATCACTTATTCATCTTTAATAGTTTTTTAAAAATTGAATTCTGAATTCTCTCCCTCCCTCCAGTGTCTTCCCCACCCATTGAGCAATATGATAGAAATTATGTGCGTGAAATCATGAAGGACATATTTCTCTACTAAAAAAGGAAGAAAAATAAAGTGAGAAAATTATACTTTGATCTATAGTCAGAGAGCATCAGTTCACTCTCTGAAGATTGATAGCATTTTCATCAGAAATTCTTAAGAATTATCTTGGATTATTGTATTGCTGAGAATAGCTGTCTTTCATAGTTGATCATCGGACGATATTGCTGTTAACTGTGCACAATGTTCTCCTGGTTCTGCTCACTTTGCATCAGCCCATATAAGCCTTCCTAGGTTTCTCTGAAACCACCCACTTCTTATTTCTTATAACACAACCATATTCCATCACAACCCTATACCACAAATTCTTCAGACATTCCCCAATTGATGAGCATCCTCTCAATTTGCAATTCCTTGCTACCACAAAAAGAGCTGCTATATTTTTGTACATGTAGATCACAAGGTAGATTATTGATTTATTTATCTATCTGTCTATTTATTTATTCGCAGGGCAATGAGGGTTAAGTGACTTGCCCAGGGTCACACAGCTAGTAAGTGTCAAGTGTCTGAGGTCACATTTGAACTCAGGTCCTCCTGAATCCAAGGCCAGTGCTTTAGCCACTGCACCACCTAGCTGCCCCCACAAGGTAGATTCTTGATGAAGAGTATCCTTGTAATTTGATCTTCTTTTCTTTTGTCTTTTCCAGTTCCATTCCAGAGCCAAGGACTTTAGGGTCAGAGTTCCAGAGCTTTTTCCATGTCCTCAGAGGATTCAAATCCAATATAAGTGATGCCAATGCAGACAACCACAGCCATAAGGACCTTTTCTGCAAAGAAGTCCATGATGCCAATTTTTAGCTCAGAAATGGTTTTGTTCACATTCAGGTTACTACTGAAGAGACTGAAATGTGTACCTGCTTCCGCTTCCAGTGTCTGTTTCTTGTTTTCAGAGGCTTTCGATTTGCCCATTTCCTTCTTCCTCTTACCTGGTGCTCCTTTGATGGGCACTTCCTCTTCTTCCTCCTCCACAGATTCCTTGGCTTTTCTAGCTTTCCCAAGAGCAGCTTTCATAGAAGTGGTTTTGCTTTTGGCAGCTGTGGTATCCATATCTCTTTTAGTCATCTCATCTTCTTCATCCTCATGTGATAAAATAATAGGATTTAGCAGACACCCTGGGGCCCCACCTGAAGATTGATTTGGAATTGATTGAATTGGGTGAGACTGAGAAATTGACTGAGAACCTACTTAAGAATGATTAAATCGAGACCACACCTGGCTGGCCCTGAGTGGCATGTTGTTTTCAGAGGCTGTGGACTACGACACCAACAGGAGACCACCCTCAGCCAATCAACTTGAAGGACTTCCCCTTTCAGGGAGGGAGACAGGAAGTAGGAAGGTGAGGGTGGCTCACTGGATTGGTCTCTTTTTCGTTTAGACTTAGGCTTGGCGGCAGAGAGAGAAAAAGGAGAGGGTCCCTCTTTTTGTCCGGGACATTGGTTTAGTGGCAGAACTTCACATGGGCTATGAGGTAAAGGAAGGTTTTCTCTCTGGCTATCCTGCATAGATCTAAGCTAGGGTTTTCCACCCTATCTCTCTTCACTAATTTCTAATGCACTTTAATAAATACTTAAAAGCCTAAACTCTTGCTGAATTTATCAGTAAATTTTAGCCAGTTTCCCCCCAAAACTGGGGGGGGGCAGGTTAGGACCCACATTAGATTTTAAACATCACACTCATCATTATCTTCTTTCCCCTCATCCTAAGTTACTTGTTTCTCCAGACCTGCTCCCATTTTCATGGCTTTGGGAAGCTCAAATACTCCACCCTCCTCACTTTCACTGTCCTCTTTGTTGGTATTCTTCCCATTTTTTGTACCTTAGGCCAAAGGTGCTGCTGCTTTTGCTAGGCTGGCTCTCTTCCTGGTGTGATCGACAACTTTGGATGAGGTAGCTGCCTTCTTGGCTGGGGCCACAGCTGCCCTCTTACCAGGAGTCATGGCTGCTTTCTTGGAAGGTGTGGTGGCAACAATGGCTTTTTTTGGCTGGTGGTACCTTCTTTGCTGGAATAGCCACAGCCTTCTTGCCCTTCTTCTGAGGGGCCACAACCCCCTCTTTATTGCTTTCTTCATCTTGTGACGTGCTCGTCCTCACTGTCTTCTGTCTCTTGGGGGGGGGGGACATTTTCTTTGACTCACCTTGATTTTTAGTAACCTTCCCAAGCTTCACCATGGTGGTGACATGTGACAAACAAGGTGGAGGGTGCAGATCCATTGGCAGAGGCCCAACCTTTGATACCTCTCATCACAATCTCCTCCTTGAGTCTCTCTAGTTCTTGGGACACCACTCTCTTCTAGATTTCCTCCTTCCTTGCATCCTCTAGCCATGGGTGTCCCTCAGAGTTCTGTCCTAGAAGTTCATCTCTTCTCTCTCAATACTTCTTCACTCAGGGATCTCATCAGATACCGTGGATTTAATTACCCTTTCTATGCTAATCATTCTCAAATCTACCTTTCCCCGCCAATGTCTTTACTGAACTCTGACAGCTCTCCTGCTTATTCTCCTACCTGATTACTCCTTCTCAGTGTCCTTTGCCAGATGCTCAAATACGCCTGTCCTGCCCCAGTCTTTCTGCTGCCCTCCAATATCACATCTCCAATTGCTTTTCAGACATCTCAGTAGACATCTTAAACTCAACATGTCCAAAGCCAAACTCATTACCTCTCCCCCTAAACCATGCCCACTCCTACCCTCCTGGTTACTACAGAAGGCAACACCATCCTCCCAGTCTCTTAGATTCACAACCTAGGTGTCATCTTGGCTTCTTCACTATCTTCACTCCCCCATATCCAAGCTGTTGCCAAGAACTGTTGATTTCATCTTTGCAACATCTTTTGGATCTGCTCCCTTCTCTCCTCTGACACTGCCACCACTCTAGTGCAAGCCCTCCTCACATCACATCTTAACTATTGCAACAGCTGCTGATGGGTCCACCTGCTTCAAGTCTCTTTCCCACTCCAATCCATCCTCCATTCAGCCACCAAAGCGATTTTCCTAAAGTGCAGGTCTGATCACGTCACTCTCCTACTCAATAAACTCCAGCGGCTCCCTATTACCTTCAGAAGCAAATGCAAAATGTTTTGTTTGGCATTCAAAGTCCTTGGTACATTCCTACCTTTTCAGTCTTTGTACCCCTTACTCCCCTCTTTGATCCAGTGACACCAGCCTCCTTGCCTTCCACCTCTCCACTCTGAAGATTTTTTCTGTCTGTCCCCCATACCTGGAATGCTCTTTCTTCTCCACTCCCACTACTGACCTCTCTGACTTCCTTTAAGTACCAACTCAAATCCCACCTTCTACAGCAAGCCTTCCCCAAACCCACTTAATTCCAGTGCATTTCTTCTGTTCCTTAGGTCCTATTTATCTTATTTTTAGCTTGCTCTGTGTATAATTGTTTGCATGTTTTCTCCCCCATTAGATTGTGAGCTGCCTGAAAACAGGAACTTGCTTTTGCTTCTTTTTACCTCCATCACTTAGCACAGTGTCTGACACGTGGTTAATAAATGTTTATTGATTGTTGTGTGTGTATATGTAGATATCTATATCTACATATACACATCTATAAAACTTAACAAAATAGTATCAAAATTAGTCTTCTACCCCTTCCCTGCACTTTTTGTTTTCTTCGATGTATTTTTAAAATGTTTTGTCCCCCATATTAGAATGTATCTTTTTTTTTTTTGGCGAGGCTATGGGAGTTAAGTGACTTGCCCAGGGTCACACAACTAGTAAGTGTAAAGTGTCTGAGGCTGGATTTGAACCCAGGTACTCCTGAATCCAGAGCCAGTGCTTTATCCACTGCACCACCTAGCTGCCCCCAAGAATGTATCTTGAGGGTAAACTCTATCAATTTTTAATATTTGTTTCAATTTTTATATTTGTATTTGTCTATTTTATATTTGTATTGAATTTTATTTTTATATTTGTATCCTTTATTTGTATCCATTTTTAAAATTTGTATTTGAACAATGCCTGGAACAGAGTATTTAATAAGGGCTTCATTCATTCATTCATCCATCCATTCATCCATTCATCCATTCATTTCTTCACTCTCAAAGTCTTTTGCCCCTTAGAAGCCTTAGTTTCCTTCAGAACTTAGTTAAGGGGCAGTTAGGTGGTGCAGTGGATAAAACACTGGCCCTGGATTCAGTAGGACCTGAGTTCAAATCCAGCCTCAGACACTTGACACTTACTAGCTGTGTGACCCTGGGAAAGTCACAACCCTCATTGCCCCACAAAAACAAAAACAAAAACAAAAACAACCCAACAACAACAACCAAAACTTAGTTAAAGCATCACCTCTCAGTAGTTGGTGCTTCCCCTGAAATCGTCTTGTATTAAGAAGAATAAAAAATTGGGATACACAATAAGGGAAGGGGGCAATTTTCCAGCATAAGAGGACAGAGGCAATTTCAAAGTGTGCTTAGTGGAGTGGAGAGGACTCTCTCGAGGATAAGTGTTATTTTTCATTTCGTCTTTGTACCACTAACGCATAGGGGGTGTTTAATAAATGTTCCTTGGATTGGATTGGAATTTTTTTTAATCAATTCTCTTGTATTTAGACTTTCATTTGACATAGATTTTATGCAGACCTCAGACCTCACCATGTGTGCCTGCTGTCTCCTCTGCAGAATGGAAACTACTGGAGGGCAAGGAAAGCTCCATTTTTGTCTTTGTAACCTCAGCGCCAGGCACAGCGGGAGGAGGAAGTACCAGAAAGGTGGAGGAGGCAGCGCCCGGGCCGCCAAGAGCCACCTCCTGCTGCCACGGTTTTGCTACTTGTTTCTTCTCTTGTTCTCTCTCTCCCTCTCCCCCCCCTGCACCCCCTCCCCCCATGTCTCTTTCTCTCTGTCTCTCGCTCACACTCTCTCTCTCTGTCTCTGTCTCTGTCTGTCTCTTGTTCAGGGGAGGGGCCACAGACACCACTGCCCAGCTCCCCTCAGTGGATAGGTCTCACTACCCAAGCTCTGAGCGCCTTGGGGGTGGGGGGGTGGGCATAAGGGCCACGAAGGATTTAAGTGAGGAAGGGCTAAGGTCACCAGCCTCACTCTCTCCTCCAGAGCCATCTGGGTCCAGTGGCAAGATATACATCAGGACAACTGGAGATGGCCCTGGATGTTTGAGGCAATTGGGGTTAAATGACTTGCCCAGTGTCTGAGGTGAATTTTGAATTCGGGTCGTCCCGACTTCAGGGTGTCGCTGTGGATAGAGCACTAGCCCTGAAGTGGGGAGGACCTAAGTTTAAATCTCACCTCAGACACTAACTAGACGTAAGTGTCTGAGGTCAGATTTGAACTCAGGTCTTCCTGAATCCAGGGCTGGTGCTTTATCCACTGTGCCACCGAGTTGCCCCCAATCAACAAGCATTTATTGAGTGCCTGTTGTGTACCAGGAATTGTGCAAGGTGCCGAAAACACAAAGACAAAAATGATGCTTTAAGAAGCTATTAAAGCTTCAAATTGCACTGAGATTTTGGGACATCCTATATACGCCCAATGTATGCATAACTACAGGATCGTTTGTATTAAAGGACTTGAAATTCCAGACTGAGCAATTTGTATTTAAGCTTAGGGGTAATAGGGAGCAAGTTGCAAAGCGGGAGAAGTTCCCACATCAGTCAATGCAAGTATCCAGGCAATACTGAAGTTTGGAGAAAAAAAAGATATCAACTTTTACAAAACAAAATTTATTAAAAATTGTACAATTTCTTTGGCTATTCCCAGTTCATTTGCACAACTTTCTCAGGCCTTCTGGAACCCAGAAGTTTCTGAGTCTGCTATTGCAACTCTAAGCCAACCCTAGAAGCTTACACGATTAGTTGAAAGGATCAGAACCATATGCTGTGGGATGACAGTTTTCAACATGGGAATTAAGACAACAAATCATTCAAATATAAGACCTGCCTGCAGCACCAAGTCATGGAAATGTTATAGTCATCATTGGCTCTCTCATGACACCAACACTGTACAAATAATTATATTTCAATCGTATTTCACCTTATTTCTCCATATAGAGAATATAGGTTTCAAAATATTACATCCTCAAGAATATCCCTTAAATTAATTGGAACATCTGGATAGAAGACTGGTTTCTGAGCATCAGAGTTACTATCCCAGTTTCCTCACTGAATACCTTGATGATCTCAATTCATTGCATTTCCTATCTGAGAATCAAAGATCAGAACAATTTTGCCAGTGAGTTAGAGAGCAGAGCAGGAAATTCCCATGGTTCGGAGGATTTCTTTCTTTTTTAAAAGAAATTTTAAAAGCCCAGAAGGTGACATAGATTCAATAGCAATATCATATCTGAGCTGGAGGCATCAGAGTGTTGGGAGATTGAGTCTTGGAATCGGAAGATTAAGAGTTTGGAAGAGATCTTTGAAGTCAAATATAATATGGCCTCCACCATTCTTCACAACTATAGACTTTGCAAGAGCGTGTTACCTGTAGTAATTCCATTTAATTACCCTTCGATGAGCTCTCTTGTTCTTGAATTATACACTGTGCTTGAATTTATTTCATTGCCCTTAATGAGCCCTCTGGTACTTAAATCATACACTGCCTTGCTGCAGTTGTCATAGGTATGTATATATATATACTCCATCTCACTCTAGCTTGAGTAACCATATCCCCACCTCTCCTCTCCTAGACAGGGGTGGGCTGGGAGCAAAGCAGGTGATTGGGAAAAACCAGCAGTGTCTTGGAAAACAAGCTGGATCTGTATCAGAAGACTATAATGCAAATTGCAACTTGGCTATTTTCTGCCTGCATAAAGTTGGGAAAAAATCACTTAACTGCTCTAGAACTCACCCCAAATAATCTGTAAGACACGATTTGAACTAGATTGGGGGTTCTTTGCCTCTTCTGTGCCCTGGAGCCTTTCAAAAGTCTGATGAGACTTGTGGCTCCTTTCTCAGGATCATGTTCTCTTGCCTACATTCATAATAAAAAGGAATGCAAAATTTCAGGGAAAGGTTAGTGAAAACAAAGCTGCCCCTTCTTTCTCCTCCAAGGTCATAGACCGCTGGAAGTCTAACCCTGGAGCCCTGGGGTTCGGCAAACACCTGGGCTAGGCAGTCACATTAGTCTTTTCCAGTTCTGTCTTATGAGCCTATGACTCCATGTCGACCCAACACTGCAAGTTTAAAAGTACACATTGCTGCCCTCCAGGGGTAGACTTTAGAGAACATGGGCAATCAGCTATATAGAAAAAGAAACCATTAACAAGGTCCATTCACATTCAGAAAACACTTTACAGTTACTAAGCACTTTACAGACATCCTCTCATTGGAGCCCCACAACAACCCTGTGAGGTAGGTAGCTTTATTAGTCCCATTTTACAGATGGGGAAACTGAGGCTCAGAGAGATGATGTGATCTGCCCAACATTCCCCAAGCAGAAAGAGGCAGAGCTAGGGCCCAACCCCAAGAGAGGAAACGTGGAAAGAGAGCAACCCAGTGGCACCAACACTGCTTTCTCTGTGCCCAGATAGCACAGGCCCACTGGAGATCAGCCTTCAGAGTGGGGAGACTACATCTCACCAATGGCTGGAGGGCTGGGGATGGGGCTTGGGAAATGAGATTGTTACCAGCTTACTTCCCTAAAGGAAAAAAACTGAGACAGAAAAGAATGCTTTCTTGGCATGGTGTACCCAGATGGGCACCATTTAACCCAAGAAGGATGTCATAAAATCCATCAGGACTCTGGCGACTTTCAAGATAAGAATGTGGATCCCACACCATGATTCTTCCTCATGGACGGCACCATCCATAGAGTGTGGCACCATGTGGGTTGGGGAGAGAATTAGGGATTGTTTCTAGCTTTAGGGACTGAAGCTGACAGGAAAGTGGGCCTTACGGCAGCCCTGGGAAAGGCCTATTGGAGGAGGAGCCCTTTGTGTATCTGGGTTTGACCCTCAGGTTCCCACAATCCCTCAGCTCTGCACCAGGAGGAGGGATGTATCCGTCTTCTCTGACCTCAGCCTGCTGTACCTGATCAGCTTCCAGCTTCCCCGTGGCCACTAGACATGATGGAAGCAACAGGGTGCAATCACAATGAAGGAACTGGCTTCCCCAGAGGTGGAGTGGCAGAGGGGAACCTTATGGGCATGTAAGTGTGCTTCGAAAAAGGCCTTTTGGACAGCAGGTGGAGAGGCAGGTGAGGGTGAAGCAGACGAGGGACCCACCCAATCGCTAGCAGTGGATGTTCCGGAATCCCGACACCGTCACCTTCCCTTTCAGGTAAATATCCTCGTCTGTCCCTTGGTTGAGGTGTTTCACCATGTTTTTCTCAAAGAGCAGTGGATGGTAGGCACCCATAGTGCAGGCGCTGTCAAAGAAGCGCTGGTAGTAGTAACAAACGTCTGTTTTGCGCTTTGAGGGCAAAAATTCATATATATCCACCTTGTCACAGAAGCTCATCATGATCACAATGCCTGAGGAGAGGGAGAGAGATGGAGAGAAAGATGGAGAGAGAGAAGGAGAGGGGGGCAGAGGAAGGGAGGGAGAGAGAGAGAGAAGTGTTAATCCTCCATCACAGAGAAACGGTTTGTCACAGTAGAAAGAACATGAATTTGAAGACATGATATCATGGGAGTCAGACAGGAGGAACACAAGAATCACTCTAATCCAATCCTCCTCATTTTGGGGAGGAAACTGAGGCCCAGGGTGGTGAAGCTACTTGTCCAAGGTGACACAGCTAGTAAGATTCTATGGCAGGATTTCAAAGCCAGGCCTTCCTGATTCCATGTCCAGCATGCTAACCACTCTACCAGACAGTGAAAGGATGGGCAGAGATTGGGCAACACCTGGAAAATGGTGGTGGAATTAGGGGCAAGTGTTTTCAAGAGAGAGGAGCCCCAAGAGTATTTGAAGGCAGAAGGGAAGGAGGCAGTGAAGAAGCTGAGTGTGCTGGGGCTGAAAAGAGAAGACAGTAGGGGTGGGGTGCTCCCAAGTCCTCAGTCTTATCTTCCCAAAGACCTAAGCACAGGCACTTGGATCTTTTCTCCTGTCTCCAAAAGCATGCCTAACTCGGGACCCGATACCTAGGGATTGATGGACAAGTCACACTCCCAAGATCTGAGGGTAAATTCCTAATTACTTCCAACCCAGGGATAGCCAGGAATTCATGCACTAGAGCATTAAAGAAAAGCATGAGAGGGGCAGCTAGGTGGCACAGTGGATAAAGCACCAGTCCTGGATTCAGGAGGACCTGAGTTCAAAGCCAACCTCAGACACTTGACATTTACTAGCTGTGTGACCCTGGGCAAGTCACTTAACCCTCAATGCCCTGCAAAAAAAAAGAAAGAGAGAGAGAGAGAGAGAGAGAGAGAGAGAGAGAGAGAGAGAGAAAGAAAGAAAGAAAGAAAGAAAGAAAGAAAGAAAGAAAGAAAGAAAGAAAGAAAGAAAGAAAGAAAGAAAGAAAGAAAGAAAGAAAGAAAGAAAAGCATGAGAGAAAACCACCATGGGTGTGACTGCAATCTCTCTCATGAAATTCTCTTAGCATCTCTACAACATCAAAGATGCTACAGTTGAATCATGGGAATCATTCAAATTTTTAGAAGAATCTGAGGAAAGAAGGACAATAATAGCAAAAAGAGAGGTGGGACAAGTTTGACAACTAAGGACAAATTAATTAATTTGGCTTTCATGGCCCCCCTTGGCCTCCTCATTGTCCAACCTGGATGGATCTTGGGCATTGTGGTACAGTGGAAAGAGTACTGGGTTTATAACTACAGGACCTGGGTTTGAATCCAAGTTTTACTACTTATTCCCTTTGTGCTAGTGAGCAAATCTCCTCCACTCTGGCCCACTGACTGGGGCCATATAGGGCTTAACTTAGCTAACTTGTAGACTAATTATTGGATATTTATCACTAAACTTTAAGCACTATGGAAAGCTCCCTGAAACAGGGACTGTTTCATTCTTTTGTTTTTGTATCTCCAGCACCGAGCATAATACCTGGCCCATAGTATGAGTTTAATAAATGCTTATTGATTGACTAAATGATCAGATTTCCCCCCCTCCCCCACTGCACCTAGCAAAGTATGTTGGCCATTGCTCAGTAAATATTTGGAAACTGCATGATAGGAAGGCTACCCAGAATCCAACACTGCTGGGAACCAATACCCAGCTACCTCTTGGAAGTAACTCACCAAGCATCCCTGAGGATGGGGGATTTGGTTGAATATCCTCTGGGGAATTCTCCTGGAGGATGTCCCAAAGCTCCCATGGCATCTTGGGGGTGAGAATGTAAAAGGGCTGGTTGGGGTTCTCTTTACGGTATTGCTTGTAGTTTTGAAAGAAATTGTAGTCAGGTTTCTTGTACCACTGAAAAAAAGAGAATACTGGTCTTGTATCTACAATGTATGAGTCTTGTCTATACCTGCATATGAGTGTGTTGTCTCCCCAGTTAGAATGTAAGCTCCTTGAAGATAGGCACTATTAGAATTTTGTGTTTGTGTCCCTAACACTTAACATTGTGCCTGGCATACAGTAAACCCTTAATAAATATGTTAACTGAATACTGGCTATTCCACATACTTCCTGTGTAACACTGGGCAAGCCACTTCATCTTCCAGGACCTCACTTTTCTCATCTGTAAAATGAGAGGATTGGACTAATGGGCCTCTGAGATCCCATCCAATTCTAGTTCCATTATTATAATCTTGGAATTTCCCTTTGTTGTAGATGCCGTTCCACTGGGGACAGACAAAATCTTTCTGCTAATGTAACTATAATACCTTAGTGGTCACTGTAAACTATAATAGAATATCACTGCTAAAGGACTTAGAAAAGGGTTAGACAAATTTCTGAGAGGGAGCCCACTGAATTGCAAGAAAGTTCACTCCATTTCTGGATAGCTCCCTTCCTCCAACTTTCCCCACCTTGTTCGGTCCTCTGGGGGCAAGCAAAACAAGCTTAATCCCCCCTACTTACAACAGCCCACCAAGTACTTGAAGACAGCACATTGCCATTACATCCTCTCTACTTTTCCCCCAGGCTAAACACCACTTCCTTCAGTTGATCTGAAGTCAGTGTATTAAACAGTGTCCTCACCATTCTGATCACCCTCTGCTGGAGGACTCCCACTTACCTCTGGGATCTCCGAATGGTATGGAGAGGGGTCCCACACAATTAAGATTCCTTCTTTATATAAACTGTCCTGAAGAAAGTTGTGCTTGCTGGAAGTTACCAACTGTAAGGAGAGAGACAAGAGGAAATATAGGCATTAGATTTGTGCAAATAGGCAGCTAGGTGGTACCATAGTGCACAAAGCGCCAGGCCTGGAGTCAGGAAGACTCATCTTCCTGAGTTCAAATCCCATGTGCTGGACTCATACACTTACAAGTTGTGTGACCCTGGACAAGTCACTTCACCCCATGTGCCTCAGTTCCTCATGAGTAAAATGAGCTGGAGAAGGAAATGGCAAACCATTCCAGTATCTCTGCCAAGAAAACCTCACGTGGGGTCACAAAGAGTCATACACAACTTAACAACAACTGAACAACAGAAATGAACCACCAGTTATTAACACTTAAGACATCACAGGTGTTAAATGCCAATGTGTCTCAGCAGAATTCAGTAGAAAGAAGGTTGAAAATTCCAAAGCCATCAACTATTTTGATGCTTCTCTGCAAAGAGCAGGGGTTCTTAACCTGGGGTCCATGAACTATTTTTTTAAATTTATGATTATGCAAATTATTACCATATTTGTAATTTTGTACAAGAAAACCTGATTAAAAGGAAAAACATGAAAGAAAGTGAAAAATAGCATGCTTCAGTCTGTTCCATCAATATCAGTTCTTTTTTTGGAGGTGGATAATATGTATGAACTAGTTTGTGTGTGTGAGTAAATTTTTTTTAATGATAAAAGTATTTTATTATTTTCTAGTTACATGTAGAGATAGTTTTCAACATTTATATTTATAAGGTTTCTAGTTTCAAATTTTTCTCCCTCCCCTCTCCCCAAGACAACAAGCAATCTGATATAGGTTATCTATGTACAATCACATTAAACATATTTCTGCATTAGTCATGCTGTGAAAGAAGAATCAGAACAGAAGGGAAAAACCTCAAAAAAGAAAAAAAAGTAAAAATAGTATGGCTCAATCTGCATCTAGATTCCACAGTTCTTTTTTTCTGGATTTGGAGAACATTTTCCATTATGAATCCTTTGGAACTCTCTTGGACCATTGTATTGCTGAGAAGAGTCAAGTCTATCACAGTTGATCAACACACAATGTTGTTGACACTATGTTCAATGTTCTCCTGGCTCTTCTTATCTCACTCAGCCTCAGTTCATGTAAGTCCTTCCAGGTTTCTCTGAAATCCACCTGCTCATCATTTCTTACAGCACAATAGTATTCTATTACATTTATATACCACAACTTGTTCAGCCATTCCCCAGTTGATGTGCATCCCCTCAATTTCCAATTCCTTGCCACCACAAAAAGAGGAGCTATAAATATTTTAGTACATGTGGGTCCTTTCCCCTTTTTATGATCTCTTTGGGATAAAGACCTAATAGTGGTATTTCTGGGTCAAAGAGTATTCACAACTTTATAGTCCTTTGGGCATGGTTCCAAATTGTTCTCCAGAATGGCTGGATCAATTCATAGCTCCACCAACAATGCATTAGTGTTCCAATTTTTTTTTTGGCAGGGCAATGGGGGTTAAGTGACTTACCCAGAGTCACACAGCTAGTAAGTGTCAAGTGTCTGAGGCCGGATTTGAACTTAGGTTCTCCTGAATCCAGGGCCAGTGCTTTATCCACTGTGCCACCTAGCTGCCCCAGTATTCCAATTTTTCCACAGCTTCTCTAACATTTATTATTTTCCTTTTTAGTCATATTATCCAATCTGATAGGTGTGAGGTGGTACCTCAGAGTTGTTTTAATTTCCATTTCTCTAATCAACAATTATTTAGAGCATTTTATAGGATTTAGAACATTTGAATGAACTATTTTTTTGTAGGGCAGTGGGGGTTAAGTGACTTGCCCAGGGTCACACAGCTAGTAAGTGTCAAGTGTCTGAAGTCAGATTTGAACTCAGGTCCTCCTGAATTCAGGGCTGGTGCTTTATCCACTGTGCCACCTAGCTGTCCCCATGAACTATTTTTTAATCGATAACTGTCTTTCAATATGACTTTTGCAATTCTAAATATTTTATTTAAAGCCTCAGTTTTATTGGCTGCCAAAGAGTCAGTGACACAAAGAAGGATAAGGACCCACAACACCCAGTAAGGCTTCTCCTTCCACTCCTCCTGAGCCACCTTGAGCAAAGTGTATTACTGACTTACTGTCCCTGGTCTTTAAAAATAACTCTTCACAGAAACAGAAAAACAGTATGAGGTCAGGGCTAAGAGTTACTTGGTTGGACAGAACAAATCAGAGTGGTTTTCCGTTGGTATTTATTTGTATCCTTTTAAAAATAGGCTGTGTTGTCACTTTACTGAAAGAGGGGAGGGAGAAGCATGAGAGAAGTATGTGATGAATGTTTTTCATCACGTGGGGAGAGAGTAAAAACAGTTCTGGCTCTAACAAGGCGACCAGCACAAGCCACTTCCTCATATTAATGTTGTTTCCTCATTCTTGGCTTGGCCTGAATGGTTTCACAGAATCAGAGACACTGAGATCCAAGAGATCGCCACCATCTGGTCCACCCAAAGGCCTCCTGCCAACTACACACCTGGTTAACTGCTCATCCCGACTTTGCTTGAAGTGAATCCAGCACCTCTCCAAAGCACCCAGTTCCTTCTTTTATTTCTATTCTGTAGCTTGAAGCATCTTTTGGGGTTTATTTTATAGCTTTAATGATCATCCCCCCCCCCATTTTATTGTTTGAATCCTATTTTTCTATCTTGTGGCTTGACTCTTTTTACTCTGAATTTAGTGACCACCAAAATAATGAAGATTTCTACAGATAACATAAAACAGAAAATGAGAATTCTGTGGCAAAGCGCAGACCTCTATTACATATGGCTTACTGCTTCTTTTTTTTTTAAGCATTTAATACATTCCACATGTCACATTCAAAGCTACCCGGCTTGCTTGAGTTTCCCTCTGAAATTCCTTCTCTTCTGTTCATTTTTAGCAATGCGTCTCCCACCCCATTTTGTTGCTTTTCCTCTGGAAGTATGTTTTCTGGGACACCTCAGGCTCAGGTGGATGGGGCCCTTCTCATTCCTCTGTCAAACAGATTTAATTTCATTCAGGAGGGAAGGAAGCCTCCTTTGCCATACCCTTTAATATGGGGTTTATTTTGTCTTGAGTGACACAAAAGAAGAAGTCATATTCTTTCTCTTTTAGTAAAACTCTTTGAGCTCCTGTCTCAGAACTCTGAACTGACCTCAAAGATAGGGAGAAGCCGTACACATAATATCATAGCGTCACAGAGTCACAGCCTGAGAGCTAGAAGGTATCTTAGAGGCCATGGAGCTCCACTCTCCCATTTTACAGATGAAGAAATTGAGGCTCGGGGAGTTGAAGTAACATGAGATTATAGGATCATAGGCTTAGGGCTGAATGATCCCTTAAAGGACATCTAGTCCAACTTCTTTTTACAAATGAGGAAACTGAAGCACAGAAAGGTGATTTTTACAGGGTCAAATAGCGTGGGTGTATTGAAGGTGGGATTTGAACCTATGTCTTCTTGACTCCAGATCCAGGACTCGATTCATTAACCACACAGGTCTAGACATAAAGCTAAAGGGGTCCAACCTTCTCCTTCGATAGACAAGAAAATGGAGACAATGGGAATTTATAGGATTTGTCAAATATTATAAGATAAAAGCTCTGGAGCTGAAAGGGCCTAAGAATCTAGTCTGACCCTCCTCCTTATATGGATGAGAAAACAAAGAGCTAATGAAGGGAAGTAACATACCCATGGCCACACAAGTACTGTCAGAGGTGATATTTGACTTCAGGCCCTGTGACTCCAGAGATGGTATTTTCTCCAGCTTACCACACCACCTCCCCCTTATCCAAAAAAGCTCTGATCTTATTTTATTTGGCTTTCACAATTAGAAGTTGTGAAAACATTATAGAACTGTTCTGGTACTCGGGGAATTGATCAAGGAGTTGTTGGGTTTTTTTCCATTAACTTCTCTGGGCCCCAGCTTACTCCTCTGTAAACAAAGACCATCTTCTAACAAGAATATTCTTCTGGTGATGCTCTATGCCTGGGAATCATGGAATAACCCAATGGTAAATGGAAAGGAGGATGGTGGGCATGAGTGAGCCACAGCATATCACCAACCCAGGACTGTTCAAGAGAAGCAGGGTCAAGAATATCATCCCAGAGAGGATGCTGGAAAGAGAAAGTGAACCAGCTCTATGGTAAGAATGAAGACTAACCATTGGCTAGTCTTTATGTTCCACTGGCATCTATGCATGCCCAAAAAACTGTAGGGAGACCCCCAAAACACTAGGTGGATCTCTGTGTGGGGTTTATAGGCAGACATGGATAAGAGCTGCCCAGGATGTGAGAAGATTGAGGGGTTGCCAGCTATGTCATTGGAGTGAAAGTCCATGTTAATGAGATCATAGAGCTACCAAACAACAAAGAAGCATTGGAACACCAAACCATGGGAATCAGGGCATGGTATACGTCTAAAACCTGGGATACTGATTATGCCCTTGACTTTAATAAAGCAATTTTGTGATGTTCAAAAAAGAAATGTCATTCCACAGCCAACACTCTAAAAGTAATCATGATTGCAGGTGGATAATACGCTTGAAAAACAAAGGTCAAATATGGACCAACCAATCATCAATGAGGAAAACATAAGTGAAGGTGGCATCTAAAGAAATTATTGTGGCTGCACAGGGAGCTCCCTCATGAGACCACTTTTTAGAAAGTAATAAAATAAGAGAAATATAGCCATGGACAAATACAAAAAAAAAGATACAGACACATAGCTAAGGGCAATAATAATTAATAATAATGATGGGGATGATAAATGATAATAAGAACAATAATCATAGCTAACATTTATATAGCACCTACAATGTGCTGCATACTGTGCTAAGTGCTTTACAAATATTACCTCATTTGATCTTCACAAAACCCTGGGAGGGAGGTGCTGTTATTCTCTGTTTTATAGTTGAGAAAACTGAAGCAAACAGAGGTTAAGTGCCCAGGGTAACATAGGAAGTATCTGAACCCAGATCTGAACTCATGTCTAACTCCAGATCTGATACTCTATCCTCTGTGCTATCTGACAATCAGTGAGAAGGCTTAATTCAGTGCAAGAATAATAATAAAATGGTTACTAAGCACAGATTAATGATGTATTGGCTGTTTTTAATAATAACAGCTAATATTTATGTGGTACCTCATTTGATCCTCATAATAAGCCTGGGAGGTAGAAACTACTTTATCTCTACTTTATAGATGAGGAAACTGAGGCTAAGTGACTTTCACAGGGTCACATAGTTAGCAAAGGCCTGAGGCAAATTTCTAACTGAGGTCTTCCTGACACTCTGCCAAGCTTTCTATGTACAATGCCATTTAGGTGTTACTTTAGCAGTGAAGAAACTCCAAAAGCCATAGTCATGAGGAGAATGGGGCTGAAGTATGCAGGTAATTTTGGAGGTCCATGGAGACAATATGTGGAGTCAGATTCAAAATTCAGGACACGATGTGGGTTGTAAGTAGAAAGAATCATCAGTTGACTGCCAACAGACTGCTCCTTTGCCACATAGGTTAGCACCACATGCTGAAATAAAATGTCAGCTCACCCCCCCCCTCACTTGATTCCCTATGATCAACGCGAACACCTCTGGGGAAACTCACTGAATGAAATGATATCTTTCCTACACTGCAAAAACTCACCTGCTTTTTGTCTAGCTGTCCAAAACACCATAAGTCACAAAGATCAGCCAGGCTAGTTAAATCTATTGGCCACAGTAAAAGACCTCCACCCCCACCCCCACCCCTTAAATACGCTTAGAAATGTCACCTCTGTACACAAACTATTTCTGTCACCATCAGCTGTCTCTTCTCCAATCCACCCTCCATCTAGCTGCCAAGGTTATTTTTCTAAAGCATAAATCTGACCATGTTACTGCCTTACTCAATAAACTCCTGCCTCTAGAAGCAAATATAAATTCCTCTCTTTGGTCATTAAAAGCCCTCCATGATTGCGCCCCCAACATACCTTTCCAACCTTATTATACATTACTCCTGTTCGCCCATTCTGTTGTCAAGCCAAACTGGCCTTCTTGCTTTTCCCCAAGTGCTACGTGCCATTTACCAACTCCATGTATTGGTATTGAATACCATCTTCGCCTGCCCCTCTTGGAATCTTCTGTTCCCTAAATTTAAGTGCCACATTCTACATGAAATCTTTTCACGATCCTCCCCATCTCCCAATACTAGTACCTCTCAAATTTCCTTCTCTCTCTCTCTCCGTCTCTCTCTCTCTCTCTCTCTCTCTCTCTCTCTCTCTCTCCCTCCCTCCCTCCCTTTCTCTCCCTCTCTCTCTCTCTGTCTGTCTTTCTCTCTCTCTCTGTCTCTGTCTGTCTGTCTGTCTGTCTCTCTCTCTTTCTCTCTCCATGTTGGTTCCCTAATAGCATGTAAGCTCCTTGAGGACAGGGATCTCTTTCATTTCCCTTTGTACCCTGAGTACCTAGGAGTGCCTGGCATATAGAAGGTGCTTAATAAAAGCTTATTTGGGCAGCTAGGTGGCGCAGTGGATAAAGCACCGGCCCTGGATTCAGGAGTACCTGAGTTCAAATCCGGCCACAGACACTTGACACTCACTAGCTGTGTGACCCTGGGCAAGTCACTTAACCTCCATTGCCCTGCAAATAAAAAAAAAAGCTTATTGATTGGTTGGTCGATTTGCTATAATAACGACTACTGACCATGGTGCTGAAAGCCATCCACTTTCAGATTTCAGTCTTCCGCTTGGTCTTCATACCACCAAACTCGACCATTGGCAAAGAAGACTGAATGCTGAGACAGTAAGAGCTCTGCCACTTGTCATCTCAGACTAGCTTCTGCTGGAAGTTTGAGCAAATTCACTGACCTCTGTGGACCTCAGTTTCTTCCTGTGTAAAAGGAGGGGTTTGGCCTATAAGCTCTCTTCCAACTCTGGATCTAGGATCCTAAGTCATTAGCTGATCTCCCTGACAGCCTCTTAGCCTGACCAGATCACACGATTATCTTTTGGTCAGTAAAGGAAATCCCTTCAGAATTCATGCTGTCCATGAGCTATTGGTGTGAGTTATCCACCTGTAACAGAGCTTTCTCAGGGGGATCATTTACATCTGCAACTGCCTCTACAGAAGGTGCTGTGCACATGCTCTTTGGGAGCTATGCACATGAAAGAAAGAACAGAGATTATTATCAAACGGAATCTATTCTGACACTGAAAGGACTGTGGTGGGGCAGAAATAGAGCTGGTGTCAACACAAAGATGACTCAAAGGAAGCTGAACTCTGAGTAATGGAAAAAAACCCACAACTAGTTTCGGTCTTAAGGAAAAGGCAACAAAACATTACCCTCCCCTTCCTCCCATTGCAAAGAGATGGGGGACCATTAGAACAAGATACTGCGCACCTGCCAAGCAACATCAAGCAAGGCTTCTGAATAGGATCATTTTGTTTGTTTTTTCTTTGTCACATGGAAGGATTCAAATGTGGGGGACGGGGAGAAGGGCAGGAGGGGAGGCACTGAGAAAGGCCTGTGATATATTTTGTTCTGTTCTGTTTTGGTGTTTTTTTGCAGGGCAATGAGGGTTAAGTGACTTGCTTAGGGTCACACAGCTAGTAAGGGCCAAGTGTCTAAGGCTGGATTTGAACTCAGGCCCTCCTGAATCCAGGGCCAGTGCTTTATCCACTGTGCCACCTAGCTGCCCCTTTAAAATGTATTTTTAAGAGATATGTAATATATTTTTTAAAAGTAAATGTAGGGGGGCAGCTAGGTGGTGCAGTGGATAAAGCACTGGCCCTGGATTCAGGAGGACCAGAGTTCAAATGTGGCCTCAGACACTTAACACTTACTAGCTGTGTGACCCTGAGCAAGTCACTTAACCCCAATTGCCTCACTTTAAAAATTTTTTTTAAAAAAGGTAAATGTAGGGGCAGTTAGGTGAAGTTGTGGATAGAGCACCAGCCCTGGATTCAGGAGGACCTGAGTTCAAATCCGGCCTCCGACATTTAACATTTACTTGCTGTGTGACTCTGGGCAAGTCACTTAACCCCAATTGCCTCGCCAAAAAAAAAGGTAAATGTTATATAAAAAGAATAAGTTATTATAAAGCTGAAATGAAATAATGGATATGAAAATACTTGGGAAACTCCTATACCCAACTGAGAATATTATTAAAAGTAAAAAGAATGTCCCCTCCTTGTGGTTGTTCTTCAGTCATGACCCCATTTGGGGTTTTCTTGGCAAAGATGCCAGAGATGTTTGCCATGGTCTTCTCCAGCTCATTTGACAGGTGAGGAAACTGAGGTAAACAGACTGCAGTGATTTGCCCGGGGTTATACAGCTAGGCAGTGTCTGAGGTCAGATTTTAACTTGGGTCTTCCTGACTCCAGGCCTGGTACTCACTGTGCCACCTAGCTATCCCATCCCCTCCTTAGAAATGGTTAATCAATCACTAATTGTCATATTAACTACCTGCTATGGGGAAGCACTCTGGTGGGCGCTAGACATATGAAAACAACAGTCCCTGCCTCTAAGGCATGAGGCATTAATAGCATATTGGAGGGGAGGGGCAGGGAGGAAAGGAAAGAACTCATGCTGAACCTTGATGAAAAATAGTTATTCCAACAGGCAGAGGTGAGGAGGGAGTCTGTTCCTGGCATGCATGATGGCCGGTATAAAGGTACAGAGATAGGCAATGGAGTGCTGCATATGAGAAACAGTAATAAACTCACTGTGGTTGGGCCAGAGAGCGCATGAAGCACACTACTGGTAACGAGGCTACTAAGGCAAGTCAGGTCCGGGCCATGAGGGACTTTACAAGCCAAGTGTTGAAGGCAAGGGCAACTGAGGGGAGAAAAGATGTGGAACATCTCATCTTCCAGGGATTTTCCGTCCAACTCATTGCATCTTAGTCAGTGAGTCTTACTATTTTTAGGGCATGAATGGAAGCAGTTTGAGGGTAACTTCCTGAAATGCTAAAGGAAAGGGAATCAAAACGAGGAGGCGTGGAGACTACACACAGATGGCATCACAACTTATTGAGCGTGTTAGGGTGGACAAAGTCCTTTCCTCACAACAGTGCTGTGAGTTGGAGTCAGTCCCATTTTATGGATGAGGAAACTGAGGCTAAGAGAAATTGAGTGATTTGCCTAGTCTCAGAGCCCATAGGTGCCTAAGGCAGAAGAGAAACCCAAGTCTGAGATTCCAGCATGTTTCTCACCACACTGTCTCTCATGAGGACAGAATGAGGAAGAGCCTTTAATATATTTTTTCAGTCATCAACCTGCCCTTGAGATGTCCACACTGAACTGGCAAAGTTCCAGGCACTGGAAGAGAAACAGTCTCTAAGGGCCCCCAAGGAGCCAATAATCCCAAACTGAGGTTCCAGGCAAGGTTGGTCTTAGATGTAGGCAGACCGGGTGGCCGGCTGTGGGGAGGGATTATAGAAGGAACCCTGTTCCACTGGCCTGACCAAGCGCCTGGAAATCTACTATTATAAAGTCATTCATTTGAAGTAAGTACTTCCCTTTTCAGGCAAATATTCCTGGGAGGGTTGAGAGATGGAAAATTTTGTACAGATGGGAAATCAGGCACGTGGGTAAAAACAAAAAATACTGACATTTCCTTGGTCACCTTTTCACGAACTGTCACTAACACCTCAGTATAAATTAATTTAGCAGACACTTCCAATCTGGACAAAACCCCAGAATCCCAGACACGGACGGGGCCTTGACTGTCTGGTCGAACCTTTTACCAGATGTAGCAATCTCCCCTCCACCACCAGTTCTGCTCCAGCACTTCCAGGGACACGAAGCTCACAACCTAATAAAGAATACTAAGGGGAACCAGAGGAATCTGAAGAGTGCCTTTGGGTCCTAGCTGTGCCTGCCTTCAAGGAGGTTACAGTCTATTAGGAGAGACAATGGGTACACATATATTCTAATGCAAAGGCAATTTTGAAGAGAATAGTCAAAGACTCCTAAATCTCAAACTGAAAAGGACCCTACAGGCGATCAAATCCAACTCCCTGGATTTTCAGATGAGGAATGAGGCCCCACTGAGCTTAAGTCATACAAGTAGTAAGTGGTTTCAAATGCAGGATTCCAACCCAGGCTCCCTGACTCCTTCCGCTGCACCCTTGCAGCCAGTGCCTCTCTGAGCTTCATGAGCCGGCCTCATGCTTTCTCAGCTGGATTGGAGGGGAGGAGAAGGTTGTCAGACTAAATGAACTCAAACATTCTGCCTAATCTATCATTTCAAACACCATCAGGCATCTTACGTCAGCAATTACTCTGGATCAATCCTGGAGAGGCAGCCAAGGTCTGATAATGTTTAGGCCTGGATTCTACTCCTGAGGTGCAGGAGGCACTTCCCTGGCCACTGCAGTCCAGTGACCTTCGCATCCTTGCTGCCTACACCATATGCCTTAGCTGAGTCTGTATTTATTCTCCATGTGTCACTGACTCCTGTATCTTAGCTCCCCAGCCTGACTGTGGATTAGTTTCCCGAGTTCAAGGTCCATGTTCCCTTTTCTTGTATAACCAAGCAGCTGCTCAGTAAAAACAAAAACAAACAAAAACAAAAACAAACCCCCCCACTGGCTTGTATTTCATTGAAATTAATCCACCAGGAACCCTGGTTTTACTCCCAAAGTGCCATAGATCCCAAGGAGTTCACTTCTTCAGAAGGCTGAGGGCTTCTGGGATGCTCCAAATGGCTTCTCACACTTTTTGTCATAGCAAAGAACTGCAAAGTAGATACCCACTGATTGGGGGCTGGCTAAACTGTGGTATGGTGCGTTAACACAATGTAATACATAGAATGCTCTTGTGCTGTAAGAAATGACTGGTGTGGAGAATTCAGAGAAGCATGAGAAGATTTGCCTGAACTGACAGAGGGTAAAATAAGTAAAACAAAGAAAACAAAACACACAACGACTATAACATAAATGGGGGGAAGAGTGTGCTGGAAAATGCCATGTTCCCAGCACTTAGCACAGTACCTGGTACAAGGACTCATGATGAAAAAATGCTATTCACCTCCAGAGAGAGAACAGATGAACTCTGAGCACAAATTGAAATATAATTTTCTCACTTTTTAAAAAACATGGATAATATGGAAATGCATTTTGCATGATTTCACATGTATAACTATCATCTTGCTTACCTTTTCAGTGGGTAGAGAAGGGGTAAGATGTAGGGAGGAAATTCAAAACTCAAAATTTTAAAAGAATATTAAAAAATAATAAATTAAATTAAAAAAAGGAATGTTTATTGATTGGCTGATTGAAAAGAGAAAATTATGACTCTCTTTCCTTTCTGTGTTGAGGTGAGTACTATGGATGTGAAACACTTCATCTGCTGTCAGGCTGAGTGGACGTTTTGGCTAGCTTTTCTGAACTGCATTTTTTTTTCTTTTTAAAAATTCTCTGTAATAACAGTTCACCCTCTGGGTAGGGGAGGGAAAGGAATGTATTCAGAAATGAAGGCTATGCAAAAACAAGACATCGATAAAATTTTAGTTTGTTTCTGTTTTTGTGAGGCAGTGGGGGTCAAGTGACTTGCCCAGGGTCACACAGCTAATAAGTGTCAAGTGTCTGAGGCTGAATTTGAACTCAGGTCCTCCTGACTCCAGGGCCTGTGCTCTATTCACTGCGTAACCTAGCTGCCCCCAATAAAATTTTAAAAAGTAAAAAAGAAAATCAATCCTGAGCCCAAAACTTTGTAGCAGCCAATAAAGGCAAACGAAACCCAATGTGTCAGCAGGGGAGTGGGTTTAATACTTTAAGAGAATCCTGTATTCCAATCATAATCCTAGCCTTTGGAGAATAGGACATTGGTACCAAATGGGAGAGTCAGAAGACCTGGATTCTAATCCTGACTCTACCCCTTCTGTAAAATGAAGAGGTAGGACCAGGACCAGATCACTTCTCAGCTTCTTGCAAGCTCTTTTATCCTGTGACATCATGACAGAGTCTGGGTTAATGATGTAGGCCCCCAAAGAGCCTTGATAGAGAAATGGAGTAAATTTCAGGTTCCAAGCCTTGCCTGTTTGGCCATCAGAGGCAAACAGGGCTCCAGCATCCTGTTTTTACCCCTCCCAGCTGTCCTGACTCAAGGTCCTGAGCCTTTCCTATTGTTTTCTAATCATTCCCACCTGGGTCTCATCCTCCCTTCCCTTTATTAATTGCCTGACCTCAGAGATTGGGTCTTTGCCTTCTTTTGTGTTCCCCATACTGACTAGAACAGGGCTGGGCACTCCGGGGACCTCAGCACATACTTCCTGGACCTAATGAATTCTGCTCCTTCCTAGAATTATCACAATTGCATCACTTCATTTAAAGATGCTAAGGGAATTTGTTGTTCAGTGGTTTCAATCATGTCCAACCCTCTGTGACCCCATTTGGGGTTTTCCTGGCAAAGGTACTGGAAGGGCTTGCCATTTCCTTCTCCAGCTCATTTTCCCAATGAGTATACTGGGTAAAGTGACTTGGCCAGGGTCACACTGCTAAGTAAGTGTCTGAGGCCAGATTTGAATTCAGGAAGATGAGTCTTCCTGACTGCAGGTCTGGCACTCTATTCACTACTCCACTTAGCTGTCTCTGTTCAAGGCAATAGATAAGTTATTTTTCTCCTTATTGATTGGGTCAAAAATCACAGCTTAGTCTAACTGGGGGATGTAAGAGAGGTGTATGCTCAAAGCACATAATTACAACTCGATAAATACATGCTGACTTGAGTTGGAATCTCATAATAAATTTCTCATGTTCCTGAACCACAAGAAACTGCAGAAAAAAAGAGAGAAGCATGGAAAGTCATGTGAACTAATGCAGAGTGAAGTAAAGAGAACTAGGAAATTACATACACATAAAATTAAATGTTATAAGGGGCAGAAGGGAAGAAATGGGGTGGGAGAATAGATACAGGAAGAAAGCTAGGCTATGTTTTTTTTGTTTGTTTTTAGTGAGGCAATTGGGGTTAAGTGACTTGCCCAGGGTCACACAGCTAGTAAGTGTTAAGTGTCTGAGGCCAGATTTGAACTCAGGTCCTCCTGACTCCAGGGCCGGTGCTCTATCCACTGTGCCACCTAGCTGCCCCTAGGCTATGTTTTTTTAAGAATCATAAAAATATATTTTAAAAACATTCAGGGAATTCAGGACCCTGGGCAAGTCACTTAACCCCAATTGCCTCACTAAAACAAAACAAAACAAAACAAAACAAAAACATTCAGGGGACAGGTAGGTGGCGGAGTGGATAAAGCACCAGCCCTGGATTCGGGAGGACCTGAATTCAAATCCGGCCTCAGACACTTGACATTTACTAACTGTGTGACCCTGGGCAAGTCACTTAACCCCCATTGCCCCGCAAACAAACAAACATTCAGGACAATTGTGGAAGAAATATGATAAGGTTAGCCAAGAGAGCAACGGGGGAGGAGAAACAGAGAGACAAAGAGAGATAGAGACAGAGAGAAGGAGAGGGAGGGAAAGAGAGAGGGAGAGGGAGAAGAGAAGAAGAGAGAGGGAGAAAGGTTGAGAGGGAGGGTGAAGAAGAGAGAGAGAAAAGAAGAAGAATATGATGATGATGAAGAAGATGAAGACAAAGAAAGGAAGAGGGAAGACAGAAAGAGAGGGAGGGAGGGAGGGAGGGAGGGAGGGAGGGAGGGAGAGAGAGAGAGAGAGAGAGAGAGAGAGAGAGAGAGAGAGAGAGAGAGAGAGAGAGAGAGAGAGAGAGAGAGAGAGTTTTCATGGGTTTGGGTTGATATGGGCAGGAAATAATTTTTCCAAGAAAATATTGAGGGCAATTAACACTGGGGTCATTCACAGCCCAGAGAGCAATCACAGGACATCTTCCTATTGTGCTAACTGCTTTCTCAGAAATGAGCCTGTCTCGCTGATGGGAACAGAGGCCTTCTTTGCCTTGCTAGAATTGATCCCATCTCCTAAAGCTGCCCGCTCCAAAGCTGCTCATGTGTCTGACTGGTAAAAGAGGCCTTGCTTGAGCCAGTAGGCAAAGAAAATGTCCCTCTGCTCAGTCAGTGAGGATGCAGATAAAACTGGAAGCTTCTTGCAGACAGGGCCTGTTTTGCTTTGTCTTTGTAGCCCCAGGGACTAACAGTGCCTGACACACAGTAGGTGCTTACTAAATACTTGGTGGTGATCTTTGTACATGTTCAATCCCCAGGAGCCTGGTCCCCAGTTAGCATTTAATCAGTGCTGGATAATTGATGGATAGCACCCTCTGAAGTTAAGGATGGCTAAACACTTTGACAAGTTATCAGAGACAGATGTAGACAGTCCACTGTGACAGACCTTTAAAAGAAGGAAGAAAATCATTTTTCTTGGCTATTTAAAAACCAGTTACATGGAGTCAGACACTGGGATGCTTCATTTCTGGTGGTCCCCTTCCAGCTATTTGGCTAAGAGAACATTTCAGTATCTGGGAAATGAAGAAATATGGGAAGCATCAATCAATCAATAAACATTTATTAGGCACCTCCTCTGTATCAGGCACGGTAATAGTTTCCAGGCACACAAAGACAAAAGTAAAATAGTCCCACACCTTGAGGGGCCTCTGTTTTTTAGGCTAAATTCCTTAAATTGGCATTCAAGGCCTTCTACAATGTGGCTTAACCTGCTCTGGGGAGATCATACTTCCAAAGGGATCCATTCTTTAAATACTGAGTATTTTCTGAGTATACACGAATAGATTCTCAGATTCTCCAAAATCTATTTCAGCTTTGTGATCTGGGGTGCTAGCCTTGGGTGGTCCAGCCCAATTCTCACTTCATCCATGAAGCCTTCCCTGCAATCAGCCCTCACTGGGCAGCTCCTTCTCTGAGGATCTATTACAGAGTCTGAATCCCACAATCAGCAGAGCTCTTATGACCATTGATCTTTTTTTTCATAGCTTTCTTGCTTCCTGTCTATGAGTCTTCTCTCCCTAACTAGACTTTGAACTACCCACAGCAGGACCTGTGCCTTCACTGAAAGAATGAATCAATGAATCAATGAAAAAGCATTTATTACATACCTACTATGAACTTAGAACTGGTCTAAGTGCTAGAAATAGACCTATAGAAGGTCACTGTGGCTCTCAAATTAGATAATGTGAATAAAAGTTATTTGCAAACCTTTATGGCTGAATAAATGTTAGTTATTGGTACAAGTCTCCTCTCACCTGCACACCATACTATAGCATCCAATCATTCAATAAATGTGTACTGGGAACCTAGCTACAGCCAAGCAATGTGTTAAACACTGGCGATACAAAGAAAGGCAAAAACTCTGTTCTCAAAGAGTTGTCCAGTTGTTTGTTTGCCAGAATTAAAACAAACAAACAAAAAACAAATAAAAGGGGGCAGCTAGGTAGTGCAGTGGATAAAGCAACAGCCCTGGATTTAGGAGCACCTGAGTTCAAATCCGACCTCAGACACTTGACACTTACTAACTGTGTGACCCTGGGCAAGTCACTTAACCCCAATTGCCTCACCAAAAAAAGAAAAAAAAAGTTTATATTTCTTAAAAATAGAATTAACTTTTCATTCCCATTTTTAAGGGGCAATGGGGGTTAAGTGACTTGCCCAGGGTCACACAGCTAGTAAGTGTCAAGTGTCTGAGGTCAGATTTGAACTCAGGTCCTCCTGAATCCAGGGCCGGTGCTTTATCCACTGCACCACCTAGCCACCTAGCTGCCCCCTAGAATTAACTTTTTTTAAAAATCCATGATGTTCCAAAATAATTTTTTCCCAAAAGTGCTCCTTGGGTGAATTAAAAAAATACTAATTAAATGCTAAGTGTTATATAAGCTAGATTAAGTTTAATTAAAGTCACTCAGAGGAGATGTCATCAACATATTAACCATGGACTCACCAGCCTAGACTGAGCATGATGATCCCCTCTTTTTCACATGTCAAACTGCCTTACCTGAGAGTTGACCAGGCGAAAGGTTGTCTTCTGTCCTACATCTGCCTCAAATTTTCTTGTGGGTGCCCCATTAAACCTCATGACGGCATCATGATTGTCTGTAAATCACAGGAAGATGGAAGAGATGGTTGAATAAGCTAAGAGACAGACAAAGAGAAGCAGGAACATAGAGACCATGGGTGAAGGGGAGAGATGACAGAGACTGACTTCCTTGTGACAACCACAAAAGATATCTATGGATCCCAAGACCACAGAATGTTCATGATAGAAGGTACCAAAGGTGCCATCTACTCCAACTCCCTCATGATGAGGAGAGGGAGGCCAAAATAATTGAAGTGGCTTAGGATCATAGGGTTAGAGCTGAAAGGGACTTCTAGGTTCATCTAGTCCAACCTCCATATTTTCCAGAGGAACAAATTGAGACCCAGAGTGCCTAAGGGATTTATCCAAAGTCAGACTGCTGGCTAGAGGCAAAGGAAGAACTCAAACTTAAAGCCACTGGTGGACTCTTCATTAGAACATCTCACAGCTGAAAAACAAGTTTTCTAGCTTTCTTGGTGGTTTTTTTTTCTTAAGAAAGCTATTCCCTAAAATGAAGTCCCTGAATTCAGTGAAAATCGAGGGAGCTCACCATTTAAAAGTAATTAGTGAATTAGAATAATAGAGAGTAACATGGGAAAACTCCTAAGTACAAAGGCAGTGAAAGAAGGTGTCTTAGTGTGAAAGAAGGTGGCTTAGCAGTACCAGATCTCAAGCTATATTACAAAACGGTAATCATCAAAACAATCTAGTACTGTCTAAGAAATAGAGTGGTAGATCATTAGAATAGATTAGAGACACAATAATAAATGACCACAGTAAAGTAGTAAATGACCACAGTAATCTGGTATTTGGCAAACCCAAAGAGCCAAGGTTTGGGGACAAAAAAATCACTACTTGACAAAAATTAGTGGGAAAATTGGAAAGCAGTTTGGCAGAAATTATGTATAGACCAACATCTCACACTGTATACTAAGATAAGGTCAAAATAGATGCATTATTTGGATATAAACGATGATATAAGCAAATTAAGGGATCATAGACATCAGATTTATATATGTGGGAAGAATTTATGACTAAACAAGAGGTGGGGAACATTATGGGATGTAAAATGGATAATTCTGATTACATCAATTTAAAAAGGTTTTGTACAAACAAAATCAATGCAACCAAGATTGGAAGAAAAGGAAGAAACTGAGGGGGAAATTTTATAGATATAGTTTCTCTGATAAAGGCCTCATTTCTCAAATATATAGAGAACTGAGCCAAATTTATAAGATTATTAGTCATTACTCAACTGAAAAATGTTCAAAGGATATGAACAGGCAGTTTTCAGGCAAAGTAATCAAAACTATCTATAGTCATATTTTTAAAAAGCTCTAAATCACTATTGATTAGAGAAGTGCAAATTAAAACAACTCTGAAGTACCACCTCATATCTATCAGGTTGGCTAATCTGACAGGAAAGAAAAATAACAAATGATGGAGGAAATATGGAAAAATAGGCACACTAATACACTGTGGTCGAGTTCTAAACTGATCTAACCATTCTGGAGAGCAATTTGGAATTATTCCCAAAAGGCTATAAAATTGTGTGTATCTTTTGATCTAGTAACAATACTACTACTTCTAGGGAGCAGCTAGGTGGCACAGTGGATGAAGCACCGGCCCTGGATTCAGGAGGACCTGAGTTCAAATCCAGCCTCAGACACTTGACACATACTAGCTGTGTGACCCTGGGCAAGTCACTTAACCCTCATTGCCCCACCCCCCAAAAAGAACCTTCATATATGAAGCTCTTTTGTGGTGGCAAAGAATTGGAAATTGAGGGGATACCCATAAACAGGGGAATGGCTGAACAAGTTGTGGTGTATGATTGTGATGGAATATTCTTGTGTTCTAAGAAATGATGAGCAGAATGCTTTCAGAAAAACCTGGGACGACATACATGAATTGATGCAAAGTGAAATGAGCAGAACCAGGAGAAGAATGTACACAGTAACAACAATATCATATGATAATCAACTGTTAATAACTTAGCTATTCTCAGCAAAACAATAATCCAAGACAATTCTGAAGAACTTATGATGAAAAATGCTCTCCACCTCCAGAGAAAGAACTGATGGATTCTGAATGCAAATTGAAGGATTCTTTTTTCACTTTCCTTATTATTCTTGATTTGTTTGGTTTTGGTCTGTGTTTGGCCAATATGGAAATATTCTGAATGACTGAACACGTATAATCTATATCAAATTGTTTGCCTTCTCAAGAAGGGGGATTAGGTGGAAGGGAGAAAATGAATATAGAACTCAAAAAAAACTCTAAATGAATGTTAAAAAGTTTTGTTTACATGTAACTGAGAAAAAATTAAAATTAAATGTTAAAAAAGGAGGCAAAGTAAAGTGAGCAGAACCAGGTTAACAATATAAACACAATGACAACAATGGTATAAATAGAAATTGATAATATCAATGAGACAAGGGGAATGGAATATAGCAAACTCAATAATGACCAGCTTGTCCCCAGTGAAGAAATAGGTCTCTGGAGATGGGTGTGTGTGTGAGGGGATTTATGTGGAAAACTGCATATAATGAGATATTTTTTGATATGTTGGTTAGTTTTGCAGAATAGTTTCTTCCTGTTTTTCAATTCTCTTGCAAGATGAAGTATTCTATTTTGCTAAAAGAAGGGGAAGTAACTAAATAACAAGAGGATCTGCCCAGTTTAACTTCAGTTGGCTACATTTCTGACCTTGGACAAAGCCTTAAACCTTCCTGGGTTTCATTTTCTTCATTTTCAAAAAAGGGGGTTGGTATAGACAACTTTCAAGGTCTCTTTCAGTTCTAGGTCTGCGTTCCTATTTATTTGGCAATTAAAGCTCTCCACAACTGGGTTTAAACCAACCTTGTCCAACATGATTCCCCTTCTTGTATCTGTGGTTCAGCCAAAGTGGTCTTCCTGCTCTTCCTCCCATATACAACTCCATTTCCCATCACTATCCCTTTGCACTAGCTATCCCCCATCCCTGGAATCTCTCCATCTCTGCCTCTTAGAATTCTTTGTTTCTTATAGAGTTCAATTCAAACACCACTTGGGGTCTTCCTTGACTGTAAAATGTGTGTGTTGCTTAGAGTCTGTCTGAGCAACACACACATTTTACAGTTGAGGTAAATGAGGCCCATTGAAAGGAAATGATATGCCCACAATTACAAGGTAGTAAGTGATAGGGATAGGATCTGAACACAGGTCCTCTAAGTCCAAACACAGGGTTTCTTTCCTCTGCACCATCATAGTTTATGCTCGTTTCAGTGTATAGTGCTTGGAAATAAAGGCTTCAATCTGCATCCATCAAGAGAGCAAAGTCTTTGAACCACAAACTCTTCCCCAGCAACAACCATTATACCATCTACTTGTTGTTCAGTCATTTTTTTGGTCATGTCTGACTCTCCATAACCCCACTTGGGTTTTTGTTGGTGGTGGTGGTGGTGGTTCTTTTTGTTTTGGTTTGGTTTTTGCAAGGCGATGAGGGTTAAGTGACTTGCCCAAGGTCACACAGCTGGTAAATATAAAGCGTCTGAGCCCGGATTTGAACTCAGGTCCTCCTGAATCCAGGGCTGGTGCTTTATCCACTGCACCACCTAGCTGCCCCCTTGCAGGTTTTCTTGGCAAAGATACTGGAGTGGTTTGCCATTTCCTCCTCCAGTTCATTTTACATATGAGGAAACTGAGGCAGACAGGATGAAATGACTTGCCCAGGGTCACAGAGCTCCTGGCTCTCTATGCACTATGGTGTCATCTCGATGCCAATCTACTACATAAACCACCTACCATAGCCTGTCAATTCTTTCTTTCTAATGTCCCTTTCACACTTTTACCGACCACTTATCGGAGAGTGATAATCACCTAAAATATTTTAATAATCCTGTGTTTTTCCCTGGAGAGTTGGCATAATGCCATGGTCAGAGAGCTGACCATGAGAGCTGAGCCAAGAAGACCTAGGTTTGAGTCCCATTTTTGGCTGTGTGACCCTGGGCAAGTCACTTAACTTTTTAATGCTCCAGGCAGCTTGTTAAGACTGTAGGTTACAGAGAAGTGCACTTGTGGAGAGGATTCCCACATTCTGACCTCTGCTTCAATACATACTAGACACCACTGCCTGATGGAGCTTCCTGAGGAACAATTCTGATACTTTTATTCCCCTACTCAATGATGCTTCATGGCTCCCCACTGCCTTCTAAAAAAAGTCCCAACTTCTCAGCAAGTGTCTCCACCCTTCAAGATATAGTTGGCTTTGTAACCTGCACTGTTGTGTGTTATTGTTTGACTGACTCATGGGCATAAAGATTATTTGCCCAATAGGGGGCAGTCATGAGCCACGGCCAGGATCAGACAGCTCCTTAATCATACTTGTGGCTTCATCAAGGTTACAATAAGCCAAATGAGGCAACAGCATCCCCTTTCCAGGCCTACAATCCTCCACTCCCCCCTGCCCAAAGCACAGAGGCCCTCCCTGGCTGCTCCATTTGGGCTTCCCCTCCTTATTCAGCTAGGTGGCACTGCAACAGATAAAGTACCAGTCCTGAAGTCAGGAGGACCTGAATTCAAATCTCACCTCAGACACTTATAGTTATGTGACCTGGGCAAATCACTTAACCCCAATTGTCTCAAACATCTGGGGCCATCTCCAGTTGTCCTGATGTATACCTACTGGATCCAGATGGCTCTGGAGGAGAGAGGGAGGCTAGTGACTGCACAGCCCTCCCTCACTTCAATTCAGCACAAGTCATAACATCACCCCAATGTCATGGTCCTCTTGGAGAATGAAAGACAAACCAACCAACCTCAACACCACTAGCGTGGCTTCCTGCCACCACCATGTTTCCCTTCTCCTCCTTGTCCTCTCCATTATCCCTCCTGTCCTAAACATCATCGCCTTGGGCCCAGGCTAGTCCTGACTTCCAAGATGACAATCAGCAAACTCACTGTACTGATGGGCTAAGGGGGAAAACTACAGTCTACTCAGGACACTTCCTCCTAGTAGAAGATAGACAAGGAAGATCGGTCAGTTAACAAACATTGACTACGTACCAGGCACTGTGCTAAGTGCTGGGGAGACAAAAACAGTCTCTTTCCCTCAAGAAGCTTACAGTCTAATGGGAGAAGCCACATGTAAATAACTAGGTCGACAAGATCTATGCAGAGTGGAGGGAAGGGAAGCTGAGAGAGGAGGCACTTGCAGCAGCCTGGACTAGAAGAGGCTGCCTGCATAAAGTGGGACCTCAGCTGAGTCTCGAAGGAAGGCAATGTGTGGATTTTGAAACCAGGAAGACTTAGTTTCCAAGTCTACCTCCACTGAATACTAGGGTGTGACTTTAAACAAACAACTTCTCTGTGCCCTAGTTTCTTTATCTAAAAATTGAGGGGCTTAGGCTGGATGGGCACAAAGGTCAGGTTCTAAAATCTATGCTCCTAAGACCATCCTCCACCATCAGAAACAACCAAACCACAAAAACTAGTTAATAATCACACAAAGCTTGTCAAAGAACTAGCAACCACTGCTTTATAGAGTATTAGAAATGGAAGAGACCCGACAGAGCATTTGGTCTAACACCCCCATTTTATACAGGGGGAGCTCAGCAAAACTAAACAATATCGGAAAAAGTCTGACATGATAATGCTATACTCCGTAACCATACAACCCCACCTTGGCAAAGAGGCAAGTATAGGTGCTTTGTCCTATCTCTTCTTTGAGGCTAAGCTTGGTCATTAGCATTTCACAGCATTTTAATGGATGAAAATTCATTTAAAAAATCAAAACAAATCTTGAAGGCTGCTTCTCATCTCTTCACAGATGGATTACACACACATCAGGAAATGGACATTGGCCGATGTCTTCAGTGTGATCATTTCTTTTGCTTGACGGTTGTTCTGTGTTATAAGGGAGGCCTTTTACTTGTGGGGGGGAGGGGGAGATCAAGTTATTGAGTCATGGTATTAATGAAAAAAAGACAATTGATCAACCACTAAAGCACACAGAAAAAAAATAAAAGACATCTGAGGGCAGCAAATGGGGCATTGTTATGGCTGCCACGTAAATTAAAATTTTTTCTTCATTTTAATTAGGAAGTTGACAGTCCATGAATGTTTCCATAAACAAAGAAACAGAGAAAGAGACTTCTCTGTGAAAACATGACTACCTATCAAGGAGGTTTTTTTGTTTTTTAGACACATCGGAAATTTCCCATTTACACCTCCCTGCTTCTCTGTTTTCCTTACTGAGTCTCCTGCTCTCTACTTGTCAAAAACTTCCTTTGACTGAACATACACCTTTAAAAAACCGAATTGTCCATAACCAGAATTCAGAGCTGCACATGCAAATCCACTGGGGGAGAGGGTTATTTGTAGGTTGGAATATTTGTGTTTGCCAATGAATGTTAACTTCAGAATCCATTTTTCTAACTCATCTTGGCAGTTCCTGTTTGTAAGCAATGTCTGTTTGGGAAGGGGTGGGGCAGGGTGATTTCATCACCCTCAAAGGGGGTCCATTTTTTCTCCCTCCTTTGTGCTCCTGCATTTGCCACGAGGGTTGTTTTCCTGGCTTCCCATTTAGAAAGGAAAAAGAGACATATGACATCATCACCTGCTCTATTACCTCCCTTGCCTTGCCTCACCCCCTCTACCCCCATGTCTCCATCCTTCTAAGATCATAATTTCCCCCATTCACTATTTGCTTTGGCTTGGTTCATTGCAATGAGTGATGAAAAACACACTCACTGCAAATAAGGCATTTAACATAACCAGACACCCTGTTTTGTATGCATTCTCTCACTGCCATGGAAGACCTTGGGTGTTTCATTCCTCTTACTAATGGAAAAATGCCTCTTTCAGAATGAAGTAAGGGCAATGGAGTCTAGTAGATGGAGAGTTAGACTGGAAGACCTGGGTTCAAATCCTGCCTCAGACATTTATGAGTTGTCTAACTCTGAAGCCACTTCAACACTTGGCCCCAGTTCCCTCATCTGTAAAATGAGGTGGCTGGAGTAGACAATCCCTGGCCTCCCTTCTGGCTAGGTCAAAATCAATGATCTACATGGCTGAAATTTTCAGGAAAAACAAACAGATTTTTCTAGGCAGTTAGCTCAAATCTCACCTTCCTCAAAAAGCCTTTCCCAATCCCACTTAATTTTAGTGCCTTCCCTCTGTGATTAGCTTCTATTTATCCTGTCTCCATATCTTGTCTGGACAGAGTTGTTCATGTTAGATTGTAAGCTCCTTGAGAGCAGGGACTGTTTTTTGCCTTTCTTTGTATTCCCAGTACTCAGCTCAGTGCTTGGTACACAGTAGTTGCTTAATAAGTACGACTTGTTTAATTCAGATAAGAGGAGGACTGAATTATCCAGAGAGCCAGAGCTTAGAGATCAGTTTTGCTTCAGTTGTTTGTTTCTTTGTTTTCCAGTAGGGTCCTAGAGTTTGGGGGCTGAAGTGTACCTCAGCTATCTCCCATCTTCTTAAACTGTGAGTCATGACCCCATATGGGGTCGAGTAACTGAGTGTGAGAGTCATGACAAATCTGGCAACAGGAAAAGGTTACGTATGCCTATTTTTACATACCTATATATCCAGGACCGAGTAAAAATTCCTCAGGGGAAAAAGGGGTCATGCGTGGGAAAAGTTTAAGGAGTCCTGATCTATCCCAACTCTAGGAAAACAAAGCCCTGAAAAAGCAAGTGACTTGCCTGAGATCACACTACTTAGTGGCAGAGTCAAGATTAGAGCCCAAGGTTCCCTGCTCCGTCAATTATCATAAGGGCCAATGACTCTGATGCACGCAGTCGACATTTCTATGCAATGCTCACCTATTTCTTTGCCCAAGTATGAAGCCTTCAGGGATCCCGCGGATGAGACAACAGCGCATGTGCCCAGCTGCCCAAAGCTGTCTCTGATACTCTTCTCAGGCATAGAGTTTTCCCATTCGGAGGTGTTGAAGGGGAAGTCCGTCTGCTCTATCATGGTCACTTTCAATCGATTCGCAAGCTGACAAAGCAAGGCATTGACGCTGAGCTTCTTGGACTGACGCTTCCCTTTAAAGGTCACATTATATTTGTTCATGTGCAAATAGTTCTTCCTGACCTTCTGCAGTCGGGGAGGAAGGTTCTTGGAGGAGCTGTCCGCATCCCAGACCTTGGCATTGAACCTCTCAACCTGCAGTTTTTCTCTAGCGCCATTTGGAATGCTGCTTCCCCTTGGAGAGTCGGCCATGGTTGTGGCGTACATGGACTTCGGACTCACCCTCCTAGTCAAAAAATGCAGGTTCTTGGACAGCTGGAAGTTTTTCGATTCCAATCTCTGGGAAACAGAGTACCCTTTCTTTGATTCATTCCACAGACAGATGGTGAGGAAGAGGAAGAAGGCCAAGAGCCCATACATAATCTTTCTGAGGAAGTTGATAGGGACCATACTGAAGCATACAGTGTCCCTGGGCACAGGGTAAGGAATCACTCCTAGAAGTTGGAGAAGGGAAAAAAATAATAAAGATATTCTCAGTCATACAAAAGCCTTCTGTGGTCACCAAAACAAACAGCAGACTGGTCTTTCATCCCTTATTAAAGTAATAGGGAGGAAATGACCAAAGATGTCAGCCTCAGACTTCTGGGGGAGGTAGGGCAGGGGAAAGGGTAGAGTTAGTGGGGATGTTAAAAAAAGAAAGAAATGAGGACATCAATAAAAACCTTAAAACTACACAGAAAATAAAACAAAACAAAAATAAATTTAGAAGGGGATACAGACCAAATCAACCAGCCAGGGTGATTCTGTTATCACTTTGTTTTGTCAAATATATTTTACTGATATCTTTTGTTTATAGCTTGCCTAGGCTACCCCCTACCCATCTTTTCCTCCCTCTCTCTTCTCAGAGGGCCATCCCTTATGACAAAGAATTTTTTAAAAGAAAAGAAAAACAAGCAAGACAAAAAAAATCAGCAATATAATTTAATACATCAAAAAAATCTGACAATATATGTATGGCTCACACCTGTGGGCCTGCAGAGGATTGGGGGTGGGGGGTGTATCTTGCCAGGTATCTTCTTTAGGACCAAATTTTTTCTCTGTAATTTTGAACCATTCATTTTTTATTGTTTTGTGGTGGTTGTCTTCATTTACACTGTTGTAGTCATTATAGATACTGTATTCTTGGCTCTTGTGAATACCTTGTTAAATTTAATAGATGCTTTTATGAAAAAGGGAAAAAAACCACATTCCACTAATAGAATTCACCATCTTGTGTACCATCCTCTTTTTGTTCATCTCTATAGAACTAAAATATAAACATTTTTGATGGCTGTGATGTCAATATTTTTTTAAAAGAAGAAAAAACATGGCGGCTACTGAACCTTGCCATCTATTTCTGCGTGTAGCCTGTGGGCCTAATATTTGACACCTCTAGTACTGCAGACTCCTGTTCACTTATCAGTTGGATTAGATGACTGACGAGGTGGCTTTGGACTGAAATTCTAGGATTCCACGGTTAGCTATTGGGGCACTGGCTTTTGAATCAGGAAGACTTGGGGAAGACCTCTGAAATTTGTAACTTCCATGACCTTGAGCCTCAGTTTCCTTATGTATGAAATGAAGGCACTGGCCTGGAGGCTCTCTAAGATCCCTTCTGCCTCTAGATCAATGGTTTTTATGATGCTATGGCCAACGAAGTCCTTTGGAAACCAGGAGCCTAGAAATAGGCCCTTATAAAGGTAAGGGCACAGACTCCAGAAAGCAAGGCTAGTTCTTCAAAAGTTCTGGTAAATAGAATAACTTTCTAAGAAGGCACTTCCCTCTTGCTTTTGTATAGGTGGGAGACTTTGGATGTGGAACACAATGCAAAATGCCAGGCCTGGTTGATGGGATATTTAGTTTGATTGAACTGGTGTTCTTCCCCTTCCTTTTCTTCCTTGTTTGAAGGGATGGCTCTCTGGGGGGAGGAGGAGGAGGAGGAGAGGGGAACTGTAGTGGGAAAGGTAAATTGTAACAAACTTTTTTTTAATAAAAGAGAATCTCTTGCTGTCAATGCTGGCAGAGACCAATGAATCAATGGGATGGCCTTGAACCATCTCCCTGGAAATGGGAATGGCATTCAATTTTCTCCATATTTGTTGTGCAACTGGTTAAGACCTTTGAGTACTTTGAACTCAAACAGTGTCTAGTACCTTTAGCCAGGATTTGCAAGATGGCGCCCTTTGGAAATATTACTCAATCGACTAAAACTTGGTGAATCTAAGCAGCAACCACTGGGCTTCTTGGGCCTTCAGGGAAGCTGCTCTCTTCCAGTGGCGCCATCCTTGAACTGGGAATGTCTGATGAACTTTTCCCAGTCCCCCTTCCCTGTAGCGCCTTCCTTCTCTCTGCTGATTGTCTCCAGTTTATCCTGTCTGAATCTCATTTTTACAAAGCTTTTGCGTGTTGTCTCTCACAGGGACTGTCTTTTGCATTTTTTTTTTGCATCCCCAGCCATTAATACAGTGCCCAGCACATTGTTATTTAGTTCATTCATTTCAGTTGTGCCTCACTTTTCTGAGACTCTCTTTAGGATTTTCTTAGCAAAGATACTGGAGTGGTTTGCCGTTTCCTTCTCCAGCTTGTTTTTTCAGATAAGTGACTTCTCCAGGGTCATACAGCTTATAAGTGTCTAAGGCCTAATTTGAACTCTGAAAGATTAGTCTTCTTGATTCCAGGATGTGTTCTATAAACTATGGCACCACCCAACTACCCAGCACATAGCAGATTCTTAATAAATGCTAGTTGAATGACTGAATGATGAGGTTGGATTAGATAACCTCTAAGGTTGCTTCCAGCTCTAAATCCAGGATCCTCTGACTCCTCTGTACCTATTTCCTCATCTATAAGATGAACGGATAGAAGTAGGTGGCTTCTATGATCTCTAGAAATCTGTGATTCCCACGGTCTGGGTTCAAATCCTGGCTCTGCAGTGGATAAAGCACTGGCCCTGGATTCAGGAGGACCTGAATTCAAATCCAGTCTCAGACACTTAACACTTACTAGCTGTGTGACCCTGGGCAAGTCACTTAACCCTAATTGCCTCACCAAAAAATACCCAAAAAACAAATCCTGGCTCTGCCATTTCCTGCATGTATTACTTTGGGGGAAAATTACTTCATCTCAGTCTCCTCACCTGTAAAATAACTGGACTTTTAGGTCCCATCTGGTGCTAAAGCTATGATCTCTAATCCTAAATAGGCATAATAAGGCTGTCTACCCCACAGGGACATCATGAGGAAAAACCGAGATAATGTATATCCAAATTTTGGGTAAACTATGAAATGTGATACAAACACATAGCAGTAGAATACTCTCATCGTTGACATCACTATAGTAAACATCAGGCTCTCTGTCTCTCTTTTATTTCAGAAGCAATATTGCCCAGCCCTGGGAAGGTAAAGGGAGACTGGAAAGAGAATTCACTTTGCTGCTTGGAAGCTGATGGGAAACTCTATTTCTAATTTAAAGAAGGCAGAATGGAATAGTGGGGGAAAAGAACAGACTGGAAATCTGTAAATTCTCAAATTCCCTCCCAGTTCTAAAATTTCCATGACTACCCCCATAATACAGGAGTTTCAAAATTCCCAAAGTTTGCCAGGCAAACAAATGTAGCAAAGGGAAATGGAGGCTGAATATTCCCTCAGTCGAGACCTCTTTGCATCAGGGGGCTTGAAATTGAATGAGTATGTGATGCTCATGGTTGGGTGTGTTTGCACTTGGGAAAATGAGATAAAGCAGTGAAAAAGGAAAGTGAGAAGATGGTTCTCAGGAAGCTTCAAAATTCTACTTTCCAGGGGACCTTTCATCTCAACCCAAGGAATTATGGAATTCTAGAGCTATCTTATCAACAAAAAGGTGCCCCAAAGGACCACCACTGGGAAGACCCAAGAAGACTATAAAACCATGAAATTCTAGGAGGAAGCCAAACAGTTGATTCCACTCAGGAACCAGGAGCTGGAATGCCCAGAAGAGACTACTGGATCTAAAAGCGGAATTAAGGAGTAGGCTGCATCTCCTTTTGGCAAACCCTAATCCCACCTGCCCATTACCTGCAATTGGTTAATGCCCTCAGACCAGTAGCAAGGTGCTCACATCCTCAGGAATGGGCAGGGTTCTCTTTGGAGACAGATGGCCTCCCCATTTGGGCTTGAAGTTCATTGTCCTAACACAGATCATAAAAGTATCTGCAAAGGGAAAGAGCCGTTGTGAGCTGTCCTGTCCCTGCCCCTAGGAAGGGGTGGAAGGGGCTGGACCTGGATGGCTCAGGAGGGAGCAACAGGTGCCTTCACCAACTCAGAGATGAGGGCTAAACATTAACAGCACCAGGGTTTCTCCCTCACTATGGGTCTCTGGTCTTTGGATCGTTCAAGGGGGACAGAGTTAGTATCTGGCTTATCTCCCATCAGCTGGGACTGGGGGACTGATGCAACATGGAAGAGCTAGCACATAGACTGCATTCTCACTGACACATGAAGAGTCAGCCTCAGACCTAGGAAAACCTGGGTGCAGGTCCTGCCCCTCACATGTGCTGCCTGTGTGACCCTAGGCAAGTCACGGAACCTCTCGATGTTCTATGTGACTCACTAATACTGTAACTTTCAGAGAAGGTGCCAACCCACATTGGTAGGTGGAGTTTCTTAATCCAAGAGATCCTGATGAAACAACAGAGCTTAGAATGAGGGGTTGATGAGTCCCCAAAAGAACCACACAGCAGAGCTGTCACGCTCTACTTAAAAATGATAATAATAGCTAATATTTGTATGCACTTTAAATTCTTGTGCTTGAAGAACATCCTGAATACAATTCATACCCCGCTTTGTACATATTATTTCATTGGAGGCTCACAAAAATTTTGTGGCGTAGGTGTTGTTGTTTTTTTAAATAAATTTACATTGATAGCTTTTGCTCTTATGTCACCTCCATGTCCTAGTGTATCCTGCCCTCTCCTAGACTGCCATCGTTATAACAAAGAACAGAAAAGGGGGCAAATGATTCAGCAAAACTAACCAACCAACTGTAAAAGTCTTAACATTTTTGTTTTGGTTTGGGGTTTTTTGCAGGGCAATAAAGGTTAAGTGACTTGCCCAGGGTCACATAGCTAGTGTCAAGTGTCTGAGGCTGGATTTGAACTCAGGTCCTCCTGAATCCAGGGCCTGCACCACCCAGCTGCCCCCAGTCTTAACATTTTATGCGATGTTCCACACCCAGGGTCCCCTGCCTCTGCAGAGAAGTAGGAGGAGGTGCCTTCATGTAGCAAAAAACTAAACCCCAAAAGAAACAATAGAAAGGGAAGTCTCTGTTCTATCCGGAAGTCAATCTATCCACAATAAGTCCTATTATTGCCATTTTGTAGATGAGGAAACTAAGGCTAAGAGTGATAGAGTGACTTGTCCCTGAGGACACACAGCCAGTAAATATCTGAAAAGACGACAGAACTCTGGTCTTTCTGACTCCCAGTCCACTGCTCTATACACTAAGCTACATTGCCTCCCAAAAAGCCACTTTACAGCGTGAAAGTCAAGACAGACCTTAAAGTGAGGGCCTGGGCTCAGGGAGAGCAAGCACTGAACTTTTGTGACCTGGACTGCAGCAGCCTGGGGGCCCAAGCACAATCAGTGGGGAAAACAAACGTGAAATCGTGGATTTTCTTGGGACAAAGACTCAGCTCTGGGCACAGATCTAGGCTATAGCACAAGCAGCTGAAGGGTAAGGAAAACATAAAACTGGCATCTTCTTTGGACAGCCTTCCCTCGATCCTTCACCTATCACTGTGTGTGGCTAATGGGTGTGACCATATGGATATATAATAGAGATGAAATAAATACAGTGTATCATGGGGAGAGAGGCACTAGCAGCTGGGGTCATTGGAGGAAGGGGCCTCAGAGGTCATCTAACCCAAGTCCCTCATTTTACATATGAGGAAACTGAGGCCCCGAGAGTAAGTGACTTGTCCAAGGTCCCACAGGTAGTAGATGGCAGAGGAGGGAATTTCACCCAGCTCCTGGAGTCAGAGACCTAGATCTGGAAGGAAGCTGGAAGGAGGCCACCTAGGTCAGTCTTCTCTTTTCACACCTAAAGCCCTAGGAGCCTGTGACTTGCTCAAGGTCACAAAGTAGTAACAAGCATCAGTGACAGGATTTGAACCCAGGCCCTTTGGCATCACAGCCTATGGTTATTATACTATGATATATTCCTTCAAATGCACTTTAGCGGGTGAATGCCTCTCTTAACAACATGGTGCCCAGTACAATTCTGCAGACGGAGGCCAAACAGAGCAGAGGTGAGCAGGACTCTCACCTCTCTTGCTCTGGGAAAAATAAGTGTGTTATTATTACTATCAGTAGCAAACCTAAAAGTATTGAAATAATAATAATATAAATAATTAAAATAAAAGTGATCAAATTAAATAAATACTAAAATAAAAATGCTATGATAATGCAAGTTTATGATAACTAATAATAGCATTTAGGGAACTTCCAGGTTTGCAAAACTTCAAATATATTATCTCATTTGATCCTCCTCACAACAATCCCGTGAGATGGGTGCTATTATCAATTCCATTTTACAGACAAGGAAACTGAGGCAAATAGAGGTTAAATGGATAGAGGGCTGTGCCTAGGGTCAGTTTTCTCATCTGTAAATGAGGTAGTTGGACTGGCTAGTCTCTGAGACTCCTTCTGGTTCTAAATCAATGATCCCATCTTTCAGAGGAACAAGATGAACAATATAAGGGCAGCCTAAGACTGCTCTGATCTCATACACTGTTTTCATTTCTGGGAATAGTTATTTTCAAAGCACTGGGACAAAAGTCAAAGAGACTCCGAGACCAGAGGTCACACACTGTAGGAAACCATCTAAATAGTTAATGGCTCAGTATCATTCAACCCTCTTCCTACCAGATGCTGCTGAATCACAGGGCATCTTCCCTCTGAAAAGTCACTGACTCCCCACTCTAAAATCTGGGTCCTTCTCTTGGTTGGCATCCTGAGCAGCCATTTCCTGGTCAAGGCCAAGTCTGTACCACATCTAGCTGAATGCTGAGGTACAGGAAGAAGGCAAATACGGCTCTCAGTCTTAAGGAGCTTCACTCGATTCCAGGTTATTGTAGCCCACAAAAAGAGCAGGGGTCAAGTTTGGTGACAGAGATAAATAGCTTTTGTAAGACACAGCCTACATGGACATATGAGATGTAAAGAGACAGAGAGAGATAAGAACTTGAGGCAAGATATGCTAAAGCCCAGAGTGATGAGACAGTGAAGTGCTGCAGGAATTCCAAATGGCCCAAGCTCACTTAGGCTGGGGGAGCTGGGAGTAGGGGTCCAACTGCCTCATTTTACAGACCAGGAAACTGACTCTAGACCCAGCCTTTTATCCATTTCACCTCTATTTGCCTGCCTTAGCATCCTTCTGTCTCCCTCATTAGAACAGTGTTCCCATTCCCAATCCCCCAGCATGCCTGTGTGCACACACATACACGTACACACACACTTGCTTGAGTGTTTCCAACTCAAGATTACCATCTGTGTATTCTGTATGTATCTTCTGTGTTCTGATATATGTGTTTGTGTGTGTGTGTGTTTGTGTATGTACAGGTGTTGATCGATTAACTGAGACATCAACCCTTTTATCAGGCATGTTATAAAGAAGAGCATTGCTTTGAATGGGGGTTGGACTGGTGGTTTCTCAGCTCCCTCTCAGCTCTGAGATTTGGTGAGTCTGAAATGAGGGAGAAGGGACAAAGGGGGCTAAGAACAGATGAGTTTCCATCTACAAAGCATCACTTAACTCTTGGTGGCTAAATGGGACAAGTCTTGACCACTGCCCAATGAGTTGCCATCCTTCTGGAGAAACTGAGCAGCATCGACTTTACTATTCTTGCTCTGAATGAAAATGTAAAAGGACTTGCAGCTACAGAGAGGGGTTTCCTCCATAAGACAGATGAACAAGGTGACCACGTTGCCTTTGTCATGGAGCCCAAGGTCCCTTCAAAGGCATCATCTTGGTTTGGACAAACCCAAGCAAACAGATCTGGCCTCTAAGTTCCCTTCCAGCTCCTTTGATCCTGCGATTTCTCTGTATGCATTTAGATCTTCAGTCGATGAGAACAAAGGACAAAGTCAAATGAAGAGGAATCCTGGCACTGTTTATGTAATGATAGTATCTCTGATCTGACTTGCTGGAACACCTTGGTGCTGCCCCAAAGCAGGAAATGGACAAAAGTAAATATAAAGATTTGCCAGGAAAGTTTCATTGAGGTAAAACTATCCATAGCAAGAACCCAGACCAAAAAAAAAAGAAAAGAAAGAAAACAAAAACCTTGTAACCACCTCAGCCAGCAAACATTTAGATCTCCTTAATAAACAGGGAGACTCATCAGTCAAGAATGTCAGTTATAGAGTACGAACTAGTTGCTAAAACATGCAGAGGAAGGAGATGGGAGGTTAAACACTGAGGTGCCTCACATGACAGTGGAAAAGAGGTAAGAAATACTCAAACACCGAGCAAGGTGAATTCTCTGTACAGATTGCAGTCATGCAAGATTCCAGAAGAGGCAAGACAACGGATCTAATGAGATTCAACCTCCCCTGAACCCAGACAAAACAAAACAAAACAAAACAAGTGAATGAGAAATCCATAGTATCTGGAT